>NC_060074.1:114972500-116212500 GCF_922984935.1 Meles meles | reverse complement strand
CCCTTTGAAGGTCGCGTTCACGTTTTGGAAGCCGCAGCGTCTTTGCGTGCCCTTAACTCGGAGTATCCAACAAGCTTCTAGCACGCCCTTCTTCTCAAGTCTTCCCTTCGCTTGGGAACACACTGCCCCTGAGGAGACTTCACCTGAAGCGCGATGACACGCTTTGCAGCCCAAGGGACTGGACGGGCAACTTAACTCAGAAGCTCCAACTGCCTTCTAGTCGGCCTTGGTTCTAAGTTCTTTCCTTCCTGCAATGGGAACACACGGCCACATAGGCCTCTTGGCCTTCGGAGCGTTTCTACGTGTTGGAAGCAGCAGGGCCTTAGCCTGCACTTTACGTAGAGCTTGCAACTTGGCGTAGAGTCCGCCTTGGTTCTAAGTTCTTGCCTGAGCTGCGAACACGATGCCGCTTATGAGGCTTCACCTGAAGAGCGAGGCTACCTTTTGGAAGCCTAATGGCCTTGGCGTGCACTTCACACAGAGAGTCCAAGTCGGCTTCAGGCCGCCCTTGTTCTCACTTTTTTTCCTCACCTGCGAGAACACGGCCAGAAGGCGGTTGCGTCGTACGCGGCGCTTGGCGTTTTGGACGCAGAGGCGCATTGGCGAGCACTTCACTCAGAGTCTCCAACCTGCCTTGGCATCCGCCTTTGTTCTAACACCTTTCCGCAACTGGGAGAACACTGCCCTCTAGTAGTGTTCGTCTTCGCTGCGTTTGTAGGTTTGGGAAGCCTACGGGCCTTCCGTGGAACTCAACTCGGTGTAGCCAACAGGCTTCTAGTCCGCCCCTGTTCTAAGGTCTTTCCTCCCCTGGGATCTCACGCCCCCCCCCCAGGAGACGTCACCTTAGGAGCGATGATACGTTTTGGAAGCAAAAGGGGACCTGGGGTGCCCTGCCCTGAGAGTGTCCAACTTGCCTCCAGTGCGGCCTTGCTCTAACTTCTTTCCGCAGCAGGGAACACGCTGCCACATAGGAAACTTCACTTCAGGTCGAGATTCCGTTGTGGAAGCCTAAGGGTCTGGGCCTGCACTTAACTCGCAGTGTGCAACTTGCCTAGGGTGCGCCCCAGGTTCCAACTTCTTTCCACAGCCGGGAGCAAACTGCCCCTTGGGAATCCTCCCTTTGAAGGTCGCGTTCACGTTTTGGAAGCCGCAGCGTCTTTGCGTGCCCTTAAGTCGGAGTATCCAACAAGCTTCCAGTACGCCCTTCTTCTCAAGTCTTCCCTTCGCTTGGGAACACACTGCCACTGAGGAGACTTCACCTGAATCGCGATGACACACTTTGCAGCCCAAGGGACTGGACGGGCAACTTAACTCAGAAGCTCCAACTGCCTTCTAGTCGGCCTTGGTTCTAAGTTCTTTCCTTCCTGCAATGGGAACACACGGCCGCATAGGCCTCTTGGCCTTCGGAGCGTTTCTACGTGTTGGAAGCAGCAGGGCCTTAGCCTGCACTTTACGTAGAGCTTGCAACTTGGCGTAGAGTCCGCCTTGGTTCTAAGTTCTTGCCTGAGCTGCGAACACGCTGCCGCTTATGAGGCTTCACCTGAAGAGCGAGGCTACCTTTTGGAAGCCTAATGGGCTTGGCGTGCGCTTCACACAGAGAGTCCAAGTCGGCTTCAGGCCGCCCTTGTTCTCACTTCTTTCCTCACCTGCGAGAACACGGCCAGAAGGCGGTTGCGTCGTACGCGGCGCTTGGCGTTTTGGACACAGAGGCGCATTGGCGAGCACTTCACTCAGAGTCTCCAACCTGCCTTGGCGTCCGCCTTTGTTCTAACACCTTTCCGCAACTGGGAGAACACTGCCCTCTAGTAGTGTTCGTCTTCGCTGCGTTTGTAGGTTTGGGAAGCCTAAGGGCCTTCCCTGGAACTCAACTCGGTGTAGCCAGCAGGCTTCTAGTCCGCCCCTGTTCTAAGGTCTTTCCTCCCCTGGGATCTCACGGCTCCCCCCCCAGGAGACGTCACCTGAGGAGCGATGATACGTTTTGGAAGCAAAAGGGGACCTGGGGTGCCCTGTCCTTAGAGTGTCCAACTTGCCTCCAGTGCGGCCTTGCTCTAACTTCTTTCCGCAGCAGGGAACACGCTGCCACATAGGAAACTTCACTTCAGGTCGAGTTTACGTTGTGGAAGCCTAAGGGTCTGGGCCTGCACTTAACTCGCAGTGTGCAACTTGCCTAGGGTGCGCCCCAGGTTCCAACTTCTTTCCACAGCCGGGAGCAAACTGCCCCTTGGGAATCCTCCCTTTGAAGGTCGCGTTTACGTTTTGGAAGCCGCAGCGTCTTTGCGTGCCCTTAACTCGGAGTATCCAACAAGCTTCTAGTACGCCCTTCTTCTCAAGTCTTCCCTTCGCTTGGGAACACACTGCCAATGAGGAGACTTCATCTGAAGCGCGATGACACGCTTTGCAGCCCAAGGGACTGGGCGGGCAACTTAACTTAGAAGCTCCAACTGCCTTCTAGTCGGCCTTGGTTCTAAGTTCTTTCCTTCCTGCAATGGGAACACACGGCCGCATAGGCTTCTTGGCCTTCGGAGCGTTTCTACGTGATGGAAGCAGCAGGGCCTTAGCCTGCACTTTACGTAGAGCTTGCAACTTGGCGTAGAGTCCGCCTTGGTTCTAAGTTCTTGCCTGAGCTGCGAACACGCTGGCGCTTATGAGGCTTCACCTGAAGAGCGAGGCTACCTTTTGGAAGCCTAATGTACTTGGCGTGCACTTCACACAGAGAGTCCAAGTCGGCTTCAGGCCGCCCTTGTTCTCACTTCTTTCCTCACCTTCGAGAACACGGCCAGAAGGCGGTTGCGTCGTACGCGGCGCTTGGCGTTTTGGACGCAGAGGCTCATTGGCGAGCACTTCACTCAGAGTCTCCAACCTGCCTTGGCGTACGCCTTTGTTCTAACACCTTTCCGCAACTGGGAGAACACTGCCCTCTAGTAGTGTTCGTCTTCGCTGCGTTTGTAGGTTTGGGAAGCTTAAGGGCCTTCCCTGGAACTCAACTCGGTGTAGCCAACAGGCTTCTAGTCCAACCCTGTTCTAAGGTCTTTCCTCCCCTGGGATCTCACGCCCCCCCCCCAGGAGACGTCACCTGAGGAGCGATGATACGTTTTGGAAGCAAAAGGGGACCTGGGGTGCCCTGCCCTGAGAGTGTCCAACTTGCCTCCAGTGCGGCCTTGCTCTAACTTCTTTCCGCAGCAGGGAACACGCTGCCACATAGGAAACTTCACTTCAGGTCGAGTTTACGTTGTGGAAGCCTAAGGGTCTGGGCCTGCACTTAACTCGCAGTGTGCAACTTGCCTAGGGTGCGCCCCAGGTTCCAACTTCTTTCCACAGCCGGGAGCAAACTGCCCCTTGGGAATCCTCCCTTTGAAGGTCGCGTTCACGTTTTGGAAGCCGCAGCGTCTTTGCGTGCCCTTAACTCGGAGTATCCAACAAGCTTCTAGTACGCCCTTCTTCTCAAGTCTTCCCTTTGCTTGGGAACACACTGCCACTGAGGAGACTTCACCTGAAGCGCGATGACACGCTTTGAAGCCCAAGGGACTGGACGGGCAACTTAACTCAGAAGCTCCAACTGCCTTCTAGTCGGCCTTGGTTCTAAGTTCTTTCCTTCCTGCAATGGGAACACACGGCCGCATAGGCCTCTTGGCCTTCGGAGCGTTTCTACGTGTTGGAAGCAGCAGGGCCTTAGCCTGCACTTTACGTAGAGCTTGCAACTTGGCGTAGAGTCCGCCTTGGTTCTAAGTTCTTGCCTGAGCTGCGAACACGCTGCCGCTTATGAGGCTTCACCTGAAGAGCGAGGCTAACTTTTGGAAGCCTAATGGACTCGGCGTGCGCTTCACACAGAGAGTCCAAGTCGGCTTCAGGCCGCCCTTGTTCTCACTTCTTTCCTCACCTTCGAGAACACGGCCAGAAGGCGGTTGCGTCGTACGCGGCGCTTGGCGTTTTGGACGCAGAGGCTCATTGGCGAGCACTTCACTCAGAGTCTCCAACCTGCCTTGGCGTACGCCTTTGTTCTAACACCTTTCCGCAACTGGGAGAACACTGCCCTCTAGTAGTGTTCGTCTTCGCTGCGTTTGTAGGTTTGGGAAGCCTAAGGGCCTTCCCTGGAACTCAACTCGGTGTAGCCAACAGGCTTCTAGTCCAACCCTGTTCTAAGGTCTTTCCTCCCCTGGGATCTCACGCCCCCCCCCCAGGAGACGTCACCTGAGGAGCGATGATACGTTTTGGAAGCAAAAGGGGACCTGGGGTGCCCTGCCCTGAGAGTGTCCAACTTGCCTCCAGTGCGGCCTTGCTCTAACTTCTTTCCGCAGCAGGGAACACGCTGCCACATAGGAAACTTCACTTCAGGTCGAGTTTACGTTGTGGAAGCCTAAGGGTCTGGGCCTGCACTTAACTCGCAGTGTGCAACTTGCCTAGGGTGCGCCCCAGGTTCCAACTTCTTTCCACAGCCGGGAGCAAACTGCCCCTTGGGAATCCTCCCTTTGAAGGTCGCGTTCACATTTTGGAAGCCGCAGCGTCTTTGCGTGCCCTTAACTCGGAGTATCCAACAAGCTTCTAGTACGCCCTTCTTCTCAAGTCTTCCCTTCGCTTGGGAACACACTGCCACTGAGGAGACTTCACCTGAAGCGCGATGACACGCTTTGCAGCCCAAGGGACTGGACGGGCAACTTCACTCAGAAGCTCCAACTGCCTTCTAGTCGGCCTTGGTTCTAAGTTCTTTCCTTCCTGCAATGGGAACACACGGCCGCATAGGCCTCTTGGCCTTCGGAGCGTTTCTACGTGTTGGAAGCAGCAGGGCCTTAGCCTGCACTTTACGTAGAGCTTGCAACTTGGCGTCGAGTCCGCCTTGGTTCTAAGTTCTTGCCTGAGCTGCGAACACGCTGCCGCTTATGAGGCTTCACCTGAAGAGCGAGGCTACCTTTTGGAAGCCTAATGGACTTGGCGTGCACTTCACACAGAGAGTCCAAGTCGGCTTCAGGCCGCCCTTGTTCTCACTTCTTTCCTCACCTGCGAGAACACGGCCAGAAGGCGGTTGCGTCGTACGCGGCGCTTGGCGTTTTGGACGCAGAGGCGCATTGGCGAGCACTTCACTCAGAGTCTCCAACCTGCCTTGGCGTCCGCCTTTGTTCTAACACCTTTCCGCAACTGGGAGAACACTGCCCTCTAGTAGTGGTCGTCTTCGCTGCGTTTGTAGGTTTGGGAAGCCTAAGGGCCTTCCCAGGAACTCAACTCGGTGTAGCCAACAGGCTTCTAGTCCGCCCCTGTTCTAAGGTCTTTCCTCCCCTGGGATCTCACGCCCCCACCCCCCCAGGAGACGTCACCTTAGGAGCGATGATACGTTTTGGAAGCAAAAGGGGACCTGGTGTGCCCTGCCCTGAGAGTGTCCAACTTGCCTCCAGTGCGGCCTTGCTCTAACTTCTTTCCGCAGCAGGGAACACGCTGCCACATAGGAAACTTCACTTCAGGTCGAGTTTACGTTGTGGAAGCCTACGGGTCTGGGCCTGCACTTAACTCGCAGTGTGCAACTTGCCTAGGGTGCGCCCCAGGTTCCAACTTCTTTCCACAGCCGGGAGCCAACTGCCCCTTGGGAATCCTCCCTTTGAAGGTCGCGTTCACGTTTTGGAAGCCGCAGCCTCTTTGCGTGCCCTTAACTCGGAGTATCCAAGAAGCTTCTAGTACGCCCTTCTTCTCAAGTCTTCCCTTCGCTTGGGAACACACTGCCACTGAGGAGACTTCACCTGAAGCGCGATGACACGCTTTGCAGCCCAAGGGACTGGACGGGCAACTTAACTCAGAAGCTCCAACTGCCTTCTAGTCGGCCTTGGTTCTAAGTTCTTTCCTTCCTGCAATGGGAACACACGGCCGCATAGGCCTCTTGGCCTTCGGAGCGTTTCTACGTTTTGGAAGCAGCAGGGCCTTAACCTGCACTTTACGTAGAGCTTGCAACTTGGCGTAGAGTCCGCCTTGGTTCTAAGTTCTTGCCTGAGCTGCGAACACGCTGCCGCTTATGAGGCTTCACCTGAAGAGCGAGGCTACCTTTTGGAAGCCTAATGGGCTTGGCGTGCGCTTCACACAGAGAGTCCAAGTCGGCTTCAGGCCGCCCTTGTTCTCACTTCTTTCCTCACCTGCGAGAACACGGCCAGAAGGCGGTTGCGTCGTACGCGGCGCTTGGCGTTTTGGACACAGAGGCGCATTGGCGAGCACTTCACTCAGAGTCTCCAACCTGCCTTGGCGTCCGCCTTTGTTCTAACACCTTTCCGCAACTGGGAGAACACTGCCCTCTAGTAGTGTTCGTCTTCGCTGCGTTTGTAGGTTTGGGAAGCCTAAGGGCCTTCCCTTGAACTCAACTCGGTGTAGCCAACAGGCTTCTAGTCCGCCCCTGTTCTAAGGTCTTTCCTCCCCTGGGATCTCACGCCCCCCCCACCCAGGAGACGTCACCTTAGGAGCGATGATACGTTTTGGAAGCAAAAGGGGACCTGGGGTGCCCTGCCCTGAGAGTGTCCAACTTGCCTCCAGTGCGGCCTTGCTCTAACTTCTTTCCGCAGCAGGGAACACGCTGCCACATAGGAAACTTCACTTCAGGTCGAGTTTACGTTGTGGAAGCCTAAGGGTCTGGGCCTGCACTTAACTCGCAGTGTGCAACTTGCCTAGGGTGCGCCCCAGGTTCCAACTTCTTTCCACAGCCGGGAGCCAACTGCCCCTTGGGAATCCTCCCTTTGAAGGTCGCGTTCACGTTTTGGAAGCCGCAGCGTCTTTGCGTGCCCTTAACTCGGAGTATCCAACAAGCTTCTAGTACGCCCTTCTTCTCAAGTCTTCCCTTTGCTTGGGAACACACTGCCACTGAGGAGACTTCACCTGAAGCGCGATGACACGCTTTGAAGCCCAAGGGACTGGACGGGCAACTTAACTCAGAAGCTCCAACTGCCTTCTAGTCGGCCTTGGTTCTAAGTTCTTTCCTTCCTGCAATGGGAACACACGGCCGCATAGGCCTCTTGGCCTTCGGAGCGTTTCTACGTGTTGGAAGCAGCAGGGCCTTAGCCTGCACTTTACGTAGAGCTTGCAACTTGGCGTAGAGTCCGCCTTGGTTCTAAGTTCTTGCCTGACCTGCGAACACGCTGCCGCTTATGAGGTTTCACCTGAAGAGCGAGGCTAACTTTTGGAAGCCTAATGGACTCGGCCTGCGCTTCACACAGAGAGTCCAAGTCGGCTTCAGGCCGCCCTTGTTCTCACTTCTTTCCTCACCTGCGAGAACACGGCCAGAAGGCGGTTGCGTCGTACGCGGCGCTTGGCGTTTTGGACGCAGAGGCTCATTGGCGAGCACTTCACTCAGAGTCTCCAACCTGCCTTGGCGTCCGCCTTTGTTCTAACACCTTTCCGCAACTGGGAGAACACTGCCCTCTAGTAGTGTTCGTCTTCGCTGCGTTTGTAGGTTTGGGAAGCCTAAGGGCCTTCCCTGGAACTCAACTCGGTGTAGCCAACAGGCTTCTAGTCCAACCCTGTTCTAAGGTCTTTCCTCCCCTGGGATCTCACGCCCCCCCCCAGGAGACGTCACCTGAGGAGCGATGATACGTTTTGGAAGCAAAAGGGGACCTGGGGTGCCCTGCCCTGAGAGTGTCCAACTTGCCTCCAATGCGGCCTTGCTCTAACTTCTTTCGGCAGCAGGGAACACGCTGCCACATAGGAAACTTCACTTCAGGTCGAGTTTACGTTGTGGAAGCCTAAGGGTCTGGGCCTGCACTTAACTCGCAGTGTGCAACTTGCCTAGGGTGCGCGCCAGGTTCCAACTTCTTTCCACAGCCGGGAGCAAACTGCCCCTTGGGAACCCTCCCTTTGAAGGTCGCGTTCACATTTTGGAAGCCGCAGCGTCTTTGCGTGCCCTTAACTCAGAGTATCCAACAAGCTTCTAGTACGCCCTTCTTCTCAAGTCTTCCCTTCGCTTGGGAACACACTGCCACTGAGGAGACTTCACCTGAAGCGCGATGACACGCTTTGCAGCCCAAGGGACTGGACGGGCAACTTCACTCAGAAGCTCCAACTGCCTTCTAGTCGGCCTTGGTTCTAAGTTCTTTCCTTCCTGCAATGGGAACACACGGCCGCATAGGCCTCTTGGCCTTCGTAGCGTTTCTACGTGTTGGAAGCAGCAGGGCCTTAGCCTGCACTTTACGTAGAGCTTGCAACTTGGCGTAGAGTCCGCCTTGGTTCTAAGTTCTTGCCTGAGCTGCGAACACGATGCCGCTTATGAGGCTTCACCTGAAGAGCGAGGCTACCTTTTGGAAGCCTAATGGACTTGGCGTGCACTTCACACAGAGAGTCCAAGTCGGCTTCAGGCCGCCCTTGTTCTCACTTCTTTCCTCACCTGCGAGAACACGGCCAGAAGGCGGTTGCGTCGTACGCGGCGCTTGGCGTTTTGGACGCAGAGGCGCATTGGCGAGCACTTCACTCAGAGTCTCCAACCTGCCTTGGCGTCCGCCTTTGTTCTAACACCTTTCCGCAACTGGGAGAACACTGCCCTCTAGTAGTGTTCGTCTTCGCTGCGTTTGTAGGTTTGGGAAGCCTAAGGGCCTTCCCTGGAACTCAACTCGGTGTAGCCAACAGGCTTCTAGTCCGCCCCTGTTCTAAGGTCTTTCCTCCCCTGGGATCTCACGCCCCCCCCCCAGGAGACGTCACCTTAGGAGCGATGATACGTTTTGGAAGCAAAAGGGGACCTGGGGTGCCCTGCCCTGAGAGTGTCCAACTTGCCTCCAGTGCGGCCTTGCTCTAACTTCTTTCCGCAGCAGGGAACACGCTGCCACATAGGAAACTTCACTTCAGGTCGAGATTCCGTTGTGGAAGCCTAAGGGTCTGGGCCTGCACTTAACTCGCAGTGTGCAACTTGCCTAGGGTGCGCCCCAGGTTCCAACTTCTTTCCACAGCCGGGAGCAAACTGCCCCTTGGGAATCCTCCCTTTGAAGGTCGCGTTCACGTTTTGGAAGCCGCAGCGTCTTTGCGTGCCCTTAAGTCGGAGTATCCAACAAGCTTCCAGTACGCCCTTCTTCTCAAGTCTTCCCTTCGCTTGGGAACACACTGCCACTGAGGAGACTTCACCTGAAGCGCGATGACACACTTTGCAGCCCAAGGGACTGGACGGGCAACTTCACTCAGAAGCTCCAACTGCCTTCTAGTCGGCCTTGGTTCTAAGTTCTTTCCTTCCTGCAATGGGAACACACGGCCGCATAGGCCTCTTGGCCTTCGGAGCGTTTCTACGTGTTGGAAGCAGCAGGGCCTTAGCCTGCACTTTACGTAGAGCTTGCAACTTGGCGTAGAGTCCGCCTTGGTTCTAAGTTCTTGCCTGAGCTGCGAACACGCTGCCGCTTATGAGGCTTCACCTGAAGAGCGAGGCTACCTTTTGGAAGCCTAATGGGCTTGGCGTGCGCTTCACACAGAGAGTCCAAGTCGGCTTCAGGCCGCCCTTGTTCTCACTTCTTTCCTCACCTGCGAGAACACGGCCCGAAGGCGGTTGCGTCGTACGCGGCGCTTGGCGTTTTGGACACAGAGGCGCATTGGCGAGCACTTCACTCAGAGTCTCCAACCTGCCTTGGCGTCCGCCTTTGTTCTAACACCTTTCCGCAACTGGGAGAACACTGCCCTCTAGTAGTGTTCGTCTTCGCTGCGTTTGTAGGTTTGGGAAGCCTAAGGGCCTTCCCTGGAACTCAACTCGGTGTAGCCAGCAGGCTTCTAGTCCGCCCCTGTTCTAAGGTCTTTCCTCCCCTGGGATCTCACGGCTCCCCCCCCAGGAGACGTCACCTGAGGAGCGATGATACGTTTTGGAAGCAAAAGGGGACCTGGGGTGCCCTGTCCTTAGAGTGTCCAACTTGCCTCCAGTGCGGCCTTGCTCTAACTTCTTTCCGCAGCAGGGAACACGCTGCCACATAGGAAACTTCACTTCAGGTCGAGTTTACGTTGTGGAAGCCTAAGGGTCTGGGCCTGCACTTAACTCGCAGTGTGCAACTTGCCTAGGGTGCGCCCCAGGTTCCAACTTCTTTCCACAGCCGGGAGCAAACTGCCCCTTGGGAATCCTCCCTTTGAAGGTCGCGTTTACGTTTTGGAAGCCGCAGCGTCTTTGCGTGCCCTTAACTCGGAGTATCCAACAAGCTTCTAGTACGCCCTTCTTCTCAAGTCTTCCCTTCGCTTGGGAACACACTGCCAATGAGGAGACTTCATCTGAAGCGCGATGACACGCTTTGCAGCCCAAGGGACTGGGCGGGCAACTTAACTTAGAAGCTCCAACTGCCTTCTAGTCGGCCTTGGTTCTAAGTTCTTTCCTTCCTGCAATGGGAACACACGGCCGCATAGGCTTCTTGGCCTTCGGATCGTTTCTACGTGATGGAAGCAGCAGGGCCTTAGCCTGCACTTTACGTAGAGCTTGCAACTTGGCGTAGAGTCCGCCTTGGTTCTAAGTTCTTGCCTGAGCTGCGAACACGCTGGCGCTTATGAGGCTTCACCTGAAGAGCGAGGCTACCTTTTGGAAGCCTAATGTACTTGGCGTGCACTTCACACAGAGAGTCCAAGTCGGCTTCAGGCCGCCCTTGTTCTCACTTCTTTCCTCACCTGCGAGAACACGGCCAGAAGGCGGTTGCGTCGTACGCGGCGCTTGGCGTTTTGGACGCAGAGGCGCATTGGCGAGCACTTCACTCAGAGTCTCCAACCTGCCTTGGCGTCCGCCTTTGTTCTAACACCTTTCCGCAACTGGGAGAACACTGCCCTCTAGTAGTGGTCGTCTTCGCTGCGTTTGTAGGTTTGGGAAGCCTAAGGGCCTTCCCAGGAACTCAACTCGGTGTAGCCAACAGGCTTCTAGTCCGCCCCTGTTCTAAGGTCTTTCCTCCCCTGGGATCTCACGCCCCCCCCCCCAGGAGACGTCACCTTAGGAGCGATGATACGTTTTGGAAGCAAAAGGGGACCTGGTGTGCCCTGCCCTGAGAGTGTCCAACTTGCCTCCAGTGCGGCCTTGCTCTAACTTCTTTCCGCAGCAGGGAACACGCTGCCACATAGGAAACTTCACTTCAGGTCGAGTTTACGTTGTGGAAGCCTAAGGGTCTGGGCCTGCACTTAACTCGCAGTGTGCAACTTGCCTAGGGTGCGCCCCAGGTTCCAACTTCTTTCCACAGCCGGGAGCCAACTGCCCCTTGGGAATCCTCCCTTTGAAGGTCGCGTTCACGTTTTGGAAGCCGCAGCCTCTTTGCGTGCCCTTAACTCGGTGTATCCAAGAAGCTTCCAGTACGCCCTTCTTCTCAAGTCTTCCCTTCGCTTGGGAACACACTGCCACTGAGGAGACTTCACCTGAAGCGCGATGACACGCTTTGCAGCCCAAGGGACTGGACGGGCAACTTAACTCAGAAGCTCCAACTGCCTTCTAGTCGGCCTTGGTTCTAAGTTCTTTCCTTCCTGCAATGGGAACACACGGCCGCATAGGCCTCTTGGCCTTCGGAGCGTTTCTACGTTTTGGAAGCAGCAGGGCCTTAACCTGCACTTTACGTAGAGCTTGCAACTTGGCGTAGAGTCCGCCTTGGTTCTAAGTTCTTGCCTGAGCTGCGAACACGATGCCGCTTATGAGGCTTCACCTGAAGAGCGAGGCTACCTTTTGGAAGCCTAATGGGCTTGGCGTGCGCTTCACACAGAGAGTCCAAGTCGGCTTCAGGCCGCCCTTGTTCTCACTTCTTTCCTCACCTGCGAGAACACGGCCCGAAGGCGGTTGCGTCGTACGCGGCGCTTGGCGTTTTGGACACAGAGGCGCATTGGCGAGCACTTCACTCAGAGTCTCCAACCTGCCTTGGCGTCCGCCTTTGTTCTAACACCTTTCCGCAACTGGGAGAACACTGCCCTCTAGTAGTGTTCGTCTTCGCTGCGTTTGTAGGTTTGGGAAGCCTAAGGGCCTTCCCTGGAACTCAACTCGGTGTAGCCAACAGGCTTCTAGTCCGCCCCTGTTCTAAGGTCTTTCCTCCCCTGGGATCTCACGCCCCCCCCCAGGAGACGTCACCTTAGGAGCAATGATACGTTTTGGAAGCAAAAGGGGACCTGGGGTGCCCTGCCCTGAGAGTGTCCAACTTGCCTCCAGTGCGGCCTTGCTCTAACTTCTTTCCGCAGCAGGGAACACGCTGCCACATAGGAAACTTCACTTCAGGTCGAGTTTACGTTGTGGAAGCCTAAGGGTCTGGGCCTGCACTTAACTCGCAGTGTGCAACTTGCCTAGGGTGCGCCCCAGGTTCCAACTTCTTTCCACAGCCGGGAGCAAACTGCCCCTTGGGAATCCTCCCTTTGAAGGTCGCGTTCACGTTTTGGAAGCCGCAGCGTCTTTGCGTGCCCTTAACTCGGAGTATCCAACAAGCTTCTAGTACGCCCTTCTTCTCAAGTCTTCCCTTCGCTTGGGAACACACTGCCACTGAGGAGACTTCACCTGAAGCGCGATGACACGCTTTGAAGCCCAAGGGACTGGACGGGCAACTTAACTCAGAAGCTCCAACTGCCTTCTAGTCGGCCTTGGTTCTAAGTTCTTTCCTTCCTGCAATGGGAACACACGGCCGCATAGGCCTCTTGGCCTTCGGAGCGTTTCTACGTGTTGGAAGCAGCAGGGCCTTAGCCTGCACTTTACGTAGAGCTTGCAACTTGGCGTAGAGTCCGCCTTGGTTCTAAGTTCTTGCCTGACCTGCGAACACGCTGCCGCTTATGAGGCTTCACCTGAAGAGCGAGGCTACCTTTTGGAAGCCTAATGGGCTTGGCGTGCGCTTCACACAGAGAGTCCAAGTCGGCTTCAGGCCGCCCTTGTTCTCACTTCTTTCCTCACCTGCGAGAACACGGCCCGATGGCGGTTGCGTCGTACGCGGCGCTTGGCGTTTTGGACACAGAGGCGCATTGGCGAGCACTTCACTCAGAGTCTCCAACCTGCCTTGGCGTCCGCCTTTGTTCTAACACCTTTCCGCAACTGGGAGAACACTGCCCTCTAGTAGTGTTCGTCTTCGCTGCGTTTGTAGGTTTGGGAAGCCTAAGGGCCTTCCCTGGAACTCAACTCGGTGTAGCCAGCAGGCTTCTAGTCCGCCCCTGTTCTAAGGTCTTTCCTCCCCTGGGATCTCACGGCTCCCCCCCCAGGAGACGTCACCTGAGGAGCGATGATACGTTTTGGAAGCAAAAGGGGACCTGGGGTGCCCTGTCCTTAGAGTGTCCAACTTGCCTCCAGTGCGGCCTTGCTCTAACTTCTTTCCGCAGCAGGGAACACGCTGCCACATAGGAAACTTCACTTCAGGTCGAGTTTACGTTGTGGAAGCCTAAGGGTCTGGGCCTGCACTTAACTCGCAGTGTGCAACTTGCCTAGGGTGCGCCCCAGGTTCCAACTTCTTTCCACAGCCGGGAGCAAACTGCCCCTTGGGAATCCTCCCTTTGAAGGTCGCGTTCACGTTTTGGAAGCCGCAGCGTCTTTGCGTGCCCTTAACTCGGAGTATCCAACAAGCTTCTAGTACGCCCTTCTTCTCAAGTCTTCCCTTCGCTTGGGAACACACTGCCACTGAGGAGACTTCACCTGAAGCGCGATGACATGCTTTGAAGCCCAAGGGACTGGATGGGCAACTTAACTCAGAAGCTCCAACTGCCTTCTAGTCGGCCTTGGTTCTAAGTTCTTTCCTTCCTGCAATGGGAACACACGGCCGCATAGGCCTCTTGGCCTTCGGAGCGTTTCTACGTGTTGGAAGCAGCAGGGCCTTAGCCTGCACTTTACGTAGAGCTTGCAACTTGGCGTAGAGTCCGCCTTGGTTCTAAGTTCTTGCCTGAGCTGCGAACACGCTGCCGCTTATGAGGCTTCACCTGAAGAGCGAGGCTAACTTTTGGAAGCCTAATGGACTCGGCGTGCGCTTCACACAGAGAGTCCAAGTCGGCTTCAGGCCGCCCTCGTTCTCACTTCTTTCCTCACCTGCGAGAACACGGCCAGAAAGCGGTTGCGTCGTACGCGGCGCTTGGCGTTTTGGACGCAGAGGCTCATTGGCGAGCACTTCACTCAGAGTCTCCAACCTGCCTTGGCGTATGCCTTTGTTCTAACACCTTTCCGCAACTGGGAGAACACTGCCCTCTAGTAGTGTTCGTCTTCGCTGCGTTTGTAGGTTTGGGAAGCCTAAGGGCCTTCCCTGGAACTCAACTCGGTGTAGCCAACAGGCTTCTAGTCCAACCCTGTTCTAAGGTCTTTCCTCCCCTGGGATCTCACGCCCCCCCCCAGGAGACGTCACCTGAGGAGCGATGATACGTTTTGGAAACAAAAGGGGACCTGGGGTGCCCTGCCCTGAGAGTGTCCAACTTGCCTCCAGTGCGGCCTTGCTCTAACTTCTTTCCGCAGCAGGGAACACGCTGCCACATAGGAAACTTCACTTCAGGTCGAGTTTACGTTGTGGAAGCCTAAGGGTCTGGGCCTGCACTTAACTCGCAGTGTGCAACTTGCCTAGGGTGCGCCCCAGGTTCCAACTTCTTTCCACAGCCGGGAGCAAACTGCCCCTTGGGAATCCTCCCTTTGAAGGTCGCGTTCACATTTTGGAAGCCGCAGCGTCTTTGCGTGCCCTTAACTCGGAGTATCCAACAAGCTTCTAGTACGCCCTTCTTCTCAAGTCTTCCCTTCGCTTGGGAACACACTGCCACTGAGGAGACTTCACCTGAAGCGCGATGACACGCTTTGCAGCCCAAGGGACTGGACGGGCAACTTCACTCAGAAGCTCCAACTGCCTTCTAGTCGGCCTTGGTTCTAAGTTCTTTCCTTCCTGCAATGGGAACACACGGCCGCATAGGCCTCTTGGCCTTCGGAGCGTTTCTACGTGTTGGAAGCAGCAGGGCCTTAGCCTGCACTTTACGTAGAGCTTGCAACTTGGCGTCGAGTCCGCCTTGGTTCTAAGTTCTTGCCTGAGCTGCGAACACGCTGCCGCTTATGAGGCTTCACCTGAAGAGCGAGGCTACCTTTTGGAAGCCTAATGGACTTGGCGTGCACTTCACACAGAGAGTCCAAGTCGGCTTCAGGCCGCCCTTGTTCTCACTTCTTTCCTCACCTGCGAGAACACGGCCAGAAGGCGGTTGCGTCGTACGCGGCGCTTGGCGTTTTGGACGCAGAGGCGCATTGGCGAGCACTTCACTCAGAGTCTCCAACCTGCCTTGGCGTCCGCCTTTGTTCTAACACCTTTCCGCAACTGGGAGAACACTGCCCTCTAGTAGTGGTCGTCTTCGCTGCGTTTGTAGGTTTGGGAAGCCTAAGGGCCTTCCCAGGAACTCAACTCGGTGTAGCCAACAGGCTTCTAGTCCGCCCCTGTTCTAAGGTCTTTCCTCCCCTGGGATCTCACGCCCCCCCCCCCCCAGGAGACGTCACCTTAGGAGCGATGATACGTTTTGGAAGCAAAAGGGGACCTGGTGTGCCCTGCCCTGAGAGTGTCCAACTTGCCTCCAGTGCGGCCTTGCTCTAACTTCTTTCCGCAGCAGGGAACACGCTGCCACATAGGAAACTTCACTTCAGGTCGAGTTTACGTTGTGGAAGCCTACGGGTCTGGGCATGCACTTAACTCGCAGTGTGCAACTTGCCTAGGGTGCGCCCCAGGTTCCAACTTCTTTCCACAGCCGGGAGCCAACTGCCCCTTGGGAATCCTCCCTTTGAAGGTCGCGTTCACGTTTTGGAAGCCGCAGCCTCTTTGCGTGCCCTTAACTCGGAGTATCCAAGAAGCTTCTAGTACGCCCTTCTTCTCAAGTCTTCCCTTCGCTTGGGAACACACTGCCACTGAGGAGACTTCACCTGAAGCGCGATGACACGCTTTGCAGCCCAAGGGACTGGACGGGCAACTTAACTCAGAAGCTCCAACTGCCTTCTAGTCGGCCTTGGTTCTAAGTTCTTTCCTTCCTGCAATGGGAACACACGGCCGCATAGGCCTCTTGGCCTTCGGAGCGTTTCTACGTTTTGGAAGCAGCAGGGCCTTAACCTGCACTTTACGTAGAGCTTGCAACTTGGCGTAGAGTCCGCCTTGGTTCTAAGTTCT
This sequence comes from Meles meles, assembly GCF_922984935.1. Lineage (NCBI taxonomy): Eukaryota > Metazoa > Chordata > Mammalia > Carnivora > Mustelidae > Meles > Meles meles. The sequence continues at coordinate 116,196,496 of NC_060074.1, read as the reverse complement.
TGCCTGAGCTGCGAACACGCTGCCGCTTATGAGGCTTCACCTGAAGAGCGAGGCTACCTTTTGGAAGCCTAATGGGCTTGGCGTGCGCTTCACACAGAGAGTCCAAGTCGGCTTCAGGCCGCCCTTGTTCTCACTTCTTTCCTCACCTGCGAGAACACGGCCCGAAGGCGGTTGCGTCGTACGCGGCGCTTGGCGTTTTGGACACAGAGGCGCATTGGCGAGCACTTCACTCAGAGTCTCCAACCTGCCTTGGCGTCCGCCTTTGTTCTAACACCTTTCCGCAACTGGGAGAACACTGCCCTCTAGTAGTGTTCGTCTTCGCTGCGTTTGTAGGTTTGGGAAGCCTAAGGGCCTTCCCTTGAACTCAACTCGGTGTAGCCAATAGGCTTCTAGTCCGCCCCTGTTCTAAGGTCTTTCCTCCCCTGGGATCTCACGCCCCCCCCCAGGAGACGTCACCTTAGGAGCGATGATACGTTTTGGAAGCAAAAGGGGACCTGGGGTGCCCTGCCCTGAGAGTGTCCAACTTGCCTCCAGTGCGGCCTTGCTCTAACTTCTTTCCGCAGCAGGGAACACGCTGCCACATAGGAAACTTCACTTCAGGTCGAGTTTACGTTGTGGAAGCCTAAGGGTCTGGGCCTGCACTTAACTCGCAGTGTGCAACTTGCCTAGGGTGCGCCCCAGGTTCCAACTTCTTTCCACAGCCGGGAGCAAACTGCCCCTTGGGAATCCTCCCTTTGAAGGTCGCGTTCACGTTTTGGAAGCCGCAGCGTCTTTGCGTGCCCTTAACTCGGAGTATCCAACAAGCTTCTAGTACGCCCTTCTTCTCAAGTCTTCCCTTTGCTTGGGAACACACTGCCACTGAGGAGACTTCACCTGAAGCGCGATGACACGCTTTGAAGCCCAAGGGACTGGACGGGCAACTTAACTCAGAAGCTCCAACTGCCTTCTAGTCGGCCTTGGTTCTAAGTTCTTTCCTTCCTGCAATGGGAACACACGGCCGCATAGGCCTCTTGGCCTTCGGAGCGTTTCTACGTGTTGGAAGCAGCAGGGCCTTAGCCTGCACTTTACGTAGAGCTTGCAACTTGGCGTAGAGTCCGCCTTGGTTCTAAGTTCTTGCCTGAGCTGCGAACACGCTGCCGCTTATGAGGCTTCACCTGAAGAGCGAGGCTAACTTTTGGAAGCCTAATGGACTCGGCGTGCGCTTCACACAGAGAGTCCAAGTCGGCTTCAGGCCGCCCTTGTTCTCACTTCTTTCCTCACCTTCGAGAACACTGCCAGAAGGCGGTTGCGTCGTACGCGGCGCTTGGCGTTTTGGACGCAGAGGCTCATTGGCGAGCACTTCACTCAGAGTCTCCAACCTGCCTTGGCGTACGCCTTTGTTCTAACACCTTTCCGCAACTGGGAGAACACTGCCCTCTAGTAGTGTTCGTCTTCGCTGCGTTTGTAGGTTTGGGAAGCCTAAGGGCCTTCCCTGGAACTCAACTCGGTGTAGCCAACAGGCTTCTAGTCCAACCCTGTTCTAAGGTCTTTCCTCCCCTGGGATCTCACGCCCCCCCCCAGGAGACGTCACCTGAGGAGCGATGATACGTTTTGGAAGCAAAAGGGGACCTGGGGTGCCCTGCCCTGAGAGTGTCCAACTTGCCTCCAGTGCGGCCTTGCTCTAACTTCTTTCCGCAGCAGGGAACACGCTGCCACATAGGAAACTTCACTTCAGGTCGAGTTTCCGTTGTGGAAGCCTAAGGGTCTGGGCCTGCACTTAACTCGCAGTGTGCAACTTGCCTAGGGTGCGCCCCAGGTTCCAACTTCTTTCCACAGCCGGGAGCAAACTGCCCCTTGGGAATCCTCCCTTTGAAGGTCGCGTTCACGTTTTGGAAGCCGCAGCGTCTTTGCGTGCCCTTAACTCGGAGTATCCAACAAGCTTCCAGTACGCCCTTCTTCTCAAGTCTTCCCTTCGCTTGGGAACACACTGCCACTGAGGAGACTTCACCTGAAGCGCGATGACACACTTTGCAGCCCAAGGGACTGGACGGGCAACTTCACTCAGAAGCTCCAACTGCCTTCTAGTCGGCCTTGGTTCTAAGTTCTTTCCTTCCTGCAATGGGAACACACGGCCGCATAGGCCTCTTGGCCTTCGGAGCGTTTCTACGTGTTGGAAGCAGCAGGGCCTTAGCCTGCACTTTACGTAGAGCTTGCAACTTGGCGTAGAGTCCGCCTTGGTTCTAAGTTCTTGCCTGAGCTGCGAACACGCTGCCGCTTATGAGGCTTCACCTGAAGAGCGAGGCTACCTTTTGGAAGCCTAATGGGCTTGGCGTGCGCTTCACACAGAGAGTCCAAGTCGGCTTCAGGCCGCCCTTGTTCTCACTTCTTTCCTCACCTGCGAGAACACGGCCCGAAGGCGGTTGCGTCGTACGCGGCGCTTGGCGTTTCGGACACAGAGGCGCATTGGCGAGCACTTCACTCAGAGTCTCCAACCTGCCTTGGCGTCCGCCTTTGTTCTAACACCTTTCCGCAACTGGGAGAACACTGCCCTCTATTAGTGTTCGTCTTCGCTGCGTTTGTAGGTTTGGGAAGCCTAAGGGCCTTCCCTGGAACTCAACTCGGTGTAGCCAGCAGGCTTCTAGTCCGCCCCTGTTCTAAGGTCTTTCCTCCCCTGGGATCTCACGGCTCCCCCCCCAGGAGACGTCACCTGAGGAGCGATGATACGTTTTGGAAGCAAAAGGGGACCTGGGGTACCCTGCCCTGAGAGTGTCCAACTTGCCTCCAGTGCGGCCTTGTTCTAACTTCTTTCCGCAGCAGGGAACACGCTGCCACATAGGAAACTTCACTTCAGGTCGAGTTTACGTTGTGGAAGCCTAAGGGTCTGGGCCTGCACTTAACTCGCAGTGTGCAACTTGCCTAGGGTGCGCCCCAAGTTCCAACTTCTTTCCACAGCCGGGAGCAAACTGCCCCTTGGGAATCCTCCCTTTGAAGGTCGCGTTCACGTTTTGGAACCCGCAGCGTCTTTGCGTGCCCTTAACTCGGAGTATCCAACAAGCTTCTAGTACGCCCTTCTTCTCAAGTCTTCCCTTCGCTTGGGAACACACTGCCACTGAAGAGACTTCACCTGAAGCGCGATGACACGCTTTGAAGCCCAAGGGACTGGACGGGCAACTTAACTCAGAAGCTCCAACTGCCTTCTAGTCGGCCTTGGTTCTAAGTTCTTTCCTTCCTGCAATGGGAACACACGGCCGCATAGGCCTCTTGGCCTTCGGAGCGTTTCTACGTGTTGGAAGCAGCAGGGCCTTAGCCTGCACTTTACGTAGAGCTTGCAACTTGGCGTAGAGTCCGCCTTGGTTCTAAGTTCTTGCCTGACCTGCGAACACGCTGCCGCTTATGAGGCTTCACCTGAAGAGCGAGGCTAACTTTTGGAAGCCTAATGGACTCGGCCTGCGCTTCACACAGAGAGTCCAAGTCGGCTTCAGGCCGCCCTTGTTCTCACTTCTTTCCTCACCTGCGAGAACACGGCCAGAAGGCGGTTGCGTCGTACGCGGCGCTTGGCGTTTAGGACGCAGAGGCTCATTGGCGAGCACTTCACTCAGAGTCTCCAACCTGCCTTGGCGTCCGCCTTTGTTCTAACACCTTTCCGCAACTGGGAGAACACTGCCCTCTAGTAGTGTTCGTCTTCGCTGCGTTTGTAGGTTTGGGAAGCCTAAGGGCCTTCCCTGGAACTCAACTCGGTGTAGCCAACAGGCTTCTAGTCCAACCCTGTTCTAAGGTCTTTCCTCCCCTGGGATCTCACGCCCCCCCCCAGGAGACGTCACCTGAGGAGCGATGATACGTTTTGGAAGCAAAAGGGGACCTGGGGTGCCCTGCCCTGAGAGTGTCCAACTTGCCTCCAGTGCGGCCTTGCTCTAACTTCTTTCCGCAGCAGGGAACACGCTGCCACATAGGAAACTTCACTTCAGGTCGAGTTTACGTTGTGGAAGCCTAAGGGTCTGGGCCTGCACTTAACTCGCAGTGTGCAACTTGCCTAGGGTGCGCGCCAGGTTCCAACTTCTTTCCACAGCCGGGAGCAAACTGCCCCTTGGGAATCCTCCCTTTGAAGGTCGCGTTCACGTTTTGGAAGCCGCAGCGTCTTTGCGTGCCCTTAACTCAGAGTATCCAACAAGCTTCTAGTACGCCCTTCTTCTCAAGTCTTCCCTTCGCTTGGGAACACACTGCCACTGAGGAGACTTCACCTGAAGCGCGATGACACGCTTTGCAGCCCAAGGGACTGGACGGGCAACTTCACTCAGAAGCTCCAACTGCCTTCTAGTCGGCCTTGGTTCTAAGTTCTTTCCTTCCTGCAATGGGAACACACGGCCGCATAGGCCTCTTGGCCTTCGTAGCGTTTCTACGTGTTGGAAGCAGCAGGGCCTTAGCCTGCACTTTACGTAGAGCTTGCAACTTGGCGTAGAGTCCGCCTTGGTTCTAAGTTCTTGCCTGAGCTGCGAACACGATGCCGCTTATGAGGCTTCACCTGAAGAGCGAGGCTACCTTTTGGAAGCCTAATGGACTTGGCGTGCACTTCACACAGAGAGTCCAAGTCGGCTTCAGGCCGCCCTTGTTCTCACTTCTTTCCTCACCTGCGAGAACACGGCCAGAAGGCGGTTGCGTCGTACGCGGCGCTTGGCGTTTTGGACGCAGAGGCGCATTGGCGAGCACTTCACTCAGAGTCTCCAACCTGCCTTGGCGTCCGCCTTTGTTCTAACACCTTTCCGCAACTGGGAGAACACTGCCCTCTAGTAGTGTTCGTCTTCGCTGCGTTTGTAGGTTTGGGAAGCCTAAGGGCCTTCCCTGGAACTCAACTCGGTGTAGCCAACAGGCTTCTAGTCCGCCCCTGTTCTAAGGTCTTTCCTCCCCTGGGATCTCACGCCCCCCCCCCAGGAGACGTCACCTGAGGAGCGATGATACGTTTTGGAAGCAAAAGGGGACCTGGGGTGCCCTGCCCTGAGAGTGTCCAACTTGCCTCCAGTGCGGCCTTGCTCTAACTTCTTTCCGCAGCAGGGAACACGCTGCCACATAGGAAACTTCACTTCAGGTCGAGATTCCGTTGTGGAAGCCTAAGGGTCTGGGCCTGCACTTAACTCGCAGTGTGCAACTTGCCTAGGGTGCGCCCCAGGTTCCAACTTCTTTCCACAGCCGGGAGCCAACTGCCCCTTGGGAATCCTCCCTTTGAAGGTCGCGTTCACGTTTTGGAAGCCGCAGCCTCTTTGCGTGCCCTTAACTCGGAGTATCCAAGAAGCTTCCAGTACGCCCTTCTTCTCAAGTCTTCCCTTCGCTTGGGAACACACTGCCACTGAGGAGACTTCACCTGAAGCGCGATGACACGCTTTGCAGCCCAAGGGACTGGACGGGCAACTTAACTCAGAAGCTCCAACTGCCTTCTAGTCGGCCTTGGTTCTAAGTTCTTTCCTTCCTGCAATGGGAACACACGGCCGCATAGGCCTCTTGGCCTTCGGAGCGTTTCTACGTTTTGGAAGCAGCAGGGCCTTAACCTGCACTTTACGTAGAGCTTGCAACTTGGCGTAGAGTCCGCCTTGGTTCTAAGTTCTTGCCTGAGCTGCGAACACGCTGCCGCTTATGAGGCTTCACCTGAAGAGCGAGGCTACCTTTTGGAAGCCTAATGGGCTTGGCGTGCGCTTCACACAGAGAGTCCAAGTCGGCTTCAGGCCGCCCTTGTTCTCACTTCTTTCCTCACCTGCGAGAACACGGCCCGAAGGCGGTTGCGTCGTACGCGGCGCTTGGCGTTTTGGACACAGAGGCGCATTGGCGAGCACTTCACTCAGAGTCTCCAACCTGCCTTGGCGTCCGCCTTTGTTCTAACACATTTCCGCAACTGGGAGAACACTGCCCTCTAGTAGTGTTCGTCTTCGCTGCGTTTGTAGGTTTGGGAAGCCTAAGGGCCTTCCCTGGAACTCAACTCGGTGTAGCCAACAGGCTTCTAGTCCGCCCCTGTTCTAAGGTCTTTCCTCCCCTGGGATCTCACGCCCCCCCCCAGGAGACGTCACCTTAGGAGCGATGATACGTTTTGGAAGCAAAAGGGGACCTGGGGTGCCCTGCCCTGAGAGTGTCCAACTTGCCTCCAGTGCGGCCTTGCTCTAACTTCTTTCCGCAGCAGGGAACACGCTGCCACATAGGAAACTTCACTTCAGGTCGAGTTTACGTTGTGGAAGCCTAAGGGTCTGGGCCTGCACTTAACTCGCAGTGTGCAACTTGACTAGGCTGCGCCCCAGGTTCCAACTTCTTTCCACAGCCGGGAGCCAACTGCCCCTTGGGAATCCTCCCTTTGAAGGTCGCGTTCACGTTTTGGAAGCCGCAGCGTCTTTGCGTGCCCTTAACTCGGAGTATCCAACAAGCTTCTAGTACGCCCTTCTTCTCAAGTCTTCCCTTCGCTTGGGAACACACTGCCACTGAGGAGACTACACCTGAAGCGCGATGACACGCTTTGCAGCCCAAGGGACTGGACGGGCAACTTAACTCAGAAGCTCCAACTGCCTTCTAGTCGGCCTTGGTTCTAAGTTCTTTCCTTCCTGCAATGGGAACACACGGCCGCATAGGCCTCTTGGCCTTCGGAGCGTTTCTACGTGTTGGAAGCAGCAGGGCCTTAGCCTGCACTTTACGTAGAGCTTGCAACTTGGCGTAGAGTCCGCCTTGGTTCTAAGTTCTTGCCTGAGCTGCGAACACGCTGCCGCTTATGAGGCTTCACCTGAAGAGCGAGGCTACCTTTTGGAAGCCTAATGGACTTGGCGTGCACTTCACACAGAGAGTCCAAGTCAGCTTCAGGCCGCCCTTGTTCTCACTTCTTTCCTCACCTGCGAGAACACGGCCAGAAGGCGGTTGCGTCGTACGCGGCGCTTGGCGTTTTGGACGCAGAGGCGCATTGGCGAGCACTTCCCTCAGAGTCTCCAACCTGCCTTGGCGTCCGCCTTTGTTCTAACACCTTTCCGCAACTGGGAGAACACTGCCCTCTAGTAGTGTTCGTCATCGCTGCGTTTGTAGGTTTGGGAAGCCTAAGGGCCTTCCCTGGAAATCAACTCGGTGTAGCCAACAGGCTTCTAATCTGCCCCTGTTCTAAGGTCTTTCCTCCCCTGGGATCTCACGCCCCCCCCCCAGGAGACGTCACCTTAGGAGCGATGATACGTTTTGGAAGCAAAAGGGGACCTGGGGTGCCCTGCCCTGAGAGTGTCCAACTTGCCTCCAGTGCGGCCTTGCTCTAACTTCTTTCCGCAGCAGGGAACACGCTGCCACATAGGAAACTTCACTTCAGGTCGAGTTTCCGTTGTGGAAGCCTACGGGTCTGGGCCTGCACTTAACTCGCAGTGTGCAACTTGCCTAGGGTGCGCCCCAGGTTCCAACTTCTTTCCACAGCCGGGAGCAAACTGCCCCTTGGGAATCCTCCCTTTGAAGGTCGCGTTCACGTTTTGGAAGCCGCAGCGTCTTTGCGTGCCCTTAACTCGGAGTATCCAACAAGCTTCCAGTACGCCCTTCTTCTCAAGTCTTCCCTTCGCTTGGGAACACACTGCCACTGAGGAGACTTCACCTGAAGCGCGATGACACACTTTGCAGCCCAAGGGACTGGACGGGCAACTTCACTCAGAAGCTCCAACTGCCTTCTAGTCGGCCTTGGTTCTAAGTTCTTTCCTTCCTGCAATGGGAACACACGGCCGCATAGGCCTCTTGGCCTTCGGAGCGTTTCTACGTGTTGGAAGCAGCAGGGCCTTAGCCTGCACTTTACGTAGAGCTTGCAACTTGGCGTAGAGTCCGCCTTGGTTCTAAGTTCTTGCCTGACCTGCGAACACGCTGCCGCTTATGAGGCTTCACCTGAAGAGCGAGGCTACCTTTTGGAAGCCTAATGGGCTTGGCGTGCGCTTCACACAGAGAGTCCAAGTCGGCTTCAGGCCGCCCTTGTTCTCACTTCTTTCCTCACCTGCGAGAACACGGCCCGAAGGCGGTTGCGTCGTACGCGGCGCTTGGCGTTTTGGACGCAGAGGCGCATTGGCGAGCACTTCACTCAGAGTCTCCAACCTGCCTTGGCGTCCGCCTTTGTTCTAACACCTTTCCGCAACTGGGAGAACACTGCCCTCTAGTAGTGTTCGTCTTCGCTGCCTTTGTAGGTTTGGGAAGCCTAAGGGCCTTCCCTGGAACTCAACTCGGTGTAGCCAGCAGGCTTCTAGTCCGCCCCTGTTCTAAGGTCTTTCCTCCCCTGGGATCTCACGGCTCCCCCCCCAGGAGACGTCACCTGAGGAACGATGATACGTTTTGGAAGCAAAAGGGGACCTGGGGTGCCCTGTCCTTAGAGTGTCCAACTTGCCTCCAGTGCGGCCTTGCTCTAACTTCTTTCCGCAGCAGGGAACACGCTGCCACATAGGAAACTTCACTTCAGGTCGAGTTTACGTTGTGGAAGCCTAAGGGTCTGGGCCTGCACTTAACTCGCAGTGTGCAACTTGCCTAGGGTGCGCCCCAGGTTCCAACTTCTTTCCACAGCCAGGAGCAAACTGCCCCTTGGGAATCCTCCCTTTGAAGGTCGCGTTCACGTTTTGGAAGCCGCAGCGTCTTTGCGTGCCCTTAACTCGGAGTATCCAACAAGCTTCCAGTACGCCCTTCTTCTCAAGTCTTCCCTTCGCTTGGGAACACACTGCCACTGAGGAGACTTCACCTGAAGCGCGATGACACACTTTGCAGCCCAAGGGACTGGACGGGCAACTTCACTCAGAAGCTCCAACTGCCTTCTAGTCGGCCTTGGTTCTAAGTTCTTTCCTTCCTGCAATGGGAACACACGGCCGCATAGGCCTCTTGGCCTTCGGAGCGTTTCTACGTGTTGGAAGCAGCAGGGCCTTAGCCTGCACTTTACGTAGAGCTTGCAACTTGGCGTAGAGTCCGCCTTGGTTCTAAGTTCTTGCCTGACCTGCGAACACGCTGCCGCTTATGAGGCTTCACCTGAAGAGCGAGGCTATCTTTTGGAAGCCTAATGGGCTTGGCGTGCGCTTCACACAGAGAGTCCAAGTCGGCTTCAGGCCGCCCTTGTTCTCACTTCTTTCCTCACCTGCGAGAACACGGCCCGAAGGCGGTTGCGTCGTATGCGGCGCTTGGCGTTTTGGACACAGAGGCGCATTGGCGAGCACTTCACTCAGAGTCTCCAACCTGCCTTGGGGTCCGCCTTTGTTCTAACACCTTTCCGCAACTGGGAGAACACTGCCCACTAGTAGTGTTCGTCTTCGCTGCGTTTGTAGGTTTGGGAAGCCTAAGGGCCTTCCCTGGAACTCACCTCGGTGTAGCCAGCAGGCTTCTAGTCCGCCCCTGTTCTAAGGTCTTTCCTCCCCTGGGATCTCACGGCTCCCCCCCCAGGAGACGTCACCTGAGGAGCGATGATACGTTTTGGAAGCAAAAGGGGACCTGGGGTGCCCTGTCCTTAGAGTGTCCAACTTGCCTCCAGTGCGGCCTTGCTCTAACTTCTTTCCGCAGCAGGGAACACGCTGCCACATAGGAAACTTCACTTCAGGTCGAGTTTACGTTGTGGAAGCCTAAGGGTCTGGGCCTGCACTTAACTCGCAGTGTGCAACTTGCCTAGGGTGCGCCCCAGGTTCCAACTTCTTTCCACAGCCGGGAGCAAACTGCCCCTTGGGAATCCTCCCTTTGAAGGTCGCGTTTACGTTTTGGAAGCCGCAGCGTCTTTGCGTGCCCTTAACTCGGAGTATCCAACAAGCTTCTAGTACGCCCTTCTTCTCAAGTCTTCCCTTCGCTTGGGAACACACTGCCACTGAGGAGACTTCATCTGAAGCGCGATGACACGCTTTGCAGCCCAAGGGACTGGGCGGGCAACTTAACTTAGAAGCTCCAACTGCCTTCTAGTCGGCCTTGGTTCTAAGTTCTTTCCTTCCTGCAATGGGAACACACGGCCGCATAGGCTTCTTGGCCTTCGGAGCGTTTCTACGTGATGGAAGCAGCAGGGCCTTAGCCTGCACTTTACGTAGAGCTTGCAACTTGGCGTAGAGTCCGCCTTGGTTCTAAGTTCTTGCCTGAGCTGCTAACACGCTGCCGCTTATGAGGCTTCACCTGAAGAGCGAGGCTACCTTTTGGAAGCCTAATGGACTTGGCGTGCACTTCACACAGAGAGTCCAAGTCGGCTTCAGGCCGCCCTTGTACTCACTTCTTTCCTCACCTGCGAGAACACGGCCAGAAGGCGGTTGCGTCGTACGCGGCGCTTGGCGTTTTGGACGCAGAGGCGCATTGGCGAGCACTTCACTCAGAGTCTCCAACCTGCCTTGGCGTCCGCCTTTGTTCTAACACCTTTCCGCAACTGGGAGAACACTGCCCTCTAGTAGTGGTCGTCTTCGCTGCGTTTGTAGGTTTGGGAAGCCTAAGGGCCTTCCCAGGAACTCAACTCGGTGTAGCCAACAGGCTTCTAGTCCGCCCCTGTTCTAAGGTCTTTCCTCCCCTGGGATCTCACGCCCCCCCCCCCAGGAGACGTCACCTTAGGAGCGATGATACGTTTTGGAAGCAAAAGGGGACCTGGGGTGCCCTGCCCTGAGAGTGTCCAACTTGCCTCCAGTGCGGCCTTGCTCTAACTTCTTTCCGCAGCAGGGAACACGCTGCCACATAGGAAACTTCACTTCAGGTCGAGTTTACGTTGTGGAAGCCTAAGGGTCTGGGCCTGCACTTAACTCGCAGTGTGCAACTTGCCTAGGGTGCGCCCCAGGTTCCAACTTCTTTCCACAGCCGGGAGCCAACTGCCCCTTGGGAATCCTCCCTTTGAAGGTCGCGTTCACGTTTTGGAAGCCGCAGCCTCTTTGCGTGCCCTTAACTCGGAGTATCCAAGAAGCTTCCAGTACGCCCTTCTTCTCAAGTCTTCCCTTCGCTTGGGAACACACTGCCACTGAGGAGACTTCACCTGAAGCGCGATGACACGCTTTGCAGCCCAAGGGACTGGACGGGCAACTTAACTCAGAAGCTCCAACTGCCTTCTAGTCGGCCTTGGTTCTAAGTTCTTTCCTTCCTGCAATGGGAACACACGGCCGCATAGGTCTCTTGGCCTTCGGAGCGTTTTTATGTGTTGGAAGCAGCAGGGCCTTAACCTGCACTTTACGTAGAGCTTGCAACTTGGCGTAGAGTCCGCCTTGGTTCTAAGTTCTTGCCTGAGCTGCGAACACGCTGCCGCTTATGAGGCTTCACCTGAAGAGCGAGGCTACCTTTTGGAAGCCTAATGGGCTTGGCGTGCGCTTCACACAGAGAGTCCAAGTCGGCTTCAGGCCGCCCTTGTTCTCACTTCTTTCCTCACCTGCGAGAACACGGCCCGAAGGCGGTTGCGTCGTACGCGGCGCTTGGCGTTTTGGACACAGAGGCGCATTGGCGAGCACTTCACTCAGAGTCTCCAACCTGCCTTGGCGTCCGCCTTTGTTCTAACACCTTTCCGCAACTGGGAGAACACTGCCCTCTAGTAGTGTTCGTCTTCGCTGCGTTTGTAGGTTTGGGAAGCCTAAGGGCCTTCCCTGGAACTCAACTCGGTGTAGCCAACAGGCTTCTAGTCCGCCCCTGTTCTAAGGTCTTTCCTCCCCTGGGATCTCACGCCCCCCCCCCCCCAGGAGACGTCACCTGAGGAGCGATGATACGTTTTGGAAGCAAAAGGGGACCTGGGGTGCCCTGCCCTGAGAGTGTCCAACTTGCCTCCAGTGCGGCCTTGTTCTAACTTCTTTCCGCAGCAGGGAACACGCTGCCACATAGGAAACTTCACTTCAGGTCGAGTTTACGTTGTGGAAGCCTAAGGGTCTGGGCCTGCACTTAACTCGCAGTGTGCAACTTGCCTAGGGTGCGCCCCAGATTCCAACTTCTTTCCACAGCCGGGAGCAAACTGCCCCTTGGGAATCCTCCCTTTGAAGGTCGCGTTCACGTTTTGGAAGCCGCAGCGTCTTTGCGTGCCCTTAACTCGGAGTATCCAACAAGCTTCTAGTACGCCCTTCTTCTCAAGTCTTCCCTTCGCTTGGGAACACACTGCCACTGAGGAGACTTCACCTGAAGCGCGATGACACGCTTTGCAGCCCAAGGGACTGGACGGGCAACTGAACTCAGAAGCTCCAACTGCCTTCTAGTCGGCCTTGGTTCTAAGTTCTTTCCTTCCTGCAATGGGAACACACGGCCGCATAGGCCTCTTGGCCTTCGGAGCGTTTCTACGTGTTGGAAGCAGCAGGGCCTTAGCCTGCACTTTACGTAGAGCTTGCAACTTGGCGTAGAGTCCGCCTTGGTTCTAAGTTCTTGCCTGAGCTGCGAACACGCTGCCGCTTATGAGGCTTCACCTGAAGAGCGAGGCTACCTTTTGGAAGCCTAATGGATTTGGCGTGCACTTCACACAGAGAGTCCAAGTCGGCTTCAGGCCGCCCTTGTTCTCACTTCTTTCCTCACCTGCGAGAACACGGCCAGAAGGCGGTTGCGTCGTACGCGGCGCTTGGCGTTTTGGACGCCGAGGCGCATTGGCGAGCACTTCACTCAGAGTTTCCAACCTGCCTTGGCGTCCGCCTTTGTTCTAACACCTTTCCGCAATGGGAGAACACTGCCCTCTAGTAGTGTTCGTCTTCGCTGCCTTTGTAGGTTTGGGAAGCCTAAGGGCCTTCCCTGGAACTCAACTCGGTGTAGCCAACAGGCTTCTAGTCCGCCCCTGTTCTAAGGTCTTTCCTCCCCTGGGATCTCACGCCCCCCCCCCCAGGAGACGTCACCTTAGGAGCGATGATACGTTTTGGAAGCAAAAGGGGACCTGGGGTGCCCTGCCCTGAGAGTGTCCAACTTGCCTCCAGTGCGGCCTTGTTCTAACTTCTTTCCGCAGCAGGAAACACGCTGCCACATAGGAAACTTCACTTCAGGTCGAGTTTCCGTTGTGGAAGCCTAAGGGTCTGGGCCTGCACTTAACTCGCAGTGTGCAACTTGCCTAGGGTGCGCCCCAGGTTCCAACTTCTTTCCACAGCCGGGAGCAAACTGCCCCTTGGGAATCCTCCCTTTGAAGGTCGCGTTCACGTTTTGGAAGCCGCAGCGTCTTTGCGTGCCCTTAACTCGGAGTATCCAACAAGCTTCTAGTACGCCCTTCTTCTCAAGTCTTCCCTTCGCTTGGGAACACACTGCCACTGAGGAGACTTCACCTGAAGCGCGATGACACGCTTTGCAGCCCAAGGGACTGGACGGGCAACTTAACTCAGAAGCTCCAACTGCCTTCTAGTCGGCCTTGGTTCTAAGTTCTTTCCTTCCTGCAATGGGAACACATGGCCGCATAGGCCTCTTGGCCTTCGGAGCGTTTCTACGTGTTGGAAGCAGCAGGGCCTTTGCCTGCACTTTACGTAGAGCTTGCAACTTGGCGTAGAGTCCGCCTTGGTTCTAAGTTCTTGCCTGAGCTGCGAACACGATGCCGCTTATGAGGCTTCACCTGAAGAGCGAGGCTACCTTTTGGAAGCTTAATGGACTTGGCGTGCACTTCACACAGAGAGTCCAAGTCGGCTTCAGGCCGCCCTTGTTCTTACTTCTTTCCTCACCTGCGAGAACACGGCCAGAAGGCGGTTGCGTTGTCCGCGGCGCTTGGCGTTTTGGACGCAGAGGCGCATTGGCGAGCACTTCACTCAGAGTCTCCAACCTGCCTTGGCGTCCGCCTTTGTTCTAACACCTTTCCGCAACTGGGAGAACACTGCCCTCTAGTAGTGTTCGTCTTCGCTGCGTTTGTAGGTTTGGGAAACCTAAGGGCCTTCCCTGGAACTCAACTCGGTGTAGCCAACAGGCTTCTAGTCCGCCCCTGTTCTAAGGTCTTTCCTCCCCTGGGATCTCACGGCCCCCCCCAGGAGACGTTACATGAGGAGCGATGATACGTTTTGGAAGCAAAAGGGGACCTGGGGTGCCCTGCCCTGAGAGTGTCCAACTTGCCTCCAATGCGGCCTTGCTCTAACTTCTTTCCGCAGCAGGGAACACGCTGCCACATAGGAAATTTCACTTCAGGTCGAGTTTACGTTGTGGAAGCCTAAGGGTCTGGGCCTGCACTTAACTCGCAGTGTGCAACTTGCCTAGGGTGCGCCCCAGGTTCCAACATCTTTCCACAGCCGGGAGCAAACTGCCCCTTGGGAATCCTCCCTTTGAAGGTCGCGTTCACGTTTTGGAAGCCGCAGCGTCTTTGCGTGCCCTTAACTCGGAGTATCCAAGAAGCTTCTAGTACGCCCTTCTTCTCAAGTCTTCCCTTCGCTTGGGAACACACTGCCACTGAGGAGACTTCACCTGAAGCGCGATGACACGCTTTGCAGCCCAAGGGACTGGACGGGCAACTTCACTCAGAAGCTCCAACTGCCTTCTAGTCGGCCTTGGTTCTAAGTTCTTTCCTTCCTGCAATGGGAACACACGGCCGCATAGGCCTCTTGGCCTTCGGAGCGTTTCTACGTGTTGGAAGCAGCAGGGCCTTAGCCTGCACTTTACGTAGAGCTTGCAACTTGGCGTAGAGTCCGCCTTGGTTCTAAGTTCTTGCCTGAGCTGCGAACACGCTGCCGCTTATGAGGCTTCACCTGAAGAGCGAGGCTACCTTTTGGAAGCCTAATGGATTTGGCGTGCACTTCACACAGAGAGTCCAAGTCGGCTTCAGGCCGCCCTTGTTCTCACTTCTTTCCTCACCTGCGAGAACACGGCCAGAAGGCGGTTGCGTCGTACGCGGCGCTTCGCGTTTTGGACGCCGAGGCGCATTGGCGAGCACTTCACTCAGAGTTTCCAACCTGCCTTGGCGTCCGCCTTTGTTCTAACACCTTTCCGCAATGGGAGAACACTGCCCTCTAGTAGTGTTCGTCTTCGCTGCCTTTGTAGGTTTGGGAAGCCTAAGGGCCTTCCCTGGAACTCAACTCGGTGTAGCCAACAGGCTTCTAGTCCGCCCCTGTTCTAAGGTCTTTCCTCCCCTGGGATCTCACGCCCCCCCCCCCAGGAGACGTCACCTTAGGAGCGATGATACGTTTTGGAAGCAAAAGGGGACCTGGGGTGCCCTGCCCTGAGAGTGTCCAACTTGCCTCCAGTGCGGCCTTGTTCTAACTTCTTTCCGCAGCAGGGAACACGCTGCCACATAGGAAACTTCACTTCAGGTCGAGTTTCCGTTGTGGAAGCCTAAGGGTCTGGGCCTGCACTTAACTCGCAGTGTGCAACTTGCCTAGGGTGCGCCCCAGGTTCCAACTTCTTTCCACAGCCGGGAGCAAACTGCCCCTTGGGAATCCTCCCTTTGAAGGTCGCGTTCACGTTTTGGAAGCCGCAGCGTCTTTGCGTGCCCTTAACTCGGAGTATCCAACAAGCTTCTAGTACGCCCTTCTTCTCAAGTCTTCCCTTCGCTTGGGAACACACTGCCACTGAGGAGACTTCACCTGAAGCGCGATGACACGCTTTGCAGCCCAAGGGACTGGACGGGCAACTTAACTCAGAAGCTCCAACTGCCTTCTAGTCGGCCTTGGTTCTAAGTTCTTTCCTTCCTGCAATGGGAACACATGGCCGCATAGGCCTCTTGGCCTTCGGAGCGTTTCTACGTGTTGGAAGCAGCAGGGCCTTAGCCTGCACTTTACGTAGAGCTTGCAGCTTGGCGTAGAGTCCGCCTTGGTTCTAAGTTCTTGCCTGAGCTGCGAACACGCTGCCGCTTATGAGGCTTCACCTGAAGAGCGAGGCTACCTTTTGGAAGCTTAATGGACTTGGCGTGCACTTCACACAGAGAGTCCAAGTCGGCTTCAGGCCGCCCTTGTTCTTACTTCTTTCCTCACCTGCGAGAACACGGCCAGAAGGCGGTTGCGTTGTCCGCGGCGCTTGGCGTTTTGGACGCAGAGGCGCATTGGCGAGCACTTCACTCAGAGTCTCCAACCTGCCTTGGCGTCCGCCTTTGTTCTAACACCTTTCCGCAACTGGGAGAACACTGCCCTCTAGTAGTGGTCGTCTTCGCTGCGTTTGTAGGTTTGGGAAGCCTAAGGGCCTTCCCTGGAACTCAACTCGGTGTAGCCAACAGGCTTCTAGTCCGCCCCTGTTCTAAGGTCTTTCCTCCCCTGGGATCTCACGGCCCCCCCCAGGAGACGTTACCTGAGGAGCGATGATACGTTTTGGAAGCAAAAGGGGACCTGGGGTGCCCTGCCCTGAGAGTGTC
Organism: Meles meles; assembly: GCF_922984935.1. NCBI lineage: Eukaryota > Metazoa > Chordata > Mammalia > Carnivora > Mustelidae > Meles > Meles meles. Next base: position 116,180,364 of record NC_060074.1, on the reverse strand, counting down.
CAACTTGCCTCCAGTGCGGCCTTGCTCTAACTTCTTTCCGCAGCAGGGAACACGCTGCCACATAGGAAACTTCACTTCAGGTCGAGTTTACGTTGTGGAAGCCTAAGGGTCTGGGCCTGCACTTAACTCGCAGTGTGCAACTTGCCTAGGGTGCGCCCCAGGTTCCAACATCTTTCCACAGCCGGGAGCAAACTGCCCCTTGGGAATCCTCCCTTTGAAGGTCGCGTTCACGTTTTGGAAGCCGCAGCGTCTTTGCGTGCCCTTAACTCGGAGTATCCAAGAAGCTTCTAGTACGCCCTTCTTCTCAAGTCTTCCCTTCGCTTGGGAACACACTGCCACTGAGGAGACTTCACCTGAAGCGCGATGACACGCTTTGCAGCCCAAGGGACTGGACGGGCAACTTCACTCAGAAGCTCCAACTGCCTTCTAGTCGGCCTTGGTTCTAAGTTCTTTCCTTCCTGCAATGGGAACACACGGCCGCATAGGCCTCTTGGCCTTCGGAGCGTTTCTACGTGTTGGAAGCAGCAGGGCCTTAGCCTGCACTTTACGTAGAGCTTGCAAATTGGCGTAGAGTCCGCCTTGGTTCTAAGTTCTTGCCTGAGCTGCGAACACGCTGCCGCTTATGAGGCTTCACCTGAAGAGCGAGGCTACCTTTTGGAAGCCTAATGGACTTGGCGTGCACTTCACACAGAGTGTCCAAGTCGGCTTCAGGTCGACCCTGTTCTCACTTCTTTCCTCACCTGCGAGAACACGGCCTGAAGGCGGTTGCGTCGGACGCGGCGCTTGGCGTTTTGGACGCAGAGGCGCATTGGCGAGCACTTCACTCAGAGTCTCCAACCTGCCTTGGCGACCGCCTTTGTTCTAACACCTTTCCACAACTGGGAGAACACTGCCCTCTAGTAGTGTTCGTCTTCGCTGCGTCTGTAGGTTTGGGAAGCCTAAGGGCCTTCCCTGGAACTCAACTCGGTGTAGCCAACAGGCTTCTAGTCCGCTCCTGTTCTAAGGTCTTTCCTCCCCTGGGATCTCACGGCCCCCCCCCCAGGAGACGTCACCTGAGGAGCGAAGATACGTTTTGGAAGCAAAAGGGGACCTGGGGTGCCCTGCCCTGAGAGTGTCCAACTTGCCTCCAGTGCGGCCTTGCTCTAACTTCTTTCCGCAGCAGGGAACACGCTGCCACATAGGAAACTTCACTTCAGGTCGAGTTTACGTTGTGGAAGCCTAAGGGTCTGGGCCTGCACTTAACTCGCAGTGTGCAACTTGCCTAGGGTGCGCCCCAGGTTCCAACTTCTTTCCACAGCCGGGAGCAAACTGCCCCTTGGGAATCCTCCCTTTGAAGGTCGCGTTCACGTTTTGGAAGCCGCAGCGTCTTTGCGTGCCCTTAACTCGGAGTATCCAAGAAGCTTCTAGTACGCCCTTATTCTCAAGTCTTCCCTTCGCTTGGGAACACACTGCCACTGAGGAGACTTCACCTGAAGCGTGATGACACACTTTGCAGCCCAAGGGACTGGACGGGCAACTTCACTCAGAAGCTCCAACTGCCTTCTAGTCGGCCTTGTTTCTAAGTTCTTTCCTTCCTGCAATGGGAACACACGGCCGCATAGGCCTCTTGGCCTTCGGAGCGTTTCTACGTGTTGGAAGCAGCAGGGCCTTAGCCTGCACTTTACGTAGAGCTTGCAACTTGGCGTAGAGTCCGCCTTGGTTCTAAGTTCTTGCCTGAGCTGCGAACACGCTGCCGCTTATGAGGCTTCACCTGAAGAGCGAGGCTACCTTTTGGAAGCCTAATGGACTTGGCGTGCACTTCACACAGAGAGTCCAAGTCGGCTTCAGGCCGCCCCTGTTCTCACTTCTTTCCTCACCTGCGAGAACACGGCCCGAAGGCGGTTGCGTCGTACGCGGCGCTTGGCGTTTTGGACGCAGAGGCGCATTGGCGAGCACTTCACTCAGAGTCTCCAACCTGCCTTGGCGTCCGCCTTTGTTCTAACACCTTTCCACAACTGGGAGAACACTGACCTCTAGCAGTGTTCGTCTTCGCTGCGTCTGTAGGTTTGGGAAGCCTAAGGGCCTTCCCTGGAACTCAACTCGGTGTAGCCAACAGGCTTCTAGTCCGCTCCTGTTCTCAGGTCTTTCCTCCCCTGGGATCTCACGCCCCCCCCCCCCCCCAGGAGACGTCACCTTAGGAGCGATGATACGTTTTGGAAGCAAAAGGGGACCTGGGGTGCCCTGCCCTGAGAGTGTCCAACTTGCCTCCAGTGCGGCCTTGCTCTAACTTCTTTCCGCAGCCGGGAACACGCTGCCACATAGGAAACTTCACTTCAGGTCGAGTTTACGTTGTGGAAGCCTAAGGGTCTGGGCCTGCACTTAACTCGCAGTGTGCAACTTGCCTAGGGTGCGCCCCAGGTTCCAACTTCTTTCCACAGCCGGGAGCAAACTGCCCCTTGGGAATCCTCCCTTTGAAGGTCGCGTTCACGTTTTGGAAGCCGCAGCGTCTTTGCGTGCCCTTAACTCGGAATATCCAACAAGCTTCTAGCACGCCCTTCTTCTCAAGTCTTCCCTTTGCTTGGGAACACACTGCCACTGAGGAGACTTCACCTGAAGCGCGATGACACGCTTTGCAGCCCAAGGGACTGGACGGGCAACTTAACTCAGAAGCTCCAACTGCCTTCTAGTCGGCCTTGGTTCTAAGTTCTTTCCTTCCTGCAATGGGAACACACGGCCGCATAGGCCTCTTGGCCTTCGGAGCGTTTCTACGTGTTGGAAGCAGCAGGGCCTTAGCCTGCACTTTACGTAGAGCTTGCAACTTGGCGTAGAGTCCGCCTTGGTTCTAAGTTCTTGCCTGAGCTGCGAACACGATGCCGCTTATGAGGCTTCACCTGAAGAGCGAGGCTAACTTTTGGAAGCCTAATGGACTTGGCGTGCACTTCACACAGAGAGTCCAAGTCGGCTTCAGGCCGCCCTTGTTCTCACTTCTTTCCTCACCTGCGAGAACACGGCCAGAAGGCGGTTGCGTCGTACGCGGCGCTTGGCGTTTTGGACGCAGAGGCGCATTGGCGAGCACTTCACTCAGAGTCTCCAACCTGCCTTGGCGTCCGCCTTTGTTCTAACACTTTTCCGCAACTGGGAGAACACTGCCCTCTAGTAGTGTTCGTCTTCGCTGCGTTTGTAGGTTTGGGAAGCCTAAGGGCCTTCCCAGGAACTCAACTCGGTGTAGCCAACAGGCTTCTAGTCCGCCCCTGTTCTAAGGTCTTTCCTCCCCTGGGATCTCACGCCCCCCCCCCAGGAGACGTCACCTTAGGAGCGATGATACGTTTTGGAAGCAAAAGGGGACCTGGGGTGCCCTGCCCTGAGAGTGTCCACCTTGCCTCCAGTGCGGCCTTGCTCTAACTTCTTTCCGCAGCAGGGAACACGCTGCCACATAGGAAACTTCACTTCAGGTCGAGTTTACGTTGTGGAAGCCTAAGGGTCTGGGCCTGCACTTAACTCGCAGTGTGCAACTTGCCTAGGGTGCGCCCCAGGTTCCAACTTCTTTCCACAGCCGGGAGCCAACTGACCCTTGGGAATCCTCCCTTTGAAGGTCGCGTTCACGTTTTGGAAGCCGCAGCGTCTTTGCGTGCCCTTAACTCGGAGTATCCAACAAGCTTCTAGTACGCCCTTCTTCTCAAGTCTTCCCTTCGCTTGGGAACACACTGCCACTGAGGAGACTTCACCTGAAGCGCGATGACATGCTTTGAAGCCCAAGGGACTGGATGGGCAACTTAACTCAGAAGCTCCAACTGCCTTCTAGTCGGCCTTGGTTCTAAGTTCTTTCCTTCCTGCAATGGGAACACACGGCCGCATAGGCCTCTTGGCCTTCGGAGCGTTTCTACGTGTTGGAAGCAGCAGGGCCTTAGCCTGCACTTTACGTAGAGCTTGCAACTTGGCGTAGAGTCCGCCTTGGTTCTAAGTTCTTGCCTGAGCTGCGAACACGCTGCCGCTTATGAGGCTTCACCTGAAGAGCGAGGCTAACTTTTGGAAGCCTAATGGACTCGGCGTGCGCTTCACACAGAGAGTCCAAGTCGGCTTCAGGCCGCCCTCGTTCTCACTTCTTTCCTCACCTGCGAGAACACGGCCAGAAAGCGGTTGCGTCGTACGCGGCGCTTGGCGTTTTGGACGCCGAGGCTCATTGGCGAGCACTTCACTCAGAGTTTCCAACCTGCCTTGGCGTCCGCCTTTGTTCTAACACCTTTCCGCAATGGGAGAACACTGCCCTCTAGTAGTGTTCGTCTTCGCTGCCTTTGTAGGTTTGGGAAGCCTAAGGGCCTTCCCTGGAACTCAACTCGGTGTAGCCAACAGGCTTCTAGTCCGCCCCTGTTCTAAGGTCTTTCCTCCCCTGGGATCTCACGCCCCCCCCCCAGGAGACGTCACCTTAGGAGCGATGATACGTTTTGGAAGCAAAAGGGGACCTGGGGTGCCCTGCCCTGAGAGTGTCCAACTTGCCTCCAGTGCGGCCTTGTTCTAACTTCTTTCCGCAGCAGGGAACACGCTGCCACATAGGAAACTTCACTTCAGGTCGAGTTTCCGTTGTGGAAGCCTAAGGGTCTGGGCCTGCACTTAACTCGCAGTGTGCAACTTGCCTAGGGTGCGCCCCAGGTTCCAACTTCTTTCCACAGCCGGGAGCAAACTGCCCCTTGGGAATCCTCCCTTTGAAGGTCGCGTTCACGTTTTGGAAGCCGCAGCGTCTTTGCGTGCCCTTAACTCGGAGTATCCAACAAGCTTCTAGTACGCCCTTCTTCTCAAGTCTTCCCTTCGCTTGGGAACACACTGCCACTGAGGAGACTTCACCTGAAGCGCGATGACACGCTTTGCAGCCCAAGGGACTGGACGGGCAACTTAACTCAGAAGCTCCAACTGCCTTCTAGTCGGCCTTGGTTCTAAGTTCTTTCCTTCCTGCAATGGGAACACAGGGCCGCATAGGCCTCTTGGCCTTCGGAGCGTTTCTACGTGTTGGAAGCAGCAGGGCCTTAGCCTGCACTTTACGTAGAGCTTGCAACTTGGCGTAGAGTCCGCCTTGGTTCTAAGTTCTTGCCTGAGCTGCGAACACGCTGCCGCTTATGAGGCTTCACCTGAAGAGCGAGGCTACCTTTTGGAAGCCTAATGGACTTGGCGTGCACTTCACACAGAGTGTCCAAGTCAGCTTCAGGTCGCCCCTGTTCTCACTTCTTTCCTCACCTGCGAGAACACGGCCTGAAGGCGGTTGCGTCGTACGCGGCGCTTGGCGTTTTGGACGCAGAGGCGCATTGGCGAGCACTTCACTCAGAGTCTCCAACCTGCCTTGGCGACCGCCTTTGTTCTAACACCTTTCCACAACTGGGAGAACACTGCCCTCTAGTAGTGTTCGTCTTCGCTGCGTCTGTAGGTTTGGGAAGCCTAATGGCCTTCCCTGGAACTCAACTCGGTGTAGCCAACAGGCTTCTAGTCCGCTCCTGTTCTAAGGTCTTTCCTCCCCTGGGATCTCACGGCCCCCCCCCGAGGAGACGTCACCTGAGGAGCGAAGATACGTTTTGGAAGCAAAAGGGGACCTGGGGTGCCCTGCCCTGAGAGTGTCCAACTTGCCACCAGTGCGGCCTTGCTCTAACTTCTTTCCGCAGCAGGGAACACGCTGCCACATAGGAAACTTCACTTCAGGTCGAGTTTACGTTGTGGAAGCCTAAGGGTCTGGGCCTGCACTTAACTCGCAGTGTGCAACTTGCCTAGGGTGCGCCCCAGGTTCCAACTTCTTTCCACAGCCGGGAGCAAACTGCCCCTTGGGAATCCTCCCTTTGAAGGTCGCGTTCACGTTTTGGAAGCCGCAGCGTCTTTGCGTGCCCTTAACTCGGAGTGTCCAAGAAGCTTCTAGTACGCCCTTCTTCTCAAGTCTTCCCTTCGCTTGGGAACACACTGCCACTGAGGAGACTTCACCTGAAGCGCGATGACACACTTTGCAGCCCAAGGGACTGGACGGGCAACTTCACTCAGAAGCTCCAACTGCCTTCTAGTCGGCCTTGTTTCTAAGTTCTTTCCTTCCTGCAATGGGAACACACGGCCGCATAGGCCTCTTGGCCTTCGGAGCGTTTCTACGTGTTGGAAGCAGCAGGGCCTTAGCCTGCACTTTACGTAGAGCTTGCAACTTGGCGTAGAGTCCGCCTTGGTTCTAAGTTCTTGCCTGAGCTGCGAACACGCTGCCGCTTATGAGGCTTCACCTGAAGAGCGAGGCTACCTTTTGGAAGCCTAATGGACTTGGCGTGCACTTCACACAGAGATTCCAAGTCGGCTTCAGGCCGCCCTTGTTCTCACTTCTTTCCTCACCTGCGAGAACACGGCCAGAAGGCGGTTGCGTCGTACGCGGCGCTTGGCGTTTTGGACGCAGAGGCGCATTGGCGAGCACTTCACTCAGAGTCTCCAACCTGCCTTGGCGTCCGCCTTTGTTCTAACACCTTTCCGCAACTGGGAGAACACTGCCCTCTAGTAGTGTTCGTCTTCGCTGCGTTTGTAGGTTTGGGAAGCCTAAGGGCCTTCCCTGGAACTCAACTCGGTGTAGCCAACAGGCTTCTAGTTCGCCCCTGTTCTAAGGTCTTTCCTCCCCTGGGATCTCACGGCCCCCCCCCCCAGGAGACGTCACCTGAGGAGCGAAGATACGTTTTGGAAGCAAAAGGGGACCTGGGGTGCCCTGCCCTGAGAGTGTCCAACTTGCCTCCAGTGCGGCCTTGTTATAACTTCTTTCCGCAGCAGGGAACACGCTGCCACATAGGAAACTTCACTTCAGGTCGAGTTTACGTTGTGGAAGCCTAAGGGTCTGGGCCTGCACTTAACTCGCAGTATGCAACTTGCCTAGGGTGCGCCCCAGGTTCCAACTTCTTTCCACAGCCGGGAGCAAACTGCCCCTTGGGAATCCTCCCTTTGAAGGTCGCGTTCACGTTTTGGAAGCCGCAGCGTCTTTGCGTGCCCTTAACTCGGAGTAACCAAGAAGCTTCTAGTACGCCCTTATTCTCAAGTCTTCCCTTCGCTTGGGAACACACTGCCACTGAGGAGACTTCACCTGAAGCGCGATGACACGCTTTGCAGCCCAAGGGACTGGACGGGCAACTTCACTCAGAAGCTCCAACTGCCTTCTAGTCGGCCTTGGTTCTAAGTTCTTTCCTTCCTGCAATGGGAACACACGGCCGCATAGGCCTCTTGGCCTTCGGAGCGTTTCTACGTGTTGGAAGCAGCAGGCCCTTAGCCTGCACTTTACGTAGAGCTTGCAACTTGGCGTAGAGTCCGCCTTGGTTCTAAGTTCTTGCCTGAGCTGCGAACACGCTGCCGCTTATGAGGCTTCACCTGAAGAGCGAGGCTACCTTTTGGAAGCCTAATGGACTTGGCGTGCACTTCACACAGAGAGTCCAAGTCGGCTTCAGGCCGCCCCTGTTCTCACTTCTTTCCTAACCTGCGAGAACACGGCCCGAAGGCGGTTGCGTCGTACGCGGCGCTTGGCGTTTTGGACGCAGAGGCGCATTGGCGAGCACTTCACTCAGAGTCTCCAACCTGCCTTGGCGTCCGCCTTTGTTCTAACACCTTTCCACAACTGGGAGAACACTGACCTCTAGCAGTGTTCGTCTTCGCTGCGTCTGTAGGTTTGGGAAGCCTAAGGGCCTTCCCTGGAACTCAACTCGGTGTAGCCAACAGGCTTCTAGTCCGCTCCTGTTCTCAGGTCTTTCCTCCCCTGGGATCTCACGCCCCCCCCCCCCCCAGGAGACGTCACCTTAGGAGCGATGATACGTTTTGGAAGCAAAAGGGGACCTGGGGTGCCCTGCCCTGAGAGTGTCCAACTTGCCTCCAGTGCGGCCTTGCTCTAACTTCTTTCCGCAGCAGGGAACACGCTGCCACATAGGAAACTTCACTTCAGGTCGAGTTTACGTTGTGGAAGCCTAAAAGTCTGGGCCTGCACTTAACTCGCAGTGTGCAACTTGCCTAGGGTGCGCCCCAGGTTCCAACTTCTTTCCACAGCCGGGAGCCAACTGCCCCTTGGGAATCCTCCCTTTGAAGGTCGCGTTCACGTTTTGGAAGCCGCAGCGTCTTTGCATGCCCTTAACTCGGAGTATCCAACAAGCTTCTAGTACGCCCTTCTTCTCAAGTCTTCCCTTCGCTTGGGAACACACTGCCACTGAGGAGACTTCACCTGAAGCGCGATGACACACTTTGCAGCCCAAGGGACTGGACGGGCAACTTCACTCAGAAGCTCCAACTGCCTTCTAGTCGGCCTTGGTTCTAAGTTCTTTCCTTCCTGCAATGGGAACACACGGCCGCATAGGCCTCTTGGCCTTCGGAGCGTTTCTACGTGTTGGAAGCAGCAGGGCCTTAGCCTGCACTTTACGTAGAGCTTGCAACTTGGCGTCGAGTCCGCCTTGGTTCTAAGTTCTTGCCTGAGCTGCGAACACGCTGCCGCTTATGAGGCTTCACCTGAAGAGCGAGGCTACCTTTTGGAAGCCTAATGGACTTGGCGTGCACTTCACACAGAGAGTCCAAGTCGGCTTCAGGCCGCCCTTGTTCTCACTTCTTTCCTCACCTGCGAGAACACGGCCAGAAGGCGGTTGCGTCGTACGCGGCGCTTGGCGTTTTGGACGCAGAGGCGCATTGGCGAGCACTTCACTCAGAGTCTCCAACCTGCCTTGGCGTCCGCCTTTGTTCTAACACCTTTCCGCAACTGGGAGAACACTGCCCTCTAGTAGTGGTCGTCTTCGCTGCGTTTGTAGGTTTGGGAAGCCTAAGGGCCTTCCCAGGAACTCAACTCGGTGTAGCCAACAGGCTTCTAGTCCGCCCCTGTTCTCAGGTCTTTCCTCCCCTGGGATCTCACGCCCCCCCCCCCAGGAGACGTCACCTTAGGAGCGATGATACGTTTTGGAAGCAAAAGGGGACCTGGTGTGCCCTGCCCTGAGAGTGTCCAACTTGCCTCCAGTGCGGCCTTGCTCTAACTTCTTTCCGCAGCAGGGAACACGCTGCCACATAGGAAACTTCACTTCAGGTCGAGTTTACGTTGTGGAAGCCTAAGGGTCTGGGCCTGCACTTAACTCGCAGTGTGCAACTTGCCTAGGGTGCGCCCCAGGTTCCAACTTCTTTCCACAGCCGGGAGCCAACTGCCCCTTGGGAATCCTCCCTTTGAAGGTCGCGTTCACGTTTTGGAAGCCGCAGCCTCTTTGCGTGCCCTTAACTCGGAGTATCCAAGAAGCTTCCAGTACGCCCTTCTTCTCAAGTCTTCCCTTCGCTTGGGAACACACTGCCACTGAGGAGACTTCACCTGAAGCGCGATGACACGCTTTGCAGCCCAAGGGACTGGACGGGCAACTTAACTCAGAAGCTCCAACTGCCTTCTAGTCGGCCTTGGTTCTAAGTTCTTTCCTTCCTGCAATGGGAACACACGGCCGCATAGGCCTCTTGGCCTTCGGAGCGTTTCTACGTTTTGGAAGCAGCAGGTCCTTAACCTGCACTTTACGTAGAGCTTGCAACTTGGCGTAGAGTCCGCCTTGGTTCTAAGTTCTTGCCTGAGCTGCGAACACGCTGCCGCTTATGAGGCTTCACCTGAAGAGCGAGGCTACCTTTTGGAAGCCTAATGGGCTTGGCGTGCGCTTCACACAGAGAGTCCAAGTCGGCTTCAGGCCGCCCTTGTTCTCACTTCTTTCCTCACCTGCGAGAACACGGCCCGAAGGCGGTTGCGTCGTACGCGGCGCTTGGCGTTTTGGACACAGAGGCGCATTGGCGAGCACTTCACTCAGAGTCTCCAACCTGCCTTGGCGTCCGCCTTTGTTCTAACACCTTTCCGCAACTGGGAGAACACTGCCCTCTAGTAGTGTTCGTCTTCGCTGCGTTTGTAGGTTTGGGAAGCCTAAGGGCCTTCCCTGGAACTCAACTCGGTGTAGCCAACAGGCTTCTAGTCCGCCCCTGTTCTAAGGTCTTTCCTCCCCTGGGATCTCACGCCCCCCCCCCAGGAGACGTCACCTGAGGAGCGATGATACGTTTTGGAAGCAAAAGGGGACCTGGGGTGCCCTGCCCTGAGAGTGTCCAACTTGCCTCCAGTGCGGCCTTGTTCTAACTTCTTTCCGCAGCAGGGAACACGCTGCCACATAGGAAACTTCACTTCAGGTCGAGTTTACGTTGTGGAAGCCTAAGGGTCTGGGCCTGCACTTAACTCGCAGTGTGCAACTTGCCTAGGGTGCGCCCCAGGTTCCAACTTCTTTCCACAGCCGGGAGCAAACTGCCCCTTGGGAATCCTCCCTTTGAAGGTCGCGTTCACGTTTTGGAAGCCGCAGCGTCTTTGCGTGCCCTTAACTCGGAGTATCCAACAAGCTTCTAGTACGCCCTTCTTCTCAAGTCTTCCCTTCGCTTGGGAACACACTGCCACTGAGGAGACTTCACCTGAAGCGCGATGACACACTTTGCAGCCCAAGGGACTGGACGGGCAACTTAACTCAGAAGCTCCAACTGCCTTCTAGTCGGCCTTGGTTCTAAGTTCTTTCCTTCCTGCAATGGGAACACACGGCCGCAGAGGCCTCTTGGCCTTCGGAGCGTTTTTATGTGTTGGAAGCAGCAGGGCCTTAGCCTGCACTTTACGTAGAGCTTGCAACTTGGCGTAGAGTCCGCCTTGGTTCTAAGTTCTTGCCTGAGCTGCGAACACGCTGCCGCTTATGAGGCTTCACCTGAAGAGCGAGGCTACCTTTTGGAAGCCTAATGGATTTTGCGTGCACTTCACACAGAGAGTCCAAGTCGGCTTCAGGCCGCCCTTGTTCTCACTTCTTTCCTCACCTGCGAGAACACGGCCAGAAGGCGGTTGCGTCGTACGCGGCGCTTGGCGTTTTGGACGCCGAGGCGCATTGGCGAGCACTTCACTCAGAGTTTCCAACCTGCCTTGGCGTCCGCCTTTGTTCTAACACCTTTCCGCAATGGGAGAACACTGCCCTCTAGTAGTGTTCGTCTTCGCTGCCTTTGTAGGTTTGGGAAGCCTAAGGGCCTTCCCTGGAACTCAACTCGGTGTAGCCAACAGGCTTCTAGTCCGCCCCTGTTCTAAGGTCTTTCCTCCCCTGGGATCTCACGCCCCCCCCCCCCAGGAGACGTCACCTGAGGAGCGATGATACGTTTTGGAAGCAAAAGGGGACCTGGGGTGCCCTGCCCTGAGAGTGTCCAACTTGCCTCCAGTGCGGCCTTGTTCTAACTTCTTTCCGCAGCAGGGAACACGCTGCCACATAGGAAACTTCACTTCAGGTCGAGTTTCCGTTGTGGAAGCCTAAGGGTCTGGGCCTGCACTTAACTCGCAGTGTGCAACTTGCCTAGGGTGCGCCCCAGGTTCCAACTTCTTTCCACAGCCGGGAGCAAACTGCCCCTTGGGAATCCTCCCTTTGAAGGTCGCGTTCACGTTTTGGAAGCCGCAGCGTCTTTGCGTGCCCTTAACTCGGAGTATCCAACAAGCTTCTAGTACGCCCTTCTTCTCAAGTCTTCCCTTCGCTTGGGAACACACTGCCACTGAGGAGACTTCACCTGAAGCGCGATGACACGCTTTGCAGCCCAAGGGACTGGACGGGCAACTTAACTCAGAAGCTCCAACTGCCTTCTAGTCGGCCTTGGTTCTAAGTTCTTTCCTTCCTGCAATGGGAACACATGGCCGCATAGGCCTCTTGGCCTTCGGAGCGTTTCTACGTGTTGGAAGCAGCAGGGCCTTAGCCTGCACTTTACGTAGAGCTTGCAACTTGGCGTAGAGTCCGCCTTGGTTCTAAGTTCTTGCCTGAGCTGCGAACACGCTGCCGCTTATGAGGCTTCACCTGAAGAGCGAGGCTACCTTTTGGAAGCTTAATGGACTTGGCGTGCACTTCACACAGAGAGTCCAAGTCGGCTTCAGGCCGCCCTTGTTCTCACTTCTTTCCTCACCTGCGAGAACACGGCCAGAAGGCGGTTGCGTTGTCCGCGGCGCTTGGCGTTTTGGACGCAGAGGCGCATTGGCGAGCACTTCACTCAGAGTCTCCAACCTGCCTTGGCGTCCGCCTTTGTTCTAACACCTTTCCGCAACTGGGAGAACACTGCCCTCTAGTAGTGTTCGTCTTCGCTGCGTTTGTAGGTTTGGGAAGCCTAAGGGCCTTCCCTGGAACTCAACTCGGTGTAGCCAACAGGCTTCTAGTCCGCTCCTGTTCTAAGGTCTTTCCTCCCCTGGGATCTCACGGCCCCCCCCCCAGGAGACGTCACCTGAGGAGCGAAGATAAGTTTTGGAAGCAAAAGGGGACCTGGGGTGCCCTGCCCTGAGAGTGTCCAACTTGCCTCCAATGCGGCCTTGCTCTAACTTCTTTCCGCAGCAGGGAACACGCTGTCACATAGGAAACTTCACTTCAGGTCGAGTTTACGTTGTGGAAGCCTAAGGGTCTGGGCCTGCACTTAACTCGCAGTGTGCAACTTGCCTAGGGTGCGCCCCAGGTTCCAACTTCTTTCCACAGCCGGGAGCAAACTGCCCCTTGGGAATCCTCCCTTTGAAGGTCGCGTTCACGTTTTGGAAGCCGCAGCGTCTTTGCGTGCCCTTAACTCGGAGTATCCAAGAAGCTTCTAGTACGCCCTTCTTCTCAAGTCTTCCCTTCGCTTGGGAACACACTGCCACTGAGGAGACTTCACCTGAAGCGCGATGACACGCTTTGCAGCCCAAGGGACTGGACGGGCAACTTCACTCAGAAGCTCCAACTGCCTTCTAGTCGGCCTTGGTTCTAAGTTCTTTCCTTCCTGCAATGGGAACACACGGCCGCATAGGCCTCTTGGCCTTCGGAGCGTTTCTACGTGTTGGAAGCAGCAGGGCCTTAGCCTGCACTTTACGTAGAGCTTGCAACTTGGCGTAGAGTCCGCCTTGGTTCTAAGTTCTTGCCTGAGCTGCGAACACGCTGCCGCTTATGAGGCTTCACCTGAAGAGCGAGGCTACCTTTTGGAAGCCTAATGGACTTGGCGTGCACTTCACACAGAGAGTCCAAGTCGGCTTCAGGCCGCCCTTGTTCTCACTTCTTTCCTCACCTGCGAGAACACGGCCAGAAGGCGGTTGCGTCGTACGCGGCGCTTGGCGTTTTGGACGCAGAGGCGCATTGGCGAGCACTTCACTCAGAGTCTCCAACCTGCCTTGGCGTCCGCCTTTGTTCTAACACCTTTCCGCAACTGGGAGAACACTGCCCTCTAGTAGTGTTCGTCTTCGCTGCGTTTGTTGGTTTGGGAAGCCTAAGGGCCTTCCCTGGAACTCAACTCGGTGTAGCCAACAGGCTTCTAGTCCGCCCCTGTTCTAAGGTCTTTCCTCCCCTGGGATCTCACGGCCCCCCCCCCAGGAGACGTCACCTGAGGAGCGAAGATACGTTTTGGAAGCAAAAGGGGACCTGGGGTGCCCTGCCCTGAGAGTGTCCAACTTGCCTCCAGTGCGGCCTTGTTATAACTTCTTTCCGCAGCAGGGAACACGCTGCCACATAGGAAACTTCACTTCAGGTCGAGTTTACGTTGTGGAAGCCTAAGGGTCTGGGCCTGCACTTAACTCGCAGTGTGCAACTTGCCTAGGGTGCGCCCCAGGTTCCAACTTCTTTCCACAGCCGGGAGCAAACTGCCCCTTGGGAATCCTCCCTTTGAAGGTCGCGTTCACGTTTTGGAAGCCGCAGCGTCTTTGCGTGCCCTTAACTCGGAGTATCCAACAAGCTTCTAGTACGCCCTTCTTCTCAAGTCTTCCCTTCGCTTGGGAACACACTGCCACTGAGGAGACTTCACCTGAAGCGCGATGACACGCTTTGCAGCCCAAGGGACTGGACGGGCAACTTAACTCAGAAGCTCCAACTGCCTTCTAGTCGGCCTTGGTTCTAAGTTCTTTCCTTCCTGCAATGGGAACACACGGCCGCATAGGCCTCTTGGCCTTCGGAGCGTTTCTACGTGTTGGAAGCAGCAGGGCCTTAGCCTGCACTTTACGTAGAGCTTGCAACTTGGCGTAGAGTCCGCCTTGGTTCTAAGTTCTTGCCTGAGCTGCGAACACGCTGCCGCTTATGAGGCTTCACCTGAAGAGCGAGGCTACCTTTTGGAAGCCTAATAGACTTGGCGTGCACTTCACACAGAGAGTCCAAGTCGGCTTCAGGCCGCCCCTGTTCTCACTTCTTTCCTCACCTGCGAGAACACGGCCCGAAGGCGGTTGCGTCGTACGCGGCGCTTGGCGTTTTGGACGCAGAGGCGCATTGGCGAGCACTTCACTCAGAGTCTCCAACCTGCCTTGGCGTCCGCCTTTGTTCTAACACCTTTCCGCAACTGGGAGAACACTGCCCTCTAGCAGTGTTCGTCTTCGCTGCGTCTGTAGGTTTGGGAAGCCTAAGGGCCTTCCCTGGAACTCAACTCGGTGTAGCCAACAGGCTTCTAGTCCGCTCCTGTTCTCAGGTCTTTCCTCCCCTGGGATCTCACGCCCCCCCCCCCAGGAGACGTCACCTTAGGAGCGATGATTCGTTTTGGAAGCAAAAGGGGACCTGGGGTGCCCTGCCCTGAGAGTGTCCAACTTGCCTCCAGTGCGGCCTTGCTCTAACTTCTTTCCGCAGCAGGGAACACGCTGCCACATAGGAAACTTCACTTCAGGTCGAGTTTACGTTGTGGAAGCCTAAGGGTCTGGGCCTGCACTTAACTCGCAGTGTGCAACTTGCCTAGGGTGCGCCCCAGGTTCCAACTTCTTTCCACAGCCGGGAGCAAACTGCCCCTTGGGAATCCTCCCTTTGAAGGTCGCGTTCACGTTTTGGAAGCCGCAGCGTCTTTGCGTGCCCTTAACTCGGAGTATCCAACAAGCTTCTAGCACGCCCTTCTTCTCAAGTCTTCCCTTTGCTTGGGAACACACTGCCACTGAGGAGACTTCACCTGAAGCGCGATGACACGCTTTGCAGCCCAAGGGACTGGACGGGCAACTTCACTCAGAAGCTCCAACTGCCTTCTAGTCGGCCTTGGTTCTAAGTTCTTTCCTTCCTGCAATGGGAACACACGGCCGCATAGGCCTCTTGGCCTTCGGAGCGTTTCTACGTGTTGGAAGCAGCAGGGCCTTAGCCTGCACTTTACGTAGAGCTTGCAACTTGGCGTAGAGTCCGCCTTGGTTCTAAGTTCTTGCCTGAGCTGCGAACACGCTGCCGCTTATGAGGCTTCACCTGAAGAGCGAGGCTAACTTTTGGAAGCCTAATGGACTCGGCGTGCGCTTCACACAGAGAGTCCAAGTCGGCTTCAGGCCGCCCTCGTTCTCACTTCTTTCCTCACCTGCGAGAACACGGCCAGAAAGCGGTTGCGTCGTACGCGGCGCTTGGCGTTTTGGACGCAGAGGCTCATTGGCGAGCACTTCACTCAGAGTCTCCAACCTGCCTTGGCGTATGCCTTTGTTCTAACACCTTTCCGCAACTGGGAGAACACTGCCCTCTAGTAGTGTTCGTCTTCGCTGCGTTTGTAGGTTTGGGAAGCCTAAGGGCCTTCCCTGGAACTCAACTCGGTGTAGCCAACAGGCTTCTAGTCCAACCCTGTTCTAAGGTCTTTCCTCCCCTGGGATCTCACGCCCCCCCCCAGGAGACGTCACCTGAGGAGCGATGATACGTTTTGGAAACAAAAGGGGACCTGGGGTGCCCTGCCCTGAGAGTGTCCAACTTGCCTCCAGTGCGGCCTTGCTCTAACTTCTTTCCGCAGCAGGGAACACGCTGCCACATAGGAAACTTCACTTCAGGTCGAGTTTACGTTGTGGAAGCCTAAGGGTCTGGGCCTGCACTTAACTCGCAGTGTGCAACTTGCCGAGGGTGCGACCCAGGTTCCAACTTCTTTCCACAGCCGGGAGCCAACTGCCCCTTGGGAATCCTCCCTTTGAAGGTCGCGTTCACGTTTTGGAAGCCGCAGCGTCTTTGCGTGCCCTTAACTCGGAGTATCCAACAAGCTTCTAGTACGCCCTTCTTCTCAAGTCTTCCCTTCGCTTGGGAACACACTGCCACTGAGGAGACTTCACCTGAAGCGCGATGACACGCTTTGCAGCCCAAGGGACTGGACGGGCAACTTAACTCAAAAGCTCCAACTGCCTTCTAGTCGGCCTTGGTTCTAAGTTCTTTCCTTCCTGCAATGGGAACACACGGCCGCAGAGGCCTCTTGGCCTTCGGAGCGTTTTTATGTGTTGGAAGCAGCAGGGCCTTAGCCTGCACTTTACGTAGAGCTTGCAACTTGGCGTAGAGTCCGCCTTGGTTCTAAGTTCTTGCCTGAGCTGCGAACACGCTGCCGCTTATGAGGCTTCACCTGAAGAGCGAGGCTACCTTTTGGAAGCCTAATGGATTTGGCGTGCACTTCACACAGAGAGTCCAAGTCGGCTTCAGGCCGCCCTTGTTCTCACTTCTTTCCTCACCTGCGAGAACACGGCCAGAAGGCGGTTGCGTCGTACGCGGCGCTTGGCGTTTTGGACGCCGAGGCGCATTGGCGAGCACTTCACTCAGAGTTTCCAACCTGCCTTGGCGTCCGCCTTTGTTCTAACCCCTTTCCACAATGGGAGAACACTGCCCTCTAGTAGTGTTCGTCTTCGCTGCCTTTGTAGGTTTGGGAAGCCTAAGGGCCTTCCCTGGAACTCAACTCGGTGTAGCCAACAGGCTTCTAGTCCGCCCCTGTTCTAAGGTCTTTCCTCCCCTGGGATCTCACGCCCCCCCCCCCAGGAGACGTCACCTTAGGAGCGATGATACGTTTTGGAAGCAAAAGGGGACCTGGGGTGCCCTGCCCTGAGAGTGTCCAACTTGCCTCCAGTGCGGCCTTGTTCTAACTTCTTTCCGCAGCAGGGAACACGCTGCCACATAGGAAACTTCACTTCAGGTCGAGTTTCCGTTGTGGAAGCCTAAGGGTCTGGGCCTGCACTTAACTCGCAGTGTGCAACTTGCCTAGGGTGCGCCCCAGGTTCCAACTTCTTTCCACAGCCGGGAGCAAACTGCCCCTTGGGAATCCTCCCTTTGAAGGTCGCGTTCACGTTTTGGAAGCCGCAGCGTCTTTGCGTGCCCTTAACTCGGAGTATCCAACAAGCTTCTAGTACGCCCTTCTTCTCAAGTCTTCCCTTCGCTTGGGAACACACTGCCACTGAGGAGACTTCACCTGAAGCGCAATGACACGCTTTGCAGCCCAAGGGACTGGACGGGCAACTTAACTCAGAAGCTCCAACTGCCTTCTAGTCGGCCTTGGTTCTAAGTTCTTTCCTTCCTGCAATGGGAACACATGGCCGCATAGGCCTCTTGGCCTTCGGAGCGTTTCTACGTGTTGGAAGCAGCAGGGCCTTAGCCTGCACTTTACGTAGAGCTTGCAACTTGGCGTAGAGTCCGCCTTGGTTCTAAGTTCTTGCCTGAGCTGCGAACACGCTGCCGCTTATGAGGCTTCACCTGAAGAGCGAGGCTACCTTTTGGAAGCTTAATGGACTTGGCGTGCACTTCACACAGAGAGTCCAAGTCGGCTTCAGGCCGCCCTTGTTCTTACTTCTTTCCTCACCTGCGAGAACACGGCCAGAAGGCGGTTGCGTTGTCCGCGGCGCTTGGCGTTTTGGACGCAGAGGCGCATTGGCGAGCACTTCACTCAGAGTCTCCAACCTGCCTTGGCGTCCGCCTTTGTTCTAACACCTTTCCGCAACTGGGAGAACACTGCCCTCTAGTAGTGTTCGTCTTCGCTGCGTTTGTAGGTTTCGGAAGCCTAAGGGCCTTCCCTGGAACTCAACTCGGTGTAGCCAACAGGCTTCTAGTCCGCCCCTGTTCTAAGGTCTTTCCTCCCCTGGGATCTCACGGCCCCCCCCAGGAGACGTCACCTGAGGAGCGATGATACGTTTTGGAAGCAAAAGGGGACCTGGGGTGCCCTGCCCTGAGAGTGTCCAACTTGCCTCCAGTGCGGCCTTGCTCTAACTTCTTTCCGCAGCAGGGAACACGCTGCCACATAGGAAACTTCACTTCAGGTCGAGTTTACGTTGTGGAAGCCTAAGGGTCTGGGCCTGCACTTAACTCGCAGTGTGCAACTTGCCTAGGGTGCGCCCCAGGTTCCAACATCTTTCCACAGCCGGGAGCAAACTGCCCCTTGGGAATCCTCCCTTTGAAGGTCGCGTTCACGTTTTGGAAGCCGCAGCGTCTTTGCGTGCCCTTAACTCGGAGTATCCAAGAAGCTTCTAGTACGCCCTTCTTCTCAAGTCTTCCCTTCGCTTGGGAACACACTGCCACTGAGGAGACTTCACCTGAAGCGCGATGACACGCTTTGCAGCCCAAGGGACTGGACGGGCAACTTCACTCAGAAGCTCCAACTGCCTTCTAGTCGGCCTTGGTTCTAAGTTCTTTCCTTCCTGCAATGGGAACACACGGCCGCATAGGCCTCTTGGCCTTCGGAGCGTTTCTACGTGTTGGAAGCAGCAGGGCCTTAGCCTGCACTTTACGTAGAGCTTGCAACTTGGCGTAGAGTCCGCCTTGGTTCTAAGTTCTTGCCTGAGCTGCGAACACGATGCCGCTTATGAGGCTTCACCTGAAGAGCGAGGCTACCTTTTGGAAGCCTAATGGACTTGGCGTGCACTTCACACAGAGTGTCCAAGTCGGCTTCAGGTCGCCCCTGTTCTCACTTCTTTCCTCACCTGCGAGAACACGGCCTGAAGGCGGTTGCGTCGTAGGCGGCGCTTGGCGTTTTGGACGCAGAGGCGCATTGGCGAGCACTTCACTCAGAGTCTCCAACCTGCCTTGGCGACCGCCTTTGTTCTAACACCTTTCCACAACTGGGAGAACACTGCCCTCTAGTAGTGTTCGTCTTCGCTGCGTTTGTAGGTTTGGGAAGCCTAAGGGCCTTCCCTGGAACTCAACTCGGTGTAGCCAACAGGCTTCTAGTCCGCTCCTGTTCTAAGGTCTTTCCTCCCCTGGGATCTCACGGCCCCCCCCCCAGGAGACGTCACCTGAGGAGCGAAGATACGTTTTGGAAGCAAAAGGGGACCTGGGGTGCCCTGCCCTGAGAGTGTCCAACTTGCCTCCAGTGCGGCCTTGCTCTAACTTCTTTCCGCAGCAGGGAACACGCTGCCACATAGGAAACTTCACTTCAGGTCGAGTTTACGTTGTGGAAGCCTAAGGGTCTGGGCCTGCACTTAACTCGCAGTGTGCAACTTGCCTAGGGTGCGCCCCAGGTTCCAACTTCTTTCCACAGCCGGGAGCAAACTGCCCCTTGGAAATCCTCCCTTTGAAGGTCGCGTTCACGTTTTGGAAGCCGCAGCGTCTTTGCGTGCCCTTAACTCGGAGTATCCAAGAAGCTTCTAGTACGCCCTTATTCTCAAGTCTTCCCTTCGCTTGGGAACACACTGCCACTGAGGAGACTTCACCTGAAGCGTGATGACACACTTTGCAGCCCAAGGGACTGGACGGGCAACTTCACTCAGAAGCTCCAACTGCCTTCTAGTCGGCCTTGTTTCTAAGTTCTTTCCTTCCTGCAATGGGAACACACGGCCGCATAGGCCTCTTGGCCTTCGGAGCGTTTCTACGTGTTGGAAGCAGCAGGGCCTTAGCCTGCACTTTACGTAGAGCTTGCAACTTGGCGTAGAGTCCGCCTTGGTTCTAAGTTCTTGCCTGAGCTGCGAACACGCTGCCGCTTATGAGGCTTCACCTGAAGAGCGAGGCTACCTTTTGGAAGCCTAATGGACTTGGCGTGCACTTCACACAGAGAGTCCAAGTCGGCTTCAGGCCGCCCTTGTTCTCACTTCTTTCCTCACCTGCGAGAACACGGCCAGAAGGCGGTTGCGTCGTACGCGGCGCTTGGCGTTTTGGACGCAGAGGCGCATTGGCGAGC
The DNA here is from genome assembly GCF_922984935.1 of Meles meles. Lineage (NCBI taxonomy): Eukaryota > Metazoa > Chordata > Mammalia > Carnivora > Mustelidae > Meles > Meles meles. The sequence continues at coordinate 116,160,576 of NC_060074.1, read as the reverse complement.
ACTTCACTCAGAGTCTCCAACCTGCCTTGGCGTCCGCCTTTGTTCTAACACCTTTCCGCAACTGGGAGAACACTGCCCTCTAGTAGTGTTCGTCTTCGCTGCGTTTGTAGGTTTGGGAAGCCTAAGGGCCTTCCCTGGAACTCAACTCGGTGTAGCCAACAGGCTTCTAGTCCGCCCCTGTTCTAAGGTCTTTCCTCCCCTGGGATCTCACGGCCCCCCACCCAGGAGACGTCACCTGAGGAGCGAAGATACGTTTTGGAAGCAAAAGGGGACCTGGGGTGCCCTGCCCTGAGAGTGTCCAACTTGCCTCCAGTGCGGCCTTGTTATAACTTCTTTCCGCAGCAGGGAACACGCTGCCACATAGGAAACTTCACTTCAGGTCGAGTTTAGGTTGTGGAAGCCTAAGGGTCTGGGCCTGCACTTAACTCGCAGTGTGCAACTTGCCTAGGGTGCGCCCCAGGTTCCAACTTCTTTCCACAGCCGGGAGCAAACTGCCCCTTGGGAATCCTCCCTTTGAAGGTCGCGTTCACGTTTTGGAAGCCGCAGCGTCTTTGCGTGCCCTTAACTCGGAGTATCCAAGAAGCTTCTAGTACGCCCTTCTTCTCAAGTCTTCCCTTCGCTTGGGAACACACTGCCACTGAGGAGACTTCACCTGAAGCGCGATGACACGCTTTGCAGCCCAAGGGACTGGACGGGCAACTTAACTCAGAAGCTCCAACTGCCTTCTAGTCGGCCTTGGTTCTAAGTTCTTTCCTTCCTGCAATGGGAACACACGGCCGCATAGGCCTCTTGGCCTTCGGAGCGTTTCTACGTGTTGGAAGCAGCAGGGCCTTAGCCTGCACTTTACGTAGAGCTTGCAACTTGGCGTAGAGTCCGCCTTGGTTCTAAGTTCTTGCCTGAGCTGCGAACACGCTGCCGCTTATGAGGCTTCACCTGAAGAGCGAGGCTACCTTTTGGAAGCCTAATAGACTTGGCGTGCACTTGACACAGAGAGTCCAAGTCGGCTTCAGGCCGCCCCTGTTCTCACTTCTTTCCTCACCTGCGAGAACACGGCCCGAAGGCGGTTGCGTCGTACGCGGCGCTTGGCGTTTTGGACGCAGAGGCGCATTGGCGAGCACTTCACTCAGAGTCTCCAACCAGCCTTGGCGTCCGCCTTTGTTCTAACCCTTTTCCGCAACTGGGAGAACACTGCCCTCTAGCAGTGTTCGTCTTCGCTGCGTCTGTAGGTTTGGGAAGCCTAAGGGCCTTCCCTGGAACTCAACTCGGTGTAGCCAACAGGCTTCTAGTCCGCTCCTGTTCGCAGGTCTTTCCTCCCCTGGGATCTCACGCCCCCCCCCCCCAGGAGACGTCACCTTAGGAGCGATGATTCGTTTTGGAAGCAAAAGGGGACCTGGGGTGCCCTGCCCTGAGAGTGTCCAACTTGCCTCCAGTGCGGCCTTGCTCTAACTTCTTTCCGCAGCAGGGAACACGCTGCCACATAGGAAACTTCACTTCAGGTCGAGTTTACGTTGTGGAAGCCTAAGGGTCTGGGCCTGCACTTAACTCGCAGTGTGCAACTTGCCTAGGGTGCGCCCCAGGTTCCAACTTCTTTCCACAGCCGGGAGCAAACTGCCCCTTGGGAATCCTCCCTTTGAAGGTCGCGTTCACGTTTTGGAAGCCGCAGCGTCTTTGCGTGCCCTTAACTCGGAGTATCCAACAAGCTTCTAGCACGCCCTTCTTCTCAAGTCTTCCCTTTGCTTGGGAACACACTGCCACTGAGGAGACTTCACCTGAAGCGCGATGACACGCTTTGCAGCCCAAGGGACTGGACGGGCAACTTCACTCAGAAGCTCCAACTGCCTTCTAGTCGGCCTTGTTTCTAAGTTCTTTCCTTCCTGCAATGGGAACACACGGCCGCATAGGCCTCTTGGCCTTCGGAGCGTTTCTACGTGTTGGAAGCAGCAGGGCCTTAGCCTGCACTTTACGTAGAGCTTGCAACTTGGCGTAGAGTCCGCCTTGGTTCTAAGTTCTTGCCTGAGCTGCGAACACGCTGCCGCTTATGAGGCTTCACCTGAAGAGCGAGGCTAACTTTTGGAAGCCTAATGGACTCGGCGTGCGCTTCACACAGAGAGTCCAAGTCGGCTTCAGGCCGCCCTCGTTCTCACTTCTTTCCTCACCTGCGAGAACACGGCCAGAAAGCGGTTGCGTCGTACGCGGCGCTTGGCGTTTTGGACGCAGAGGCTCATTGGCGAGCACTTCACTCAGAGTCTCCAACCTGCCTTGGCGTATGCCTTTGTTCTAACACCTTTCCGCAACTGGGAGAACACTGCCCTCTAGTAGTGTTCGTCTTCGCTGCGTTTGTAGGTTTGGGAAGCCTAAGGGCCTTCCCTGGAACTCAACTCGGTGTAGCCAACAGGCTTCTAGTCCAACCCTGTTCTAAGGTCTTTCCTCCCCTGGGATCTCACGCCCCCCCCCAGGAGACGTCACCTGAGGAGCGATGATACGTTTTGGAAACAAAAGGGGACCTGGGGTGCCCTGCCCTGAGAGTGTCCAACTTGCCTCCAGTGCGGCCTTGCTCTAACTTCTTTCCGCAGCAGGGAACACGCTGCCACATAGGAAACTTCACTTCAGGTCGAGTTTACGTTGTGGAAGCCTAAGGGTCTGGGCCTGCACTTAACTCGCAGTGTGCAACTTGCCTAGGGTGCGACCCAGGTTCCAACTTCTTTCCACAGCCGGGAGCAAACTGCCCCTTGGGAATCCTCCCTTTGAAGGTCGCGTTCACGTTTTGGAAGCCGCAGCGTCTTTGCGTGCCCTTAACTCGGAGTATCCAACAAGCTTCTAGTACGCCCTTCTTCTCAAGTCTTCCCTTCGCTTGGGAACACACTGCCACTGAGGAGACTTCACCTGAAGCGCGATGACACGCTTTGCAGCCCAAGGGACTGGACGGGCAACTTAACTCAGAAGCTCCAACTGCCTTCTAGTCGGCCTTGGTTCTAAGTTCTTTCCTTCCTGCAATGGGAACACACGGCCGCAGAGGCCTCTTGGCCTTCGGAGCGTTTTTATGTGTTGGAAGCAGCAGGGCCTTAGCCTGCACTTTACGTAGAGCTTGCAACTTGGCGTAGAGTCCGCCTTGGTTCTAAGTTCTTGCCTGAGCTGCGAACACGCTGCCGCTTATGAGGCTTCACCTGAAGAGCGAGGCTACCTTTTGGAAGCCTAATGGATTTGGCGTGCGCTTCACACAGAGAGTCCAAGTCGGCTTCAGGCCGCCCTTGTTCTCACTTCTTTCCTCACCTGCGAGAACACGGCCAGAAGGCGGTTGCGTTGTCCGCGGCGCTTGGCGTTTTGGACGCAGAGGCGCATTGGCGAGCACTTCCCTCAGAGTCTCCAACCTGCCTTGGCGTCCGCCTTTGTTCTAACACCTTTCCGCAACTGGGAGAACACTGCCCTCTAGTAGTGTTCGTCTTCGCTGCGTTTGTAGGTTTGGGAAGCCTAAGGGCCTTCCCTGGAACTCAACTCGGTGTAGCCAACAGGCTTCTAGTCCGCCCCTGTTCTAAGGTCTTTCCTCCCCTGGGATCTCACGGCCCCCCCCCCCCAGGAGACGTCACCTGAGGAGCGAAGATACGTTTTGGAAGCAAAAGGGGACCTGGGGTGCCCTGCCCTGAGAGTGTCCAACTTGCCTCCAGTGCGGCCTTGCTCTAACTTCTTTCCGCAGCAGGGAACACGCTGCCACATAGGAAACTTCACTTCAGGTCGAGTTTACGTTGTGGAAGCCTAAGGGTCTGGGCCTGCACTTAACTCGCAGTGTGCAACTTGCCTAGGGTGCGCCCCAGGTTCCAACATCTTTCCACAGCCGGGAGCAAACTGCCCCTTGGGAATCCTCCCTTTGAAGGTCGCGTTCACGTTTTGGAAGCCGCAGCGTCTTTGCGTGCCCTTAACTCGGAGTATCCAAGAAGCATCTAGTACGCCCTTCTTCTCAAGTCTTCCCTTCGCTTGGGAACACACTGTCACTGAGGAGACTTCACCTGAAGCGCGATGACACGCTTTGCAGCCCAAGGGACTGGACGGGCAACTTCACTCAGAAGCTCCAACTGCCTTCTAGTCGGCCTTGGTTCTAAGTTCTTTCCTTCCTGCAATGGGAACACACGGCCGCATAGGCCTCTTGGCCTTCGGAGCGTTTCTACGTGTTGGAAGCAGCAGGGCCTTAGCCTGCACTTTACGTAGAGCTTGCAACTTGGCGTAGAGTCCGCCTTGGTTCTAAGTTCTTGCCTGAGCTGCGAACACGATGCCGCTTATGAGGCTTCACCTGAAGAGCGAGGCTACCTTTTGGAAGCCTAATGGACTTGGCGTGCACTTCACACAGAGTGTCCAAGTCGGCTTCAGGTCGCCCCTGTTCTCACTTCTTTCCTCACCTGCGAGAACACGGCCTGAAGGCGGTTGCGTCGTAGGCGGCGCTTGGCGTTTTGGACGCAGAGGCGCATTGGCGAGCACTTCACTCAGAGTCTCCAACCTGCCTTGGCGACCGCCTTTGTTCTAACACCTTTCCACAACTGGGAGAACACTGCCCTCTAGTAGTGTTCGTCTTCGCTGCGTCTGTAGGTTTGGGAAGCCTAAGGGCCTTCCCTGGAACTCAACTCGGTGTAGCCAACAGGCTTCTAGTCCGCTCCTGTTCTAAGGTCTTTCCTCCCCTGGGATCTCACGGCCCCCCCCCCAGGAGACGTCACCTGAGGAGCGAAGATACGTTTTGGAAGCAAAAGGGGACCTGGGGTGCCCTGCCCTGAGAGTGTCCAACTTGCCTCCAGTGCGGCCTTGCTCTAACTTCTTTCCGCAGCAGGGAACACGCTGCCACATAGGAAACTTCACTTCAGGTCGAGTTTACGTTGTGGAAGCCTAAGGGTCTGGGCCTGCACTTAACTCGCAGTGTGCAACTTGCCTAGGGTGCGCCCCAGGTTCCAACTTCTTTCCACAGCCGGGAGCAAACTGCCCCTTGGAAATCCTCCCTTTGAAGGTCGCGTTCACGTTTTGGAAGCCGCAGCGTCTTTGCGTGCCCTTAACTCGGAGTATCCAAGAAGCTTCTAGTACGCCCTTATTCTCAAGTCTTCCCTTCGCTTGGGAACACACTGCCACTGAGGAGACTTCACCTGAAGCGCGATGACACACTTTGCAGCCCAAGGGACTGGACGGGCAACTTCACTCAGAAGCTCCAACTGCCTTCTAGTCGGCCTTGTTTCTAAGTTCTTTCCTTCCTGCAATGGGAACACACGGCCGCATAGGCCTCTTGGCCTTCGGAGCGTTTCTACGTGTTGGAAGCAGCAGGGCCTTAGCCTGCACTTTACGTAGAGCTTGCAACTTGGCGTAGAGTCCGCCTTGGTTCTAAGTTCTTGCCTGTGCTGCGAACACGCTGCCGCTTATGAGGCTTCACCTGAAGAGCGAGGCTACCATTTGGAAGCCTAATGGACTTGGCGTGCACTTCACACAGAGAGTCCAAGTCGGCTTCAGGCCGCCCTTGTTCTCACTTCTTTCCTCACCTGCGAGAACACGGCCAGAAGGCGGTTGCGTCGTACGCGGCGCTTGGCGTTTTGGACGCAGAGGCGCATTGGCGAGCACTTCACTCAGAGTCTCCAACCTGCCTTGGCGTCCGCCTTTGTTCTAACACCTTTCCGCAACTGGGAGAACACTGCCCTCTAGTAGTGTTCGTCTTCGCTGCGTTTGTAGGTTTGGGAAGCCTAAGGGCCTTCCCTGGAACTCAACTCGGTGTAGCCAACAGGCTTCTAGTCCGCCCCTGTTCTAAGGTCTTTCCTCCCCTGGGATCTCACGGCCCCCCCCCCCCAGGAGACGTCACCTGAGGAGCGAAGATACGTTTTGGAAGCAAAAGGGGACCTGGGGTGCCCTGCCCTGAGAGTGTCCAACTTGCCTCCAGTGCGGCCTTGCTCTAAATTCTTTCCGCAGCAGGGAACACGCTGCCACATAGGAAACTTCACTTCAGGTCGAGTTTACGTTGTGGAAGCCTAAGGGTCTGGGCCTGCACTTAACTCGCAGTGTGCAACTTGCCTAGGGTGGGCCCCAGGTTCCAACTTCTTTCCACAGCCGGGAGCAAACTGCCCCTTGGGAATCCTCCCTTTGAAGGTCGCGTTCACGTTTTGGAAGCCGCAGCGTCTTTGCGTGCCCTTAACTCGGAGTATCCAAGAAGCTTCTAGTACGCCCTTATTCTCAAGTCTTCCCTTCGCTTGGGAACACACTGCCACTGAGGAGACTTCACCTGAAGCGCGATGACACGCTTTGCAGCCCAAGGGACTGGACGGGCAACTTAACTCAGAAGCTCCAACTGCCTTCTAGTCGGCCTTGGTTCTAAGTTCTTTCCTTCCTGCAATGGGAACACACGGCCGCATAGGCCTCTTGGCCTTCGGAGCGTTTCTACGTGTTGGAAGCAGCAGGGCCTTAGCCTGCACTTTACGTAGAGCTTGCAACTTGGCGTAGAGTCCGCCTTGGTTCTAAGTTCTTGCCTGAGCTGCGAACACGCTGCCGCTTATGAGGCTTCACCTGAAGAGCGAGGCTACCTTTTGGAAGCCTAATAGACTTGGCGTGCACTTGACACAGAGAGTCCAAGTCGGCTTCAGGCCGCCCCTGTTCTCACTTCTTTCCTCACCTGCGAAAACACGGCCCGAAGGCGGTTGCGTCGTACGCGGCGCTTGGCGTTTTGGACGCAGAGGCGCATTGGCGAGCACTTCCCTCAGAGTCTCCAACCTGCCTTGGCGTCCGCCTTTGTTCTAACCCCTTTCCGCAACTGGGAGAACACTGCCCTCTAGCAGTGTTCGTCTTCGCTGCGTCTGTAGGTTTGGGAAGCCTAAGGGCCTTCCCTGGAACTCAACTCGGTGTAGCCAACAGGCTTCTAGTCCGCTCCTGTTCTCAGGTCTTTCCTCCCCTGGGATCTCACGCCCCCCCCCCCCAGGAGACGTCACCTTAGGAGCGATGATACGTTTTGGAAGCAAAAGGGGACCTGGGGTGCCCTGCCCTGAGAGTGTCCAACTTGCCTCCAGTGCGGCCTTGCTCTAACTTCTTTCCGCAGCAGGGAACACGCTGCCACATAGGAAACTTCACTTCAGGTCGAGTTTACGTTGTGGAAGCCTAAGGGTCTGGGCCTGCACTTAACTCGCAGTGTGCAACTTGCCTAGGGTGCGCCCCAGGTTCCAACTTCTTTCCACAGCCGGGAGCAAACTGCCCCTTGGGAATCCTCCCTTTGAAGGTCGCGTTCACGTTTTGGAAGCCGCAGCGTCTTTGCGTGCCCTTAACTCGGAGTATCCAACAAGCTTCTAGCACGCCCTTCTTCTCAAGTCTTCCCTTTGCTTGGGAACACACTGCCACTGAGGAGACTTCACCTGAAGCGCGATGACACGCTTTGCAGCCCAAGGGACTGGACGGGCAACTTAACTCAGAAGCTCCAACTGCCTTCTAGTCGGCCTTGGTTCTAAGTTCTTTCCTTCCTGCAATGGGAACACACGGCCGCATAGGCCTCTTGGCCTTCGGAGCGTTTCTACGTGTTGGAAGCAGCAGGGCCTTAGCCTGCACTTTACGTAGAGCTTGCAACTTGGCGTAGAGTCCGCCTTGGTTCTAAGTTCTTGCCTGAGCTGCGAACACGATGCCGCTTATGAGGCTTCACCTGAAGAATGAGGCTAACTTTTGGAAGCCTAATGGACTTGGCGTGCACTTCACACAGAGAGTCCAAGTCGGCTTCAGGCCGCCCTTGTTCTCACTTCTTTCCTCACCTGCGAGAACACGGCCAGAAGGCGGTTGCCTCGTACGCGGCGCTTGGCGTTTTGGACGCAGAGGCGCATTGGCGAGCACTTCACTCAGAGTCTCCAACCTGCCTTGGCGTCCGCCTTTGTTCTAACACCTTTCCGCAACTGGGAGAACACTGCCCTCTAGTAGTGTTCGTCTTCGCTGCGTTTGTAGGTTTGGGAAGCCTAAGGGCCTTCCCAGGAACTCAACTCGGTGTAGCCAACAGGCTTCTAGTCCGCCCCTGTTCTAAGGTCTTTCCTCCCCTGGGATCTCACACCCCCCCCCCAGGAGACGTCACCTTAGGAGCGATGATACGTTTTGGAAGCAAAAGGGGACCTGGGGTGCCCTGCCCTGAGAGTGTCCAACTTGCCTCCAGTGCGGCCTTGCTCTAACTTCTTTCCGCAGCAGGGAACACGCTGCCACATAGGAAACTTCACTTCAGGTCGAGTTTACGTTGTGGAAGCCTAAGGGTCTGGGCCTGCACTTAACTCGCAGTGTGCAACTTGCCTAGGGTGCGCCCCAGGTTCCAACTTCTTTCCACAGCCGGGAGCCAACTGCCCCTTGGGAATCCTCCCTTTGAAGGTCGCGTTCACGTTTTGGAAGCCGCAGCGTCTTTGCATGCCCTTAACTCGGAGTATCCAAGAAGCTTCTAGTACGCCCTTATTCTCAAGTCTTCCCTTCGCTTGGGAACACACTGCCACTGAGGAGACTTCACCTGAAGCGCGATGACACACTTTGCAGCCCAAGGGACTGGACGGGCAACTTCACTCAGAAGCTCCAACTGCCTTCTAGTCGGCCTTGGTTCTAAGTTCTTTCCTTCCTGCAATGGGAACACACGGCCGCATAGGCCTCTTGGCCTTCGGAGCGTTTCTACGTGTTGGAAGCAGCAGGGCCTTAGCCTGCACTTTACGTAGAGCTTGCAACTTGGCGTAGAGTCCGCCTTGGTTCTAAGTTCTTGCCTGAGCTGCGAACACGCTGCCGCTTATGAGGCTTCACCTGAAGAGCGAGGCTACCTTTTGGAAGCCTAATGGACTTGGCGTGCACTTCACACAGAGAGTCCAAGTCGGCTTCAGGCCGCCCTTGTTCTCACTTCTTTCCTCACCTGCGAGAACACGGCCAGAAGGCGGTTGCGTCGTACGCGGCGCTTGGCGTTTTGGACGCAGAGGCGCATTGGCGAGCACTTCACTCAGAGTCTCCAACCTGCCTTGGCGTCCGCCTTTGTTCTAACACCTTTCCGCAACTGGGAGAACACTGCCCTCTAGTAGTGTTCGTCTTCGCTGCGTTTGTAGGTTTGGGAAGCCTAAGGGCCTTCCCTGGAACTCAACTCGGTGTAGCCAACAGGCTTCTAGTCCGCCCCTGTTCTAAGGTCTTTCCTCCCCTGGGATCTCACGGCCCCCCACCCAGGAGACGTCACCTGAGGAGCGAAGATACGTTTTGGAAGCAAAAGGGGACCTGGGGTGCCCTGCCCTGAGAGTGTCCAACTTGCCTCCAGTGCGGCCTTGTTATAACTTCTTTCCGCAGCAGGGAACACGCTGCCACATAGGAAACTTCACTTCAGGTCGAGTTTACGTTGTGGAAGCCTAAGGGTCTGGGCCTGCACTTAACTCGCAGTGTGCAACTTGCCTAGGGTGCGCCCCAGGTTCCAACTTCTTTCCACAGCCGGGAGCAAACTGCCCCTTGGGAATCCTCCCTTTGAAGGTCGCGTTCACGTTTTGGAAGCCGCAGCGTCTTTGCGTGCCCTTAACTCGGAGTATCCAAGAAGCTTCTAGTACGCCCTTATTCTCAAGTCTTCCCTTCGCTTGGGAACACACTGCCACTGAGGAGACTTCACCTGAAGCGCGATGACACGCTTTGCAGCCCAAGGGACTGGACGGGCAACTTAACTCAGAAGCTCCAACTGCCTTCTAGTCGGCCTTGGTTCTAAGTTCTTTCCTTCCTGCAATGGGAACACACGGCCGCATAGGCCTCTTGGCCTTCGGAGCGTTTCTACGTGTTGGAAGCAGCAGGGCCTTAGCCTGCACTTTACGTAGAGCTTGCAACTTGGCGTAGAGTCCGCCTTGGTTCTAAGTTCTTGCCTGAGCTGCGAACACGCTGCCGCTTATGAGGCTTCACCTGAAGAGCGAGGCTACCTTTTGGAAGCCTAATAGACTTGGCGTGCACTTGACACAGAGAGTCCAAGTCGGCTTCAGGCCGCCCCTGTTCTCACTTCTTTCCTCACCTGCGAGAACACGGCCCGAAGGCGGTTGCGTCGTACGCGGCGCTTGGCGTTTTGGACGCAGAGGCGCATTGGCGAGCACTTCACTCAGAGTCTCCAACCAGCCTTGGCGTCCGCCTTTGTTCTAACCCCTTTCCGCAACTGGGAGAACACTGCCCTCTAGCAGTGTTCGTCTTCGCTGCGTCTGTAGGTTTGGGAAGCCTAAGGGCCTTCCCTGGAACTCAACTCGGTGTAGCCAACAGGCTTCTAGTCCGCTCCTGTTCTCAGGTCTTTCCTCCCCTGGGATCTCACGCCCCCCCCCCCCCCCCAGGAGACGTCACCTTAGGAGCGATGATACGTTTTGGAAGCAAAAGGGGACCTGGGGTGCCCTGCCCTGAGAGTGTCCAACTTGCCTCCAGTGCGGCCTTGCTCTAACTTCTTTCCGCAGCAGGGAACACGCTGCCACATAGGAAACTTCACTTCAGGTCGAGTTTACGTTGTGGAAGCCTAAGGGTCTGGGCCTGCACTTAACTCGCAGTGTGCAACTTGCCTAGGGTGCGCCCCAGGTTCCAACTTCTTTCCACAGCCGGGAGCAAACTGCCCCTTGGGAATCCTCCCTTTGAAGGTCGCGTTCACGTTTTGGAAGCCGCAGCGTCTTTGCGTGCCCTTAACTCGGAGTATCCAACAAGCTTCTAGCACGCCCTTCTTCTCAAGTCTTCCCTTTGCTTGGGAACACACTGCCACTGAGGAGACTTCACCTGAAGCGCGATGACACGCTTTGCAGCCCAAGGGACTGGACGGGCAACTTCACTCAGAAGCTCCAACTGCCTTCTAGTCGGCCTTGGTTCTAAGTTCTTTCCTTCCTGCAATGGGAACACACGGCCGCATAGGCCTCTTGGCCTTCGGAGCGTTTCTACGTGTTGGAAGCAGCAGGGCCTTAGCCTGCACTTTACGTAGAGCTTGCAACTTGGCGTAGAGTCCGCCTTGGTTCTAAGTTCTTGCCTGAGCTGCGAACACGATGCCGCTTATGAGGCTTCACCTGAAGAAGGAGGCTAACTTTTGGAAGCCTAATGGACTTGGCGTGCACTTCACACAGAGAGTCCAAGTCGGCTTCAGGCCGCCCTTGTTCTCACTTCTTTCCTCACCTGCGAGAACACGGCCAGAAGGCGGTTGCGTTGTCCGCGGCGCTTGGCGTTTTGGACGCAGAGGCGCATTGGCGAGCACTTCACTCAGAGTCTCCAACCTGCCTTGGCGTCCGCCTTTGTTCTAACCCCTTTCCGCAACTGGGAGAACACTGCCCTCTAGCAGTGTTCGTCTTCGCTGCGTCTGTAGGTTTGGGAAGCCTAAGGGCCTTCCCTGGAACTCAACTCGGTGTAGCCAACAGGCTTCTAGTCCGCTCCTGTTCTCAGGTCTTTCCTCCCCTGTGATCTCACGCCCCCCCCCCCCCCAGGAGACGTCACCTTAGGAGCGATGATTCGTTTTGGAAGCAAAAGGGGACCTGGGGTGCCCTGCCCTGAGAGTGTCCAACTTGCCTCCAGTGCGGCCTTGCTCTAACTTCTTTCCGCAGCAGGGAACACGCTGCCACATAGGAAACTTCACTTCAGGTCGAGTTTACGTTGTGGAAGCCTAAGGGTCTGGGCCTGCACTTAACTCGCAGTGTGCAACTTGCCTAGGGTGCGCCCCAGGTTCCAACTTCTTTCCACAGCCGGGAGCAAACTGCCCCTTGGGAATCCTCCCTTTGAAGGTCGCGTTCACGTTTTGGAAGCCGCAGCGTCTTTGCGTGCCCTTAACTCGGAGTATCCAACAAGCTTCTAGCACGCCCTTCTTCTCAAGTCTTCCCTTTGCTTGGGAACACACTGCCACTGAGGAGACTTCACCTGAAGCGCGATGACACGCTTTGCAGCCCAAGGGACTGGACGGGCAACTTCACTCAGAAGCTCCAACTGCCTTCTAGTCGGCCTTGTTTCTAAGTTCTTTCCTTCCTGCAATGGGAACACACGGCCGCATAGGCCTCTTGGCCTTCGGAGCGTTTCTACGTGTGGAAGCAGCAGGGCCTTAGCCTGCACTTTACGTAGAGCTTGCAACTTGGCGTAGAGTCCGCCTTGGTTCTAAGTTCTTGCCTGAGCTGCGAACACGCTGCCGCTTATGAGGCTTCACCTGAAGAGCGAGGCTAACTTTTGGAAGCCTAATGGACTCGGCGTGCGCTTCACACAGAGAGTCCAAGTCGGCTTCAGGCCGCCCTCGTTCTCACTTCTTTCCTCACCTGCGAGAACACGGCCAGAAAGCGGTTGCGTCGTACGCGGCGCTTGGCGTTTTGGACGCAGAGGCTCATTGGCGAGCACTTCACTCAGAGTCTCCAACCTGCCTTGGCGTATGCCTTTGTTCTAACACCTTTCCGCAACTGGGAGAACACTGCCCTCTAGTAGTGTTCGTCTTCGCTGCGTTTGTAGGTTTGGGAAGCCTAAGGGCCTTCCCTGGAACTCAACTCGGTGTAGCCAACAGGCTTCTAGTCCAACCCTGTTCTAAGGTCTTTCCTCCCCTGGGATCTCACGCCCCCCCCCAGGAGACGTCACCTGAGGAGCGATGATACGTTTTGGAAACAAAAGGGGACCTGGGGTGCCCTGCCCTGAGAGTGTCCAACTTGCCTCCAGTGCGGCCTTGCTCTAACTTCTTTCCGCAGCAGGGAACACGCTGCCACATAGGAAACTTCACTTCAGGTCGAGTTTACGTTGTGGAAGCCTAAGGGTCTGGGCCTGCACTTAACTCGCAGTGTGCAACTTGCCTAGGGTGCGACCCAGGTTCCAACTTCTTTCCACAGCCGGGAGCAAACTGCCCCTTGGGAATCCTCCCTTTGAAGGTCGCGTTCACGTTTTGGAAGCCGCAGCGTCTTTGCGTGCCCTTAACTCGGAGTATCCAACAAGCTTCTAGTACGCCCTTCTTCTCAAGTCTTCCCTTCGCTTGGGAACACACTGCCACTGAGGAGACTTCACCTGAAGCGCGATGACACGCTTTGCAGCCCAAGGGACTGGACGGGCAACTTAACTCAGAAGCTCCAACTGCCTTCTAGTCGGCCTTGGTTCTAAGTTCTTTCCTTCCTGCAATGGGAACACACGGCCGCAGAGGCCTCTTGGCCTTCGGAGCGTTTTTATGTGTTGGAAGCAGCAGGGCCTTAGCCTGCACTTTACGTAGAGCTTGCAACTTGGCGTAGAGTCCGCCTTGGTTCTAAGTTCTTGCCTGAGCTGCGAACACGCTGCCGCTTATGAGGCTTCACCTGAAGAGCGAGGCTACCTTTTGGAAGCCTAATGGATTTGGCGTGCACTTCACACAGAGAGTCCAAGTCGGCTTCAGGCCGCCCTTGTTCTCACTTCTTTCCTCACCTGCGAGAACACGGCCCGAAGGCGGTTGCGTCGTACGCGGCGCTTGGCGTTTTGGACGCCGAGGCGCATTGGCGAGCACTACACTCAGAGTTTCCAACCTGCCTTGGCGTCCGCCTTTGTTCTAACACCTTTCCACAATGGGAGAACACTGCCCTCTAGTAGTGTTCGTCTTCGCTGCCTTTGTAGGTTTGGGAAGCCTAAGGGCCTTCACTGGAACTCAACTCGGTGTAGCCAACAGGCTTCTAGTCCGCTCCTGTTCTCAGGTCTTTCCTCCCCTGTGATCTCACGCCCCCCCCCCCCCCCCAGGAGACGTCACCTTAGGAGCGATGATTCGTTTTGGAAGCAAAAGGGGACCTGGGGTGCCCTGCCCTGAGAGTGTCCAACTTGCCTCCAGTGCGGCCTTGCTCTAACTTCTTTCCGCAGCAGGGAACACGCTGCCACATAGGAAACTTCACTTCAGGTCGAGTTTACGTTGTGGAAGCCTAAGGGTCTGGGCCTGCACTTAACTCGCAGTGTGCAACTTGCCTAGGGTGCGCCCCAGGTTCCAACTTCTTTCCACAGCCGGGAGCAAACTGCCCCTTGGGAATCCTCCCTTTGAAGGTCGCGTTCACGTTTTGGAAGCCGCAGCGTCTTTGCGTGCCCTTAACTCGGAGTATCCAACAAGCTTCTAGCACGCCCTTCTTCTCAAGTCTTCCCTTTGCTTGGGAACACACTGCCACTGAGGAGACTTCACCTGAAGCGCGATGACACGCTTTGCAGCCCAAGGGACTGGACGGGCAACTTCACTCAGAAGCTCCAACTGCCTTCTAGTCGGCCTTGTTTCTAAGTTCTTTCCTTCCTGCAATGGGAACACACGGCCGCATAGGCCTCTTGGCCTTCGGAGCGTTTCTACGTGTTGGAAGCAGCAGGGCCTTAGCCTGCACTTTACGTAGAGCTTGCAACTTGGCGTAGAGTCCGCCTTGGTTCTAAGTTCTTGCCTGAGCTGCGAACACGCTGCCACTTATGAGGCTTCACCTGAAGAGCGAGGCTAACTTTTGGAAGCCTAATGGACTCGGCGTGCGCTTCACACAGAGAGTCCAAGTCGGCTTCAGGCCGCCCTCGTTCTCACTTCTTTCCTCACCTGCGAGAACACGGCCAGAAAGCGGTTGCGTCGTACGCGGCGCTTGGCGTTTTGGACGCAGAGGCTCATTGGCGAGCACTTCACTCAGAGTCTCCAACCTGCCTTGGCGTATGCCTTTGTTCTAACACCTTTCCGCAACTGGGAGAACACTGCCCTCTAGTAGTGTTCGTCTTCGCTGCGTTTGTAGGTTTGGGAAGCCTAAGGGCCTTCCCTGGAACTCAACTCGGTGTAGCCAACAGGCTTCTAGTCCAACCCTGTTCTAAGGTCTTTCCTCCCCTGGGATCTCACGCCCCCCCCCAGGAGACGTCACCTGAGGAGCGATGATACGTTTTGGAAACAAAAGGGGACCTGGGGTGCCCTGCCCTGAGAGTGTCCAACTTGCCTCCAGTGCGGCCTTGCTCTAACTTCTTTCCGCAGCAGGGAACACGCTGCCACATAGGAAACTTCACTTCAGGTCGAGTTTACGTTGTGGAAGCCTAAGGGTCTGGGCCTGCACTTAACTCGCAGTGTGCAACTTGCCTAGGGTGCGCCCCAGGTTCCAACTTCTTTCCACAGCCGGGAGCAAACTGCCCCTTGGGAATCCTCCCTTTGAAGGTCGCGTTCACGTTTTGGAAGCCGCAGCGTCTTTGCGTGCCCTTAACTCGGAGTATCCAACAAGCTTCTAGTACGCCCTTCTTCTCAAGTCTTCCCTTCGCTTGGGAACACACTGCCACTGAGGAGACTTCACCTGAAGCGCGATGACACGCTTTGCAGCCCAAGGGACTGGACGGGCAACTTAACTCAGAAGCTCCAACTGCCTTCTAGTCGGCCTTGGTTCTAAGTTCTTTCCTTCCTGCAATGGGAACACACGGCCGCAGAGGCCTCTTGGCCTTCGGAGCGTTTTTATGTGTTGGAAGCAGCAGGGCCTTAGCCTGCACTTTACGTAGAGCTTGCAACTTGGCGTAGAGTCCGCCTTGGTTCTAAGTTCTTGCCTGAGCTGCGAACACGCTGCCGCTTATGAGGCTTCACCTGAAGAGCGAGGCTACCTTTTGGAAGCCTAATGGATTTGGCGTGCACTTCACACAGAGAGTCCAAGTCGGCTTCAGGCCGCCCTTGTTCTCACTTCTTTCCTCACCTGCGAGAACACGGCCAGAAGGCGGTTGCGTCGTACGCGGCGCTTGGCGTTTTGGACGCCGAGGCGCATTGGCGAGCACTTCACTCAGAGTTTCCAACCTGCCTTGGCGTCCGCCTTTGTTCTAACACCTTTCCACAATGGGAGAACACTGCCCTCTAGTAGTGTTCGTCTTCGCTGCCTTTGTAGGTTTGGGAAGCCTAAGGGCCTTCCCTGGAACTCAACTCGGTGTGGCCAACAGGCTTCTAGTCCGCCCCTGTTCTAAGGTCTTTCCTCCCCTGGGATCTCACGCCCCCCCCCCCCAGGAGACGTCACCTTAGGAGCGATGATACGTTTTGGAAGCAAAAGGGGACCTGGGGTGCCCTGCCCTGAGAGTGTCCAACTTGCCTCCAGTGCGGCCTTGTTCTAACTTCTTTCCGCAGCAGGGAACACGCTGCCACATAGGAAACTTCACTTCAGGTCGAGTTTCCGTTGTGGAAGCCTAAGGGTCTGGGCCTGCACTTAACTCGCAGTGTGCAACTTGCCTAGGGTGCGCCCCAGGTTCCAACTTCTTTCCACAGCCGGGAGCAAACTGCCCCTTGGGAATCCTCCCTTTGAAGGTCGCGTTCACGTTTTGGAAGCCGCAGCGTCTTTGCGTGCCCTTAACTCGGAGTATCCAACAAGCTTCTAGTACGCCCTTCTTCTCAAGTCTTCCCTTCGCTTGGGAACACACTGCCACTGAGGAGACTTCACCTGAAGCGCGATGACACGCTTTGCAGCCCAAGGGACTGGACGGGCAACTTAACTCAGAAGCTCCAACTGCCTTCTAGTCGGCCTTGGTTCTAAGTTCTTTCCTTCCTGCAACGGGAACACACGGCCGCATAGGCCTCTTGGCCTTCGGAGCGTTTCTACGTGTTGGAAGCAGCAGGGCCTTAGCCTGCACTTTACGTAGAGCTTGCAACTTGGCGTAGAGTCCGCCTTGGTTCTAAGTTCTTGCCTGAGCTGCGAACACGCTGCCGCTTATGAGGCTTCACCTGAAGAGCGAGGCTACCTTTTGGAAGCTTAATGGACTTGGCGTGCACTTCACACAGAGAGTCCAAGTCGGCTTCAGGCCGCCCTTGTTCTTACTTCTTTCCTCACCTGCGAGAACACGGCCAGAAGGCGGTTGCGTTGTCCGCGGCGCTTGGCGTTTTGGACGCAGAGGCGCATTGGCGAGCACTTCACTCAGAGTCTCCAACCTGCCTTGGCGTCCGCCTTTGTTCTAACACCTTTCCGCAACTGGCAGAACACTGCCCTCTAGTAGTGTTCGTCTTCGCTGCGTTTGTAGGTTTGGGAAGCGTAAGGGCCTTCCCTGGAACTCAACTCGGTGTAGCCAACAGGCTTCTAGTCCGCCCCTGTTCTAAGGTCTTTCCACCCCTGGGATCTCACGGCCCCCCCCAGGAGACGTCACCTGAGGAGCGATGATACGTTTTGGAAGCAAAAGGGGACCTGGGGTGCCCTGCCCTGAGAGTGTCCAACTTGCCTCCAGTGCGGCCTTGCTCTAACTTCTTTCCGCAGCAGGGAACACGCTGCCACATAGGAAACTTCACTTCAGGTCGAGTTTACGTTGTGGAAGCCTAAGGGTCTGGGCCTGCACTTAACTCGCAGTGTGCAACTTGCCTAGGGTGCGCCCCAGGTTCCAACATCTTTCCACAGCCGGGAGCAAACTGCCCCTTGGGAATCCTCCCTTTGAAGGTCGCGTTCACGTTTTGGAAGCCGCAGCGTCTTTGCGTGCCCTTAACTCGGAGTATCCAAGAAGCTTCTAGTACGCCCTTCTTCTCAAGTCTTCCCTTCGCTTGGGAACACACTGTCACTGAGGAGACTTCACCTGAAGCGCGATGACACGCTTTGCAGCCCAAGGGACTGGACGGGCAACTTCACTCAGAAGCTCCAGCTGCCTTCTAGTCGGCCTTGGTTCTAAGTTCTTTCCTTCCTGCAATGGGAACACACGGCCGCATAGGCCTCTTGGCCTTCGGAGCGTTTCTACGTGTTGGAAGCAGCAGGGCCTTAGCCTGCACTTTACGTAGAGCTTGCAACTTGGCGTAGAGTCCGCCTTGGTTCTAAGTTCTTGCCTGAGCTGCGAACACGATGCCGCTTATGAGGCTTCACCTGAAGAGCGAGGCTACCTTTTGGAAGCCTAATGGACTTGGCGTGCACTTCACACAGAGTGTCCAAGTCGGCTTCAGGTCGCCCCTGTTCTCACTTCTTTCCTCACCTGCGAGAACACGGCCTGAAGGCGGTTGCGTCGTAGGCGGCGCTTGGCGTTTTGGACGCAGAGGCGCATTGGCGAGCACTTCACTCAGAGTCTCCAACCTGCCTTGGCGACCGCCTTTGTTCTAACACCTTTCCACAACTGGGAGAACACTGCCCTCTAGTAGTGTTCGTCTTCGCTGCGTCTGTAGGTTTGGGAAGCCTAAGGGCCTTCCCTGGAACTCAACTCGGTGTAGCCAACAGGCTTCTAGTCCGCTCCTGTTCTAAGGACTTTCCTCCCCTGGGATCTCACGCCCCCCCCCCAGGAGACGTCACCTTAGGAGCGATGATACGTTTTGGAAGCAAAAGGGGACCTGGGGTGCCCTGCCCTGAGAGTGTCCAACTTGCCTCCAGTGCGGCCTTGCTCTAACTTCTTTCCGCAGCAGGGAACACGCTGCCACATAGGAAACTTCACTTCAGGTCGAGTTTACGTTGTGGAAGCCTAAGGGTCTGGGCCTGCACTTAACTCGCAGTGTGCAACTTGCCTAGGGTGCGCCCCAGGTTCCAACTTCTTTCCACAGCCGGGAGCAAACTGCCCCTTGGAAATCCTCCCTTTGAAGGTCGCGTTCACGTTTTGGAAGCCGCAGCGTCTTTGCGTGCCCTTAACTCGGAGTATCCAAGAAGCTTCTAGTACGCCCTTATTCTCAAGTCTTCCCTTCGCTTGGGAACACACTGCCACTGAGGAGACTTCACCTGAAGCGCGATGACACACTTTGCAGCCCAAGGGACTGGACGGGCAACTTCACTCAGAAGCTCCAACTGCCTTCTAGTCGGCCTTGTTTCTAAGTTCTTTCCTTCCTGCAATGGGAACACACGGCCGCATAGGCCTCTTGGCCTTCGGAGCGTTTCTACGTGTTGGAAGCAGCAGGGCCTTAGCCTGCACTTTACGTAGAGCTTGCAACTTGGCGTAGAGTCCGCCTTGTTTCTAAGTTCTTGCCTGAGCTGCGAACACGCTGCCGCTTATGAGGCTTCACCTGAAGAGCGAGGCTACCTTTTGGAAGCCTAATGGACTTGGCGTGCACTTCACACAGAGAGTCCAAGTCGGCTTCAGGCCGCCCTTGTTCTCACTTCTTTCCTCACCTGCGAGAACACGGCCAGAAGGCGGTTGCGTCGTACGCGGCGCTTGGCGTTTTGGACGCAGAGGCGCATTGGCGAGCACTTCACTCAGAGTCTCCAACCTGCCTTGGCGTCCGCCTTTGTTCTAACACCTTTCCGCAACTGGGAGAACACTGCCCTCTAGTAGTGTTCGTCTTCGCTGCGTTTGTAGGTTTGGGAAGCCTAAGGGCCTTCCCTGGAACTCAACTCGGTGTAGCCAACAGGCTTCTAGTCCGCCCCTGTTCTAAGGTCTTTCCTCCCCTGGGATCTCACGGCCCCCCCCCCCAGGAGACGTCACCTGAGGAGCGAAGATACGTTTTGGAAGCAAAAGGGGACCTGGGGTGCCCTGCCCTGAGAGTGTCCAACTTGCCTCCAGTGCGGCCTTGTTATAACTTCTTTCCGCAGCAGGGAACACGCTGCCACATAGGAAACTTCACTTCAGGTCGAGTTTACGTTGTGGAAGCCTAAGGGTCTGGGCCTGCACTTAACTCGCAGTGTGCAACTTGCCTAGGGTGCGCCCCAGGTTCCAACTTCTTTCCACAGCCGGGAGCAAACTGCCCCTTGGGAATCCTCCCTTTGAAGGTCGCGTTCACGTTTTGGAAGCCGCAGCGTCTTTGCGTGCCCTTAACTCGGAGTATCCAAGAAGCTTCTAGTACGCCCTTATTCTCAAGTCTTCCCTTCGCTTGGGAACACACTGCCACTGAGGAGACTTCACCTGAAGCGCGATGACACGCTTTGCAGCCCAAGGGACTGGACGGGCAACTTAACTCAGAAGCTCCAACTGCCTTCTAGTCGGCCTTGGTTCTAAGTTCTTTCCTTCCTGCAATGGGAACACACGGCCGCATAGGCCTCTTGGCCTTCGGAGCGTTTCTACGTGTTGGAAGCAGCAGGGCCTTAGCCTGCACTTTACGTAGAGCTTGCAACTTGGCGTAGAGTCCGCCTTGGTTCTAAGTTCTTGCCTGAGCTGCGAACACGCTGCCGCTTATGAGGCTTCACCTGAAGAGCGAGGCTACCTTTTGGAAGCCTAATAGACTTGGCGTGCACTTGACACAGAGAGTCCAAGTCGGCTTCAGGCCGCCCCTGTTCTCACTTCTTTCCTCACCTGCGAGAACACGGCCCGAAGGCGGTTGCGTCGTACGCGGCGCTTGGCGTTTTGGACGCAGAGGCGCATTGGCGAGCACTTCCCTCAGAGTCTCCAACCTGCCTTGGCGTCCGCCTTTGTTCTAACCCCTTTCCGCAACTGGGAGAACACTGCCCTCTAGCAGTGTTCGTCTTCGCTGCGTCTGTAGGTTTGGGAAGCCTAAGGGCCTTCCCTGGAACTCAACTCGGTGTAGCCAACAGGCTTCTAGTCCGCTCCTGTTCTCAGGTCTTTCCTCCCCTGGGATCTCACGCCCCCCCCCCCCAGGAGACGTCACCTTAGGAGCGATGATACGTTTTGGAAGCAAAAGGGGACCTGGGGTGCCCTGCCCTGAGAGTGTCCAACTTGCCTCCAGTGCGGCCTTGCTCTAACTTCTTTCCGCAGCAGGGAACACGCTGCCACATAGGAAACTTCACTTCAGGTCGAGTTTACGTTGTGGAAGCCTAAGGGTCTGGGCCTGCACTTAACTCGCAGTGTGCAACTTGCCTAGGGTGCGCCCCAGGTTCCAACTTCTTTCCACAGCCGGGAGCAAACTGCCCCTTGGGAATCCTCCCTTTGAAGGTCGCGTTCACGTTTTGGAAGCCGCAGCGTCTTTGCGTGCCCTTAACTCGGAGTATCCAACAAGCTTCTAGCACGCCCTTCTTCTCAAGTCTTCCCTTCGCTTGGGAACACACTGCCCCTGAGGAGACTTCACCTGAAGCGCGATGACACGCTTTGCAGCCCAAGGGACTGGACGGGCAACTTAACTCAGAAGCTCCAACTGCCTTCTAGTCGGCCTTGGTTCTAAGTTCTTTCCTTCCTGCAATGGGAACACACGGCCGCATAGGCCTCTTGGCCTTCGGAGCGTTTCTACGTGTTGGAAGCAGCAGGGCCTTAGCCTGCACTTTACGTAGAGCTTGCAACTTGGCGTAGAGTCCGCCTTGGTTCTAAGTTCTTGCCTGAGCTGCGAACACGATGCCGCTTATGAGGCTTCACCTGAAGAGCGAGGCTACCTTTTGGAAGCCTAATGGCCTTGGCGTGCACTTCACACAGAGAGTCCAAGTCGGCTTCAGGCCGCCCTTGTTCTCACTTTTTTTCCTCACCTGCGAGAACACGGCCAGAAGGCGGTTGCGTCGTACGCGGCGCTTGGCGTTTTGGACGCAGAGGCGCATTGGCGAGCACTTCACTCAGAGTCTCCAACCTGCCTTGGCATCCGCCTTTGTTCTAACACCTTTCCGCAACTGGGAGAACACTGCCCTCTAGTAGTGTTCGTCTTCGCTGCGTTTGTAGGTTTGGGAAGCCTACGGGCCTTCCGTGGAACTCAACTCGGTGTAGCCAACAGGCTTCTAGTCCGCCCCTGTTCTAAGGTCTTTCCTCCCCTGGGATCTCACGGCCCCACCCCCCAGGAGACGTCACCTGAGGAGCGAAGATACGTTTTGGAAGCAAAAGGGGACCTGGGGTGCCCTGCCCTGAGAGTGTCCAACTTGCCTCCAGTGCGGCCTTGTTCTAACTTCTTTCCGCAGCAGGGAACACGCTGCCACATAGGAAACTTCACTTCAGGTCGAGTTTACGTTGTGGAAGCCTAAGGGTCTGGGCCTGCACTTAACTCGCAGTGTGCAACTTGCCTAGGGTGCGCCCCAGGTTCCAACTTCTTTCCACAGCCGGGAGCAAACTGCCCCTTGGGAATCCTCCCTTTGAAGGTCGCGTTCACGTTTTGGAAGCCGCAGCGTCTTTGCGTGCCCTTAACTCGGAGTATCCAAGAAGCTTCTAGTACGCCCTTCTTCTCAAGTCTTCCCTTCGCTTGGGAACACACTGCCACTGAGGAGACTTCACCTGAAGCGCGATGACGCACTTTGCAGCCCAAGGGACTGGACGGGCAACTTAACTCAGAAGCTCCAACTGCCTTCTAGTCGGCCTTGGTTCTAAGTTCTTTCCTTCCTGCAATGGGAACACACGGCCGCATAGGCCTCTTGGCCTTCGGATCGTTTCTACGTGTTGGAAGCAGCAGGGCCTTAGCCTGCACTTTACGTAGAGCTTGCAACTTGGCGTAGAGTCCGCCTTGGTTCTAAGTTCTTGCCTGAGCTGCGAACACGATGCCGCTTATGAGGCTTCACCTGAAGAGCGAGGCTACCTTTTGGAAGCCTAATGGACTTGGCGTGCACTTCACACAGAGAGTCCAAGTCGGCTTCAGGCCGCCCTTGTTCTCACTTCTTTCCTCACCTGCGAGAACACGGCCAGAAGGCGGTTGCGTCGTACGCGGCGCTTGGCGTTTTGGACGCAGAGGCGCATTGGCGAGCACTTCACTCAGAGTCTCCAACCTGCCTTGGCGTCCGCCTTTGTTCTAACACCTTTCCGCAACTGGGAGAACACTGCCCTCTAGTAGTGTTCGTCTTCGCTGCGTTTGTAGGTTTGGGAAGCCTAAGGGCCTTCCCTGGAACTCAACTCGGTGTAGCCAACAGGCTTCTAGTCTGCCCCTGTTCTAAGGTCTTTCCTCCCCTGGGATCTCACGCCCCCCCCCCCCCAGGAGACGTCACCTTAGGAGCGATGATACGTTTTGGAAGCAAAAGGGGACCTGGGGTGCCCTGCCCTGAGAGTGTCCAACTTGCCTCCAGTGCGGCCTTGCTCTAACTTCTTTCCGCAGCAGGGAACACGCTGCCACATAGGAAACTTCACTTCAGGTCGAGTTTACGTTGTGGAAGCCTAAGGGTCTGGGCCTGCACTTAACTCGCAGTGTGCAACTTGCCTAGGGTACGCCCCAGTTTCCAACTTCTTTCCACAGCCGGGAGCAAACTGCCCCTTGGGAATCCTTCCTTTGAAGGTCGCGTTCACGTTTTGGAATCCGCAGCGTCTTTGCGTGCCCTTAACTCGGAGTATCCAACAAGCTTCTAGTACGCCCTTCTTCTCAAGTCTTCCCTTCGCTTGGGAACACACTGCCACTGAGGAGACTTCACCTGAAGCGCGATGACACGCTTTGCAGCCCAAGGGACTGGACGGGCAACTTAACTCAGAAGCTCCAACTGCCTTCTAGTCGGCCTTGGTTCTAAGTTCTTTCCTTCCTGCAATGGGAACACACGGCCGCATAGGCCTCTTGGCCTTCGGAGCGTTTCTACGTGTTGGAAGCAGCAGGGCCTTAGCCTGCACTTTACGTAGAGCTTGCAACTTGGCGTAGAGTCCGCCTTGGTTCTAAGTTCTTGCCTGAGCTGCGAACACGCTGCCGCTTATGAGGCTTCACCTGAAGAGCGAGGCTACCTTTTGGAAGCCTAATGGACTTGGCGTGCACTTCACACAGAGAGTCCAAGTCGGCTTCAGGCCGCCCTTGTTCTCACTTCTTTCCTCACCTGCGAGAACACGGCCAGAAGGCGGTTGCGTCGTACGCGGCGCTTGGCGTTTTGCACGCCGAGGCGCATTGGCGAGCACTTCACTCAGAGTTTCCAACCTGCCTTGGCGTCCGCCTTTGTTCCAACACCTTTCCGCAATGGGAGAACACTGCCCTCTATTAGTGTTCGTCTTCGCTGCCTTTGTAGGTTTGGGAAGCCTAAGGGCCTTCCCTGGAACTCAACTCGGTGTAGCCAACAGGCTTCTAGTCCGCCCCTGTTCTAAGGTCTTTCCTCCCCTGGGATCTCACGCCCCCCCCACCCAGGAGACGTCACCTTAGGAGCGATGATACGTTTTGGAAGCAAAAGGGGACCTGGGGTGCCCTGCCCTGAGAGTGTCCAACTTGCCTCCAGTGCGGCCTTGCTCGAACTTCTTTCCGCAGCAGGGAACACGCTGCCACATAGGAAACTTCACTTCAAGTCGAGTTTACGTTGTGGAAGCCTAAGGGTCTGGGCCTGCACTTAACTCGCAGTGTGCAACTTGCCTAGGGTGCGCCCCAGGTTCCAACTTCTTTCCACAGCCGGGAGCAAACTGCCCCTTGGGAATCCTCCCTTTGAAGGTCGCGTTCACGTTTTGGAAGCCGCAGCGTCTTTGCGTGCCCTTAACTCGGAGTATCCAACAAGCTTGTAGTACGCCCTTCTTCTCAAGTCTTCCCTTCGCTTGGGAACACACTGCCACTGAGGAGACTTCACCTGAAGCGCGATGACACGCTTTGCAGCCCAAGGGACTGGACGGGCAACTTAACTCAGAAGCTCCAACTGCCTTCTAGTCGGCCTTGGTTCTAAGTTCTTTCCTTCCTGCAATGGGAACACATGGCCGCATAGGCCTCTTGGCCTTCGGAGCGTTTCTACGTGTTGGAAGCAGCAGGGCCTTAGCCTGCACTTTACGTAGAGCTTGCAACTTGGCGTAGAGTCCGCCTTGGTTCTAAGTTCTTGCCTGAGCTGCGAACACGATGCCGCTTATGAGGCTTCACCTGAAGAGCGAGGCTTCCTTTTGGAAGCCTAATGGACTTGGCGCGCACTTCACACAGAGTCCATGTCGGCTTCAGGCCGCCCCTGTTCTCACTTCTTTCCTCCCCTGCGAGAACACGGCCCGAAGGCGGTTGCGTCGTACGCGGCGCTTGGCGTTTTGGACGCAGAGGCGCATTGGCGAGCACTTCCCTCAGAGTCTCCAACCTGCCGTGGCGTCCGCCTTTGTTCTAACACTTTTCCACACCTGGGAGAACACTGCCCTCTAGTAGTGTTCGTCTTCGCTGCGTCTGTAGGTTTGGGAAGCCTAAGGGCCTTCCCTGGAACTCAACTCGGTGTAGCCAACAGGCTTCTAGTCCGCCCCTGTTCTAAGGTCTTTCCTCCCCTGGGATCTCACGGCCCCCCCCCCCCAGGAGACGTCACCTTAGGAGCGATGATACGTTTTGGAAGCAAAAGGGGACCTGGGGTGCCCTGCCCTGAGAGTGTCCAACTTGCCTCCAGTGCGGCCTTGCTCTAACTTCTTTCCGAAGCAGGGAACACGCTGCCACATAGGAAACTTCACTTCAGGTCGAGTTTACGTTGTGGAAACCTAAGGGTCTGGGCCTGCCCTTAACTCGCAGTGTGCAACTTGCCTAGGGTGCGCCCAAGGTTCCAACTTCTTTCCACAGCCGGGAGCAAACTGCCCCTTGGGAATCCTCCCTTTGAAGGTCGCGTTCACGTTTTGGAAGCCGCAGCGTCATGGCGTGCCCTTAACTCGGAGTATCCAACAAGCTTCTAGTACGCCCTTCTTCTCAAGTCTTCCCTTCGCTTGGGAACACACTGCCACTGAGGAGACTTCACCTGAAGCGCGATGACACGCTTTGCAGCCCAAGGTACTGTACGGGCAACTTAACTCAGAAGCTCCAACTGCCTTCTAGTCGGCCTTGGTTCTAAGTTCTTTCCTTCCTGCCATGGGAACACACGGCCGCATAGGCCTCTTGGCCTTCGGAGCGTTTCTACGTGTTGGAAGCAGCAGGGCCTTAGCCTGCACTTTACGTAGAGCTTGCAACTTGGCGTAGAGTCCGCCTTGGTTCTAAGTTCTTGCCTGAGCTGCTAACACGCTGCCGCTTATGAGGCTTCACCTGAAGAGCGAGGCTACCTTTTGGAAGCCTAATGGACTTGGCGTGCACTTCACACAGAGAGTCCAAGTCGGCTTCAGGCCGCCCTTGTTCTCACTTCTTTCCTCACCTGCGAGAACACGGCCAGAAGGCGGTTGCGTCGTACGCGGCGCTTGGCGTTTAGGACGCAGAGGCGCATTGGCGAGCACTTCACTCAGAGTCTCCAACCTGCCTTGGCGTCCGCCTTTGTTCTAACACCTTTCCGCAACTGGGAGAACACTGCCCTCTAGTAGTGTTCGTCTTCGCTGCGTTTGTAGGTTTGGGAAGCCTACGGGCCTTCCCTGGAACTCAACTCGGTGTAGCCAACAGGCTTCTAGTCCGCCCCTGTTCTAAGGTCTTTCCTCCCCTGGGATATCACGGCCCCCCCCCCCAGGAGACGTCACCTGAGGAGCGAAGATACGTTTTGGAAGCAAAAGGGGACCTGGGGTGCCCTGCCCTGAGAGTGTCCAACTTGCCTCCAGTGCGGCCTTGTTCTAACTTCTTTCCGCAGCAGGGAACACGCTGCCACATAGGAAACTTCACTTCAGGTCGAGTTTACGTTGTGGAAGCCTAAGGGTCTGGGCCTGCACTTAACTCGCAGTGTGCAACTTGCCTAGGGTGCGCCCCAGGTTCCAACTTCTTTCCACAGCCGGGAGCAAACTGCCCCTTGGGAATCCTCCCTTTGAAGGTCGCGTTCACGTTTTGGAAGCCGCAGCGTCTTTGCGTGCCCTTAACTCAGAGTATCCAAGAAGCTTCTAGTACGCCCTTCTTCTCAAGTCTTCCCTTCGCTTGGGAACACACTGCCACTGAGGAGTCTTCACCTGAAGCGCGATGACACAGTTTGCAGCCCAAGGGACTGGACGGGCAACTTAACTCAGAAGCTCCAACTGCCTTCTAGTCGGCCTTGGTTCTAAGTTCTTTCCTTCCTGCCATGGGAACACACGGCCGCATAGGCCTCTTGGCCTTCGGAGCGTTTCTACGTGTTGGAAGCAGCAGGGCCTTAGCCTGCACTTTACGTAGAGCTTGCAACTTGGCGTAGAGTCCGCCTTGGTTCTAAGTTCTTGCCTGAGCTGCTAACACGCTGACGCTTATGAGGCTTCACCTGAAGAGCGAGGCTACCTTTTGGAAGCCTAATGGTCTTGGCGTGCACTTCACACAGAGAGTCCAAGTCGGCTTCAGGCCGCCCTTGTTCTCACTTCTTTCCTCACCTGCGAGAACACGGCCAGAAGGCGGTTGCGTCGTACGCGGCGCTTGGCGTTTAGGACGCAGAGGCGCATTGGCGAGCACTTCACTCAGAGTCTCCAACCTGCCTTGGCGTCCGACTTTGTTCTAACACCTTTCCGCAACTGGGAGAACACTGCCCTCTAGTAGTGTTCGTCTTCGCTGCGTTTGTAGGTTTGGGAAGCCTACGGGCCTTCCCTGGAACTCAACTCGGTGTAGCCAACAGGCTTCTAGTCCGCCCCTGTACTAAGGTCTTTCCTCCCCTGGGATCTCACGGCCCCCCCCCCCAGGAGACGTCACCTGAGGAGCGAAGATACGTTTTGGAAGCAAAAGGGGACCTGGGGTGCCCTGCCCTGAGAGTGTCCAACTTGCCTCCAGTGCGGCCTTGTTCTAACTTCTTTCCGCAGCAGGGAACACGCTGCCACATAGGAAACTTCACTTCAGGTCGAGTTTACGTTGTGGAAGCCTAAGGGTCTGGGCCTGCACTTAACTCGCAGTGTGCAACTTGCCTAGGGTGCGCGCCAGGTTCCAACTTCTTTCCACAGCCGGGAGCAAACTGCCCCTTGGGAATCCTCCCTTTGAAGGTCGCGTTCACGTTTTGGAAGCCGCAGCGTCTTTGCGTGCCCTTAACTCGGAGTATCCAAGAAGCTTCTAGTACGCCCTTCTTCTCAAGTCTTCCCTTCGCTTGGGAACACACTGCCACTGAGGAGTCTTCACCTGAAGCGCGATGACACACTTTGCAGCCCAAGGGACTGGACGGGCAACTTAACTCAGAAGCTCCAACTGCCTTCTAGTCGGCCTTGGTTCTAAGTTCTTTCCTTCCTGCAATGGGAACACACGGCCGCATAGGCCTCTTGGCCTTCGGAGCGTTTCTACGTGTTGGAAGCAGCAGGGCCTTAGCCTGCACTTTACGTAGAGCTTGCAACTTGGCGTAGAGTCCGCCTTGGTTCTAAGTTCTTGCCTGAGCTGCGAACACGATGCCGCTTATGAGGCTTCACCTGAAGAGCGAGGCTACCTTTTGGAAGCCTAATGGACTTGGCGTGCACTTCACACAGAGAGTCCAAGTCGGCTTCAGGCCGCCCTTGTACTCACTTCTTTCCTCACCTGCGAAAACACGGCCAGAAGGCGGTTGCGTCGTACGCGGCGCTTGGCGTTTTGGACGCAGAGGCGCATTGGCGAGCACTTCACTCAGAGTCTCCAACCTGCCTTGGCATCCGCCTTTGTTCTAACACCTTTCCGCAACTGGGAGAACACTGCCCTCTAGTAGTGTTCGTCTTCGCTGCGTTTGTAGGTTTGGGAAGCCTACGGGCCTTCCGTGGAACTCAACTCGGTGTAGCCAACAGGCTTCTAGTCCGCCCCTGTTCTAAGGTCTTTCCTCCCCTGGGATCTCACGGCCCCCCCCCCCCAGGAGACGTCACCTGAGGAGCGAAGATACGTTTTGGAAGCAAAAGGGGACCTGGGGTGCCCTGCCCTGAGAGTGTCCAACTTGCCTCCAGTGCGGCCTTGTTCTAACTTCTTTCCGCAGCACGGAACACGCTGCCACATAGGAAACTTCACTTCAGGTCGAGTTTACGTTGTGGAAGCCTAAGGGTCTGGGCCTGCACTTAACTCGCAGTGTGCAACTTGCCTAGGGTGCGCCCCAGGTTCCAACTTCTTTCCACAGCCGGGAGCAAACTGCCCCTTGGGAATCCTCCCTTTGAAGGTCGCGTTCACGTTTTGGAAGCCGCAGCGTCTTTGCGTGCCCTTAACTCGGAGTATCCAAGAAGCTTCTAGTACGCCCTTCTTCTCAAGTCTTCCCTTCGCTTGGGAACACACTGCCACTGAGGAGACTTCACCTGAAGCGCGATGACGCACTTTGCAGCCCAAGGGACTGGACGGGCAACTTAACTCAGAAGCTCCAACTGCCTTCTAGTCGGCCTTGGTTCTAAGTTCTTTCCTTCCTGCAATGGGAACACACGGCCGCATAGGCCTCTTGGCCTTCGGAGCGTTTCTACGTGTTGGAAGCAGCAGGGCCTTAGCCTGCACTTTACGTAGAGCTTGCAACTTGGCGTAGAGTCCGCCTTGGTTCTAAGTTCTTGCCTGAGCTGCGAACACGATGCCGCTTATGAGGCTTCACCTGAAGAGCGAGGCTACCTTTTGGAAGCCTAATGGACTTGGCGTGCACTTCACACAGAGAGTCCAAGTCGGCTTCAGGCCGCCCTTGTTCTCACTTCTTTCCTCACCTGCGAGAACACGGCCAGAAGGCGGTTGCGTCGTACGCGGCGCTTGGCGTTTTGGACGCAGAGGCGCATTGGCGAGCACTTCACTCAGAGTCTCCAACCTGCCTTGGCGTCCGCCTTTGTTCTAACACCTTTCCGCAACTGGGAGAACACTGCCCTCTAGTAGTGTTCGTCTTCGCTGCGTTTGTAGGTTTGGGAAGCCTAAGGGCCTTCCCTGGAACTCAACTCGGTGTAGCCAACAGGCTTCTAGTCTGCCCCTGTTCTAAGGTCTTTCCTCCCCTGGGATCTCACGCCCCCCCCCCCCCCAGGAGACGTCACCTTAGGAGCGATGATACGTTTTGGAAGCAAAAGGGGACCTGGGGTGCCCTGCCCTGAGAGTGTCCAACTTGCCTCCAGTGCGGCCTTGCTCTAACTTCTTTCCGCAGCAGGGAACACGCTGCCACATAGGAAACTTCACTTCAGGTCGAGTTTACGTTGTGGAAGCCTAAGGGTCTGGGCCTGCACTTAACTCGCAGTGTGCAACTTGCCTAGGATACGCCCCATTTTCCAACTTCTTTCCACAGCCGGGAGCAAACTGCCCCTTGGGAATCCTTCCTTTGAAGGTCGCGTTCACGTTTTGGAAGCCGCAGCGTCTTTGCGTGCCCTTAACTCGGAGTATCCAACAAGCTTCTAGTACGCCCTTCTTCTCAAGTCTTCCCTTCGCTTGGGAACACACTGCCACTGAGGAGACTTCACCTGAAGCGCGATGACACGCTTTGCAGCCCAAGGGACTGGACGGGCAACTTAACTCAGAAGCTCCAACTGCCTTCTAGTCGGCCTTGGTTCTAAGTTCTTTCCTTCCTGCAATGGGAACACACGGCCGCATAGGCCTCTTGGCCTTCGGAGCGTTTCTACGTGTTGGAAGCAGCAGGGCCTTAGCCTGCACTTTACGTAGAGCTTGCAACTTGGCGTAGAGTCCGCCTTGGTTCTAAGTTCTTGCCTGAGCTGCGAACACGCTGCCGCTTATGAGGCTTCACCTGAAGAGCGAGGCTACCTTTTGGAAGCCTAATGGACTTGGCGTGCACTTCACACAGAGAGTCCAAGTCGGCTTCAGGCCGCCCTTGTTCTCACTTCTTTCCTCACCTGCGAGAACACGGCCAGAAGGCGGTTGCGTCGTACGCGGCGCTTGGCGTTTTGGACGCCGAGGCGCATTGGCGAGCACTTCACTCAGAGTTTCCAACCTGCCTTGGCGTCCGCCTTTGTTCCAACACCTTTCCGCAATGGGAGAACACTGCCCTCTATTAGTGTTCGTCTTCGCTGCCTTTGTAGGTTTGGGAAGCCTAAGGGCCTTCCCTGGAACTCAACTCGGTGTAGCCAACAGGCTTCTAGTCCGCCCCTGTTCTAAGGTCTTTCCTCCCCTGGGATCTCACGCCCCCCCCACCCAGGAGACGTCACCTTAGGAGCGATGATACGTTTTGGAAGCAAAAGGGGACCTGGGGTGCCCTGCCCTGAGAGTGTCCAACTTGCCTCCAGTGCGGCCTTGCTCGAACTTCTTTCCGCAGCAGGGAACACGCTGCCACATAGGAAACTTCACTTCAAGTCGAGTTTACGTTGTGGAAGCCTAAGGGTCTGGGCCTGCACTTAACTCGCAGTGTGCAACTTGCCTAGGGTGCGCCCCAGGTTCCAACTTCTTTCCACAGCCGGGAGCAAACTGCCCCTTGGGAATCCTCCCTTTGAAGGTCGCGTTCACGTTTTGGAAGCCGCAGCGTCTTTGCGTGCCCTTAACTCGGAGTATCCAACAAGCTTGTAGTACGCCCTTCTTCTCAAGTCTACCCTTCGCTTGGGAACACACTGCCACTGAGGAGACTTCACCTGAAGCGCGATGACACGCTTTGCAGCCCAAGGGACTGGACGGGCAACTTAACTCAGAAGCTCCAACTGCCTTCTAGTCGGCCTTGGTTCTAAGTTCTTTCCTTCCTGCAATGGGAACACACGGCCGCATAGGCCTCTTGGCCTTCGGAGCGTTTCTACGTGTTGGAAGCAGCAGGGCCTTAGCCTGCACTTTACGTAGAGCTTGCAACTTGGCGTAGAGTCCGCCTTGGTTCTAAGTTCTTGCCTGAGCTGCGAACACGATGCCGCTTATGAGGCTTCACCTGAAGAGCGAGGCTTCGTTTTGGAAGCCTAATGGACTTGGCGTGCACTTCACACAGAGTCCATGTCGGCTTCAGGCCGCCCCTGTTCTCACTTCTTTCCTCCCCTGCGAGAACACGGCCCGAAGGCGGTTGCGTCGTTCGCGGCGCTTGGCGTTTTGGACGCAGAGGCGCATTGGCGAGCACTTCCCTCAGAGTCTCCAACCTGCCGTGGCGTCCGCCTTTGTTCTAACACTTTTCCACACCTGGGAGAACACTGCCCTCTAGTAGTGTTCGTCTTCGCTGCGTCTGTAGGTTTGGGAAGCCTAAGGGCCTTCCCTGGAACTCAACTCGGTGTAGCCAACAGGCTTCTAGTCCGCCCCTGTTCTAAGGTCTTTCCTCCCCTGGGATCTCACGGCCCCCCCCCCCCAGGAGACGTCACCTTAGGAGCGATGATACGTTTTGGAAGCAAAAGGGGACCTGGGGTGCCCTGCCCTGAGAGTGTCCAACTTGCCTCCAGTGCGGCCTTGCTCTAACTTCTTTCCGAAGCAGGGAACACGCTGCCACATAGGAAACTTCACTTCAGGTCGAGTTTACGTTGTGGAAACCTAAGGGTCTGGGCCTGCCCTTAACTCGCAGTGTGCAACTTGCCTAGGGTGCGCCCCAGGTTCCAACTTCTTTCCACAGCCGGGAGCAAACTGCCCCTTGGGAATCCTCCCTTTGAAGGTCGCGTTCACGTTTTGGAAGCCGCAGCGTCATGGCGTGCCCTTAACTCGGAGTATCCAACAAGCTTCTAGTACGCCCTTCTTCTCAAGTCTTCCCTTCGCTTGGGAACACACTGCCACTGAGGAGACTTCACCTGAAGCGCGATGACACGCTTTGCAGCCCAAGGTACTGTACGGGCAACTTAACTCAGAAGCTCCAACTGCCTTCTAGTCGGCCTTGGTTCTAAGTTCTTTCCTTCCTGCCATGGGAACACACGGCCGCATAGGCCTCTTGGCCTTCGGAGCGTTTCTACGTGTTGGAAGCAGCAGGGCCTTAGCCTGCACTTTACGTAGAGCTTGCAACTTGGCGTAGAGTCCGCCTTGGTTCTAAGTTCTTGCCTGAGCTGCTAACACGCTGCCGCTTATGAGGCTTCACCTGAAGAGCGAGGCTACCTTTTGGAAGCCTAATGGACTTGGCGTGCACTTCACACAGAGAGTCCAAGTCGGCTTCAGGCCGCCCTTGTTCTCACTTCTTTCCTCACCTGCGAGAACACGGCCAGAAGGCGGTTGCGTCGTACGCGGCGCTTGGCGTTTAGGACGCAGAGGCGCATTGGCGAGCACTTCACTCAGAGTCTCCAACCTGCCTTGGCGTCCGCCTTTGTTCTAACACCTTTCCGCAACTGGGAGAACACTGCCCTCTAGTAGTGTTCGTCTTCGCTGCGTTTGTAGGTTTGGGAAGCCTACGGGCCTTCCCTGGAACTCAACTCGGTGTAGCCAACAGGCTTCTAGTCCGCCCCTGTTCTAAGGTCTTTCCTCCCCTGGGATATCACGGCCCCCCCCCCAGGAGACGTCACCTGAGGAGCGAAGATACGTTTTGGAAGCAAAAGGGGACCTGGGGTGCCCTGCCCTGAGAGTGTCCAACTTGCCTCCAGTGCGGCCTTGTTCTAACTTCTTTCCGCAGCAGGGAACACGCTGCCACATAGGAAACTTCACTTCAGGTCGAGTTTACGTTGTGGAAGCCTAAGGGTCTGGGCCTGCACTTAACTCGCAGTGTGCAACTTGCCTAGGGTGCGCCCCAGGTTCCAACTTCTTTCCACAGCCGGGAGCAAACTGCCCCTTGGGAATCCTCCCTTTGAAGGTCGCGTTCACGTTTTGGAAGCCGCAGCGTCTTTGCGTGCCCTTAACTCAGAGTATCCAAGAAGCTTCTAGTACGCCCTTCTTCTCAAGTCTTCCCTTCGCTTGGGAACACACTGCCACTGAGGAGTCTTCACCTGAAGCGCGATGACACAGTTTGCAGCCCAAGGGACTGGACGGGCAACTTAACTCAGAAGCTCCAACTGCCTTCTAGTCGGCCTTGGTTCTAAGTTCTTTCCTTCCTGCCATGGGAACACACGGCCGCATAGGCCTCTTGGCCTTCGGAGCGTTTCTACGTGTTGGAAGCAGCAGGGCCTTAGCCTGCACTTTACGTAGAGCTTGCAACTTGGCGTAGAGTCCGCCTTGGTTCTAAGTTCTTGCCTGAGCTGCTAACACGCTGACGCTTATGAGGCTTCACCTGAAGAGCGAGGCTACCTTTTGGAAGCCTAATGGTCTTGGCGTGCACTTCACACAGAGAGTCCAAGTCGGCTTCAGGCCGCCCTTGTTCTCACTTCTTTCCTCACCTGCGAGAACACGGCCAGAAGGCGGTTGCGTCGTACGCGGCGCTTGGCGTTTAGGACGCAGAGGCGCATTGGCGAGCACTTCACTCAGAGTCTCCAACCTGCCTTGGCGTCCGACTTTGTTCTAACACCTTTCCGCAACTGGGAGAACACTGCCCTCTAGTAGTGTTCGTCTTCGCTGCGTTTGTAGGTTTGGGAAGCCTACGGGCCTTCCCTGGAACTCAACTCGGTGTAGCCAACAGGCTTCTAGTCCGCCCCTGTTCTAAGGTCTTTCCTCCCCTGGGATCTCACGGCCCCCCCCCCAGGAGACGTCACCTGAGGAGCGAAGATACGTTTTGGAAGCAAAAGGGGACCTGGGGTGCCCTGCCCTGAGAGTGTCCAACTTGCCTCCAGTGCGGCCTTGTTCTAACTTCTTTCCGCAGCAGGGAACACGCTGCCACATAGGAAACTTCACTTCAGGTCGAGTTTACGTTGTGGAAGCCTAAGGGTCTGGGCCTGCACTTAACTCGCAGTGTGCAACTTGCCTAGGGTGCGCCCCAGGTTCCAACTTCTTTCCACAGCCGGGAGCAAACTGCCCCTTGGGAATCCTCCCTTTGAAGGTCGCGTTCACGTTTTGGAAGCCGCAGCGTCTTTGCGTGCCCTTAACTCGGAGTATCCAAGAAGCTTCTAGTACGCCCTTCTTCTCAAGTCTTCCCTTCGCTTGGGAACACACTGCCACTGAGGAGTCTTCACCTGAAGCGCGATGACACACTTTGCAGCCCAAGGGACTGGACGGGCAACTTAACTCAGAAGCTCCAACTGCCTTCTAGTCGGCCTTGGTTCTAAGTTCTTTCCTTCCTGCAATGGGAACACACGGCCGCATAGGCCTCTTGGCCTTCGGAGCGTTTCTACGTGTTGGAAGCAGCAGGGCCTTAGCCTGCACTTTACGTAGAGCTTGCAACTTGGCGTAGAGTCCGCCTTGGTTCTAAGTTCTTGCCTGAGCTGCGAACACGCTGCCGCTTATGAGGCTTCACCTGAAGAGCGAGGCTACCTTTTGGAAGCCTAATGGACTTGGCGTGCACTTCACACAGAGAGTCCAAGTCGGCTTCAGGCCGCCCTTGTTCTCACTTCTTTCCTCACCTGCGAGAACACGGCCAGAAGGCGGTTGCGTCGTACGCGGCGCTTGGCGTTTTGGACGCCGAGGCGCATTGGCGAGCACTTCACTCAGAGTTTCCAACCTGCCTTGGCGTCCGCCTTTGTTCCAACACCTTTCCGCAATGGGAGAACACTGCCCTCTATTAGTGTTCGTCTTCGCTGCCTTTGTAGGTTTGGGAAGCCTAAGGGCCTTCCCTGGAACTCAACTCGGTGTAGCCAACAGGCTTCTAGTCCGCCCCTGTTCTAAGGTCTTTCCTCCCCTGGGATCTCACGCCCCCCCCACCCAGGAGACGTCACCTTAGGAGCGATGATACGTTTTGGAAGCAAAAGGGGACCTGGGGTGCCCTGCCCTGAGAGTGTCCAACTTGCCTCCAGTGCGGCCTTGCTCGAACTTCTTTCCGCAGCAGGGAACACGCTGCCACATAGGAAACTTCACTTCAAGTCGAGTTTACGTTGTGGAAGCCTAAGGGTCTGGGCCTGCACTTAACTCGCAGTGTGCAACTTGCCTAGGGTGCGCCCCAGGTTCCAACTTCTTTCCACAGCCGGGAGCAAACTGCCCCTTGGGAATCCTCCCTTTGAAGGTCGCGTTCACGTTTTGGAAGCCGCAGCGTCTTTGCGTGCCCTTAACTCGGAGTATCCAACAAGCTTGTAGTACGCCCTTCTTCTCAAGTCTTCCCTTCGCTTGGGAACACACTGCCACTGAGGAGACTTCACCTGAAGCGCGATGACACGCTTTGCAGCCCAAGGGACTGGACGGGCAACTTAACTCAGAAGCTCCAACTGCCTTCTAGTCGGCCTTGGTTCTAAGTTCTTTCCTTCCTGCAATGGGAACACATGGCCGCATAGGCCTCTTGGCCTTCGGAGCGTTTCTACGTGTTGGAAGCAGCAGGGCCTTAGCCTGCACTTTACGTAGAGCTTGCAACTTGGCGTAGAGTCCGCCTTGGTTCTAAGTTCTTGCCTGAGCTGCGAACACGATGCCGCTTATGAGGCTTCACCTGAAGAGCGAGGCTTCCTTTTGGAAGCCTAATGGACTTGGCGCGCACTTCACACAGAGTCCATGTCGGCTTCAGGCCGCCCCTGTTCTCACTTCTTTCCTCCCCTGCGAGAACACGGCCCGAAGGCGGTTGCGTCGTACGCGGCGCTTGGCGTTTTGGACGCAGAGGCGCATTGGCGAGCACTTCCCTCAGAGTCTCCAACCTGCCGTGGCGTCCGCCTTTGTTCTAACACTTTTCCACACCTGGGAGAACACTGCCCTCTAGTAGTGTTCGTCTTCGCTGCGTCTGTAGGTTTGGGAAGCCTAAGGGCCTTCCCTGGAACTCAACTCGGTGTAGCCAACAGGCTTCTAGTCCGCCCCTGTTCTAAGGTCTTTCCTCCCCTGGGATCTCACGGCCCCCCCCCCCAGGAGACGTCACCTTAGGAGCGATGATACGTTTTGGAAGCAAAAGGGGACCTGGGGTGCCCTGCCCTGAGAGTGTCCAACTTGCCTCCAGTGCGGCCTTGCTCTAACTTCTTTCCGAAGCAGGGAACACGCTGCCACATAGGAAACTTCACTTCAGGTCGAGTTTACGTTGTGGAAACCTAAGGGTCTGGGCCTGCCCTTAACTCGCAGTGTGCAACTTGCCTAGGGTGCGCCCAAGGTTCCAACTTCTTTCCACAGCCGGGAGCAAACTGCCCCTTGGGAATCCTCCCTTTGAAGGTCGCGTTCACGTTTTGGAAGCCGCAGCGTCATGGCGTGCCCTTAACTCGGAGTATCCAACAAGCTTCTAGTACGCCCTTCTTCTCAAGTCTTCCCTTCGCTTGGGAACACACTGCCACTGAGGAGACTTCACCTGAAGCGCGATGACACGCTTTGCAGCCCAAGGTACTGTACGGGCAACTTAACTCAGAAGCTCCAACTGCCTTCTAGTCGGCCTTGGTTCTAAGTTCTTTCCTTCCTGCCATGGGAACACACGGCCGCATAGGCCTCTTGGCCTTCGGAGCGTTTCTACGTGTTGGAAGCAGCAGGGCCTTAGCCTGCACTTTACGTAGAGCTTGCAACTTGGCGTAGAGTCCGCCTTGGTTCTAAGTTCTTGCCTGAGCTGCTAACACGCTGCCGCTTATGAGGCTTCACCTGAAGAGCGAGGCTACCTTTTGGAAGCCTAATGGACTTGGCGTGCACTTCACACAGAGAGTCCAAGTCGGCTTCAGGCCGCCCTTGTTCTCACTTCTTTCCTCACCTGCGAGAACACGGCCAGAAGGCGGTTGCGTCGTACGCGGCGCTTGGCGTTTAGGACGCAGAGGCGCATTGGCGAGCACTTCACTCAGAGTCTCCAACCTGCCTTGGCGTCCGCCTTTGTTCTAACACCTTTCCGCAACTGGGAGAACACTGCCCTCTAGTAGTGTTCGTCTTCGCTGCGTTTGTAGGTTTGGGAAGCCTACGGGCCTTCCCTGGAACTCAACTCGGTGTAGCCAACAGGCTTCTAGTCCGCCCCTGTTCTAAGGTCTTTCCTCCCCTGGGATATCACGGCCCCCCCCCCAGGAGACGTCACCTGAGGAGCGAAGATACGTTTTGGAAGCAAAAGGGGACCTGGGGTGCCCTGCCCTGAGAGTGTCCAACTTGCCTCCAGTGCGGCCTTGTTCTAACTTCTTTCCGCAGCAGGGAACACGCTGCCACATAGGAAACTTCACTTCAGGTCGAGTTTACGTTGTGGAAGCCTAAGGGTCTGGGCCTGCACTTAACTCGCAGTGTGCAACTTGCCTAGGGTGCGCCCCAGGTTCCAACTTCTTTCCACAGCCGGGAGCAAACTGCCCCTTGGGAATCCTCCCTTTGAAGGTCGCGTTCACGTTTTGGAAGCCGCAGCGTCTTTGCGTGCCCTTAACTCAGAGTATCCAAGAAGCTTCTAGTACGCCCTTCTTCTCAAGTCTTCCCTTCGCTTGGGAACACACTGCCACTGAGGAGTCTTCACCTGAAGCGCGATGACACAGTTTGCAGCCCAAGGGACTGGACGGGCAACTTAACTCAGAAGCTCCAACTGCCTTCTAGTCGGCCTTGGTTCTAAGTTCTTTCCTTCCTGCCATGGGAACACACGGCCGCATAGGCCTCTTGGCCTTCGGAGCGTTTCTACGTGTTGGAAGCAGCAGGGCCTTAGCCTGCACTTTACGTAGAGCTTGCAACTTGGCGTAGAGTCCGCCTTGGTTCTAAGTTCTTGCCTGAGCTGCTAACACGCTGACGCTTATGAGGCTTCACCTGAAGAGCGAGGCTACCTTTTGGAAGCCTAATGGTCTTGGCGTGCACTTCACACAGAGAGTCCAAGTCGGCTTCAGGCCGCCCTTGTTCTCACTTCTTTCCTCACCTGCGAGAACACGGCCAGAAGGCGGTTGCGTCGTACGCGGCGCTTGGCGTTTAGGACGCAGAGGCGCATTGGCGAGCACTTCACTCAGAGTCTCCAACCTGCCTTGGCGTCCGACTTTGTTCTAACACCTTTCCGCAACTGGGAGAACACTGCCCTCTAGTAGTGTTCGTCTTCGCTGCGTTTGTAGGTTTGGGAAGCCTACGGGCCTTCCCTGGAACTCAACTCGGTGTAGCCAACAGGCTTCTAGTCCGCCCCTGTACTAAGGTCTTTCCTCCCCTGGGATCTCACGGCCCCCCCCCCAGGAGACGTCACCTGAGGAGCGAAGATACGTTTTGGAAGCAAAAGGGGACCTGGGGTGCCCTGCCCTGAGAGTGTCCAACTTGCCTCCAGTGCGGCCTTGTTCTAACTTCTTTCCGCAGCAGGGAACACGCTGCCACATAGGAAACTTCACTTCAGGTCGAGTTTACGTTGTGGAAGCCTAAGGGTCTGGGCCTGCACTTAACTCGCAGTGTGCAACTTGCCTAGGGTGCGCGCCAGGTTCCAACTTCTTTCCACAGCCGGGAGCAAACTGCCCCTTGGGAATCCTCCCTTTGAAGGTCGCGTTCACGTTTTGGAAGCCGCAGCGTCTTTGCGTGCCCTTAACTCGGAGTATCCAAGAAGCTTCTAGTACGCCCTTCTTCTCAAGTCTTCCCTTCGCTTGGGAACACACTGCCACTGAGGAGTCTTCACCTGAAGCGCGATGACACACTTTGCAGCCCAAGGGACTGGACGGGCAACTTAACTCAGAAGCTCCAACTGCCTTCTAGTCGGCCTTGGTTCTAAGTTCTTTCCTTCCTGCAATGGGAACACACGGCCGCATAGGCCTCTTGGCCTTCGGAGCGTTTCTACGTGTTGGAAGCAGCAGGGCCTTAGCCTGCACTTTACGTAGAGCTTGCAACTTGGCGTAGAGTCCGCCTTGGTTCTAAGTTCTTGCCTGAGCTGCGAACACGATGCCGCTTATGAGGCTTCACCTGAAGAGCGAGGCTACCTTTTGGAAGCCTAATGGACTTGGCGTGCACTTCACACAGAGAGTCCAAGTCGGCTTCAGGCCGCCCTTGTACTCACTTCTTTCCTCACCTGCGAAAACACGGCCAGAAGGCGGTTGCGTCGTACGCGGCGCTTGGCGTTTTGGACGCAGAGGCGCATTGGCGAGCACTTCACTCAGAGTCTCCAACCTGCCTTGGCATCCGCCTTTGTTCTAACACCTTTCCGCAACTGGGAGAACACTGCCCTCTAGTAGTGTTCGTCTTCGCTGCGTTTGTAGGTTTGGGAAGCCTACGGGCCTTCCGTGGAACTCAACTCGGTGTAGCCAACAGGCTTCTAGTCCGCCCCTGTTCTAAGGTCTTTCCTCCCCTGGGATCTCACGGCCCCCCCCCCCAGGAGACGTCACCTGAGGAGCGAAGATACGTTTTGGAAGCAAAAGGGGACCTGGGGTGCCCTGCCCTGAGAGTGTCCAACTTGCCTCCAGTGCGGCCTTGTTCTAACTTCTTTCCGCAGCACGGAACACGCTGCCACATAGGAAACTTCACTTCAGGTCGAGTTTACGTTGTGGAAGCCTAAGGGTCTGGGCCTGCACTTAACTCGCAGTGTGCAACTTGCCTAGGGTGCGCCCCAGGTTCCAACTTCTTTCCACAGCCGGGAGCAAACTGCCCCTTGGGAATCCTCCCTTTGAAGGTCGCGTTCACGTTTTGGAAGCCGCAGCGTCTTTGCGTGCCCTTAACTCGGAGTATCCAAGAAGCTTCTAGTACGCCCTTCTTCTCAAGTCTTCCCTTCGCTTGGGAACACACTGCCACTGAGGAGACTTCACCTGAAGCGCGATGACGCACTTTGCAGCCCAAGGGACTGGACGGGCAACTTAACTCAGAAGCTCCAACTGCCTTCTAGTCGGCCTTGGTTCTAAGTTCTTTCCTTCCTGCAATGGGAACACACGGCCGCATAGGCCTCTTGGCCTTCGGAGCGTTTCTACGTGTTGGAAGCAGCAGGGCCTTAGCCTGCACTTTACGTAGAGCTTGCAACTTGGCGTAGAGTCCGCCTTGGTTCTAAGTTCTTGCCTGAGCTGCGAACACGATGCCGCTTATGAGGCTTCACCTGAAGAGCGAGGCTACCTTTTGGAAGCCTAATGGACTTGGCGTGCACTTCACACAGAGAGTCCAAGTCGGCTTCAGGCCGCCCTTGTTCTCACTTCTTTCCTCACCTGCGAGAACACGGCCAGAAGGCGGTTGCGTCGTACGCGGCGCTTGGCGTTTTGGACGCAGAGGCGCATTGGCGAGCACTTCACTCAGAGTCTCCAACCTGCCTTGGCGTCCGCCTTTGTTCTAACACCTTTCCGCAACTGGGAGAACACTGCCCTCTAGTAGTGTTCGTCTTCGCTGCGTTTGTAGGTTTGGGAAGCCTAAGGGCCTTCCCTGGAACTCAACTCGGTGTAGCCAACAGGCTTCTAGTCTGCCCCTGTTCTAAGGTCTTTCCTCCCCTGGGATCTCACGCCCCCCCCCCCCCAGGAGACGTCACCTTAGGAGCGATGATACGTTTTGGAAGCAAAAGGGGACCTGGGGTGCCCTGCCCTGAGAGTGTCCAACTTGCCTCCAGTGCGGCCTTGCTCTAACTTCTTTCCGCAGCAGGGAACACGCTGCCACATAGGAAACTTCACTTCAGGTCGAGTTTACGTTGTGGAAGCCTAAGGGTCTGGGCCTGCACTTAACTCGCAGTGTGCAACTTGCCTAGGATACGCCCCATTTTCCAACTTCTTTCCACAGCCGGGAGCAAACTGCCCCTTGGGAATCCTTCCTTTGAAGGTCGCGTTCACGTTTTGGAAGCCGCAGCGTCTTTGCGTGCCCTTAACTCGGAGTATCCAACAAGCTTCTAGTACGCCCTTCTTCTCAAGTCTTCCCTTCGCTTGGGAACACACTGCCACTGAGGAGACTTCACCTGAAGCGCGATGACACGCTTTGCAGCCCAAGGGACTGGACGGGCAACTTAACTCAGAAGCTCCAACTGCCTTCTAGTCGGCCTTGGTTCTAAGTTCTTTCCTTCCTGCAATGGGAACACACGGCCGCATAGGCCTCTTGGCCTTCGGAGCGTTTCTACGTGTTGGAAGCAGCAGGGCCTTAGCCTGCACTTTACGTAGAGCTTGCAACTTGGCGTAGAGTCCGCCTTGGTTCTAAGTTCTTGCCTGAGCTGCGAACACGCTGCCGCTTATGAGGCTTCACCTGAAGAGCGAGGCTACCTTTTGGAAGCCTAATGGACTTGGCGTGCACTTCACACAGAGAGTCCAAGTCGGCTTCAGGCCGCCCTTGTTCTCACTTCTTTCCTCACCTGCGAGAACACGGCCAGAAGGCGGTTGCGTCGTACGCGGCGCTTGGCGTTTTGGACGCCGAGGCGCATTGGCGAGCACTTCACTCAGAGTTTCCAACCTGCCTTGGCGTCCGCCTTTGTTCCAACACCTTTCCGCAATGGGAGAACACTGCCCTCTATTAGTGTTCGTCTTCGCTGCCTTTGTAGGTTTGGGAAGCCTAAGGGCCTTCCCTGGAACTCAACTCGGTGTAGCCAACAGGCTTCTAGTCCGCCCCTGTTCTAAGGTCTTTCCTCCCCTGGGATCTCACGCCCCCCCCACCCAGGAGACGTCACCTTAGGAGCGATGATACGTTTTGGAAGCAAAAGGGGACCTG
This sequence comes from Meles meles, assembly GCF_922984935.1. Taxonomy (NCBI): domain Eukaryota; kingdom Metazoa; phylum Chordata; class Mammalia; order Carnivora; family Mustelidae; genus Meles; species Meles meles. The sequence continues at coordinate 116,118,986 of NC_060074.1, read as the reverse complement.
GGGTGCCCTGCCCTGAGAGTGTCCAACTTGCCTCCAGTGCGGCCTTGCTCGAACTTCTTTCCGCAGCAGGGAACACGCTGCCACATAGGAAACTTCACTTCAAGTCGAGTTTACGTTGTGGAAGCCTAAGGGTCTGGGCCTGCACTTAACTCGCAGTGTGCAACTTGCCTAGGGTGCGCCCCAGGTTCCAACTTCTTTCCACAGCCGGGAGCAAACTGCCCCTTGGGAATCCTCCCTTTGAAGGTCGCGTTCACGTTTTGGAAGCCGCAGCGTCTTTGCGTGCCCTTAACTCGGAGTATCCAACAAGCTTGTAGTACGCCCTTCTTCTCAAGTCTACCCTTCGCTTGGGAACACACTGCCACTGAGGAGACTTCACCTGAAGCGCGATGACACGCTTTGCAGCCCAAGGGACTGGACGGGCAACTTAACTCAGAAGCTCCAACTGCCTTCTAGTCGGCCTTGGTTCTAAGTTCTTTCCTTCCTGCAATGGGAACACACGGCCGCATAGGCCTCTTGGCCTTCGGAGCGTTTCTACGTGTTGGAAGCAGCAGGGCCTTAGCCTGCACTTTACGTAGAGCTTGCAACTTGGCGTAGAGTCCGCCTTGGTTCTAAGTTCTTGCCTGAGCTGCGAACACGATGCCGCTTATGAGGCTTCACCTGAAGAGCGAGGCTTCGTTTTGGAAGCCTAATGGACTTGGCGTGCACTTCACACAGAGTCCATGTCGGCTTCAGGCCGCCCCTGTTCTCACTTCTTTCCTCCCCTGCGAGAACACGGCCCGAAGGCGGTTGCGTCGTACGCGGCGCTTGGCGTTTTGGACGCAGAGGCGCATTGGCGAGCACTTCCCTCAGAGTCTCCAACCTGCCGTGGCGTCCGCCTTTGTTCTAACACTTTTCCACACCTGGGAGAACACTGCCCTCTAGTAGTGTTCGTCTTCGCTGCGTCTGTAGGTTTGGGAAGCCTAAGGGCCTTCCCTGGAACTCAACTCGGTGTAGCCAACAGGCTTCTAGTCCGCCCCTGTTCTAAGGTCTTTCCTCCCCTGGGATCTCACGGCCCCCCCCCCCCAGGAGACGTCACCTTAGGAGCGATGATACGTTTTGGAAGCAAAAGGGGACCTGGGGTGCCCTGCCCTGAGAGTGTCCAACTTGCCTCCAGTGCGGCCTTGCTCTAACTTCTTTCCGAAGCAGGGAACACGCTGCCACATAGGAAACTTCACTTCAGGTCGAGTTTACGTTGTGGAAACCTAAGGGTCTGGGCCTGCCCTTAACTCGCAGTGTGCAACTTGCCTAGGGTGCGCCCCAGGTTCCAACTTCTTTCCACAGCCGGGAGCAAACTGCCCCTTGGGAATCCTCCCTTTGAAGGTCGCGTTCACGTTTTGGAAGCCGCAGCGTCATGGCGTGCCCTTAACTCGGAGTATCCAACAAGCTTCTAGTACGCCCTTCTTCTCAAGTCTTCCCTTCGCTTGGGAACACACTGCCACTGAGGAGACTTCACCTGAAGCGCGATGACACGCTTTGCAGCCCAAGGTACTGTACGGGCAACTTAACTCAGAAGCTCCAACTGCCTTCTAGTCGGCCTTGGTTCTAAGTTCTTTCCTTCCTGCCATGGGAACACACGGCCGCATAGGCCTCTTGGCCTTCGGAGCGTTTCTACGTGTTGGAAGCAGCAGGGCCTTAGCCTGCACTTTACGTAGAGCTTGCAACTTGGCGTAGAGTCCGCCTTGGTTCTAAGTTCTTGCCTGAGCTGCTAACACGCTGCCGCTTATGAGGCTTCACCTGAAGAGCGAGGCTACCTTTTGGAAGCCTAATGGACTTGGCGTGCACTTCACACAGAGAGTCCAAGTCGGCTTCAGGCCGCCCTTGTTCTCACTTCTTTCCTCACCTGCGAGAACACGGCCAGAAGGCGGTTGCGTCGTACGCGGCGCTTGGCGTTTAGGACGCAGAGGCGCATTGGCGAGCACTTCACTCAGAGTCTCCAACCTGCCTTGGCGTCCGCCTTTGTTCTAACACCTTTCCGCAACTGGGAGAACACTGCCCTCTAGTAGTGTTCGTCTTCGCTGCGTTTGTAGGTTTGGGAAGCCTACGGGCCTTCCCTGGAACTCAACTCGGTGTAGCCAACAGGCTTCTAGTCCGCCCCTGTTCTAAGGTCTTTCCTCCCCTGGGATATCACGGCCCCCCCCCCAGGAGACGTCACCTGAGGAGCGAAGATACGTTTTGGAAGCAAAAGGGGACCTGGGGTGCCCTGCCCTGAGAGTGTCCAACTTGCCTCCAGTGCGGCCTTGTTCTAACTTCTTTCCGCAGCAGGGAACACGCTGCCACATAGGAAACTTCACTTCAGGTCGAGTTTACGTTGTGGAAGCCTAAGGGTCTGGGCCTGCACTTAACTCGCAGTGTGCAACTTGCCTAGGGTGCGCCCCAGGTTCCAACTTCTTTCCACAGCCGGGAGCAAACTGCCCCTTGGGAATCCTCCCTTTGAAGGTCGCGTTCACGTTTTGGAAGCCGCAGCGTCTTTGCGTGCCCTTAACTCAGAGTATCCAAGAAGCTTCTAGTACGCCCTTCTTCTCAAGTCTTCCCTTCGCTTGGGAACACACTGCCACTGAGGAGTCTTCACCTGAAGCGCGATGACACAGTTTGCAGCCCAAGGGACTGGACGGGCAACTTAACTCAGAAGCTCCAACTGCCTTCTAGTCGGCCTTGGTTCTAAGTTCTTTCCTTCCTGCCATGGGAACACACGGCCGCATAGGCCTCTTGGCCTTCGGAGCGTTTCTACGTGTTGGAAGCAGCAGGGCCTTAGCCTGCACTTTACGTAGAGCTTGCAACTTGGCGTAGAGTCCGCCTTGGTTCTAAGTTCTTGCCTGAGCTGCTAACACGCTGACGCTTATGAGGCTTCACCTGAAGAGCGAGGCTACCTTTTGGAAGCCTAATGGTCTTGGCGTGCACTTCACACAGAGAGTCCAAGTCGGCTTCAGGCCGCCCTTGTTCTCACTTCTTTCCTCACCTGCGAGAACACGGCCAGAAGGCGGTTGCGTCGTACGCGGCGCTTGGCGTTTAGGACGCAGAGGCGCATTGGCGAGCACTTCACTCAGAGTCTCCAACCTGCCTTGGCGTCCGACTTTGTTCTAACACCTTTCCGCAACTGGGAGAACACTGCCCTCTAGTAGTGTTCGTCTTCGCTGCGTTTGTAGGTTTGGGAAGCCTACGGGCCTTCCCTGGAACTCAACTCGGTGTAGCCAACAGGCTTCTAGTCCGCCCCTGTTCTAAGGTCTTTCCTCCCCTGGGATCTCACGGCCCCCCCCCCAGGAGACGTCACCTGAGGAGCGAAGATACGTTTTGGAAGCAAAAGGGGACCTGGGGTGCCCTGCCCTGAGAGTGTCCAACTTGCCTCCAGTGCGGCCTTGTTCTAACTTCTTTCCGCAGCAGGGAACACGCTGCCACATAGGAAACTTCACTTCAGGTCGAGTTTACGTTGTGGAAGCCTAAGGGTCTGGGCCTGCACTTAACTCGCAGTGTGCAACTTGCCTAGGGTGCGCCCCAGGTTCCAACTTCTTTCCACAGCCGGGAGCAAACTGCCCCTTGGGAATCCTCCCTTTGAAGGTCGCGTTCACGTTTTGGAAGCCGCAGCGTCTTTGCGTGCCCTTAACTCGGAGTATCCAAGAAGCTTCTAGTACGCCCTTCTTCTCAAGTCTTCCCTTCGCTTGGGAACACACTGCCACTGAGGAGTCTTCACCTGAAGCGCGATGACACACTTTGCAGCCCAAGGGACTGGACGGGCAACTTAACTCAGAAGCTCCAACTGCCTTCTAGTCGGCCTTGGTTCTAAGTTCTTTCCTTCCTGCAATGGGAACACACGGCCGCATAGGCCTCTTGGCCTTCGGAGCGTTTCTACGTGTTGGAAGCAGCAGGGCCTTAGCCTGCACTTTACGTAGAGCTTGCAACTTGGCGTAGAGTCCGCCTTGGTTCTAAGTTCTTGCCTGAGCTGCGAACACGATGCCGCTTATGAGGCTTCACCTGAAGAGCGAGGCTACCTTTTGGAAGCCTAATGGACTTGGCGTGCACTTCACACAGAGAGTCCAAGTCGGCTTCAGGCCGCCCTTGTACTCACTTCTTTCCTCACCTGCGAAAACACGGCCAGAAGGCGGTTGCGTCGTACGCGGCGCTTGGCGTTTTGGACGCAGAGGCTCATTGGCGAGCACTTCACTCAGAGTCTCCAACCTGCCTTGGCGTCCGCCTTTGTTCTAACACCTTTCCGCAACTGGGAGAACACTGCCCTCTAGTAGTGTTCGTCTTCGCTGCGTTTGTAGGTTTGGGAAGCCTAAGGGCCTTCCCTGGAACTCAACTCGGTGTAGCCAACAGGCTTCTAGTCCGCCCCTGTTCTAAGGTCTTTCCTCCCCTGGGATCTCACGCCCCCCCCCCCCCCCGGAGACGTCACCTTAGGAGCGATGATACGTTTTGGAAGCAAAAGGGGACCTGGGGTGCCCTGCCCTGAGAGTGTCCAACTTGCCTCCAGTGCGGCCTTGCTCTAACTTCTTTCCGCAGCAGGGAACACGCTGCCACATAGGAAACTTCACTTCAGGTCGAGTTTACGTTGTGGAAGCCTAAGGGTCTGGGCCTGCACTTAACTCGCAGTGTGCAACTTGCCTAGGGTGCGCCCCAGGTTCCAACTTCTTTCCACAGCCGGGAGCCAACTCCCCCTTGGGAATCCTCCCTTTGAAGGTCGCGTTCACGTTTTGGAAGCCGCAGCGTCTTTGCGTGCCCTTAACTCGGAGTATCCAACAAGCTTCTAGTACGCCCTTCTTCTCAAGTCTTCCCTTCGCTTGGGAACACACTGCCACTGAGGAGACTTCACCTGAAGCGCGATGACACGCTTTGCAGCCCAAGGGACTGGACGGGCAACTTAACTCAGAAGCTCCAACTGCCTTCTAGTCAGCCTTGGTTCTAAGTTCTTTCCTTCCTGCAATGGGAACACACGGCCGCACAGGCCTCTTGGCCTTCGGAGCGTTTCTACGTGTTGGAAGCAGCAGGGCCTTAGCCTGCACTTTACGTAGAGCTTGCAACTTGGCGTAGAGTCCGCCTTGGTTCTAAGTTCTTGCCTGAGCTGCGAACACGCTGCCGCTTATGAGGCTTCACCTGAAGAGCGAGGCTACCTTTTGGAAGCCTAATGGACTTGGCGTGCACTTCACACAGAGAGTCCAAGTCGGCTTCAGGCCGCCCTTGTTCTCACTTCTTTCCTCACCTGCGAGAACACGGCCAGAAGGCGGTTGCGTCATACGCGGCGCTTGGCGTTTTGGACGCAGAGGCGCATTGGCGAGCACTTCACTCAGAGTCTCCAACCTGCCTTGGCGTCCGCCTTTGTTCTAACACCTTTCCGCAACTGGGAGAACACTGCCCTCTAGTAGTGTTCGTCTTCGCTGCGTTTGTAGGTGTGGGAAGCCTAAGGGCCTTCCCTGGAACTCAATTCGGTGTAGCCAACAGGCTTCTAGTCCGCCTCTGTTCTAAGATCTTTCCTCCCCTGGGATCTCACGCCCCCCCCCCCAGGAGACGTCACCTGAGGAGCGATGATACGTTTTGGAAGCAAAAGGGGACCTGGGGTGCCCTGCCCTGAGAGTGTCCAACTTGCCTCCAGTGCGGCCTTGCTCTAACTTCTTTCCGAAGCAGGGAACACGCTGCCACATAGGAAACTTCACTTCAAGTCGAGTTTACGTTGTGGAAGCCGAAGGGTCTGGGCCTGCACTTAACTCGCAGTGTGCAACTTGCCTAGGGTGCGCCCCAGGTTCCAACTTCTTTCCACAGCCGGGAGCAAACTGCCCCTTGGGAATCCTCCCTTTGAAGGTCGCGTTCACGTTTTGGAAGCCGCAGCGTCTTTGCGTGCCCTTAACTCGGAGTATCCAACAAGCTTCTAGTACGCCCTTCTTCTCAAGTCTTCCCTTCGCTTGGGAACACACTGCCACTGAGGAGACTTCACCTGAAGCGCGATGACACGCTTTGCAGCCCAAGGGACTGGACGGGCAACTTAACTCAGAAGCTCCAACTGCCTTCTAGTCGGCCTTGGTTCTAAGTTCTTTCCTTCCTGCAATGGGAACACACGGCCGCACAGGCCTCTTGGCCTTCGGAGCGTTTCTACGTGTTGGAAGCAGCAGGGCCTTAGCCTGCACTTTACGTAGAGCTTGCAACATGGCGTAGAGTCCGCCTTGGTTCTAAGTTCTTGCCTGAGCTGCGAACACGCTGCCGCTTATGAGGCTTCACCTGAAGAGCGAGGCTACCTTTTGGAAGCCTAATGGACTTGGCGTGCACTTCACACAGAGAGTCCAAGTCGGCTTCAGGCCGCTCTTGTTCTCACTTCTTTCCTCACCTGCGAGAACACGGCCAGAAGGCGGTTGCGTCGTACGTGGCGCTTGGCGTTTTGGACGCAGAGGCGCATTGGCGAGCACTTCCCTCAGAGTCTCCAACCTGCCTTGGCGTCCGCCTTTGTTCTAACACCTTTCCGCAACTGGGAGAACACTGCCCTCTAGTAGTGTTCGTCTTTGCTGCGTTTGTAGGTTTGGGAAGCCTAAGGGCCTTCCCTGGAACTCAACTCGGTGTAGCCAACAGGCTTCTAGTCCGCCCCTGTTCTAAGGTCTTTCCTCCCCTGGGATCTCACGCCCCACCCGCCCAGGAGACGTCACCTGAGGAGCGATGATACGTTTTGGAAGCAAAAGGGGACCTGAGGTGCCCTGCCCTGAGAGTGTCCAACTTGCCTCCAGTGCGGCCTTGCTCTAACTTCTTTCCGCAGCAGGGAACACGCTGCCACATAGGAAACTTCACTTCAGGTCGAGTTTACGTTGTGGAAGCCTAAGGGTCTGCTCCTGCACTTAACTCGCAGTGTGCAACTTGCCTAGGGTGCGCCCCAGGTTCCAACTTCTTTCCACAGCCGGGAGCAAACTGCCCCTTGGGAATCCTCCCTTTGAAGGTCGCGTTCACGTTTTGGAAGCCGCAGCGTCTTTGCGTGCCCTTCACTCGGAGTATCCAACAAGCTTCTAGTACGCCCTTCTTCTCAAGTCTTCCCTTCGCTTGGGAACACACTGCCACTGAGGAGACTTCACCTGAAGCGCGATGACACGCTTTGCAGCCCAAGGGACTGGACGGGCAACTTAACTCAGAAGCTCCAACTGCCTTCTAGTCGGCCTTGGTTCTAAGTTCTTTCCTTCCTGCAATGGGAACACACGGCCGCACAGGCCTCTTGGCCTTCGGAGCGTTTCTACGTGTTGGAAGCAGCAGGGCCTTAGCCTGCACTTTACGTAGAGCTTGCAACATGGCGTAGAGTCCGCCTTGGTTCTAAGTTCTTGCCTGAGCTGCGAACACGCTGCCGCTTATGAGGCTTCACCTGAAGAGCGAGGCTACCTTTTGGAAGCCTAATGGACTTGGCGTGCACTTCACACAGAGAGTCCAAGTCGGCTTCAGGCCGCTCTTGTTCTCACTTCTTTCCTCACCTGCGAGAACACGGCCAGAAGGCGGTTGCGTCGTACGTGGCGCTTGGCGTTTTGGACGCAGAGGCGCATTGGCGAGCACTTCCCTCAGAGTCTCCAACCTGCCTTGGCGTCCGCTTTGTTCTAACACCTTTCCGCAACTGGGAGAACACTGCCCTTTAGTAGTGTTCGTCTTTGCTGCGTTTGTAGGTTTGGGAAGCCTAAGGGCCTTCCCTGGAACTCAACTCGGTGTAGCCAACAGGCTTCTAGTCCGCCCCTGTTCTAAGGTCTTTCCTCCCCTGGGATCTCACGCCCCACCCGCCCAGGAGACGTCACCTGAGGAGCGATGATACGTTTTGGAAGCAAAAGGGGACCTGAGGTGCCCTGCCCTGAGAGTGTCCAACTTGCCTCCAGTGCGGCCTTGCTCTAACTTCTTTCCGCAGCAGGGAACACGCTGCCACATAGGAAACTTCACTTCAGGTCGAGTTTACGTTGTGGAAGCCTAAGGGTCTGCTCCTGCACTTAACTCGCAGTGTGCAACTTGCCTAGGGTGCGCCCCAGGTTCCAACTTCTTTCCACAGCCGGGAGCAAACTGCCCCTTGGGAATCCTCCCTTTGAAGGTCGCGTTCACGTTTTGGAAGCCGCAGCGTCTTTGCGTGCCCTTAACTCGGAGTATCCAACAAGCTTCTAGTACGCCCTTCTTCTCAAGTCTTCCCTTCGCTTGGGAACACACTGCGACTGAGGAGACTTCACCTGAAGCGCGATGACACGCTTTGCAGCCCAAGGGACTGGACGGGCAACTTCACTCAGAAGCTCCAACTGCCTTCTAGTCGGCCTTGGTTCTAAGTTCTTTCCTTCCTGCAATGGGAACACACGGCCGCACAGGCCTCTTGGCCTTCGGAGCGTTTCTACGTGTTGGAAGCAGCAGGGCCTTAGCCTGCACTTTACGTAGAGCTTGCAACTTGGCGTAGAGTCCGCCTTGGTTCTAAGTTCTTGCCTGAGCTGCGAACACGCTGCCGCTTATGAGGCTTCACCTGAAGAGCGAGGCTACCTTTTGGAAGCCTAATGGACTTGGCGTGCACTTCACACAGAGAGTCCAAGTCGGCTTCAGGCCGCCCTTGTTCTCACTTCTTTCCTCACCTGCGAGAACACGGCCAGAAGGCGGTTGCGTCGTACGCGGCGCTTGGCGTTTTGGACGCAGAGGCGCATTGGCGAGCACTTCCCTCAGAGTCTCCAACCTGCCTTGGCGTCCGCCTTTGTTCTAACACCTTTCCGCAACTGGGAGAACACTGCCCTCTAGTAGTGTTGGTCTTTGCTGCGTTTCTAGGTTTGGGAAGCCTAAGGGCCTTCCCTGGATCTCAACTCGGTGTAGCCAACAGGCTTCTAGTCCGCCCCTGTTCTAAGGTCTTTCCTCCCCTGGGATCTCACGCCCCACCCCCCCAGGAGACGTCACCTGAGGAGCGATGATACGTTTTGGAAGCAAAAGGGGACCTGGGGTGCCCTGCCCTGAGAGTGTCCAACTTGCCTCCAGCGCGGCCTTGCTCTAACTTCTTTCCGCAGCAGGGAACACGCTGCCACATAGGAAACTTCACTTCAGGTCGAGTTTACGTTGTGGAAGCCTAAGGGTCTGGGCCTGCACTTAACTCGCAGTGTGCAACTTGCCTAGGGTGCGCCCCAGGTTCCAACTTCTTTCCACAGCCGGGAGCAAACTGCCCCTTGGGAATCCTCCCTTTGAAGGTCGCGTTCACGTTTTGGAAGCCGCAGCGTCTTTGCGTGCCCTTAACTCGGAGTATCCAACAAGCTTCTAGTACGCCCTTCTTCTCAAGTCTTCCCTTCGCTTGGGAACACACTGCCACTGAGGAGACTTCACCTGAAGCGCGATGACACGCTTTGCAGCCCAAGGGACTGGACGGGCAACTTAACTCAGAAGCTCCAACTGCCTTCTAGTCGGCCTTGGTTCTAAGTTCTTTCCTTCCTGCAATGGGAACACACGGCCGCACAGGCCTCTTGGCCTTCGGAGCGTTTCTACGTGTTGGAAGCAGCAGGGCCTTAGCCTGCACTTTACGTAGAGCTTGCAACTTGGCGTAGAGTCCGCCTTGGTTCTAAGTTCTTGCCTGAGCTGCGAACACGCTGCCGCTTATGAGGCTTCACCTGAAGAGCGAGGCTACCTTTTGGAAGCCTAATGGACTTGGCGTGCACTTCACACAGAGAGTCCAAGTCGGCTTCAGGCCGCCCTTGTTCTCACTTCTTTCCTCACCTGCGAGAACACGGCCAGAAGGCGGTTGCGTCGTACGCGGCGCTTGGCGTTTTGGACGCAGAGGCGCATTGGCGAGCACTTCACGCAGAGTCTCCAACCTGCCTTGGCGTCCGCCTTTGTTCTAACACCTTTCCGCAACTGGGAGAACACTGCCCTCTAGTAGTGTTCGTCTTCGCTGCGTTTGTAGGTTTAGGAAGCCTAAGGGCCTTCCCTGGAACTCAACTCGGTGTAGCCAACAGGCTTCTAGTCCGCCCCTGTTCTAAGGTCTTTCCTCCCCTGGGATCTCACGCCCCACCCCCCCAGGAGACGTCACCTGAGGAGCGATGATACGTTTTGGAAGCAAAAGGGGACCTGAGGTGCCCTGCCCTGAGAGTGTCCAACTTGCCTCCAGTGCGGCCTTGCTCTAACTTCTTTCCGCAGCAGGGAACACGCTGCCACATAGGAAACTTCACTTCAGGTCGAGTTTCCGTTGTGGAAGCCTAAGGGTCTGGGCCTGCACTTAACTCGCAGTGTGCAACTTGCCAAGGGTGCGCCCCAGGTTCCAACATCTTTCCACAGCCGGGAGCAAACTGCCCCTTGGGAATCCTCCCTTTGAAGGTCACGTTCACGTTTTGGAAGCCGCAGCGTCTTTGCGTGCCCTTAACTCGGAGTATCCAACAAGCTTCTAGTACGCCCTTCTTCTCAAGTCTTCCCTTCGCTTGGGAACACACTGCCACTGAGGAGACTTCCCCTGAAGCGCGATGACACGCTTTGCAGCCCAAGGGACTGGACGGGCAACTTGACTCAGAAGCTCCAACTGCCTTCTAGTCGGCCTTGGTTCTAAGTTCTTTCCTTCCTGCAATGGGAACACACGGCCGCATAGGCCTCTTGGCCTTCGGAGCGTTTCTACGTGATGGAAGCAGCAGGGCCTTAGCCTGCACTTTACGTAGAGCTTGCAACTTGGCGTATGTCCGCCTTGGTTCTAAGTTCTTGCCTGAGCTGCGAACACGCTGCCGCTTATGAGGCTTCACCTGAAGAGCGAGGCTACCTTTTGGAAGCCTAATGGACTTGGCGTGCACTTCACACAGAGAGTCCAAGTCGGCTTCAGGCCGCCCTTGTTCTCACTTCTTTCCTCACCTGCGAGAACACGGCCAAAAGGCGGTTGCGTCGTACGCGGCGCTTGGCGTTTTGGACGCAGAGGCGCATTGGCGAGCACTTCACTCAGAGTCTCCAACCTGCCTTGGCGTCCGCCTTTGTTCTAACCCATTTCCGCAACTGGGAGAACACTGCCCTCTAGTAGTGTTCGTCTTCGCTGCGTTTGTAGGTTTTGGAAGCCTAAGGGCCTTCCCTGGAACTCAACTCGGTGTAGCCAACAGGCTTCTAGTCCGCCCCTGTTCTAAGGTCTTTCCTCCCCTGGGATCTCACGGCCCCCCCCCCAGGAGACGTCACCTGAGGAGCGATGATACGTTTTGGAAGCAAAAGGGGACCTGGGGTGCCCTGCCCTGAGAGTGTCCAACTTGCCTCCAGTGCGGCCTTGTTCTAACTTCTTTCCGCAGCAGGGAACACGCTGCCACATAGGAAACTTCACTTCAGGTCGAGTTTACGTTGTGGAAGCCTAAGGGTCTGGGCTTGCACTTAACTCGCAGTGTGCAACTTGCCTAGGGTGCGCCCCAGGTTCCAACTTCTTTCCACAGCCGGGAGCCAACTGCCCCTTGGGAATCCTCCCTTTGAAGGTCGCGTTCACGTTTTGGAAGCCGCAGCGTCTTTGCGTGCCCTTAACTCGGAGTATCCAACAAGCTTCTAGTACGCCCTTCTTCTCAAGTCTTCCCTTCGCTTGGGAACACACTGCCACTGAGGAGACTTCACCTGAAGCGCGATGACACGCTTTGCAGCCCAAGGGACTGGACGGGCAACTTAACTCAGAAGCTCCAACTGCCTTCTAGTCGGCCTTGGTTCTAAGTTCTTTCCTTCCTGCAATGGGAACACACGGCCGCATAGGCCTCTTGGCCTTCGGAGCGTTTCTACGTGATGGAAGCAGCAGGGCCTTAGCCTGCACTTTACGTAGAGCTTGCAACTTGGCGTAGAGTCCGCCTTGGTTCTAAGTTCTTGCCTGAGCTGCGAACACGCTGCCGCTTATGTGGCTTCACCTGAAGAGCGAGGCTACCTTTTGGAAGCGTAATGGGCTTGGCGTGCGCTTCACACAGAGAGTCCAAGTCGGCTTCAGGCCGCCCTTGTTCTCACTTCTTTCCTCACCTGCGAGAACACGGCCAGAAGGCGGTTGCGTCGTACGCGGTGCTTGGCATTTTGGACGCAGAGGCGCATTGGCGAGCACTTCACTCAGAGTCTCCAACCTGCCTTGGCGTCCGCCTTTGTTCTAACACCTTTCCGCAACTGGGAGAACACTGCCCTCTAGTAGTGTTCGTCTTCGCTGCGTTTGTAGGTTTGGGAAGCCTAAGGGCCTTCCCTGGAACTCAACTCGGTGTAGCCAACAGGCTTCTAGTCCGCCCCTGTTCTAAGGACTTTCCTCCCCTGGGATCTCACGCCCCCCCCCCCCAGGAGACGTCACCTGAGGAGCGATGATACGTTTTGGAAGCAAAAGGGGACCTGGGGTGCCCTGCCCTGAGAGTGTCCAACTTGCCTCCAGTGCGGCCTTGCTCTAACTTCTTTCCGCAGCAGGGAACACGCTGCCACATAGGAAACTTCACTTCAGGTCGAGTTTACGTTGTGGAAGCCTAAGGGTCTGGGCCTGCACTTAACTCGCAGTGTGCAACTTGCCTAGGGTGCGCCCCAGGTTCCAACTTCTTTCCACAGCCGGGAGCAAACTGCCCCTTGGGAATCCTCCCTTTGAAGGTCGCGTTCACGTTTTGGAAGCCGCAGCGTCTTTGCGTGCCCTTAACTCGGAGTATCCAACAAGCTTCTAGTACGCCCTTCTTCTCAAGTCTTCCCTTCGCTTGGGAACACACTGCCACTGAGGAGACTTCACCTGAAGCGCGATGACACGCTTTGCAGCCCAAGGGACTGGACGGGCAACTTAACTCAGAAGCTCCAACTGCCTTCTAGTCGGCCTTGGTTCTAAGTTCTTTCCTTCCTGCAATGGGAACACACGGCCGCATAGGCCTCTTGGCCTTCGGAGCGTTTCTACGTGTTGGAAGCAGCAGGGCCTTAGCCTGCACTTTACGTAGAGCTTGCAACTTGGCGTAGAGTCCGCCTTGGTTCTAAGTTCTTGGCTGAGCTGCGAACACGCTGCCGCTTATGAGGCTTCACCTGAAGAGCGAGGCTACCTTTTGGAAGCCTAATGGACTTGGCGTGCACTTCACACAGAGAGTCCTAGTCGACTTCAGGCCGCCCTTGTTCTCACTTCTTTCCTCACCTGCGAGAACACGGCCAGAAGGCGGTTGCGTCGTACGCGGCGCTTGGCGTTTTGGACGCAGAGGCGCATTGGCAAGCACTTCACTCAGAGTCTCCAACCTGCCTTGGCGTCCGCCTTTGTTCTAACACCTTTCCGCAACTGGGAGAACACTGCCCTCTAGTACTATTCGTCTTCGCTGCGTTTGTAGTTTTGGGGAGCCTAAGAGGCTTCCCTGGAACTCAACTCGGTGTAGCCAACAGGCCTCTAGTCCGCCCCTGTTCTAAGGTCTTTCCTCCCCTGGGAACTCACGGCTCCCCCCCCCCCCGGAGACGTCACCTTAGGAGCTATGATACGTTTTGGAAGCAAAAGGGGACCTGGGGTGCCCTGCCCTGAGAGTGTCCAACTTGCCTCCAGTGCGGCCTTGTTCTAACTTCTTTCCGAAGCGGGGAACACGCTGCCACATAGGAAACTTCACTTCAGGTCGAGTTTACATTGTTGAAGACTAAGGGTCTGGGCCTGCACTTAACTCGCAGTGTGCAACTTGCCTAGGGTGCGCCCCAGGTTCCAACTTCTTTCCACAGCCGGGAGCAAACTGCCCCTTGGGAATCCTCCCTTTGAAGGTCGCGTTCACGTTTTGGAAGCCGCAGCGTCTTTGCGTGCCCTTAACTCGGAGTATCCAACAAGCTTCTAGTACGCCCTTCTTCTCAAGTCTTCCCTTCGCTTGGGAACACACTGCCACTGAGGAGACTTCACCTGAAGCGCGATGACACGCTTTGCAGCCCAAGGGACTGGACGGGCAACTTAACTCAGAAGCTCCAACTGCCTTCTAGTCGGCCTTGGTTCTAAGTTCTTTCCTTCCTGCAATGGGAACACACGGCCGCATAGGCCTCTTGGCCTTCGGAGCGTTTCTACGTGTTGGAAGCAGCAGGGCCTTAGCCTGCACTTTACGTAGAGCTTGCAACTTGGCGTAGAGTCCGCCTTGGTTCTAAGTTCTTGCCTGAGCTGCGAACACGCTGCCGCTTATGAGGCTTCACCTGAAGAGCGAGGCTACCTTTTGGAAGCCTAATGGACTTGGCGTGCACTTCACACAGAGAGTCCAAGTCGGCTTCAGGCCGCCCTTGTTCTCACTTCTTTCCTCACCTGCGAGAACACGGCCAGAAGGCGGTTGCGTCGTACGCGGCGCTTGGCCTTTTGGACGCAGAGGCGCATTGGCGAGCACTTCACTCAGAGTCTCCAACCTGCCTTGGCGTCCGCCTTTGTGCTAACACCTTTCCGCAACTGGGAGAACACTGCCCTCTAGTAGTGTTCGTCTTCGCTGCGTTTGTAGGTTTGGGAAGCCTAAGGGCCTTCCCTGGAACTCAACTCGGTGTAGCCAACAGGCTTCTAGTCCGCCCCTGTTCTTAAGGTCTTTCCTCCCCTGGGATCTCACGCCCCCCCCCCCCCAGGAGACGTCACCTTAGGAGCGATGATACGTTTTGGAAGCAAAAGGGGACCTGGGGTGCCCTGCCCTGAGAGTGTCCAACTTGCCTCCAGTGCGGCCTTGCTCTAACTTCTTTCCGCAGCAGGGAACACGCTGCCACATAGGAAACTTCACTTCAGGTCGAGTTTACGTTGTGGAAGCCTAAGGGTCTGGGCCTGCACTTAACTCGCAGTGTGCAACTTGCCTAGGGTGCGCCCCAGGTTCCAACTTCTTTCCACAGCCGGGAGCAAACTGCCCCTTGGGAATCCTCCCTTTGAAGGTCGCGTTCACGTTTTGGAAGCCGCAGCGTCTTTGCGTTCCCTTAACTCGGAGTATCCAACAAGCTTCTAGTACGCCCTTCTTCTCAAGTCTTCCCTTCGCTTGGGAACACACTGCCACTGAGGAGACTTCACCTGAAGCGCGATGACACGCTTTGCAGCCCAAGGGACTGGACGGGCAACTTCACTCAGAAGCTCCAACTGCCTTCTAGTCGGCCTTGGTTCTAAGTTCTTTCCTTCCTGCAATGGGAACACACGGCCGCATAGGCCTCTTGGCCTTCGGAGCGTTTCTACGTGTTGGAAGCAGCAGGGCCTTAGCCTGCATTTTACGTAGAGCTTGCAACTTGGCGTAGAGTCCGCCTTGGTTCTAAGTTCTTGCCTGAGCTGCGAACACGCTGCCGCTTATGAGGCTTCACCTGAAGAGCGAGGCTACCTTTTGGAAGCCTAACGGACTTGGCGTGCACTTCACACAGAGAGTCCAAGGCGGCTTCAGGCCGCCCTTGTTCTCACTTCTTTCCTCACCTGCGAGAACACGGCCAGAAGGCGGTTGCGTCGTACGCGGCGCTTGGCGTTTTGGACGCAGAGGCGCATTGGCGAGCACTTCACTCAGAGTCTCCAACCTGCCTTGGCGTCCGCCTTTGTTCTAACAACTTTCCGCAACTGGGAGAACACTGCCCTCTAGTAGTGTTCGTC
This sequence comes from Meles meles, assembly GCF_922984935.1. NCBI lineage: Eukaryota > Metazoa > Chordata > Mammalia > Carnivora > Mustelidae > Meles > Meles meles. The sequence goes on along the minus strand of NC_060074.1, from coordinate 116,103,532 downwards.
TTCGCTGCGTTTTTGGTTTGGGAAGCCTAAGGGCCTTCCCTGGAACTCAACTCGGTGTAGCCAACAGGCTTCTAGTCCGCCCCTGTTCTTAAGGTCTTTCCTCCCCTGGGATCTCACGGGCCCCCGTTCCCAAAACAGACGTCACCTGAGGAGCGATGATACGTTTTGGAAGCAAAAGGGGACCTGGGGTGCCCTGCCCTGAGAGTGTCCAACTTGCCTCCAGTGCGGCCTTTCTCTAACTTCTTTCCGCAGCAGGGAACACGCTGCCACATAGGAAACTTCACTTCAGGTCGAGTTTACGTTGTGGAAGCCTAAGGGTCTGGGCCTGCACTTAACTCGCAGTGTGCAACTTGCCTAGGGTGCACCCCAGGTTCCAACTTCTTTCCAAAGCCGGGAGCAAACAGCCCCTTGGGAATCCTCCCTTTGAAGGTCGCGTTCACGTTTTGGAAGCCGCAGCGTCTTTGCGTGCCCTTAACTCGGAGTATCCAACAAGCTTCTAGTACGCCCTTCTTCTCAAGTCTTCCCTTCGCTTGGGAACACACTGCCACTGAGGAGACTTCACCTGAAGCGCGATGACACGCTTTGCAGCCCAAGGGACTGGACGGGCAACTTAACTCAGAAGCTCCAACTGCCTTCTAGTCGGCCTTGGTTCTAAGTTCTTTCCTTCCTGCAATGGGAACCCACGGCCGCATAGGCCTCTTGGCCTTCGGAGCGTTTCTACGTGTTGGAAGCAGCAGGGCCTTAGCCTGCACTTTACGTAGAGCTTGCAACTTGGCGTAGAGTCCGCCTTGGTTCTAAGTTCTTGTCTGAGCTGCGAACACGCTGCCGCATATGAGGCTTCACCTGAAGAGCGAGGCTACCTTTTGGAAGCCTAATGGACTTGGCGTGCACTTCACACAGAGAGTCCAAGTCGGCTTCAGGCCGCCCTTGTTCTCACTTCTTTCCTCACCTGCGAGAACACGGCCAGAAGGCGGTTGCGTCGTACGCGGCGCTTGGCGTTTTGGACGCAGAGGCGCATTGGCGAGCACTTCACTCAGAGTCTCCAACCTGCCTTGGCGTCCGCCTTTGTTCTAACACCTTTCCGCAACTGGGAGAACACTGCCCTCTAGTAGTGTTCGTCTTCGTCGCGTTTGTAGGTTTGGGAAGCCTAAGGGCCTTCCCTGGAACTCAACTCGGTGTAGCCAACAGGCTTCTAGTCCGCCCCTATTCTTAAGGACTTTCCTCCCCTGGGATCTCACGGGCCCCCCCTCCCCCAGGAGACGTCACCTGAGGAGCGATGATACGTTTTGGAAGCAAAAGGGGACCTGGGGTGTCCTGCCCTGAGAGTGTCCAACTTGCCTCCAGTGCGGCCTTGCTCTAACTTCTTTCCGCAGCAGGGAACACGCTGCCACATAGGAAACTTCACTTCAGGTCGAGTTTACGTTGTGGAAGCCTAAGGGTCTGGGCCTGCACTTAACTCGCAGTGTGCAACTTGCCTAGGGTGCGCCCCAGGTTCCAACTTCTTTCCACAGCCGGGAGCAAACTGCCCCTTGGGAATCCTCCCTTTGAAGGTCGCGTTCACGTTTTGGAAGCCGCAGCGTCTTTGCGTGCCCTTAACTCGGAGTATCCAACAAGCTTCTAGTACGCCCTTCTTCTCAAGTCTTCCCTTCGCTTGGGAACACACTGCCACTGAGGAGACTTCACCTGAAGCGCGATGACACGCTTTGCAGCCCAAGGGACTGGACGGGCAACTTCACTCAGAAGCTCCAACTGCCTTCTAGTCGGCCTTGGTTCTAAGTTCTTTCCTTCCTGCAATGGGAACACACGGCCGCATAGGCCTCTTGGACTTCGGAGCGTTTCTACGTGTTGGAAGCAGCAGGGCCTTAGCCTGCACTTTACGTGGAGCTTGCAACTTGGCGTAGAGTCCGCCTTGGTTCTAAGTTCTTGCCTGAGCTGCGAACACGCTGCCGCTTATGAGGCTTCACCTGAAGAGCGAGGCTACCTTTTGGAAGCCTAATGGACTTGGCGTGCACTTCACACAGAGAGTCCAAGTCGGCTCAGGCCGCCCTTGTTCTCACTTCTTTCCTCACCTGCGAGAACACGGCCTGAAGGCGGTTGCGTCGTACGCGGCGCTTGGCGTTTTGGACGCAGAGGCGCATTGGCGAGCACTTCCCTCAGAGTCTCCAACCTGCCTTGGCGTCCGCCTTTGTTCTAACACATTTCCGCAACTGGGAGAACACTGCCCTCTAGTAGTGTTCGCCTTCGCTGCGTTTGTAGGTTTGGGAAGCCTAAGGGCCTTCCCTGGAACTCAACTCGGTGTAGCCAACAGGCTTCTAGTCCGCCCCTGTTCTTAAGGACTTTCCTCCCCTGGGATCTCACGCCCCCCCCCCCGCAGGGAGACGTCACCTTAGGAGCGATGATACGTTTTGGAAGCAAAAGGGGACCTGGGGTGCCCTGCCCTGAGAGTGTCCAACTTGCCTCCAGTGCGGCCTTGTTCTAACTTCTTTCCACAGCAGGGAACACGCTGCCCCATAGGAAACTTCACTTCAGGTCGAGTTTACGTTGTGGAAGCCTAAGGGTCTCGGCCTGCACTTATCTCGCAGTGTGCAACTTGCCTAGGGTTCGCCCCAGGTTCCAACTTCTTTCCACAGCCGGGAGCAAACTGCCCTTTGGGAATCCTCCCTTGAAGGTCACGTTCACGTTTTGGAAGCCGCAGCGTCTTTGCGTGCCCTTAACTCGGAGTATCCAACAAGCTTCTAGTACGCCCTTCTTCTCAAGTCTTCCCTTCGCTTGGGAACACACTGCCACTGAGGAGACTTCACCTGAAGCGCGATGACACGCTTTGCAGCCCAAGGGACTGGACGGGCAACTTAACTCAGAAGCTGCAACAGGCTTCTAGTCGGCCTTGGTTCTAAGTTCTTTCCTGCAATGGGAACACACGGCCGCATAGGCCTCTTGGCCTTCAGAGCGTTTCTACGTTTTGGAAGCAGAAGGGCCTTAGCCTGCACTTTACTCAGAGCTTGCAACTTGGCGTAGAGGCGCATTGGCGAGCACTTCACTCAGAGTCTCCAACCTGCCTTAGAGTCCGCCTTTGTTCTAACACATTTCCGCAACTGGGAAAACACTGCCCTCTTGTAGTGTTCGTCTTCGCTGCGTTTGTAGGTTTGGGGAGCCTAAGGGGCTTCCCTGGAACTCAACTCGGTGTAGCCAACAGGCCTCTAGTCCGCCCCTGTTCTAAGGTCTTTCCTCCCCTGGGATCTCACGCCCCTCCCCAGAGACGTCACCTTAGGAGCGATGATACGTTCTAGAAGCAAAAGGGGACCTGGGATGCCCTGCCCTGAGAGTGTCCAACTTGCCTCCAGTGCGGCCTTGTTCTAACTTCTTTCCACAGTAGGGAACACGCTGCCCCATAGGAAACATCACTTCAGGTCGAGTTTACGTTGTAGAAGCCTAAGGGTCTGGGCCTGCACTTAACTCGCAGTGTGCAACTTGCCTAGGGTGCGCCCCAGGTTCCAACTTCTTTGAACAGCCGGGAGCAATCTGCCCTTTGGGAATCCTCCCTTGAAGGTCGCGTTCACGTTTTGGAAGCCGCAGCGTCTTTGCGTGCCCTTAACTCGGAGTATCCAACAAGCTTCTAGTACGCCCTTCTTCTCAAGTCTTCCCTTCGCTTGGGAACACACTGCCACTGAGGAGACTTCACCTGAAGCGTGTGACACGCTTTGCAGCCCAAGGAACTGGACGGGCAACTTAACTCAGAAGCTCCTACTGCCTTCTAGTCGGCCTTGGTTCTAAGTTCTTTCCTTCTTGCAATGGGAACACACGGCCGCATAGGCCTCTTGGCCTTCGGAGCGTTTCTACGTGTTGGAAGCAGCAGGGCCTTAGCCTGCACTTTACGTAGAGCTTGCAACTTGGCGTAGAGTCCGCCTTGGTTCTAAGTTCTTGCCTGAGCTGCGAACACGCTGCCGCTTATGAGGCTTCACCTGAAGAGCGAGGCTAACTTTTGGAAGCCTAATGGACTTGGCGTGCACTTCACACAGAGAGTCCAAGTCGGCTTCAGGCCGCCCTTGTTCTCACTTTTTCCTCACCTGCGAGAACACGGCCAGAAGGCGGTTGCGTCGTACGCGGCGCTTGGCGTTTTGGACGCAGAGGCGCATTGGCGAGCACTTCCCTAAGAGTCTCCAACCTGCCTTGGCGTCCGCCTTTGTTCTAACACCTTTCCGCAACTGGGAGAACACTGCCCTCTAGTAGTGTTCGTCTACGCTGCGTTTGTACGTTTGGGAAGCCTAAGGGCCTTCCCTGGAACTCAACTCGGTGTAGCCAACAGGCTTCTAGTCCGCCCCTGTTCTTAAGGTCTTTCCTCCCCTGGGATCTCACGGGCCCCCCCTCCCCCAGGAGACGTCACCTGAGGAGCGATGATACGTTTTGGAAGCAAAAGGGGACCTGGGGTGACCTGCCCTGAGAGTGTCCAACTTGCCTCCAGTGCCGCCTTGTTCTAACTTCTTTCCGCAGCAGGGAACACGCTGCCACATAGGAAACTTCACTTCAGGTCGAGTTTACGTTGTGGAAGCCTAAGGGTCTGGGCCTGCACTTAACTCGCAGTGTGCAACTTGCCTAGGGTGCGCCCCAGGTTCCAACTTCTTTCCACAGCCGGGAGCCAACTGCCCCTTGGGAATCCTCCCTTTGAAGGTCGCGTTCACGTTTTGGAAGCCGCAGCGTCTTTGCGTGCCCTTAACTCGGAGTATCCAACAAGCTTCTAGTACGCCCTTCTTCTCAAGTCTTCCCTTCGCTTGGGAACACACTGCCACTGAGGAGACTTCACCTGACGCGCGATGACACGCATTGCAGCCCAAGGGACTGGACGGGCAACTTAACTCAGAAGCTCCAACTGCCTTCTAGTCGGCCTTGGTTCTAAGTTCTTTCCTTCCTGCAATGGGAACACACGGCCGCATAGGCCTCTTGGCCTTCGGAGCGTTTCTACGTGTTGGAAGCAGCAGGGCCTTAGCCTGCACTTTACGTAGAGCTTGCAACTTGGCATAGAGTCCGCCTTGGTTCTAAGTTCTTGCCTGAGTTGCGAACACGCTGCCGCTTATGAGGCTTCACCTGAAGAGCGAGGCTACCTTTTGGAAGCCTAATGGACTTGGCGTGCACTTCACACAGAGAGTCCAAGTCGGCTTCAGGCCGCCCTTGTTCTCACTTCTTTCCTCACCTGCGAGAACACGGCCAGAAGGCGGTTGCGTCGTACGCGGCGCTTGGCGTTTTGGACGCAGAGGCGCATTGGCGAGCACTTCACTCAGAGTCTCCAACCTGCCTTGGCGTCCGCCTTTGTTCTAACACCTTTCCGCAACTGGGAGAACACTGCCCTCTAGTAGTGTTCGCCTTCGCTGCGTTTGTATGTTTGGGAAGCCTAAGGGCCTTCCCTGGAACTCAACTCGGTGTAGCCAACAGGCTTCTAGTCCGCCCCTGTTCGTAAGGTCTTTCCTCCCCTGGGATCTCACGGGCCCCCCCTCCCCCAGGAGACGTCACCTGAGGAGCCATGATACGTTTTGGAAGCAAAAGGGGACCTGGGGTGCCCTGCCCTGAGAGTGTCCAACTTGCCTCCAGTGCGGCCTTGCTCTAACTTCTTTCCGCAGCAGGGAACACGCTGCCACATAGGAAACTTCACTTCAGGTCGAGTTTACGTTGTGGAAGCCTAAGGGTCTGGGCCTGCACTTAACTCGCAGTGTGCAACCTGCCTAGGGTGCGCCCCAGGTTCCAACTTCTTTCCACAGCCGGGAGCCAACTGCCCCTTGGGAATCCTCCCTTTGAAGGTCGCGTTCACGTTTTGGAAGCCGCAGCGTCTTTGCGTGCCCTTCACTCGGAGTATCCAACAAGCTTCTAGTACGCCCTTCTTCTCAAGTCTTCCCTTCGCTTGGGAACACACTGCCACTGAGGAGACTTCACCTGAAGTGCGATGACACGCTTTGCAGCCCAAGGGACTGGACGGGCAACTTAACTCAGAAGCTCCAACTGCCTTCTAGTCGGCCTTGGTTCTAAGTTCTTTCCTTCTTGCAATGGGAACACACGGCCGCATAGGCCTCTTGGCCTTCGGAGCGTTTCTACGTGTTGGAAGCAGCAGGGCCTTAGCCTGCACTTTACGTAGAGCTTGCAACTTGGCGTAGAGTCCGCCTTGGTTCTAAGTTCTTGCCTGAGCTGCGAACACGCTGCCGCTTATGAGGCTTCACCTGAAGAGCGAGGCTAACTTTTGGAAGCCTAATGGACTTGGCGTGCACTTCACACAGAGAGTCCAAGTCGGCTTCAGGCCGCCCTTGTTCTCACTTTTTCCTCACCTGCGAGAACACGGCCAGAAGGCGGTTGCGTCGTACGCGGCGCTTGGCGTTTTGGACGCAGAGGCGCATTGGCGAGCACTTCCCTAAGAGTCTCCAACCTGCCTTGGCGTCCGCCTTTGTTCTAACACCTTTCCGCAACTGGGAGAACACTGCCCTCTAGTAGTGTTCGTCTACGCTGCGTTTGTACGTTTGGGAAGCCTAAGGGCCTTCCCTGGAACTCAACTCGGTGTAGCCAACAGGCTTCTAGTCCGCCCCTGTTCTTAAGGTCTTTCCTCCCCTGGGATCTCACGGGCCCCCCCTCCCCCAGGAGACGTCACCTGAGGAGCGATGATACGTTTTGGAAGCAAAAGGGGACCTGGGGTGACCTGCCCTGAGAGTGTCCAACTTGCCTCCAGTGCCGCCTTGTTCTAACTTCTTTCCGCAGCAGGGAACACGCTGCCACATAGGAAACTTCACTTCAGGTCGAGTTTACGTTGTGGAAGCCTAAGGGTCTGGGCCTGCACTTAACTCGCAGTGTGCAACTTGCCTAGGGTGCGCCCCAGGTTCCAACTTCTTTCCACAGCCGGGAGCCAACTGCCCCTTGGGAATCCTCCCTTTGAAGGTCGCGTTCACGTTTTGGAAGCCGCAGCGTCTTTGCGTGCCCTTAACTCGGAGTATCCAACAAGCTTCTAGTACGCCCTTCTTCTCAAGTCTTCCCTTCGCTTGGGAACACACTGCCACTGAGGAGACTTCACCTGACGCGCGATGACACGCATTGCAGCCCAAGGGACTGGACGGGCAACTTAACTCAGAAGCTCCAACTGCCTTCTAGTCGGCCTTGGTTCTAAGTTCTTTCCTTCCTGCAATGGGAACACACGGCCGCATAGGCCTCTTGGCCTTCGGAGCGTTTCTACGTGTTGGAAGCAGCAGGGCCTTAGCCTGCACTTTACGTAGAGCTTGCAACTTGGCATAGAGTCCGCCTTGGTTCTAAGTTCTTGCCTGAGTTGCGAACACGCTGCCGCTTATGAGGCTTCACCTGAAGAGCGAGGCTACCTTTTGGAAGCCTAATGGACTTGGCGTGCACTTCACACAGAGAGTCCAAGTCGGCTTCAGGCCGCCCTTGTTCTCACTTCTTTCCTCACCTGCGAGAACACGGCCAGAAGGCGGTTGCGTCGTACGCGGCGCTTGGCGTTTTGGACGCAGAGGCGCATTGGCGAGCACTTCACTCAGAGTCTCCAACCTGCCTTGGCGTCCGCCTTTGTTCTAACACCTTTCCGCAACTGGGAGAACACTGCCCTCTAGTAGTGTTCGCCTTCGCTGCGTTTGTATGTTTGGGAAGCCTAAGGGCCTTCCCTGGAACTCAACTCGGTGTAGCCAACAGGCTTCTAGTCCGCCCCTGTTCGTAAGGTCTTTCCTCCCCTGGGATCTCACGGGCCCCCCCTCCCCCAGGAGACGTCACCTGAGGAGCCATGATACGTTTTGGAAGCAAAAGGGGACCTGGGGTGCCCTGCCCTGAGAGTGTCCAACTTGCCTCCAGTGCGGCCTTGCTCTAACTTCTTTCCGCAGCAGGGAACACGCTGCCACATAGGAAACTTCACTTCAGGTCGAGTTTACGTTGTGGAAGCCTAAGGGTCTGGGCCTGCACTTAACTCGCAGTGTGCAACCTGCCTAGGGTGCGCCCCAGGTTCCAACTTCTTTCCACAGCCGGGAGCCAACTGCCCCTTGGGAATCCTCCCTTTGAAGGTCGCGTTCACGTTTTGGAAGCCGCAGCGTCTTTGCGTGCCCTTCACTCGGAGTATCCAACAAGCTTCTAGTACGCCCTTCTTCTCAAGTCTTCCCTTCGCTTGGGAACACACTGCCACTGAGGAGACTTCACCTGAAGCGCGATGACACGCTTTGCAGCCCAAGGGACTGGACGGGCAACTTAACTCAGAAGCTCCAACTGCCTTCTAGTCGGCCTTGGTTCTAAGTTCTTTCCTTCCTGCAATGGGAACACACGGCCGCATAGGCCTCTTGGCCTTCGGAGCGTTTCTACGTGTTGGAAGCAGCAGGGCCTTAGCCTGCACTTTACGTAGAGCTTGCAACTTGGCGTAGAGTCCGCCTTGGTTCTAAGTTCTTGCCTGAGCTGCGAACACGCTGCCGCTTATGAGGCTTCACCTGAAGAGCGAGGCTACCTTTTGGAAGCCTAATGGACTTGGCGTGCACTTCACACAGAGAGTCCAAGTCGGCTTCAGGCCGCCCTTGTTCTCACTTCTTTCCTCACCTGCGAGAACACGGCCAGAAGGCGGTTGCGTCGTACGCGGCGCTTGGCGTTTTGGACGCAGAGGCGCATTGGCGAGCACTTCCCTCAGAGTCTCCAACCTGCCTTGGCGTCCGCCTTTGTTCTAACACCTTTCCGCAACTGGGAGAACACTGCCCTCTAGTAGTGTTCGTCTTCGCTGCGTTTGTAGGTTTGGGAAGCCTAAGGGCCTTCCCTGGAACTCAACTCGGTGTAGCCAACAGGCTTCTAGTCCGCCCCTATTCTTAAGGACTTTCCTCCCCTGGGATCTCACGGGCCCCCCCTCCCCCAGGAGACGTCACCTGAGGAGCGATGATACGTTTTGGAAGCAAAAGGGGACCTGGGGTGTCCTGCCCTGAGAGTGTCCAACTTGCCTCCAGTGCGGCCTTGCTCTAACTTCTTTCCGCAGCAGGGAACACGCTGCCACATAGGAAACTTCACTTCAGGTCGAGTTTACGTTGTGGAAGCCTAAGGGTCTGGGCCTGCACTTAACTCGCAGTGTGCAACTTGCCTAGGGTGCGCCCCAGGTTCCAACTTCTTTCCACAGCCGGGAGCAAACTGCCCCTTGGGAATCCTCCCTTTGAAGGTCGCGTTCACGTTTTGGAAGCCGCAGCGTCTTTGCGTGCCCTTAACTCGGAGTATCCAACAAGCTTCTAGTACGCCCTTCTTCTCAAGTCTTCCCTTCGCTTGGGAACACACTGCCACTGAGGAGACTTCACCTGAAGCGCGATGACACGCTTTGCAGCCCAAGGGACTGGACGGGCAACTTAACTCAGAAGCTCCAACTGCCTTCTAGTCGGCCTTGGTTCTAAGTTCTTTCCTTCCTGCAATGGGAACACACGGCCGCATAGGCCTCTTGGACTTCGGAGCGTTTCTACGTGTTGGAAGCAGCAGGGCCTTAGCCTGCACTTTACGTGGAGCTTGCAACTTGGCGTAGAGTCCGCCTTGGTTCTAAGTTCTTGCCTGAGCTGCGAACACGCTGCCGCTTATGAGGCTTCACCTGAAGAGCGAGGCTACCTTTTGGAAGCCTAATGGACTTGGCGTGCACTTCACACAGAGAGTCCAAGTCGGCTCAGGCCGCCCTTGTTCTCACTTCTTTCCTCACCTGCGAGAACACGGCCTGAAGGCGGTTGCGTCGTACGCGGCGCTTGGCGTTTTGGACGCAGAGGCGCATTGGCGAGCACTTCCCTCAGAGTCTCCAACCTGCCTTGGCGTCCGCCTTTGTTCTAACACATTTCCGCAACTGGGAGAACACTGCCCTCTAGTAGTGTTCGCCTTCGCTGCGTTTGTAGGTTTGGGAAGCCTAAGGGCCTTCCCTGGAACTCAACTCGGTGTAGCCAACAGGCTTCTAGTCCGCCCCTGTTCTTAAGGACTTTCCTCCCCTGGGATCTCACGCCCCCCCCCCCGCAGGGAGACGTCACCTTAGGAGCGATGATACGTTTTGGAAGCAAAAGGGGACCTGGGGTGCCCTGCCCTGAGAGTGTCCAACTTGCCTCCAGTGCGGCCTTGTTCTAACTTCTTTCCACAGCAGGGAACACGCTGCCCCATAGGAAACTTCACTTCAGGTCGAGTTTACGTTGTGGAAGCCTAAGGGTCTCGGCCTGCACTTATCTCGCAGTGTGCAACTTGCCTAGGGTTCGCCCCAGGTTCCAACTTCTTTCCACAGCCGGGAGCAAACTGCCCTTTGGGAATCCTCCCTTGAAGGTCACGTTCACGTTTTGGAAGCCGCAGCGTCTTTGCGTGCCCTTAACTCGGAGTATCCAACAAGCTTCTAGTACGCCCTTCTTCTCAAGTCTTCCCTTCGCTTGGGAACACACTGCCACTGAGGAGACTTCACCTGAAGCGCGATGACACGCTTTGCAGCCCAAGGGACTGGACGGGCAACTTAACTCAGAAGCTGCAACAGCCTTCTAGTCGGCCTTGGTTCTAAGTTCTTTCCTGCAATGGGAACACACGGCCGCATAGGCCTCTTGGCCTTCAGAGCGTTTCTACGTTTTGGAAGCAGAAGGGCCTTAGCCTGCACTTTACTCAGAGCTTGCAACTTGGCGTAGAGGCGCATTGGCGAGCACTTCACTCAGAGTCTCCAACCTGCCTTAGAGTCCGCCTTTGTTCTAACACATTTCCGCAACTGGGAAAACACTGCCCTCTTGTAGTGTTCGTCTTCGCTGCGTTTGTAGGTTTGGGGAGCCTAAGGGGCTTCCCTGGAACTCAACTCGGTGTAGCCAACAGGCCTCTAGTCCGCCCCTGTTCTAAGGTCTTTCCTCCCCTGGGATCTCACGCCCCTCCCCAGAGACGTCACCTTAGGAGCGATGATACGTTCTAGAAGCAAAAGGGGACCTGGGATGCCCTGCCCTGAGAGTGTCCAACTTGCCTCCAGTGCGGCCTTGTTCTAACTTCTTTCCACAGTAGGGAACACGCTGCCCCATAGGAAACATCACTTCAGGTCGAGTTTACGTTGTAGAAGCCTAAGGGTCTGGGCCTGCACTTAACTCGCAGTGTGCAACTTGCCTAGGGTGCGCCCCAGGTTCCAACTTCTTTGAACAGCCGGGAGCAATCTGCCCTTTGGGAATCCTCCCTTGAAGGTCGCGTTCACGTTTTGGAAGCCGCAGCGTCTTTGCGTGCCCTTAACTCGGAGTATCCAACAAGCTTCTAGTACGCCCTTCTTCTCAAGTCTTCCCTTCGCTTGGGAACACACTGCCACTGAGGAGACTTCACCTGAAGTGCGATGACACGCTTTGCAGCCCAAGGGACTGGACGGGCAACTTAACTCAGAAGCTCCAACTGCCTTCTAGTCGGCCTTGGTTCTAAGTTCTTTCCTTCTTGCAATGGGAACACACGGCCGCATAGGCCTCTTGGCCTTCGGAGCGTTTCTACGTGTTGGAAGCAGCAGGGCCTTAGCCTGCACTTTACGTAGAGCTTGCAACTTGGCGTAGAGTCCGCCTTGGTTCTAAGTTCTTGCCTGAGCTGCGAACACGCTGCCGCTTATGAGGCTTCACCTGAAGAGCGAGGCTAACTTTTGGAAGCCTAATGGACTTGGCGTGCACTTCACACAGAGAGTCCAAGTCGGCTTCAGGCCGCCCTTGTTCTCACTTTTTCCTCACCTGCGAGAACACGGCCAGAAGGCGGTTGCGTCGTACGCGGCGCTTGGCGTTTTGGACGCAGAGGCGCATTGGCGAGCACTTCCCTCAGAGTCTCCAACCTGCCTTGGCGTCCGCCTTTGTTCTAACACCTTTCCGCAACTGGGAGAACACTGCCCTCTAGTAGTGTTCGTCTACGCTGCGTTTGTACGTTTGGGAAGCCTAAGGGCCTTCCCTGGAACTCAACTCGGTGTAGCCAACAGGCTTCTAGTCCGCCCCTGTTCTTAAGGTCTTTCCTCCCCTGGGATCTCACGGGCCCCCCCTCCCCCAGGAGACGTCACCTGAGGAGCGATGATACGTTTTGGAAGCAAAAGGGGACCTGGGGTGACCTGCCCTGAGAGTGTCCAACTTGCCTCCAGTGCCGCCTTGTTCTAACTTCTTTCCGCAGCAGGGAACACGCTGCCACATAGGAAACTTCACTTCAGGTCGAGTTTACGTTGTGGAAGCCTAAGGGTCTGGGCCTGCACTTAACTCGCAGTGTGCAACTTGCCTAGGGTGCGCCCCAGGTTCCAACTTCTTTCCACAGCCGGGAGTCAACTGCCCCTTGGGAATCCTCCCTTTGAAGGTCGCGTTCACGTTTTGGAAGCCGCAGCGTCTTTGCGTGCCCTTAACTCGGAGTATCCAACAAGCTTCTAGTACGCCCTTCTTCTCAAGTCTTCCCTTCGCTTGGGAACACACTGCCACTGAGGAGACTTCACCTGACGCGCGATGACACGCATTGCAGCCCAAGGGACTGGACGGGCAACTTAACTCAGAAGCTCCAACTGCCTTCTAGTCGGCCTTGGTTCTAAGTTCTTTCCTTCCTGCAATGGGAACACACGGCCGCATAGGCCTCTTGGCCTTCGGAGCGTTTCTACGTGTTGGAAGCAGCAGGGCCTTAGCCTGCACTTTACGTAGAGCTTGCAACTTGGCATAGAGTCCGCCTTGGTTCTAAGTTCTTGCCTGAGTTGCGAACACGCTGCCGTTTATGAGGCTTCACCTGAAGAGCGAGGCTACCTTTTGGAAGCCTAATGGACTTGGCGTGCACTTCACACAGAGAGTCCAAGTCGGCTTCAGGCCGCCCTTGTTCTCACTTCTTTCCTCACCTGCGAGAACACGGCCAGAAGGCGGTTGCGTCGTACGCGGCGCTTGGCGTTTTGGACGCAGAGGCGCATTGGCGAGCACTTCACTCAGAGTCTCCAACCTGCCTTGGCGTCCGCCTTTGTTCTAACACCTTTCCGCAACTGGGAGAACACTGCCCTCTAGTAGTGTTCGCCTTCGCTGCGTTTGTATGTTTGGGAAGCCTAAGGGCCTTCCCTGGAACTCAACTCGGTGTAGCCAACAGGCTTCTAGTCCGCCCCTGTTCGTAAGGTCTTTCCTCCCCTGGGATCTCACGGGCCCCCCCTCCCCCAGGAGACGTCACCTGAGGAGCCATGATACGTTTTGGAAGCAAAAGGGGACCTGGGGTGCCCTGCCCTGAGAGTGTCCAACTTGCCTCCAGTGCGGCCTTGCTCTAACTTCTTTCCGCAGCAGGGAACACGCTGCCACATAGGAAACTTCACTTCAGGTCGAGTTTACGTTGTGGAAGCCTAAGGGTCTGGGCCTGCACTTAACTCGCAGTGTGCAACCTGCCTAGGGTGCGCCCCAGGTTCCAACTTCTTTCCACAGCCGGGAGCCAACTGCCCCTTGGGAATCCTCCCTTTGAAGGTCGCGTTCACGTTTTGGAAGCCGCAGCGTCTTTGCGTGCCCTTCACTCGGAGTATCCAACAAGCTTCTAGTACGCCCTTCTTCTCAAGTCTTCCCTTCGCTTGGGAACACACTGCCACTGAGGAGACTTCACCTGAAGCGCGATGACACGCTTTGCAGCCCAAGGGACTGGACGGGCAACTTAACTCAGAAGCTCCAACTGCCTTCTAGTCGGCCTTGGTTCTAAGTTCTTTCCTTCCTGCAATGGGAACACACGGCCGCATAGGCCTCTTGGCCTTCGGAGCGTTTCGACGTGTTGGAAGCAGCAGGGCCTTAGCCTGCACTTTACGTAGAGCTTGCAACTTGGCGTAGAGTCCGCCTTGGTTCTAAGTTCTTGCCTGAGCTGCGAACACGCTGCCGCTTATGAGGCTTCACCTGAAGAGCGAGGCTACCTTTTGGAAGCCTAATGGACTTGGCGTGCACTTCACACAGAGAGTCCAAGTCGGCTTCAGGCCGCCCTTGTTCTCACTTCTTTCCTCACCTGCGAGAACACGGCCAGAAGGCGGTTGCGTCGTACGCGGCGCTTGGCGTTTTGGACGCAGAGGCGCATTGGCGAGCACTTCCCTCAGAGTCTCCAACCTGCCTTGGCGTCCGCCTTTGTTCTAACACCTTTCCGCAACTGGGAGAACACTGCCCTCTAGTAGTGTTCGTCTTCGCTGCGTTTGTAGGTTTGGGAAGCCTAAGGGCCTTCCCTGGAACTCAACTCGGTGTAGCCAACAGGCTTCTAGTCCGCCCCTTTTCTTAAGGTCTTTCCTCCCCTGGGATCTCACGGGCCCCCCCTCCCCCAGGAGACGTCACCTGAGGAGCGATGATACGTTTTGGAAGCAAAAGGGGACCTGGGGTGCCCTGCCCTGAGAGTGTCCAACTTGCCTCCAGTGCGGCCTTGCTCTAACTTCTTTCCACAGCAGGGAACACGCTGCCACATAGGAAACTTCACTTCAGGTCGAGTTTACGTTGTGGAAGCCTAAGGGTCTGGGCCTGCACTTAACTCGCAGTGTGCAACTTGCCTAGGGTGCGCCCCAGGTTCCAACTTCTTTCCACAACCGGGAGCAAACTGCCCCTTGGGAATCCTCCCTTTGAAGGTCGCGTTCACGTTTTGGAAGCCGCAGCGTCTTTGCGTGCCCTTAACTCGGAGTATCCAACAAGCTTCTAGTACGCCCTTCTTCTCAAGTCTTCCCTTCGCTTGGGAACACACTGCCACTCAGGAGACTTCACCTGAAGCGCGATGACACGCTTTGCAGCCCAAGGGACTGGACGGGCAACTGAACTCAGAAGCTCCAACTGCCTTCTAGTCGGCCTTGGTTCTAAGTTCTTTCCTTCCTGCAATGGGAACCCACGGCCGCATAGGCCTCTTGGACTTCGGAGCGTTTCTACGTGTTGGAAGCAGCAGGGCCTTAGCCTGCACTTTACGTAGAGCTTGCAACTTGGCGTAGAGTCCGCCTTGGTTCTAAGTTCTTGCCTGAGCTGCGAACTTGCTGCCGCTTATGAGGCTTCACCTGAAGAGCGAGGCGACCTTTTGGAAGCCTAATGGACTTGGCGTGCACTTCACACAGAGAGTCCAAGGCGGCTTCAGGCCGCCCTTGTTCTCACTTTTTCCTCACCTGCGAGAACACGGCCAGAAGGCGGTTGCGTCGTACGCGGCGCTTGGCGTTTTGGACGCAGAGGCGCATTGGCGAGCACTTCACTCAGAGTCTCCAACCTGCCTTGGCTTCCGCCTTTGTTCTAACACCTTTCTGCAACTGGGAGAACACTGCCCTCTAGTAGTGTTCGCCTTCGCTGCGTTTGTAGGTTTGGGAAGCCTAAGGGCCTTCCCTGGAACTCAACTCGGTGTAGCCAACAGGCTTCTAGTCCGCCCCTGTTCTTAAGGACTTTCCTCCCCTGGGATCTCACGGGCCCCCCCTCCCCCAGGAGACGTCACCTAAGGAGCGATGATACGTTTTGGAAGCAAAAGGGGACCTGGGGTGCCCTGTCCTGAGAGTGTCCAACTTGCCTCCAGTGCGGCCTTGCTCTAACTTCTTTCCGCAGCAGGGAACACGCTGCCACATAGGAAACTTCACTTCAGGTCGAGTTTACGTTGTGGAAGCCTAAGGGTCTGGGCCTGCACTTAACTCGCAGTGTGCAACTTGCCTAGGGTGCGCCCCAGGTTCCAACTTCTTTCCAGAGCCGGGAGCAAACTGCCCCTTGGGAATCCTCCCTTTGAAGGTCGCGTTCACGTTTTGGAAGCCGCAGGTTCTTTGCGTGCCCTTAACTCGAAGTATCCAACAAGCTTCTAGTACGCCCTTCTTCTCAAGTCTTCCCTTCTCTTGGGAACACACTGCCACTGAGGAGACTTCACCTGAAGCGCGATGACACGCTTTGCAGCCCAAGGGACTGGACGGGCAACTTAACTCAGAAGCTCCAACTGCCTTCTAGTCGGCCTTGGTTCTAAGTTCTTTCCTTCCTGCAATGGGAACACACGGCCGCATAGGCCTCTTGGACTTCGGAGCGTTTCTACGTGTTGGAAGCAGCAGGGCCTTAGCCTGCACTTTACGTGGAGCTTGCAACTTGGCGTAGAGTCCGCCTTGGTTCTAAGTTCTTGCCTGAGCTGCGAACACGCTGCCGCTTATGAGGCTTCACCTGAAGAGCGAGGCTACCTTTTGGAAGCCTAATGGACTTGGCGTGCACTTCACACAGAGAGTCCAAGTCGGCTTCAGGCCGCCCTTGTTCTCACTTCTTTCCTCACCTGTGAGAACACGGCCAGAAGGCGGTTGCGTCGTACGCGGCGCTTGGCGTTTTGGACGCAGAGGCGCATTGGCGAGCACTTCACTCAGAGTCTCCAACCTGCCTTGGCGTCCGCCTTTGTTCTAACACCTTTCCGCAACTGGGAGAACACTGCCCTCTAGTAGTGTTCGCCTTCGCTGCGTTTGTAGGTTTGGGAAGCCTAAGGGCCTTCCCTGGAACTCAACTCGGTGTAGCCAACAGGCTTCTAGTCCGCCCCTGTACTTAAGGACTTTCCTCCCCTGGGATCTCACGCCCCCCCCCCCCAGGGAGACGTCACCTTAGCAGCGATGATACGTTTTGGAAGCAAAAGGGGACCTGGGGTGCCCTGCCCTGAGAGTGTCCAACTTGCCTCCAGTGCGGCCTTGTTCTAACTTCTTTCCACAGCAGGGAACACGCTGCCCCATAGGAAACTTCACTTCAGGTCGAGTTTACGTTGTGGAAGCATAAGGGTCTGGGCCTGCACTTATCTCGCAGTGTGCAACTTGCCTAGGGTTCGCCCCAGGTTCCAACTTCTTTCCACAGCCGGGAGCAAACTGCCCTTTGGGAATCCTCCCTTGAAGGTCACGTTCACGTTTTGGAAGCCGCAGCGTCTTTGCGTGCCCTTAACTCGGAGTATCCAACAAGCTTCTAGTACGCCCTTTTTCTCAAGTCTTCCCTTCGCTTGGGAACACACTGCCACTGAGGAGACTTCACCTGAAGCTCGATGACACGCTTTGCAGCCCAAGGGACTGGACGGGCAACTTAACTCAGAAGCTCCAACAGCCTTCTAGTCGGCCTTGGTTCTAAGTTCTTTCCTGCAATGGGAACACACGGCCGCATAGGCCTCTTGGCCTTCAGAGCGTTTCTACGTTTTGGAAGCAGAAGGGCCTTAGCCTGCACTTTACTCAGAGCTTGCAACTTGGCGTAGAGGCGCATTGGCGAGCACTTCACTCAGAGTCTCCAACCTGCCTTAGAGTCCGCCTTTGTTCTAACACCTTTCCGCAACTGGGAAAACACTGCTCTCTTGTAGTGTTCGTCTTCGCTGCGTTTGTAGGTTTGGGGAGCCTAAGGGGCTTCCCTGGAACTCAACTCGGTGTAGCCAACAGGCCTCTACTCCGCCCCTGTTCTAAGGTCTTTCCTCCCCTGGGATCTCACGCCCCCCCCCAGAGACGTCACCTTAGGAGCGATGATACGTTTTGGAAGCAAAAGGGGACCTGGGATGCCCTGCCCTGAGAGTGTCCAACTTGCCTCCAGTGTGGCCTTGTTCTAACTTCTTTCCACAGCAGGGAACACGCTGCCACATAGGAAACTTCACTTCAGGTCCAGTTTACGTTGTGGAAGCCTAAGGGTCTGGGCCTGCACTTAACTCGCAGTGTGCAACTTGCCTAGGGTGCGCCCCAGGTTCCAACTTCTTTCCACAGCCGGGAGCAAACTGCCCCTTGGGAATCCTCCCTTTGAAGGTCGCGTTCACGTTTTGGAAGCCGCAGCGTCTTTGCGTGCCCTTAACTCGGAGTATCCAACAAGCTTCTAGTACGCCCTTCTTCTCAAGTCTTCCCTTCGCTTGGGAACACACTGTCACTGAGGAGACTTCACCTGAAGCGCGATGACACGCTTTGCAGCCCAAGGGACTGGACGGGCAACTGAACTCAGAAGCTCCAACTGCCTTCTAGTCGGCCTTGGTTCTAAGTTCTTTCCTTCCTGCAATGGGAACCCACGGCCGCATAGGCCTCTTGGCCTTCGGAGCGTTTCTACGTGTTGGAAGCAGCAGGGCCTTAGCCTGCACTTTACGTAGAGCTTGCAACTTGGCGTAGAGTCCGCCTTGGTTCTAAGTTCTTGCCTGAGCTGCGAACATGCTGCCGCTTATGAGGCTTCACCTGAAGAGCGAGGCGACCTTTTGGAAGCCTGATGGACTTGGCGTGCACTTCACACAGAGAGTCCAAGGCGGCTTCAGGCCGCCCTTGTTCTCACTTTTTCCTCACCTGCGAGAACAGGGCCAGAAGGCGGTTGCGTCGTACGCGGCGCTTGGCGTTTTGGACGCAGAGGCGCATTGGCGAGCACTTCACTCAGAGTCTCCAACCTGCATTGGCGTCCGCCTTTGTTCTAACACCTTTCCGCAACTGGGAGAACACTGCCCTCTAGTAGTGTTCGCCTTCGCTGCGTTTGTAGGTTTGGGAAGCCTAAGGGCCTTCCCTGGAACTCAACTCGGTGTAGCCAACAGGCTTCTAGTCCGCCCCTGTTCTTAAGGACTTTCCTCCCCTGGGATCTCACGCCCCCCCACCCAGGGAGACGTCACCTTAGGAGCGATGATACGTTTTGGAAGCAAAAGGGGACCTGGGGTGCCCTGCCCTGAGAGTGTCCAACTTGCCTCCAGTGCGGCCTTGTTCTAACTTCTTTCCACAGCAGGGAACACGCTGCCCCATAGGAAACTTCACTTCAGGTCGAGTTTACGTTGTGGAAGCATAAGGGTCTGGGCCTGCACTTATCTCGCAGTGTGCAACTTGCCTAGGGTTCGCCCCAGGTTCCAACTTCTTTCCACAGCCGGGAGCAAACTGCCCTTTGGGAATCCTCCCTTGAAGGTCACGTTCACGTTTTGGAAGCCGCAGCGTCTTTGCGTGCCCTTAACTCGGAGTATCCAACAAGCTTCTAGTACGCCCTTTTTCTCAAGTCTTCCCTTCGCTTGGGAACACACTGCCACTGAGGAGACTTCACCTGAAGCGCGATGACACGCTTTGCAGCCCAAGGGACTGGACGGGCAACTTAACTCAGAAGCTCCAACAGCCTTCTAGTCGGCCTTGGTTCTAAGTTCTTTCCTGCAATGGGAACACACGGCCGCATAGGCCTCTTGGCCTTCAGAGCGTTTCTACGTTTTGGAAGCAGAAGGGCCTTAGCCTGCACTTTACTCAGAGCTTGCAACTTGGCGTAGAGGCGCATTGGCGAGCACTTCACTCAGAGTCTCCAACCTGCCTTAGAGTCCGCCTTTGTTCTAACACCTTTCCGCAACTGGGAAAACACTGCTCTCTTGTAGTGTTCGTCTTCGCTGCGTTTGTAGGTTTGGGGAGCCTAAGGGGCTTCCCTGGAACTCAACTCGGTGTAGCCAACAGGCCTCTAGTCCGCCCCTGTTCTAAGGTCTTTCCTCCCCTGGGATCTCACGCCCCCCCCCAGAGACGTCACCTTAGGAGCGATGATACGTTTTGGAAGCAAAAGGGGACCTGGGATGCCCTGCCCTGAGAGTGTCCAACTTGCATCCAGTGCGGCCTTGTTCTAACTTCTTTCCACAGTAGGGAACACGCTGCCCCATAGGAAACATCACTTCAGGTCGAGTTTACGTTGTAGAAGCCTAAGGGTCTGGGCCTCCACTTAACTCGCAGTGTGCAACTTGCCTAGGGTGCGCCCCAGGTTCCAACTTCTTTGAACAGCCGGGAGCAAACTGCCCTTTGGGAATCCTCCCTTGAAGGTCGCGTTCACGTTTTGGAAGCCGCAGCGTCTTTGCGTGCCCTTAACTCGGAGTATCCAACAAGCTTCTAGTACGCCCTTCTTCTCAAGTCTTCCCTTCCCTTGGGAACACACTGCCACTGAGGAGACTTCACCTGAAGCGCGATGACACGCTTTGCAGCCCAAGGGACTGGACGGGCAACTTAACTCAGAAGCTCCAACTGCCTTCTAGTCGGCCTTGGTTCTAAGTTCTTTCCTGCAATGGGAACACACGGCCGCATAGGCCTCTTGGCCTTCAGAGCGTTTCTACGTTTTGGAAGCAGAAGAGCCTTAGCCTGCACTTTACTCAGAGCTTGCAACTTGGCGTAGAGGCGCATTGGCGAGCACTTCACTCAGAGTCTCCAACCGGCCTTGGCGTCCGCCTTTGTTCTAACACCTTTCCGCAACTGGGAGAACACTGCCCTCTAGTAGTGTTCGTCTTCGCTGCGTTTGTAGGTTTGGGAAGCCCAAGGGCCTTCCCTGGAACTCAACTCGGTGTAGCCAACAGGCTTCTAGTCCGCCCCTTTTCTTAAGGTCTTTCCTCCCCTGGGATCTCACGGGCCCCCCCTCCCCCAGGAGACGTCACCTGAGGAGCGATGATACGTTTTGGAAGCAAAAGGGGACCTGGGGTGCCCTGCCCTGAGAGTGTCCAACTTGCCTCCAGTGCGGCCTTGCTCTAACTTCTTTCCACAGCAGGGAACACGCTGCCACATAGGAAACTTCACTTCAGGTCGAGTTTACGTTGTGGAAGCCTAAGGGTCTGGGCCTGCACTTAACTCGCAGTGTGCAACTTGCCTAGGGTGCGCCCCAGGTTCCAACTTCTTTCCACAGCCGGGAGCAAACTGCCCCTTGGGAATCCTCCCTTTGAAGGTCGCGTTCACGTTTTGGAAGCCGCAGCGTCTTTGCGTGCCCTTAACTCGGAGTATCCAACAAGCTTCTAGTACGCCCTTCTTCTCAAGTCTTCCCTTCGCTTGGGAACACACTGTCACTGAGGAGACTTCACCTGAAGCGCGATGACACGCTTTGCAGCCCAAGGGACTGGACGGGCAACTGAACTCAGAAGCTCCAACTGCCTTCTAGTCGGCCTTGGTTCTAAGTTCTTTCCTTCCTGCAATGGGAACCCACGGCCGCATAGGCCTCTTGGCCTTCGGAGCGTTTCTACGTGTTGGAAGCAGCAGGGCCTTAGCCTGCACTTTACGTAGAGCTTGCAACTTGGCGTAGAGTCCGCCTTGGTTCTAAGTTCTTGCCTGAGCTGCGAACATGCTGCCGCTTATGAGGCTTCACCTGAAGAGCGAGGCGACCTTTTGGAAGCCTGATGGACTTGGCGTGCACTTCACACAGAGAGTCCAAGGCGGCTTCAGGCCGCCCTTGTTCTCACTTTTTCCTCACCTGCGAGAACAGGGCCAGAAGGCGGTTGCGTCGTACGCGGCGCTTGGCGTTTTGGACGCAGAGGCGCATTGGCGAGCACTTCACTCAGAGTCTCCAACCTGCATTGGCGTCCGCCTTTGTTCTAACACCTTTCCGCAACTGGGAGAACACTGCCCTCTAGTAGTGTTCGCCTTCGCTGCGTTTGTAGGTTTGGGAAGCCTAAGGGCCTTCCCTGGAACTCAACTCGGTGTAGCCAACAGGCTTCTAGTCCGCCCCTGTTCTTAAGGACTTTCCTCCCCTGGGATCTCACGCCCCCCCCCCCAGGGAGACGTCACCTTAGGAGCGATGATACGTTTTGGAAGCAAAAGGGGACCTGGGGTGCCCTGCCCTGAGAGTGTCCAACTTGCCTCCAGTGCGGCCTTGTTCTAACTTCTTTCCACAGCAGGGAACACGCTGCCCCATAGGAAACTTCACTTCAGGTCGAGTTTACGTTGTGGAAGCATAAGGGTCTGGGCCTGCACTTATCTCGCAGTGTGCAACTTGCCTAGGGTTCGCCCCAGGTTCCAACTTCTTTCCACAGCCGGGAGCAAACTGCCCTTTGGGAATCCTCCCTTGAAGGTCACGTTCACGTTTTGGAAGCCGCAGCGTCTTTGCGTGCCCTTAACTCGGAGTATCCAACAAGCTTCTAGTACGCCCTTTTTCTCAAGTCTTCCCTTCGCTTGGGAACACACTGCCACTGAGGAGACTTCACCTGAAGCGCGATGACACGCTTTGCAGCCCAAGGGACTGGACGGGCAACTTAACTCAGAAGCTCCAACAGCCTTCTAGTCGGCCTTGGTTCTAAGTTCTTTCCTGCAATGGGAACACACGGCCGCATAGGCCTCTTGGCCTTCAGAGCGTTTCTACGTTTTGGAAGCAGAAGGGCCTTAGCCTGCACTTTACTCAGAGCTTGCAACTTGGCGTAGAGGCGCATTGGCGAGCACTTCACTCAGAGTCTCCAACCTGCCTTAGAGTCCGCCTTTGTTCTAACACCTTTCCGCAACTGGGAAAACACTGCTCTCTTGTAGTGTTCGTCTTCGCTGCGTTTGTAGGTTTGGGGAGCCTAAGGGGCTTCCCTGGAACTCAACTCGGTGTAGCCAACAGGCCTCTAGTCCGCCCCTGTTCTAAGGTCTTTCCTCCCCTGGGATCTCACGCCCCCCCCCAGAGACGTCACCTTAGGAGCGATGATACGTTTTGGAAGCAAAAGGGGACCTGGGATGCCCTGCCCTGAGAGTGTCCAACTTGCATCCAGTGCGGCCTTGTTCTAACTTCTTTCCACAGTAGGGAACACGCTGCCCCATAGGAAACATCACTTCAGGTCGAGTTTACGTTGTAGAAGCCTAAGGGTCTGGGCCTCCACTTAACTCGCAGTGTGCAACTTGCCTAGGGTGCGCCCCAGGTTCCAACTTCTTTGAACAGCCGGGAGCAAACTGCCCTTTGGGAATCCTCCCTTGAAGGTCGCGTTCACGTTTTGGAAGCCGCAGCGTCTTTGCGTGCCCTTAACTCGGAGTATCCAACAAGCTTCTAGTACGCCCTTCTTCTCAAGTCTTCCCTTCCCTTGGGAACACACTGCCACTGAGGAGACTTCACCTGAAGCGCGATGACACGCTTTGCAGCCCAAGGGACTGGACGGGCAACTTAACTCAGAAGCTCCAACTGCCTTCTAGTCGGCCTTGGTTCTAAGTTCTTTCCTGCAATGGGAACACACGGCCGCATAGGCCTCTTGGCCTTCAGAGCGTTTCTACGTTTTGGAAGCAGAAGAGCCTTAGCCTGCACTTTACTCAGAGCTTGCAACTTGGCGTAGAGGCGCATTGGCGAGCACTTCACTCAGAGTCTCCAACCGGCCTTGGCGTCCGCCTTTGTTCTAACACCTTTCCGCAACTGGGAGAACACTGCCCTCTAGTAGTGTTCGTCTTCGCTGCGTTTGTAGGTTTGGGAAGCCTAAGGGCCTTCCCTGGAACTCAACTCGGTGTAGCCAACAGGCTTCTAGTCCGCCCCTTTTCTTAAGGTCTTTCCTCCCCTGGGATCTCACGGGCCCCCCCTCCCCCAGGAGACGTCACCTGAGGAGCGATGATACGTTTTGGAAGCAAAAGGGGACCTGGGGTGCCCTGCCCTGAGAGTGTCCAACTTGCGTCCAGTGCGGCCTTGCTCTAACTTCTTTCCACAGCAGGGAACACGCTGCCACATAGGAAACTTCACTTCAGGTCGAGTTTACGTTGTGGAAGCCTAAGGGTCTGGGCCTGCACTTAACTCGCAGTGTGCAACTTGCCTAGGGTGCGCCCCAGGTTCCAACTTCTTTCCACAGCCGGGAGCAAACTGCCCCTTGGGAATCCTCCCTTTGAAGGTCGCGTTCACGTTTTGGAAGCCGCAGCGTCTTTGCGTGCCCTTAACTCGGAGTATCCAACAAGCTTCTAGTACGCCCTTCTTCTCAAGTCTTCCCTTCGCTTGGGAACACACTGCCACTCAGGAGACTTCACCTGAAGCGCGATGACACGCTTTGCAGCCCAAGGGACTGGACGGGCAACTGAACTCAGAAGCTCCAACTGCCTTCTAGTCGGCCTTGGTTCTAAGTTCTTTCCTTCCTGCAATGGGAACCCACGGCCGCATAGGCCTCTTGGCCTTCGGAGCGTTTCTACGTGTTGGAAGCAGCAGGACCTTAGCCTGCACTTTACGTAGAGCTTGCAACTTGGCGTAGAGTCCGCCTTGGTTCTAAGTTCTTGCCTGAGCTGCGAACACGCTGCCGCTTATGAGGCTTCACCTGAAGAGCGAGGCGACCTTTTGGAAGCCTAATGGACTTGGCGTGCACTTCACACAGAGAGTCCAAGGCGGCTTCAGGCCGCCCTTGTTCTCACTTTTTCCTCACCTGCGAGAACACGGCCAGAAGGCGGTTGCGTCGTACGCGGCGCTTGGCGTTTTGGACGCAGAGGCGCATTGGCGAGCACTTCACTCAGAGTCTCCAACCTGCCTTGGCGTCCGCCTTTGTTCTAACACCTTTCTGCAACTGGGAGAACACTGCCCTCTAGTAGTGTTCGTCTTCGCTGCGTTTGTAGGTTTGGGAAGCCTAAGGGCCTTCCCTGGAACTCAACTCGGTGTAGCCAACAGGCTTCTAGTCCGCCCCTGTTCTTAATGTCTTTCCTCCCCTGGGATCTCACGGGCCCCCCCTCCCCCAGGAGACGTCACCTGAGGAGCGATGATACGTTTTGGAAGCAAAAGGGGACCTGGGGTGCCCTGCCCTGAGAGTGTCCAACTTGCCTCCAGTGCGGCCTTGTTCTAACTTCTTTCCACAGCAGGGAACACGCTGCCCCATAGGAAACTTCACTTCAGGTCGAGTTTACGTTGTGGAAACATAAGGGTCTGGGCCTGCACTTATCTCGCAGTGTGCAACTTGCCTAGGGTGCGCCCCAGGTTCCAACTTCTTTCCACAGCCGGGAGCAAACTGCCCCTTGGGAATCCTCCCTTGAAGGTCACGTTCACGTTTTGGAAGCCGCAGCGTCTTTGCGTGCCCTTAACTCGGAGTATCCAACAAGCTTCTAGTACGCCCTTCTTCTCAAGTCTTCCCTTCGCTTGGGAACACACTGCCACTGAGGAGACTTCACCTGAAGCGCGATGACACGCTTTGCAGCCCAAGGGACTGGACGGGCAACTTAACTCAGAAGCTCCAACAGCCTTCTAGTCGGCCTTGGTTCTAAGTTCTTTCCTGCAATGGGAACACACGGCCGCATAGGCCTCTTGGCCTTCAGAGCGTTTCTACGTTTTGGAAGCAGAAGGGCCTTAGCCTGCACTTTACTCAGAGCTTGCAACTTGGCGTAGAGGCGCATTGGCGAGCACTTCACTCAGAGTCTCCAACCTGCCTTAGAGTCCGCCTTTGTTCTAAAACCTTTCCGCAACTGGGAAAACACTGCCCTCTTGTAGTGTTCGTCTTCGCTGCGTTTGTAGGTTTGGGGAGCCTAAGGGGCTTCCCTGGAACTCAACTCGGTGTAGCCAACAGGCCTCTAGTCCGCCCCTGTTGTAAGGTCTTTCCTCCCCTGGGATCTCACGCCCCCCCCCGCAGAGACGTCACCTTAGGAGCGATGATACGTTTTGGAAGCAAAAGGGGACCTGGGGTGCCCTGCCCTGAGAGTGTCCAACTTGCCTCCAGTGCGGCCTTGTTCTAACTTCTTTCCACAGTAGGGAACACGCTGCCCCATAGGAAACATCACTTCAGGTCGAGTTTACGTTGTGGAAGCCTAAGGGTCTGGGCCTCCACTTAACTCGCAGTGTGCAACTTGCCTAGGGTGCGCCCCAGGTTCCAACTTCTTTCCACAGCCGGGAGCAAATTGCCCTTTGGGAATCCT
Source organism: Meles meles (assembly GCF_922984935.1). Lineage (NCBI taxonomy): Eukaryota > Metazoa > Chordata > Mammalia > Carnivora > Mustelidae > Meles > Meles meles. The sequence goes on along the minus strand of NC_060074.1, from coordinate 116,078,157 downwards.
CCCTTGAAGGTCGCGTTCACGTTTTGGAAGCCGCAGCGTCTTTGCGTGCCCTTAACTCGGAGTATCCAACAAGCTTCTAGTACGCCCTTCTTCTCAAGTCTTCCCTTCACTTGGGAACACACTGCCACTGAGGAGACTTCACCTGAAGCGCGATGACACGCTTTGCAGCCCAAGGGACTGGACGGGCAACTTAACTCAGAAGCTCCAACTGCCTTCTAGTCGGCCTTGGTTCTAAGTTCTTTCCTGCAATGGGAACACACGGCCGCATAGGCCTCTTGGCCTTCAGAGCGTTTCTACGTTTTGGAAGCAGAAGGGCCTTAGCCTGCACTTTACTCAGAGCTTGCAACTTGGCGTAGAGGCGAATTGGCGAGCACTTCACTCAGAGTCTCCAACCGGCCTTGGCGTCCGCCTTTGTTCTAACACCTTTCCGCATCTGGGAGAACACTGCCCTCTTGTAGTGTTCGTCCACGCTGCGTTTGTAAGTTTGGGAAGCCTAAGGGCCTTCCCTGGAACTCAACTCGGTGTAACCAACAGGCTTCTAGTCCGCCCCTGTTCTAAGGTCTTTCCTCCCCTGGGATCTCACGCCCCCCCCCAGAAGACGTCACCTGAGGAGCGATGATACGTTTTGGAAGCAAAAGGGGACCTGGGGTGCCCTGCCCTGAGAGTGTCCAACTTGCCTCCAGTGCGGCCTTGCTCTAACTTCTTTCCGCAGCAGGGAACACGCTGCCACATAGGAAACTTCACTTCAGGTCGAGTTTACGTTGTGGAAGCCTAAGGGTCTGGGCCTGCACTTAACTCGCAGTGTGCAACTTGCCTAGGGTGCGCCCCAGGTTCCAACTTCTTTCCACAGCCGGGAGCAAACGGCCCCTTGGGAATCCTCCCTTTGAAGGTCGCGTTCACGTTTTGGAAGCCGCAGCGTCTTTGCGTGCCCTTAACTCGGAGTATCCAACAAGCTTCTAGTACGCCCTTCTTCTCAAGTCTTCCCTTTGCTTGGGAACACACTGCCACTGAGGAGACTTCACCTGAAGCGCGATGACACGCTTTGCAGCCCAAGGGACTGGACGGGCAACTTAACTCAGAAGCTCCAACTGCCTTCTAGTCGGCCTTGGTTCTAAGTTCTTTCCTTCCTGCAATGGGAACACACGGCCGCATAGGCCTCTTGGCCTTCGGAGCGTTTCTACGTGTTGGAAGCAGCAGGGCCTTAGCCTGCACTTTACGTAGAGCTTGCAACTTGGCGTAGAGTCCGCCTTGGTTCTAAGTTCTTGCCTGAGCTGCGAACACGCTGCCGCTTATGAGGCTTCACCTGAAGAGCGAGGCTACCTTTTGGAAGCCTAATGGACTTGGCGTGCACTTCACACAGAGAGTCCAAGTCGGCTTCAGGCCGCCCTTGTTCTCACTTCTTTCCTCACCTGCGAGAACACGGGCAGAAGGCGGTTGCGTCGTACGCGGCGCTTGGCGTTTTGGACGCAGAGGCGCATTGGCGAGCACTTCACTCAGAGTCTCCAACCTGCCTTGGCGTCCGCCTTTGTTCTAACACCTTTCCGCAACTGGGAGAACACTGCCCTCTAGTAGTGTTCGCCTTCGCTGCGTTTGTAGGTTTGGGAAGCCTAAGGGCCTTCCCTGGAACTCAACTCGGTGTAGCCAACAGGCTTCTAGTCCGCCCCTGTTCTTAAGGACTTTCCTCCCCTGGGATCTCACGGGCCCCCCCTCCCCCAGGAGACGTCACCTGAGGAGCGATGATACGTTTTGGAAGCAAAAGGGGACCTGGGGTGCCCTGCCCTGAGAGTGTCCAACTTGCCTCCAGTGCGGCCTTGCTCTAACTTCTTTCCGCAGCAGGGAACACGCTGCCACATAGGAAACTTCACTTCAGGTCGAGTTTCCGTTGTGGAAGCCTAAGGGTCTGGGCCTGCACTTAACTCGCAGTGTGCAACTTGCCTAGGGTGCGCCCCAGGTTCCAACTTCTTTCCACAGCCGGGAGCAAACTGCCCCTTGGGAATCCTCCGTTTGAAGGTCGCGTTCACGTTTTGGAAGCCGCAGCGTCTTTGCGTGCCCTTAACTCGGAGTATCCAACAAGCTTCTAGTACGCCCTTCTTCTCACGTCTTCCCTTCTCTTGGGAACACACTGCCACTGAGGAGACTTCACCTGAAGCGCGATGACACGCTTTGCAGCCCAAGGGACTGGACGGGCAACTTCACTCAGAAGCTCCAACTGCCTTCTAGTCGGCCTTGGTTCTAAGTTCTTTCCTTCCTGCAATGGGAACACACGGCCGCATAGGCCTCTTGGACTTCGGAGCGTTTCTACGTGTTGGAAGCAGCAGGGCCTTAGCCTGCACTTTACGTGGAGCTTGCAACTTGGCGTAGAGTCCGCCTTGGTTCTACGTTCTTGCCTGAGCTGCGAACACGCTGCCGCTTATGAGGCTTCACCTGAAGAGCGAGGCTACCTTTTGGAAGCCTAATGGACTTGGCGTGCACTTCACACAGAGAGTCCAAGTCGGCTTCAGGCCGCCCTTGTTCTCACTTCTTTCCTCACCTGCGAGAACACGGCCAGAAGGCGGTTGCGTCGTACGCGGCGCTTGGCGTTTTGGACGCAGAGGCGCATTGGCGAGCACTTCCCTCAGAGTCTCCAACCTGCCTTGGCGTCCGCCTTTGTTCTAACACCTTTCCGCAACTGGGAGAACACTGCCCTCTAGTAGTGTTCGTCTACGCTGCGTTTGTAGGTTTGGGAAGCCTAAGGGCCTTCCCTGGAACTCAACTCGGTGTAGCCAACAGGCTTCTAGTCCGCCCCTGTTCTTAAGGACTTTCCTCCCCTGGGATCTCACGCCCCCCCCCCCCCAGGGAGACGTCACCTTAGGAGCGATGATACGTTTTGGAAGAAAAAGGGGACCTGGGGTGCCCTGCCCTGAGAGTGTCCAACTTGCCTCCAGTGCGGCCTTGTTCTAACTTCTTTCCACAGCAGGGAACACGCTGCCCCATAGGAAACTTCACTTCAGGTCGAGTTTACGTTGTGGAAGCATAAGGGTCTGGGCCTGCACTTATCTCGCTGTGTGCATCTTGCCTAGGGTACGCCCCAGGTTCCAACTTCTTTCCACAGCCGGGAGCAAACTGCCCTTTGGGAATCCTCCCTTGAAGGTCACGTTCACGTTTTGGAAGCCGCAGCGTCTTTGCGTGCCCTTAACTCGGAGTATCCAACAAGCTTCTAGTACGCCCTTCTTCTCAAGTCTTCCCTTCACTTGGGAACACACTGCCACTGAGGAGACTTCACCTGAAGCGCGATGACACGCTTTGCAGCCCAAGGGACTGGACGGGCAACTTAACTCAGAAGCTCCAACTGCCTTCTAGTCGGCCTTGGTTCTAAGTTCTTTCCTGCAATGGGAACACACGGCCGCATAGGCCTCTTGGCCTTCAGAGCGTTTCTACGTTTTGGAAGCAGAAGGGCCTTAGCCTGCACTTTACTCAGAGCTTGCAACTTGGCGTAGAGGCGCATTGGCGAGCACTTCACTCAGAGTCTCCAACCGGCCTTGGCGTCCGCCTTTGTTCTAACACCTTTCCGCAACTGGGAGAACACTGCCCTCTAGTAGTGTTCGTCTTCGCTGCGTTTGTAGGTTTGGGAAGCCTAAGGGCCTTCCCTGGAACTCAACTCGGTGTAGCCAACAGGCTTCTAGTCCGCCCCTTTTCTTAAGGTCTTTCCTCCCCTGGGATCTCACGGGCCCCCCCTCCCCCAGGAGACGTCACCTGAGGAGCGATGATACGTTTTGGAAGCAAAAGGGGACCTGGGGTGCCCTGCCCTGAGAGTGTCCAACTTGCCTCCAGTGCGGCCTTGCTCTAACTTCTTTCCACAGCAGGGAACACGCTGCCACATAGGAAACTTCACTTCAGGTCGAGTTTACGTTGTGGAAGCCTAAGGGTCTGGGCCTGCACTTAACTCGCAGTGTGCAACTTGCCTAGGGTGCGCCCCAGGTTCCAACCTCTTTCCAGAGCCGGGAGCAAACTGCCCCTTGGGAATCCTCCCTTTGAAGGTCGCGTTCACGTTTTGGAAGCCGCAGCGTCTTTGCGTGCCCTTAACTCGGAGTATCCAACAAGCTTCTAGTACGCCCTTCTTCTCAAGTCTTCCCTTCGCTTGGGAACACACTGCCACTGAGGAGACTTCACCTGAAGCGCGATGACACGCTTTGCAGCCCAAGGGACTGGACGGGCAACTTAACTCAGAAGCTCCAACTGCCTTCTAGTCGGCCTTGGTTCTAAGTTCTTTCCTTCCTGCAATGGGAACACACGGCCGCATAGGCCTCTTGGACTTCGGAGCGTTTCTACGTGTTGGAAGCAGCAGGGCCTTAGCCTGCACTTTACGTGGAGCTTGCAACTTGGCGTAGAGTCCGCCTTGGTTCTAAGTTCTTGCCTGAGCTGCGAACACGCTGCCGCTTATGAGGCTTCACCTGAAGAGCGAGGCTACCTTTTGGAAGCCTAATGGACTTGGCGTGCACTTCACACAGAGAGTCCAAGTCGGCTTCAGGCCGCCCTTGTTCTCACTTCTTTCCTCACCTGCGAGAACACGGCCAGAAGGCGGTTGCGTCGTACGCGGCGCTTGGCGTTTTGGACGCAGAGGCGCATTGGCGAGCACTTCACTCAGAGTCTCCAACCTGCCTTGGCGTCCGCCTTTGTTCTAACACCTTTCCGCAACTGGGAGAACACTGCCCTCTAGTAGTGTTCGCCTTCGCTGCGTTTGTAGGTTTGGGAAGCCTAAGGGCCTTCCCTGGAACTCAACTCGGTGTAGCCAACAGGCTTCTAGTCCGCCCCTGTTCTTAAGGACTTTCCTCCCCTGGGATCTCACGCCCCCCCCCCCAGGGAGACGTCACCTTAGGAGCGATGATACGTTTTGGAAGCAAAAGGGGACCTGGGGTGCCCTGCCCTGAGAGTGTCCAACTTGCCTCCAGTGCGGCCTTGTTCTAACTTCTTTCCACAGCAGGGAACACGCTGCCCCATAGGAAACTTCACTTCAGGTCGAGTTTACGTTGTGGAAGCATAAGGGTCTGGGCCTGCACTTATCTCGCAGTGTGCAACTTGCCTAGGGTTCGCCCCAGGTTCCAACTTCTTTCCACAGCCGGGAGCAAACTGCCCTTTGGGAATCCTCCCTTGAAGGTCACGTTCACGTTTTGGAAGCCGCAGCGTCTTTGCGTGCCCTTAACTCGGAGTATCCAACAAGCTTCTAGTACGCCCTTCTTCTCAAGTCTTCCCTTCGCTTGGGAACACACTGCCACTGAGGAGACTTCACCTGAAGCGCGATGACACGCTTTGCAGCCCAAGGGACTGGACGGGCAACTTAACTCAGAAGCTCCAACAGCCTTCTAGTCGGCCTTGGTTCTAAGTTCTTTCCTGCAATGGGAACACACGGCCGCATAGGCCTCTTGGCCTTCAGAGCGTTTCTACGTTTTGGAAGCAGAAGGGCCTTAGCCTGCACTTTACTCAGAGCTTGCAACTTGGCGTAGAGGCGCATTGGCGAGCACTTCACTCAGAGTCTCCAACCTGCCTTAGAGTCCGCCTTTTTTCTAACACCTTTCCGCAACTGGGAAAACACTGCTCTCTTGTAGTGTTCGTCTTCGCTGCGTTTGTAGGTTTGGGGAGCCTAAGGGGCTTCCCTGGAACTCAACTCGGTGTAGCCAACAGGCCTCTAGTCCGCCCCAGTTCTAAGGTCTTTCCTCCCCTGGGATCTCACGCCCCCCCCCAGAGACGTCACCGTAGGAGCGATGATACGTTTTGGAAGCAAAAGGGGACCTGGGATGCCCTGCCCTGAGAGTGTCCAACTTGCCTCCAGTGCGGCCTTGTTCTAACTTCTTTCCACAGTAGGGAACACGCTGCCCCATAGGAAACATCACTTCAGGTCGAGTTTACGTTATAGAAGCCTAAGGGTCTGGGCCTCCACTTAACTCGCAGTGTGCAACTTGCCTAGGTTGCGCCCCAGGTTCCAACTTCTTTGAACAGCCGGGAGCAAACTGCCCTTTGGGAATCCTCCCTTGAAGGTCGCGTTCACGTTTTGGAAGCCGCAGCGTCTTTGCGTGCCCTTAACTCGGAGTATCCAACAAGCTTCTAGTACGCCCTTCTTCTCAAGTCTTCCCTTCACTTGGGAACACACTGCCACTGAGGAGACTTCACCTGAAGCGCGATGACACGCTTTGCAGCCCAAGGGACTGGACGGGCAACTTAACTCAGAAGCTCCAACTGCCTTCTAGTCGGCCTTGGTTCTAAGTTCTTTCCTGCAATGGGAACACACGGCCGCATAGGCCTCTTGGCCTTCAGAGCGTTTCTACGTTTTGGAAGCAGAAGAGCCTTAGCCTGCACTTTACTCAGAGCTTGCAACTTGGCGTAGAGGCGCATTGGCGAGCACTTCACTCAGAGTCTCCAACCGGCCTTGGCGTCCGCCTTTGTTCTAACACCTTTCCGCAACTGGGAGAACACTGCCCTCTAGTAGTGTTCGTCTTCGCTGCGTTTGTAGGTTTGGGAAGCCTAAGGGCCTTCCCTGGAACTCAACTCGGTGTAGCCAACAGGCTTCTAGTCCGCCCCTTTTCTTAAGGTCTTTCCTCCCCTGGGATCTCACGGGCCCCCCCTCCCCCAGGAGACGTCACCTGAGGAGCGATGATACGTTTTGGAAGCAAAAGGGGACCTGGGGTGCCCTGCCCTGAGAGTGTCCAACTTGCCTCCAGTGCGGCTTTGCTCTAACTTCTTTCCACAGCAGGGAACACGCTGCCACATAGGAAACTTCACTTCAGGTCGAGTTTACGTTGTGGAAGCCTAAGGGTCTCGGCCTGCACTTAACTCGCAGTGTGCAACTTGCCTAGGGTGCGCCCCAGGTTCCAACTTCTTTCCACAGCCGGGAGCAAACTGCCCCTTGGGAATCCTCCCTTTGAAGGTCGCGTTCACGTTTTGGAAGCCGCAGCGTCTTTGCGTGCCCTTAACTCGGAGTATCCAACAAGCTTCTAGTACGCCCTTCTTCTCAAGTCTTCCCTTCGCTTGGGAACACACTGCCACTCAGGAGACTTCACCTGAAGCGCGATGACACGCTTTGCAGCCCAAGGGACTGGACGGGCAACTGAACTCAGAAGCTCCAACTGCCTTCTAGTCGGCCTTGGTTCTAAGTTCTTTCCTTCCTGCAATGGGAACCCACGGCCGCATAGGCCTCATGGCCTTCGGAGCGTTTCTACGTGTTGGAAGCAGCAGGGCCTTAGCCTGCACTTTACGTAGAGCTTGCAACTTGGCGTAGAGTCCGCCTTGGTTCTAAATTCTTGCCTGAGCTGCGAACATGCTGCCGCTTATGAGGCTTCACCTGAAGAGCGAGGCGACCTTTTGGAAGCCTAATGGACTTGGCGTGCACTTCACACAGAGAGTCCAAGGCGGCTTCAGGCCGCCCTTGTTCTCACTTTTTCCTCACCTGCGAGAACACGGCCAGAAGGCGGTTGCGTCATACGCGGCGCTTGGCGTTTTGGACGCAGAGGCGCATTGGCGAGCACTTCACTCAGAGTCTCCAACCTGCCTTGGCGTCCGCCTTTGTTCTAACACCTTTCTGCAACTGGGAGAACACTGCCCTCTAGTAGTGTTCGTCTTCGCTGCGTTTGTAGGTTTGGGAAGCCTAAGGGCCTTCCCTGGAACTCAACTCGGTGTAGCCAACAGGCTTCTAGTCCGCCCCTGTTCTTAAGGTCTTTCCTCCCCTGGGATCTCACGCCCCCCCCCCCCCCAGGAGACGTCACCTGAGGAGCGATGATACGTTTTGGAAGCAAAAGGGACCTGGGGTGCCCTGCCCTGAGAGTGTCCAACTTGCCTCCAGTGCGGCCTTGTTCTAACTTCTTTCCGCAGCAGGGAACACGCTGCCACATAGGAAACTTCACTTCAGGTCGAGTTTACGTTGTGGAAGCCTAAGGGTCTGGGCCTGCACTTAATTCGCAGTGTGCAACTTGCCTAGGGTGCGCCCCAGGTTCCAACTTCTTTCCACAGCCGGGAGCAAACTGCCCCTTGGGAATCCTCCCTTTGAAGGTCGCGTTCACGTTTTGGAAGCCGCAGCGTCTTTGCGTGCCCATAACTCGGAGTATCCAACAAGCTTCTAGTACGCCCTTCTTCTCAAGTCTTCCCTTCGCTTGGGAACACACTGCCACTGAGGAGACTTCACCTGAAGCACGATGACACGCTTTGCAGCCCAAGGGACTGGACGGGCAACTTAACTCAGAAGCTCCAACAGCCTTCTAGTCGGCCTTGGTTCTAAGTTCTTTCCTGCAATGGGAACACACGGCCGCATAGGCCTCTTGGCCTTCAGAGCGTTTCTACGTTTTGGAAGCAGAAGGGCCTTAGCCTGCACTTTACTCAGAGCTTGCAACTTGGCGTAGAGGCGCATTGGCGAGCACTTCACTCAGAGTCTCCAACCTGCCTTAGAGTCCGCCTTTGTTCTAACACCTTTCCGCAACTGGGAGAACACTGCCCTCTAGTAGTGTTCTTCTTCGCTGCGTTTGTAGGTTTGGGAAGCCTAAGGGCCTTCCCTGGAACTCAACTCGGTGTAGCCAACAGGCTTCTCGTCCGCCCCTGTTCTAAGGTCTTTCCTCCCCTGGGATCTCACGGGCCCCCCCTCCCCCAGGAGACGTCACCTGAGGAGCGATGATACGTTTTGGAAGCAAAAGGGGACCTGGGGTTCCCTGACCTGAGAGTGTCCAACTTGCCTCCAGTGCGGCCTTGTTCTAACTTCTTTCCACAGCAGGGAACACGCTGCCCCATAGGAAACTTCACTTCAGGTCGAGTTTACGTTGTGGAAACATAAGGGTCTGGGCCTGCACTTATCTCGCAGTGTGCAACTTGCCTAGGGTGCGCCCCAGGTTCCAACTTCTTTCCACAGCCGGGAGCAAACTGCCCCTTGGGAATCCTCCCTTGAAGGTCACGTTCACGTTTTGGAAGCCGCAGCGTCTTTGCGTGCCCTTAACTCGGAGTATCCAACAAGCTTCTAGTACGCCCTTCTTCTCAAGTCTTCCCTTCGCTTGGGAACACACTGCCACTGAGGAGACTTCACCTGAAGCGCGATGACACGCTTTGCAGCCCAAGGGACTGGACGGGCAACTTAACTCAGAAGCTCCAACAGCCTTCTAGTCGGCCTTGGTTCTAAGTTCTTTCCTGCAATGGGAACACATGGCCGCATAGGCCTCTTGGCCTTCAGAGCGTTTCTACGTTTTGGAAGCAGAAGGGCCTTAGCCTGCACTTTACTCAGAGCTTGCAACTTGGCGTAGAGGCGCATTGGCGAGCACTTCACTCAGAGTCTCCAACCTGCCCTAGAGTCCGCCTTTGTTCTAACACCTTTCCGCAACTGGGAAACACAGCCCTCTTGTAGTGTTCGTCTTCGCTGCGTTTGTAGGTTTGGGGAGCCTAAGGGGCTTCCCTGGAACTCAACTCGGTGTAGCCAACAGGCCTCTAGTCCGCCCCTGTTCTAAGGTCTTTCCTCCCCTGGGATCTCACAGCCCCCCCCAGAGACGTCACCTTAGGAGCGATGATACGTTTTGGAAGCAAAAGGGGACCTGGGGTGCCCTGCCCTGAGAGTGTCCAACTTGCCTCCAGTGCGGCCTTGTTCTAACTTCTTTCCACAGTAGGGAACACGCTGCCCCATAGGAAACATCACTTCAGGTCGAGTTTACGTTGTAGAAGCCTAAGGGTCTGGGCCTCCACTTAACTCGCAGTGTGCAACTTGCCTAGGGTGCGCCCCAGGTTCCAACTTCTTTCCACAGCCGGGAGCAAACTGCCCTTTGGGAATCCTGGCTTGAAGGTCGCGTTCACGTTTTGGAAGCCGCAGCGTCTTTGCGTGCCCTTAACTCGGAGTATCCAAGAAGCTTCTAGTACGCCCTTCTTCTCAAGTCTTCCCTTCTCTTGGGAACACACTGCCACTGAGGAGACTTCACCTGAAGCGCGATGACACGCTTTGCAGCCCAAGGGACTGGACGGGCAACTGAACTCAGAAGCTCCAAGTGCCTTCTAGTCGGCCTTGGTTCTAAGTTCTTTCCTTCCTGCAATGGGAACACACGGCCGCATAGGCCTCTTGGCCTTCAGAGCGTTTCTACGTTTTGGAAGCAGAAGGGCCTTAGCCTGCACTTTACTCAGAGCTTGCAACTTGGCGTAGAGGCGCATTGGCGAGCACTTCACTCAGAGTCTCCAACCGGCCTTGGCGTCCGCCTTTGTTCTAACACCTTTCCGCAACTGGGAGAACACTGCCCACTAGTAGTGTTCGTCTTCGCTGCGTTTGTAGGTTTGGGAAGCCTAAGGGCCTTCCCTGGAACTCAACTCGGTGTAGCCAACAGGCTTCTAGTCCGCCCCTGTTCTTAAGGTCTTTCCTCCCCTGGGATCTCACGGGCCCCTACTCCCCCAGGAGACGTCACCTGAGGAGCGATGATACGTTTTGGAAGCAAAAGGGGACCTTGGGTGCCCTGACCTGAGAGTGTCCAACTTGCCTCCAGTGCGGCCTTCCTCTAACTTCTTTCCGCAGCAGGGAACACGCTGCCACATAGGAAACTTCACTTCAGGTCGAGTTTACGTTGTGGAAGCCTAAGGGTCTGGGCCTGCACTTAACTCGCAATTTGCAACTTGCCTAGGGTGCGCCCCAGGTTCCAACTTCTTTCCACAGCCGGGAGCAAACTGCCCCTTGGGAATCCTCCCTTTGAAGGTCGCGTTCATGTTTTGGAAGCCGCAGCGTCTTTGCGTGCCCTTAACTCGGAGTATCCAACAAGCTTCTAGTACGCCCTTCTTCTCAAGTCTTCCCTTCGCTTGGGAACACACTGCCACTGAGGAGACTTCACCTGAAGCGCGATGACACGCTTTGCAGCCCAAGGGACTGGACGGGCAACTTAACTCAGAAGCTCCAACTGCCTTCTAGTCGGCCTTGGTTCTAAGTTCTTTCCTTCCTCCAATGGGAACACACGGCCGCATAGGCCTCTTGGCCTTCGGAGCGTTTCTACGTGTTGGAAGCAGCAGGGCCTAAGCCTGCACTTTACGTAGAGCTTGCAACTTGGCGTAGAGTCCGCCTTGGTTCTAAGTTCTTGCCTGAGCTGCGAACACGCTGCCGCATATGAGGCTTCACCTGAAGAGCGAGGCTACCTTTTGGAAGCCTAATGGACTAGGCGTGCACTTCACACAGAGAGTCCAAGTCGGCTTCAGGCCGCCCTTGTTCTCACTTCTTTCCTCACCTGCGAGAACACGGCCAGAAGGCGGTTGCGTCGTACGCGGCGCTTGGCGTTTTGGACGCAGAGGCGCATTGGCGAGCACTTCCCTCAGAGTCTCCAACCTGCCTTGGCGTCCGCCTTTGTTCTAACATCTTTCCGCAACTGGGAGAACACTGCCCTCTAGTAGTGTTCGTCTTCGCTGCGTTTGTAGGTTTGGGAAGCCTAAGGGCCTTCCCTGGAACTCAACTCGGTGTAGCCAACAGGCTTCTAGTCCGCCCCTGTTCTAAGGTCTATCCTCCCCTGGGATTTCACGCCCCGCCCCAGGAGACGTCACCTGAGGAGCGATGATACGTTTTGGAAGCAAAAGGGGACCTGGGGTGCCCTGCCCTGAGAGTGTCCAACTTGCCTCCAGTGCGGCCTTGCTCTAACTTCTTTCCGCAGCAGGGAACACGCTGCCACATAGGAAACTTCACTTCAGGTCGAGTTTACGTTGTGGAAGCCTAAGGGTCTCGGCCTGCACTTAACTCGCAGTGTGCAACTTGCCTAGGGTGCGCCCCAGGTTCCAACTTCTTTCCACAGCCGGGAGCAAACTGCCCCTTGGGAATCCTCCCTTTGAAGGTCGCGTTCACGTTTTGGAAGCCGCAGCGTCTTTGCGTGCCCTTAACTCGGAGTATCCAACAAGCTTCTAGTACGCCCTTCTTCTCAAGTCTTCCCTTCGCTTGGGAACACACTGCCACTGAGGAGACTTCACCTGAAGCGCGATGACACGCTTTGCAGCCCAAGGGACTGGACGGGCAACTGAACTCAGAAGCTCCAACTGCCTTCTAGTCGGCCTTGGTTCTAAGTTCTTTCCTTCCTGCAATGGGAACACACGGCCGCAGAGGCCTCTTGGCCTTCGGAGCGTTTCTACGTGTTGGAAGCAGCAGGGCCTTAGCCTGCACTTTACGTAGAGCTTGCAACTTGGCGTAGAGTCCGCCTTGGTTCTAAGTTCTTGCCTGAGCTGCGAACACGCTGCCGCTTATGAGGCTTCACCTGAAGAGCGAGGCTACCTTTTGGAAGCCTAATGGACTTGGCGTGCACTTCACACAGAGAGTCCAAGTCGGCTTCAGGCCGCCCTTGTTCTCACTTCTTTCCTCACCTGCGAGAACACGGCCAGAAGGCGGTTGCGTCGTACGTGGCGCTTGGCGTTTTGGACGCAGAGGCGCATTGGCGAGCACTTCCCTCAGAGTCTCCAACCTGCCTTGGCATCCGCCTTTGTTCTAACACCTTTCCGCCACTGGGAGAACACTGCCCTCTAGTAGTGTTCGCCTTCGCTGCGTTTGTAGGTTTGGGAAGCCTAAGGGCCTTCCCTGGAACTCAACTCGGTGTAGCCAACAGGCTTCTAGTCCGCCCCTGTTCTAAGGTCTTTCCTCCCCTGGGATCTCACGCCCCCCCCCAGGAGACGTCACCTGAGGAGCGATGATACGTTTTGGAAACAAAAGGGGACCTGGGGTGCCCTGCCCTGAGAGTGTCCAACTTGCCTCCAGTGCGGCCTTGTTCTAACTTCTTTCTGCAGCAGGGAACACGCTGCCACATAGGAAACTTCACTTCAGGTCGAATTTACGTTGTGGAAGCCTAAGGGTCTGGGCCTGCACTTAACTCGCAGTGTGCAACTTGCCTAGGGTGCGCCCCAGGTTCCAACTTCTTTCCACAGCCCGGAGCAAACTGCCCCTTGGGAATCCTCCCTTTGAAGGTCGCGTTCACGTTTTGGAAGCCGCAGCATCTTTGCGTGCCCTTAACTCGGAGTATCCAACAAGCTTCTAGTACGCCCTTCTTCTCATGTCTTCCCTTCGCTTGGGAACACACTGCCACTGAGGAGACTTCACCTGAAGCGCGATGACACGCTTTGCAGCCCAAGGGACTGGACGGGCAACTTAACTCAGAAGCTCCAACTGCCTTCTAGTCGGCCTTGGTTCTAAGTTCTTTCCTTCCTGCAATGGGAACCCACGGCCGCATAGGCCTCTTGGCCTTCGGAGCGTTTCTACGTGTTGGAAGCAGCAGGGCCTTAGCCTGCACTTTACGTAGAGCTTGCAACTTGGCGTAGAGTCCGCCTTGGTTCTAAGTTCTTGCCTGAGCTGCGAACACGCTGCCGCTTATGAGGCTTCACCTGAAGAGCGAGGCTACCTTTTGGAAGCCTAATGGACTTGGCGTGCACTTCACACAGAGAGTCCAAGTCGGCTTCAGGCCGCCCTTGTTCTCACTTCTTTCCTCACCTGCGAGAACACGGCCAGAAGGCGGTTGCGTCGTACGCGGCGCTTGGCGTTTTGGACGCAGAGGCGCATTGGCGAGCACTTCACTCAGAGTCTCCAACCTGCCTTGGCGTCCGCCTTTGTTCTAACACCTTTCCGCAACTGGGAGAACACTGCCCTCTAGTAGTGTTCGTCTTCGCTGCGTTTGTAGGTTTGGGAAGCCTAAGGGCCTTCCCTGGAACTCAACTCGGTGTAGCCAACAGGCTTCTAGTCCGCCCCTGTTCTTAAGGTCTTTCCTCTCCTGGGATCTCACGCCCCCCCCCCAGGAGACGTCACCTGAGGAGCGATGATACGTTTTGGAAGCAAAAGGGACCTGGGGTGCCCTGCCCTGAGAGTGTCCAACTTGCCTCTAGTGCGGCCTTGTTCTAACTTCTTTCCGCAGCAGGGAAAACGCTGCCACATAGGAAACTTCACTTCAGGTCGAATTTACGTTGTGGAAGCCTAAGGGTCTGGGCCTGCACTTAACTCGCAGTGTGCAACTTGCCTAGGGTGCGCCCCAGGTTCCAACTTCTTTCCACAGCCGGGAGAAAACTGCCCCTTGGGAATCCTCCCTTTGAAGGTCGCGTTCACGTTTTGGAAGCCGCAGCGTCTTTGCGTGCCCTTAACTCGGAGTATCCAACAAGCTTCTAGTACGCCCTTCTTCTCAAGTCTTCCCTTCGCTTGGGAACACACTGCCACTGAGGAGACTTCACCTGAAGCGCGATGACACGCTTTGCAGCCCAAGGGACTGGACGGGCAACTGAACTCAGAAGCTCCAAGTGCCTTCTAGTCGGCCTTGGTTCTAAGTTCTTTCCTTCCTGCAATGGGAACACACGGCCGCAGAGGCCTCTTGGCCTTCGGAGCGTTTCTACGTGTTGGAAGCAGCAGGGCCTTAGCCTGCACTTTACGTAGAGCTTGCAACTTGGCGTAGAGTCCGCCTTGGTTCTAAGTTCTTGCCTGAGCTGCGAACACGCTGCCACTTATGAGGCTTCACCTGAAGAGCGAGGCTACCTTTTGGAAGCCTAATGGACTTGGCGTGCACTTCACACAGAGAGTCCAAGTCGGCTTCAGGCCGCCCTTGTTCTCACTTCTTTCCTCACCTGCGAGAACACGGCCAGAAGGCGGTTGCGTCGTACGTGGCGCTTGGCGTTTTGGACGCAGAGGCGCATTGGCGAGCACTTCCCTCAGAGTCTCCAACCTGCCTTGGCGTCCGCCTTTGTTCTAACACCTTTCCGCAACTGGGAGAACACTGCCCTCTAGTAGTGTTCGTCTTCGCTGCGTTTGTAGGTTTGGAAAGCCTAAGGGCCTTCCCTGGAACTCAACTCGGTGTAGCCAACAGGCTTCTAGTCCGCCCCTGTTCTAAGGTCTTTCCTCCCCTGGGATCTCACGCCCCCCCCCCAGGAGACGTCACCTGAGGAGCGATGATACGTTTTGGAAGCAAAAGGGGACCTGGGGTGCCCTGCCCTGAGAGTGTCCAACTTGCCTCCAGTGCAGCCTTGTTCTAACTTCTTTCCGCAGCACGGAACACGCTGCCACATAGGAAACTTCACTTCAGGTCGAATTTACGTTGTGGAAGCCTAAGGGTCTGGCCCTGCACTTAACTCGCAGTGTGCAACTTGCCTAGGGTGCGCCCCAGGTTCCAACTTCTTTCCACAGCCGGGAGCAAACTGCCCCTTGGGAATCCTCCCTTTGAAGGTCGCGTTCACGTTTTGGAAGCCGCAGCGTCTTTGCGTGCCCTTAACTCGGAGTATCCAACAAGCTTCTAGTACGCCCTTCTTCTCAAGTCTTCCCTTCGCTTGGGAACAGACTGCCACTGAGGAGACTTCACCTGAAGCGCGATGACACGCTTTGCAGCCCAAGGGACTGGACGGGCAACTGAACTCAGAAGCTCCAAGTGCCTTCTAGTCGGCCTTGGTTCTAAGTTCTTTCCTTCCTGCAATGGGAACACACGGCCGCAGAGGCCTCTTGGCCTTCGGAGCGTTTCTACGTGTTGGAAGCAGCAGGGCCTTAGCCTGCACTTTACGTAGAGCTTGCAACTTGGCGTAGAGTCCGCCTTGGTTCTAAGTTCTTGCCTGAGCTGCGAACACGCTGCCGCTTATGAGGCTTCACCTGAAGAGCGAGGCTACCTTTTGGAAGCCTAATGGACTTGGCGTGCACTTCACACAGAGAGTCCAAGTCGGCTTCAGGCCGCCCTTGTTCTCACTTCTTTCCTCACCTGCGAGAACACGGCCAGAAGGCGGTTGCGTCGTACGTGGCGCTTGGCGTTTTGGACGCAGAGGCGCATTGGCGAGCACTTCCCTCAGAGTCTCCAACCTGCCTTGGCGTCCGCCTTTGTTCTAACACCTTTCCGCCACTGGGAGAACACTGCCCTCTAGTAGTGTTCGTCTTCGCTGCGTTTGTAGGTTTGGGAAGCCTAAGGGCCTTCCCTGGAACTCAACTCGGTGTAGCCAACAGGCTTCTAGTCCGCCCCTGTTCTAAGGTCTTTCCTCCCCTGGGATCTCACGCCCCCCCCCCAGGAGACGTCACCTGAGGAGCGATGATACGTTTTGGAAGCAAAAGGGGACCTGGGGTGCCCTGCCCTGAGAGTGTCCAACTTGCCTCCAGTGCGGCCTTGTTCTAACTTCTTTCCGCAGCAGGGAACACGCTGCCACATAGGAAACTTCACTTCAGGTCGAATTTACGTTGTGGAAGCCTAAGGGTCTGGGCCTGCACTTAACTCGCAGTGTGCAACTTGCCTAGGGTGCGCCCCAGGTTCCAACTTCTTTCCACAGCCCGGAGCAAACTGCCCCTTGGGAATCCTCCCTTTGAAGGTCGCGTTCACGTTTTGGAAGCCGCAGCGTCTTTGCGTGCCCTTAACTCGGAGTATCCAACAAGCTTCTAGTACGACCTTCTTCTCAAGTCTTCCCTTCGCTTGGGAACACACTGCCACTGAGGAGACTTCACCTGAAGCGCGATGACACGCTTTGCAGCCCAAGGGACTGGACGGGCAACTGAACTCAGAAGCTCCAAGTGCCTTCTAGTCGGCCTTGGTTCTAAGTTCTTTCCTTCCTGCAATGGGAACACACGCCCCAGAGGCCTCTTGGCCTTCGGAGCGTTTCTACGTGTTGGAAGCAGCAGGGCCTTAGCCTGCACTTTACGTAGAGCTTGCAACTTGGCGTAGAGTCCGCCTTGGTTCTAAGTTCTTGCCTGAGCTGCGAACACGCTGCCACTTATGAGGCTTCACCTGAAGAGCGAGGCTACCTTTTGGAAGCCTAATGGACTTGGCGTGCACTTCACACAGAGAGTCCAAGTCGGCTTCAGGCCGCCCTTGTTCTCACTTCTTCCTCACCTGCGAGAACACGGCCAGAAGGCGGTTGCGTCGTACGTGGCGCTTGGCGTTTTGGACGCAGAGGCGCATTGGCGAGCACTTCCCTCAGAGTCTCCAACCTGCCTTGGCGTCCGCCTTTGTTCTAACACCTTTCCGCAACTGGGAGAACACTGCCCTCTAGTAGTGTTCGTCTTCGCTGCGTTTGTAGGTTTGGAAAGCCTAAGGGCCTTCCCTGGAACTCAACTCGGTGTAGCCAACAGGCTTCTAGTCCGCCCCTGTTCTAAGGTCTTTCCTCCCCTGGGATCTCACGCCCCCCCCCAAGGAGACGTCACCTGAGGAGCGATGATACGTTTTGGAAGCAAAAGGGGACCTGGGGTGCCCTGCCCTGAGAGTGTCCAACTTGCCTCCAGTGCAGCCGTGTTCTAACTTCTTTCCGCAGCACGGAACACGCTGCCACATAGGAAACTTCACTTCAGGTCGAATTTACGTTGTGGAAGCCTAAGGGTCTGGGCCTGCACTTAACTCGCAGTGTGCAACTTGCCTAGGGTGCGCCCCAGGTTCCAACTTCTTTCCACAGCCGGGAGCAAACTGCCCCTTGGGAATCCTCCCTTTGAAGGTCGCGTTCACGTTTTGGAAGCCGCAGCGTCTTTGCGTGCCCTTAACTCGGAGTATCCAACAAGCTTCTAGTACGCCCTTCTTCTCAAGTCTTCCCTTCGCTTGGGAACACACTGCCACTGAGGAGACTTCACCTGAAGCGCGATGACATGCTTTGCAGCCCAAGGGACTGGACGGGCAACTGAACTCAGAAGCTCCAAGTGCCTTCTAGTCGGCCTTGGTTCTAAGTTCTTTCCTTCCTGCAATGGGAACACACGGCCGCAGAGGCCTCTTGGCCTTCGGAGCGTTTCTACGTGTTGGAAGCAGCAGGGCCTTAGCCTGCACTTTACGTAGAGCTTGCAACTTGGCGTAGAGTCCGCCTTGGTTCTAAGTTCTTGCCTGAGCTGCGAACACGCTGCCGCTTATGAGGCTTCACCTGAAGAGCGAGGCTACCTTTTGGAAGCCTAATGGACTTGGCGTGCACTTCACACAGAGAGTCCAAGTCGGCTTCAGGCCGCCCTTGTTCTCACTTCTTTCCTCACCTGCGAGAACACGGCCAGAAGGCGGTTGCGTCGTACGTGGCGCTTGGCGTTTTGGACGCAGAGGCGCATTGGCGAGCACTTCCCTCAGAGTCTCCAACCTGCCTTGGCGTCCGCCTTTGTTCTAACACCTTTCCGCAACTGGGAGAACACTGCCCTCTAGTAGTGTTCGTCTTCGCTGCGTTTGTAGGTTTGGGAAGCCTAAGGGCCTTCCCTGGAACTCAACTCGGTGTAGCCAACAGGCTTCTAGTCCGCCCCTGTTCTAAGGTCTTTCCTCCCCTGGGATCTCACGCCCCCCCCCCAGGAGACGTCACCTGAGGAGCGATGATAGGTTTTGGAAGCAAAAGGGGACCTGGGGTGCCCTGCCCTGAGAGTGTCGAACTTGCCTCCAGTGCGGCCTTGTTCTAACTTCTTTCCGCAGCAGGGAACACGCTGCCACTTAGGAAACTTCACTTCAGGTCGAATTTACGTTGTGGAAGCCTAAGGGTCTGGGCCTGCACTTAACTCGCAGTGTGCAACTTGCCTAGGGTGCGCCCCAGGTTCCAACTTCTTTCCACAGCCGGGAGCAAACTGCCCCTTGGGAATCCTCCCTTTGAAGGTCGCGTTCACGTTTTGGAAGCCGCAGCGTCTTTGCGTGCCCTTAACTCGGAGTATCCAACAAGCTTCTAGTACGCCCTTCTTCTCATGTCTTCCCTTCGCTTGGGAACACATTGCCACTGAGGAGACTTCACCTGAAGCGCGATGACACGCTTTGCAGCCCAAGGGACTGGACGGGCAACTTAACTCAGAAGCTCCAACTGCCTTCTAGTCGGCCTTGGTTCTAAGTTCTTTCCTTCCTGCAATGGGAACACACGGCCGCATAGGCCTCTTGGCCTTCGGAGCGTTTCTACGTGTTGGAAGCAGCAGGGCCTTAGCCTGCACTTTACGTAGAGCTTGCAACTTGGCGTAGAGTCCGCCTTGGTTCTAAGTTCTTGCCTGAGCTGCGAACACGCTGCCGCTTATGAGGCTTCACCTGAAGAGCGAGGCTACCTTTTGGAAGCCTAATGGACTTGGCGTGCACTTCACACAGAGAGTCCAAGTCGGCTTCAGGCCGCCCTTGTTCTCACTTCTTTCCTCACCTGCGAGAACACGGCCAGAAGGCGGTTGCGTCGTACGCGGCGCTTGGCGTTTTGGACGCAGAGGCGCATTGGCGAGCACTTCCCTCAGAGTCTCCAACCTGCCTTGGCGTCCGCCTTTGTTCTAACACCTTTCCGCAACTGGGAGAACACTGCCCTCTAGTAGTGTTCGTCTTCGCTGCGTTTGTAGGTTTGGGAAGCCTAAGGGCCTTCCCTGGAACTCAACTCGGTGTAGCCAACAGGCTTCTAGTCCGCCCCTGTTCTTAAGGTCTTTCCTCCCCTGGGATCTCACGCCCCCCCCCCCCCCAGGAGACGTCACCTGAGGAGCGATGATACGTTTTGGAAGCAAAAGGGACCTGGGGTGCCCTGCCCTGAGAGTGTCCAACTTGCCTCCAATGCGGCCTTTTTCTAACTTGTTTCCGCAGCAGGGAACACGCTGCCACATAGGAAACTTCACTTCAGGTCGAGTTTACGTTGTGGAAGCCTAAGGGTCTGGGCCTGCACTTAACTCGCAGTGTGCAACTTGCCTAGGGTGCGCCCCAGGTTCCAACTTCTTTCCACAGCCGGGAGCAAACTGCCCCTTGGGAATCCTCCCTTTGAAGGTCGCGTTCACGTTTTGGAAGCCGCAGCGTCTTTGCGTGCCCTTAACTCGGAGTATCCAACAAGCTTCTAGTACGCCCTTCTTCTCAAGTCTTCCCTTCGCTTGGGAACACACTGCCACTGAGGAGACTTCACCTGAAGCGCGATGACACGCTTTGCAGCCCAAGGGACTGGACGGGCAACTGAACTCAGAAGCTCCAAGTGCCTTCTAGTCGGCCTTGGTTCTAAGTTCTTTCCTTCCTGCAATGGGAACACACGGCCGCAGAGGCCTCTTGGCCTTCGGAGCGTTTCTACGTGTTGGAAGCAGCAGGGCCTTAGCCTGCACTTTACGTAGAGCTTGCAACTTGGCGTAGAGTCCGCCTTGGTTCTAAGTTCTTGCCTGAGCTGCGAACACGCTGCCGCTTATGAGGCTTCACCTGAAGAGCGAGGCTACCTTTTGGAAGCCTAATGGACTTGGCGTGCACTTCACACAGAGAGTCCAAGTCGGCTTCAGGCCGCCCTTGTTCTCACTTCTTTCCTCACCTGCGAGAACACGGCCAGAAGGCGGTTGCGTCGTACGTGGCTCTTGGCGTTTTGGACGCAGAGGCGCATTGGCGAGCACTTCCCTCAGAGTCTCCAACCTGCCTTGGCGTCCGCCTTTGTTCTAACACCTTTCCGCAACTGGGAGAACACTGCCCTCTAGTAGTGTTCGTCTTCGCTGCGTTTGTAGGTTTGGGAAGCCTAAGGGCCTTCCCTGGAACTCAACTCGGTGTAGCCAACAGGCTTCTAGTCCGCCCCTGTTCTAAGGTCTTTCCTCCCCAGGGATCTCACGCCCCCCCCCCCCAGGAGACGTCACCTGAGGAGCGATGATACGTTTTGGAAGCAAAAGGGGACCTGGGGTGCCCTGCCCTGAGAGTGTCCAACTTGCCTCCAGTGCGGCCTTGTTCTAACTTCTTTCCGCAGCAGGGAACACGCTGCCACATAGGAAACTTCACTTCAGGTCGAATTTACGTTGTGGAAGCCTAAGGGTCTGGGCCTGCACTTAACTCGCAGTGTGCAACTTGCCTAGGGTGCGCCCCAGGTTCCAACTTCTTTCCACAGCCGGGAGCAAACTGCCCCTTGGGAATCCTCCCTTTGAAGGTCGCGTTCACGTTTTGGAAGCCGCAGCGTCTTTGCGTGCCCTTAACTCGGAGTATCCAACAAGCTTCTAGTACGCCCTTCTTCTCATGTCTTCCCTTCGCTTGGGAACACACTGCCACTGAGGAGACTTCACCTGAAGCGCGATGACACGCTTTGCAGCCCAAGGGACTGGACGGGCAACTTAACTCAGAAGCTCCAACTGCCTTCTAGTCGGCCTTGGTTCTAAGTTCTTTCCTTCCTGCAATGGGAACCCACGGCCGCATAGGCCTCTTGGCCTTCGGAGCGTTTCTACGTGTTGGAAGCAGCAGGGCCTTAGCCTGCACTTTACGTAGAACTTGCAACTTGGCGTAGAGTCCGCCTTGGTTCTAAGTTCTTGCCTGAGCTGCGAACACGCTGCCGCTTATGAGGCTTCACCTGAAGAGCGAGGCTACCTTTTGGAAGCCTAATGGACTTGGCGTGCACTTCACACAGAGAGTCCAAGTCGGCTTCAGGCCGCCCTTGTTCTCACTTCTTTCCTCACCTGCGAGAACACGGCCAGAAGGCGGTTGCGTCGTACGCGGCGCTTGGCGTTTTGGACGCAGAGGCGCATGGGCGAGCACTTCCCTCAGAGTCTCCAACCTGCCTTGGCGTCCGCCTTTGTTCTAACACCTTTCCGCAACTGGGAGAACACTGCCCTCTAGTAGTGTTCGTCTTCGCTGCGTTTGTAGGTTTGGGAAGCCTAAGGGCCTTCCCTGGAACTCAACTCGGTGTAGCCAACAGGCTTCTAGTCCGCCCCTGTTCTTAAGGTCTTTCCTCCCCTGGGATCTCACGCCCCCCCCCAGGAGACGTCACCTGAGGAGCGATGATACGTTTTGGAAGCAAAAGGGACCTGGGGTGCCCTGCCCTGAGAGTGTCCAACTTGCCTCCAGTGCGGCCTTTTTCTAACTTGTTTCCGCAGCAGGGAACACGCTGCCACATAGGAAACTTCACTTCAGGTCGAGTTTACGTTGTGGAAGCCTAAGGGTCTGGGCCTGCACTTAACTCGCAGTGTGCAACTTGCCTAGGGTGCGCCCCAGGTTCCAACTTCTTTCCACAGCCGGGAGCAAACTGCCCCTTGGGAATCCTCCCTTTGAAGGTCGCGTTCACGTTTTGGAAGTCGCAGCGTCTTTGCGTGCCCTTAACTCGGAGTATCCAACAAACTTCTAGTACGCCCTTCTTCTCAAGTCTTCCCTTCGCTTGGGAAAACACTGCCACTCAGGAGACTTCACCTGAAGCGCGATGACACGCTTTGCAGCCCAAGGGACTGGACGGGCAACTTAACTCAGAAGCTCCAACTGCCTTCTAGTCGGCCTTGGTTCTAAGTTCTTTCCTTCCTGCAATGGGAACCCACGGCCGCATAGGCCTCTTGGGCTTCGGAGCGTTTCTACGTGTTGGAAGCAGCAGGGCCTTAGCCTGCACTTTACGTAGAGCTTGCAACTTGGCGTAGAGTCCGCCTTGGTTCTAAGTTCTTGCCTGAGCTGCGAACACGCTGCCGCATATGAGGCTTCACCTGAAGAGCGAGGCTACCTTTTGGAAGCCTGATGGACTAGGCGTGCACTTCACACAGAGGGTCCAAGTCGGCTTCATGCCGCCCTTGTTCTCACTTCTTTCCTCACCTGCGAGAACACGGCCAGAAGGCGGTTGGGTCGTACGCGGCGCTTGGCGTTTTGGACGCAGAGGCGCATTGGCGAGCACTTCCCTCAGAGTCTCCAACCTGCCTTGGCGTCCGCCTTTGTTCTAACACCTTTCCACAACTGGGAGAACACTGCCCTCTAGTAGTGTTCGTCTTCGCTGCGTTTGTAGGTTTGGGAAGCCTAAGGGCCTTCCCTGGAACTCAACTCGGTGTAGCCAACAGGCTTCTAGTCCGCCCCTGTTCTAAGGTCTTTCCTCCCCTGGGATCTCACGCCCCCCCCCCCCAGGAGACGTCACCTGAGGAGCGATGATACGTTTTGGAAGCAAAAGGGGACCTGGGGTGCCCTGCCCTGAGAGTGTCCAACTTGCCTCCAGTGCGGCCTTGCTCTAACTTCTTTCCGCAGCAGGGAACACGCTGCCACATAGGAAACTTCACTTCAGGTCGAGTTTACGTTGTGGAAGCCTAAGGGTCTCGGCCTGCACTTAACTCGCAGTGTGCAACTTGCCTAGGGTGCGCCCCAGGTTCCAACTTCTTTCCACAGCCGGGAGCAAACTGCCCCTTGGGAATCCTCCCTTTGAAGGTCGCGTTCACGTTTTGGAAGCCGCAGCGTCTTTGCGTGCCCTTAACTCGGAGTATCCAACAAGCTTCTAGTACGCCCTTCTTCTCAAGTCTTCCCTTCGCTTGGGAACACACTGCCACTGAGGAGACTTCACCTGAAGCGCGATGACACGCTTTGCAGCCCAAGGGACTGGACGGGCAACTGAACTCAGAAGCTCCAAGTGCCTTCTAGTCGGCCTTGGTTCTAAGTTCTTTCCTTCCTGCAATGGGAACACACGGCCGCAGAGGCCTCTTGGCCTTCGGAGCGTTTCTACGTGTTGGAAGCAGCAGGGCCTTAGCCTGCACTTTACGTAGAGCTTGCAACTTGGCGTAGAGTCCGCCTTGGTTCTAAGTTCTTGCCTGAGCTGCGAACACGCTGCCGCTTATGAGGCTTCACCTGAAGAGCGAGGCTACCTTTTGGAAGCCTAATGGACTTGGCGTGCACTTCACACAGAGAGTCCAAGTCGGCTTCAGGCCGCCCTTGTTCTCACTTCTTTCCTCACCTGCGAGAACACGGCCAGAAGGCGGTTGCGTCGTACGTGGCGCTTGGCGTTTTGGACGCAGAGGCGCATTGGCGAGCACTTCCCTCAGAGTCTCCAACCTGCCTTGGCGTCCGCCTTTGTTCTAACACCTTTCCGCAACTGGGAGAACACTGCCCTCTAGTAGTGTTCGTCTTCGCTGCGTTTGTAGGTTTGGGAAGCCTAAGGGCCTTCCCTGGAACTCAACTCGGTGTAGCCAACAGGCTTCTAGTCCGCCCCTGTTCTAAGGTCTTTCCTCCCCTGGGATCTCACGCCCCCCCCCCAGGAGACGTCACCTGAGGAGCGATGATACGTTTTGGAAGCAAAAGGGGACCTGGGGTGCCCTGCCCTGAGAGTGTCCAACTTGCCTCCAGTGCGGCCTTGTTCTAACTTCTTTCCGCAGCAGGGAACACGCTGCCACATAGGAAACTTCACTTCAGGTCGAATTTACGTTGTGGAAGCCTAAGGGTCTGGGCCTGCACTTAACTCGCAGTGTGCAACTTGCCTAGGGTGCGCCCCAGGTTCCAACTTCTTTCCACAGCCGGGAGCAAACTGCCCCTTGGGAATCCTCCCTTTGAAGGTCGCGTTCACGTTTTGGAAGCCGCAGCGTCTTTGCGTGCCCTTAACTCGGAGTATCCAACAAGCTTCTAGTACGCCCTTCTTCTCAAGTCTTCCCTTCGCTTGGGAACACACTGCCACTGAGGAGACTTCACCTGAAGCGCGATGACATGCTTTGCAGCCCAAGGGACTGGACGGGCAACTGAACTCAGAAGCTCCAACTGCCTTCTAGTCGGCCTTGGTTCTAAGTTCTTTCCTTCCTGCAATGGGAACCCACGGCCGCATAGGCCTCTTGGCCTTCGGAGCGTTTCTACGTGTTGGAAGCAGCAGGGCCTTAGCCTGCACTTTACGTAGAGCTTGCAACTTGGCGTAGAGTCCGCCTTGGTTCTAAGTTCTTGCCTGAGCTGCGAACACGCTGCCGCTTATGAGGCTTCACCTGAAGAGCGAGGCTACCTTTTGGAAGCCTAATGGACTTGGCGTGCACTTCACACAGTGAGTCCAAGTCGGCTTCAGGCCGCCCTTGTTCTCACTTCTTTCCTCACCTGCGAGAACACGGCCAGAAGGCGGTTGCGTCGTACGCGGCGCTTGGCGTTTTTGACGCAGAGGCGCATTGGCGAGCACTTCACTCAGAGTCTCCAACCTGCCTTGGCGTCCGCCTTTGTTCTAACACCTTTCCGCAACTGGGAGAACACTGCCCTCTAGTAGTGTTCGTCTTCGCTGCGTTTGTAGGTTTGGGAAGCCTAAGGGCCTTCCGTGGAACTCAACTCGGTGTAGCCAACAGGCTTCTAGTCCGCCCCTGTTCTTAAGGTCTTTCCTCCCGTGGGATCTCACGCCCCCCACCAGGAGACGTCACCTGAGGAGCGATGATACGTTTTGGAAGCAAAAGGGACCTGGGGTGCCCTGCCCTGAGAGTGTCCAACTTGCCTCCAGTGCGGCCTTTTTCTAACTTGTTTCCGCAGCAGGGAACATGCTGCCACATAGGAAACTTCACTTCAGGTCGAGTTTACGTTGTGGAAGCCTAAGGGTCTGGGCCTGCACTTAACTCGCAGTGTGCAACTTGCCTAGGGTGCGCCCCAGGTTCCAACTTCTTTCCACAGCCGGTAGCAAACTGCCCATTGGGAATCCTCCCTTTGAAGGTCGCGTTCACGTTTTGGAAGCCGCAGCGTATTTGCGTGCCCTTAACTCGGAGTATCCAACAAGCTTCTAGTACGCCCTTCTTCTCAAGTCTTCCCTTCGCTTGGGAACACACTGCCACTGAGGAGACTTCACCTGAAGCGCGATGACACGCTTTGCAGCCCAAGGGACTGGACGGGCAACTTAACTCAGAAGCTCCAACTGCCTTCTAGTCGGCCTTGGTTCTAAGTTCTTTCCTTCCTGCAATGGGAACCCACGGCCGCATAGGCCTCTTGGCCTTCGGAGCGTTTCTACGTGTTGGAAGCAGCAGGGCCTTAGCCTGCACTTTACGTAGAGCTTGCAACTTGGCGTAGAGTCCGCCTTGGTTCTAAGTTCTTGCCTGAGCTGCGAACACGCTGCCGCATATGAGGCTTCACCTGAAGAGCGAGGCTACCTTTTGGAAGCCTAATGGACTAGGCGTGCACTTCACACAGAGTGTCCAAGTCGGCTTCAGGCCGCCCTTGTTCTCACTTCTTTCCTCACCTGCGAGAACACGGCCAGAAGGCGGTTGCGTCGTACGCGGCGCTTGGCGTTTTGGACGCAGAGGCGCATTGGCGAGCACTTCACACAGAGACTCCAACCTGCCTTGGCGTCCGCCTTTGTTCTAACACCTTTCCGCAACTGGGAGAACACTGCCCTCTAGTAGTGTTCGTCTTCGCTGCGTTTGTAGGTTTGGGAAGCCTAAGGGCCTTCCCTGGAACTCAACTCGGTGTAGCCAACAGGCTTCTAGTCCGCCCCTGTTCTAAGGTCTTTCCTCCCCTGGGATTTCACGCCCCTCCCCAGGAGACGTCACCTGAGGAGCGATGATACGTTTTGGAAGCAAAAGGGACCTGGGGTGCCCTGCCCTGAGAGTGTCCAACTTGCCTCCAGTGCGGCCTTGCTCTAACTTCTTTCCGCAGCAGGGAACACGCTGCCACATAGGAAACTTCACTTCAGGTCGAGTTTACGTTGTGGAAGCCTAAGGGTCTGGGCCTGCACTTAACTCGCAGTGTGCAACTTGCCTAGGGTGCGCCCCAGGTTCCAACTTCTTTCCACAGCCGGGAGCAAACTGCCCCTTGGGAATCCTCCCTTTGAAGGTCGCGTTCACGTTTTGGAAGCCACAGCGTCTTTGCGTGCCCTTAACTCGGAGTATCCAACAAGCTTCTAGTACGCCCTTCTTCTCAAGTCTTCCCTTCGCTTGGGAACACACTGCCACTGAGGAGACTTCACCTGAAGCGCGATGACACGCTTTGCAGCCCAAGGGACTGGACGGGCAACTGAACTCAGAAGCTCCAAGTGCCTTCTAGTCGGCCTTGGTTCTAAGTTCTTTCCTTCCTGCAATGGGAACACACGTCCGCAGAGGCCTCTTGGCCTTCGGAGCGTTTCTACGTGTTGGAAGCAGCAGGGACTTAGCCTGCACTTTACGTAGAGCTTGCAACTTGGCGTAGAGTCCGCCTTGGTTCTAAGTTCTTGCCTGAGCTGCGAACACGCTGCCGCTTATGAGGCTTCACCTGAAGAGCGAGGCTACCTTTTGGAAGCCTAATGGACTTGGCGTGCACTTCACACAGAGAGTCCAAGTCGGCTTCAGGCCGCCCTTGTTCTCACTTCTTTCCTCACTTGCGAGAACACGGCCAGAAGGCGGTTGCGTCGTACGTGGCGCTTGGCGTTTTGGACGCAGAGGCGCATTGGCGAGCACTTCCCTCAGAGTCTCCAACCTGCCTTGGCGTCCGCCTTTGTTCTAACACCTTTCCGCAACTGGGAGAACACTGCCCTCTAGTAGTGTTCATCTTC
Source organism: Meles meles (assembly GCF_922984935.1). Lineage (NCBI taxonomy): Eukaryota > Metazoa > Chordata > Mammalia > Carnivora > Mustelidae > Meles > Meles meles. The sequence continues at coordinate 116,051,184 of NC_060074.1, read as the reverse complement.
GCTGCGTTTGTAGGTTTGGGAAGCCTAAGGGCCTTCCCTGGAACTCAACTCGGTGTAGCCAACAGGCTTCTAGTCCGCCCCTGTTCTAAGGTCTTTCCTCCCCTGGGATCTCACGCCCCCCCCCCCCAGGAGACGTCACCTGAGGAGCGATGATACGTTTTGGAAGCAAAAGGGGACCTGGGGTGCCCTGCCCTGAGAGTGTCCAACTTGCCTCCAGTGCGGCCTTGTTCTAACTTCTTTCCGCAGCAGGGAACACGCTGCCACATAGGAAACTTCACTTCAGGTCGAATTTACGTTGTGGAAGCCTAAGGGTCTGGGCCTGCACTTAACTCGCAGTGTGCAACTTGCCTAGGGTGCGCCCCAGGTTCCAACTTCTTTCCACAGCCGGGAGCAAACTGCCCCTTGGGAATCCTCCCTTTGAAGGTCGCGTTCACGTTTTGGAAGCCGCAGCGTCTTTGCGTGCCCTTAACTCGGAGTATCCAACAAGCTTCTAGTACGCCCTTCTTCTCAAGTCTTCCCTTCGCTTGGGAACACACTGCCACTGAGGAGACTTCACCTGAAGCGCGATGACACGCTTTGCAGCCCAAGGGACTGGACGGGCAACTTAACTCAGAAGCTCCAACTGCCTTCTAGTCGGCCTTGGTTCTAAGTTCTTTCCTTCCTGCAATGGGAATACATGGCCGCATAGCCCTTTGGCCTTCGGAGCGTTTCTACGTGATGGAAGCAGCAGGGCCTTAGCCTGCACTTTACGTAGAGCTTGCAACTTGGCGTAGAGTCCGCCTTGGTTCTAAGTTCTTGCCTGAGCTGCGAACACGCTGCCGCTTATGAGGCTTCACCTGAAGAGCGAGGCTACCTTTTGGAAGCCTAATGGACTTGGCGTGCACTTCACACAGAGAGTCCAAGTCGGCTTCAGTCCGCCCTTGATCTCACTTCTTTCCTCACCTGCGAGAACACGGCCAGAAGGCGGTTGCGTCTTACGCGGCGCTTGGCGTTTTGGACGCAGAGGCGCATTGGCGAGCACTTCACTCAGAGTCTCCAACCTGCCTTGGCGTCCGCCTTTGTTCTAACACCTTTCCGCAACTGGGAGAACACTGCCCTCTAGTAGTGTTCTTCTTCGCTGCGTTTGTAGGTTTGGGAAGCCTAAGGGCTTTCCCTGGAACTCAACTCGGTGTAGCCAACAGGCTTCTAGTCCGCCCCTGTTCTTAAGGTCTTTCCTCCCCTGGGATCTCACGCCCCCCACCCAGGAGACGTCACCTGAGGAGCGATGATACGTTTTGGAAGCAAAAGGGACCTGGGGTGCCCTGCCCTGAGAGTGTCCAACTTGCCTCCAGTGCGGCCTTGCTCTAACTTCTTTCCGCAGCAGGGAACACGCTGCCACATAGGAAACTTCACTTCAGGTCGAGTTTACGTTGTGGAAGCCTAAGGGTCTCGGCCTGCACTTAACTCGCAGTGTGCAACTTGCCTAGGGTGCGCCCCAGGTTCCAACTTCTTTCCACAGCCGGGAGCAAACTGCCCCTTGGGAATCCTCCCTTTGAAGGTCGCGTTCACGTTTTGGAAGCCGCAGCGTCTTTGCGTGCCCTTAACTCGGAGTATCCAACAAGCTTCTAGTACGCCCTTCTTCTCAAGTCTTCCCTTCGCTTGGGAACACACTGCCACTGAGGAGACTTCACCTGAAGCGCGATGACACGCTTTGCAGCCCAAGGGACTGGACGGGCAACTTAACTCAGAAGCTCCAACTGCCTTCTAGTCGGCCTTGGTTCTAAGTTCTTTCCTTCCTGCAATGGGAACACATGGCCGCATAGCCCTTTGGCCTTCGGAGCGTTTCTACGTGATGGAAGCAGCAGGGCCTTAGCCTGCACTTTACGTAGAGCTTGCAACTTGGCGTAGAGTCCGCCTTGGTTCTAAGTTCTTGCCTGAGCTGCGAACACTCTGCCGCTTTTGAGGTTTCACCTGAAGAGCGAGGCTACCTTTTGGAAGCCTAATGGACTTGGCGTGCACTTCACACAGAGAGTCCAAGTGGGCTTCAGGCCGCCCTTGATCTCACTTCTTTCCTCACCTGCGAGAACACGGCCAGAAGGCGGTTGCGTCTTACGCGGCGCTTGGCGTTTTGGATGCAGAGGCGCATTGGCGAGCACTTCACTCAGAGTGTCCAACCTGCCTTGGCGTCCGCCTTTGTTCTAACACCTATCCGCAACTGGGAGAACACTGCCCTCTAGTAGTGTTCGTCTTCGCTGCGTTTGTAGGTTTGGGAAGCCTACGGGCCTTCCCTGGAACTCAACTCGGTGTAGCCAACAGGCTTCTAGTCCGCCCCTGTTCTAAGGTATTTCCTCCCCTGGGATCTCACGGCCCCCCCCCCCAGGAGACGTCACCTTAGGAGCGATGATACGTTTTGGAAGCAAAAGGGGACCTGGGGTGCCCTGCCCTGAGAGTGTCCAACTTGCCTCCAGTGCGGCCTTGCTCTAACTTCTTTCCGCAGCAGGGAACACGCTGCCACATAGGAAACTTCACTTCAGGTCGAGTTTACGTTGTGGAAGCCTAAGGGTCTGGGCCTGCACTTAACTCGCAGTGTGCAACTTGCCTAGGGTGCGCCCCAGGTTCCAACTTCTTTCCACAGCCGGGAGCAAACTGCCCCTTGGGAATCCTCCCTTTGAAGGTCGCGTTCACGTTTTGGAAGCCGCAGCGTCTTTGCGTGCCCTTAACTCGGAGTATCCAACAAGCTTCTAGTACGCCCTTCTTCTCAAGTCTTCCCTTCGCTTGGGAACACACTGCCACTGAGGAGACTTCACCTGAAGCGCGATGACACGCTTTGCAGCCCAAGGGACTGGACGGGCAACTTAACTCAGAAGCTCCAACTGCCTTCTAGTCGGCCTTGTTTCTAAGTTCTTTCCTTCCTGCAATGGGAACACACGGCCGCATAGGCCTCTTGGCCTTCGGAGCGTTTCTACGTGTTGGAAGCAGCTGGGCCTTAGCCTGCACTTTACGTAGAGCTTGCAACTTGGCGTAGAGTCCGCCTTGGTTCTAAGTTCTTGCCTGAGCTGCGAACACGCTGCCGCTTATGAGGCTTCACCTGAAGAGCGAGGCTACCTTTTGGAAGCCTAATGGACTTGGCGTGCACTTCACACAGAGAGTCCAAGTCGGCTTCAGGCCGCCCTTGTTCTCACTGCTTTCCTCACCTGCGAGAACACGGCCAGAAGGCGGTTGCGTCGTACGCGGTGCTTGGCGTTTTGGACGCAGAGGCGCATTGGCGAGCACTTCCCTCAGAGTCTCCAACCTGCCTTGGCGTCCGCCTTTGTTCTAACACCTTTGCGCAACTGGGAGAACACTGCCCTCTAGTAGTGTTCGTCTTCGCTGCGTTTGTAGGTTTGGGAAGCCTAAGGGCCTTCCCTGGAACTCAACTCGGTGTAGCCAACAGGCTTCTAGTCCGCCCCTGTTCTAACGTCTTTCCTCCCCTGGGATCTCACGCCCCCCCCCCCAGGAGACGTCACCTGAGGAGCGATGATACATTTTGGAAGCAAAAGGGGACCTGGGGTGCCCTGCCCTGAGAGTGTCCAACTTGCCTCCAGTGCGGCCTTGCTCTAACTTCTTTCCGCAGCAGGGAACACGCTGCCACATAGGAAACTTCACTTCAGGTCGAGTTTACGTTGTGGAAGCCTAAGGGTCTGGGCCTGCACTTAACTCGCAGTGTGCAACTTGCCTAGGGTGCGCCCCAGGTTCCAACTTCTTTCCACAGCCGGGAGCAAACTGCCCCTTGGGAATCCTCCCTTTGAAGGTCGCGTTCACGTTTTGGAAGCCACAGCGTCTTTGCGTGCCCTTAACTCGGAGTATCCAACAAGCTTCTAGTACGCCCTTCTTCTCAAGTCTTCCCTTCGCTTGGGAACACACTGCCACTGAGGAGACTTCACCTGAAGCGCGATGACACGCTTTGCAGCCCAAGGGACTGGACGGGCAACTTAACTCAGAAGCTCCAACTGCCTTCTAGTCGGCCTTGGTTCTAAGTTCTTTCCTTCCTGCAATGGGAAGACACGGCCTCATAGGCCTCTTGGCCTTCGGAGCGTTTCTACGTGTTGGAAGCAGCAGGGCCTTAGCCTGCACTTTACGTAGAGCTTGCAACTTGGCGTAGAGTCCGCCTTGGTTCTAAGTTCTTGCCTGAGCTGCAAACACGCTGCCGCTTATGAGGCTTCACCTGAAGAGCGAGGCTACCTTTTGGAAGCCTAATGGACTTGGCGTGCACTTCACACAGAGAGTCCAAGTCGGCTTCAGGCCGCCCTTGTTCTCACTTCTTTCCTCACCTGCGAGAACATGGCCAGAAGGCGGTTGCGTAGTACGCGGCGCTTGGCGTTTTGGACGCAGAGGGGCATTGGCGAGCACTTCACTCAGAGTCTCCAACCTGCCTCGGCGTCCGCCTTTGTTCTAACACCTTTCCGCAACTGGGAGAACACTGCCCTCTACTAGTGTTCGCCTTCGCTGCGTTCGTAGGTTTGGGAAGCCTAAGGGCCTTCCCTGGAACTCAACTCGGTGTAGCCAACAGGCTTCTAGTCCGCCCCTGTTCTTAAGGTCTTTCCTCCCCTGGGATCTCACGGCAACCCCCCCCCCCCCACAGGAGACGTCACCTGAGGAGCGATGATACGTTTTGGAAGCAAAAGGGGACCTGGGGTGCCCTGCCCTGAGAGTGTCCAACTTGCCTCCAGTGCGGCCTTGTTCTAACTTCTTTCCGCAGCAGGGAACACGCTGCCACATAGGAAACTTCACTTCAGGTCGAATTTACGTTGTTGAAGCCTAAGGGTCTGGGCCTGCACTTAACTCGCAGTGTGCAACTTGCCTAGGGTGCGCCCCAGGTTCCACCTTCTTTCCCCAGCCGGGAGCAAACTGCCCCTTGGGAATCCTCCCTTTGAAGGTCGCGTTCACGTTTTGGAAGCCGCAGCGTCTTTGCGTGCCCTTAACTCGGAGTATCCAACAAGCTTCTAGTACGCCCTTCTTCTCATGTCTTCCCTTCGCTTGGGAACACACTTCCACTGAGGAGACTTCACCTGAAGCGCGATGACACGCTTTGCAGCCCAAGGGACTGGACGGGCAACTTAACTCAGAAGCTCCAACTGCCTTCTAGTCGGCCTTGGTTCTAAGTTCTTTCCTTCCTGCAATGGGAACCCACGGCCGCATAGGCCTCTTGGCCTTCGGAGCGTTTCTACGTGTTGGAAGCAGCAGGGCCTTAGCCTGCACTTTACGTAGACCTTGCAACTTGGCGTAGAGTCCGCCTTGGTTCTAAGTTCTTGCCTGAGCTGCGAACACGCTGCCGCTTATGAGGCTTCACCTGAAGAGCGAGGCTACCTTTTGGAAGCCTAATGGACTTGGCGTGCACTTCACACAGAGAGTCCAAGTCGGCTTCAGGCCGCCCTTGTTCTCACTTCTTTCCTCACCTGCGAGAACACGGCCAGAAGGCGGTTGCGTCGTACGCGGCGCTTGGCGTTTTGGACGCAGAGGCGCATTGGCGAGCACTTCACTCAGAGTCTCCAACCTGCCTTGGCGTCCGCCTTTGTTCTAACACCTTTCCGCAACTGGGAGAACACTGCCCTCTAGTAGTGTTCGTCTTCGCTGCGTTTGTAGGTTTGGGAAGCCTAAGGGCCTTCCCTGGAACTCAACTCGGTGTAGCCAACAGGCTTCTAGTCCGCCCCTGTTCTTAAGGTCTTTCCTCCCCTGGGATCTCACGCCCCCCCCCCCAGGAGACGTCACCTGAGGAGCGATGATACGTTTTGGAAGCAAAAGGGACCTGGGGTGCCCTGCCCTGAGAGTGTCCAACTTGCCTCCAGTGCGGCCTTGCTCTAACTTCTTTCCGCAGCAGGGAACACGCTGCCACATAGGAAACTTCACTTCAGGTCGAGTTTACGTTGTGGAAGCCTAAGGGTCTGGGCCTGCACTTAACTCGCAGTGTGCAACTTGCCTAGGGTGCGCCCCAGGTTCCAACTTCTTTCCACAGCCGGGAGCAAACTGCCCCTTGGGAATCCTCCCTTTGAAGGTCGCGTTCACGTTTTGGAAGCCGCAGCGTCTTTGCGTGCCCTTAACTCGGAATATCCAACAAGCTTCTAGTACGCCCTTCTTCTCAAGTCTTCCCTTCGCTTGGGAACACACTGCCACTGAGGAGACTTCACCTGAAGCGCGATGACACGCTTTGCAGCCCAAGGGACTGGACGGGCAACTTAACTCAGAAGCTCCAACTGCCTTCTAGTCGGCCTTGGTTCTAAGTTCTTTCCTTCCTGCAATGGGAACACATGGCCGCATAGCCCTTTGGCCTTCGGAGCGTTTCTACGTGATGGAAGCAGCAGGGCCTTAGCCTGCACTTTACGTAGAGCTTGCAACTTGGCGTAGAGTCCGCCTTGGTTCTAAGTTCTTGCCTGAGCTGCGAACACGCTGCCGCTTATGAGGCTTCACCTGAAGAGCGAGGCTACCTTTTCGAAGCCTAATGGACTTGGCGTGCACTTCACACAGAGAGTCCAAGTCGGCTTCAGGCCGCCCTTGATCTCACTTCTTTCCTCACCTGCGAGAACACGGCCAGAAGGCGGTTGCGTCTTACGCGGCGCTTGGCGTTTTGGATGCAGAGGCGCATTGGCGAGCACTTCACTCAGAGTGTCCAACCTGCCTTGGCGTCCGCCTTTGTTCTAACACCTATCCGCAACTGGGAGAACACTGCCCTCTAGTAGTGTTCGTCTTCGCTGCGTTTGTAAGTTTGGGAAGCCTAAGGGCCTTCCCTGGAACTCAACTCGGTGTAGCCAACAGGCTTCTAGTCCGCCCCTGTTCTAAGGTATTTCCTCCCCTGGGATCTCACGGCCCCCCCCCAGGAGACGTCACCTTAGGAGCGGTGATACGTTTTGGAAGCAAAAGGGGACCTGGGGTGCCCTGCCCTGAGAGTGTCCAACTTGCCTCCAGTGCAGCCTTGTTCTAACTTCTTTCCGCAGCACGGAACACGCTGCCACATAGGAAACTTCACTTCAGGTCGAATTTACGTTGTGGAAGCCTAAGGGTCTGGGCCTGCACTTAACTCGCAGTGTGCAACTTGCCTAGGGTGCGCCCCAGGTTCCAACTTCTTTCCACAGCCGGGAGCAAACTGCCCCTTGGGAATCCTCCCTTTGAAGGTCGCGTTCACGTTTTGGAAGCCGCAGCGTCTTTGCGTGCCCTTAACTCGGAGTATCCAACAAGCTTCTAGTACGCCCTTCTTCTCAAGTCTTCCCTTCGCTTGGGAACACACTGCCACTGAGGAGACTTCACCTGAAGCGCGATGACATGCTTTGCAGCCCAAGGGACTGGACGGGCAACTGAACTCAGAAGCTCCAAGTGCCTTCTAGTCGGCCTTGGTTCTAAGTTCTTTCCTTCCTGCAATGGGAACACACGGCCGCAGAGGCCTCTTGGCCTTCGGAGCGTTTCTACGTGTTGGAAGCAGCAGGGCCTTAGCCTGCACTTTACGTAGAGCTTGCAACTTGGCGTAGAGTCCGCCTTGGTTCTAAGTTCTTGCCTGAGCTGCGAACACGCTGCCGCTTATGAGGCTTCACCTGAAGAGCGAGGCTACCTTTTGGAAGCCTAATGGACTTGGCGTGCACTTCACACAGAGAGTCCAAGTCGGCTTCAGGCCGCCCTTGTTCTCACTTCTTTCCTCACCTGCGAGAACACGGCCAGAAGGCGGTTGCGTCGTACGTGGCGCTTGGCGTTTTGGACGCAGAGGCGCATTGGCGAGCACTTCCCTCAGAGTCTCCAACCTGCCTTGGCGTCCGCCTTTGTTCTAACACCTTTCCGCAACTGGGAGAACACTGCCCTCTAGTAGTGTTCGTCTTCGCTGCGTTTGTAGGTTTGGGAAGCCTAAGGGCCTTCCCTGGAACTCAACTCGGTGTAGCCAACAGGCTTCTAGTCCGCCCCTGTTCTAAGGTCTTTCCTCCCCTGGGATCTCACGCCCCCCCCCCAGGAGACGTCACCTGAGGAGCGATGATAGGTTTTGGAAGCAAAAGGGGACCTGGGGTGCCCTGCCCTGAGAGTGTCCAACTTGCCTCCAGTGCGGCCTTGTTCTAACTTCTTTCCGCAGCAGGGAACACGCTGCCACTTAGGAAACTTCACTTCAGGTCGAATTTACGTTGTGGAAGCCTAAGGGTCTGGGCCTGCACTTAACTCGCAGTGTGCAACTTGCCTAGGGTGCGCCCCAGGTTCCAACTTCTTTCCACAGCCGGGAGCAAACTGCCCCTTGGGAATCCTCCCTTTGAAGGTCGCGTTCACGTTTTGGAAGCCGCAGCGTCTTTGCGTGCCCTTAACTCGGAGTATCCAACAAGCTTCTAGTACGCCCTTCTTCTCATGTCTTCCCTTCGCTTGGGAACACATTGCCACTGAGGAGACTTCACCTGAAGCGCGATGACACGCTTTGCAGCCCAAGGGACTGGACGGGCAACTTAACTCAGAAGCTCCAACTGCCTTCTAGTCGGCCTTGGTTCTAAGTTCTTTCCTTCCTGCAATGGGAACACACGGCCGCATAGGCCTCTTGGCCTTCGGAGCGTTTCTACGTGTTGGAAGCAGCAGGGCCTTAGCCTGCACTTTACGTAGAGCTTGCAACTTGGCGTAGAGTCCGCCTTGGTTCTAAGTTCTTGCCTGAGCTGCGAACACGCTGCCGCTTATGAGGCTTCACCTGAAGAGCGAGGCTACCTTTTGGAAGCCTAATGGACTTGGCGTGCACTTCACACAGAGAGTCCAAGTCGGCTTCAGGCCGCCCTTGTTCTCACTTCTTTCCTCACCTGCGAGAACACGGCCAGAAGGCGGTTGCGTCGTACGCGGCGCTTGGCGTTTTGGACGCAGAGGCGCATTGGCGAGCACTTCCCTCAGAGTCTCCAACCTGCCTTGGCGTCCGCCTTTGTTCTAACACCTTTCCGCAACTGGTAGAACACTGCCCTCTAGTAGTGTTCGTCTTCGCTGCGTTTGTAGGTTTGGGAAGCCTAAGGGCCTTCCCTGGAACTCAACTCGGTGTAGCCAACAGGCTTCTAGTCCGCCCCTGTTCTTAAGGTCTTTCCTCCCCTGGGATCTCACGCCCCCCCCCCCCCCAGGAGACGTCACCTGAGGAGCGATGATACGTTTTGGAAGCAAAAGGGACCTGGGGTGCCCTGCCCTGAGAGTGTCCAACTTGCCTCCAATGCGGCCTTTTTCTAACTTGTTTCCGCAGCAGGGAACACGCTGCCACATAGGAAACTTCACTTCAGGTCGAGTTTACGTTGTGGAAGCCTAAGGGTCTGGGCCTGCACTTAACTCGCAGTGTGCAACTTGCCTAGGGTGCGCCCCAGGTTCCAACTTCTTTCCACAGCCGGGAGCAAACTGCCCCTTGGGAATCCTCCCTTTGAAGGTCGCGTTCACGTTTTGGAAGCCGCAGCGTCTTTGCGTGCCCTTAACTCGGAGTATCCAACAAGCTTCTAGTACGCCCTTCTTCTCAAGTCTTCCCTTCGCTTGGGAACACACTGCCACTGAGGAGACTTCACCTGAAGCGCGATGACACGCTTTGCAGCCCAAGGGACTGGACGGGCAACTGAACTCAGAAGCTCCAAGTGCCTTCTAGTCGGCCTTGGTTCTAAGTTCTTTCCTTCCTGCAATGGGAACACACGGCCGCAGAGGCCTCTTGGCCTTCGGAGCGTTTCTACGTGTTGGAAGCAGCAGGGCCTTAGCCTGCACTTTACGTAGAGCTTGCAACTTGGCGTAGAGTCCGCCTTGGTTCTAAGTTCTTGCCTGAGCTGCGAACACGCTGCCGCTTATGAGGCTTCACCTGAAGAGCGAGGCTACCTTTTGGAAGCCTAATGGACTTGGCGTGCACTTCACACAGAGAGTCCAAGTCGGCTTCAGGCCGCCCTTGTTCTCACTTCTTTCCTCACCTGCGAGAACACGGCCAGAAGGCGGTTGCGTCGTACGTGGCTCTTGGCGTTTTGGACGCAGAGGCGCATTGGCGAGCACTTCCCTCAGAGTCTCCAACCTGCCTTGGCGTCCGCCTTTGTTCTAACACCTTTCCGCAACTGGGAGAACACTGCCCTCTAGTAGTGTTCGTCTTCGCTGCGTTTGTAGGTTTGGGAAGCCTAAGGGCCTTCCCTGGAACTCAACTCGGTGTAGCCAACAGGCTTCTAGTCCGCCCCTGTTCTAAGGTCTTTCCTCCCCAGGGATCTCACGCCCCCCCCCCCCCCAGGAGACGTCACCTGAGGAGCGATGATACGTTTTGGAAGCAAAAGGGGACCTGGGGTGCCCTGCCCTGAGAGTGTCCAACTTGCCTCCAGTGCGGCCTTGTTCTAACTTCTTTCCGCAGCAGGGAACACGCTGCCACATAGGAAACTTCACTTCAGGTCGAATTTACGTTGTGGAAGCCTAAGGGTCTGGGCCTGCACTTAACTCGCAGTGTGCAACTTGCCTAGGGTGCGCCCCAGGTTCCAACTTCTTTCCACAGCCGGGAGCAAACTGCCCCTTGGGAATCCTCCCTTTGAAGGTCGCGTTCACGTTTTGGAAGCCGCAGCGTCTTTGCGTGCCCTTAACTCGGAGTATCCAACAAGCTTCTAGTACGCCCTTCTTCTCATGTCTTCCCTTCGCTTGGGAACACACTGCCACTGAGGAGACTTCACCTGAAGCGCGATGACACGCTTTGCAGCCCAAGGGACTGGACGGGCAACTTAACTCAGAAGCTCCAACTGCCTTCTAGTCGGCCTTGGTTCTAAGTTCTTTCCTTCCTGCAATGGGAACCCACGGCCGCATAGGCCTCTTGGCCTTCGGAGCGTTTCTACGTGTTGGAAGCAGCAGGGCCTTAGCCTGCACTTTACGTAGAACTTGCAACTTGGTGTAGAGTCCGCCTTGGTTCTAAGTTCTTGCCTGAGCTGCGAACACGCTGCCGCTTATGAGGCTTCACCTGAAGAGCGAGGCTACCTTTTGGAAGCCTAATGGACTTGGCGTGCACTTCACACAGAGAGTCCAAGTCGGCTTCAGGCCGCCCTTGTTCTCACTTCTTTCCTCACCTGCGAGAACACGGCCAGAAGGCGGTTGCGTCGTACGCGGCGCTTGGCGTTTTGGACGCAGAGGCGCATGGGCGAGCACTTCCCTCAGAGTCTCCAACCTGCCTTGGCGTCCGCCTTTGTTCTAACACCTTTCCGCAACTGGGAGAACACTGCCCTCTAGTAGTGTTCGTCTTCGCTGCGTTTGTAGGTTTGGGAAGCCTAAGGGCCTTCCCTGGAACTCAACTCGGTGTAGCCAACAGGCTTCTAGTCCGCCCCTGTTCTTAAGGTCTTTCCTCCCCTGGGATCTCACGCCCCCCCCCAGGAGACGTCACCTGAGGAGCGATGATACGTTTTGGAAGCAAAAGGGACCTGGGGTGCCCTGCCCTGAGAGTGTCCAACTTGCCTCCAGTGCGGCCTTTTTCTAACTTGTTTCCGCAGCAGGGAACACGCTGCCACATAGGAAACTTCACTTCAGGTCGAGTTTACGTTGTGGAAGCCTAAGGGTCTGGGCCTGCACTTAACTCGCAGTGTGCAACTTGCCTAGGGTGCGCCCCAGGTTCCAACTTCTTTCCACAGCCGGGAGCAAACTGCCCCTTGGGAATCCTCCCTTTGAAGGTCGCGTTCACGTTTTGGAAGTCGCAGCGTCTTTGCGTGCCCTTAACTCGGAGTATCCAACAAACTTCTAGTACGCCCTTCTTCTCAAGTCTTCCCTTCGCTTGGGAAAACACTGCCACTCAGGAGACTTCACCTGAAGCGCGATGACACGCTTTGCAGCCCAAGGGACTGGACGGGCAACTTAACTCAGAAGCTCCAACTGCCTTCTAGTCGGCCTTGGTTCTAAGTTCTTTCCTTCCTGCAATGGGAACCCACGGCCGCATAGGCCTCTTGGGCTTCGGAGCGTTTCTACGTGTTGGAAGCAGCAGGGCCTTAGCCTGCACTTTACGTAGAGCTTGCAACTTGGCGTAGAGTCCGCCTTGGTTCTAAGTTCTTGCCTGAGCTGCGAACACGCTGCCGCATATGAGGCTTCACCTGAAGAGCGAGGCTACCTTTTGGAAGCCTGATGGACTAGGCGTGCACTTCACACAGAGGGTCCAAGTCGGCTTCATGCCGCCCTTGTTCTCACTTCTTTCCTCACCTGCGAGAACACGGCCAGAAGGCGGTTGGGTCGTACGCGGCGCTTGGCGTTTTGGACGCAGAGGCGCATTGGCGAGCACTTCCCTCAGAGTCTCCAACCTGCCTTGGCGTCCGCCTTTGTTCTAACACCTTTCCACAACTGGGAGAACACTGCCCTCTAGTAGTGTTCGTCTTCGCTGCGTTTGTAGGTTTGGGAAGCCTAAGGGCCTTCCCTGGAACTCAACTCGGTGTAGCCAACAGGCTTCTAGTCCGCCCCTGTTCTAAGGTCTTTCCTCCCCTGGGATCTCACGCCCCCCCCCCCCAGGAGACGTCACCTGAGGAGCGATGATACGTTTTGGAAGCAAAAGGGGACCTGGGGTGCCCTGCCCTGAGAGTGTCCAACTTGCCTCCAGTGCGGCCTTGCTCTAACTTCTTTCCGCAGCAGGGAACACGCTGCCACATAGGAAACTTCACTTCAGGTCGAGTTTACGTTGTGGAAGCCTAAGGGTCTCGGCCTGCACTTAACTCGCAGTGTGCAACTTGCCTAGGGTGCGCCCCAGGTTCCAACTTCTTTCCACAGCCGGGAGCAAACTGCCCCTTGGGAATCCTCCCTTTGAAGGTCGCGTTCACGTTTTGGAAGCCGCAGCGTCTTTGCGTGCCCTTAACTCGGAGTATCCAACAAGCTTCTAGTACGCCCTTCTTCTCAAGTCTTCCCTTCGCTTGGGAACACACTGCCACTGAGGAGACTTCACCTGAAGCGCGATGACACGCTTTGCAGCCCAAGGGACTGGACGGGCAACTGAACTCAGAAGCTCCAAGTGCCTTCTAGTCGGCCTTGGTTCTAAGTTCTTTCCTTCCTGCAATGGGAACACACGGCCGCAGAGGCCTCTTGGCCTTCGGAGCGTTTCTACGTGTTGGAAGCAGCAGGGCCTTAGCCTGCACTTTACGTAGAGCTTGCAACTTGGCGTAGAGTCCGCCTTGGTTCTAAGTTCTTGCCTGAGCTGCGAACACGCTGCCGCTTATGAGGCTTCACCTGAAGAGCGAGGCTACCTTTTGGAAGCCTAATGGACTTGGCGTGCACTTCACACAGAGAGTCCAAGTCGGCTTCAGGCCGCCCTTGTTCTCACTTCTTTCCTCACCTGCGAGAACACGGCCAGAAGGCGGTTGCTTCGTACGTGGCGCTTGGCGTTTTGGACGCAGAGGCGCATTGGCGAGCACTTCCCTCAGAGTCTCCAACCTGCCTTGGCGTCCGCCTTTGTTCTAACACCTTTCCGCAACTGGGAGAACACTGCCCTCTAGTAGTGTTCGTCTTCGCTGCGTTTGTAGGTTTGGGAAGCCTAAGGGCCTTCCCTGGAACTCAACTCGGTGTAGCCAACAGGCTTCTAGTCCGCCCCTGTTCTAAGGTCTTTCCTCCCCTGGGATCTCACGCCCCCCCCCCAGGAGACGTCACCTGAGGAGCGATGATACGTTTTGGAAGCAAAAGGGGACCTGGGGTGCCCTGCCCTGAGAGTGTCCAACTTGCCTCCAGTGCGGCCTTGTTCTAACTTCTTTCCGCAGCAGGGAACACGCTGCCACATAGGAAACTTCACTTCAGGTCGAATTTACGTTGTGGAAGCCTAAGGGTCTGGGCCTGCACTTAACTCGCAGTGTGCAACTTGCCTAGGGTGCGCCCCAGGTTCCAACTTCTTTCCACAGCCGGGAGCAAACTGCCCCTTGGGAATCCTCCCTTTGAAGGTCGCGTTCACGTTTTGGAAGCCGCAGCGTCTTTGCGTGCCCTTAACTCGGAGTATCCAACAAGCTTCTAGTACGCCCTTCTTCTCAAGTCTTCCCTTCGCTTGGGAACACACTGCCACTGAGGAGACTTCACCTGAAGCGCGATGACATGCTTTGCAGCCCAAGGGACTGGACGGGCAACTGAACTCAGAAGCTCCAACTGCCTTCTAGTCGGCCTTGGTTCTAAGTTCTTTCCTTCCTGCAATGGGAACCCACGGCCGCATAGGCCTCTTGGCCTTCGGAGCGTTTCTACGTGTTGGAAGCAGCAGGGCCTTAGCCTGCACTTTACGTAGAGCTTGCAACTTGGCGTAGAGTCCGCCTTGGTTCTAAGTTCTTGCCTGAGCTGCGAACACGCTGCCGCTTATGAGGCTTCACCTGAAGAGCGAGGCTACCTTTTGGAAGCCTAATGGACTTGGCGTGCACTTCACACAGTGAGTCCAAGTCGGCTTCAGGCCGCCCTTGTTCTCAATTCTTTCCTCACCTGCGAGAACACGGCCAGAAGGCGGTTGCGTCGTACGCGGCGCTTGGCGTTTTGGACGCAGAGGCGCATTGGCGAGCACTTCACTCAGAGTCTCCAACCTGCCTTGGCGTCCGCCTTTGTTCTAACACCTTTCCGCAACTGGGAGAACACTGCCCTCTAGTAGTGTTCGTCTTCGCTGCGTTTGTAGGTTTGGGAAGCCTAAGGGCCTTCCGTGGAACTCAACTCGGTGTAGCCAACAGGCTTCTAGTCCGCCCCTGTTCTTAAGGTCTTTCCTCCCGTGGGATCTCACGCCCCCCACCAGGAGACGTCACCTGAGGAGCGATGATACGTTTTGGAAGCAAAAGGGACCTGGGGTGCCCTGCCCTGAGAGTGTCCAACTTGCCTCCAGTGCGGCCTTTTTCTAACTTGTTTCCGCAGCAGGGAACATGCTGCCACATAGGAAACTTCACTTCAGGTCGAGTTTACGTTGTGGAAGCCTAAGGGTCTGGGCCTGCACTTAACTCGCAGTGTGCAACTTGCCTAGGGTGCGCCCCAGGTTCCAACTTCTTTCCACAGCCGGGAGCAAACTGCCCATTGGGAATCCTCCCTTTGAAGGTCGCGTTCACGTTTTGGAAGCCGCAGCGTATTTGCGTGCCCTTAACTCGGAGTATCCAACAAGCTTCTAGTACGCCCTTCTTCTCAAGTCTTCCCTTCGCTTGGGAACACACTGCCACTGAGGAGACTTCACCTGAAGCGCGATGACACGCTTTGCAGCCCAAGGGACTGGACGGGCAACTTAACTCAGAAGCTCCAACTGCCTTCTAGTCGGCCTTGGTTCTAAGTTCTTTCCTTCCTGCAATGGGAACACACGGCCGCATAGGCCTCTTGGCCTTCGGAGCGTTTCTACGTGTTGGAAGCAGCAGGGCCTTAGCCTGCACTTTACGTAGAGCTTGCAACTTGGCGTAGAGTCCGCCTTGGTTCTAAGTTCTTGCCTGAGCTGCGAACACGCTGCCGCATATGAGGCTTCACCTGAAGAGCGAGGCTACCTTTTGGAAGCCTAATGGACTAGGCGTGCACTTCACACAGAGAGTCCAAGTCGGCTTCAGGCCGCCCTTGTTCTCACTTCTTTCCTCACCTGCGAGAACACGGCCAGAAGGCGGTTGCGTCGTACGCGGCGCTTGGCGTTTTGGACGCAGAGGCGCATTGGCGAGCACTTCACACAGAGACTCCAACCTGCCTTGGCGTCCGCCTTTGTTCTAACACCTTTCCGCAACTGGGAGAACACTGCCCTCTAGTAGTGTTCGTCTTCGCTGCGTTTGTAGGTTTGGGAAGCCTAAGGGCCTTCCCTGGAACTCAACTCGGTGTAGCCAACAGGCTTCTAGTCCGCCCCTGTTCTAAGGTCTTTCCTCCCCTGGGATTTCACGCCCCTCCCCAGGAGACGTCACCTGAGGAGCGATGATACGTTTTGGAAGCAAAAGGGACCTGGGGTGCCCTGCCCTGAGAGTGTCCAACTTGCCTCCAGTGCGGCCTTGTTCTAACTTCTTTCCGCAGCAGGGAACACGCTGCCACATAGGAAACTTCACTTCAGGTCGAGTTTACGTTGTGGAAGCCTAAGGGTCTCGGCCTGCACTTAACTCGCAGTGTGCAACTTGCCTAGGGTGCGCCCCAGGTTCCAACTTCTTTCCACAGCCGGGAGCAAACTGCCCCTTGGGAATCCTCCCTTTGAAGGTGGCGTTCACGTTTTGGAAGCCACAGCGTCTTTGCGTGCCCTTAACTCGGAGTATCCAACAAGCTTCTAGTACGCCCTTCTTCTCAAGTCTTCCCTTCGCTTGGGAACACACTGCCACTGAGGAGACTTCACCTGAAGCGCGATGACACGCTTTGCAGCCCAAGGGACTGGACGGGCAACTTCACTCAGAAGCTCCAAGTGCCTTCTAGTCGGCCTTGGTTCTAAGTTCTTTCCTTCCTGCAATGGGAACACACGTCCGCAGAGGCCTCTTGGCCTTCGGAGCGTTTCTACGTGTTGGAAGCAGCAGGGACTTAGCCTGCACTTTACGTAGAGCTTGCAACTTGGCGTAGAGTCCGCCTTGGTTCTAAGTTCTTGCCTGAGCTGCGAACACGCTGCCGCTTATGAGGCTTCACCTGAAGAGCGAGGCTACCTTTTGGAAGCCTAATGGACTTGGCGTGCACTTCACACAGAGAGTCCAAGTCGGCTTCAGGCCGCCCTTGTTCTCACTTCTTTCCTCACTTGCGAGAACACGGCCAGAAGGCGGTTGCGTCGTACGTGGCGCTTGGCGTTTTGGACGCAGAGGCGCATTGGCGAGCACTTCCCTCAGAGTCTCCAACCTGCCTTGGAGTCCGCCTTTGTTCTAACACCTTTCCGCAACTGGGAGAACACTGCCCTCTAGTAGTGTTCATCTTCGCTGCGTTTGTAGGTTTGGGAAGCCTAAGGGCCTTCCCTGGAACTCAACTCGGTGTAGCCAACAGGCTTCTAGTCCGCCCCTGTTCTAAGGTCTTTCCTCCCCTGGGATCTCACGCCCCCCCCCCCAGGAGACGTCACCTGAGGAGCGATGATACGTTTTGGAAGCAAAAGGGGACCTGGGGTGCCCTGCCCTGAGAGTGTCCAACTTGCCTCCAGTGCGGCCTTGTTCTAACTTCTTTCCGCAGCAGGGAACACGCTGCCACATAGGAAACTTCACTTCAGGTCGAATTTACGTTGTGGAAGCCTAAGGGTCTGGGCCTGCACTTAACTCGCAGTGTGCAACTTGCCTAGGGTGCGCCCCAGGTTCCAACTTCTTTCCACAGCCGGGAGCAAACTGCCCCTTGGGAATCCTCCCTTTGAAGGTCGCGTTCACGTTTTGGAAGCCGCAGCGTCTTTGCGTGCCCTTAACTCGGAGTATCCAACAAGCTTCTAGTACGCCCTTCTTCTCAAGTCTTCCCTTCGCTTGGGAACACACTGCCACTGAGGAGACTTCACCTGAAGCGCGATGACACGCTTTGCAGCCCAAGGGACTGGACGGGCAACTTAACTCAGAAGCTCCAACTGCCTTCTAGTCGGCCTTGGTTCTAAGTTCTTTCCTTCCTGCAATGGGAATACATGGCCGCATAGCCCTTTGGCCTTCGGAGCGTTTCTACGTGATGGAAGCAGCAGGGCCTTAGCCTGCACTTTACGTAGAGCTTGCAACTTGGCGTAGAGTCCGCCTTGGTTCTAAGTTCTTGCCTGAGCTGCGAACACGCTGCCGCTTATGAGGCTTCACCTGAAGAGCGAGGCTACCTTTTGGAAGCCTAATGGACTTGGCGTGCACTTCACACAGAGAGTCCAAGTCGGCTTCAGTCCGCCCTTGATCTCACTTCTTTCCTCACCTGCGAGAACACGGCCAGAAGGCGGTTGCGTCTTACGCGGCGCTTGGCGTTTTGGACGCAGAGGCGCATTGGCGAGCACTTCACTCAGAGTCTCCAACCTGCCTTGGCGTCCGCCTTTGTTCTAACACCTTTCCGCAACTGGGAGAACACTGCCCTCTAGTAGTGTTCTTCTTCGCTGCGTTTGTAGGTTTGGGAAGCCTAAGGGCCTTCCCTGGAACTCAACTCGGTGTAGCCAACAGGCTTCTAGTCCGCCCCTGTTCTTAAGGTCTTTCCTCCCCTGGGATCTCACGCCCCCCACCCAGGAGACGTCACCTGAGGAGCGATGATACGTTTTGGAAGCAAAAGGGACCTGGGGTGCCCTGCCCTGAGAGTGTCCAACTTGCCTCCAGTGCGGCCTTGCTCTAACTTCTTTCCGCAGCAGGGAACACGCTGCCACATAGGAAACTTCACTTCAGGTCGAGTTTACGTTGTGGAAGCCTAAGGGTCTCGGCCTGCACTTAACTCGCAGTGTGCAACTTGCCTAGGGTGCGCCCCAGGTTCCAACTTCTTTCCACAGCCGGGAGCAAACTGCCCCTTGGGAATCCTCCCTTTGAAGGTCGCGTTCACGTTTTGGAAGCCGCAGCGTCTTTGCGTGCCCTTAACTCGGAGTATCCAACAAGCTTCTAGTACGCCCTTCTTCTCAAGTCTTCCCTTCGCTTGGGAACACACTGCCACTGAGGAGACTTCACCTGAAGCGCGATGACACGCTTTGCAGCCCAAGGGACTGGACGGGCAACTTAACTCAGAAGCTCCAACTGCCTTCTAGTCGGCCTTGGTTCTAAGTTCTTTCCTTCCTGCAATGGGAACACATGGCCGCATAGCCCTTTGGCCTTCGGAGCGTTTCTACGTGATGGAAGCAGCAGGGCCTTAGCCTGCACTTTACGTAGAGCTTGCAACTTGGCGTAGAGTCCGCCTTGGTTCTAAGTTCTTGCCTGAGCTGCGAACACTCTGCCGCTTTTGAGGCTTCACCTGAAGAGCGAGGCTACCTTTTGGAAGCCTAATGGACTTGGCGTGCACTTCACACAGAGAGTCCAAGTGGGCTTCAGGCCGCCCTTGATCTCACTTCTTTCCTCACCTGCGAGAACACGGCCAGAAGGCGGTTGCGTCTTACGCGGCGCTTGGCGTTTTGGATGCAGAGGCGCATTGGCGAGCACTTCACTCAGAGTGTCCAACCTGCCTTGGCGTCCGCCTTTGTTCTAACACCTATCCGCAACTGGGAGAACACTGCCCTCTAGTAGTGTTCGTCTTCGCTGCGTTTGTAGGTTTGGGAAGCCTACGGGCCTTCCCTGGAACTCAACTCAGTGTAGCCAACAGGCTTCTAGTCCGCCCCTGTTCTAAGTTATTTCCTCCCCTGGGATCTCACGGCCCCCCCCCCAGGAGACGTCACCTTAGGAGCGATGATACGTTTTGGAAGCAAAAGGGGACCTGGGGTGCCCTGCCCTGAGAGTGTCCAACTTGCCTCCAGTGCGGCCTTGCTCTAACTTCTTTCCGCAGCAGGGAACACGCTGCCACATAGGAAACTTCACTTCAGGTCGAGTTTACGTTGTGGAAGCCTAAGGGTCTGGGCCTGCACTTAACTCGCAGTGTGCAACTTGCCTAGGGTGCGCCCCAGGTTCCAACTTCTTTCCACAGCCGGGAGCAAACTGCCCCTTGGGAATCCTCCCTTTGAAGGTCGCGTTCACGTTTTGGAAGCCGCAGCGTCTTTGCGTGCCCTTAACTCGGAGTATCCAACAAGCTTCTAGTACGCCCTTCTTCTCAAGTCTTCCCTTCGCTTGGGAACACACTGCCACTGAGGAGACTTCACCTGAAGCGCGATGACACGCTTTGCAGCCCAAGGGACTGGACGGGCAACTTAACTCAGAAGCTCCAACTGCCTTCTAGTCGGCCTTGTTTCTAAGTTCTTTCCTTCCTGCAATGGGAACACACGGCCGCATAGGCCTCTTGGCCTTCGGAGCGTTTCTACGTGTTGGAAGCAGCTGGGCCTTAGCCTGCACTTTACGTAGAGCTTGCAACTTGGCGTAGAGTCCGCCTTGGTTCTAAGTTCTTGCCTGAGCTGCGAACACGCTGCCGCTTATGAGGCTTCACCTGAAGAGCGAGGCTACCTTTTGGAAGCCTAATGGACTTGGCGTGCACTTCACACAGAGAGTCCAAGTCGGCTTCAGGCCGCCCTTGTTCTCACTGCTTTCCTCACCTGCGAGAACACGGCCAGAAGGCGGTTGCGTCGTACGCGGTGCTTGGCGTTTTGGACGCAGAGGCGCATTGGCGAGCACTTCCCTCAGAGTCTCCAACCTGCCTTGGCGTCCGCCTTTGTTCTAACACCTTTGCGCAACTGGGAGAACACTGCCCTCTAGTAGTGTTCGTCTTCGCTGCGTTTGTAGGTTTGGGAAGCCTAAGGGCCTTCCCTGGAACTCAACTCGGTGTAGCCAACAGGCTTCTAGTCCGCCCCTGTTCTAACGTCTTTCCTCCCCTGGGATCTCACGCCCCCCCCCCAGGAGACGTCACCTGAGGAGCGATGATACATTTTGGAAGCAAAAGGGGACCTGGGGTGCCCTGCCCTGAGAGTGTCCAACTTGCCTCCAGTGCGGCCTTGCTCTAACTTCTTTCCGCAGCAGGGAACACGCTGCCACATAGGAAACTTCACTTCAGGTCGAGTTTACGTTGTGGAAGCCTAAGGGTCTGGGCCTGCACTTAACTCGCAGTGTGCAACTTGCCTAGGGTGCGCCCCAGGTTCCAACTTCTTTCCACAGCCGGGAGCAAACTGCCCCTTGGGAATCCTCCCTTTGAAGGTCGCGTTCACGTTTTGGAAGCCACAGCGTCTTTGCGTGCCCTTAACTCGGAGTATCCAACAAGCTTCTAGTACGCCCTTCTTCTCAAGTCTTCCCTTCGCTTGGGAACACACTGCCACTGAGGAGACTTCACCTGAAGCGCGATGACACGCTTTGCAGCCCAAGGGACTGGACGGGCAACTTAACTCAGAAGCTCCAACTGCCTTCTAGTCGGCCTTGGTTCTAAGTTCTTTCCTTCCTGCAATGGGAAGACACGGCCTCATAGGCCTCTTGGCCTTCGGAGCGTTTCTACGTGTTGGAAGCAGCAGGGCCTTAGCCTGCACTTTACGTAGAGCTTGCAACTTGGCGTAGAGTCCGCCTTGGTTCTAAGTTCTTGCCTGAGCTGCAAACACGCTGCCGCTTATGAGGCTTCACCTGAAGAGCGAGGCTACCTTTTGGAAGCCTAATGGACTTGGCGTGCACTTCACACAGAGAGTCCAAGTCGGCTTCAGGCCGCCCTTGTTCTCACTTCTTTCCTCACCTGCGAGAACATGGCCAGAAGGCGGTTGCGTAGTACGCGGCGCTTGGCGTTTTGGACGCAGAGGGGCATTGGCGAGCACTTCACTCAGAGTCTCCAACCTGCCTCGGCGTCCGCCTTTGTTCTAACACCTTTCCGCAACTGGGAGAACACTGCCCTCTACTAGTGTTCGCCTTCGCTGCGTTTGTAGGTTTGGGAAGCCTAAGGGCCTTCCCTGGAACTCAACTCGGTGTAGCCAACAGGCTTCTAGTCCGCCCCTGTTCTTAAGGTCTTTCCTCCCCTGGGATCTCACGGCAACCCCCCCCCCCCACAGGAGACGTCACCTGAGGAGCGATGATACGTTTTGGAAGCAAAAGGGGACCTGGGGTGCCCTGCCCTGAGAGTGTCCAACTTGCCTCCAGTGCGGCCTTGCTCTAACTTCTTTCCGCAGCAGGGAACACGCTGCCACATAGGAAACTTCACTTCAGGTCGAATTTACGTTGTGGAAGCCTAAGGGTCTGGGCCTGCACTTAACTCGCAGTGTGCAACTTGCCTAGGGTGCGCCCCAGGTTCCAACTTCTTTCCACAGCCGGGAGCAAACTGCCCCTTGGGAATCCTCCCTTTGAAGGTCGCGTTCACGTTTTGGAAGCCGCAGCGTCTTTGCGTGCCCTTAACTCGGAATATCCAACAAGCTTCTAGTACGCCCTTCTTCTCAAGTCTTCCCTTCGCTTGGGAACACACTGCCACTGAGGAGACTTCACCTGAAGCGCGATGACACGCTTTGCAGCCCAAGGGACTGGACGGGCAACTTAACTCAGAAGCTCCAACTGCCTTCTAGTCGGCCTTGGTTCTAAGTTCTTTCCTTCCTGCAATGGGAACACATGGCCGCATAGCCCTTTGGCCTTCGGAGCGTTTCTACGTGATGGAAGCAGCAGGGCCTTAGCCTGCACTTTACGTAGAGCTTGCAACTTGGCGTAGAGTCCGCCTTGGTTCTAAGTTCTTGCCTGAGCTGCGAACACGCTGCCGCTTATGAGGCTTCACCTGAAGAGCGAGGCTACCTTTTCGAAGCCTAATGGACTTGGCGTGCACTTCACACAGAGAGTCCAAGTCGGCTTCAGGCCGCCCTTGATCTCACTTCTTTCCTCACCTGCGAGAACACGGCCAGAAGGCGGTTGCGTCTTACGCGGCGCTTGGCGTTTTGGATGCAGAGGCGCATTGGCGA
Source organism: Meles meles (assembly GCF_922984935.1). Lineage (NCBI taxonomy): Eukaryota > Metazoa > Chordata > Mammalia > Carnivora > Mustelidae > Meles > Meles meles. The sequence continues at coordinate 116,028,956 of NC_060074.1, read as the reverse complement.
GCACTTCACTCAGAGTGTCCAACCTGCCTTGGCGTCCGCCTTTGTTCTAACACCTATCCGCAACTGGGAGAACACTGCCCTCTAGTAGTGTTCGTCTTCGCTGCGTTTGTAAGTTTGGGAAGCCTAAGGGCCTTCCCTGGAACTCAACTCGGTGTAGCCAACAGGCTTCTAGTCCGCCCCTGTTCTAAGGTATTTCCTCCCCTGGGATCTCACGGCCCCCCCCCAGGAGACGTCACCTTAGGAGCGGTGATACGTTTTGGAAGCAAAAGGGGACCTGGGGTGCCCTGCCCTGGGAGTGTCCAACTTGCCTCCAGTGCGGCCTTGCTCTAACTTCTTTCCGCAGCAGGGAACACGCTGCCACATAGGAAACTTCACTTCAGGTCGAGTTTACGTTGTGGAAGCCTAAGGGTCTGGGCCTGCACTTAACTCGCAGTGTGCAACTTGCCTAGGGTGCGCCCCAGGTTCCAACTTCTTTCCACAGCCGGGAGCAAACTGCCCCTTGGGAATCCTCCCTTTGAAGGTCGCGTTCACGTTTTGGAAGCCGCAGCGTCTTTGCGTGCCCTTAACTCGGAGTATCCAACAAGCTTCTAGTACGCCCTTCTTCTCATGTCTTCCCTTCGCTTGGGAACACACTGCCACTGAGGAGACTTCACCTGAAGCGCGATGACACGCTTTGCAGCCCAAGGGACTGGACGGGCAACTTAACTCAGAAGCTCCAACTGCCTTCTAGTCGGCCTTGGTTCTAAGTTCTTTCCTTCCTGCAATGGGAACACACGGCCGCATAGGCCTCTTGGCCTTCGGAGCGTTTCTACGTGTTGGAAGCAGCAGGGCCTTAGCCTGCACTTTACGTAGAGCTTGCAACTTGGCGTAGAGTCCGCCTTGGTTCTAAGTTCTTGCCTGAGCTGCGAACACGCTGCCGCTTATGAGGCTTCACCTGAAGAGCGAGGCTACCTTTTGGAAGCCTAATGGACTTGGCGTGCACTTCACACAGAGAGTCCAAGTCGGCTTCAGGCCGCCCTTGTTCTCACTGCTTTCCTCACCTGCGAGAACACGGCCAGAAGGCGGTTGCGTCGTACGCGGCGCTTGGCGTTTTGGACGCAGAGGCGCATTGGCGAGCACTTCCCTCAGAGTCTCCAACCTGCCTTGGCGTCCGCCTTTGTTCTAACACCTTTCCGCAACTGGGAGAACACTGCCCTCTAGTAGTGTTCGTCTTCGCTGCGTTTGTAGGTTTGGGAAGCCTAAGGGCCTTCCCTGGAACTCAACTCGGTGTAGCCAACAGGCTTCTAGTCCGCCCCTGTTCTAACGTCTTTCCTCTCCTGGGATCTCACGCCCCCCCCCCAGGAGACGTCACCTGAGGAGCGATGATACATTTTGGAAGCAAAAGGGGACCTGGGGTGCCCTGCCCTGAGAGTGTCCAACTTGCCTCCAGTGCGGCCTTGCTCTAACTTCTTTCCGCAGCAGGGAACACGCTGCCACATAGGAAACTTCACTTCAGGTCGAGTTTACGTTGTGGAAGCCTAAGGGTCTGGGCCTGCACTTAACTCGCAGTGTGCAACTTGCCTAGGGTGCGCCCCAGGTTCCAACTTCTTTCCACAGCCGGGAGCAAACTGCCCCTTGGGAATCCTCCCTTTGAAGGTCGCGTTCACGTTTTGGAAGCCGCAGCGTCTTTGCGTGCCCTTAACTCGGAGTATCCAACAAGCTTCTAGTATGCCCTTCTTCTCAAGTCTTCCCTTCGCTTGGGAACACACTGCCACTGAGGAGACTTCACCTGAAGCGCGATGACACGCTTTGCAGCCCAAGGGACTGGACGGGCAACTTAACTCAGAAGCTCCAACTGCCTTCTAGTCGGCCTTGGTTCTAAGTTCTTTCCTTCCTGCAATGGGAAGACACGGCCGCATAGGCCTCTTGGCCTTCGGAGCGTGTCTACGTGTTGGAAGCAGCAGGGCCTTAGCCTGCACTTTACGTAGAGCTTGCAACTTGGCGTAGAGTCCGCCTTGGTTCTAAGTTCTTGCCTGAGCTGCAAACACGCTGCCGCTTATGAGGCTTCACCTGAAGAGCGAGGCTACCTTTTGGAAGCCTAATGGACTTGGCGTGCACTTCACACAGAGTGTCCAAGTCGGCTTCAGGCCGCCCTTGTTCTCACTTCTTTCCTCACCTGCGAGAACACGGCCAGAAGGCGGTTGCGTCGTACGCGGCGCTTGGCGATTTGGACGCAGAGGTGCATTGGCGAGCACTTCACTCAGAGTCTCCAACCTGCCTTGGCGTCCGCCTTTGTTCTAACACCTTTCCGCAACTGGGAGAACACTGCCCTCTAGTAGTGTTCGTCTTCGCTGCGTTTGTAGGTTTGGGAAGCCTAAGGGCCTTCCCTGGAACTCAACTCGGTGTAGCCAACAGGCTTCTAGTCCGCCCCTGTTCTTAAGGTCTTTCCTCCCCTGGGATCTCACGCCCCCCCCCAGGAGACGTCACCTGAGGAGCGATGATACGTTTTGGAAGCAAAAGGGGACCTGGGGTGCCCTGCCCTGAGAGTGTCCAACTTGCCTCCAGTGCGGCCTTGCTCTAACTTCTTTCCGCAGCAGGGAACACGCTGCCACATAGGAAACTTCACTTCAGGTCGAGTTTACGTTGTGGAAGCCTAAGGGTCTGGGCCTGCACTTAACTCGCAGTGTGCCACTTGCCTAGGGTGCGCCCCAGGTTCCAACTTCTTTCCAGAGCCGGGAGCAAACTGCCCCTTGGGAATCCTCCGTTTGAAGGTCGCGTTCACGTTTTGGAAGCCGCAGCGTCTTTGCGTGCCCTTATCTCGGAGTATCCAACAAGCTTCTAGTACGCCCTTCTTCGCAAGTCTTCCCTTCGCTTGGGAACACACTGCCACTGAGGAGACTTCACCTGAAGCGCGATGACACGCTTTGCAGCCCAAGGGACTGGACGGGCAACTTAACTCAGAAGCTCCAACTGCCTTCTAGTCGGCCTTGGTTCTAAGTTCTTTCCTTCCTGCAATGGGAACACACGGCCGCATAGGCCTCTTGGCCTTCGGAGCGTTTCTACGTGTTGGAAGCAGCAGGGCCTTAGCCTGCACTTTACGTAGAGCTTGCAACTTGGCGTAGAGTCCGCCTTGGTTCTAAGTTCTTGCCTGAGCTGCGAACACGCTGCCGCTTATGAGGCTTCACCTGAAGAGCGAGGCTACCTTTTGGAAGCCTAATGGACTTGGCGTGCACTTCACACAGAGAGTCCAAGTCGTCTTCAGGCCGCCCTTGTTCTCACTTCTTTCCTCACCTGCGAGAACACGGCCAGAAGGCGGTTGCGTCGTACGCGGCGCTTGGCGATTTGGACGCAGAGGCGCATTGGCGAGCACTTCACTCAGAGTCTCCAACCTGCCTTGGCGTCCGCCTTTGTTCTAACACCTTTCCGCAACTGGGAGAACACTGCCCTCTAGTAGTGTTCGTCTTCGCTGCGTTTGTAGGTTTGGGAAGCCTAAGGGCCTTCCCTGGAACTCAACTCGGTGTAGCCAACAGGCTTCTAGTCCGCCCCTGTTCTTAAGGTCTTTCCTCCCCTGGGATCTCACGGGCCCCCCCCCCAGGAGACGTCACCTGAGGAGCGATGATACGTTTTGGAAGCAAAAGGGGACCTGGGGTGCCCTGCCCTGTGAGTGTCCAACTTGCCTCCAGTGCGGCCTTGCTCTAACTTCTTTCCGCAGCAGGGAACACGCTGCCACATAGGAAACTTCACTTCAGGTCGAGTTTACGTTGTGGAAGCCTAAGGGTCTGGGCCTGCACTTAACTCGCAGTGTGCCACTTGCCTAGGGTGCGCCCCAGGTTCCAACTTCTTTCCACAGCCGGGAGCAAACTGCCCCTTGGGAATCCTCCCTTTGAAGGTCGCGTTCACGTTTTGGAAGCCGCAGCGTCTTTGCGTGCCCTTAACTCGGAGTATCCAACAAGCTTCTAGTACGCCCTTCTTCGCAAGTCTTCCCTTCGCTTGGGAACACACTGCCACTGAGGAGACTTCACCTGAAGCGCGATGACACGCTTTGCAGCCCAAGGGACTGGACGGGCAACTGAACTCAGAAGCTCCAACTGCCTTCTAGTCGGCCTTGGTTCTAAGTTCTTTCCTTCCTGCAATGGGAACACACGGCCGCATAGGCCTCTTGGCCTTCGGAGCGTTTCTACGTGTTGGAAGCAGCAGGGCCTTAGCCTGCACTTTACGTAGAGCTTGCAACTTGGCGTAGAGTCCGCCTTGGTTCTAAGTTCTTGCCTGAGCTGCGAACACGCTGCCGCTTATGAGGCTTCACCTGAAGAGCGAGGCTACCTTTTGGAAGCCTAATGGACTTGGCGTGCACTTCACACAGAGAGTCCAAGTCGGCTTCAGGCCGCCCTTGTTCTCACTTCTTTCCTCACCTGCGAGAACACGGCCAGAAGGCGGTTGCGTCGTACGCGGCGCTTGGCGTTTTGGACGCAGAGGCGCATTGGCGAGCACTTCCCTCAGAGTCTCCAACCTGCCTTGGCGTCCGCCTTTGTTCTAACACCTTTCCGCAACTGGGAGAACACTGCCCTCTAGTAGTGTTCGTCTTCGCTGCGTTTGTAGGTTTGGGAAGCCTAAGGGCCTTCCCTAGAACTCAACTCGGTGTAGCCAACAGGCTTCTAGTCCGCCCCTGTTCTTAAGGTCTTTCCTCCCCTGGGATCTCACGGCCCCCCCCCCCCAGGAGACGTCACCTGAGGAGCGATGATACGTTTTGGAAGCAAAAGGGGACCTGGGGTGCCCTGCCCTGAGAGTGTCCATCTTGCCTCCAGTGCGGCCTTGCTCTAACTTCTTTCCGCAGCAGGGAACACGCTGCCACATAGGAAACTTCACTTCAGGTCGAGTTTACGTTGTGGAAGCCTAAGGGTCTGGGCCTGCACTTAACTCGCAGTGTGCAACTTGCCTAGGGTGCGCCCCAGGTTCCAACTTCTTTCCACAGCCGGGAGCAAACTGCCCCTTGGGAATCCTCCCTTTGAAGGTCGCGTTCACGTTTTGGAAGCCGCAGCGTCTTTGCGTGCCCTTAACTCGGAGGATCCAACAAGCTTCTAGTACGCCCTTCTTCTCAAGTCTTCCCTTCGCTTGGGAACACACTGCCACTGAGGAGACTTCACCTGAAGCGCGATGACACGCTTTGCAGCCCAAGGGACTGGACGGGCAATTTACCTCAGAAGCTCCAACTGCCTTCTGGTCGGCCTTGGTTCTAAGTTCTTTCCTTCCTGCAATGGGAACACACGGCCGCATAGGCCTCTTGGCCTTCGGAGCGTTTCGACGTGTTGGAAGCAGCAGGGCCTTAGCCTGCACTTTACGTAGAGCTTGCAACTTGGCGTAGAGTCCGCCTTGGTTCTAAGTTCTTGCCTGAGCTGCGAACACGCTGCCGCTTATGAGGCTTCACCTGAAGAGCGAGGCTACCTTTTGGAAGCCTAATGGACTTGGCGTGCCCTTCACACAGAGAGTCCAAGTCGGCTTCAGGCCGCCCTTGTTCTCACTTCTTTCCTCACCTGCGAGAACACGGCCAGAAGGCGGTTGCGTCGTACGCGGCGCTTGGCGATTTGGACGCAGAGGCGCATTGGCGAGCACTTCACTCAGAGTCTCCAACCTGCCTTGGCGTCCGCCTTTGTTCTAACACCTTTCCGCAACTGGGAGAACACTGCCCTCTAGTAGTGTTCGTCTTCGCTGCGTTTGTAGGTTTGGGAAGCCTAAGGGCCTTCCCTGGAACTCAACTCGGTGTAGCCAACAGGCTTCTAGTCCGCCCCTGTTCTTAAGGTCTTTCCTCCCCTGGGATCTCACGCCCCCCCCCAGGAGACGTCACCTGAGGAGCGATGATACGTTTTGGAAGCAAAAGGGGACCTGGGGTGCCCTGCCCTGAGAGTGTCCAACTTGCCTCCAGTGCGGCCTTGCTCTAACTTCTTTCCGCAGCAGGGAACACGCTGCCACATAGGAAACTTCACTTCAGGTCGAGTTTACGTTGTGGAAGCCTAAGGGTCTGGGCCTGCACTTAACTCGCAGTGTGCCACTTGCCTAGGGTGCGCCCCAGGTTCCAACTTCTTTCCACAGCCGGGAGCAAACTGCCCCTTGGGAATCCTCCGTTTGAAGGTCGCGTTCACGTTTTGGAAGCCGCAGCGTCTTTGCGTGCCCTTAACTCGGAGTATCCAACAAGCTTCTAGTACGCCCTTCTTCGCAAGTCTTCCCTTCGCTTGGGAACACACTGCCACTGAGGAGACTTCACCTGAAGCGCGATGACACGCTTTGCAGCCCAAGGGACTGGACGGGCAACTTAACTCAGAAGCTCCAACTGCCTTCTAGTCGGCCTTGGTTCTAAGTTCTTTCCTTCCTGCAATGGGAACACACGGCCGCATAGGCCTCTTGGCCTTCGGAGCGTTTCTACGTGTTGGAAGCAGCAGGGCCTTAGCCTGCACTTTACGTAGAGCTTGCAACTTGGCGTAGAGTCCGCCTTGGTTCTAAGTTCTTGCCTGAGCTGCGAACACGCTGCCGCTTATGAGGCTTCACCTGAAGAGCGAGGCTACCTTTTGGAAGCCTAATGGACTTGGCGTGCCCTTCACACAGAGAGTCCAAGTCGTCTTCAGGCCGCCCTTGTTCTCACTTCTTTCCTCACCTGCGAGAACACGGCCAGAAGGCGGTTGCGTCGTACGCGGCGCTTGGCGATTTGGACGCAGAGGCGCATTGGCGAGCACTTCACTCAGAGTCTCCAACCTGCCTTGGCGTCCGCCTTTGTTCTAACACCTTTCCGCAACTGGGAGAACACTGCCCTCTAGTAGTGTTCGTCTTCGCTGCGTTTGTAGGTTTGGGAAGCCTAAGGGCCTTCCCTGGAACTCAACTCGGTGTAGCCAACAGGCTTCTAGTCCGCCCCTGTTCTTAAGGTCTTTCCTCCCCTGGGATCTCACGGGCCCCCCCCCCCAGGAGACGTCACCTGAGGAGCGATGATACGTTTTGGAAGCAAAAGGGGACATGGGGTGCCCTGCCCTGTGAGTGTCCAACTTGCCTCCAGTGCGGCCTTGCTCTAACTTCTTTCCGCAGCAGGGAACACGCTGCCACATAGGAAACTTCACTTCAGGTCGAGTTTACGTTGTGGAAGCCTAAGGGTCTGGGCCTGCACTTAACTCGCAGTGTGCCACTTGCCGAGGGTGCGCCCCAGGTTCCAACTTCTTTCCACAGCCGGGAGCAAACTGCCCCTTGGGAATCCTCCCTTTGAAGGTCGCGTTCACGTTTTGGAAGCCGCAGCGTCTTTGCGTGCCCTTAACTCGGAGTATCCAACAAGCTTCTAGTACGCCCTTCTTCGCAAGTCTTCCCTTCGCTTGGGAACACACTGCCACTGAGGAGACTTCACCTGAAGCGCGATGACACGCTTTGCAGCCCAAGGGACTGGACGGGCAACTTAACTCAGAAGCTCCAACTGCCTTCTATTCGGCCTTGGTTCTAAGTTCTTTCCTTCCTGCAATGGGAACACACGGCCGCATAGGCCTCTTGGCCTTCGGAGCGTTTCTACGTGTTGGAAGCAGCAGGGCCTTAGCCTGCACTTTACGTAGAGCTTGCAACTTGGCGTAGAGTCCGCCTTGGTTCTAAGTTCTTGCCTGAGCTGCGAACACGCTGCCGCTTATGAGGCTTCACCTGAAGAGCGAGGCTACCTTTTGGAAGCCTAATGGACTTGGCGTGCACTTCACACAGAGAGTCCAAGTCGGCTTCAGGCCGCCCTTGTTCTCACTTCTTTCCTCACCTGCGAGAACACGGCCAGAAGGCGGTTGCGTCGTACGCGGCGCTTGGCGTTTTGGACGCAGAGGCGCATTGGCGAGCACTTCCCTCAGAGTCTCCAACCTGCCTTGGCGTCCGCCTTTGTTCTAACACCTTTCCGCAACTGGGAGAACACTGCCCTCTAGTAGTGTTCGTCTTCGCTGCGTTTGTAGGTTTGGGAAGCCTAAGGGCCTTCCCTGGAACTCAACTCGGTGTAGCCAACAGGCTTCTAGTCCGCCCCTGTTCTTAAGGTCTTTCCTCCCCTGGGATCTCACGGCCCCCCCCCCAGGAGACGTCACCTGAGGAGCGATGATACGTTTTGGAAGCAAAAGGGGACCTGGGGTGCCCTGCCCTGAGAGTGTCCAACTTGCCTCCAGTGCGGCCTTGCTCTAACTTCTTTCCGCAGCAGGGAACACGCTGCCACATAGGAAACTTCACTTCAGGTCGAGTTTACGTTGTGGAAGCCTAAGGGTCTGGGCCTGCACTTAACTCGCAGTGTGCAACTTGCCTAGGGTGCGCCCCAGGTTCCAACTTCTTTCCACAGCCGGGAGCAAACTGCCCCTTGGGAATCCTCCCTTTGAAGGTCGCGTTCACGTTTTGGAAGCCGCAGCGTCTTTGCGTGCCCTTAACTCGGAGTATCCAACAAGCTTCTAGTACGCCCTTCTTCTCAAGTCTTCCCTTCGCTTGGGAACACACTGCCACTGAGGAGACTTCACCTGAAGCGCGATGACACGCTTTGCAGCCCAAGGGACTGGACGGGCAACTGAACTCAGAAGCTCCAACTGCCTTCTAGTCGGCCTTGGTTCTAAGTTCTTTCCTTCCTGCAATGGGAACACACGGCCGCATAGGCCTCTTGGCCTTCGGAGCGTTTCTACGTGTTGGAAGCAGCAGGGCCTTAGCCTGCACTTTACGTAGAGCTTGAAACTTGGCGTAGAGTCCGCCTTGGTTCTAAGTTCTTGCCTGAGCTGCGAACACGCTGCCGCTTATGAGGCTTCACCTGAAGAGCGAGGCTACCTTTTGGAAGCCTAATGGACTTGGCGTGCACTTCACACAGAGAGTCCAAGTCGGCCTCAGGCCGCCCTTGTTCTCACTTCTTTCCTCACCTGCGAGAACACGGCCAGAAGGCGGTTGCGTCGTACGCGGCGCTTGGTGATTTGGACGCAGAGGCGCATTGGCGAGCACTTCACTCAGAGTCTCCAAACTGCCTTGGCGTCCGCCTTTGTTCTAACACCTTTCCGCAACTGGGAGAACACTGCCCTCTAGTAGTGTTCGTCTTCGCTGCGTTTGTAGGTTTGGGAAGCCTAAGGGCCTTCCCTGGAACTCAACTCGGTGTAGCCAACAGGCTTCTAGTCCGCCTCTGTTCTTAAGGTCTTTCCTCCCCTTGGATCTCACGCACCCCCCCCCAGGAGACGTCACCTGAGGAGCGATGATACGTTTTGGAAGCAAAAGGGGACCTGGGGTGCCCTGCCCTGAGAGTGTCCAACTTGCCTCCAGTGCGGCCTTGCTCTAACTTCTTTCCGCAGCAGGGAACACGCTGCCACATAGGAAACTTCACTTCAGGTCGAGTTTACGTTGTGGAAGCCTAAGGGTCTGGGCCTGCACTTAACTCGCAGTGTGCAACTTGCCTAGGGTGCGCCCCAGGTTCCAACTTCTTTCCACAGCCGGGAGCAGACTGCCCCTTGGGAATCTTCCCTTTGAAGGTCGCGTTCACGTTTTGGAAGCCGCAGCGTCTTTGCGTGCCCTTAACTCGGAGTATCCAACAAGCTTCTAGTACGCCCTTCTTCTCAAGTCTTCCCTTCGCTTGGGAACACACTGCCACTGTGGAGCCTTCACCTGAAGCACGATGACACGCTTTGCAGCCCAAGGGACTGGACGGGCAACTGAACTCAGAAGCTCCAACTGCCTTCTAGTCGGCCTTGGTTCTAAGTTCTTTCCTTCCTGCAATGGGAACACACGGCCGCATAGGCCTCTTGGCCTTCGGAGCGTTTCTACGTGTTGGAAGCAGCAGGGCCTTAGCCTGCACTTTACGTAGAGCTTGCAACTTGGCGTAGAGTCCGCCTTGGTTCTAAGTTCTTGCCTGAGCTGCGAACACGCTGCCGCTTATGAGGCTTCACCTGAAGAGCGAGGCTACCTTTTGGAAGCCTAATGGACTTGGCGTGCACTTCACACAGAGAGTCCAAGTCGGCTTCAGGCCGCCCTTGTTCTCACTTCTTTCCTCACCTGCGAGAACACGGCCAGAAGGCGGTTGCGTCGTACGTGGCGCTTGGCGTTTTGGACGCAGAGGCGCATTGGCGAGCACTTCCCTCAGAGTCTCCAACCTGCCTTGGCGTCCGCCTTTGTTCTAACACCTTTCCGCAACTGGGAGAACACTGCCCTCTAGTAGTGTTCGTCTTCGCTGCGTTTGTAGGTTTGGGAAGCCTAAGGGCCTTCCCTGGAACTCAACTCGGTGTAGCCAACAGGCTTCTAGTCCGCCCCTGTTCTTAAGGTCTTTCCTCCCCTGGGATCTCACGGGCCCCCCCTCCCCGAGGAGATGTCACCTGAGGAGCGATGATACGTTTTGGAAGCAAAAGGGGACCTGCGGTGCCCTGCCCTGAGAGTGTCCAACTTGCCTCCAGTGCGGCCTTGTTCTAACTTCTTTCCGCAGCAGGGAACACGCTGCCACATAGGAAACTTCACTTCAGGTCGAGTTTACGTTGTGGAAGCCTAAGGGTCTGGGCCTGCACTTAACTCGCAGTGTGCAACTTGCCTAGGGTGCGCTCCAGGTTCCAACTTCTTTCCACAGCCGGGAGCAGACTGCCCCTTGGGAATCTTCCCTTTGAAGGTCGCGTTCACGTTTTGGAAGCCGCAGCGTCTTTGTGTGCCCTTAACTCGGAGTATCCAACAAGCTTCTAGTACGCCCTTCTTCTCAAGTCTTCCCTTCGCTTGGGAACACACTGCCACTGTGGAGACTTCACCTGAAGCACGATGACACGCTTTGCAGCCCAAGGGACTGGACGGGCAACTGAACTCAGAAGCTCCAACTGCCTTCTAGTCGGCCTTGGTTCTAAGTTCTTTCCTTCCTGCAATGGGAACACACGGCCGCATAGGCCTCTTGGCCTTCGGAGCGTTTCTACGTGTTGGAAGCAGCAGGGCCTTAGCCTGCACTTTACGTAGAGCTTGCAACTTGGCGTAGAGTCCGCCTTGGTTCTAAGTTCTTGCCTGAGCTGCGAACACGCTGCCGCTTATGAGGCTTCACCTGAAGAGCGAGGCTACCTTTTGGAAGCCTAATGGACTTGGCGTGCACTTCACACAGAGAGTCCAAGTCGGCTTCAGGCCGCCCTTGTTCTCACTTCTTTCCTCACCTGCGAGAACACGGCCAGAAGGCGGTTGCGTCGTACGCGGCGCTTGGCGTTTTGGACGCAGAGGCTCATTGGCGAGCACTTCACTCAGAGTCTCCAACCTGCCTTGGCGTCCGCCTTTGTTCTAACACCTTTCCGCAACTGGGAGAACACTGCCCTCTAGTAGTGTTCGTCTTCGCTGCGTTTGTAGTTTTGGGAAGCCTAAGGGCCTTCCCTGGAACTCAACTCGGTGTAGCCAACAGGCTTCTAATCCGCCCCTTTTCTTATGGTCTTTCCTCCCCTGGGATCTCACGCCCCCCCCCCCAGGAGATGTCACCTGAGGAGCGATGATACGTTTTGGAAGCAAAAGGGGACCTGGGGTGCCCTGCCCTGAGAGTGTCCAACTTGCCTCCAGTGCGGCCTTGCTCTAACTTCTTTCCGCAGCAGGGAACACGCTGCCACATAGGAAACTTCACTTCAGGTCGAGTTTACGTTGTGGAAGCCTAAGGGTCTGGGCCTGCACTTAACTCGCAGTGTGCAACTTGCCTAGGGTGCGCCCCAGGTTCCAACTTCTTTCCACAGCCGGGAGCAGACTGCCCCTTGGGAATCTTCCCTTTGAAGGTCGCGTTCACGTTTTGGAAGCCGCAGCGTCTTTGCGTGCCCTTAACTCGGAGTATCCAACAAGCTTCTAGTACGCCCTTCTTCTCAAGTCTTCCCTTCGCTTGGGAACACACTGCCACTGTGGAGCCTTCACCTGAAGCACGATGACACGCTTTGCAGCCCAAGGGACTGGACGGGCAACTGAACTCAGAAGCTCCAACTGCCTTCTAGTCGGCCTTGGTTCTAAGTTCTTTCCTTCCTGCAATGGGAACACACGGCCGCATAGGCCTCTTGGCCTTCGGAGCGTTTCTACGTGTTGGAAGCAGCAGGGCCTTAGCCTGCACTTTACGTAGAGCTTGCAACTTGGCGTAGAGTCCGCCTTGGTTCTAAGTTCTTGCCTGAGCTGCGAACACGCTGCCGCTTATGAGGCTTCACCTGAAGAGCGAGGCTACCTTTTGGAAGCCTAATGGACTTGGCGTGCACTTCACACAGAGAGTCCAAGTCGGCTTCAGGCCGCCCTTGTTCTCACTTCTTTCCTCACCTGCGAGAACACGGCCAGAAGGCGGTTGCGTCGTACGTGGCGCTTGGCGTTTTGGACGCAGAGGCGCATTGGCGAGCACTTCCCTCAGAGTCTCCAACCTGCCTTGGCGTCCGCCTTTGTTCTAACACCTTTCCGCAACTGGGAGAACACTGCCCTCTAGTAGTGTTCGTCTTCGCTGCGTTTGTAGGTTTGGGAAGCCTAAGGGCCTTCCCTGGAACTCAACTCGGTGTAGCCAACAGGCTTCTAGTCCGCCCCTGTTCTTAAGGTCTTTCCTCCCCTGGGATCTCACGGGCCCCCCCTCCCCGAGGAGATGTCACCTGAGGAGCGATGATACGTTTTGGAAGCAAAAGGGGACCTGCGGTGCCCTGCCCTGAGAGTGTCCAACTTGCCTCCAGTGCGGCCTTGTTCTAACTTCTTTCCGCAGCAGGGAACACGCTGCCACATAGGAAACTTCACTTCAGGTCGAGTTTACGTTGTGGAAGCCTAAGGGTCTGGGCCTGCACTTAACTCGCAGTGTGCAACTTGCCTAGGGTGCGCTCCAGGTTCCAACTTCTTTCCACAGCCGGGAGCAGACTGCCCCTTGGGAATCTTCCCTTTGAAGGTCGCGTTCACGTTTTGGAAGCCGCAGCGTCTTTGTGTGCCCTTAACTCGGAGTATCCAACAAGCTTCTAGTACGCCCTTCTTCTCAAGTCTTCCCTTCGCTTGGGAACACACTGCCACTGTGGAGACTTCACCTGAAGCACGATGACACGCTTTGCAGCCCAAGGGACTGGACGGGCAACTGAACTCAGAAGCTCCAACTGCCTTCTAGTCGGCCTTGGTTCTAAGTTCTTTCCTTCCTGCAATGGGAACACACGGCCGCATAGGCCTCTTGGCCTTCGGAGCGTTTCTACGTGTTGGAAGCAGCAGGGCCTTAGCCTGCACTTTACGTAGAGCTTGCAACTTGGCGTAGAGTCCGCCTTGGTTCTAAGTTCTTGCCTGAGCTGCGAACACGCTGCCGCTTATGAGGCTTCACCTGAAGAGCGAGGCTACCTTTTGGAAGCCTAATGGACTTGGCGTGCACTTCACACAGAGAGTCCAAGTCGGCTTCAGGCCGCCCTTGTTCTCACTTCTTTCCTCACCTGCGAGAACACGGCCAGAAGGCGGTTGCGTCGTACGCGGCGCTTGGCGTTTTGGACGCAGAGGCTCATTGGCGAGCACTTCACTCAGAGTCTCCAACCTGCCTTGGCGTCCGCCTTTGTTCTAACACCTTTCCGCAACTGGGAGAACACTGCCCTCTAGTAGTGTTCGTCTTCGCTGCGTTTGTAGTTTTGGGAAGCCTAAGGGCCTTCCCTGGAACTCAACTCGGTGTAGCCAACAGGCTTCTAATCCGCCCCTTTTCTTATGGTCTTTCCTCCCCTGGGATCTCACGCCCCCCCCCCCAGGAGATGTCACCTGAGGAGCGATGATACGTTTTGGAAGCAAAAGGGGACCTGGGGTGCCCTGCCCTGAGAGTGTCCAACTTGCCTCCAGTGCGGCCTTGTTCTAACTTCTTTCCGCAGCAGGGAACACGCTGCCACATAGGAAACTTCACTTCAGGTCGAGTTTACGTTGTGGAAGCCTAAGGGTCTGGGCCTGCACTTAACTCGCAGTGTGCAACTTGCCTAGGGTGCGCCCCAGGTTCCAACTTCTTTCCACAGCCGGGAGCAAACTGCCCCTTGGGAATCCTCCCTTTGAAGGTCGCGTTCACGTTTTGGAAGCCGCAGCGTCTTTGCGTGCCCTTAACTCGGAGTATCCAACAAGCTTCTAGTACGCCCTTCTTCTCAAGTCTTCCCTTCGCTTGGGAACACACTGCCACTGAGGAGACTTCACCTGAAGCGCGATGACACGCTTTGCAGCCCAAGGGACTGGACGGGCAACTTAACTCAGAAGCTCCAACTGCCTTCTAGTCGGCCTTGGTTCTAAGTTCTTTCCTTCCTGCAATGGGAACACACGGCCGCATAGGCCTCTTGGCCTTCGGAGCGTTTCTACGTGTTGCAAGCAGCAGGGCCTTAGCCTGCACTTTACGTAGAGCTTGCAACTTGGCGTAGAGTCCGCCTTGGTTCTAAGTTCTTGCCTGAGCTGCGAACACGCTGCCGCTTATGAGGCTTCACCTGAAGAGCGAGGCTACCTTTGGAAGCCTAATGGACTTGGCGTGCACTTCACACAGAGAGTCCAAGTCGGCTTCAGGCCGCCCTTGTTCTCACTTCTTTCCTCACCTGCGAGAACACGGCCAGAAGGCGGTTGCGTCGTACGCGGCGCTTGGCGTTTTGGACGCAGAGGCGCATTGGCGAGCACTTCACTCAGAGTCTCCAACCTGCCTTGGCGTGCGGCTTTTTTCTAACACCTTTCCGCAACTGGGAGAACACTGCCCTCTAGTAGTGTTCGTCTTCGCTGCGTTTGTAGGTTTGGGAAGCCTAAGGGCCTTCCCTGGAACTCAACTCGGTGTAGCCAACAGGCTTCTAGTCCGCCCCTCTTCTTAAGGTCTTTCCTCCCCTGGGATCTCACGCCCCCCCCCCCGGAGACGTCACCTGAGGAGCGATGATACGTTTTGGAAGCAAAAGGGGACCTGGGGTGCCCTGCCCTGAGAGTGTCCAACTTGCCACCAGTGCGGCCTTGCTCTAACTTCTTTCCGCAGCAGGGAACACGCTGCCACATAGGAAACTTCACTTCAGGTCGAGTTTACGTTGTGGAAGCCTAAGGGTCTGGGCCTGCACTTAACTCGTAGTGTGCAACTTGCCTAGGGTGCGCCCCAGGTTCCAACTTCTTTCCACAGCCGGGAGCAAACTGCCCCTTGGGAATCCTCCCTTTGAAGGTCGCGTTCACGTTTTGGAAGCCGCAGCGTCTTTGCGTGCCCTTAACTCGGAGTATCCAACAAGCTTCTAGTACGCCCTTCTTCTCAAGTCTTCCCTTCGCTTGGGAACACACTGCCACGCAGGAGACTTCACCTGAAGCGCGATGACACGCTTTGCAGCCCAAGGGACTGGACGGGCAACTTAACTCAGAAGCTCCAACTGCCTTCTAGTCGGCCTTGGTTCTAAGTTCTTTCCTTCCTGCAATGGGAACACACGGCCGCATAGGCCTCTTGGCCTTCGGAGCGTTTCTACGTGTTGCAAGCAGCAGGGCCTTAGCCTGCACTTTACGTAGAGCTTGCAACTTGGCGTAGAGTCCGCCTTGGTTCTAAGTTCTTGCCTGAGCTGCGAACACGCTGCCGCTTATGAGGCTTCACCTGAAGAGCGAGGCTACCTTTTAGAAGCCTAATGGACTTGCGTGCACTTCACACAGAGAGTCCAAGTCGGCTTCAGGCCGCCCTTGTTCTCACTTCTTTCCTCACCTGCGAGAACACGGCCAGAAGGCGGTTGCGTCGTACGCGGCGCTTGGCGTTTTGGACGCAGAGGCGCATTGGCGAGCACTTCACTCAGAGTCTCCAACCTGCCTTGGCGTGCGGCTTTGTTCTAACACCTTTCTGCAACTGGGAGAACACTGCCCTCTAGTAGTGTTCGTCTTCGCTGCGTTTGTAGGTTTGGGAAGCCTAAGGGCCTTCCCTGGAACTCAACTCGGTGTAGCCAACAGGCTTCTAGTCCGCCCCTCTTCTTAAGGTCTTTCCTCCCCTGGGATCTCACGCCCCCCCCCCCCCCCGGAGACGTCACCTGAGGAGCGATGATACGTTTTGGAAGCAAAAGGGGACCTGGGGTGCCCTGCCCTGAGAGTGTCCAACTTGCCACCAGTGCGGCCTTGCTCTAACTTCTTTCCGCAGCAGGGAACACGCTGCCACATAGGAAACTTCACTTCAGGTCGAGTTTACGTTGTGGAAGCCTAAGGGTCTGGGCCTGCACTTAACTCGTAGTGTGCAACTTGCCTAGGGTGCGCCCCAGGTTCCAACTTCTTTCCACAGCCGGGAGCAAACTGCCCCTTGGGAATCCTCCCTTTGAAGGTCGCGTTCACGTTTTGGAAGCCGCAGCGTCTTTGCGTGCCCTTAACTCGGAGTATCCAACAAGCTTCTAGTACGCCCTTCTTCTCAAGTCTTCCCTTCGCTTGGGAACACACTGCCACTGAGGAGACTTCACCTGAAGCGCGATGACACGCTTTTCAGCCCAAGGGACTGGACGGGCAACTTAACTCAGAAGCTCCAACTGCCTTCAAGTCGGCCTTGGTTCTAAGTTCTTTCCTTCCTGCAATGGGGACCCACGGCCGCATAGGCCTCTTGGCCTTCGGAGCGTTTCTACGTGTTGGAAGCAGCAGGGCCTTAGCCTGCACTTTACGTAGAGCTTGCAACTTGGCGTAGAGTCCGCCTTGGTTCTAAGTTCTTGCCTGAGCTGCGAACACGCTGCCGCTTATGAGGCTTCACCTGAAGAGCGAGGCTACCTTTTGGAAGCCTAATGGACTTGGCGTGCCCTTCACACAGAGAGTCCAAGTCGGCTTCAGGCCGCCCTTGTTCTCTCTTCTTTCCTCACCTGCGAGAACACGGCCAGAAGGCGGTTGCGTCGTACACGGCGCTTGGCGTTTTGGACGCAGAGGCGCATTGGCGAGCACTTCCCTCAGAGTCTCCAACATGCCTTGGCGTCCGGCTTTGTTCTAACACCTTTCCGCAACTGGGAGAACACTGCCCTCTAGTAGTGTTCGTCTTCGCTGCGTTTGTAGGTTTGGGAAGCCTAAGGGCCTTCCCTGGAACTCAACTCGGTGTAGCCAACAGGCTTCTAGTCCGCCCCTGTTCTTAAGGTCTTTCCTCCCCTGGGATCTCACGGGCCCCCCCTCCCCCAGGAGATGTCACCTGAGGAGCGATGATACGTTTTGGAAGCAAAAGGGGACCTGCGGTGCCCTGCCCTGAGAGTGTCCAACTTGCCTCCAGTGCGGCCTTGTTCTAACTTCTTTCCGCAGCAGGGAACACGCTGCCACATAGGAAACTTCACTTCAGGTCGAGTTTACGTTGTGGAAGCCTAAGGGTCTGGGCCTGCACTTAACTCGCAGTGTGCAACTTGCCTAGGGTGCGCCCCAGGTTCCAACTTCTTTCCACAGCCGGGAGCAAACTGCCCCTTGGGAATCCTCCCTTTGAAGGTCGCGTTCACGTTTTGGAAGCCGCAGCGTCTTTGCGTGCCCTTAACTCGGAGTATCCAACAAGCTTCTAGTACGCCCTTCTTCTCAAGTCTTCCCTTCGCTTGGGAACACACTGCCACTGAGGAGACTCACCTGAAGCGCGATGACACGCTTTGCAGCCCAAGGGACTGGACGGGCAACTTAACTCAGAAGCTCCAACTGCCTTCTAGTCGGCCTTGGTTCTAAGTTCTTTCCTTCCTGCAATGGGAACCCACGGCCGCATAGGCCTCTTGGCCTTCGGAGCGTTTCTACGTGTTGGAAGCAGCAGGGCCTTAGCCTGCACTTTACGTAGAGCTTGCAACTTGGCGTAGATTCCGCATTGGTTCTAAGTTCTTGCCTGAGCTGCGAACACGCTGCCGCTTATGAGGCTTCACCTGAAGAGCGAGGCTACCTTTTGGAAGCCTAATGGACTTGGCGTGCACTTCACACAGAGAGTCCAAGTCGGCTTCAGGCCGCCCTTGTTCTCACTTCTTTCCTCACCTGCGAGAACACGGCCAGAAGGCGGTTGCGTCGTACGCGGCGCTTGGCGTTTTGGACGCAGAGGCGCATTGGCGAGCACTTCCCTCAGAGTCTCCAACCTGCCTTGGCGTCCGCCTTTGTTCTAACACCTTTCCGCAACTGGGAGAACACTGCCCTCTAGTAGTGTTTGTCTTCGCTGCGTTTGTAGGTTTGGGAAGCCTAAGGGCCTTCCCTGGAACTCAACTCGGTGTAGCCAACAGGCTTCTAGTCCGCCCCTGTTCTTAAGGTCTTTCCTCCCCTGGGATCTAACGGGCCCCCCCTCCCCCAGGAGACGTCACCTGAGGAGCGATGATACGTTTTGGAAGCAAAAGGGGACCTGCGGTGCCCTGCCCTGAGAGTGTCCAACTTGCCTCCAGTGCGGCCTTGCTCTAACTTCTTTCCGCAGCAGGGAACACGCTGCCACATAGGAAACTTCACTTCAGGTCGAGTTTACGTTGTGGAAGCCTAAGGGTCTGGGCCTGCACTTAACTCGCAGTGTGCAACTTGCCTAGGGTGCGCCCCAGGTTCCAACTTCTTTCCACAGCCGGGAGCAAACTGCCCCTTGGGAATCCTCCCTTTGAAGGTCGCGTTCACGTTTTGGAAGCCGCAGCGTCTTTGCGTGCCCTTAACTCGGAGTATCCAACAAGCTTCTAGTACGCCCTTCTTCTCAAGTCTTCCCTTCGCTTGGGAACACACTGCCACTGAGGAGACTTCACCTGAAGCGCGATGACACGCTTTGCAGCCCAAGGGACTGGACGGGCAACTTAACTCAGAAGCTCCAACTGCCTTCTAGTCGGCCTTGGTTCTAAGTTTTTTCCTTCCTGCAATGGGAACACACGGCCGCATAGGCCTCTTGGCCTTCGGAGCGTTTCTACGTGTTGGAAGCAGCAGGGCCTTAGCCTGCCCTTTACGTAGAGCTTGCAACTTGGCGTAGAGTCCGCCTTGGTTCTAAGTTCTTGCCTGAGCTGCGAACACGCTGCCGCTTATGAGGCTTCACCTGAAGAGCGAGGCTACCTTTTGGAAGCCTAATGGACTTGGCGTGCACTTCACACAGAGAGTCCAAGTCGGCTTCAGGCCGCCCTTGTTCTCACTTCTTTCCTCACCTGCGAGAACACGGCCAGAAGGCGGTTGCGTCGTACGCGGCGCTTGGCGTTTTGGACGCAGAGGCGCATTGGCGAGCACTTCACTCAGAGTCTCCAACCTGCCTTGGCGTCCGCCTTTGTTCT
The DNA here is from genome assembly GCF_922984935.1 of Meles meles. Lineage (NCBI taxonomy): Eukaryota > Metazoa > Chordata > Mammalia > Carnivora > Mustelidae > Meles > Meles meles. Next base: position 116,009,907 of record NC_060074.1, on the reverse strand, counting down.
AACACCTTTCCGCAACTGGGAGAACACTGCCCTCTAGTAGTGTTCGTCTTCGCTGCGTTTGTAGGTTTGGGAAGCCTAAGGGCCTTCCCTGGGACTCAACTCGGTGTAGCCAACAGGCTTCTAGTCCGCCCCTGTTCTTAATTTCTTTCCTCCCCTGGGATCTCACGGGCCCCCCCTCCCCCAGGAGAAGTCACCTGAGGAGCGATGATACGTTTTGGAAGCAAAAGGGGACCTGGGGTGCCCTGCCCTGAGAGTGTCCAACTTGCCTCCAGTGCGGCCTTGTTCTAACTTCTTTCCGCAGCAGGGAACACGCTGCCACATAGGAAACTTCACTTCAGGTCGAGTTTACGTTGTGGAAGCCTAAGGGTCTGGGCCTGCACTTACCTCGCAGTGTGCAACTTGCCTAGGGTGCGCCCCAGGTTCCAACTTCTTTCCACAGCCGGGAGCAAACTGCCCCTTGGGAATCCTCCCTTTGAAGGTCGCGTTCACGTTTTGGAAGCCGCAGCGTCTTTGCGTGCCCTTAACTCGGAGTATCCAACAAGCTTCTAGTACGCCCTTCTTCTCAAGTCTTCCCTTTGCTTGGGAACACACTGCCACTGAGGAGACTTCACCTGAAGCGCGATGACACGCTTTGCAGCCCAAGGGACTGGACGGGCAACTGAACTCAGAAGCTCCAACTGCCTTCTAGTCGGCCTTGGTTCTAAGTTCTTTCCTTCCTGCAATGGGAACACACGGCCGCATAGGCCTCTTGGCCTTCGGAGCGTTTCTACGTGTTGGAAGCAGCAGGGCCTTAGCCTGCACTTTACGTAGAGCTTGCAACTTGGCGTAGAGTCCGCCTTGGTTCTAAGTTCTTGCCTGAGCTGCGAACACGCTGCCGCTTATGAGGCTTCACCTGAAGAGCGAGGCTACCTTTTGGAAGCCTAATGGACTTGGCGTGCACTTCACACAGAGAGTCCAAGTCGGCTTCAGGCCGCCCTTGTTCTCACTTCTTTCCTCACCTGCGAGAACACGGCCAGAAGGCGGTTAGGTCGTACGCGGCGCTTGGCGTTTTGGACGCAGAGGCGCATTGGCGAGCACTTCACTCAGAGTCTCCAACCTGCCTTGGCGTCCGCCTTTGTTCTAACACCTTTCCGCAACTGGGAGAACACTGCCCTCTAGTAGTGTTCGTCTTCGCTGCGTTTGTAGGTTTGGGAAGCCTAAGGGCCTTCCCTGGAACTCAACTCGGTGTAGCCAACAGGCTTCTAGTCCGCCCCTGTTCTAAGGTCTTTCCTCCCCTGGGATCTCACGCCCCCCCCCCCAAGGAGACGTCACCTTAGGAGCGATGATACGTTTTGGAAGCAAAAGGGGACCTGGGGTGCCCTGCCCTGAGAGTGTCCAACTTGCCTCCAGTGCGGCCTTGCTCTAACTTCTTTCCGCAGCAGGGAACACGCTGCCACATAGGAAACTTCACTTCAGGTCGAGTTTACGTTGTGGAAGCCTAAGGGTCTGGGCCTGCACTTAACTCGCAGTGTGCAACTTGCCTAGGGTGCGCCCCAGGTTCCAACTTCTTTCCACAGCCGGGAGCAAACTGCCCCTTGGGAACCCTCCCTTTGAAGGTCGCGTTCACGTTTTGGAAGCCGCAGCGTCTTTGCGTGCCCTTAACTCGGAGTATCCAACAAGCTTCTAGTACGCCCTTCTTCTCAAGTCTTCCCTTCGCTTGGGAACACACTGCCACTGAGGAGACTTCACCTGAAGCGCGATGACACGCTTTGCAGCCCAAGGGACTGGACGGGCAACTTAACTCAGAAGCTCCAACTGCCTTCTAGTCGGCCTTGGTTCTAAGTTCTTTCCTTCCTGCAATGGGAACCCACGGCTGCATAGGCCTCTTGGCCTTCGGAGCGTTTCTACGTGTTGGAAGCAGCAGGGCCTTAGCCTGCACTTTACGTAGAGCTTGCAACTTGGCGTAGAGTCCGCCTTGGTTCTAAGTTCTTGCCTGAGCTGCGAACACGCTGCCGCTTATGAGGCTTCACCTGAAGAGAGAGGCTAACTTTTGGAAGCCTAATGGACTTGGCGTGCACTTCACACAGAGAGTCCAAGTCGGCTTCAGGCCACCCTTGTTCTCACTTCTTTCCTCAACTGCGAGAACACGGCCAGAAGGCGGTTGCGTCGTACGCGGCGCTTGGCGTTTTGGACGCAGAGGCGCATTGGCGAGCACTTCACTCAGAGTCTCCAACCTGCCTTGCCGTCCGCCTTTGTTCTAACACCTTTCCGCAACTGGGAGAACACTGCCATCTAGTAGTGTTCGCCTTCGCTGCGTTTGTAGGTTTGGGAAGCCTAAGGGCCTTCCCTGGAACTCAACTCGGTGTAGCCAACAGGCTTCTAGTCCGTCCCTGTTCTAAGGTCTTTCCTCCCCTGGGATCTCACGCCCCCCCCCCCCAGGAGACGTCACCTTAGGAGCGATGATACGTTTTGGAAGCAAAAGGGGACCTGGGGTGCCCTGCCCTGAGAGTGTCCAACTTGCCTCCAGTGCGGCCTTGTTCTAACTTCTTTCCGCAGCAGGGAACACGCTGCCACATAGGAAACTTCACTTCAGGTCGAGTTTACGTTGTGGAAGCCTAAGGGTCTGGGCCTGCACTTAACTCGCAGTGTGCAACTTGCCTAGGGTGCGCCCCAGGTTCCAACTTCTTTCCACAGCCGGGAGCAAACTGCCCCTTGGGAATCCTCCCTTTGAAGGTCGCGTTCACGTTTTGGAAGCCGCAGCGTCTTTGCGTGCCCTTAACTCGGAGTATCCAACAAGCTTCTAGTACGCCCTTCTTCTCAAGTCTTCCCTTCGCTTGGGAACACACTGCCACTGAGGAGACTTCACCTGAAGCGCGATGACACGCTTTGCAGCCCAAGGGACTGGACGGGCAACTTAACTCAGAAGCTCCAACTGCCTTCTAGTCGGCCTTGGTTCTAAGTTCTTTCCTTCCTGCAATGGGAACACACGGCCGCAGAGGCCTCTTGGCCTTCGGAGCGTTTCTACGTGTTGGAAGCAGCAGGGCCTTAGCCTGCACTTTACGTAGAGCTTGCAACTTGGCGTAGAGTCCGCCTTGGTTCTAAGTTCTTGCCTGAGCTGCGAACACGCTGCCGCTTATGAGGCTTCACCTGAAGAGCGAGGCTACCTTTTGGAAGCCTAATGGACTTGGCGTGCACTTCACACAGAGAGTCCAAGTCGGCTTCAGGCCGCCCTTGTTCTCACTTCTTTCCTCACCTGCGAGAACACGGCCAGAAAGCGGTTACGTCGTACGCGGCGCTTGGCGTTTTGGACGCAGAGGCGCATGGGCGAGCACTTCCCTCAGAGTCTCCAACCTGCCTTGGCGTCTGCCTTTGTTCTAACACCTTTCCGCAACTGGGAGAACAATGCCCTCTAGTAGTGTTCGTCTTCGCTGCGTTTGTAGGTTTGGGAAGCCTAAGGGCCTTTCCTGGAACTCAACTCGGTGTAGCCAACAGGCTTCTAGTCCGCCCCTGTTCTAAGGTCATTTCTCCCCTGGGATCTCACGCCCCCCCCCCCCAGGAGACGTCACCAGAGGAGCGATGATACGTTTTGGAAGCAAAAGGGGACCTGGGGTGCCCTGCCCTGAGAGTGTCCAACTTGCCTCAAGTGCGGCCTTGCTCTAACTTCTTTCCGCAGCAGGGAACATGCTGCCACATAGGAAACTTCACTTCACGTCGAGTTTACGTTGTGGAAGCCTAAGGGTCTGGGCCTGCACTTAACTCGCAGTGTGCAACTTGCCTAGGGTGCGCCCCAGGTTCCAACTTCTTTCCACAGCCGGGAGCAACATGCCCCTTGGGAATCCTCCCTTTGAAGGTCGCGTTCACGTTTTGGAAGCCGCAGCGTCCTTGCGTGCCCTTAACTCGGAGTATCCAACAAGCTTCTAGTACGCCCTTCTTCTCAAGTCTTCCCTACGCTTGGGAACACACTGCCACTGAGGAGACTTCACCTGAAGCGCGATGACACGCTTTGCAGCCCAAGGGACTGGACGGGCAACTTAACTCAGAAGCTCCAACTGCCTTCTAGTCGGCCTTGGTTCTAAGTTCTTTCCTTCCTGCAATGGGAACCCACGGCCGCATAGGCCTCTTGGCCTTCGGAGCGTTTCTACGTGTTACAAGCAGCAGGGCCTTAGCCTGCACTTTACGTAGAGCTTGCAACTTGGCGTAGAGTCCGACTTGGTTCTAAGTTCTTGCCTGAGCCGCGAACACGCTGCCGCTTATGAGGCTTCACCTGAAGTGCGAGGCTACATTTTGGAAGCCTAATGGACTTGGCGTGCACTTCACACAGAGAGTCCTAGTCGGCTTCAGGCCACCCTTGTTCTCACTTCTTTCCTCACCTGCGAGAACACGGCCAGAAGGCGGTTGCGTCGTACGCGGCGCTTGGCGTTTTGGACGCAGAGGCGCATTGGCGAGCACTTCCCACAGAGTCTCCAACCTGCCTTGGCGTCCGCCTTTGTTCTAACCCCTTTCCGCAACTGGGAGAACACTGCCCTCTAGTAGTGTTCGTCTTCGCTGCGTTTGTAGGTTTGGGAAGCCTAAGGGCCTTCCCTGGAACTCAACTCGGTGTAGCCAACAGGCTTCTAGTCCGCCCCTGTTCTTAAGGTCTTTCCTCCCATGGGATCTCACGGCCCCCCCCCAGGAGACGTCACCTGAGGAGCGATGATACGTTATGGAAGCAAAAGGGGACCTGGGGTGCCCTGCCCTGAGAGTGTCCAACTTGCCTCCAGTGCGGCCTTGCTCTAACTTCTTTCCGCAGCAGGGAACACGCTGCCACATAGGAAACTTCACTTCAGGTCGAGTTTACGTTGTGGAAGCCTAAGGGTCTGGGCCTGCACTTAACTCGCAGTGTGCAACTTGCCTAGGGTGCGCCCCAGGTTCCAACATCTTTCCACAGCCGGGAGCAAACTGCCCCTTGGGAATCCTCCCTTTGAAGGTCGCGTTCACGTTTTGGAAGCCGCAGCGTCTTTGCGTGCCCTTAACTCGGAGTATCCAACAAGCTTCTAGTACGCCCTTCTTCTCAAGTCTTCCCTTCACTTGGGAACACACTGCCACTGAGGAGACATCACCTGAAGCGCGATGACACGCTTTGCAGCCCAAGGGACTGGACGGGCAACTTAACTCAGAAGCTCCAACTGCCTTCTAGTCGGCCTTGGTTCTAAGTTCTTTCCTTCCTGCAATGGGAACCCACGGCCGCATAGGCCTCTTGGCCTTCGGAGCGTTTCTACGTGTTGGAAGCAGCAGGGCCTTAGCCTGCACTTTACGTAGAGCTTGCAACTTGGCGTCGAGTCCGCCTTGGTTCTAAGTTCTTGCCTGAGCTGCGAACACGCTGCCGCTTATGAGGCTTCACCTGAAGAGCGAGGCTACCTTTTGGAAGCCTAATGGACTTGGCGTGCACTTCACACAGAGAGTCCAAGTCGGCTTCAGGCCGCCCTTGTTCTCACTTCTTTCCTCACCTGCGAGAACACGGCCAGAAGTCGGTTGCGTCGTACGCGGCGCTTGGCGTTTTGGACGCAGAGGCGCATTGGCGAGCACTTCACTCAGAGTCTCCAACCTGCCTTGGCGTCCGCCTTTGTTCTAACACCTTTCCGCAACTGGGAGAACACTGCCCTCTAGTAGTGTTCGTCTTCGCTGCGTTTGTAGGTTTGGGAAGCCTAAGGGCCTTCCCTGGAACTCAACTCGGTGTAGCCAACAGGCTTCTAGTCCGCCCCTGTTCTAAGGTCTTTCCTCCCCTGGGATCTCACGCCCCCCCCCCCAGGAGACGTCACCTGAGGAGCGATGATACGTTTTGGAAGCAAAAGGGGACCTGGGGTGCCCTGCCCTGAGAGTGTCCAACTTGCCTCCAGTGCGGCCTTGCTCTAAATTCTTTCCGCAGCAGGGAACACGCTGCCACATAGGAAACTTCATTTCAGGTCGATTTTACGTTGTGGAAGCCTAAGGGTCTGGGTCTGCACTTAACTCGCAGTGTGCAACTTGCCTAGGGTGCGCCCCAGGTTCCAACTTCTTTCCACAGCCGGGAGCAAACTGCCCCTTGGGAATCCTCCCTTTGAAGGTCGCGTTCACGTTTTGGAAGCCGCAGCGTCTTTGCGTGCCCTTAACTCGGAGTATCCAACAAGCTTCTAGTACGCCCTTCTTCTCAAGTCTTCCCTTCGCTTGAGAACACACTGCCACTGAGGAGACTTCACCTGAAGCGCGATGACACGCTTTGCAGCCCAAGGGACTGGACGGGCAACTTAACTCAGAAGCTCCAACTGCCTTCTAGTCGGCCTTGGTTCTAAGTTCTTTCCTTCTTGCAATGGGAACCCACGGCCGCATAGGCCTCTTGACCTTCGGAGCGTTTCTACGTGTTGGAAGCAGCAGGGCCTTAGCCTGCACTTTACGTAGAGCTTGCAACTTGGCGTAGAGTCCGCCTTGGTTCTAAGTTCTTGCCTGAGCTGCGAACACGCTACCGCTTATGAGGCTTCTCCTGAAGAGCGAGGCTACCTTTTGGAAGCCTAATGGACTTGGCGTGCACTTCACCCAGAGAGTCCAAGTCGGCTTCAGGCCGCCCTTGTTCTCACTTCTTTCCTCACCTGCGAGAACACGGCCAGAAGGCGGTTGCGTCGTACGCGGCGCTTGGCGTTTTGGACGCAGAGGCGCATTGGCGAGCACTTCACTCAGAGTCTCCAACCTGCCTTGGCGTCCGCCTTTGTTCTAACACCTTTCCGCAACTGGGAGAACACTGCCCTCTAGTAGTGTTCGCCTTCGCTGCGTTTGTACGTTTGGGAAGCCTAAGGGCCTTCCCTGGAACTCAACTCGGTGTAGCCAACAGGCTTCTAGTCCGCACCTGTTCTTAAGGTCTTTCCTCCCCTGGGATCTCACGGGCCCCCCCCCCATGAGACGTCACCTTAGGAGCAATGATACGTTTTGGAAGCAAAAGGGGACCTGGGGTGCCCTGCCCTGAGAGTGTCCAACTTGCCTCCAGTGCGGCCTTGCTCTAACTTCTTTCCGCATCAGGGAACACGCTGCCCCATAGGAAACTTCACTTCAGGTCGAGTTTACGTTGTGGAAGCCTAAGGGTCTGGGCCTGCACTTAACTCGCAGTGTGCAACTTGCCTAGGGTGCGCCCCAGGTTCCAACTTCTTTCCACAGCCGGGAGCAAACTGCCCCTTGGGAATCCTCCCTTTGAAGGTCGCGTTCACGTTTTGGAAGCCGCAGCGTCTTTGCGTGCCCTTAACTCGGAGTATCCAACAAGCTTCTAGTACGCCCTTCTTCTCAAGTCTTCCCTTCGCTTGGGAACACACTGCCACTGAGGAGACTTCACCTGAAGCGCGATGACACGCTTTGCAGCCCAAGGGACTGGACGGGCAACTTAACTCAGAAGCTCCAACTGCCTTCTAGTCGGCCTTGGTTCTAAGTTCTTTCCTTCCTGCCATGGGAACACACGGCCGCATAGGCCTCTTGGCCTTCGGAGCGTTTCTACGTGTTGGAAGCAGCAGGGCCTTAGCCTGCACTTTACGTAGAGCTTGCAACTTGGCGTAGAGTCCGCCTTGGTTCTAAGTTCTTGCCTGAGCTGCGAACACGCTGCCGCTTATGAGGCTTCACCTGAAGAGCGAGGCTACCTTTTGGAAGCCTAATGGACTTGGCGTGCACTTCCCACAGAGAGTCCAAGTCGGCTTCAGGCCGCCCTTGTTCTCACTTCTTTCCTCACCTGCGAGAACACGGCCAGAAGGCGGTTGCGTCGTACGCGGCGCTTGGCGTTTTGGACGCAGAGGCGCATTGGCGAGCACTTCACTCAGAGTCTCCAACCTGCCTTGGCGTCCGCCTTTGTTCTAACACCTTTCCGCAACTGGGAGAACACTGCCCTCTAGTAGTGTTCGCCTTCGCTGCGTTTGTACGTTTGGGAAGCCTAAGGGCCTTCCCTGGAACTCAACTCGGTGTAGCCAACAGGCTTCTAGTCCGCCCCTGTTCTTTAGGTCTTTCCTCCCCTGGGATCTCACGCCCCCCCCCCCCAGGAGACGTCACCTGAGGAGCGATGATACGTTTTGGAAGCAAAAGGGGACCTGGGGTGCCCTTCCCTGAGAGTGTCCAACTTGCCTCCAGTGCGGCCTTGCTCTAACTTCTTTCCGTAGCAGGGAACACGCTGCCCCATAGGAAACTTCACTTCAGTTCGAGTTTACGTTGTGGAAGCCTAAGGGTCTGGGCCTGCACTTAACTCGCAGTGTGCAACGTGCCTAGGGTGCGCCCCAGGTTCCAACTTTTTTCCACAGCCGGGAGCAAACTGCCCCTTGGGAATCCTCCCTTTGAAGGTCGCGTTCACGTTTTGGAAGCCGCAGCGTCTTTGCGTACCCTTAACTCGGAGTATCCAACAAGCTTCTAGTACGCCCTTCTTCTCAAGTCTTCCCTTCGCTTGGGAACACACTGCCACTGAGGAGACTTCACCTGAAGCGCGATGACACGCTTTGCAGCCCAAGGGACTGGACGGGCAACTTCACTCAGAAGCTCCAACTGCCTTCTAGTCGGCCTTGGTTCTAAGTTCTTTCCTTCCTGCAATGGGAACACACGGCCGCATAGGCCTCTTGGCCTTCGGAGCGTTTCTACGTGTTGGAAGCAGCAGGGCCTTAGCCTGCACTTTACGTAGAGCTTGCAACTTGGCGTAGAGTCCGCCGTGGTTCTAAGTTCTTGCCTGAGCTGCGAACACGCTGCCGCTTATGAGGCTTCACCTGAAGAGCGAGGCCACCTAGTGGAAGCCTAATGGACTTGGCGTGCACTTCACACAGAGAGTCCAAGTCAGCTTCAGGCCGCCCTTGTTCTCACTTCTTTCCTCACCTGCGAGAACACGGCCAGAAGGCGGTTGCGTCGTACGCGGCGCTTGGCGTTTTGGACGCAGAGGCGCATTGGCGAGCACTTCACTCAGAGTCTCCAACCTGCCTTGGCGTCCGCCTTTGTTCTAACACCTTTCCGCAACTGGGAGAACACTGCCCTCTAGTAGTGTTCGCCTTCGCTGCGTTTGTACGTTTGGGAAGCCTAAGGGCCTTCCCTGGAACTCAACTCGGTGTAGCCAACAGGCTTCTAGTCCGCCCCTGTTCTTAAGGTCTTTCCTCCCCTGGGATCTCACGGCCCCCCCCCCAGGAGACGTCACCTGAGGAGCGATGATACGTTTTGGAAGCAAAAGGGGACCTGTGGTGCCCTGCCCTGAGAGTGTCCAACTTGCCTCCACAGCGGCCTTGCTCTAACATCTTTCCGCAGCAGGGAACACGCTGCCACATAGGAAACTTCACTTCAGGTCGAGTTTCCGTTGTGGAAGCCTAAGGGTCTGGGCCTGCACTTAACTCGCAGTGTGCAACTTGCCTAGGGTGCGCCCCAGGTTCCAACTTCTTTCCACAGCTGGGAGCAAACTGCCCCTTGGGAATCCTCCCTTTGAAGGTCGCGTTCACGTTTTGGAAGCCGCAGCGTCTTTGCGTGCCCTTAACTCAGAGTATCCAACAAGCTTCTAGTACGCCCTTCTTCTCAAGTCTTCCCTTCACTTGGGAACACACTGCCACTGAGGAGACTTCACCTGAAGCGCGATGACACGCTTTGCAGCCCAAGGGACTGGACGGGCAACTTAACTCAGAAGCTCCAACTGCCTTCTAGTCGGCCTTGGTTCTAAGTTCTTTCCTTCCTGCAATGGGAACACACGGCCGCATAGGCCTCTTGGCCTTCGGAGCATTTCTACGTGTTGGAAGCAGCAGGGCCTTAGCCTGCACTTTACGTAGAGCTTGCAACTTGGCGTAGAGTCCGCCTTGGTTCTAAGTTCTTGCCTGAGCTGCGAACACGCTGCCGCTTATGAGGCTTCACCTGAAGAGCGAGGCTACCTTTTGGAAGCCTAATGGACTTGGCGTGCACTTCACACAGAGAGTCCAAGTCGGCTTCAGGCCGCCCTTGTTCTCACTTCTTTCCTCACCTGCGAGAACACGGCCAGAAGGCGGTTGCGTCGTACGCGGCGCTTGGCGTTTTGGACGCAGAGGCGCATTGGCGAGCACTTCACTCAGAGTCTCCAACCTGCCTTGGCGTCCGCCTTTGTTCTAACACCTTTCCGCAACTGGGAGAACACTGCCCTCTAGTAGTGTTCGTCTTCGCTGCGTCTGTAGGTTTGGGAAGCCTAAGGGCCTTCCCTGGAACAAAACTCGGTGTAGCCAACAGGCTTCTAGTCCGCCCCTGTTCTAAGGTCTTTCCTCCCCTGGGATCTCACGGCCCCCCCCCCCCCAAGGGACGTCACCTTAGGAGCGATGATACGTTTTGGAAGCAAAAGGGGACCTGGGGTGCCCTGCCCTGAGAGTGTCCAACTTGCCTCCAGTGCGGCCTTGTTCTAACTTCTTTCCTCAGCAGGGAACACGCTGCCACATAGGAAACTTCACTAAAGGTCGAGTTTACGTTGTGGAAGCCTAAGGGTCTGGGCCTGCACTTAACTCGCAGTGTGCAACTTGCCTAGGGTGCGCCCCAGGTTCCAACTTCTTTCCACAGCCGGGAGCAAACTGCCCCTTGGGAACCCTCCCTTTGAAGGTCGCGTTCACGTTTTGGAAGCCGCAGCGTCTTTGCGTGCCCTTAACTCGGAGTATCCAACAAGCTTCTAGTACGCCCTTCTTCTCAAGACTTCCCTTCGCTTGGGAACACACTGCCACTGAGGAGACTTCACCTGAAGCGCGATGACACGCTTTGCAGCCCAAGGGACTGCACGGGCAACTTAACTCAGAAGCTCCAACTGCCTTCTAGTCGGCCTTGGTTCTAAGTTCTTTCCTTCCTGCAATGGGAACACACGGCCGCATAGGCCTCTTGGCCTTCGGAGCGTTTCTACGTGTTGGAAGCAGCAGGGCCTTAGCCTGCACTTTACGTAGAGCTTGCAACTTGGCGTAGAGTCCGCCTTGGTTCTAAGTTCTTGCCTGAGCTGCGAACACGCTGCCGCTTATGAGGCTTCACCTGAAGAGCGAGGCTACCTTTTGGAAGCCTAATGGACTTGGCGTGCACTTCACACAGAGAGTCCAAGTCGGCTTCAGGCCGCCCTTGTTCTCACTTCTTTCCTCACCTGCGAGAACACGGCCAGAAGGCGGTTGCGTCGTACGCGGCGCTTGGCGTTTTGGACGCAGAGGGGCATTTGCGAGCACTTCACACAGAGTCTCCAACCTGCCTTGGCGTCCGCCTTTGTTCTAACACCTTTCCGCAACTGGGAGAACACTGCCCTCTAGTAGTGTTCGTCTTCGCTGCGTTTGTAGGTTTGGGAAGCCTAAGGGCCTTCCCTGGAACTCAACTCGGTGTAGCCAACAGGCTTCTACTCCGCCCCTGTTCTTAAGGTCTTTCCTTCCCTGGGATCTCACGCCCCCCCCCCCCAGGAGACGTCACCTGAGGAGCGATGATACGTTTTGGAAGCAAAAGGGGACCTGGGGTGCCCTGCCCTGAGAGTGTCCAACTTGCCTCCAGTGCGGCCTTGTTCTAACTTCTTTCCGCAGCAGGGAACACGCTGCCACATAGGAAACTTCACTTCAGGTCGAGTTTACGTTGTGGAAGCCTAAGGGTCTGGGCCTGCACTTAACTCGCAGTGTGCAACTTGCCTAGGGTGCGCCCCAGGTTCCAACTTCTTTCCACAGCCGGGAGCAAACTGCCCCTTGGGAATCCTCCCTTTGAAGGTCGCGTTCACGTTTTGGAAGCCGCAGCGTCTTTGCGTGCCCTTAACTCGGAGTATCCAACAAGCTTCGAGTACGCCCTTCTTCTCAAGTCTTCCCTTCGCTTGGGAACACACTGCCACTGAGGAGACTTCACCTGAAGCGCGATGACACGCTTTGCAGCCCAAGGGACTGGACGGGCAACTTAACTCAGAAGCTCCAACTGCCTTCTAGTCGGCCTTGGTTCTAAGTTCTTTCCTTCCTGCAATGGGAACACACGGCCGCACAGGCCTCTTGGCCTTCGGAGCGTTTCTACGTGTTGGAAGCAGCAGGGCCTTAGCCTGCACTTTACGTAGAGCTTGCAACTTGGCGTAGAGTCCGCCTTGGTTCTAAGTTCTTGCCTGAGCTGCGAACACGCTGCCGCTTATGAGGCTTCACCTGAAGAGCGAGGCTACCTTTTGGAAGCCTAATGGACTTGGCGTGCACTTCACACAGAGAGTCCAAGTCGGCTTCAGGCCGCCCTTGTTCTCACTTCTTTCCTCACCTGCGAGAACACGGCCAGAAGGCGGTTGCGTCGTACGCGGCGCTTGGCGTTTTGGACGCAGAGGCGCATTGGCGAGCACTTCCCTCAGAGTCTCCAACCTGCCTTGCCGTCCGCCTTTGTTCTAACACCTTTCCGCAACTGGGAGAACACTGCCCTCTAGTAGTGTTCGTCTTCGCTGCGTCTGTAGGTTTGGGAAGCCTAAGGGCCTTCCCTGGAACTCAACTCGGTGTAGCCAACAGGCTTCTAGTCCGCTCATGTTCTAAGGTCTTTCCTCCCCTGGGATCTCACGCCCCCCCCCCAGGAGACGTCACCTGAGGAGCAATGATACGTTTTGGAAGCAAAAGGGGACCTGGGGTGCCCTGCCCTGAGAGTGTCCAACTTGCCTCCAGTGCGGCCTTGCTCTAACTTCTTTCCGCAGCAGGGAACACGCTGCCACATAGGAAACTTCACTTCAGGTCGAGTTTACGTTGTGGAAGCCTAAGGGTCTGGGCCTGCACTTAACTCGCAGTGTGCAACTTGCCTAGGGTGCGCCCCAGGTTCCAACTTCTATCCTCAGCCGGGAGCAAACTGCCCCTTGGGAATCCTCCCTTTGAAGGTCGCGTTCACGTTTTGGAAGCCGCAGCGTCTTTGCGTGCCCTTAACTCGGAGTATCCAACAAGCTTCTAGTACGCCCTTCTTCTCAAGTCTTCCCTTCGCTTGGGAACACACTGCCACTGAGGAGACTTCACCTGAAGCGCGATGACACGCTTTACAGCCCAAGGGACTGGACGGGCAACTTAACTCAGAAGCTCCAACTGCCTTCTAGTCGGCCTTGGTTCTAAGTTCTTTCCTTCCTGCAATGGGAACACACGGCCGCATAGGCCTCTTGGCCTTCGGAGTGTTTCTACGTGTTGGAAGCAGCAGGGCCTTAGCCTGCACTTTACGTAGAGCTTGCAACTTGGCGTAGAGTCCGCCTTGGTTCTAAGTTCTTGCCTGAGCTGCGAACACGCTGCCGCTTATGAGGCTTCACCTGAAGAGCGAGGCTACCTTTTGGAATCCTAATGGACTTGGCGTGCACTTCACACAGAGAGTCCAAGTCGGCTTCAGGCCGCCCTTGTTCTCACTTCTTTCCTCACCTGCGAGAACACGGCCAGAAGGCGGTGGCGTCGTACGCGGCGCTTGGCGTTTTGGACGCAGAGGCGCATTGGCGAGCACTTCACTCAGAGTCTCCAACCTGCCTTGGCGTCCGCCTTTGTTCTAACACCTTTCCGCAACTGGGAGAACACTGCCCTCTAGTAGTGTTCGTCTTCGCTGCGTTTGTAGGTTTGGGAAGCCTAAGGGCCTTCCCTGGAACTCAACTCGGTGTAGCCAACAGGCTTCTAGTCCGCCCCTGTTCTAAGGTCTTTCCTCCCCTGGGATCTCACGCCCCCCCCCAGGAGACGTCACCTGAGGAGCGATGAAACGTTTTGGAAGCAAAAGGGGACCTGGGGTGCCCTGCCCTGAGAGTGTCCAACTTGCCTCCAGTGAGGCCTTGTTCTAACTTCTTTCCGCAGCAGGGAACACGCTGCCACATAGGAAACTTCACTTCAGGTCGAGTTTACGTTGTGGAAGCCTAAGGGTCTGGGCCTGCACTTAACTCGCAGTGTGCAACTTGCCTAGGGTGTGCCCCAGGTTCCAACATCTTTCCACAGCCGGGAGCAAACTGCCCCTTGGGAATCCTCCCTTTGAAGGTCGCGTTTACGTGTTGGAAGCCGCAGCGTCTTTGCGTGCCCTTAACTCGGAGTATCCAACAAGCTTCTAGTAGGCCCTTCTTCTCAAGTCTTCCCTTCGCTTGGGAACACACTGCCACTGAGGAGACTTCCCCTGAAGCGCGATGACACGCTTTGCAGCCCAAGGGACTGGACGGGCAACTTAACTCAGAAGCTCCAACTGCCTTCTAGTTGGCCTTGGTTCTAAGTTAATTCCTTCCTGCAATGGGAACACACGGCCGCATAGGCCTCTTGGCCTTCGGAGCGTTTCTACGTGTTGGAAGCAGCAGGGCCTTAGCCTGCACTTTACGTAGAGCTTGCAACTTGGCGTAGAGTCCGCCTTGGTTCTAAGTTCTTGCCTGAGCTGCGAACACGCTGCCGCTTATGAGGCTTCACCTGAAGAGCGAGGCTACCTTTTGGAAGCCTAATGGACTTGGCGTGCACTTCACACAGAGAGTCCAAGTCGGCTTCAGGCCGCCCTTGTTCTCACTTCTTTCCTCACCTGCGAGAACACGGCCAGAAGGCGGTTGCGTCGTACGCGGCGCTTGGCGTTTTGGACGCAGAGGCGCATTGGCGAGCACTTCACTCAGAGTCTCCAACCTGCCTTGGCGTCCGCCTTTGTTCTAACACCTTTCCGCAACTGGGAGAACACTGCCCTCTAGTAGTGTTCGTCTTCGCTGCGTTTGTAGGTTTGGGAAGCCTAAGGGCTTTCCCTGGAACTCAACTCGGTGTAGCCAACAGGCTTCTAGTCCGCCCCTGTTCTATGGTCTTTCCTCCCCTGGGATCTCACGCCCCCCCTCCAGGAGACGTCACCTGAGGAGCGATGATACGTTTTGGAAGCAAAAGGGGACCTGGGGTGCCCTGCCCTGAGAGTGTCCAACTTGCCTCCAGTGCGGCCTTGTTCTAACTTCTTTCCGCAGCAGGGAACACGCTGCCACATAGGAAACTTCACTTCAGGTCGAGTTTACGTTGTGGAAGCCTAAGGGTCTGGGCCTGCACTTAACTCGCAGTGTGCAACTTGCCTAGGGTGCGCCCCAGGTTCCAACTTCTTTCCACAGCCGGGAGCAAACTGCCCCTTGGGAATCCTCCCTTTGAAGGTCGCGTTCACGTTTTGGAAGCCGCAGCGTCTTTGCGTGCCCTTAACTCGGAGTATCCAACAAGCTTCTAGTACGCCCTTCTTCTCAAGTCTTCCCTTCGCTTGGGAACACACTGCCACTGAGGAGACTTCACCTGAAGCGCGATGACACGCTTTGCAGCCCAAGGGACTGGACGGGCAACTTAACTCAGAAGCTCCAACTGCCTTCTAGTCGGCCTTGGTTCTAAGTTCTTTCCTTCCTGCAATGGGAACACACGGCCGCATAGGCCTCTTGGCCTTCGGAGCGTTTCTACGTGTTGGAAGCAGCAGGGCCTTAGCCTGCACTTTACGTAGAGCTTGCAACTTGGCGTCGAGTCCGCCTGGTTCTAAGTTCTTGCCTGAGCTGCGAACACGCTGCCGCTTATGAGGCTTCACCTGAAGACCGAGGCTACCTTTTGGAAGCCTAATGGACTTGGCGTGCACTTCACACAGAGAGTCCAAGTCGGCTTCAGGCCGCCCTTGTTCTCACTTCTTTCCTCACCTGCGAGAACACGGCCAGAAGGCGGTGGCGTCGTACGCGGCGCTTGGCGTTTTGGACGCAGAGGCGCATTGGCGAGCACTTCACTCAGAGTCTCCAACCTGCCTTGGCGTCCGCCTTTGTTCTAACACCTTTCCGCAACTGGGAGAACACTGCCCTCTAGTAGTGTTCGTCTTCGCTGCGTTTGTAGGTTTGGGAAGCCTAAGGGCCTTCCCTGGAACTCAACTCGGTGTAGCCAACAGGCTTCTAGTCCGCCCCTGTTCTAAGGTCTTTCCTCCCCTGGGATCTCACGGCCCCCCCCCAGGAGACGTCACCTGAGGAGCGATGAAACGTTTTGGAAGCAAAAGGGGACCTGGGGTGCCCTGCCCTGAGAGTGTCCAACTTGCCTCCAGTGCGGCCTTGTTCTAACTTCTTTCCGCAGCAGGGAACACGCTGCCACATAGGAAACTTCACTTCAGGTCGAGTTTACGTTGTGGAAGCCTAAGGGTCTGGGCCTGCACTTAACTCGCAGTGTGCAACTTGCCTAGGGTGCGCCCCAGGTTCCAACATCTTTCCACAGCCGGGAGCAAACTGCCCCTTGGGAATCCTCCCTTTGAAGGTCGCGTTCACGTTTTGGAAGCCGCAGCGTCTTTGCGTGCCCTTAACTCGGAGTATCCAACAAGCTTCTAGTACGCCCTTCTTCTCAAGTCTTCCCTTCGCTTGGGAACACACTGCCACTGAGGAGACTTCACCTGAAGCGCGATGACACGCTTTGCAGCCCAAGGGACTGGACGGGCAACTTAACTCAGAAGCTCCAACTGCCTTCTAGTCGGCCTTGGTTCTACTTTCTTTCCTTCCTGCAATGGGAACACACGGCCGCATAGGCCTCTTGGCCTTCGGAGCGTTTCTACGTGTTGGAAGCAGCAGGGCCTTAGCCTGCCCTTAACGTAGAGCTTGCAACTTGGCGTAGAGTCCGCCTTGGTTCTAAGTTCTTGCCTGAGCTGCGAACACGCTGCCGCTTATGAGGCTTCACCTGAAGAGCGAGGCTATCTTTTGGAAGCCTAATGGACTTGGCGTGCACTTCACACAGAGAGTCCAATCGGCTTCAGGCTGCCCTTGTTCTCACTTCTTTCCTCACCTGCGAGAACACGGCCAGAAGGCGGTTGCGTCGTACTCGGCGCTTGGCGTTTTGGATGCAGAGGCGCATTGGCGAGCACTTCACTCAGAGTCTCCAACCTGCCTTGGTGTCCGCCTTTGTTCTAACACCTTTCCGCAACTGGGAGAACACTGCCCTCTAGTAGTGTTCGCCTTCGCTGCGTTTGTAGGTTTGGGAAGCCTAAGGGCCTTCCCTGGAACTCAACTCGGTGTAGCCAACAGGCTTCTAGTCGGCCCCTGTTCTAAGGTCTTTCTTCCCCTGGGATCTCACGCCCCCCCCCCAGGAGACGTCACCTTAGGAGCGATGATACGTTTTGGAAGCAAAAGGGGACCTGGGGTTCCCTGCCCTGAGAGTGTCCAACTTGCCTCCAGTGCGGACTTGCTCTAAATTCTTTCCGCAGCAGGGAACATGCTGCCACATAGGAAACTTCACTTCAGGTCGAGTTTACGTTGTGGAAGCCTAAGGGTCTGGGCCTGCACTTAACTCGCAGTGTGCAACTTGCCTAGGGTGCGCCCCAGGTTCCAACTTCTTTCCACAGCCGGGAGCAAACTGCCCTTTGGGAATCCTCCCTTTGAAGGTCGCGTTCACGTTTTGGAAGCCGCAGCGTCTTTGCGTGCCCTTAACTCGGAGTATCCAAAAAGCTTCTAGTACGCCCTTCTTCTCAAGTCTTCCCTTCTCTTGGGAACACACTGCCACTGAGGAGACTTCACCTGAAGCGCAATGACACGCTTTGCAGCCCAAGGGACAGGACGGGCAACCTAACTCAGAAGCTCCAACTGCCTTCTAGTCGGCCTTGGTTCTAAGTTCTTTCCTTCCTGCAACGGGAACACACGGCCGCATAGGCCTCTTGGCCTTCGGAGCGTTTCTACGTGTTGGAAGCAGCAGGGACTTAGCCTGCACTTTACGTAGAGCTTGCAACTTGGCGTCGAGTCCGCCTTGGTTCTAAGTTCTTGCCTGAGCTGCGAACACGCTGCCGCTTATGAGGCTTCACCTGAAGACCGAGGCTACCTTTTGGAAGCCTAATGGACTTGGCGTGCACTTCACACAGAGAGTCCAAGTCGGCTTCAGGCCGCCCTTGTTCTCACCTCTTTCCTCACCTGCGAGAACACGGCCAGAAGGCGGTGGCGTCGTACGCGGCGCTTGGCGTTTTGGACGCAGAGGCGCATTGGCGAGCACTTCACTCAGAGTCTCCAACCTGCCTTGGCGTCCGCCTTTGTTCTAACACCTTTCCGCAACTGGGAGAACACTGCCCTCTAGTAGTGTTCGTCTTCGCTGCGTTTGTAGGTTTGGGAAGCCTAAGGGCCTTCCCTGGAACTCAACTCGGTGTAGCCAACAGGCTTCTAGTCCGCCCCTGTTCTAAGGTCTTTCCTCCCCTGGGATCTCACGGCCCCCCCCCAGGAGACGTCACCTGAGGAGCGATGAAACGTTTTGGAAGCAAAAGGGGACCTGGGGTGCCCTGCCCTGAGAGTGTCCAACTTGCCTCCAGTGCGGCCTTGTTCTAACTTCTTTCCGCAGCAGGGAACACGCTGCCACATAGGAAACTTCACTTCAGGTCGAGTTTACGTTGTGGAAGCCTAAGGGTCTGGGCCTGCACTTAACTCGCAGTGTGCAACTTGCCTAGGGTGCGCCCCAGGTTCCAACATCTTTCCACAGCCGGGAGCAAACTGCCCCTTGGGAATCCTCCCTTTGAAGGTCGCGTTCACGTTTTGGAAGCCGCAGCGTCTTTGCGTGCCCTTAACTCGGAGTATCCAACAAGCTTCTAGTACGCCCTTCTTCTCAAGTCTTCCCTTCGCTTGGGAACACACTGCCACTGAGGAGACTTCACCTGAAGCGCGATGACACGCTTTGCAGCCCAAGGGACTGGACGGGCAACTTAACTCAGAAGCTCCAACTGCCTTCTAGTCGGCCTTGGTTCTACTTTCTTTCCTTCCTGCAATGGGAACACACGGCCGCATAGGCCTCTTGGCCTTCGGAGCGTTTCTACGTGTTGGAAGCAGCAGGGCCTTAGCCTGCCCTTAACGTAGAGCTTGCAACTTGGCGTAGAGTCCGCCTTGGTTCTAAGTTCTTGCCTGAGCTGCGAACACGCTGCCGCTTATGAGGCTTCACCTGAAGAGCGAGGCTATCTTTTGGAAGCCTAATGGACTTGGCGTGCACTTCACACAGAGAGTCCAATCGGCTTCAGGCTGCCCTTGTTCTCACTTCTTTCCTCACCTGCGAGAACACGGCCAGAAGGCGGTTGCGTCGTACTCGGCGCTTGGCGTTTTGGATGCAGAGGCGCATTGGCGAGCACTTCACTCAGAGTCTCCAACCTGCCTTGGCGTCCGCCTTTGTTCTAACACCTTTCCGCAACTGGGAGAACACTGCCCTCTAGTAGTGTTCGCCTTCGCTGCGTTTGTAGGTTTGGGAAGCCTAAGGGCCTTCCCTGGAACTCAACTCGGTGTAGCCAACAGGCTTCTAGTCGGCCCCTGTTCTAAGGTCTTTCTTCCCCTGGGATCTCACGCCCCCCCCCCAGGAGACGTCACCTTAGGAGCGATGATACGTTTTGGAAGCAAAAGGGGACCTGGGGTGCCCTGCCCTGAGAGTGTCCAACTTGCCTCCAGTGCGGACTTGCTCTAAATTCTTTCCGCAGCAGGGAACATGCTGCCACATAGGAAACTTCACTTCAGGTCGAGTTTACGTTGTGGAAGCCTAAGGGTCTGGGCCTGCACTTAACTCGCAGTGTGCCACTTGCCTAGGGTGCGCCCCAGGTTCCAACTTCTTTCCACAGCCGGGAGCAAACTGCCCTTTGGGAATCCTCCCTTTGAAGGTCGCGTTCACGTTTTGGAAGCCGCAGCGTCTTTGCGTGCCCTTAACTCGGAGTATCCAACAAGCTTCTAGTACGCCCTTCTTCTCAAGTCTTCCCTTCGCTTGGGAACACACTGCCACTGAGGAGACTTCACCTGAAGCGCAATGACACGGTTTGCAGCCCAAGGGACTGGACGGGCAACCTAACTCAGAAGCTCCAACTGCCTTCTAGTCGGCCTTGGTTCTAAGTTCTTTCCTTCCTGCAACGGGAACACACGGCCGCATAGGCCTCTTGGCCTTCGGAGCGTTTCTACGTGTTGGAAGCAGCAGGGACTTAGCCTGCACTTTACGTAGAGCTTGCAACTTGGCGTAGAGTCCGCCTTGGTTCTAAGTTCTTGCCTGAGCTGCGAACACGCTGCCGCTTATGAGGCTTCATCTGAAGAGCGAGGCTACCTTTTGGAAGCCTAATGGACTTGGCGTGCACTTCACAAAGAGAGTCCAAGTCGGCTTCAGGCCGCCCTTGTTCTCACTTCTTTCCTCACCTGCGAGAACACGGCCCGAAGGCGTTTGCGTCGTACACGGCGCTTGGCGTTTTGGACGCAGAGGCGCATTGGCGAGCACTTCACTCAGAGTCTCCAACCTGCCTTGGCGTCCGCCTTTGTTCTAACACCTTTCCGCAACTGGGACAACACTGCCCTCTAGTAGTGTTCGTCTTCGCTGCGTTTGTAGGTTGGGAAGCCTAAGGGCCTTCCCTGGAACTCAACTCGGTGTAGCCAACAGGCTTCTAGTCCGCCCCTGTTCTAAGGTCTTTCCTCCCCTGGGATCTCACGGCCCCCCCCCCCCAGGAGACGTCACCTGAGGAGCGATGATACGTTTTGGAAGCAAAAGGTGACCTGGGGTGCCCTGCCCTGAGAGTGTCCAACTTGCCTCCAGTGCGGCCTTGCTCTAACTTCTTTCCGCAGCAGGGAACACGCTGCCACATAGGAAACTTCACTTCAGGTCGAGTTTACGGTGTGGAAGCCTAAGGGTCTGGGCCTGCACTTAACTCGCAGTGTGCAACTTGCCTAGGGTGCGCCCCAGGTTCCAACTTCTTTCCACAGCCGGGAGCAAACTGCCCCTTGGGAATCCTCCCTTTGAAGGTCGCGTTCACGTTTTGGAAGCCGCAGCGTCTTTGCGTGCCCTTAACTCGGAGTATACAACAAGCTTCTAGTACGCCCTTCTTCTCAAGTCTTCCCTTCGCTTGGGAACACACTGCCACTGAGGAGACTTCACCTGAAGCGCGATGACACGCTTTGAAGCCCAAGGGACTGGACGGGCAACTTCACTCAGAAGCTCCAACTGCCTTCTAGTCGGCCTTGGTTCTAAGTTCTTTCCTTCCTGCAATGGGAACACACGGCCGCATAGGCCTCTTGGCCTTCGGAGCGTTTCTACGTGTTGGAAGCAGCAGGGCCTTAGCCTGCACTTTACGTAGAGCTTGCAACTTGGCGTAGTGTCCGCCTTGGTTCTAAGTTCTTGCCTGAGCTGCGAACACGCTGCCGCTTATGAGGCTTCACCTGAAGAGCGAGGCTACCTTTTGGAAGCCTAATGGACTTGGCGTGCACTTCACACAGAGAGTCCAAGTCGGCTTCAGGCCGCCCTTGTTCTCACTTCTTTCCTCACCTGCGAGAACACGGCCAGAAGGCGGTTGCGTCGTACGCGGCGCTTGGCGTTTTGGACGCAGAGGCGCATTGGCGAGCACTTCACTCAGAGTCTCCAACATGCCTTGGCGTCCGCCTTTGTTCTAACACCTTTCCGCAACTTGGACCACACTGCCCTCTAGTAGTGTTCGTCTTCGCTGCGTTTGTAGGTGTGGGAAGCCTAAGGGCCTTCCCTGGAACTCAACTCGGTGTAGCCAACAGGCTTCTAGTCCGCCCCTGTTCTCAGGTCTTTCCTCCCCTGGGATCTCACGCCCCCCCTCCCCGGCAGGAGACGTCACCTTAGGAGCGATGATACGTTTTGGAAGCAAAAGGGGACCTGGGGTGCCCTGCCCTGAGAGTGTCCAACTTGCCTCCAGTGCGGCCTTTTTCCAGCTTCTTTCCGCAGCAGGGAACACGCTGCCCCATAGGAAACTTCACTTCAGGTCGAGTTTACGTTGTGGAAGCCTAAGGGTCTGGGCCTGCACTTAACTCGCAGTGTGCAACTTGCCTAGGGTGCGCCCCAGGTTCCAACTTCTTTCCACAGCCGGGAGCAAACTGCCCCTTGGGAATCCTCCCTTTGAAGGTCGCGTTCACGTTTTGGAAGCCGCAGCGTCTTTGCGTGCCCTTAACTCGGAGTATCCAACAAGCTTCTAGTACGCCCTTCTTCTCAAGTCTTCCCTTCGCTTGGGAACACACTGCCACTGAGGAGACTTCACCTGAAGCGCGATGACACGCTTTGCAGCCCAAGGGACTGGACGGGCAACTTAACTCAGAAGCTCCAACTGCCTTCTAGTCGGCCTTGGTTCTAAGTTCTTTCCTTCCTGCAATGGGAACACACGGCCGCATAGGCCTCTTGGCCTTCGGAGCGTTTCTACGTGTTGGAAGCAGCAGGGCCTTAGCCTGCACTTTACGTAGAGCTTGCAACTTGGCGTAGAGTCCGCCTTGGTTCTAAGTTCTTGCCTGAGCTGCGAACACGCTGCCGCTTATGAGGCTTCACCTGAAGAGCGAGGCTACGTTTTAGAAGCCTAATGGACTTGGCGTGAACTTCACACAGAGAGTCCAAGTCGGCTTCAGGCCGCCCTTGTTCTCACTTCTTTCCTCACCTGCGAGAACACGGCCAGAAGGCGGTTGCGTCGTACGCGGCGCTTGGCGTTTTGGACGCAGAGGCGCATTGGCGAGCACTTCACTCAGAGTCTCCAACCTGCCTTGGCGTCCGCCTTTGTTCTAACACCTTTCCGCAACTGGGAGAACACTGCCCTCTAGTAGTGTTCGTCTTCGCTGCGTTTGTAGGTTTGGGATGCCTAAGGGCTTTCCCTGGAATTCAACTCGGTGTAGCCAACAGGCTTCTAGTCCGCCCCTGTTCTTAAAGTCTTTCCTCCCCTGGGATCTCACGCCCCCCCCCCAGGAGACGTCACCTTAGGAGCGATGATACGTTTTGGAAGCAAAAGGGGACCTGGGGTGCCCTGCCCTGAGAGTGTCCAACTTGCCTCCAGTGCGGCCTTGCTCTAACTTCTTTCCGCAGAGGGAACACGCTGCCACATAGGAAACTTCACTTCAGGTCGAGTTTCCGTTGTGGAAGCCTAAGGGTCTGGGCCTGCACTTAACTCGCAGTGTGCAACTTGCCTAGGGTGCGCCCCAGGTTCCAACTTTTTTCCACAGCCGGGAGCAAACTGCCCCTTGGGTGTCCTCCCTTTGAAGGTCGCGTTCACGTTTTGGAAGCCGCAGCGTCTTTGCGTGCCCTTAACTCGGAGTATCCAACAAGCTTCTAGTACGCCCTTCTTCTCAAGTCTTCCCTTCGCTTGGGAACACACTGCCACTGAGGAGACTTCACCTGAAGCGCGATGACACGCTTTGCAGCCCAAGGGACTGGACGGGCAACTTAACTCAGAAGCTCCAACTGCCTTCTAGTCGGCCTTGGTTCTAAGTTCTTTCCTTCCTGCAATGGGAACCCACGGCCGCATAGGCCTCTTGGCCTTCGGAGCGTTTCTACGTGTTGGAAGCAGCAGGGCCTTAGCCTGCACTTTACGTAGAGCTTGCAACTTGGCGTAGAGTCCGCCTTGGTTCTAAGTTCTTGCCTGAGCTGCGAACACGCTGCCGCTTATGAGGCTTCACCTGAAGAGCGAGGCTACCTTTTGGAAGCCTAATGGACTTGGCGTGCACTTCACACAGAGAGTCCAAGTCGGCTTCAGGCCGCCCATGTTCTCACTTCTTTCCTCACCTGCGAGAACACGGCCAGAAGGCGGTTGCGTCGTACGCGGCGCTTGGCGTTTTGGACGCAGAGGCGTATTGGCGAGCACTTCACTCAGAGTCTCCAACCTGCCTTGGCGTCCGCCTTTGTTCTAACACCTTTCCGCAACTGGGAGAACACTGCCCTCTAGTAGTGTTCGTCTTCGCTGCGTTTGTAGGTTTGGGAAGCCTAAGGGCCTTCCCTGGAACTCAACTCGGTGTAGCCAACAGGCTTCTAGTCCGCCCCTGTTCTAAGGTCTTTCCTCCCCTGGGATCTCACGCCCCCCCCCCCAGGGGACGTCACCTTAGGAGAGATGATACGTTTTGGAAGCGAAAGGGGACCTGGGGTGCCCTGCCCTGAGAGTGTCCAACTTACCTCCAGTGCGGCCTTGCTCTAACTTCTTTCCGCAGCAGGGAACACGCTGCCATATAGGAAACTTCACTTCAGGTCGAGTTTCCGTTGTGGAAGCCTAAGGGTCTGGGCCTGCACTTAACTCGCAGTGTGCAACTTGCCTAGGGTGCGCCCCAGGTTCCAACTTCTTTCCACAGCCGGGAGCAAACTGCCCCTTGGGAATCCTCCCTTTGAAGGTCGCGTTCACGTTTTGGAAGCCGCAGCGTCTTTGCGTGCCCTTAACTCGGAGTATCCAACAAGCTTCTAGTACGCCCTTCTTCTCAAGTCTTCCCTTCGCTTGGGAACACACTGCCACTGAGGAGACTTCCCCTGAAGCGCGATGACACGCTTTGCAGCCCAAGGGACTGGACGGGCAACTTCACTCAGAAGCTCCAACTGCCTTCTAGTCGGCCTTGGTTCTAAGTTCTTTCCTTCCTGCAATGGGAACACACGGCCGCATAGGCCTCTTGGCCTTCAGAGCGTTTCTACGTGTTGGAAGCAGCAGGGCCTTATCCTGCACTTTACGTAGAGCTTGCAACTTGGCGTAGAGTCCGCCTTGGTTCTAAGTTCTTGCCTGAGCTGCGAACACGCTGCCGCTTATGAGGCTTCACCTGAAGAGCGAGGCTACCTTTTGGAAGCCTAATGGACTTGGCGTGCACTTCACACAGAGAGTCCAAGTCGGCTTCAGGCCGCCCTTGTTCTCACTTCTTTCCTCACCTGCGAGAACACGGCCAGAAGGCGGTTGCGTCGTACGCGGCGCTTGGCGTTTTGGACGCAGAGGCGCATTGGCGAGCACTTCACTCAGAGTCTCCAACCTGCCTTGGCGTCCGCCTTTGTTCTAACACATTTCCGCAACTGGGAGAACACTGCCCTCTAGTAGTGTTCGTCTTCGCTGCGTTTGTAGGTTTGGGAAGCCTAAGGGCCTTCCCTGGAACTCAACTCGGTGTAGCCAACAGGCTTCTAGTCCGCCCCTGTTCTTAAGGTCTTTCCTCCCCTGGGATCTCACGCCCCCCCCCACAGGAGACGTCACCTTAGGAGCGATGATACGTTTTGGAAGCAAAAGGGGACCTGGGGTGCCCTACCCTGAGAGTGTCCAACTTGCCTCCAGTGCAGCCTTGCTCTAACTTCTTTCCGCAGCAGGGAACACGCTGCCACATAGGAAACTTCACTTCAGGTCGAGTTTACGTTGTGGAAGCCTAAAGGTCGGGGCCTGCACTTAACTCGCAGTGTGCAACTTGCCTAGGGTGCGCCCCAGGTTCCAACTTCTTTCCACAGCCGGGAGCCAACTGCCCCTTGGGAATCCTCCCTTTGAAGGTCGCGTTCACGTTTTGGAAGCCGCAGCGTCTTTGTGTGCCCTTAAATCGGAGTATCCAACAAGCTTCTAGTACGCCCTTCTTCTCAAGTCTTCCCTTCGCTTGGGAACACACTGCCACTGAGGAGACTTCACCTGAAGCGCGATGACACGCTTTGCAGCCCAAGGGACTGGACGGGCCACTTAACTCAGAAGCTCCAACTGCCTTCTAGTCGGCCTTGGTACTAAGTTCTTTCCTTCCTGCAAAGGGAACCCACGGCCGCATAGGCCTCTTGGCCTTCGCAGCGTTTCTACGTGTTGGAAGCAGCAGGGCCTTAGCCTGCACTTTACGTAGAGCTTGCAACTTGGCGTAGAGTCCGCCTTGGTTCTAAGTTCTTGCCTGAGCTGCGAACACGCTGCCGCTTATGAGGCTTCACCTGAAGAGCGAGGCTACCTTTTGGAAGCCTAATGGACTTGGCGTGCACTTCACACAGAGAGTCCAAGTCGGCTTCAGGCCGCCCTTGTTCTCACTTCTTTCCTCACCTGCGAGAACACGGCCAGAAGGCGGTTGCGTCGTACGCGGCACTTGGCGTTTTGAATGCAGAGGCGCATTGGCGAGCACTTCACTCAGAGTCTCCAACCTGCCTTGGCGTCCGCCTTTGTTCTAACACCTTTCCGCAACTGGGAGAACACTGCCCTCTAGTAGTGTTCGTCTTCGCTGCGTTTGTAGGTTTGGGAAGCCTAAGGGCCTTCCCTGGAACTCAAATCGGTGTAGCCAACAGGCTTCTAGTCCGCCCCTGTTCTAAGGTCTTTCCTCCTCTGGGATCTCACGCCCCCCCCCCCAGGGGACGTCACCGTAGGAGAGATGATACGTTTTGGAAGCGAAAGGGGACCTGGGGTGCCCTGCCCTGAGAGTGTCCAACTTACCTCCAGTGCGGCCTTGCTCTAACTTCTTTCCGCAGCAGGGAACACGCTGCCATATAGGAAACTTCACTTCAGGTCGAGTTTACGTTGTGGAAGCCTAAGGGTCTGGGCCTGCACTTAACTCGCAGTGTGCAACTTGCCTAGGGTGCGCCCCAGGTTCCAACTTCTTTCCACAGCCGGGAGCAAACTGCCCCTTGGGAATCCTCCCTTTGAAGGTCGCGTTCACGTTTTGGAAGCCGCAGCGTCTTTGCGTGCCCTTAACTCGGAGTATCCAACAAGCTTCTAGTACGCCCTTCTTCTCAAGTCTTCCCTTCGCTTGGGAACACACTGCCCCTGAGGAGACTTCACCTGAAGCGCGATGACACGCTTTGCAGCCCAAGGGACTGGACGGGCAACTTCACTCAGAAGCTCCAACTGCCTTCTAGTCGGCCTTGGTTCTAAGTTCTTTCCTTCCTGCAATGGGAACACACGGCCGCATAGGCCTCTTGGCCTTCGGAGCGTTTCTACGTGTTGGAAGCAGCAGGGCCTTAGCCTGCACTTTACGTAGAGCTTGCAACTTGGCGTAGAGTCCGCCTTGGTTCTAAGTTCTTGCCTGAGCTGCGAACACGCTGCCGCTTATGAGGCTTCACCTGAAGAGCGAGGCTACCTTTTGGAAGCCTAATGGACTTGGCGTGCACTTCACACAGAGAGTCCAAGTCGGCTTCAGGCCGCCCTTGTTCTCACTTCTTTCCTCACCTGCGAGAACACGGCCAGAAGGCGGTTGCGTCGTACGCGGCGCTTGGCGTTTTGGACGCAGAGGCGCATTGGCGAGCACTTCACTCAGAGTCTCCAACCTGCCTTGGCGTCCGCCTTTGTTCTAACACATTTCCGCAACTGGGAGAACACTGCCCTCTAGTAGTGTTCGTCTTCGCTGCGTTTGTAGGTTTGGGAAGCCTAAGGGCCTTCCCTGGAACTCAACTCGGTGTAGCCAACAGGCTTCTAGTCCGCCCCTGTTCTTAAGGTCTTTCCTCATCTGGGATCTCACGCCCGCCCCACAGGAGACGTCACCTTAGGAGCGATGATACGTTTTGGAAGCAAAAGGGGACCTGGGGTGCCCTACCCTGAGAGTGTCCAACTTGCCTCCAGTGCGGCCTTGCTCTAACTTCTTTCCGCAGCAGGGAACACGCTGCCACATAGGAAACTTCACTTCAGGTCGAGTTTACGTTGTGGAAGCCTAAAGGTCTGGGCCTGCACTTAACTCGCAGTGTGCAACTTGCCTAGGGTGCGCCCCAGGTTCCAACTTCTTTCCACAGCCGGGAGCCAACTGCCCCTTGGGAATCCTCCCTTTGAAGGTCGCGTTCACGTTTTGGAAGCCGCAGCGTCTTTGCGTGCCCTTAACTCGGAGTATCCAACAAGCTTCTAGTACGCCCTTCTTCTCAAGTCTTCCCTTCGCTTGGGAACACACTGCCACTGAGGAGACTTCAACTGAAGCGCGATGACACGCTTTGCAGCCCAAGGGACTGGACGGGCAACTTAACTCAGAAGCTCAAACTGCCTTCTAGTCGGCCTTGGTTCTAAGTTCTTTCCTTCCTGCAAAGGGAACCCACGGCCGCATTGGCCTCTTGGCCTTCGCAGCGTTTCTACGTGTTGGGAGGAGCAGGGCCTTAGCCTGCACTTTACGTAGAGCTTGCAACTTGGCGTAGAGTCCGCCTTGGTTCTAAGTTCTTGCCTGAGCTGCGAACACGCTGCCGCTTATGAGGCTTCACCTGAAGAGCGAGGCTAACTTTTGGAAGCCTAATGGACTTGGCGTGCACTTCACACAGAGAGTCCAAGTCGGCTTCAGGCCGCCCTTGTTCTCACTTCTTTCCTCACCTGCGAGAACACGGCCAGAAGGCGGTTGCGTCCTACGCGGCGCTTGGCGTTTTGGACGCAGAGGCGCATTGGCGAGCACTTCACTCAGAGTCTCCAACCTGCCTTGGCGTCCGCCTTTGTTCTAACACCTTTCCGCAACTGGGAGAACACTGCCCTCTAGTCGTGTTCGTCTTCAGTGCGTTTGTAGGTTTGGGAAGCCTAAGGGCCTTCCCTGGAACTCAACTCGGTGTAGCCAACAGGCTTCTAGTCCGCCACTGTTCTTAAGGTCTTTCCTCCCCTGGGATCTCACGGGCCACCCCCTCCCCCAGGAGACGTCACCTTAGGAGCGATGATACGTTTTGGAAGCAAAAGGGGACCTGGGGTGCCCTGCCCTGAGAGTGTCCAACTTGCCTCCAGTGCGGCCTTGTTCTAACTTCTTTCCGCACCAGGGAACACGCTGCCGCATAGGAAACTTCACTTCAGGTCGAGTTTACGTTGTGGAAGCCTAAGGGTCTGGGCCTGCACTTAACTCGCAGTGTGCAACTTGCCTAGGGTGCGCCCCAGGTTCCAACTTCTTTCCACAGCCGAGAGCATACTGCCCCTTGGGAATGCTCCCTTTGAAGGTCGCGTTCACGTTTTGGAAGCCGCAGCGTCTTTGCGTGCCCTTAGCTCGGAGTATCCAACAAGCTTCTAGTACGCCCTTCTTCTCAAGTCTTCCCTTCGCTTGGGAACACACTGCCACTGAGGAGACTTCCCCTGAAGCGCGATGACACGCTTTGCAGCCCAAGGGACTGGACGGGCAACTTAACTCAGAAGCTCCAACTGCCATCTAGTCGGCCTTGGTTCTAAGTTCTTTCCTTCCTGCAATGGGAACACACGGCCGCATAGGCCTCTTGGCCTTCGGAGAGTTTCTACGTGTTGGAAGCAGCAGGGCCTTCGCCTGCACTTTACATAGAGCTTGCAACTTGGCGTCGAGTCCGCCTTGGTTCTAAGTTCTTGCCTGAGCTGCGAACACGCTGCCGCTTATGAGGCTTCACCTGAAGAGCGAGGCTACCTTTTGGAAGCCTAATGGACTTGGCGTGCACTTCACACAGAGAGTCCAAGTCGGCTTCAGGCCGCTCTTGTTCTCACTTCTTTCCTCACCTGCGAGAACACGGCCAGAAGGCGGTTGCGTCGTACGCGGCGCTTGGCGTTTTGGATGCAGAGGCGCGTTGGCGAGCACTTCCCTCAGAGTCTCCAACCTGCCTTGGCGTCCGCCTTTGTTCTAACACCTTTCCGCAACTGGGAGAACACTGCCCTCTAGTAGTGTTCGTCTTCGCTGCGTTTGTAGGTTTGGGAAGCCTAAGGGCCTTCCCTGGAACTCAACTCGGTGTAGCCAACAGGCTTCTAGTCTGCCCCTGTTCTAAGGTCTTTCCTCCCCTGGGATCTCACCCCCCCCCCAGGAGACGTCACCTGAGGAGCGATGATATGTTTTGGAAGCAAAACGGGACCTGGGGTCCCCTGCCCTGAGAGTATCCAACTTGCCTCCAGTGCAGCCTTTTTCTAACTTCTTTCCGCAGCAGGGAACACGCTGCCACATAGGAAACTTCACTTCAGGTCGAGTTTCCGTTGTGGAAGCCTAAGGGTCTGGGCCTGCACTTAACTCGCAGTGTGCAACTTGCCTAGGGTGCGCCCCAGGGTCCAACTTCTTTCCACAGCCGGGAGCAAACTGCCCCTTGGGAATCCTCCCTTTGAAGGTCGCGTTCACGTTTTGGAAGCCGCAGCGTCTTTGCGTGCCCTTAACTCGGAGTATCCAACAAGCTTCTAGTACGCCCTTCTTCTCAAGTCTTCCCTTCGCTTGCGAACACACTGCCACTGAGGAGACTTCACCTGAAGCGCGATGACACGCTTTGCAGCCCAAGGGACTGGACGGGCAACTTAACTCAGAAGCTCCAACTGCCTTCTAGTCGGCCTTGGTTCTAAGTTCTTTCCTTCCTGCAATGGGAACACACGGCCGCATAGGCCTCTTGGCCTTCGGAGAGTTTCTACGTGTTGGAAGCAGCAGGGCCTTAGCCTGCACTTTACGTAGAGCTTGCAACTTGGCGTCGAGTCCGCCTTGGTTCTAAGTTCTTGCCTGAGCTGCGAACACGCTGCCGCTTATGAGGCTTCACCTGAAGAGCGAGGCTACCTTTTGGAAGCCTAATGGACTTGGCGTGCACTTCACACAGAGAGTCCAAGTCGGCTTCAGGCCGCTCTTGTTCTCACTTCTTTCCTCACCTGCGAGAACACGGCCAGAAGGCGGTTGCGTCGTACGCCGCGCTTGGCGTTTTGGATGCAGAGGCGCGTTGGCGAGCACTTCACTCAGAGTCTCCAACCTGCCTTGGCGTCCGCCTTTGTTCTAACACCTTTCCGCAACTGGGAGAACACTGCCCTCTAGTAGTGTTCGTCTTCGCTGCGTTTGTAGGTTTGGGAAGCCTAAGGGCCTTCCCTGGAACTCAACTCGGTGTAGCCAACAGGCTTCTAGTCTGCCCCTGTTCTAAGGTCTTTCCTCCCCTGGGATCTCACCCCCCCCCCAGGAGACGTCACCTGAGGAGCGATGATACGTTTTGGAAGCAAAAGGGGACCTGGGGTGCCCTGCCCTGAGAGTGTCCAACTTGCCTCCAGTGCAGCCTTGTTCTAACTACTTTCCGCAGCAGGGAACACGCTGCCACATAGGAAACTTCACTTCAGGTCGAGTTTCCGTTGTGGAAGCCTAAGGGTCTGGGCCTGCACTTAACTCGCAGTGTGCAACTTGCCTAGGGTGCGCCCCAGGGTCCAACTTCTTTCCACAGCCGGGAGCAAACTGCCCCTTGGGAATCCTCCCTTTGAAGGTCGCGTTCACGTTTTGGAAGCCGCAGCGTCTTTGCGTGCCCTTAACTCGGAGTATCCAACAAGCTTCTAGTACGCCCTTCTTCTCAAGTCTTCCCTTCGCTTGCGAACACACTGCCACTGAGGAGACTTCACCTGAAGCGCGATGACACGCTTTGCAGCCCAAAGGACTGGACGGGCAACTTAACTCAGAAGCTCCAACTGCCTTCTAGTCGGCCTTGGTTCTAAGTTCTTTCCTTCCTGCAATGGGAACACACGGCCGCATAGGCCTCTTGGCCTTCGGAGCGTTTCTACGTGTTGGAAGCAGCAGGGCCTTAGCCTGCACTTTACGTAGACCTTGCAACTTGGCGTAGAGTCCGCCTTGGTTCTAAGTTCTTGCCTGAGCTGCGAACACGCTGCCGCTTATGAGGCTTCACCTGAAGAGCGAGGCTACCTTTTGGAAGCCTAATGGACTTGGCGTGCACTTCACACAGAGAGTCCAAGTCGGCTTCAGGCCGCCCTTGTTCTCACTTCTTTCCTCACCTGCGAGAACACGGTCAGAAGGCGGTTGCGTCGTACGCGGCGCTTGGCGTTTTGGACGCAGAGGCGCATTGGCGAGCACTTCACTCAGAGTCTCCAACCTGCCTTGGCGTCCGCCTTTGTTCTAACACCTTTCCGCAACTGGGAGAACACTGCCCTCTAGTAGTGTTCGTCTTCGCTGCGTTTGTAGGTTTGGGAAGCCTAAGGGCCTTCCCTGGAACTCAACTCGGTGTAGCCAACAGGCTTCTAGTCCGCCCCTGTTCTTAAGGTCTTTCCTCCCCTGGGATCTCACGGGCCCCCCCCCCAGGAGACGTCACCTGAGGAGCGATGATACGTTTTGGAAGCAAAAGGGGACCTGGGGTGCCCTGCCCTGAGAGTGTCCAACTTGCCTCCAGTGCGGCCTTGTTCTAACTTCTTTCCTCAGCAGGGAACACGCTGCCACATAGGAAACTTCACTTCAGGTCGAGTTTACGTTGTGGAAGCCTAAGGGTCTGGGCCTGCACTTAACTCGCAGTGTGCAACTTGCCTAGGGTGCGCCCCAGGTTCCAACTTCTTTCCACAGCCGGGAGCTAACTGCCCCTTGGGAATCCTCCCTTTGAAGGTCGCGTTCACGTTTTGGAAGCCGCAGCGTCTTTGCGTGCCCTTAACTCGGAGTATCCAACAAGCTTCTAGTACGCCCTTCTTCTCAAGTCTTCCCTTCGCTTGGGAACACACTGCCACTGAGGAAACTTCACCTGAAGCGCGATGACACACTTTGCAGCCCAAGGGACTGGACGGGCAACTTAACTCAGAAGCTCCAACTGCCTTCTAGTCGGCCTTGGTTCTAAGTTCTTTCCTTCCTGCAAAGGGAACCCACGGCCGCATAGGCCTCTTGGCCTTCGCAGCGTTTCTACGTGTTGGAAGGAGCAGGGCCTTAGCCTGCACTTTACGTAGAGCTTGCAACTTGGCGTAGAGTCCGCCTTGGTTCTAAGTTCTTGCCTGAGCTGCGAACACGCTGCCGCTTATGAGGCTTCACCTGAAGAGCGAGGCTACCTTTTGGAAGCCTAATGGACTTGGCGTGCACTTCACACAGAGAGTCCAAGTCGGCTTCAGGCCGCCCTTGTTCTCACTTCTTTCCTCACCTGCGAGAACACGGCCAGAAGGCGGTTGCGTCCTACGCGGCGCTTGGCGTTTTGGACGCAGAGGCGCATTGGCGAGCACTTCACTCAGAGTCTCCAACCTGCCTTGGCGTCCGCCTTTGTTCTAACACCTTTCCGCAACTGGGAGAACACTGCCCTCTAGTCGTGTTAGTCTTCAGTGCGTTTGTAGGTTTGGGAAGCCTAAGGGCCTTCCCTGGAACTCAACTCGGTGTAGCCAACAGGCTTCTAGTCCGCCACTGTTCTTAAGGTCTTTCCTCCCCTGGGATCTCACGGGCCACCCCCTCCCCCAGGAGACGTCACCTTAGGAGCGATGATACGTTTTGGAAGCAAAAGGGGACCTGGGGTGCCCTGCCCTGAGAGTGTCCAACTTGCCTCCAGTGCGGCCTTGTTCTAACTTCTTTCCGCACCAGGGAACACGCTGCCGCATAGGAAACTTCACTTCAGGTCGAGTTTACGTTGTGGAAGCCTAAGGGTCTGGGCCTGCACTTAACTCGCAGTGTGCAACTTGCCTAGGGTGCGCCCCAGGTTCCAACTTCTTTCCACAGCCGGGAGCATACTGCCCCTTGGGAATGCTCCCTTTGAAGGTCGCGTTCACGTTTTGGAAGCCGCAGCGTCTTTGCGTGCCCTTAACTCGGAGTATCCAACAAGCTTCTAGTACGCCCTTCTTCTCAAGTCTTCCCTTCGCTTGGGAACACACTGCCACTGAGGAGACTTCACCTGAAGCGCGATGACACGCTTTGCAGCCCAAGGGACTGGACGGGCAACTTAACTCAGAAGCTCCAACTGCCTTCTAGTCGGCCTTGGTTCTAAGTTCTTTCCTTCCTGCAGTGGGAACACACGGCCGCATAGGCCGCTTGGCCTTCGGAGAGTTTCTACGTGTTGGAAGCAGCAGGGCCTTAGCCTGCACTTTACGTAGAGCTTGCAACTTGGCGTAGAGTCCGCCTTGGTTCTAAGTTCTTGCCTGAGCTGCGAACACGCTGCCGCTTATGAGGCTTCACCTGAAGAGCGAGGCTACCTTTTGGAAGCCTAATGGACTTGGCGTGCACTTCACACAGAGAGTCCAAGTCGGCTTCATGCCGCCCTTGTTCTCAATTCTTTCCTCACCTGCGAGAACACGGCCAGAAGGCGGTTGCGTCGTACGCGGCGCTTGGCGTTTTGGACGCAGAGCCGCATTGGCGAGCACTTCACTCAGAGTCTCCAACCTGCCTTGGCGTCCGCCTTTGTTCTAACACCTTTCCGCAACTGGGAGAACACTGCCCTCTAGTAGTGTTCGTCTTCGCTGCGTTTGTAGGTTTGGGAAGCCTAAGGGCCTTCCCTGGAACTCAACTCGGTGTAGCCAACAGGCTTCTAGTCCGCCCCTGTTCTTAAGGTCTTTCCTCCCCTGGGATCTCACGCCCCCCCCAGGAGACGTCACCTTAGGAGCGATGATACGTTTTGGAAGCAAAAGGGGACCTGGGGTGCCCTGCCCTGAGAGTGTCCAACTTGCCTCCAGTGCGGCCTTGCTCTAACTTCTTTCCGCAGCAGGGAACACGCTGCCACATAGGAAACTTCACTTCAGGTCGAGTTTCCGTTGTGGAAGCCTAAGGGTCTGGGCCTGCACTTAACTCGCAGTGTGCAACTTGCCTAGGGTGCGCCCCATGTTCCAACTTCTTTCCACAGCCGGGAGCAAACTGCCCTTTGGGAATCCTCCCTTGAAGGTCGCGTTCACGTTTTGGAAGCCGCAACGTCTTTGCGTGCCCTTAACTCGGAGTATCCAACAAGCTTCTAGTACGCCCTTCTTCTCAAGTCTTCCCTTCACTTGGGAACACACTGCCACTGAGGAGATTTCACCTGAAGCGCGATGACACGCTTTGCAGCCCAAGGGACTGGACGGGCAACTTAACTCAGAAGCTCCAACTGCCTTCTAGTCGGCCTTGGTTCTAAGTTCTTTCCTGCAATGGGAACACACGGCCGCATTGGCCTCCTGGCCTTCATAGCGTTTCTACGTTTTGGAAGCAGAAGGACCTTAGCCTGCACTTTACTCAGAGCTTGCAACTTGGCGTAGAGGCGCATTGGCGAGCACTTCACTCAGAGTCTCCAACCTGCCTTGGCGTCCGCCTTTGTTCTAACACCTTTCCGCAACTGGGAGAACACTGCCCTCTAGTAGTGTTCGTCTTCGCTGCGTTTGTAGGTTTGGGAAGCCTAAGGGCCTTCCCTGGAACTCAACTCGGTGTAGCCAACAGGCTTCTAGTCCGCCCCTGTTCTAAGGTCTTTCCTCCCCTGGGATCTCACGGCCCCCCCCACAGGAGACGTCACCTTAGGAGCGATGATACGTTTTGGAAGCAGAAGGGGACCTGGGGTGCCCTGCCCTGAGAGTGTCCAACTTGCCTCCAGTGCGGCCTTGTTCTAACTTCTTTCCGCAGCAGGGAACACGCTGCCACATAGGAAACTTCACTTCAGGTCGAGTTTCCATTGTGGAAGCCTAAGGGTCTGGGCCTGCACTTAACTCGCAGTGTGCAACTTGCCTAGGGTGCGCCCCAGGTTCCAACCTCTTTCCACAGCTGGGAGCCAACTGCCCCTTGGGAATCCTCCCTTTGAAGGTCGCGTTCACGTTTTGGAAGCCGCAGCGTCTTTGCGTGCCCTTAACTCGGAGTATCCAACAAGCTTCTAGTACGCCCTTCTTCTCAAGTCTTCCCTTCGCTTGGGAACACACTGCCACTGAGGAGACTTCACCTGAAGCGCGATGACACGCTTTGCAGCCCAAGGGACTGGACGGGCAACTTAACTCAGAAGCTCCAACTGCCTTCTAGTCGGCCTTGGTTCTAAGTTCTTTCCTTCCTGCAATGGGAACACACGGCCGCATAGGCCTCTTGGCCTTCGGAGCGTTTCTACGTGTTGGAAGCAGCAGGGCCTTAGCCTGCACTTTACGTAGAGCTTGCAACTTGGCGTAGAGTCTGCCTTGGTTCTAAGTTCTTGCCTGAGCTGCGAACACGCTGCCGCTTATGAGGCTTCACCTGAAGAGCGAGGCTACCGTTTGGAAGCCTAATGGACTTGGCGTGCACTTCACACAGAGAGTCCAAGTCGGCTTCAGGCCGCCCTTGTTCTCACTTCTTTCCTCACCTGCGAGAACACGGCCAGAAGGCGGTTGCGTCGTACGCGGCGCTTGGCGTTTTGGACGCAGAGGCGCATTGGCGAGCACTTCACTCAGAGTCTCCAACCTGCCTTGGCGTCCGCCTTTGTTCTAACACCTTTCAGCAACTGGGAGAACACTGCCCTCTAGTAGTGTTCGTCTTCGCTGCATTTGTAGGTTTGGGAAGCCTAAGGGCCTTCCCTGGAACTCAACTCGGTGTAGCCAACAGGCTTCTAGTCCGCCCCTGTTCTTAAGGTCTTTCCTCCCCTGGGATCTCACGGCCCCCCCCCCAGGAGACGTCACCTGAGGAGCGATGATACGTTTTGGAAGCAAAAGGGGACCTGGGGTGCCCTGCCCTGAGAGTGTCCAACTTGCCTCCAGTGCGGCCTTGTTCTAACTTCTTTCCGCAGCAGGGAACACGCTGCCGCATATGAAACTTCACTTCAGGTCGAGTTTACGTTGTGGAAGCCTAAGGGTCTGGGCCTGCACTTAACTCGCAGTGTGCAATTTGCCTAGGGTGCGCCCTAGGTTCCAACATCTTTCCACAGCCGGGAGCAAACTGCCCCTTGGGAATGCTCCCTTTGAAGGTCGCGTTCACGTTTTGGAAGCCGCAGCGTCTTTGCGTGCCCTTAACTCGGAGTATCCAACAAGCTTCTAGTACGCCCTTCTTCTCAAGTCTTCCCTTCGCTTGCGAACACACTGCCACTGAGGAGACTTCACCTGAAGCGCGATGACACGCTTTGCAGCCCAAGGGACTGGACGGGCAACTTAACTCAGAAGCTCCAACTGCCTTCTAGTCTGCCTTGGTTCTAAGTTCTTTCCTTCCTGCAAAGGGAACCCACGGCCGCATAGGCCT
Source organism: Meles meles (assembly GCF_922984935.1). NCBI lineage: Eukaryota > Metazoa > Chordata > Mammalia > Carnivora > Mustelidae > Meles > Meles meles. The sequence continues at coordinate 115,973,669 of NC_060074.1, read as the reverse complement.
CTTGGCCTTCGCAGCGTTTCTACGTGTTGGAAGCAGCAGGGCCTTAGCCTGCACTTTACGTAGAGCTTGCAACTTGGCGTAGAGTCCGCCTTGGTTCTAAGTTCTTGCCTGAGCTGCGAACACGCTGCCGCTTGTGAGGCTTCACCTGAAGAGCGAGGCTACCTTTTGGAAGCCTAATGGACTTGGCGTGCACTTCACACAGAGAGTCCAAGTCGGCTTCAGGCCGCCCTTGTTCTCACTTCTTTCCTCACCTGCGAGAACACGGCCAGAAGGCGGTTGCGTCCTACGCGGCGCTTGGCGTTTTGGACGCAGAGGCGCATTGGCGAGCACTTCACTCAGAGTCTCCAACCTGCCTTGGCGTCCGCCTTTGTTCTAACACCTTTCCGCAACTGGGAGAACACTGCCCTCTAGTAGTGTTCGTCTTCGCTGCGTTTGTAGGTTTGGGAAGCCTAAGGGCCTTCCCTGGAACTCAACTCGGTGTAGCCAACAGGCTTCTAGTCCGCCCCTGTTCTAAGGTCTTTCCTCCCCTGGGATCTCACGCCCCCCCCCCCCCAGGAGACGTCACCTGAGGAGCGATGATACGTTTTGGAAGCAAAAGGGGACCTGGGGTGCCCTGCCCTGAGAGTGTCCAACTTGCCTCCAGTGCGGCCTTGTTCTAACTTCGTTCCGCAGCAGGGAACACGCTGCCACATAGGAAACTTCACTTCAGGTCGAGTTTACGTTGTGGAAGCCTAAGGGTCTGGGCCTGCACTTAACTCGCAGTGTGCAACTTGCCTAGGGTGCGACCCAGGTTCCAACTGCTTTCCACAGCCGGGAGCAAACTGCCCCTTGGGAATCCTCCCTTTGAAGGTCGCTTTCACGTTTTGGAAGCCGCAGCGTCTTTGCGTGCCCTTAACTCGGAGTATCCAACAAGCTTCTAGTACGCCCCTCTTCTCAAGTCTTCCCTTCACTTGGGAACACACTGCCACTGAGGAGACTTCACCTGAAGCGCGATGACACACTTTGCAGCCCAAGGGACTGGACGGGCAACTTAACTCAGAAGCTCCAACTGTCTTCTAGTCGGCCTTGGTTCTAAGTTCTTTCCTTCCTGCAATGGGAACACACGGCCGCATAGGCCTCTTGGCCTTCGGAGCGTTTCTACGTGTTGGAAGCAGCAGGGCCTTAGCCTGCACTTTACGTAGAGCTTGCAACTTGGCGTAGAGTCCGCCTTGGTTCTAAGTTCTTGCCTGAGCTGCGAACACGCTGCCGCTTATGAGGCTTCACCTGAAGAGCGAGACTACCTTTTGGAAGCCTAATGGACTTGGCGTGCACTTCACACAGAGTGTCCAAGTCGGCTTCAGGCCGCCCTTGTTCTCACTTCTTTCCTCACCTGCGAGAACACGGCCAGAAGGCGGTTGCGTCGTACGCGGCGCTTGGCGTTTTGGACGCAGAGGCGCATTGGCGAGCACTTCACTCAGAGTCTCCAACCTGCCTTGGCGTCCGCCTTTGTTCTAACACCTTTCCTCAACAGGGAGAACACTGCCCTCTAGTAGTGTTCGTCTTCGCTGCGTTTGTAGGTTTGGGAAGCCTAAGGGCCTTCCCTGGAACTCAACTCGGTGTAGCCAACAGGCTTCTAGTCCGCCCCTGTTCTTAAGGTCTTTCCTCCCCTGGGATCTCACGGGCCCCCCCACAGGAGACGTCACCTGAGGAGCGATGATACGTTTTGGAAGCAAAAGGGGACCTGGGGTACCCTGCCCTGAGAGTGTCCAACTTGCCTCCAATGCGGCCTTGTTCTAACTTCTTTCCGCAGCAGGGAACACGCTGCCACATAGGAAACTTCACTTCAGGTCGAGTTTACGTTGTGGAAGCCTAAGGGTCTGGGCCTGCACTTAACTCGCAGTGTGCAACTTGCCTAGGGTGCGCCCCAGGTTCCAACTTCTTTCCACAGCCGGGAGCAAACTGCCCCTTGGGAATCCTCCCTTTGAAGGTCGCGTTCACGTTTTGGAAGCCGCAGCGTCTTTGCGTGCCCTTAACTCGGAGTATCCAACAAGCTTCTAGTACGCCCTTCTTCTCAAGTCTTCCCTTCGCTTGGGAACACACTGCCACTGAGGAGACTTCACCTGAAGCGCGATGACACGCTTTGCAGCCCAAGGGACTGGACGGGCAACTTAACTCAGAAGCTCCAACTGCCTTCTAGTCGGCCTTGGTTCTAAGTTCTTTCCTTCCTGCAAAGGGAACCCACGGCCGCATAGGCCTCTTGGCCTTCGCAGCGTTTCTACGTGTTGGAAGCAGCAGGGCCTTAGCCTGCACTTTACGTAGAGCTTGCAACTTGGCGTAGAGTCCGCCTTGGTTCTAAGTTCTTGCCTGAGCTGCGAACACGCTGCCGCTTATGAGGCTTCACCTGAAGAGCGAGGCTACCTTTTGGAAGCCTAATGGACTTGGCGTGCACTTCACACAGAGAGTCCAAGTCGGCTTCAGGCCGCCCTTGTTCTCACTTCTTTCCTCACCTGCGAGAACACGGCCAGAAGGCGGTTGCGTCGTACGCGGCGCTTGGCGTTTTGGACGCAGAGGCGCATTGGCGAGCACTTCCCTCAGAGTCTCCAACCTGCCTTGGCGTCCGCCTTTGTTCTAACACCTTTCCGCAACTGGGAGAACACTGCCCTCTAGTAGTGTTCGCCTTCGCCGCGTTTGTAGGTTTGGGAAGCCTAAGGGCCTTCCCTGGAACTCAACTCGGTGTAGCCAACAGGCTTCTAGTCCGCCCCTGTTCTTAAGGTCTTTCCTCCCCTGGGATCTCACGGCCCCCCCCAGGAGACGTCACCTGAGGAGCGATGATACGTTTTGGAAGCAAAAGGGGACCTGGGGTGCCCTGCCCTGAGAGTGTCCAACTTGCCTCCAGTGCGGCCTGCTCTAACTTCTTTCCGCAGCAGGGAACACGCTGCCGCATAGGAAACTTCACTTCAGGTCGAGTTTACGTTGTGGAAGCCTAAGGGTCTGGGCCTGCACTTAACTCGCAGTGTGCAACTTGCCTAGGGTGCGCCCCAGGTTCCAACTTCTTTCCACAGCCGGGAGCAAACTGCCCCTTGGTAATCCTCCCTTTGAAGGTCGCGTTCACGTTTTAGAAGCCGCAGCGTCTTTGCGTGCCCTTAACTCGGTGTATCCAACAAGCTTCTAGTACGCCCTTCTTCTCAAGTCTTCCCTTCGCTTGGGAACACACTGCCACTGAGGAGACTTCACCTGAAGCGCGATGACACGCTTTGCAGCCCAAGGGACTGGACGGGCAACTTAACTCAGAAGCTCCAACTGCCTTCTAGTCGGCCTTGGTTCTAAGTTCTTTCCTTCCTGCAATGGGAACACACGGCCGCATAGGCCTCTTGGCCTTCGGAGCGTTTCTACGTGTTGGAAGCAGCAGGGCCTTAGCCTGCACTTTACGTAGAGCTTGCAACTTGGCGTAGAGTCCGCCTTGGTTCTAAGTTCTTGCCTGAGCTGCGAACACGCTGCCGCTTATGAGGCTTCACCTGAAGAGCGAGGCTACCTTTTGGAAGCCTAATGGACTTGGCGTGCACTTCACACAGAGAGTCCAAGTCGGCTTCAGGCCGCCCTTGTTCTCAATTCTTTCCTCACCTGCGAGAACACGGCCAGAAGGCGGTTGCGTCGTACGCGGCGCTTGGCGTTTTGGACGCAGAGCCGCATTGGCGAGCACTTCCCTCAGAGTCTCCAACCTGCCTTGGCGTCCGCCTTTGTTCTAACACCTTTCCGCAACTGGGAGAACACTGCCCTCTAGTAGTGTTCGTCTTCGCTGCGTTTGTAGGTTTGGGAAGCCTAAGGGCCTTCCCTGGAACTCAACTCGGTGTAGCCAACAGGCTTCTAGTCCGCCCCTGTTCTTAAGGTCTTTCCTCCCCTGGGATCTCACGCCCCCCCCAGGAGACGTCACCTTAGGAGCGATGATACGTTTTGGAAGCAAAAGGGGACCTGGGGTGCCCTGCCCTGAGAGTGTCCAACTTGCCTCCAGTGCGGCCTTGCTCTAACTTCTTTCCGCAGCAGGGAACACGCTGCCACATAGGAAACTTCACTTCAGGTCGAGTTTCCGTTGTGGAAACCTAAGGGTCTGGGCCTGCACTTAACTCGCAGTGTGCAACTTGCCTAGGGTGCGCCCCAGGTTCCAACTTCTTTCCACAGCCGGGAGCAAACTGCCCCTTGGGAATCCTCCCTTTGAAGATCGCGTTCACGTTTTGGGAGCCGCAGCGTCTTTGCGTGCCCTTAACTCGGAGTATCCAACAAGTTTCTAGTACGCCCTTCTTCTCAAGTCTTCCCTTCGCTTGGGAACACACTGCCACTGAGGAGACTTCCCCTGAAGCGTGATGACACGCTTTGCAGCCCAAGGGACTGGACGGGCAACTTAACTGAGAAGCTCCAACTGCCTTCTAGTCGGCCTTGGTTCTAAGTTCTTTCCTTCCTGCAATGGGAACACACGGCCGCATAGGCCTCTTGGCCTTCGGAGCGTTTCTACGTGTTGGAAGCAGCAGGGCCTTAGCCTGCACTTTACGTAGAGCTTGCAACTTGGCGTAGAGTCCGCCTTGGTTCTAAGTTCTTGCCTGAGCTGCGAACACGCTGCCGCTTATGAGGCTTCACCTGAAGAGCGAGGCTACCTTTTGGAAGCCTAATGGACTTGGCGTGCACTTCACACAGAGAGTCCAAGTCGGCTTCAGGCCGCCCTTGTTCTCACTTCTTTCCTCACCTGCGAGAACACGGCCAGAAGGCGGTTGCGTCGTACGCGGCGCTTGGCGTTTTGGACGCAGAGGCGCATTGGCGAGCACTTCCCTCAGAGTCTCCAACCTGCCTTGGCGTCCGCCTTTGTTCTAACACCTTTCCGCAACTGGGAGAACACTGCCCTCTAGTAGTGTTCGTCTTCGCTGCGTTTGTAGGTTTGGGAAGCCTAAGGGCCTTCCCTGGAACTCAACTCGGTGTAGCCAACAGGCTTCTAGTCCGCCCCTGTTCTTAAGGTCTTTCCTCCCCTGGGATCTCACGGCCCCCCCCAGGAGACGTCACCTGAGGAGCGATGATACGTTTTGGAAGCAAAAGGGGACCTGGGGTGCCCTGCCCTGAGAGTGTCCAACTTGCCTCCAGTGCTGCCTGCTCTAACTTCTTTCCGCAGCAGGGAATAGGCTGCCGCATAGGAAACTTCACTTCAGGTCGAGTTTACGTTGTGGAAGTCTAAGGGTCTGGGCCTGCACTTAACTCGCAGTGTGCAACTTGCCTAGGGTGCGCCCCAGGTTCCAACTTCTTTCCACAGCCGGGAGCAAACTGCCCCTTTGGAATCCTCCCTTTGAAGGTCGCGTTCACGTTTTGGAAGCCGCAGCGTCTTTGCGTGCCCTTAACTCGGTGTATCCAACAAGCTTCTAGTACGCCCTTCTTCTCACGTCTTCCCTTCGCTTGGGAACACACTGCCACTGAGGAGACTTCACCTGAAGCGCGATGACACGCTTTGCAGCCCAAGGGACTGGACGGGCAACTTAACTCAGAAGCTCCAACTGCCTTCTAGTCGGCCTTGGTTCTAAGTTCTTTCCTTCCTGCAATGGGAACACACGGCCGCATAGGCCTCTTGGCCTTCGGAGCGTTTCTACGTGTTGGAAGCAGCAGGGCCTTAGCCTGCACTTTACGTAGAGCTTGCAACTTGGCGTAGAGTCCGCCTTGGTTCTAAGTTCTTGCCTGAGCTGCGAACACGCTGCCGCTTATGAGGCTTCACCTGAAGAGCGAGGCTACCTTTTGGAAGCCTAATGGACTTGGCGTGCACTTCACACAGAGAGTCCAAGTCGGCTTCAGGCCGCCCTTGTTCTCACTTCTTTCCTCACCTGCGAGAACACGGCCAGAAGGCGGTTGCGTCGTACGTGGCGCTTGGCGTTTTGGACGCAGAGCCGCATTGGCGAGCACTTCACTCAGAGTCTCCAACCTGCCTTGGCGTCCGCCTTTGTTCTAACACCTTTCCGCAACTGGGAGAACACTGCCCTCTAGTAGTGTTCGTCTTCGCTGCGTTTGTAGGTTTGGGAAGCCTAAGGGCCTTCCCTGGAACTCAACTCGGTGTAGCCAACAGGCTTCTAGTCCGCCCCTGTTCTTAAGGTCTTTCCTCCCCTGGGATCTCACGCCCCCCCCCAGGAGACGTCACCTGAGGAGCGATGATACGTTTTGGAAGCAAAAGGGGACCTGGGGTGCCCTGCCCTGAGAGTGTCCAACTTGCCTCCACTGCGGCCTTGCTCTAACTTCTTTCCGCAGCAGGGAACACGCTGCCACATAGGAAACTTCACTTCAGGTCGAGTTTCCGTTGTGGAAGCCTAAGGGTCTGGGCCTGCACTTAACTCGCAGTGTGCAACTTGCCTAGGGTGCGCCCCAGGTTCCAACTTCTTTCCACAGCCGGGAGCAAACTGCCCCTTGGGAATCCTCCCTTTGAAGATCGCGTTCACGTTTTGGAAGCCGCAGCGTCTTTGCGTGCCCTTAACTCGGAGTATCCAACAAGCTTCTAGTACGCCCTTCTTCTCAAGTCTTCCCTTCGCTTGGGAACACACTGCCACTGAGGAGACTTCCCCTGAAGCGTGATGACACGCTTTGCAGCCCAAGGGACTGGACGGGCAACTTAACTCAGAAGCTCCAACTGCCTTCTAGTCGGCCTTGGTTCTAAGTTCTTTCCTTCCTGCAATGGGAATACACGGCCGCATAGGCCTCTTGGCCTTCGGAGCGTTTCTACGTGTTGGAAGCAGCAGGGCCTTAGACTGCACTTTACGTAGAGCTTGCAACTTGGCGTAGAGTCCGCCTTGGTTCTAAGTTCTTGCCTGAGCTGCGAACACGCTGCCGCTTATGAGGCTTCACCTGAAGAGCGAGGCTACCTTTTGGAAGCCTAATGGACTTGGCGTGCACTTCACACAGAGAGTCCAAGTCGGCTTCAGGCCGCCCTTGTTCTCACTTCTTTCCTCACCTGCGAGAACACGGCCAGATGGCGGTTGCGTCGTACGCGGCGCTTGGCGTTTTGGACGCAGAGGCGCATTGGCGAGCACTTCCCTCAGAGTCTCCAACCTGCCTTGGCGTCCGCCTTTGTTCTAACACCTTTCCGCAACTGGGAGAACACTGCCCTCTAGTAGTGTTCGTCTTCGCTGCGTTTGTAGGTTTGGGAAGCCTAAGGGCCTTCCCTGGAACTCAACTCGGTGTAGCCAACAGGCTTCTAGTCCGCCCCTGTTCTAAAGGTCTTTCCTCCCCTGGGATCTCACGCCCCCCCCCCCAGGAGACATCACCTGAGGAGCGATGATACGTTTGGGAAGCAAAAGGGGACTTGGGGTGCCCTGCCCTGAGAGTGTCCACCTTGCCTCCAGTGCGGCCTTGCTCTAACTTCTTTCCGCAGCAGGGAACACGCTGCCACATAGGAAACTTCACTTCAGGTCGAGTTTACGTTGTGGAAGCCTAAGGGTCTGGGCCTGCACTTAACTCGCAGTGTGCAACTTGCCTAGGGTGCGCCCCAGGTTCCAACTTCTTTCCACAGCCGGGAGCAAACTGCCCCTTGGGAATCCTCCCTTTGAAGGTCGCGTTCACGTTTTGGAAGCCGCAGCGTCTTTGCGTGCCCTTAACTCGGAGTATCCAACAAGCTTCTAGTACGCCCTTCTTCTCAAGTCTTCCCTTCGCTTGGGAACACACTGCCACTGAGGAGACTTCCCCTGAAGCGCGATGACACGCTTTGCAGCCCAAGGGACTGGACGGGCAACTTATCTCAGAAGCTCCAACTGCCTTCTAGTCGGCCTTGGTTCTAAGTTCTTTCATTCCTGCAATGGGAACACACGGCCGCATAGGCCTCTTGGCCTTCGGAGCGTTTCTACGTGTTGGAAGCAGCAGGACCTTAGCCTGCACTTTACGTAGAGCTTGCAACTTGGCGTAGAGTCCGCCTTGGTTCTAAGTTCTTGCCTGAGCTGCGAACACGCTGCCGCTTATGAGGCTTCACCTGAAGAGCGAGGCTACCTTTTGGAAGCCTAATGGACTTGGCGTGCACTTCACACAGAGAGTCCAAGTCGGCTTCAGGCCGCCCTTGTTCTCACTTCTTTCCTCACCTGCGAGAACACGGCCAGAAGGCGGTTGCGTCGTACGCGGCGCTTGGCGTTTTGGACGCAGAGGCGCATTGGCGAGCACTTCACTCAGAGTCTCCAACCTGCCTTGGCGTCCGCCTTTGTTCTAACACCTTTCCGCAACTGGGAGAACACTGCCCTCTAGTAGTGTTCGTCTTCGCTGCGTTTGTAGGTTTGGGAAGCCTAAGGGCCTTCCCTGGAACTCAACTCGGTGTAGCCAACAGGCTTCTAGTCCGCCCCTGTTCTTAAGGTCTTTCCTCCCCTGGGATCTCACGGCCCCCCCCCCAGGAGACGTCACCTGAGGAGCGATGATACGTTTTGGAAGCAAAAGGGGACCTGGGGTGCCCTGCCCTGAGAGTGTCCAACTTGCCTCCAGTGCGGCCTTGTTCTAACTTCTTTCCGCAGCAGGGAACACGCTGCCGCATAGGAAACTTCACTTCAGGTCGAGTTTACGTTGTGGAAGCCTAAGGGTCTGGGCCTGCACTTAACTCGCAGTGTGCAACTTGCCTAGGGTGCCCCCCAGGTTCCAACTTCTTTCCACAGCCGGGAGCAAACTGCCCCTTGGGAATCCTCCCTTTGAAGGTCGCGTTCACGTTTTGGAAGCCGCAGCGTCTTTGCGTGCCCTTAACTCGGCGTATCCAACAAGCTTCTAGTACGCCCTTCTTCTCAAGTCTTCCCTTCGCTTGGGAACACACTGCCACTGAGGAGACTTCACCTGAAGCGCGATGACACGCTTTGCAGCCCAAGGGACTGGACGGGCAACTTAACTCAGAAGCTCCAACTGCCTTCTAGTCGGCCTTGGTTCTAAGTTCTTTCCTTCCTGCAATGGGAACACACGGCCGCATAGGCCTCTTGGCCTTCGGAGCGTTTCTACGTGTTGGAAGCAGCAGGGCCTTAGCCTGCACTTTACGTAGAGCTTGCAACTTGGCGTAGAGTCCGCCTTGGTTCTAAGTTCTTGCCTGAGCTGCGAACACGCTGCCGCTTATGAGGCTTCACCTGAAGAGCGAGGCTACCTTTTGGAAGCCTAATGGACTTGGCGTGCACTTCACACAGAGAGTCCAAGTCGGCTTCAGGCCGCCCTTGTTCTCACTTCTTTCCTCACCTGCGAGAACACGGCCAGAAGGCGGTTGCGTCGTACGCGGCGCTTGGCGTTTTGGACGCAGAGGCGCATTGGCGAGCACTTCCCTCAGAGTCTCCAACCTGCCTTGGCGTCCGCCTTTGTTCTAACACCTTTCCGCAACTGGGAGAACACTGCCCTCTAGTAGTGTTCGTCCTCGCTGCGTTTGTAGGTTTGGGAAGCCTAAGGGCCTTCCCTGGAACTCAACTCGGTGTAGCCAACAGGCTTCTAGTCCGCCCCTGTTCTTAAGGTCTTTCCTCCCCTGGGATCTCACGGCCCCCCCCAGGAGACGTCACCTGAGGAGCGATGATACGTTTTGGAAGCAAAAGGGGACCTGGGGTGCCCTGCCCTGAGAGTGTCCAACTTGCCTCCAGTGCGGCCTGCTCTAACTTCTTTCCGCAGCAGGGAACACGCTGCCACATAGGAAACTTCACTTCAGGTCGAGTTTACGTTGTGGAAGTCTAAGGGTCTGGGCCTGCACTTAACTCGCAGTGTGCAACTTGCCTAGGGTGCGCCCCAGGTTCCAACTTCTTTCCACAGCCGGGAGCAAACTGCCCCTTGGGAATCCTCCCTTTGAAGATCGCGTTCACGTTTTGGAAGCCGCAGCGTCTTTGCGTGCCCTTAACTCGGAGTATCCAACAAGCTTCTAGTACGCCCTTCTTCTCAAGTCTTCCCTTCGCTTGGGAACACACTGCCACTGAGGAGACTTCCCCTGAAGCGTGATGACACGCTTTGCAGCCCAAGGGACTGGACGGGCAACTTAACTCAGAAGCTCCAACTGCCTTCTAGTCGGCCTTGGTTCTAAGTTCTTTCCTTCCTGCAATGGGAATACACGGCCGCATAGGCCTCTTGGCCTTCGGAGCGTTTCTACGTGTTGGAAGCAGCAGGGCCTTAGACTGCACTTTACGTAGAGCTTGCAACTTGGCGTAGAGTCCGCCTTGGTTCTAAGTTCTTGCCTGAGCTGCGAACACGCTGCCGCTTATGAGGCTTCACCTGAAGAGCGAGGCTACCTTTTGGAAGCCTAATGGACTTGGCGTGCACTTCACACAGAGAGTCCAAGTCGGCTTCAGGCCGCCCTTGTTCTCACTTCTTTCCTCACCTGCGAGAACACGGCCAGATGGCGGTTGCGTCGTACGCGGCGCTTGGCGTTTTGGACGCAGAGGCGCATTGGCGAGCACTTCCCTCAGAGTCTCCAACCTGCCTTGGCGTCCGCCTTTGTTCTAACACCTTTCCGCAACTGGGAGAACACTGCCCTCTAGTAGTGTTCGTCTTCGCTGCGTTTGTAGGTTTGGGAAGCCTAAGGGCCTTCCCTGGAACTCAACTCGGTGTAGCCAACAGGCTTCTAGTCCGCCCCTGTTCTAAAGGTCTTTCCTCCCCTGGGATCTCACGCCCCCCCCCCCAGGAGACATCACCTGAGGAGCGATGATACGTTTGGGAAGCAAAAGGGGACTTGGGGTGCCCTGCCCTGAGAGTGTCCACCTTGCCTCCAGTGCGGCCTTGCTCTAACTTCTTTCCGCAGCAGGGAACACGCTGCCACATAGGAAACTTCACTTCAGGTCGAGTTTACGTTGTGGAAGCCTAAGGGTCTGGGCCTGCACTTAACTCGCAGTGTGCAACTTGCCTAGGGTGCGCCCCAGGTTCCAACTTCTTTCCACAGCCGGGAGCAAACTGCCCCTTGGGAATCCTCCCTTTGAAGGTCGCGTTCACGTTTTGGAAGCCGCAGCGTCTTTGCGTGCCCTTAACTCGGAGTATCCAACAAGCTTCTAGTACGCCCTTCTTCTCAAGTCTTCCCTTCGCTTGGGAACACACTGCCACTGAGGAGACTTCCCCTGAAGCGCGATGACACGCTTTGCAGCCCAAGGGACTGGACGGGCAACTTATCTCAGAAGCTCCAACTGCCTTCTAGTCGGCCTTGGTTCTAAGTTCTTTCATTCCTGCAATGGGAACACACGGCCGCATAGGCCTCTTGGCCTTCGGAGCGTTTCTACGTGTTGGAAGCAGCAGGGCCTTAGCCTGCACTTTACGTAGAGCTTGCAACTTGGCGTAGAGTCCGCCTTGGTTCTAAGTTCTTGCCTGAGCTGCGAACACGCTGCCGCTTATGAGGCTTCACCTGAAGAGCGAGGCTACCTTTTGGAAGCCTAATGGACTTGGCGTGCACTTCACACAGAGAGTCCAAGTCGGCTTCAGGCCGCCCTTGTTCTCACTTCTTTCCTCACCTGCGAGAACACGGCCAGAAGGCGGTTGCGTCGTACGCGGCGCTTGGCGTTTTGGACGCAGAGGCGCATTGGCGAGCACTTCACTCAGAGTCTCCAACCTGCCTTGGCGTCCGCCTTTGTTCTAACACCTTTCCGCAACTGGGAGAACACTGCCCTCTAGTAGTGTTCGTCTTCGCTGCGTTTGTAGGTTTGGGAAGCCTAAGGGCCTTCCCTGGAACTCAACTCGGTGTAGCCAACAGGCTTCTAGTCCGCCCCTGTTCTTAAGGTCTTTCCTCCCCTGGGATCTCACGGCCCCCCCCCCAGGAGACGTCACCTGAGGAGCGATGATACGTTTTGGAAGCAAAAGGGGACCTGGGGTGCCCTGCCCTGAGAGTGTCCAACTTGCCTCCAGTGCGGCCTTGTTCTAACTTCTTTCCGCAGCAGGGAACACGCTGCCGCATAGGAAACTTCACTTCAGGTCGAGTTTACGTTGTGGAAGCCTAAGGGTCTGGGCCTGCACTTAACTCGCAGTGTGCAACTTGCCTAGGGTGCCCCCCAGGTTCCAACTTCTTTCCACAGCCGGGAGCAAACTGCCCCTTGGGAATCCTCCCTTTGAAGGTCGCGTTCACGTTTTGGAAGCCGCAGCGTCTTTGCGTGCCCTTAACTCGGCGTATCCAACAAGCTTCTAGTACGCCCTTCTTCTCAAGTCTTCCCTTCGCTTGGGAACACACTGCCACTGAGGAGACTTCACCTGAAGCGCGATGACACGCTTTGCAGCCCAAGGGACTGGACGGGCAACTTAACTCAGAAGCTCCAACTGCCTTCTAGTCGGCCTTGGTTCTAAGTTCTTTCCTTCCTGCAATGGGAACACACGGCCGCATAGGCCTCTTGGCCTTCGGAGCGTTTCTACGTGTTGGAAGCAGCAGGGCCTTAGCCTGCACTTTACGTAGAGCTTGCAACTTGGCGTAGAGTCCGCCTTGGTTCTAAGTTCTTGCCTGAGCTGCGAACACGCTGCCGCTTATGAGGCTTCACCTGAAGAGCGAGGCTACCTTTTGGAAGCCTAATGGACTTGGCGTGCACTTCACACAGAGAGTCCAAGTCGGCTTCAGGCCGCCCTTGTTCTCACTTCTTTCCTCACCTGCGAGAACACGGCCAGAAGGCGGTTGCGTCGTACGCGGCGCTTGGCGTTTTGGACGCAGAGGCGCATTGGCGAGCACTTCCCTCAGAGTCTCCAACCTGCCTTGGCGTCCGCCTTTGTTCTAACACCTTTCCGCAACTGGGAGAACACTGCCCTCTAGTAGTGTTCGTCCTCGCTGCGTTTGTAGGTTTGGGAAGCCTAAGGGCCTTCCCTGGAACTCAACTCGGTGTAGCCAACAGGCTTCTAGTCCGCCCCTGTTCTTAAGGTCTTTCCTCCCCTGGGATCTCACGGCCCCCCCCAGGAGACGTCACCTGAGGAGCGATGATACGTTTTGGAAGCAAAAGGGGACCTGGGGTGCCCTGCCCTGAGAGTGTCCAACTTGCCTCCAGTGCGGCCTGCTCTAACTTCTTTCCGCAGCAGGGAACACGCTGCCGCATAGGAAACTTCACTTCAGGTCGAGTTTACGTTGTGGAAGTCTAAGGGTCTGGGCCTGCACTTAACTCGCAGTGTGCAACTTGCCTAGGGTGCGCCCCAGGTTCCAACTTCTTTCCACAGCCGGGAGCAAACTGCCCCTTGGGAATCCTCCCTTTGAAGATCGCGTTCACGTTTTGGAAGCCGCAGCGTCTTTGCGTGCCCTTAACTCGGAGTATCCAACAAGCTTCTAGTACGCCCTTCTTCTCAAGTCTTCCCTTCGCTGGGGAACACACTGCCACTGAGGAGACTTCCCCTGAAGCGTGATGACACGCTTTGCAGCCCAAGGGACTGGACGGGCAACTGAACTCAGAAGCTCCAACTGCCTTCTAGTCGGCCTTGGTTCTAAGTTCTTTCCTTCCTGCAATGGGAACACACGGCCGCATAGGCCTCTTGGCCTTCGGAGCGTTTCTACGTGTTGGAAGCAGCAGGGCCTTAGCCTGCACTTTACGTAGAGCTTGCAACTTGGCGTAGAGTCCGCCTTGGTTCTAAGTTCTTGCCTGAGCTGCGAACACGCTGCCGCTTATGAGGCTTCACCTGAAGAGCGAGGCTACCTTTTGGAAGCCTAATGGCCTTGGCGTGCACTTCACACAGAGAGTCCAAGTCGGCTTCAGGCCGCCCTTGTTCTCACTTCTTTCCTCACCTGCGAGAACACGGCCAGAAGGCGGTTGCGTCGTACGCGGCGCTTGGCGTTTTGGACGCAGAGGCGCATTGGCGAGCACTTCACTCAGAGTCTCCAACCTGCCTTGGCGTCTGCCTTTGTTCTAACACCTTTCCGCAACTGGGAGAACACTGCCCTCTACTAGTGTTCGTCTTCGCTGCGTTTGTAGGTTTCGGAAGCCTAAGGGCCTTCCCTGGAACTCAACTCGGTGTAGCCAACAGGCTTCTAGTCCGCCCCTGTTCTTAAGGTCTTTCCTCCCCTGGGATCTCACAGCCCCCCCCAGGAGACGTCACCTGAGGAGCGATGATAGGTTTTGGAAGCAAAAGGGGACCTGGGGTGCCCTGCCCTGAGAGTGTCCAACTTGCCTCCAGTGCGGCCTTGCTCTAACTTCTTTCCGCAGCAGGGAACACGCTGCCTCATAGGAAACTTCACTTCAGGTCGAGTTTCCGTTGTGGAAGCCTAAGGTCTGGGCCTGCACTTAACTCGCAGTGTGCAACTTGCCTAGGGTGCGCCCCAGGTTCCAACTTCTTTCCACAGCCGGGAGCAAACTTCCCCTTGGGAATCCTCCCTTTGAAGGTCGCGTTCACGTTTTGGAAGCCGCAGCGTCTTTGCGTGCCCTTAACTCGGAGTATCCAACAAGCTTCTAGTACGCCCTTCTTCTCAAGTCTTCCCTTCGCTTGGGAACACACTGCCACTGAGGAGATTTCCCCTGAAGCGCGATGACACGCTTTGCAGCCCAAGGGACTGGACGGGCAACTTAACTCAGAAGCTCCAACTGCCTTCTAGTCGGCCTTGGTTCTAAGTTCTTTCCTTCCTGCAATGGGAACACACGGCCGCATAGGCCTCTTGGCCTTCGGAGCGTTTCTACGTGTTGGAAGCAGCAGGGCCTTAGCCTGCACTTTACGTAGAGCTTGCAACTTGGCGTAGAGTCCGCCTTGGTTCTAAGTTCTTGCCTGAGCTGCGAACACGCTGCCGCTTATGAGGCTTCACCTGAAGAGCGAGGCTACCTTTTGGAAGCCTAATGGACTTGGCGTGCACTTCACACAGAGAGTCCAAGTCGGCTTCAGGCCGCCCTTGTTCTCACTTCTTTCCTCACCTGCGAGAACACGGCCAGAAGGCGGTTGCGTCGTACGCGGCGCTTGGCGTTTTGGACGCAGAGCCGCATTGGCGAGCACTTCCCTCAGAGTCTCCAACCTGCCTTGGCGTCCGCCTTTGTTCTAACACCTTTCCGCAACTGGGAGAACACTGCCCTCTAGTAGTGTTCGTCTTCGCTGCGTTTGTAGGTTTGGGAAGCCTAAGGGCCTTCCCTGGAACTCAACTCGGTGTAGCCAACAGGCTTCTAGTCCGCCCCTGTTCTTAAGGTCTTTCCTCCCCTGGGATCTCACGGCCCCCCCCCAGGAGACGTCACCTGAGGAGCGATGATACGTTTTGGAAGCAAAAGGGGACCTGGGGTGCCCTGCCCTGAGAGTGTCCAACTTGCCTCCAGTGCGGCCTTGTTCTAACTTCTTTCCGCAGCAGGGAACACGCTGCCGCATAGGAAACTTCACTTCAGGTCGAGTTTACGTTGTGGAAGCCTAAGGGTCTGGGCCTGCACTTAACTCGCAGTGTGCAACTTGCCTAGGGTGCGCCCCAGGTTCCAACTTCTTTCCACAGCCGGGAGCAAACTGCCCCTTGGGAATCCTCCCTTTGAAGGTCGCGTTCACGTTTTGGAAGCCGCAGCGTCTTTGCGTGCCCTTAACTCGGCGTATCCAACAAGCTTCTAGTACGCCCTTCTTCTCAAGTCTTCCCTTCGCTTGGGAACACACTGCCACTGAGGAGACTTCACCTGAAGCGCGATGACACGCTTTGCAGCCCAAGGGACTGGACGGGCAACTTAACTCAGAAGCTCCAACTGCCTTCTAGTCGGCCTTGGTTCTAAGTTCTTTCCTTCCTGCAATGGGAACACACGGCCGCATAGGCCTCTTGGCCTTCGGAGCGTTTCTACGTGTTGGAAGCAGCAGGGCCTTAGCCTGCACTTTACGTAGAGCTTGCAACTTGGCGTAGAGTCCGCCTTGGTTCTAAGTTCTTGCCTGAGCTGCGAACACGCTGCCGCTTATGAGGCTTCACCTGAAGAGCGAGGCTACCTTTTGGAAGCCTAATGGACTTGGCGTGCACTTCACACAGAGAGTCCAAGTCGGCTTCAGGCCGCCCTTGTTCTCACTTCTTTCCTCACCTGCGAGAACACGGCCAGAAGGCGGTTGCGTCGTACGCGGCGCTTGGCGTTTTGGACGCAGAGGCGCATTGGCGAGCACTTCCCTCAGAGTCTCCAACCTGCCTTGGCGTCCGCCTTTGTTCTAACACCTTTCCGCAACTGGGAGAACACTGCCCTCTAGTAGTGTTCGTCTTCGCTGCGTTTGTAGGTTTGGAAAGCCTAAGGGCCTTCCCTGGAACTCAACTCGGTGTAGCCAACAGGCTTCTAGTCCGCCCCTGTTCTTAAGGTCTTTCCTCCCCTGGGATCTGACGGCCCCCCCCAGGAGACGTCACCTGAGGAGCGATGATACGTTTTGGAAGCAAAAGGGGACCTGGGGTGCCCTGCCCTGAGAGTGTCCAACTTGCCTCCAGTGCGGCCTGCTCTAACTTCTTTCCGCAGCAGGGAACACGCTGCCGCATAGGAAACTTCACTTCAGGTCGAGTTTACGTTGTGGAAGTCTAAGGGTCTGGGCCTGCACTTAACTCGCAGTGTGCAACTTGCCTAGGGTGCGCCCCAGGTTCCAACTTCTTTCCACAGCCGGGAGCAAACTGCCCCTTGGGAATCCTCCCTTTGAAGATCGCGTTCACGTTTTGGAAGCCGCAGCGTCTTTGCGTGCCCTTAACTCGGAGTATCCAACAAGCTTCTAGTACGCCCTTCTTCTCAAGTCTTCCCTTCGCTGGGGAACACACTGCCACTGAGGAGTCTTCCCCTGAAGCGTGATGACACGCTTTGCAGCCCAAGGGACTGGACGGGCAACTTAACTCAGAAGCTCCAACTGCCTTCTAGTCGGCCTTGGTTCTAAGTTCTTTCCTTCCTGCAATGGGAACACACGGCCGCATAGGCCTCTTGGCCTTCGGAGCGTTTCTACGTGTTGGAAGCAGCAGGGCCTTAGCCTGCACTTTACGTAGAGCTTGCAACTTGGCGTAGAGTCCGCCTTGGTTCTAAGTTCTTGCCTGAGCTGCGAACACGCTGCCGCTTATGAGGCTTCACCTGAAGAGCGAGGCTACCTTTTGGAAGCCTAATGGCCTTGGCGTGCACTTCACACAGAGAGTCCAAGTCGGCTTCAGGCCGCCCTTGTTCTCACTTCTTTCCTCACCTGCGAGAACACGGCCAGAAGGCGGTTGCGTCGTACGCGGCGCTTGGCGTTTTGGACGCAGAGGCGCATTGGCGAGCACTTCACTCAGAGTCTCCAACCTGCCTTGGCGTCTGCCTTTGTTCTAACACCTTTCCGCAACTGGGAGAACACTGCCCTCTACTAGTGTTCGTCTTCGCTGCGTTTGTAGGTTTCGGAAGCCTAAGGGCCTTCCCTGGAACTCAACTCGGTGTAGCCAACAGGCTTCTAGTCCGCCCCTGTTCTTAAGGTCTTTCCTCCCCTGGGATCTCACAGCCCCCCCCAGGAGACGTCACCTGAGGAGCGATGATACGTTTTGGAAGCAAAAGGGGACCTGGGGTGCCCTGCCCTGAGAGTGTCCAACTTGCCTCCAGTGCGGCCTTGCTCTAACTTCTTTCCGCAGCAGGGAACACGCTGCCTCATAGGAAACTTCACTTCAGGTCGAGTTTCCGTTGTGGAAGCCTAAGGTCTGGGCCTGCACTTAACTCGCAGTGTGCAACTTGCCTAGGGTGCGCCCCAGGTTCCAACTTCTTTCCACAGCCGGGAGCAAACTTCCCCTTGGGAATCCTCCCTTTGAAGGTCGCGTTCACGTTTTGGAAGCCGCAGCGTCTTTGCGTGCCCTTAACTCGGAGTATCCAACAAGCTTCTAGTACGCCCTTCTTCTCAAGTCTTCCCTTCGCTTGGGAACACACTGCCACTGAGGAGACTTCCCCTGAAGCGCGATGACACGCTTTGCAGCCCAAGGGACTGGACGGGCAACTTAACTCAGAAGCTCCAACTGCCATCTAGTCGGCCTTGGTTCTAAGTTCTTTCCTTCCTGCAATGGGAACACACGGCCGCATAGGCCTCTTGGCCTTCGGAGCGTTTCTACGTGTTGGAAGCAGCAGGGCCTTAGCCTGCACTTTACGTAGAGCTTGCAACTTGGCGTAGAGTCCGCCTTGGTTCTAAGTTCTTGCCTGAGCTGCGAACACGCTGCCGCTTATGAGGCTTCACCTGAAGAGCGAGGCTACCTTTTGGAAGCCTAATGGACTTGGCGTGCACTTCACACAGAGAGTCCAAGTCGGCTTCAGGCCGCCCTTGTTCTCACTTCTTTCCTCACCTGCGAGAACACGGCCAGAAGGCGGTTGCGTCGTACGCGGCGCTTGGCGTTTTGGACGCAGAGCCGCATTGGCGAGCACTTCACTCAGAGTCTCCAACCTGCCTTGGCGTCCGCCTTTGTTCTAACACCTTTCCGCAACTGGGAGAACACTGCCCTCTAGTAGTGTTCGTCTTCGCTGCGTTTGTAGGTTTGGGAAGCCTAAGGGCCTTCCCTGGAACTCAACTCGGTGTAGCCAACAGGCTTCTAGTCCGCCTCTGTTCTTAAGGTCTTTCCTCCCCTGGGATCTCACGCCCCCCCCCCAGGAGACGTCACCTGAGGAGCGATGATACGTTTTGGAAGCAAAAGGGGACCTGGGGTGCCCTGCCCTGAGAGTGTCCAACTTGCCTCCAGTGCGGCCTTGCTCTAACTTCTTTCCGCAGCAGGGAACACGCTGCCACATAGGAAACTTCACTTCAGGTCGAGTTTACGTTGTGGAAGCCTAAGGGTCTGGGCCTGCACTTAACTCGCAGTGTGCAACTTGCCTAGGGTGCGCCCCAGGTTCCAACTTCTTTCCACAGCCGGGAGCAAACTGCCCCTTGGGAATCCTCCCTTTGAAGGTCGCGTTCACGTTTTGGAAGCCGCAGCGTCTTTGCGTGCCCTTAACTCGGAGTATCCAACAAGCTTCTAGTACGCCCTTCTTCTCAAGTCTTCCCTTCGCTTGGGAACACACTGCCCCTGAGGAGACTTCCCCTGAAGCGCGATGACACGCTTTGCAGCCCAAGGGACTGGACGGGCAACTTAACTCAGAAGCTCCAACTGCCTTCTAGTCGGCCTTGGTTCTAAGTTCTTTCCTTCCTGCAATGGGAACACACGGCCGCATAGGCCTCTTGGCCTTCGGAGCGTTTCTACGTGTTGGAAGCAGCAGGGCCTTAGCCTGCACTTTACGTAGAGCTTGCAACTTGGCGTAGAGTCCGCCTTGGTTCTAAGTTCTTGCCTGAGCTGCGAACACGCTGCCGCTTATGAGGCTTCACCTGAAGAGCGAGGCTACCTTTTGGAAGCCTAATGGACTTGGCGTGCACTTCACACAGAGAGTCCAAGTCGGCTTCAGGCCGCCCTTGTTCTCACTTCTTTCCTCACCTGCGAGAACACGGCCAGAAGGCGGTTGCGTCGTACGCGGCGCTTGGCGTTTTGGACGCAGAGCCGCATTGGCGAGCACTTCACTCAGAGTCTCCAACCTGCCTTGGCGTCCGCCTTTGTTCTAACACCTTTCCGCAACTGGGAGAACACTGCCCTCTAGTAGTGTTCGTCTTCGCTGCGTTTGTAGGTTTGGGAAGCCTAAGGGCCTTCCCTGGAACTCAACTCGGTGTAGCCAACAGGCTTCTAGTCCGCCTCTGTTCTTAAGGTCTTTCCTCCCCTGGGATCTCACGCCCCCCCCCCAGGAGACGTCACCTGAGGAGCGATGATACGTTTTGGAAGCAAAAGGGGACCTGGGGTGCCCTGCCCTGAGAGTGTCCAACTTGCCTCCAGTGCGGCCTTGCTCTAACTTCTTTCCGCAGCAGGGAACACGCTGCCACATAGGAAACTTCACTTCAGGTCGAGTTTCCGTTGTGGAAGCCTAAGGGTCTGGGCCTGCACTTAACTCGCAGTGTGCAACTTGCCTAGGGTGCGCCCCAGGTTCCAACTTCTTTCCACAGCCGGGAGCAAACTGCCCCTTGGGAATCCTCCCTTTGAAGGTCGCGTTCACGTTTTGGAAGCCGCAGCGTCTTTGCGTGCCCTTAACTCGGAGTATCCAACAAGCTTCTAGTACGCCCTTCTTCTCAAGTCTTCCCTTCGCTTGGGAACACACTGCCACTGAGGAGACTTCCCCTGAAGCGTGATGACACGCTTTGCAGCCCAAGGGACTGGACGGGCAACTTAACTCAGAAGCTCCAACTGCCTTCTAGTCGGCCTTGGTTCTAAGTTCTTTCCTTCCTGCAATGGGAACACACGGCCGCATAGGCCTCTTGGCCTTCGGAGCGTTTCTACGTGTTGGAAGCAGCAGGGCCTTAGCCTGCACTTTACGTAGAGCTTGCAACTTGGCGTAGAGTCCGCCTTGGTTCTAAGTTCTTGCCTGAGCTGCGAACACGCTGCCGCTTATGAGGCTTCACCTGAAGAGCGAGGCTACCTCTTGGAAGCCTAATGGACTTGGCGTGCACTTCACACAGAGAGTCCAAGTCGGCTTCAGGCCGCCCTTGTTCTCACTTCTTTCTTCACCTGCGAGAACACGGCCAGAAGGCGGTTGCGTCGTACGCGGCGCTTGGCGTTTTGGACGCAGAGGCGCATTGGCGAGCACTTCACTCAGAGTTTCTAACCTGCCTTGGCGTCCGCCTTTGTTCTAACACCTTTCCGCAACTGGGAGAACACTGCCCTCTAGTAGTGTTCGTCTTCGCTGCGTTTGTAGGTTTGGGAAGCCTAAGGGCCTTCCCTGGAACTCAACTCGGTGTAGCCAACAGGCTTCTAGTCCGCCCCTGTTCTAAAGGTCTTTCCTCCCCTGGGATCTCACGCCACCCCCCCAGGAGACATCACCTGAGGAGCGATGATACGTTTTGGAAGCAAAAGGGGACCTGGGGTGCCCTGCCCTGAGAGTGTCCAACTTGCCTCCAGTGCGGCCTTGCTCTAACTTCTTTCCGCAGCAGGGAACACGCTGCCACATAGGAAACTTCACTTCACGTCGAGTTTACGTTGTGGAAGCCTAAGGGTCTGGGCCTGCACTTAACTCGCAGTGTGCAACTTGCCTAGGGTGCGCCCCAGGTTCCAACTTCTTTCCACAGCCGGGAGCAAACTGCCCCTTGGGAATCCTCCCTTTGAAGGTCGCGTTCACGTTTTGGAAGCCGCAGCGTCTTTGCGTGCCCTTAACTCGGAGTATCCAACAAGCTTCTAGTACGCCCTTCTTCTCAAGTCTTCCCTTCGCTTGGGAACACACTGCCCCTGAGGAGACTTCACCTGAAGCGCGATGACACGCTTTGCAGCCCAAGGGACTGGACGGGCAACTTAACTCAGAAGCTCCAACTGCCTTCTAGTCGGCCTTGGTTCTAAGTTCTTTCCTTCCTGCAATGGGAACACACGGCCGCAGAGGCCTCTTGGCCTTCGGAGCGTTTCTACGTGTTGGAAGCAGCAGGGCCTTAGCCTGCACTTTACGTAGAGCTTGCAACTTGGCGTAGAGTCCGCCTTGGTTCTAAGTTCTTGCCTGAGCTGCGAACACGCTGCCGCTTATGAGGCTTCACCTGAAGAGCGAGGCTACCTTTTGGAAGCCTAATGGACTTGGCGTGCACTTCACACAGAGAGTCCAAGTCGGCTTCAGGCCGCCCTTGTTCTCACTTCTTTCCTCACCTGCGAGAACACGGCCAGAAGGCGGTTGCGTCGTACGCGGCGCTTGGCGTTTTGGACGCAGAGGCGCATTGGCGAGCACTTCACTCAGAGTCTCCAACCTGCCTTGGCGTCTGCCTTTGTTCTAACACCTTTCCGCAACTGGGAGAACACTGCCCTCTAGTCGTGTTCGTCTTCGCTGCGTTTGTAGGTTTGGGAAGCCTAAGGGCCTTCCCTGGAACTCAACTCGGTGTAGCCAACAGGCTTCTAGTCCGCCCCTGTTCTTAAGGTCTTTCCTCCCCTGGGATCTCACAGCCCCCCCCAGGAGACGTCACCTGAGGAGCGATGATACGTTTTGGAAGCAAAAGGGGACCTGGGGTGCCCTGCCCTGAGAGTGTCCAACTTGCCTCCAGTGCGGCCTTGCTCTAACTTCTTTCCGCAGCAGGGAACACGCTGCCTCATAGGAAACTTCACTTCAGGTCGAGTTTCCGTTGTGGAAGCCTAAGGGTCTGGGCCTGCACTTAACTCGCAGTGTGCAACTTGCCTAGGGTGCGCACCAGGTTCCAACTTCTTTCCACAGCCGGGAGCAAACTGCCCCTTGGGAATCCTCCCTTTGAAGGTCGCGTTCACGTTTTGGAAGCCGCAGCGTCTTTGCGTGCCCTTAACTCGGAGTATCCAACAAGCTTCTAGTACGCCCTTCTTCTCAAGTCTTCCCTTCGCTTGGGAACACACTGCCCCTGAGGAGACTTCCCCTGAAGCGCGATGACACGCTTGCAGCCCAAGGGACTGGACGGGCAACTTAACTCAGAAGCTCCAACTGCCTTCTAGTCGGCCTTGGTTCTAAGTTCTTTCCTTCCTGCAAAGGGAACCCACGGCCGCATAGGCCTCTTGGCCTTCGGAGCGTTTCTACGTGTTGGAAGCAGCAGGGCCTTAGCCTGCACTTTACGTAGAGCTTGCAACTTGGCGTAGAGTCCGCCTTGGTTCTAAGTTCTTGCCTGAGCTGCGAACACGCTGCCGCTTATGAGGCTTCACCTGAAGAGCGAGGCTACCTTTTGGAAGCCTAATGGACTTGGCGTGCACTTCACACAGAGAGTCCAAGTCGGCTTCAGGCCGCCCTTGTTCTCACTTCTTTCCTCACCTGCGAGAACACGGCCAGAAGGCGGTTGCGTCGTACGCGGCGCTTGGCGTTTTGGACGCAGAGGCGCATTGGCGAGCACTTCACTCAGAGTCTCCAACCTGCCTTGGCGTCCGCCTTTGTTCTAACACCTTTCCGCAACTGGGAGAACACTGCCCTCAAGTAGTGTTCGTCTTCGCTGCGTTTGTAGGTTTGGGAAGCCTAAGGGCCTTCCCTGGAACTCAACTCGGTGTAGCCAACAGGCTTCTAGTCTGCCCCTGTTCTAAGGTCTTTCCTCCCCTGGGATCTCACGCCCCCCCCCCCAAGAGACGTCACCTGAGGAGCGATGATAAGTTTTGGAAGCAAAAGGGGACCTGGGTTGCCCTGCCCTGAGAGTGTCCAACTTGCCTCCAGTGCGGCCTTGTTCTAACTTCTTTCCGCAGCAGGGAACACGCTGCCACATAGGAAACTTCACTTCAGGTCGAGTTTACGTTGTGGAAGCCTAAGGGTCTGGGCCTGCACTTAACTCGCAGTGTGCAACTTTCCTAGGGTGCGCCCCAGGTTCCAACTTCTTTCCACAGCCGGGAGCAAACTGCCCCTTTGGAATCCTCCCTTTGAAGGTCGCGTTCACGTTTTGGAAGCCGCAGCGTCTTTGCGTGCCCTTAACTCGGAGTATCCAACAAGCTACTAGTACGCCCTTCTTCTCAAGTCTTCCCTTCCCTTGGGAACACACTGCCACTGAGGAGACTTCACCTGAAGCGCGATGACACGCTTTGCAGCCCAAGGGACTGGACGGGCAACTTAACTCAGAAGCTCCAACTGCCTTCTAGTCGGCCTTGGTTCTAAGTTCTTTCCTTCCTGCAGTGGGAACACACGGCCGCATAGGCCTCTTGGCCTTCGGAGCGTTTCTACGTGTTGGAAGCAGCAGGGCCTTAGCCTGCACTTTACGTAGAGCTTGGAACTTGGTGTAGAGTCCGCCTTGGTTCTAAGTTCTTGCCTGAGCTGCGAACACGCTGCCGCTTATGAGGCTTCACCTGAAGAGCGAGGCTACCTTTTGGAAGCCTAATGGACTTGGCGTGCACTTCACACAGAGAGTCCAAGTCGGCTTCAGGCCGCCCTTGTTCTCACTTCTTTCCTCACCTGCGAGAACACGGCCAGAAGGCGGTTGCGTCGTACGCGGCGCTTGGCGTTTTGGACGCAGAGGCGCATTGGCGAGCACTTCCCTCAGAGTCTCCAACCTGCCTTGGCGTCCGCCTTTGTTCTAACACCTTTCCGCAACTGGGAGAACACTGCCCTCTAGTAGTGTTCGTCTTCGCTGCGTTTGTAGGTTTGGGAAGCCTAAGGGCCTTCCCTGGAACTCAACTTGGTGTAGCCAACAGGCTTCTAGTCCGCCCCTGTACTTAAGGTCTTTCCTACCCTGGGATCTCACGCCCCCCCCCAGGAGACGTCACCTGAGGAATGATGATACGTTTTGGAAGCAAAAGGGGACCTGGGGTGCCCTGCCCTGAGAGTGTCCAACTTGCCTCCAGTGCGGCCTTGCTTTAACTTCTTTCCGCAGCAGGGAACACGCTGCCACATAGGAAACTTCACTTCAGGTCGAGTTTACGTTGTGGAAGCCTAAGGGTCTGGGCCTGCACTTAACTCGCAGTGTGCAACTTGCCTAGGGTGCGCCCCAGGTTCCAACTTCTTTCCACAGCCGGGAGCAAACTGCCCCTTGGGAATCCTCCCTTTGAAGGTCGCGTTCACGTTTTGGAAGCCGCAGCGTCTTTGCGTGCCCTTAACTCGGAGTATCCAACAAGCTTCTAGTACGCCCTTCTTCTCAAGTCTTCCCTTCGCTTGGGAACACACTGCCACTGAGGAGACTTCACCTGAAGCGCGATGACACGCTTGGCAGCCCAAGGGACTGGACGGGCAACTTAACTCAGAAGCTCCAACTGCCTTCTAGTCGGCCTTGTTCTAAGTTCTTTCCTTCCTGCAATGGGAACACACGGCCGCATAGGCCTCTTGGCCTTCGGAGCGTTTCTACCTGTTGGAAGCAGCAGGGCCTTAGCCTGCAATTTACATAGAGCTTGCAACTTGGCGTAGAGTCCGCCTTGGTTCTAAGTTCTTGCCTGAGCTGCGAACACGCTGCCGCTTATGAGGCTTCACCTGAAGAGCGAGGCTACCTTTTGGAAGCCTAATGGACTTGGCGTGCACTTCACACAGAGAGTCCAAGTCGGCTTCAGGCCGCCCTTGTTCTCACTTCTTTCCTCACCTGCGAGAACACGGCCAGAAGGCGGTTGCGTCGTACGCGGCGCTTGGCGTTTTGGATGCAGAGGCGCATTGGCGAGCACTTAACTCAGAGTCTCCAACGTGCCTTGGCGTCCGCCTTTGTTCTAACACCTTTCCGCAACTGGGAGAACACTGCCCTCAAGTAGTGTTCGTCTTCGCTGCGTTTGTAGGTTTGGGAAGCCTAAGGGCCTTCCCTGGAACTCAACTCGGTGTAGCCAACAGGCTTCTAGTCTGCCCCTGTTCTAAGGTCTTTCCTCCCCTGGGATCTCACGCCCCCCCCCCCAAGAGACGTCACCTGAGGAGCGATGATACGTTTTGGAAGCAAAAGGGGACCTGCGGTGCCCTGCCCAGAGAGTGTCCAACTTGCCTCCAGTGCGGCCTTGTTCTAACTTCTTTCTGCAGCATGGAACACGCTGCCACATAGGAAACTTCACTTCAGGTCGAGTTTGCGTTGTGGAAGCCTAAGGGTCTGGGCCTGCACTTAACTCGCAGTGTGCAACTTGCCTAGGGTGCGAACCAGGTTCCAACTTCTTTCCACAGCCGGGAGCAAACTGCCCCTTGGGAAACCTCCCTTTGTAGGTCGCGTTCACGTTTTGGAAGCCGCAGCGTCTTTGCGTGCCCTTAACTCGGAGTATCCAACAAGCTTCTAGTAGGCCCTTCTTCTCAAGTCTTCCCTTCGCATGGGAACACACTGCCACTGAGGAGACTTCACCTGAAGCGCGATGACACGCTTTGCAGCCCAAGGGACTGGACGGGCAACTTAACTCAGAAGCTCCAACTGCCTTCTAGTCGGCCTTGGTTCTAAGTTCTTTCCTTCCTACAATGGGAACACACGGCCGCATAGGCCTCTTGGCATTCGGAGCGTTTCTACGTGTTGGAAGCAGCACGGCCTTAGCCTGCACTTTACGTAGAGCTTGCAACTTGGCGTAGAGTCCGCCTTGGTTCTAAGTTCTTGCCTGAGCTGCGAACACGCTACCGCTTATGAGGCTTCACCTGAAGAGCGAGGCTACCTTTTGGAAGCCTAATGGACTTGGCGTGCACTTCACACAGAGAGTCCAAGTCGGCTTCAGGCCGCCCTTGTTCTCACTTCTTTCCTCACCTGCGAGAACACGGCCAGAAGGCGGTTGCGTCGTACGCGGCGCTTGGCGTTTTGGACGCAGAGGCGCATTGGCGAGCACTTCACTCAGAGTCTCCAACCAGCCTTGGCGTCCGCCTTTGTTCTAACACCTTTCCGCAACTGGGAGAACACTGCCCTCTAGTAGTGTTCGTCTTCGCTGCGTTTGTAGGTTTGGGAAGCCTAAGGGCCTTCCCTGGAACTCAACTCGGTGTAGCCAACAGGCTTCTAGTCCGCCCCTGTTCTAAGGTCTTTCCTGCCATGGGATCTCACGGGCCCCCTCCCCAGGAGACGTCACCTGAGGAGCGATGATACGTTTTGGAAGCAAAAGGGGACCTGGGGTGCCCTGCCCTGAGAATGTCCAACTTGCCTCCAGCGCGGCCTTGTTCTAACTTCTTTCCGCAGCAGGGAACACGCTGCCACATAGGAAACTTCACTTCAGGTCGAGTTTGCGTTGTGGAAGCCGAAGGGTCTGGGCCTGCACTTAACTCGCAGTGTGCAACTTTCCTAGGGTGCGCCCCAGGTTCCAACTTCTTTCCACAGCCGGGAGCAAACTGCCCCTTGGGAATCCTCCCTTTGAAGGTCGCGTTCACGTTTTGGAAGCCGCAGCGTCTTTGCGTGCCCTTAACTCGGAGTATCCAACAAGCTTCTAGTACGCCCTTTTTCTCAAGTCTTCCCTTCGCTTGGGAACACACTGCCACTGAGGAGACTTCACCTGAAGCGCGATGACACGCTTTGCAGCCCAAGGGACTGGACGGGCAACTAAACTCAGAAGCTCCAACTGCCTTCTCGTCGGCCTTGGTTCTAAGTTCTTTCCTTCCTGCAATGGGAACCCACGGCCGCATAGGCCTCTTGGCCTTCGGAGCGTTTCTACGTGTTGGAAGCAGCAGGGCCTTAGCCTGCACTTTACGTAGAGCTTGCAACTTGGCGTCGAGTCCGCCTTGGTTCTAAGTTCTTGCCTGAGCTGCGAACACGCTGCCGCTTATGAGGCTTCACCTGAAGAGCGAGGCTACCTTTTGGAAGCCTAATGGACTTGGCGTGCACTTCACACAGAGAGTCCAAGTCGGCTTCAGGCCGCCCTTGTTCTCACTTCTTTCCTCACCTGCGAGAACACGGCCGGAAGGCGGTTGCGTCGTACGCGGCGCTTGGCGTTTTGGACGCAGAGGCGCATTGGCGAGCAATTCCCTCAGAGTCTCCAACCTGCCTTGGCGTCCGCCTTTGTTCTAACACCTTTCCACAACTGGGAGAACACTGCCCTCTAGTAGTGTTCGTCTTCGCTGCGTTTGTAGGTTTGGGAAGCCTAAGGGCCTTCCCTGGAACTCAACTCGGTGTAGCCAACAGGCTTCTAGTCCGCCCCTGTTCTTAAGGTCTTTCCTCCCCTGGGATCTCACGGTCCCCCCCTCCCCCAGGAGACGTCACCTTAGGAGCGATGATACGTTTTGGAAGCAAAAGGGGACCTGGGGTGCCCTGCCCTGAGAGTGTCCAACTTGCCTCCAGTGCGGCCTTGCTCTAACTTCTTTCCGCAGCAGGGAACACGCTGCCACATAGGAAACTTCACTTCAGGTCGAGTTTGCGTTGTGGAAGCCTAAGGGTCTGGGCCTGCACTTAACTCGCAGTGTGCAACTTGCCTAGGGTGCGCCCCAGGTTCCAACTTCTTTCCACAGCCGGGAGCAAACTGCCCTTTGGGAATCCTCCCTTTGTAGGTCGCGTTCACGTTTTGGAAGCCGCAGCGTCTTTGCGTGCCCTTAACTCGGAGTATCCAACAAGCTTCTAGTACGCCCTTCTTCTCAAGTCTTCCCTTCGCTTGGGAACACACTGCCACTGAGGAGACTTCACCTGAAGCGCGATGACACGCTTTGCAGCCCAAGGGACTGGACGGGCAACTGAACTCAGAAGCTCCAACTGCCTTCTAGTCGGCCTTGGTTCTAAGTTCTTACCTTCCTACAATGGGAACACACGGCCGCATAGGCCTCTTGGCATTCGGAGCGTTTCTACGTGTTGGAAGCAGCAGGGCCTTAGCCTGCACTTTACGTAGAGCTTGCAACTTGGCGTAGAGTCCGCCTTGGTTCTAAGTTCTTGCCTGAGCTGCGAACACGCTACCGCTTATGAGGCTTCACCTGAAGAGCGAGGCTACCTTTTGGAAGCCTAATGGACTTGGCGTGCACTTCACACAGAGAGTCCAAGTCGGCTTCAGGCCGCCCTTGTTCTCACTTCTTTCCTCACCTGCGAGAACACGGCCAGAAGGCGGTTGCGTCGTACGCGGCGATTGGCGTTTTGGACGCAGAGGCGCATTGGCGAGCACTTCACTCAGAGTCTCCAACCTGCCTTGGCGTCCGCCTTTGTTCTAACACCTTTCCGCAACTGGGAGAACACTGCCCTCTAGTAGTGTTCGTCTTCGCTGCGTTTGTAGGTTTGGGAAGCCTAAGGGCCTTCCCTGGAACTCAACTCGGTGTAGCCAACAGGCTTCTAGTCCGCCCCTGTTCTAAGGTCTTTCCTCCCCTGGGATCTCACGGGCTCCTCCTCCCCCAGGAGATGTCACCTGAGGAGCGATGATAAGTTTTGGAAGCAAAAGGGGACCTGGGGTGCCCTGCCCTGAGAGTGTCCAAATTGCCTCCAGTGCGGCCTTGTTCTAACTTCTTTCCGCAGCAGGGAACACGCTGCCACATAGGAAACTTCACTTCAGGTCGAGTTTACGTTGTGGAAGCCTAAGGGTCTGGGCCTGCACTTAACTCGCAGTGTGCAACTTGCCTAGGGTGCGCCCCAGGTTCCAACTTCTTTCCACAGCCGGGAGCAAACTGCCCCTTGGGAATCCTCCCTTTGAAGGTCGCGTTCACGTTTTGGAAGCCGCAGCGTTTTTGCGTGCCCTTAACTCGGAGTATCCAACAAGCTTCTAGTACGCCCTTCTTCTCAAGTCTTCCCTTCCCTTGGGAACACACTGCCACTGAGGAGACTTCACCTGAAGCGCGATGACACGCTTTGCAGCCCAAGGGACTGGACGGGCAACTTAACTCAGAAGCTCCAACTGCCTTCTAGTCGGCCTTGGTTCTAAGTTCTTTCCTTCCTGCAATGGGAACACACGGCCGCATAGGCCTCTTGGCCTTCGGAGCGTTTCTACGTGTTGGAAGCAGCAGGGCCTTAGCCTGCACTTTACGTAGAGCTTGGAACTTGGTGTAGAGTCCGCCTTGGTTCTAAGTTCTTGCCTGAGCTGCGAACACGCTGCCGCTTATGAGGCTTCACCTGAAGAGCGAGGCTACCTTTTGGAAGCCTAATGGACTTGGCGTGAACTTCACACAAAGAGTCCAAGTCGGCTTCAGGCCGCCCTTGTTCTCACTTCTTTCCTCACCTGCGAGAACACGGCCAGAAGGCGGTTGCGTCGTACGCGGCGCTTGGCGTTTTGGACGCAGAGGCGCATTGGCGAGCACTTCCCTCAGAGTCTCCAACCTGCCTTGGCGTCCGCCTTTGTTCTAACACCTTTCCGCAACTGGGAGAACACTGCCCTCTAGTAGTGTTCGTCTTCGCTGCGTTTGTAGGTTTGGGAAGCCTAAGGGCCTTCCCTGGAACTCAACTCGGTGTAGCCAACAGGCTTCTAGTCCGCCCCTGTTCTTAAGGTCTTTCCTCCCCTGGGATCTCACGCCCCCCCCCCAGGAGACGTCACCTTAGGAGTGATGATACGTTTTGGAAGCAAAAGGGGACCTGGGGTGCCCTGCCCTGAGAGTGTCCAACTTGCCTCCAGTGCGGCCTTGCTCTAACTTCTTTCCGCAGCAGGGAACACGCTGCCACATAGGAAACTTCACTTCAGGTCGAGTTTACGTTGTGGAAGCCTAAGGGTCTGGGCCTGCACTTAACTCGCAGTGTGCAACTTGCCTAGGGTGCGCCCCAGGTTCCAACTTCTTTCCACAGCCGGGAGCAAACTGCCCCTTGGGAATCCTCCCTTTGAAGGTCGCGTTCACGTTTTGGAAGCCGCAGCTTCTTTGCGTGCCCTTAACTCGGAGTATCCAACAAGCTTCTAGTACGCCCTTCTTCTCAAGTCTTCTCTTCGCTTGGGAACACACTGCCACTGAGGAGACTTCACCTGAAGCGCGATGACACGCTTTGCAGCCCAAGGGACTGGACGGGCAACTTAACTCAGAAGCTCCAACTGCCTTCTAGTCGGCCTTGGTTCTAAGTTCTTTCCTTCCTGCAATGGGAACACACGGCCGCATAGGCCTCTTGGACTTCGGAGCGTTTCTACGTGGTGGAAGCAGCAGGGCCTTAGCCTGCACTTTACGTAGAGCTTGCAACTTGGCGTAGAGTCCGCCTTGGTTCTAAGTTCTTGCCTGAGCTGCGAACACGCTGCCGCTTATGAGGCTTCACCTGAAGAGCGAGGCTACCTTTTGGAAGCCTAATGGACTTGGCGTGCACTTCACACAGAGAGTCCAAGTCAGCTTCAGGCCGCCCTTGTTCTCACTTCTTTCCTCACCTGCGAGAACACGGCCAGAAGGCGGTTGCGTCGTACGCGGCGCTTGGCGTTTTGGACGCAGAGGCGCATTGGCGAGCACTTCCCTCAGAGTCTCCAACCTGCCTTGGCGTCCGCCTTTGTTCTAACACCTTTCCGCAACTGGGAGAACACTGCCCTCTAGTAGTGTGCGCCTTCGCTGCGTTTGTACGTTTGGGAAGCTTAAGGGCCTTCCCTGGAACTCAACTCGGTGTAGCCAACAGGCTTCTAGTCCGCCCCTGTTCTTAAGGTCTTTCCTCCCCTGGGATCTCACGGGCCACCCCCCCCCAGGAGACGTCACCTGAGGAGCGATGATACGTTTTAGAAGCAAAAGGGGACCTGGGGTGCCCTGCCCTGAGAGTGTCCAACTTGCCTCCAGTGCGGCCTTGCTCTAACTTCTTTCCGCAGCAGGGAACACGCTGCCCCATAGGAAACTTCACTTCAGGTCGAGTTTCCGTTGTGGAAGACTAAGGGTCTGGGCCTGCACTTAACTCGCAATGTGCAACTTGCCTAGGGTGCGCCCCAGGTTCCAACTTCTTTCCACAGCCGGGAGCAAACTGCCCCTTGGGAATCCTCCCTTTGAAGGTCGCGTTCACGTTTTGGAAGCCGCAGCGTCTTTGCGTGCCCTTAACTCGGAGTATCCAACAAGCTTCTAGTACGCCCTTCTTCTCAATTATTCCCTTCGCTTGGGAACACACTGCCCCTGAGGAGACTTCACCTGAAGCGTGATGACACGCTTTGCAGCCCAAGGGACTGGACGGGCAACTTAACTCAGAAGCTCCAACTGCCTTCTAGTCGGCCTTGGTTCTAAGTTCTTTCCTTCCTGCAATGGGAACACACGGCCGCATAGGCCTCTTGGCCTTCGGAGCGTTTCTACGTGTTGGAAGCAGCAGGGCCTTAGCCTGCACTTTACGTAGAGCTTGCAACTTGGCATAGAGTCCGCCTTGGTTCTAAGTCCTTGCCTGAGCTGCGAACACGCTGCCGCTTATGAGGCTTCACCTGAAGAGCGAGGCTACCTTTTGGTAGCCTAATGGACTTGGCGTGCACTTCACACAGAGAGTCCAAGTCGGCTTCAGGCCGCCCTTGTTCTCACTTCTTTCCTCACCTGCGAGAACACGGCCAGAAGGCGGTTGCGTCGTACGCGGCGCTTGGCGTTTTGGACGCAGAGGCGCATTGGCGAGCTCTTCACTCAGTGTCTCCAACCTGCCTTGGCGTCCGCCTTTGTTCTAACACCTTTCCGCAACTGGGAGAACACTGCCCTCTAGTAGTGTTCGCCTTCGCTGCGTTTGTAGGTTTGGGAAGCCTAAGGGCCTTCCCTGGAACTCAACTCGGTGTAGCCAACAGGCTTCTAGTCCGCCCCTGTTCTTAAGGTCTTTCCTCCCCTGGGATCTCACGCCCCCCCCCCCCAGGAGACGTCACCTGAGGAGCGATGATACGTTTTAGAAGCAAAAGGGGACCTGGGGTGCCCTGCCCTGAGAGTGTCCAACTTGCCTCCAGTGCGGCCTTGCTCTAACTTATTTCCGCTGCAGGGAACACGCTGCCACATAGGAAACTTCACTTCAGGTCGAGTTTACGTTGTGGAAGCCTAAGGGTCTGGGCCTGCACTTAACTCGCAGGGTGCAACTTGCCTAGGGTGCGCCCCAGGTTCCAACTTCTTTCCACAGCCGGGAGCAAACTGCCCCTTGGGAATCCTCCCTTTGAAGGTCGCGTTCACGTTTTGGGAGCCGCAGCGTCTTTGCGTGCCCTTAACTCGGAGTATCCAACAAGCTTCTAGTACGCCCTTCTTCTCAAGTCTTCCCTTTGCTTGGGAACACACTGCCACTGAGGAGACTTCACCTGAAGCGCGTGACACGCTTTGCAGCCCAAGGGACTGGACGGGCAACTTAACTCAAAAGCTCCAACTGCCTTCTAGTCGGCCTTGGTTCTAAGTTCTTTCCTTCCTGCAATGGGAACACACGGCCGCATAGGCCTCTTGGCCTTCGGAGCGTTTCTACGTGTTGGAAGCAGCAGGGCCTTAGCCTGCACTTTACGTAGAACTTGCAACTTGGCCTAGAGTCCGCCTTGGTTCTAAGTCCTTGCCTGAGCTGCGAACACGCTGCCGCTTATGAGGCTTCACCTGAAGAGCGAGGCTACCTTTTGGAAGCCTAATGGACTTGGCGTGCACTGCACACAGAGAGTCCAAGTCGGCTTCAGGCCGCCCTTGTTCTCACTTCTTTCCTCACCTGCGAGAACACGGCCAGAAGGCGGTTGCGTCGTACGCGGCGCTTGGCGTTTTGGACGCAGAGGCGCATTGGCGAGCACTTCCCTCAGAGTCTCCAACCTGCCTTGGCGTCCGCCTTTGTTCTAACACCTTTCCGCAACTGGGAGAACACTGCCCTCTAGTAGTGTTCGCCTTCGCTGCGTTTGTAGGTTTGGGAAGCCTAAGGGCCTTCCCTGGAACTCAACTCGGTGTAGCCAACAGGCTTCTACTCCGCCCCTGTTCTTAAGGTCTTTCCTCCCCTGGGATCTCACGGGCCACCCCCCCACAAGGAGACGTCACCTGAGGAGCGATGATACGTTTTAGAAGCAAAAGGGGACCTGGGGTGCCCTGCCCTGAGAGTGTCCAACTTGCCTCCAGTGCGGCCTTGCTCTAACTTCTTTCCGCAGCAGGGAACACGCTGCCC
This sequence comes from Meles meles, assembly GCF_922984935.1. Taxonomy (NCBI): domain Eukaryota; kingdom Metazoa; phylum Chordata; class Mammalia; order Carnivora; family Mustelidae; genus Meles; species Meles meles. The sequence continues at coordinate 115,940,612 of NC_060074.1, read as the reverse complement.
GATAGGAAACTTCACTTCAGGTCGAGTTTCCGTTGTGGAAGCCTAAGGGTCTGGGCCTGCACTTAACTCGCAGTGTGCAACTTGCCTATGGTGCGCCCCAGGTTCCAACTTCTTTCCACAGCCGGGAGCAAACTGCCCCTTGGGAATCCTCCCTTTGAAGGTCGTGTTCACGTTTTGGAAGCCGCAGCGTCTTTGCGTGCCCTTAACTCGGAGTATCCAACAAGCTTCCAGTACGCCCTTCTTCTCAAATCTTCCCTTCGCTTGGGAACACACTGCCACTGAGGAGACTTCACCTGAAGCGCGATGACAGGCTTTGCAGCCCAAGGGACTGGACGGGCAACTTAACTCAGAAGCTCCAACTGCCTTCTAGTCGGCCTTGGTTCTAAGTTCTTTCCTTCCTGCAATGGGAACACACGGCCGCATAGGCCTCTTGGCCTTCGGAGCGTTTCTACGTGGTGGAAGCAGCAGGGCCTTAGCCTGCACTTTACGTAGAGCTTGCAACTTGGCGTAGAGTCCGCCTTGGTTCTAAGTTCTTGCCTGAGCTGCGAACACGCTGCCGCTTATGAGGCTTCACCTGAAGAGCGAGGCTACCTTTTGGAAGCCTAATGGACTTGGCGTGCACTTCACACAGAGAGTCCAGGTCGGCTTCAGGCCGCCCCTGTTCTCACTTCTTTCCTCACCTGCGAGAACACGGCCCGAAGGCGGTTGCGTCGTACGCGGCGCTTGGCGTTTTGGACGCAGATGCGCATTGGCGAGCACTTCACTCAGTGTCTCCAACCTGCCTTGGCGTCCGCCTTTGTTCTAACACCTTTCCGCAACAGGGAGAACACTGCCCTCTAGTAGTGTTCGCCTTTGCTGCGTTTGTAGGTTTGGGAAGCCTAAGGGCCTTCCCTGGAACTCAACTCGGTGTAGCCAACAGGCTTCTAGTCCGCCCCTGTTCTTAAGGTCTTTCCTCCCCTGGTATCTCACGCCCCCCCCCCCCCAGGAGACGTCACCTTAGGAGCGATGATACGTTTTGGAAGCAAAAGGGGACCTGGGGTGCCCTGCCCTGAGAGTGTCCAACTTGCCTCCAGTGCGGCCTTGCTCTAACTTCTTTCCGCAGCAGGGAACACGCTGCCCCATAGGAAACTTCACTTCAGGTCGAGTTTACGTTGTGGAAGCCTAAGGGTTTGGGCCTGCACTTAACTCGCAGTGTGCAACTTGCCTAGGGTGCGCCCCAGGTTCCAACTTCTTTCCACAGCCGGGAGCAAACTGCCCCTTGGGAATCCTCCCTTTGAAGGTCGCGTTCACGTTTTGGAAGCCGCAGCGTCTTTCGTGCCCTTAACTCGGAGTATCCAACAAGCTTCTAGTACGCCCTTCTTCTCAAGTCTTCCCTTCCCTTGGGAACACACTGCCACTGAGGAGACTTCACCTGAAGCGCGATGACACGCTTTGCAGCCCAAGGGACTGGACGGGCAACTTAACTCAGAAGCTCCAACTGCCTTCTAGTCGGACTTGGTTCTAAGTTCTTTCCTTCCTGCAATGGGAACACACGGCCGCATAGGCCTCTTGGCCTTCGGAGCGTTTCTACGTGTTGGAAGCAGCAGGGCCTTAGCCTGCACTTTACGTAGAGCTTGGAACTTGGTGTAGAGTCCGCCTTGGTTCTAAGTTCTTGCCTGAGCTGCGAACACGCTGCCGCTTATGAGGCTTCACCTGAAGAGCGAGGCTACCTTTTGGAAGCCTAATGGACTTGGCGTGTACTTCACACAAAGAGTCCAAGTCGGCTTCAGGCCGCCCTTGTTCTCACTTCTTTCCTCACCTGCGAGAACACGGCCAGAAGGCGGTTGCGTCGTACGCGGCGCTTGGCGTTTTGGACGCAGAGGCGCATTGGCGAGCACTTCCCTCAGAGTCTCCAACCTGCCTTGGCGTCCGCCTTTGTTCTAACACCTTTCCGCAACTGGGAGAACACTGCCCTCTAGTAGTGTTCGTCTTCGCTGCGTTTGTAGGTTTGGGAAGCCTAAGGGCCTTCCCTGGAACTCAACTCGGTGTAGCCAACAGGCTTCTAGTCCGCCCCTGTTCTTAAGGTCTTTCCTCCCCTGGGATCTCACGCCCCCCCCCCAGGAGACGTCACCTTAGGAGTGATGATACGTTTTGGAAGCAAAAGGGGACCTGGGGTGCCCTGCCCTGAGAGTGTCCAACTTGCCTCCAGTGCGGCCTTGCTCTAACTTCTTTCCGCAGCAGGGAACACGCTGCCACATAGGAAACTTCACTTCAGGTCGAGTTTACGTTGTGGAAGCCTAAGCGTCTGGGCCTGCACTTAACTCGCAGTGTGCAACTTGCCTAGGGTGCGCCCCAGGTTCCAACTTCTTTCCACAGCCGGGAGCAAACTGCCCCTTGGGAATCCTCCCTTTGAAGGTCGCGTTCACGTTTTGGAAGCCGCAGCGTCTTTGCGTGCCCTTAACTCGGAGTATCCAACAAGCTTCCAGTACGCCCTTCTTCTCAAGTATTCCCTTCGCTTGGGAACACACTGCCACTGAGGAGACTTCACCTGAAGCGCGATGACACGCTTTGCAGCCCAAGGGACTGGACGGGCAACTTAACTCAGAAGCTCCAACTGCCTTCTAGTCGGCCTTGGTTCTAAGTTCTTTCCTTCCTGCAATGGGAACACACGGCCGCATAGGCCTCTTGGCCTTCGGAGCGTTTCTACGTGTTGGAAGCAGCAGGGCCTTAGCCTGCACTTTACGTAGAGCTTGCAACTTGGCGTAGAGTCCGCCTTGGTTCTAAGTTCTTGCCTGAGCTGCGAACACGCTGCCGCTTATGAGGCTTCACCTGAAGAGCGAGGCTACCTTTTGGAAGCCTAATGGACTTGGCGTGCACTTCACACAGAGAGTCCAAGTCGGCTTCAGGCCGCCCTTGTTCTCACTTCTTTCCTCACCTGCGAGAACACGGCCAGAAGGCGGTTGCGTCGTACGCGGCGCTTGGCGTTTTGGACGCAGAGGCGCATTGGCGAGCACTTCACTCAGTGTCTCCAACCTGCCTTGGCGTCCGCCTTTGTTCTAACACCTTTCCGCAACTGGGAGAACACTGCCCTCTAGTAGTGTTCGCCTTCGCTGCGTTTGTAGGTTTGGGAAGCCTAAGGGCCTTCCCTGGAACTCAACTCGGTGTAGCCAACAGGCTTCTAGTCCGCCCCTGTTCTTAAGGTCTTTCCTCCCGTGGGATCTCACGCCCCCCCCCCCCAGGAGACGTCACCTGAGGAGCGATGATACGTTTTGGAAGCAAAAGGGGACCTGGGGTGCCCTGCCCTGAGAGTGTCCAACTTGCCTCCAGTGCGGCCTTGCTCTAACTTCTTTCCGCAGCAGGGAACACGCTGCCCCATAGGAAACTTCACTTCAGGTCGAGTTTACGTTGTGGAAGACTAAGGGTCTGGGCCTGCACTTAACTCGCAGTGTGCAACTTGCCTAGGGTGCGCCCCAGGTTCCAACTTCTTTCCACAGCCGGGAGCAAACTGCCCCTTGGGAATCCTCCCTTTGAAGGTCGCGTTCACGTTTTGGGAGCCGCAGCGTCTTTGCGTGCCCTTAACTCGGAGTATCCAACAAGCTTCTAGTACGCCCTTCTTCTCAAGTCTTCCCTTCGCTTGGGAACACACTGCCACTGAGGAGACTTCACCTGAAGCGCGATGACATGCTTTGCAGCCCAAGGGACTGGACGGGCAACTTAACTCAGAAGCTCCAACTGCCTTCTAGTCGGCCTTGGTTCTAAGTTCTTTCCTTCCTGCAATGGGAACACACGGCCGCATAGGCCTCTTGGCCATCGGAGCGTTTCTACGTGTTGGAAGCAGCAGGGCCTTAGCCTGCACTTTCCGTAGAGCTTGCAACTTGGCGTAGAGTCCGCCTTGGTTCTAAGTTCTTGCCTGAGCTGCGAACACGCTGCCGCTTATGAGGCTTCACCTGAAGAGCGAGGCTACCTTTTGGAAGCCTAATGGACTTGGCGTGCACTTCACACAGAGATCCAAGTCGGCTTCAGGCCGCCCTTGTTCTCACTTCTTTCCTCACCTGCGAGAACACGGCCAGAAGGCGGTTGCGTCGTACGCGGCGCTTGGCGTTTTGGATGCAGAGGCGCATTGGCGAGCACTTCACTCAGTGTCTCCAACCTGCCTTGGCGTCAGCCTTTGTTCTAACACCTTTCCGCAACTGGGAGAAAACTGCCCTATAGTAGTGTTCGCCTTCGCTGCGTTTGTACGTTTGGGAAGCCTAAGGGCCTTCCCTGGAACTCAACTCGGTGTAGCCAACAGGCTTCTAGTCCGCCCCTGTTCTTAAGGTCTTTCCTCCCCTGGGATCTCACGGGCCCCCCCCCAAGGAGACGTCACCTGAGGAGCGATGATACGTTTTAGAAGCAAAAGGGGACCTGGGGTGCCCTACCCTGAGAGTGTCCAACTTGCCTCCAGTGCGGCCTTGCTCTAACTTCTTTCCGCAGCAGGGAACACGCTGCCCCATAGGAAACTTCACTTCAGGTCGAGTTTACGTTGTGGAAGCCTAAGGGTCTGGGCCTGCACTTAACTCGCAGTGTGCAACTTGCCTAGGGTGCGCCCCAGGTTCCAACTTCTTTCCACAGCCGGGAGCAAACTGCCCCTTGGGAATCCTCCCTTTGAAGGTCGCGTTCACGTTTTGGAAGCCGCAGCTTCTTTGCGTGCCCTTAACTCGGAGTATCCAACAAGCTTCTAGTACGCCCTTCTTCTCAAGTCTTCTCTTCGCTTGGGAACACACTGCCACTGAGGAGACTTCACCTGAAGCGCGATGACACGCTTTGCAGCCCAAGGGACTGGACGGGCAACTTAACTCAGAAGCTCCAACTGCCTTCTAGTCGGCCTTGGTTCTAAGTTCTTTCCTTCCTGCAATGGGAACACACGGCCGCATAGGCCTCTTGGACTTCGGAGCGTTTCTACGTGTTGGAAGCAGCAGGGCCTTAGCCTGCACTATACGTAGAGCTTGCAACTTGGCGTAGAGTCCGCCTTGGTTCTAAGTTCTTGCCTGAGCTGCGAACACGCTGCCGCTTATGAGGCTTCACCTGAAGAGCGAGGCTACCTTTTGGAAGCCTAATGGACTTGGCGTGCACTTCACACAGAGAGTCCAAGTCGGCTTCAGGCCGCCCTTGTTCTCACTTCTTTCCTCACCTGCGAGAACACGGCCAGAAGGCGGTTGCGTCGTACGCGGCGCTTGGCGTTTTGGACGCAGAGGCGCATTGGCGAGCACTTCCCTCAGAGTCTCCAACCTGCCTTGGCGTCCGCCTTTGTTCTAACACCTTTCCGCAACTGGGAGAACACTGCCCTCTAGTAGTGTTCGCCTTCGCTGCGTTTGTAGGTTTGGGAAGCCTAAGGGCCTTCCCTGGAACTCAACTCGGTGTAGCCAACAGGCTTCTAGTCCGCCCCTGTTCTTAAGGTCTTTCCTCCCCTGGGATCTCACGGGCCACCCCCCCACAAGGAGACGTCACCTGAGGAGCGATGATACGTTTTAGAAGCAAAAGGGGACCTGGGGTGCCCTGCCCTGAGAGTGTCCAACTTGCCTCCAGTGCGGCCTTGCTCTAACTTCTTTCCGCAGCAGGGAACACGCTGCCCGATAGGAAACTTCACTTCAGGTCGAGTTTCCGTTGTGGAAGCCTAAGGGTCTGGGCCTGCACTTAACTCGCAGTGTGCAACTTGCCTAGGGTGCGCCCCAGGTTCCAACTTCTTTCCACAGCCGGGAGCAAACTGCCCCTTGGGAATCCTCCCTTTGAAGGTCGTGTTCACGTTTTGGAAGCCGCAGCGTCTTTGCGTGCCCTTAACTCGGAGTATCCAACAAGCTTCCAGTACGCCCTTCTTCTCAAATCTTCCCTTCGCTTGGGAACACACTGCCACTGAGGAGACTTCACCTGAAGCGCGATGACAGGCTTTGCAGCCCAAGGGACTGGACGGGCAACTTAACTCAGAAGCTCCAACTGCCTTCTAGTCGGCCTTGGTTCTAAGTTCTTTCCTTCCTGCAATGGGAACACACGGCCGCATAGGCCTCTTGGCCTTCGGAGCGTTTCTACGTGGTGGAAGCAGCAGGGCCTTAGCCTGCACTTTACGTAGAGCTTGCAACTTGGCGTAGAGTCCGCCTTGGTTCTAAGTTCTTGCCTGAGCTGCGAACACGCTGCCGCTTATGAGGCTTCACCTGAAGAGCGAGGCTACCTTTTGGAAGCCTAATGGACTTGGCGTGCACTTCACACAGAGAGTCCAGGTCGGCTTCAGGCCGCCCCTGTTCTCACTTCTTTCCTCACCTGCGAGAACACGGCCCGAAGGCGGTTGCGTCGTACGCGGCGCTTGGCGTTTTGGACGCAGAGGCGCATTGGCGAGCACTTCACTCAGTGTCTCCAACCTGCCTTGGCGTCCGCCTTTGTTCTAACACCTTTCCGCAACTGGGAGAACACTGCCCTCTAGTAGTGTTCGCCTTCGCTGCGTTTGTACGTTTGGGAAGCCTAAGGGCCTTCCCTGGAACTCAACTCGGTGTAGCCAACAGGCTTCTAGTCCGCCCCTGTTCTTAATGTCTTTCCTCCCCTGGGATCTCACGCCCCCCCCCCAGGAGACGTCACCTTAGGAGCGATGATACGTTTTGGAAGCAAAAGGGGACCTGGGGTGCCCTGCCCTGAGTGTGTCCAACTTGCCTCCAGTGCGGCCTTGTTCTAACTTCTTTCCGCAGCAGGGAACACGCTGCCCCATAGGAAACTTCACTTCAGGTCGAGTTTACGGTGTGGAAGCCTAAGGGTCTGGGCCTGCACTTAACTCGCAGTGTGCAACTTGCCTGGGGTGCGCCCCAGGTTCCAACTTCTTTCCACTGCCGGGAGCAAACTGCCCCTTGGGAATCCTCCCTTTGAAGGTCGCGTTCACGTTTTGGAAGCCGCAGCGTCTTTGCGTGCCCTTAACTCGGAGTATCCAACAAGCTTCTAGTACGCCCTTCTTCTCAAGTCTTCCCTTCGCTTGGGAACACACTGCCCCTGAGGAGACTTCACCTGAAGCGCGATGACACGCTTTGCAGCCCAAGGGACTGGACGGGCAACTTAACTCAGAAGCTCCAACTGCCTTCTAGTCGGCCTTGGTTCTAAGTTCTTTCCTTCCTGCAATGGGAACACACGGCCGCATAGGCCTCTTGGCCTTCGGAGCGTTTCTACGTGTTGGAAGCAGCAGGGCCTTAGCCTGCACTTTACGTAGAGCTTGCAACTTGGCGTAGAGTCCGCCTTGGTTCTAAGTTCTTGCCTGAGCTGCGAACACGCTGCCGCTTATGAGGCTTCACCTGAAGAGCGAGGCTACCTTTTGGAAGCCTAATGGACTTGGCGTGCACTTCACACAGAGAGTCCAAGTCGGCTTCAGGCCGCCCTTGTTCTCACTTCTTTCCTCACCTGCGAGAACACGGCCAGAAGGCGGTTGCGTCGTACGCGGCGCTTGGCGTTTTGGACGCAGAGGCGCATTGGCGAGCACTTCCCTCAGAGTCTCCAACCTGCCTTGGCGTCCGCCTTTGTTCTAACACCTTTCCGCAACTGGGAGAACACTGCCCTCTAGTAGTGTTCGCCTTCGCTGCGTTTGTACGTTTGGGAAGCCTAAGGGCCTTCCCTGGAACTCAACTCGGTGTAGCCAACAGGCTTCTAGTCCGCCCCTGTTCTTAATGTCTTTCCTCCCCTGGGATCTCACGCCCCCCCCCCCCCAGGAGACGTCACCTGAGGAGCGATGATACGTTTTGGAAGCAAAAGGGGACCTGGGGTGCCCTGCCCTGAGAGTGTCCAACTTGCCTCCAGTGCGGCCTTGCTCTAACTTCTTTCCGCAGCAGGGAACACGCTGCCCCATAGGAAACTTCACTTCAGGTCGAGTTTCCGTTGTGGAAGCCTAAGGGTCTGGGCCTGCACTTAACTCGCAGTGTGCAACTTGCCTAGGGTGCGCCCCAGGTTCCAACTTCTTTCCACAGCCGGGAGCAAACTGCCCCTTGGGAATCCTCCCTTTGAAGGTCGCGTTCACGTTTTGGAAGCCGCAGCGTCTTTGCGTGCCCTTAACTCGGAGTATCCAACAAGCTTCTAGTACGCCCTTCTTCTCAAGTCTTCCCTTCGCTTGGGAACACACTGCCACTGTGGAGACTTCACCTGAAGCGCGATGACACGCTTTGCAGCCCAAGGGACTGGACGGGCAACTTAACTCAGAAGCTCCAACTGCCTTCTAGTCGGCCTTGGTTCTAAGTTCTTTCCTTCCTGCAATGGGAACACACGGCCGCATAGGCCTCTTGGCCTTCGGAGCGTTTCTACGTGTTGGAAGCAGCAGGGCCTTAGCCTGCACTTTACGTAGAGCTTGCAACTTGGCGTAGAGTCCGCCTTGGTTCTAAGTTCTTGCCTGAGCTGCGAACACGCTGCCGCTTATGAGGCTTCACCTGAAGAGCGAGGCTACCTTTTGGAAGCCTAATGGACTTGGCGTGCACTTCACACAGAGAGTCCAAGTCGACTTCAGGCCGCCCTTTTTCTCACTTCTTTCCTCACCTGCGAGAACACGGCCAGAAGGCGGTTGCGTCGTACGCGGCGCTTGGCGTTTTGGACGCAGAGGCGCATTGGCGAGCACTTCACTCAGAGTCTCCAACCTGCCTTGGCATGCGCCTTTGTTCTAACACCTTTCCGCAACTGGGAGAACACTGCCCTCTAGTAGTGTTCGCCTTCGCTGCATTTGTAGGTTTGGGAAGCCTAAGGGCCTTCCCTGGAACTCAACTCGGTGTAGCCAACAGGCTTCTAGTCCGCCCCTGTTCTTAAGGTCTTTCCTCCCCTGGGATCTCACGCCCCCCCCCCCCCCAGGAGACGTCACCTGAGGAGCGATGATACGTTTTGGAAGCAAAAGGGGACCTGGGGTGCCCTGCCCTGAGAGTGTCCAACTTGCCTCCAGTGCGGCCTTGCTCTAACTTATTTCCGCTGCAGGGAACACGCTGCCACATAGGAAACTTCACTTCAGGTCGAGTTTACGTTGTGGAAGCCTAAGGGTCTGGGCCTGCACTTAACTCGCAGGGTGCAACTTGCCTAGGGTGCGCCCCAGGTTCCAACTTCTTTCCACAGCCGGGAGCAAACTGCCCCTTGGGAATCCTCCCTTTGAAGGTCGCGTTCACGTTTTGGGAGCCGCAGCGTCTTTGCGTGCCCTTAACTCGGAGTATCCAACAAGCTTCTAGTACGCCCTTCTTCTCAAGTCTTCCCTTCGCTTGGGAACACACTGCCACTGAGGAGACTTCACCTGAAGCGCGATGACACGCTTTGCAGCCCAAGGGACTGGACGGGCAACTTAACTCAGAAGCTCCAACTGCCTTCTAGTCGGCCTTGGTTCTAAGTTCTTTCCTTCCTGCAATGGGAACACACGGCCGCATAGGCCTCTTGGCCTTCGGAGCGTTTCTACGTGTTGGAAGCAGCAGGGCCTTAGCCTGCACTTTACGTAGAACTTGCAACTTGGCGTAGAGTTCGCCTTGGTTCTAAGTCCTTGCCTGAGCTGCGAACACGCTGCCGCTTATGAGGCTTCACCTGAAGAGCGAGGCTACCTTTTTGAAGCCTAATGGACTTGGCGTGCACTTCACACAGAGAGTCCAAGTCGGCTTCAGGCCGCCCTTGTTCTCACTTCTTTCCTCACCTGCGAGAACACGGCCAGAAGGCGGTTGCGTCGTACGCGGCGCTTGGCGTTTTGGACGCAGAGGCCCATTGGCGAGCACTTCCCTCAGAGTCTCCAACCTGCCTTGGCGTCCGCCTTTGTTCTAACACCTTTCCGCAACTGGGAGAACACTGCCCTCTAGTAGTGTTCGCCTTCGCTGCGTTTGTAGGTTTGGGAAGCCTAAGGGCCTTCCCTGGAACTCAACTCGGTGTAGCCAACAGGCTTCTAGTCCGCCCCTGTTCTTAAGGTCTTTCCTCCCCTGGGATCTCACGGGCCACCCCCCCACAAGGAGACGTCACCTGAGGAGCGATGATACGTTTTAGGAGCAAAAGGGGACCTGGGGTGCCCTGCCCTGAGAGTGTCCAACTTGCCTCCAGTGCGGCCTTGCTCTAACTTCTTTCCGCAGCAGGGAACACGCTGCCCGATAGGAAACTTCACTTCAGGTCGAGTTTCCGTTGTGGAAGCCTAAGGGTCTGGGCCTGCACTTAACTCGCAGTGTGCAACTTGCCTAGGGTGCACCCCAGGTTCCAACTTCTTTCCACAGCCAGGAGCAAACTGCCCCTTGGGAATCCTCCCTTTGAAGGTCGCGTTCACGTTTTGGAAGCCGCAGCGTCTTTGCGTGCCCTTAACTCGGAGTATCCAACAAGCTTCTAGTACGCCCTTCTTCTCAAGTCTTCCCTTCGCTTGGGAACACACTGCCACTGAGGAGACTTCACCTGAAGCGCGATGACACGCTTTGCAGCCCAAGGGACTGGACGGGCAACTTAACTCAGAAGCTCCAACTGCCTTCTAGTCGGCCTTGGTTCTAAGTTCTTTCCTTCCTGCAATGGGAACACACGGCCGCATAGGCCTCTTGGCCTTCGGAGCGTTTCTACGTGTTGGAAGCAGCAGGGCCTTAGCCTGCACTTTACGTAGAGCTTGCAACTTGGCGTAGAGTCCGCCTTGGTTCTAAGTTCTTGCCTGAGCTGCGAACACGCTGCCGCTTATGAGGCTTCACCTGAAGAGCGAGGCTACCTTTTGGAAGCCTAATGGACTTGGCGTGCACTTCACACAGAGAGTCCAAGTCGGCTTCAGGCCGCCCTTGTTCTCACTTCTTTCCTCACCTGCGAGAACACGGCCAGAAGGCGGTTGCGTCGTACGCGGCGCTTGGCGTTTTGGACGCAGAGGCGCATTGGCGAGCACTTCACTCAGAGTCTCCAACCTGCCTTGGCGTCCGCCTTTGTTCTAACACCTTTCCGCAACTGGGAGAACACTGCCCTCTAGTAGTGTTCGCCTTCGCTGCGTTTGTAGGTTTGGGAAGCCTAAGGGCCTTCCCTGGAACTCAACTCGGTGTAGCCAACAGGCTTCTAGTCCGCCCCTGTTCTTAAGGTCTTTCCTCCCCTGGGATCTCACGGGCCCCCCCCCCCCCCCAGGAGACGTCACCTGAGGAGCGATGATACGTTTTGGAAGCAAAAGGGGACCTGGGGTGCCCTGCCCTGAGTGTGTCCAACTTGCCTCCAGTGCGGCCTTGCTCTAACTTCTTTCCGCTGCAGGGAACACGCTGCCCCATAGGAAACTTCACTTCAGGTCGAGTTTACGTTGTGGAAGCCTAAGGGTCTGGGCCTGCACTTAACTCGCAGTGTGCAACTTGCCTGGGGTGCGCCCCAGGTTCCAACTTCTTTCCACAGCCGGGAGCAAACTGCCCCTTGGGAATCCTCCCTTTGAAGGTCGCGTTCACGTTTTGGAAGCCGCAGCGTCTTTGCGTGCCCTTAACTCGGAGTATCCAACAAGCTTCTAGTACGCCCTTCTTCTCAAGTCTTCCCTTCGCTTGGGAACACACTGCCCCTGAGGAGACTTCACCTGAAGCGCGATGACACGCTTTGCAGCCCAAGGGACTGGACGGGCAACTTAACTCAAAAGCTCCAACTGCCTTCTAGTCGGCCTTGGTTCTAAGTTCTTTCCTTCCTGCAATGGGAACACACGGCCGCATAGGCCTCTTGGCCTTCGGAGCGTTTCTACGTGTTGGAAGCAGCAGGGCCTTAGCCTGCACTTTACGTAGAGCTTGCAACTTGGCGTAGAGTCCGCCTTGGTTCTAAGTCCTTGCCTGAGCTGCGAACACGCTGCCGCTTATGAGGCTTCACCTGAAGAGCGAGGCTACCTTTTGGAAGCCTAATGGACTTGGCGTGCACTTCACACAGAGAGTCCAAGTCGGCTTCAGGCCGCCCTTGTTCTCACTTCTTTCCTCACCTGCGAGAACACGGCCAGAAGGCGGTTGCGTCGTACGCGGCGCTTGGCGTTTTGGACGCAGAGGCGCATTGGCGAGCACTTCACTCAGAGTCTCCAACCTGCCTTGGCGTCCGCCTTTGTTCTAACACCTTTCCGCAACTGGGAGAACACTGCCCTCTAGTAGTGTTCGCCTTCGCTGCGTTTGTACGTTTGGGAAGCCTAAGGGCCTTCCCTGGAACTCAACTCGGTGTAGCCAACAGGCTTCTAGTCCGCCCCTGTTCTTAATGTCTTTCCTCCCCTGGGATCTCACGCCCCCCCCCCAGGAGACGTCACCTGAGGAGCGGTGATACGTTTTGGAAGCAAAAGGGGACCTGGGGTGCCCTGCCCTGAGAGTGTCCAACTTGCCTCCAGTGCGGCCTTGCTCTAACTTCTTTCCGCAGCAGGGAACACGCTGCCCCATAGGAAACTTCACTTCAGGTCGAGTTTCCGTTGTGGAAGCCTAAGGGTCTGGGCCTGCACTTAACTCGCAGTGTGCAACTTGCCTAGGGTGCGCCCCAGGTTCCAACTTCTTTCCACAGCCGGGAGCAAACTGCCCCTTGGGAATCCTCCCTTTGAAGGTCGCGTTCACGTTTTGGAAGCCGCAGCGTCTTTGCGTGCCCTTAACTCGGAGTATCCAACAAGCTTCTAGTACGCCCTTCTTCTCAAGTCTTCCCTTCGCTTGGGAACACACTGCCACTGAGGAGACTTCACCTGAAGCGCGATGACACGCTTTGCAGCCCAAGGGACTGGACGGGCAACTTAACTCAGAAGCTCCAACTGCCTTCTAGTCGGCCTTGGTTCTAAGTTCTTTCCTTCCTGCAATGGGAACACACGGCCGCATAGGCCTCTTGGCCTTCGGAGCGTTTCTACGTGTTGGAAGCAGCAGGGCCTTAGCCTGCACTTTACGTAGAGCTTGCAACTTGGCGTAGAGTCCGCCTTGGTTCTAAGTTCTTGCCTGAGCTGCGAACACGCTGCCGCTTATGAGGCTTCACCTGAAGAGCGAGGCTACCTTTTGGAAGCCTAATGGACTTGGCGTGCACTTCACACAGAGAGTCCAAGTCGACTTCAGGCCGCCCTTTTTCTCACTTCTTTCCTCACCTGCGAGAACACGGCCAGAAGGCGGTTGCGTCGTACGCGGCGCTTGGCGTTTTGGACGCAGTGGCGCATTGGCGAGCACTTCACTCAGAGTCTCCAACCTGCCTTGGCATCCGCCTTTGTTCTAACACCTTTCCGCAACTGGGAGAACACTGCCCTCTAGTAGTGTTCGCCTTCGCTGCATTTGTAGGTTTGGGAAGCCTAAGGGCCTTCCCTGGAACTCAACTCGGTGTAGCCAACAGGCTTCTAGTCCGCCCCTGTTCTTAAGGTCTTTCCTCCCCTGGGATCTCACGCCCCCCCCCCCAGGAGACGTCACCTGAGGAGCGATGATACGTTTTGGAAGCAAAAGGGGACCTGGGGTGCCCTGCCCTGAGAGTGTCCAACTTGCCTCCAGTGCGGCCTTGCTCTAACTTATTTCCGCTGCAGGGAACACGCTGCCACATAGGAAACTTCATTTCAGGTCGAGTTTACGTTGTGGAAGCCTAAGGGTCTGGGCCTGCACTTAACTCGCAGGGTGCAACTTGCCTAGGGTGCGCCCCAGGTTCCAACTTCTTTCCACAGCCGGGAGCAAACTGCCCCTTGGGAATCCTCCCTTTGAAGGTCGCGTTCACGTTTTGGGAGCCGCAGCGTCTTTGCGTGCCCTTAACTCGGAGTATCCAACAAGCTTCTAGTACGCCCTTCTTCTCAAGTCTTCCCTTCGCTTGGGAACACACTGCCACTGAGGAGACTTCACCTGAAGCGCGATGACACGCTTTGCAGCCCAAGGGACTGGACGGGCAACTTAACTCAGAAGCTCCAACTGCCTTCTAGTCGGCCTTGGTTCTAAGTTCTTTCCTTCCTGCAATGGGAACACATGGCCGCATAGGCCTCTTGGCCTTCGGAGCGTTTCTACGTGTTGGAAGCAGCAGGGCCTTAGCCTGCACTTTACGTAGAACTTGCAACTTGGCGTAGAGTCCGCCTTGGTTCTAAGTCCTTGCCTGAGCTGCGAACACGCTGCCGCTTATGAGGCTTCACCTGAAGAGCGAGGCTACCTTTTGGAAGCCTAATGGACTTGGCGTGCACTTCACACAGAGAGTCCAAGTCGGCTTCAGGCCGCCCTTGTTCTCACTTCTTTCCTCACCTGCGAGAACACGGCCAGAAGGCGGTTGCGTCGTACGCGGCGCTTGGCGTTTTGGACGCAGAGGCGCATTGGCGAGCACTTCCCTCAGAGTCTCCAACCTGCCTTGGCGTCCGCCTTTGTTCTAACACCTTTCCGCAACTGGGAGAACACTGCCCTCTAGTAGTGTTCGCCTTCGCTGCGTTTGTAGGTTTGGGAAGCCTAAGGGCCTTCCCTGGAACTCAACTCGGTGTAGCCAACAGGCTTCTAGTCCGCCCCTGTTCTTAAGGTCTTTCCTCGCCTGGGATCTCAGGGGCCCCCTCCCAGGAGACGTCACCTGAGGAGCGATGATACGTTTTAGAAGCAAAAGGGGACCTGGGGTGCCCTGCCCTGAGAGTGTCCAACTTGCCTCCAGTGCGGCCTTGCTCTAACTAAATTCCGCAGCAGGGAACACGCTGCCCCATAGGAAACTTCACTTCAGGTCGAGTTTCCGTTGTGGAAGGCTAAGGGTCTGGGCCTGCACTTAACTCGCAGTGTGCAACTTGCCTAGGGTGCGCCCCAGGTTCCAACTTCTTTCCACAGCCGGGAGCAAACTGCCCCTTGGGAATCCTCCCTTTGAAGGTCGCGTTCACGTTTTGGAAGCCGCAGCGTCTTTGCGTGCCCTTAACTCGGAGTATCCAACAAGCTTCTAGTACGCCCTTCTTCTCAAGTCTTCCCTTCGCTTGGGAACACACTGCCACTGAGGAGACTTCACCTGAAGCGCGATGACACGCTTTGCAGTCCAAGGGACTGGACGGGCAACTTAACTCAGAAGCTCCAACTGCCTTCTAGTCGGCCTTGGTTCTAAGTTCTTTCCTTCCTGCAATGGGAACACACGGCCGCATAGGCCTCTTGGCCTTCGGAGCGTTTCTACGTGTTGGAAGCAGCAGGGCCTTAGCCTGCACTTTACGTAGAGCTTGCAACTTGGCGTAGAGTCCGCCTTGGTTCTAAGTCCTTGCCTGAGCTGCGAACACGCTGCCGCTTATGAGGCTTCACCTGAAGAGCGAGGCTACCTTTTGGAAGCCTAATGGACTTGGCGTGCACTTCACACAGAGAGTCCAAGTCGGCTTCAGGCCGCCCTTGTTCTCACTTCTTTCCTCACCTGCGAGAACACGGCCAGAAGGCGGTTGCGTCGTACGCGGCGCTTGGCGTTTTGGACGCAGAGGCGCATTGGCGAGCACTTCACTCAGAGTCTCCAACCTGCCTTGGCGTCCGCCTTTGTTCTAACACCTTCCCGCAAGTGGGAGAACACTGCCCTCCAGTAGTGTTCGCCTTCGCTGCGTTTGTACGTTTGGGAAGCCTAAGGGCCTTCCCTGGAACTCAACTCGGTGTAGCCAACAGGCTTCTAGTCCGCCCCTGTTCTTAATGTCTTTCCTCCCCTGGGATCTCACGGCCCCCCCCCCTCCCAGGAGACGTCACCTGAGGAGCGATGTTACGTTTTGGAAGCAAAAGGGGACCTGGGGTGCCCTGCCCTGAGAGTGTCCAACTTGCCTCCAGTGCGGCCTTGCTCTAACTTCTTTCCGCAGCAGGGAACACGCTGCCCCATAGGAAACTTCACTTCAGGTCGAGTTTCCGTTGTGGAAGCCTAAGGGTCTGGGCCTGCACTTAACTCGCAGTGTGCAACTTGCCTAGGGTGCGCCCCAGGTTCCAACTTCTTTCCGCAGCCGGGAGCAAACTGCCCCTTGGGAATCCTCCCTTTGAAGGTCGCGTTCACGTTTTGGAAGCCGCAGCGTCTTTGCGTGCCCTTAACTCGGAGTATCCAACAAGCTTCTAGTACGCCCTTCTTCTCAAGTCTTCCCTTCGCTTGGGAACACACTGCCACTGAGGAGACTTCACCTGAAGCGCGATGACACGCTTTGCAGCCCAAGGGACTGGACGGGCAACTTAACTCAGAAGCTCCAACTGCCTTCTAGTCGGCCTTGGTTCTAAGTTCTTTCCTTCCTGCAATGGGAACACACGGCCGCATAGGCCTCTTGGCCTTCGGAGCGTTTCTACGTGTTGGAAGCAGCAGGGCCTTAGCCTGCACTTTACGTAGAGCTTGCAACTTGGCGTAGAGTCCGCCTTGGTTCTAAGTTCTTGCCTGAGCTGCGAACACGCTGCCGCTTATGAGGCTTCACCTGAAGAGCGAGGCTACCTTTTGGAAGCCTAATGGACTTGGCGTGCACTTCACACAGAGAGTCCAAGTCGACTTCAGGCCGCCATTTTTCTCACTTCTTTCCTCACCTGCGAGAACACGGCCAGAAGGCGGTTGCGTCGTACGCGGCGCTTGGCGTTTTGGACGCAGAGGCGCATTGGCGAGCACTTCACTCAGAGTCTCCAACCTGTCTTGGCGTCCGCCTTTGTTCTAACACCTTTCCGCAACTGGGAGAACACTGCCCTCTAGTAGTGTTCGCCTTCGCTGCATTTGTAGGTTTGGGAAGCCTAAGGGCCTTCCCTGGAACTCAACTCGGTGTAGCCAACAGGCTTCTAGTCCGCCCCTGTTCTTAATGTCTTTCCTCCCCTGGGATCTCACGCCCCCCCCGCCCAGGAGACGTCACCTGAGGAGCGATGATACGTTTTGGAAGCAAAAGGGGACCTGGGGTGCCCTGCCCTGAGAGTGTCCAACTTGCCTCCAGTGCGGCCTTGCTCTAACTTATTTCCGCTGCAGGGAACACGCTGCCACATAGGAAACTTCACTTCAGGTCGAGTTTACGTTGTGGAAGCCTAAGGGTCTGGGCCTGCACTTAACTCGCAGGGTGCAACTTGCCTAGGGTGCGCCCCAGGTTCCAACTTCTTTCCACAGCCGGGAGCAAACTGCCCCTTGGGAATCCTCCCTTTGAAGGTCGCGTTCACGTTTTGGGAGCCGCAGCGTCTTTGCGTGCCCTTAACTCGGAGTATCCAACAAGCTTCTAGTACGCCCTTCTTCTCAAGTCTTCCCTTCGCTTGGGAACACACTGCCACTGAGGAGACTTCACCTGAAGCGCGATGACACGCTTTGCAGCCCAAGGGACTGGACGGGCAACTTAACTCAGAAGCTCCAACTGCCTTCTAGTCGGCCTTGGTTCTAAGTTCTTTCCTTCCTGCAATGGGAACACACGGCCGCATAGGCCTCTTGGCCTTCGGAGCGTTTCTACGTGTTGGAAGCAGCAGGGCCTTAGCCTGCACTTTACGTAGAACTTGCAACTTGGCGTAGAGTCCGCCTTGGTTCTAAGTCCTTGCCTGAGCTGCGAACACGCTGCCGCTTATGAGGCTTCACCTGAAGAGCGAGGCTACCTTTTGGAAGCCTCATGGACTTGGCGTGCACTTCACACAGAGAGTCCAAGTCGGCTTCAGGCCGCCCTTGTTCTCACTTCTTTCCTCACCTGCGAGAACACGGCCAGAAGGCGGTTGCGTCGTACGCGGCGCTTGGCGTTTTGGACGCAGAGGCGCATTGGCGAGCACTTCCCTCAGAGTCTCCAACCTGCCTTGGCGTCCGCCTTTGTTCTAACACCTTTCCGCAACTGGGAGAACACTGCCCTCTAGTAGTGTTCGCCTTCGCTGCGTTTGTACGTTTGGGAAGCCTAAGGGCCTTCCCTGGAACTCAACTCGGTGTAGCCAACAGGCTTCTAGTCCGCCCCTGTTCTTAAGGTCTTTCCTCCCCTGGGATCTCACGGGCCCCCCCCCGCAGGAGACGTCACCTGAGGAGCGAGGATACGTTTTAGAAGCAAAAGGGGACCTGGGGTGCCCTGCCCTGAGAGTGTCCAACTTGCCTCCAGTGCGGCCTTGCTCTAACTTCTTTCCGCAGCAGGGAACACGCTGCCCGATTGGAAACTTCACTTCAGGTCGAGTTTACGTTGTGGAAGCCTAAGGGTCTGGGCCTGCACTTAACTCGCAGTGTGCAACTTGCCTAGGGTGCGCCCCAGGTTCCAACTTCTTTCCACAGCCGGGAGCAAACTGCCCCTTGGGAATCCTCCCTTTGAAGGTCGCGTTCACGTTTTGGAAGCCGCAGCGTCTTTGCGTGCCCTTAACTCGGAGTATCCAACAAGCTTCTAGTACGCCCTTCTTCTCAAGTCTTCCCTTCGCTTGGGAACACACTGCCACTGAGGAGACTTCACCTGAAGCGCGATGACACGCTTTGCAGCCCAAGGGACTGGACGGGCAACTTAACTCAGAAGCTCCAACTGCCTTCTAGTCGGCCTTGGTTCTAAGTTCTTTCCTTCCTCCAATGGGAACACACGGCCGCATAGGCCTCTTGGCCTTCGGAGCGTTTCTACGTGTTGGAAGCAGCAGGGCCTTAGCCTGCACTTTACGTAGAGCTTGCAACTTGGCGTAGAGTCCGCCTTGGTTCTAAGTTCTTGCCTGAGCTGCGAACACGCTGCCGCTTATGAGGCTTCACCTGAAGAGCGAGGCTACCTTTTGGAAGCCTAATGGACTTGGCGTGCACTTCACACAGAGAGTCCAAGTCGGCTTCAGGCCGCCCTTGTTCTCACTTCTTTCCTCACCTGCGAGAACACGCCCAGAAGGCGGTTGCGTCGTACGCGGCGCTTGGCGTTTTGGACGCAGAGGCGCATTGGCGAGCACTTCCCTCAGAGTCTCCAACCTGCCTTGGCGTCCGCCTTTGTTCTAACACCTTTCCGCAATTGGGAGAACACTGCCCTCTAGTAGTGTTCGCCTTCGCTGCGTTTGTACGTTTGGGAAGCATAAGGCCCTTCCCTGGAACTCAACTCGGTGTAGCCAACAGGCTTCTAGTCCGCCCCTGTTCTTAAGGTCTTTCCTCCCCTGGGATCTCACGGGCCCCCCCCCCCCAGGAGACGTCACCTGAGGAGCGATGATACGTTTTGGAAGCAAAAGGGGACCTGGGGTGCCCTGCCCTGAGAGTGTCCAACTTGCCTCCAGTGCGGCCTTGTTCTAACTTCTTTCCGCAGCAGGGAACACGCTGCCCCATAGGAAACTTCACTTCAGGTCGAGTTTACGTTGTGGAAGACTAAGGGTCTGGGCCTGCACTTAACTCGCAGTGTGCAACTTGCCTAGGGTGCGCCCCAGGTTCCAACTTCTTTCCACAGCCGGGAGCAAACTGCCCCTTGGGAATCCTCCCTTTGAAGGTCGCGTTCACGTTTTGGAAGCCGCAGCGTCTTTGCGTGCCCTTAACTCGGAGTATCCAACAAGCTTCTAGTACGCCCTTCTTCTCAAGTCTTCCCTTCGCTTGGGAACACACTGCCACTGAGGAGACTTCACCTGAAGCGCGATGACACGCTTTGCAGCCCAAGGGACTGGACGGGCAACTTAACTCAGAAGCTCCAACTGCCTTCTAGTCGGCCTTGGTTCTAAGTTCTTTCCTTCCTGCAATGGGAACACACGGCCGCATAGGCCTCTTGGCCTTCGGAGCGTTTCTACGTGTTGGAAGCAGCAGGGCCTTAGCCTGCACTTTCCGTAGAGCTTGCAACTTGGCGTAGAGTCCGCCTTGGTTCTAAGTCCTTGCCTGAGCTGCGAACACGCTGCCGCTTATGAGGCTTCACCTGAAGAGCGAGGCTACCTTTTGGAAGCCTAATCGACTTGGCGTGCACTTCACACAGAGAGTCCAAGTCGGCTTCAGGCCGCCCTTGTTCTCACTTCTTTCCTCACCTGCGAGAACACGGCCAGAAGGCGGTTGCGTCGTACGCGGCGCTTGGCGTTTTGGACGCAGAGGCGCATTGGCGAGCACTTCACTCAGTGTCTCCAACCTGCCTTGGCGTCCGCCTTTGTTCTAACACCTTTCCGCAACTGGGAGAACACTGCCCTCTAGTAGTGTTCGCCTTCGCTGCGTTTGTAGGTTTGGGAAGCCTAAGGGCCTTCCCTGGAACTCAACTCGGTGTAGCCAACAGGCTTCTAGTCCGCCCCTGTTCTTAAGGTCTTTCCTCCCCTGGGATCTCAGGGGCCCCCTCCCAGGAGACGTCACCTGAGGAGCGAGGATACGTTTTAGAAGCAAAAGGGGTCCTGGGGTGCCCTGCCCTGAGAGTGTCCAACTTGCCTCCAGTGCGGCCTTGCTCTAACTTCTTTCCGCAGCAGGGAACACGCTGCCCCATAGGAAACTTCACTTCATGTCGAGTTTACGTTGTGGAAGCCTAAGGGTCTGGGCCTGCACTTAACTCGCAGTGTGCAACTTGCCTAGGGTGCGCCCCAGGTTCCAACTTCTTTCCACAGCCGGGAGCAAACTGCCCCTTGGGAATCCTCCCTTTGAAGTTCGCGTTCACGTTTTGGAAGCCGCAGCGTCTTTGCGTGCCCTTAACTCTGAGTATCCAACAAGCTTCTAGTACGCCCTTCTTCTCAAGTCTTCCCTTCGCTTGGGAACACACTGCCACTGAGGAGACTTCACCTGAAGCGCGATGACACGCTTTGCAGCCCAAGGGACTGGACGGGCAACTTAACTCAGAAGCTCCAACTGCCTTCTAGTCGGCCTTGGTTCTAAGTTCTTTCCTTCCTGCAATGGGAACACACGGCCGCATAGGCCTCTTGGCCTTCGGAGCGTTTCTACGTGTTGGAAGCAGCAGGGCCTTAGCCTGCACTTTACGTAGAGCTTGCAACTTGGCGTAGAGTCCGCCTTGGTTCTAAGTTCTTGCCTGAGCTGCGAACACGCTGCCGCTTATGAGGCTTCACCTGAAGAGCGAGGCTACCTTTTGGAAGCCTAATGGACTTGGCGTGCACTTCACACAGAGAGTCCAAGTCGGCTTCAGGCCGCCCTTGTTCTCACTTCTTTCCTCACCTGCGAGAACACGGCCAGAAGGCGGTTGCGTCGTACGCGGCGCTTGGCGTTTTGGACGCAGAGGCGCATTGGCGAGCACTTCCCTCAGAGTCTACAACCTGCCTTGGCGTCCGCCTTTGTTCTAACACCTTTCCGCAACTGGGAGAACACTGCCCTCAAGTAGTGTTCGCCTTCGCTGCATTTGTAGGTTTGGGAAGCCTAAGGGCCTTCCCTGGAACTCAACTCGGTGTAGCCAACAGGCTTCTAGTCCGCCCCTGTTCTTAAGGTCTTTCCTCCCCTGGGATCTCACGGGCCCCCGCCCCCCAGGAGACGTCACCTGAGGAGCGATGATACGTTTTGGAAGCAAAAGGGGACCTGGGGTGCCCTGCCCTGAGAGTGTCCAACTTGCCTCCAGTGCGGCCTTGCTCTAACTTATTTCCGCTGCAGGGAACACGCTGCCCCATAGGAAACTTCACTTCAGGTCGAGTTTACGTTGTGGAAGCCTAAGGGTCTGGGCCTGCACTTAACTCGCAGTGTGCAACTTGCCTAGGGTGCGCCCCAGGTTCCAACTTCTTTCCACAGCCGGGAGCAAACTGCCCCTTGGGAATCCTCCCTTTGAAGGTCGCGTTCACGTTTTGGAAGCCGCAGCGTCTTTGCGTGCCCTTAACTCGGAGTATCCAACAAGCTTCTAGTACGCCCTTCTTCTCAAGTCTTCCCTTCGCTTGGGAACACACTGCCACTGAGGAGACTTCACCTGAAGCGCGATGACACGCTTTGCAGCCCAAGGGACTGGACGGGCAACTTAACTCAGAAGCTCCAACTGCCTTCTAGTCGGCCTTGGTTCTAAGTTCTTTCCTTCCTGCAATGGGAACACACGGCCGCATAGGCCTCTTGGCCTTCGGAGCGTTTCTACGTGTTGGAAGCAGCAGGGCCTTAGCCTGCACTTTACGTAGAGCTTGCAACTTGGCGTAGAGTCCGCCTTGGTTCTAAGTTCTTGCCTGAGCTGCGAACACGCTGCCGCTTATGAGGCTTCACCTGAAGAGCGAGGCTACCTTTTGGAAGCCTAATGGACTTGGCGTGCACTTCACACAGAGAGTCCAAGTCGGCTTCAGGCCGCCCTTGTTCTCACTTCTTTCCTCACCTGCGAGAACACGCCCAGAAGGCGGTTGCGTCGTACGCGGCGCTTGGCGTTTTGGACGCAGAGGCGCATTGGCGAGCACTTCACTCAGAGTCTCCAACCTGCCTTGGCGTCCGCCTTTGTTCTAACACCTTTCCGCAATTGGGAGAACACTGCCCTCTAGTAGTGTTCGCCTTCGCTGCGTTTGTACGTTTGGGAAGCATAAGGCCCTTCCCTGGAACTCAACTCGGTGTAGCCAACAGGCTTCTAGTCCGCCCCTGTTCTTAAGGTCTTTCCTCCCCTGGGATCTCACGGGCCCCCCCCCCCCAGGATACGTCACCTGAGGAGCGATGATACGTTTTGGAAGCAAAAGGGGACCTGGGGTGCCCTGCCCTGAGAGTGTCCAACTTGCCTCCAGTGCGGCCTTGTTCTAACTTCTTTCCGCAGCAGGGAACACGCTGCCCCATAGGAAACTTCACTTCAGGTCGAGTTTACGTTGTGGAAGACTAAGGGTCTGGGCCTGCACTTAACTCGCAGTGTGCAACTTGCCTAGGGTGCGCCCCAGGTTCCAACTTCTTTCCACAGCCGGGAGCAAACTGCCCCTTGGGAATCCTCCCTTTGAAGGTCGCGTTCACGTTTTGGAAGCCGCAGCGTCTTTGCGTGCCCTTAACTCGGAGTATCCAACAAGCTTCTAGTACGCCCTTCTTCTCAAGTCTTCCCTTCGCTTGGGAACACACTGCCACTGAGGAGACTTCACCTGAAGCGCGATGACACGCTTTGCAGCCCAAGGGACTGGACGGGCAACTTAACTCAGAAGCTCCAACTGCCTTCTAGTCAGCCTTGGTTCTAAGTTCTTTCCTTCCTGCAATGGGAACACACGGCCGCATAGGCCTCTTGGCCTTCGGAGCGTTTCTACGTGTTGGAAGCAGCAGGGCCTTAGCCTGCACTTTACGTAGAGCTTGCAACTTGGCGTAGAGTCCGCCTTGGTTCTAAGTCCTTGCCTGAGCTGCGAACACGCTGCCGCTTATGAGGCTTCACCTGAAGAGCGAGGCTACCTTTTGGAAGCCTAATCGACTTGGCGTGCACTTCACACAGAGAGTCCAAGTCGGCTTCAGGCCGCCCTTGTTCTCACTTCTTTCCTCACCTGCGAGAACACGGCCAGAAGGCGGTTGCGTCGTACGCGGCGCTTGGCGTTTTGGACGCAGAGGCGCATTGGCGAGCACTTCACTCAGTGTCTCCAACCTGCCTTGGCGTCCGCCTTTGTTCTAACACCTTTCCGCAACTGGGAGAACACTGCCCTCTAGTAGTGTTCGCCTTCGCTGCGTTTGTAGGTTTGGGAAGCCTAAGGGCCTTCCCTGGAACTCAACTCGGTGTAGCCAACAGGCTTCTAGTCCGCCCCTGTTCTTAAGGTCTTTCCTCCCCTGGGATCTCAGGGGCCCCCTCCCAGGAGACGTCACCTGAGGAGCGAGGATACGTTTTAGAAGCAAAAGGGGTCCTGGGGTGCCCTGCCCTGAGAGTGTCCAACTTGCCTCCAGTGCGGCCTTGCTCTAACTTCTTTCCGCAGCAGGGAACACGCTGCCCCATAGGAAACTTCACTTCATGTCGAGTTTACGTTGTGGAAGCCTAAGGGTCTGGGCCTGCACTTAACTCGCAGTGTGCAACTTGCCTAGGGTGCGCCCCAGGTTCCAACTTCTTTCCACAGCCGGGAGCAAACTGCCCCTTGGGAATCCTCCCTTTGAAGTTCGCGTTCACGTTTTGGAAGCCGCAGCGTCTTTGCGTGCCCTTAACTCTGAGTATCCAACAAGCTTCTAGTACGCCCTTCTTCTCAAGTCTTCCCTTCGCTTGGGAACACACTGCCACTGAGGAGACTTCACCTGAAGCGCGATGACACGCTTTGCAGCCCAAGGGACTGGACGGGCAACTTAACTCAGAAGCTCCAACTGCCTTCTAGTCGGCCTTGGTTCTAAGTTCTTTCCTTCCTGCAATGGGAACACACGGCCGCATAGGCCTCTTGGCCTTCGGAGCGTTTCTACGTGTTGGAAGCAGCAGGGCCTTAGCCTGCACTTTACGTAGAGCTTGCAACTTGGCGTAGAGTCCGCCTTGGTTCTAAGTTCTTGCCTGAGCTGCGAACACGCTGCCGCTTATGAGGCTTCACCTGAAGAGCGAGGCTACCTTTTGGAAGCCTAATGGACTTGGCGTGCACTTCACACAGAGAGTCCAAGTCGGCTTCAGGCCGCCCTTGTTCTCACTTCTTTCCTCACCTGCGAGAACACGGCCAGAAGGCGGTTGCGTCGTACGCGGCGCTTGGCGTTTTGGACGCAGAGGCGCATTGGCGAGCACTTCCCTCAGAGTCTACAACCTGCCTTGGCGTCCGCCTTTGTTCTAACACCTTTCCGCAACTGGGAGAACACTGCCCTCAAGTAGTGTTCGCCTTCGCTGCATTTGTAGGTTTGGGAAGCCTAAGGGCCTTCCCTGGAACTCAACTCGGTGTAGCCAACAGGCTTCTAGTCCGCCCCTGTTCTTAAGGTCTTTCCTCCCCTGGGATCTCACGGGCCCCCCCCCCCCAGGAGACGTCACCTGAGGAGCGATGATACGTTTTGGAAGCAAAAGGGGACCTGGGGTGCCCTGCCCTGAGAGTGTCCAACTTGCCTCCAGTGCGGCCTTGCTCTAACTTATTTCCGCTGCAGGGAACACGCTGCCCCATAGGAAACTTCACTTCAGGTCGAGTTTACGTTGTGGAAGCCTAAGGGTCTGGGCCTGCACTTAACTCGCAGGGTGCAACTTGCCTAGGGTGCGCCCCAGGTTCCAACTTCTTTCCACAGCCGGGAGCAAACTGCCCCTTGGGAATCCTCCCTTTGAAGGTCGCGTTCACGTTTTGGAAGCCGCAGCGTCTTTGCGTGCCCTTAACTCGGAGTATCCAACAAGCTTCTAGTACGCCTTCTTCTCAAGTCTTCCCTTCGCTTGGGAACACACTGCCACTGAGGAGACTTCCCCTGAAGCGCGATGACACGCTTTGCAGCCCAAGGGACTGGACGGGCAACTTAACTCAGAAGCTCCAACTGCCTTCTAGTCGGCCTTGGTTCTAAGTTCTTTCCTTCCTGCAATGGGAACACACGGCCGCATAGGCCTCTTGGCCTTCGGAGCGTTTCTACG
Source organism: Meles meles (assembly GCF_922984935.1). NCBI lineage: Eukaryota > Metazoa > Chordata > Mammalia > Carnivora > Mustelidae > Meles > Meles meles. Next base: position 115,915,549 of record NC_060074.1, on the reverse strand, counting down.
TGTTGGAAGCAGCAGGGCCTTAGCCTGCACTTTACGTAGAGCTTGCAACTTGGCGTAGAGTCCGCCTTGGTTCTAAGTCCTTGCCTGAGCTGCGAACACGCTGCCGCTTATGAGGCTTCACCTGAAGAGCGAGGCTACCTTTTGGAAGCCTAATGGACTTGGCGTGCACTTCACACAGAGAGTCCAAGTCGGCTTCAGGCCGCCCTTGTTCTCACTTCTTTCCTCACCTGCGAGAACACGGCCAGAAGGCGGTTGCGTCGTACGCGGCGCTTGGCGTTTTGGACGCAGAGGCGCATTGGCGAGCACTTCACTCAGAGTCTCCAACCTGCCTTGGCGTCCGCCTTTGTTCTAACACCTTTCCGCAACTGGGAGAACACTGCCCTCTAGTAGTGTTCGCCTTCGCTGCGTTTGTACGTTTGGGAAGCCTAAGGGCCTTCCCTGGAACTCAACTCGGTGTAGCCAACAGGCTTCTAGTCCGCCCCTGTTCTTAAGGTCTTTCCTCCCCTGGGATCTCACGGCCCCCCCCCCCCCAGGAGACGTCACCTGAGGAGCGATGATACGTTTTGGAAGCAAAAGGGGACCTGGGGTGCCCTGCCCTGAGAGTGTCCAACTTGCCTCCAGTGCGGCCTTGCTCTAACTTCTTTCCGCAGCAGGGAACACGCTGCCCCATAGGAAACTTCACTTCAGGTCGAGTTTACGTTGTGGAAGCCTAAGGGTCTGGGCCTGCACTTAACTCGCAGTGTGCAACTTGCCTAGGGTGCGCCCCAGGTTCCAACTTCTTTCCACAGCCGGGAGCAAACTGCCCCTTGGGAATCCTCCCTTTGAAGGTCGCGTTCACGTTTTGGAAGCCGCAGCGTCTTTGCGTGCCCTTAACTCGGAGTATCCAACAAGCTTCCAGTACGCCCTTCTTCTCAAGTCTTCCCTTCGCTTGGGAACACACTGCCACTGAGGAGACTTCACCTGAAGCGCGATGACACGCTTTGCAGCCCAAGGGACTGGACGGGCAACTTCACTCAGAAGCTCCAACTGCCTTCTAGTCGGCCTTGGTTCTAAGTTCTTTCCTTCCTGCAATGGGAACACACGGCCGCATAGGCCTCTTGGCCTTCGGAGCGTTTCTACGTGTTGGAAGCAGCAGGGCCTTAGCCTGCACTTTACGTAGAGCTTGCAACTTGGCGTAGAGTCCGCCTTGGTTCTAAGTTCTTGCCTGAGCTGCGAACACGCTGCCGCTTATGAGGCTTCACCTGAAGAGCGAGGCTACCTTTTGGAAGCCTAATGGACTTGGCGTGCACTTCACACAGAGAGTCCAAGTCGGCTTCAGGCCGCCCTTGTTCTCACTTCTTTCCTCACCTGCGAGAACACGGCCAGAAGGCGGTTGCGTCGTACGCGGCGCTTGGCGTTTTGGACGCAGAGGCGCATTGGCGAGCACTTCACTCAGAGTCTCCAACCTGCCTTGGCGTCCGCCTTTGTTCTAACACCTTTCCGCAACTGGGAGAACACTGCCCTCTATTAGTGTTCGCCTTCGCTGCGTTTGTACGTTTGGGAAGCTTAAGGGCCTTCCCTGGAACTCAACTCGGTGTAGCCAACAGGCATCTAGTCCGCCCCTGTTCTTAAGGTCTTTCCTCCCATGGGATCTCACGCCCCCCCCCCAGGAGACGTCACCTGAGGAGCGATGATATGTTTTGGAAGCAAAAGGGGACCTGGGGTGCCCTGCCCTGAGAGTGTCCAACTTGCCTCCAGTGCGGCCTTGTTCTAACTTCTTTCCGCAGCAGGGAACACGCTGCCCCATAGGAAACTTCACTTCAGGTCGAGTTTACGTTGTGGAAGACTAAGGGTCTGGGCCTGCACTTAACTCGCAGTGTGCAACTTGCCTAGGGTGCGCCCCAGTTTCCAACTTCTTTCCACAGCCGGGAGCAAACTGCCCCTTGGGAATCCTCCCTTTGAAGGTCGCGTTCACGTTTTGGAAGCCGCAGCGTCTTTGCGTGCCCTTAACTCGGAGTATCCAACAAGCTTCTAGTACGCCCTTCTTCTCAAGTCTTCCCTTCGCTTGGGAACACACTGCCACTGAGGAGACTTCCCCTGAAGCGCGATGACACGCTTTGCAGCCCAAGGGACTGGACGGGCAACTTAACTCAGAAGCTCCAACTGCCTTCTAGTCGGCCTTGTTTCTAAGTTCTTTCCTTCCTGCAATGGGAACACACGGCCGCATAGGCCTCTTGGCCTTCGGAGCGTTTCTACGTGTTGGAAGCAGCAGGGCCTTAGCCTGCACTTTACGTAGAGCTTGCAACTTGACGTAGAGTCCGCCTTGGTTCTAAGTCCTTGCCTGAGCTGCGAACACGCTGCCGCTTATGAGGCTTCACCTGAAGAGCGAGGCTACCTTTTGGAAGCCTAAACGACTTGGCGTGCACTTCACACAGAGAGTCCAAGTCGGCTTCAGGCCGCCCTTGTTCTCACTTCTTTCCTCACCTGCGAGAACACGGCCAGAAGGCGGTTGCGTCATACGCGGCGCTTGGCGTTTTGGACGCAGAGGCGCATTGGCGAGCACTTCACTCAGAGTCTCCAACCTGCCTTGGCGTCCGCCTTTGTTCTAACACCTTTCCGCAACTGGGAGAACACTGCCCTCTAGTAGTGTTCGCCTTCGCTGCGTTTGTACGTTTGGGAAGCCTAAGGGCCTTCCCTGGAACTCAACTCGGTGTAGCCAACAGGCTTCTAGTCCGCCCCTGTTCTTAAGGTCTTTCCTCCCCTGGGATCTCACGGCCCCCCCCCAGGAGACGTCACCTGAGGAGCGATGATACGTTTTGGAAGCAAAAGGGGACCTGGGGTGCCCTGACCTGAGAGTGTCCAACTTGCCTCCAGTGCGGCCTTGCTCTAACTTCTTTCCGCAGCAGGGAACACGCTGCCCCATAGGAAACTTCACTTCAGGTCGAGTTTACGTTGTGGAAGCCTAAGGGTCTGGGCCTGCACTTAACTCGCAGTGTGCAACTTGCCTAGGGTGCGCCCCAGGTTCCAACTTCTTTCCACAGCCGGGAGCAAACTGCCCCTTGGGAATCCTCCCTTTGAAGGTCGCGTTCACGTTTTGGAAGCCGCAGCGTCTTTGCGTGCCCTTAACTCGGAGTATCCAACAAGCTTCTAGTACGCCCTTCTTCTCAAGTCTTCCCTTCGCTTGGGAACACACTGCCACTGAGGAGACTTCACCTGAAGCGCGATGACACGCTTGCAGCCCAAGGGACTGGACGGGCAACTTAACTCAGAAGCTCAAACTGCCTTCGAGTCGGCCTTGGTTCTAAGTTCTTTCCTTCCTGCAATGGGAACACACGGCCGCATAGGCCTCTTGGCCTTCGGAGCGTTTCTACGTGTTGGAAGCAGCAGGGCCTTAGCCTGCACTTTACGTAGAGCTTGCAACTTGGCGTAGAGTCCGCCTTGGTTCTAAGTTCTTGCCTGAGCTGCGAACACGCTGCCGCTTATGAGGCTTCACCTGAAGAGCGAGGCTACCTTTTGGAAGCCTAATGGACTTGGCGTGCACTTCACACAGAGAGTCCAAGTCGGCTTCAGGCCGCCCTTGTTCTCACTTCTTTCCTCACCTGCGAGAACACGGCCAGAAGGCGGTTGCGTCGTACGCGGCGCTTGGCGTTTTGGACGCAGAGGCGCATTGGCGAGCACTTCACTCAGAGTCTCCAACCTGCCTTGGCGTCCGCCTTTGTTCTAACACCTTTCCGCAACTGGGAGAACACTGCCCTCTAGTAGTGTTCGCCTTCGCTGCGTTTGTACGTTTGGGAAGCCTAAGGGCCTTCCCTGGAACTCAACTCGGTGTAGCCAACAGGCTTCTAGTCCGCCCCTGTTCTTAAGGTCTTTCCTCCCCTGGGATCTCACGGGCCCCCCCCCCCCCAGGAGACGTCACCTGAGGAGCGATGATACGTTTTGGAAGCAAAAGGGGACCTGGGGTGCCCTGCCCTGAGAGTGTCCAACTTGCCTCCAGTGCGGCCTTGCTCTAACTTCTTTCCGCAGCAGGGAACACGCTGCCCCATAGGAAACTTCACTTCAGGTCGAGTTTACGTTGTGGAAGCCTAAGGGTCTGGGCCTGCACTTAACTCGCAGTGTGCAACTTGCCTAGGGTGCGCCCCAGGTTCCAACTTCTTTCCACAGCCGGGAGCAAACTGCCCCTTGGAAATCCTCCCTTTGAAGGTCGCGTTCACGTTTTGGAAGCCGCAGCGTCTTTGCGTGCCCTTAACTCGGAGTATCCAACAAGCTTCTAGTACGCCCTTCTTCTCAAGTCTTCCCTTCGCTTGGGAACACACTGCCACTGAGGAGACTTCACCTGAAGCGCGATGACACGCTTTGCAGCCCAAGGGACTGGACGGGCAACTTAACTCAGAAGCTCCAACTGCCTTCTAGTCGGCCTTGGTTCTAAGTTCTTTCCTTCCTGCAATGGGAACACACGGCCGCATAGGCCTCTTGGCCTTCGGAGCGTTTCTACGTGTTGGAAGCAGCAGGACCTTAGCCTGCACTTTACGTAGAGCTTGCATCTTGGCGTAGAGTCCGCCTTGGTTCTAAGTTCTTGCCTGAGCTGCGAACACGCTGCCGCTTATGAGGCTTCACCTGAAGAGCGAGGCTACCTTTTGGAAGCCTAATGGACTTGGCGTGCACTTCACACAGAGAGTCCAAGTCGGCTTCAGGCCGCCCTTGTTCTCACTTCTTTCCTCACCTGCGAGAACACGCCCAGAAGGCGGTTGCGTCGTACGCGGCGCTTGGCGTTTTGGACGCAGAGGCGCAATGGCGAGCACTTCAATCAGAGTCTCCAACCTGCCTTGGCGTCCGCCTTTGTTCTAACACCTTTCCGCAACTGGGAGAACACTGCCCTCTAGTAGTGTTCGCCTTCGCTGCGTTTGTCCGTTTGGGAAGCCTAAGGGCTTTCCCTGGAACTCAACTCGGTGTAGCCAACAGGCTTCTAGTCCGCCCCTGTTCTTAAGGTCTTTCCTCCCCTGGGATCTCACGGGCCCCCCCCCCAGGAGACGTCACCTGAGGAGCGATGATACGTTTTGGAAGCAAAAGGGGACCTGGGGTGCCCTGCCCTGAGAGTGTCCAACTTGCCTCCAGTGCGGCCTTGCTCTAACTTCTTTCCGCAGCAGGGAACACGCTGCCACATAGGAAACTTCACTTCAGGTCGAGGTTACGTTGTGGAAGCCTAAGGATCTGGGCCTGCACTTAACTCGCAGTGTGCAACTTGCCTAGGGTGCGCCCCAGGTTCCAACTTCTTTCCACAGCCGGGAGCAAACTGCCCCTTGGAAATCCTCCCTTTGAAGGTCGCGTTCACGTTTTGGAAGCCGCAGCGTCTTTGCGTGCCCTTAACTCGGAGTATCCAACAAGCTTCTAGTACGCCCTTCTTCTCAAGTCTTCCCTTCGCTTTGGAACACACTGCCACTGAGGAGACTTCACCTGAAGCGCGATGACACGCTTTGCAGCCCAAGGGACTGGACGGGCAACTTAACTCAGAAGCTCCAACTGCCTTCTAGTCGGCCTTGGTTCTAAGTTCTTTCCTTCCTGCCATGGGAACACACGGCCGCATAGGCCTCTTGGCCTTCGGAGCGTTTCTACGTGTTGGAAGCAGCAGGACCTTAGCCTGCACTTTACGTAGAGCTTGCATCTTGGCGTAGAGTCCGCCTTGGTTCTAAGTTCTTGCCTGAGCTGCGAACACGCTGCCGCTTATGAGGCTTCACCTGAAGAGCGAGGCTACCTTTTGGAAGCCTAATTGACTTGGCGTGCACTTCACACAGAGAGTCCAAGACGGCTTCAGGCCGCCCTTGTTCTCACTTCTTTCCTCACCTGCGAGAACACGCCCAGAAGGCGGTTGCGTCGTACGCGGCGCTTGGCGTTTTGGACGCAGAGGCGCAATGGCAAGCACTTCAATCAGAGTCTCCAACCTGCCTTGGCGTCCGCCTTTGTTCTAACACCTTTCCGCAACTGGGAGAACACTGCCCTCTAGTAGTGTTCGTCTTCGCTGCGTTTGTAGGTTTGGGAAGCCTAAGGGCCTTCCCTGGAACTCAACTCGGTGTAGCCAACAGGCTTCTAGTCCGCCCCTGTTCTAAGGTCTTTCCTCCCCTGGGATCTCACGGCCCTCCCCCCCCAGGAGACGTCACCTTAGGAGCGATGATACGTTTTGGAAGCAAAAGGGGACCTGGGGTGCCCTGCCCTGAGAGTGTCCAACTTGCCTCCAGTGCGGCCTTGTTCTACTTCTTTCCGCAGCAGGGAAAACGCTGCCACATAGGAAACTTCACTTCAGGTCGAGTTTACGTTGTGAAAGCCTAAGTGTCTGGGCCTGCACTTAACTCGCAGGGTGCAACTTGCCTAGGGTGCGCCCCAGGTTCCAACTTCTTTCCACAGCCGGGAGCAAATTGCCCCTTGGGAATCCGCCCTTTGAAGGTCGCGTTCACGTTTTGGAAGCCGCAGCGTCTTTGCGTGCCCCTTAACTCGGAGTATCCAACAAGCTTCTAGTACGCCCTTCTTCTCAAGTCTTCCCTTCGCTTGGGAACACACTGCCACTGAGGAGACTTCCCCTGAAGTGCGATGACACGCTTTGCAGCCCAAGGGACTGGACGGGCAACTTAACTCAGAAGCTCCAACTGCCTTCTAGTCGGCCTTGGTTCTAAGTTCTTTCCTTCCTGCAATGGGAACACACGGCCGCATAGGCCTCTTGGCCTTCGGAGCGTTTCTACGTGTTGGAAGCAGCAGGGCCTTAGCCTGCACTTTACGTAGAGCTTGCAACTTGGCGTAGAGTCCGCCTTGGTTCTAAGTTCTTGCCTGAGCTGCGAACACGCTGCCGCTTATGAGGCTTCACCTGAAGAGCGAGGCTACCTTTTGGAAGCCTAATGGACTTGGCGTGCACTTCACACAGAGAGTCCAAGTCGGCTTCAGGCCGCCCTTGTTCTCACTTCTTTCCTCACCTGCGAGAACACGCCCAGAAGGCGGTTGCGTCGTACGCGGCGCTTGGCGTTTTGGACGCAGAGGCGCATTGGCGAGCACTTCACTCAGAGTCTCCAACCTGCCTTGGCGTCCGCCTTTGTTCTAACACCTTTCCGCAACTGGGAGAACACTGCCCTCTAGTAGTGTTCGCCTTCGCTGCGTTTGTACGTTTGGGAAGCCTAAGGGCCTTCCCTGGAACTCAACTCGGTGTAGCCAACAGGCTTCTAGTCCGCCCCTGTTCTTAAGGTCATTCCCCCCCTGGGATCTCACGGCCCCCCCCCCCCCCAGGAGACGTCACCTGAGGAGCGATGATACGTTTTGGAAGCAAAAGGGGACCTGGGGTGCCCTGCCCTGAGAGTGTCCAACTTGCCTCCAGTGCGGCCTTGCTCTAACTTCTTTCCGCAGCAGGGAACACGCTGCCACATAGGAAACTTCACTTCAGGTCGAGTTTACGTTGTGGAAGCCTAAGGGTCTGGGCCTGCACTTAACTCGCAGTGTGCAACTTGCCTAGGGTGCGCCCGAAGTTCCAACTACTTTCCACAGCCGGGAGCAAACTGCCCCTTGGGAATCCTCCCTTTGAAGGTCGCGTTCACGTTTTGGAAGCCGCAGCGTCTTTGCGTGCCCTTAACTCGGAGTATCCAACAAGCTTCTAGTACGCCCTTCTTCTCAAGTCTTCCCTTCGCTTGGGAACACACTGCCACTGAGGAGACTTCACCTGAAGCGCGATGACACGCTTTGCAGCCCAAGGGACTGGACGGGCAACTTAACTCAGAAGCTCCAACTGCCTTCTAGTCGGCCTTGGTTCTAAGTTCTTTCCTTCCTGCAATGGGAACACACGGCCGCATAGGCCTCTTGGCCTTCGGAGCGTTTCTACGTGTTGGAAGCAGCAGGACCTTAGCCTGCACTTTACGTAGAGCTTGCATCTTGGCGTAGAGTCCGCCTTGGTTCTAAGTTCTTGCCTGAGCTGCAAACACGCTGCCGCTTATGAGGCTTCACCTGAAGAGCGAGGCTACCTTTTGGAAGCCTAATGGACTTGGCGTGCACTTCACACAGAGAGTCCAAGACGGCTTCAGGCCGCCCTTGTTCTCACTTCTTTCCTCACCTGCGAGAACACGCCCAGAAGGCGGTTGCGTCGTACGCGGCGCTTGGCGTTTTGGAAGCAGAGGCGCAATGGCGAGCACTTCAATCAGAGTCTCCAACCTGCCTTGGCGTCCGCCTTTGTTCTAACACCTTTCCGCAACTGGGAGAACACTGCCCTCTAGTAGTGTTCGTCTTCGCTGCGTTTGTAGGTTTGGGAAGCCTAAGAGCCTTCCCTGGAACTCAACTCGGTGTAGCCAACATGCTTCTAGTCCGCCCCTGTTCTATGGTCTTTCCTCCCCTGGCATCTCACGCCCCCCCCCCCAGGAGACGTCACCTTAGGAGCGATGATACGTTTTGGAAGCAAAAGGGGACCTGGGGTGCCCTGCCCTGAGAGTGTCCAACTTGCCTCCAGTGCGGCCTTGTTCTACTTCTTTCCGCAGCAGGGAAAACGCTGCCACATAGGAAACTTCACTTCAGGTCGAGTTTACGTTGTGGAAGCCTAAGGGTCTGGGCCTGCACTTAACTCGCAGGGTGCAACTTGCCTAGGGTGCGCCCCAGGTTCCAACTTCTTTCCACAGCCGGGAGCAAATTGCCCCTTGGGAATCCGCCCTTTGAAGGTCGCGTTCACGTTTTGGAAGCCGCAGCGTCTTTGCGTGCCCTTAACTCGGAGTATCCATCAAGCTTCTAGTACGCCCTTCTTCTCAAGTCTTCCCTTCGCTTGGGAACACACTGCCACTGAGGAGACTTCCCCTGAAGCGCGATGACACGCTTTGCAGCCCAAGGGACTGGACGGGCAACTTAACTCAGAAGCTCCAACTGCCTTCTAGTCGGCCTTGGTTCTAAGTTCTTTCCTTCCTGCAATGGGAACACACGGCCGCATAGGCCTCTTGGCCTTCGGAGCGTTTCTACGTGTTGGAAGCAGCAGGGCCTTAGCCTGCACTTTACGTAGAGCTTGCAACTTGGCGTAGAGTCCGCCTTGGTTCTAAGTTCTTGCCTGAGCTGCGAACACGCTGCCGCTTATGAGGCTTCACCTGAAGAGCGAGGCTACCTTTTGGAAGCCTAAAGAACTTGGCGTGCACTTCACACAGAGAGTCCAAGTCGGCTTCAGGCCACCCTTGTTCTCACTTCTTTCCTCACCTGCGAGAACACGGCCAGAAGGCGGTTGCGTCGTACGCGGCGCTTGGCGTTTTGGACGCAGAGGCGCATTGGCGAGCACTTCACTCAGAGTCTCCAACCTGCCTTGGCGTCCGCCTTTGTTCTAACACCTTTCCGCAACTGGGAGAACACTGCCCTCTAGTAGTGTTCGTCTTCGCTGCGTTTGTAGGTTTGGGAAGCCTAAGAGCCTTCCCTGGAACTCAACTCGGTGTAGCCAACATGCTTCTAGTCCGCCCCTGTTCTATGGTCTTTCCTCCCCTGGCATCTCACGCCCCCCCCCCCAGGAGACGTCACCTTAGGAGCGATGATACGTTTTGGAAGCAAAAGGGGACCTGGGGTGCCCTGCCCTGAGAGTGTCCAACTTGCCTCCAGTGCGGCCTTGTTCTAACTTCTTTCCGCAGCAGGGAACACGCTGCCACATAGGAAACTTCACTTCAGGTCGAGTTTACGTTGTGGAAGCCTAAGGGTCTGGGCCTGCACTTAACTCGCAGTGTGCAACTTGCCTAGGGTGCGCCCCAGGTTCCAACTTCTTTCCACAGCCGGGAGCAAACTGCCCCTTGGGAATCCTCCCTTGGAAGGTCGCGTTCACGTTTTGGAAGCCGCAGCGTCTTTGCGTGCCCTTAACTCGGAGTATCCAACAAGCTTCAAGTACGCCCTTCTTCTCAAGTCTTCCCTTCGCTTGGGAACACACTGCCACTGAGGAGACTTCACCTGAAGCGCGATGACACGCTTTGCAGCCCAAGGGACTGGACGGGCAACTTAACTCAGAAGCTCCAACTGCCTTCGAGTCGGCCTTGGTTCTAAGTTCTTTCCTTCCTGCAATGGGAACACACGGCCGCATAGGCCTCTTGGCCTTCGGAGCGTTTCTACGTGTTGGAAGCAGCAGGGCCTTAGCCTGCACTTTACGTAGAGCTTGCAACTTGGCGTAGAGTCCGCCTTGGTTCTAAGTTCTTGCCTGAGCTGCGAACACGCTGCCGCTTATGAGGCTTCACCTGAAGAGCGAGGCTACCTTTTGGAAGCCTAATGGACTTGGCGTGCACTTCACACAGAGAGTCCAAGTCGGCTTCAGGCCGCCCTTGTTCTCACTTCTTTCCTCACCTGCGAGAACACGGCCAGAAGGCGGTTGCGTCGTACGCGGCGCTTGGCGTTTTGGACGCAGATGCGCATTGGCGAACACTTCACTCAGAGTCTCCAACCTGCCTTGGCGTCCGCCTTTGTTCTAACACCTTTCCGCAACTGGGAGAACACTGCCCTCTAGTAGTGTTCGTCTTCGCTGCGTTTGTAGGTTTGGGAAGCCTAAGGGCCTTCCCTGGAACTCAACTCGGTGTAGCCAACAGGCTTCTAGTCCGCCCCTGTTCTTAAGGTCTTTCCTCCCCCGGGGTCTCACGCCCCCCCCCCCCAGGAGACGTCACCTTAGGAGCGATGATACGTTTTGGAAGCAAAAGGGGACCTGGGGTGCCCTGCCCTGAGAGTGTCCAACTTCCCTCCAGTGCGGCCTTGTTCTAACTTCTTTCCGCAGCAGGGAACACGCTGCCACATAGGAAACTTCACTTCAGGTCGAGTTTACGTTGTGGAAGCCTAAGGGTCTGGGCCTGCACTTAACTCGCAGTGTGCAACTTGCCTAGGGTGCGCCCCAGATTCCAACTTCTTTCCACAGCCGGGAGCAAACTGCCCGTCGGAAATCCTCCCTTTGAAGGTCGCGTTCACGTTTTGGAAGCCGCAGCGTCTTTGCGTGCCCTTAACTCGGAGTATCCAACAAGCTTCTAGTACGCCCTTCTTCTCAAGTCTTCCCTTCGCTTGGGAACACACTGCCACTGAGGAGACTTCCCCTGAAGCGCGATGACACGCTTTGCAGCCCAAGGGACTGGACGGGCAACTTAACTCAGAAGCTCCAACTGCCTTCTAGTCGGCCTTGGTTCTAAGTTCTTTCCTTCCTGCAATGGGAACACACGGCCGCATAGGCCTCTTGGCCTTCGGAGCGTTTCTACGTGTTGGAAGCAGCAGGACCTTAGCCTGCACTTTACGTAGAGCTTGCAACTTGGCGTAGAGTCCGCCTTGGTTCTAAGTTCTTGCCTGAGCTGCGAACACGCTGCCGCTTATGAGGCTTCACCTGAAGAGCGAGGCTACCTTTTGGAAGCCTAATGGACTTGGCGTGCACTTCACACAGAGAGTCCAAGTCGGCTTCAGGCCGCCCTTGTTCTCACTTCTTTCCTCACCTGCGAGAACACGGCCAGAAGGCGGTTGCGTCGTACGCGGCGCTTGGCGTTTTGGACGCAGAGGCGCATTGGCAAGCACTTCACTCAGAGTCTCCAACCTGCCTTGGCGTCCGCCTTTGTTCTAACACCTTTCCGAAACTGGGAGAACACTGCCCTCTAGTAGTGTTCGTCTTCGCTGTGTTTGTAGGTTTGGGAAGCCTAAGGGCCTTCCCTGGAACTCAACGCGGTGTAGCCAACAGGCTTCTAGTCCGCCCCTGTTCTAAGGTCTTTCCTCCCCTGGGATCTCACGCCCCCCCCCAGGAGACGTCACCTGAGGAGCGATGATACGTTTTGGAAGCAAAAGAGGACCTGGGGTGCCCTGTCCTGAGAGTGTCCAACTTGCCTCCAGTGCGGCCTTGTTCTAACTTCTTTCCGCAGCAGGGAACACGCTGCCACATAGGAAACTTCACTTCAGGTCGAGTTTACGTTGTGGAAGCCTAAGGGTCTGGGCCTGCACTTAACTCGCAGTGTGCAACTTGCCTAGGGTGCGCCCCAGGTTCCAACTTCTTTCCACAGCCGGGAGCAAACTGCCCCTTGGGAATCCTCCCTTGGAAGGTCGCGTTCACGTTTTGGAAGCCGCAGCGTCTTTGCGTGCCCTTAACTCGGAGTATCCAACAAGCTTCTAGTACGCCCTTCTTCTCAAGTCTTCCCTTCACTTGGGAACACACTGCCACTGAGGAGACTTCACCTGAAGCGCGATGACACGCTTTGCAGCCCAAGGGACTGGACGGGCAACTTAACTCAGAAGCTCCAACTGCCTTCTAGTCGGCCTTGGTTCTAAGTTCTTTCCTTCCTGCAATGGGAACACACGGCCGCATAGGCCTCTTGGCCTTCGGAGCGTTTCTACGTGTTGGAAGCAGCAGGGCCTTAGCCTGCACTTTACGTAGAGCTTGCAACTTGGCGTAGAGTCCGCCTTGGTTCTAAGTTCTTGCCTGAGCTGCGAACACGCTGCCGCTTATGAGGCTTCACCTGAAGAGCGAGGCTACCTTTTGGAAGCCTAATGGACTTGGCGTGCACTTCACACAGAGAGTCCAAGTCGGCTTCAGGCCGCCCTTGTTCTCACTTCTTTCCTCACCTGCGAGAACACGGCCAGAAGGCGGTTGCGTCGTACGCGGCGCTTGGCGTTTTGGACGCAGAGGCGCAATGGCGAGCACTTCAATCAGAGTCTCCAACCTGCCTTGGCGTCCGCCTTTGTTCTAACACCTTTCCACAACTGGGAGAACACTGCCCTCTAGTAGTGTTCGTCTTCGCTGCGTTTGTAGGTTTGGGAAGCCTAAGAGCCTTCCCTGGATCTCAACTCGGTGTAGCCAACAGGCTTCTAGTCCGCCCCTGTTCTAAGGTCTTTCCTCCCATGGGATCTCACGGCCCTCCCCCCCCAGGAGACGTCACCTTAGGAGCGATGATACGTTTTGGAAGCAAAAGGGGACCTGGGGTGCCCTGCCCTGAGAGTGTCCAACTTGCCTCCAGTGCGGCCTTGTTCTACTTCTTTCCGCAGCAGGGAAAACGCTGCCACATAGGAAACTTCACTTCAGGTCGAGTTTACGTTGTGGAAGCCTAAGGGTCTGGGCCTGCACTTAACTCGCAGGGTGCAACTTGCCTAGGGTGCGCCCCAGGTTCCAACTTCTTTCCACAGCCGGGAGCAAATTGCCCCTTGGGAATCCGCCCTTTGAAGGTCGCGTTCACGTTTTGGAAGCCGCAGCGTCTTTGCGTGCCCCTTAACTCGGAGTATCCAACAAGCTTCTAGTACGCCCTTCTTCTCAAGTCTTCCCTTCGCTTGGGAACACACTGCCACTGAGGAGACTTCCCCTGAAGCGCGATGACACGCTTTGCAGCCCAAGGGACTGGACGGGCAACTTAACTCAGAAGCTCCAACTGCCTTCTAGTCGGCCTTGGTTCTAAGTTCTTTCCTTCCTGCAATGGGAACACACGGCCGCATAGGCCTCTTGGCCTTCGGAGCGTTTCTACGTGTTGGAAGCAGCAGGACCTTAGCCTGCACTTTACGTAGAGCTTGCAACTTGGCGTAGAGTCCGCCTTGGTTCTAAGTTCTTGCCTGAGCTGCGAACACGCTGCCGCTTATGAGGCTTCACCTGAAGAGCGAGGCTACCTTTTGGAAGCCTAATGGACTTGGCGTGCACTTCACACAGAGAGTCCAAGTCGGCTTCAGGCCGCCCTTGTTCTCACTTCTTTCCTCACCTGCGAGAACACGGCCAGAAGGCGGTTGCGTCGTACGCGGCGCTTGGCGTTTTGGACGCAGAGGCGCATTGGCTAGCACTTCACTCAGAGTCTCCAACCTGCCTTGGCGTCCGCCTTTGTTCTAACACCTTTCCGAAACTGGGAGAACACTGCCCTCTAGTAGTGTTCGTCTTCGCTGTGTTTGTAGGTTTGGGAAGCCTAAGGTCCTTCCCTGGAACTCAACGCGGTGTAGCCAACAGGCTTCTAGTCCGCCCCTGTTCTAAGGTCTTTCCTCCCCTGGGATCTCACGCCCCCCCCCAGGAGACGTCACCTGAGGAGCGATGATACGTTTTGGAAGCAAAAGAGGACCTGGGGTGCCCTGTCCTGAGAGTGTCCAACTTGCCTCCAGTGCGGCCTTGTTCTAACTTCTTTCCGCAGCAGGGAACACGCTGCCACATAGGAAACTTCACTTCAGGTCGAGTTTACGTTGTGGAAGCCTAAGGGTCTGGGCCTGCCCTTAACTCGCAGTGTGCAACTTGCCTAGGGTGCGCCCCAGGTTCCAACTTCTTTCCACAGCCGGGAGCAAACTGCCCCTTGGGAATCCTCCCTTGGAAGGTCGCGTTCACGTTTTGGAAGCCGCAGCGTCTTTGCGTGCCCTTAACTCGGAGTATCCAACAAGCTTCTAGTACGCCCTTCTTCTCAAGTCTTCCCTTCACTTGGGAACACACTGCCACTGAGGAGACTTCACCTGAAGCGCGATGACACGCTTTGCAGCCCAAGGGACTGGACGGGCAACTTCACTCAGAAGCTCCAACTGCCTTCTAGTCGGCCTTGGTTCTAAGTTCTTTCCTTCCTGCAATGGGAACACACGGCCGCATAGGCCTCTTGGCCTTCGGAGCGTTTCTACGTGTTGGAAGCAGCAGGGCCTTAGCCTGCACTTTACGTAGAGCTTGCAACTTGGCGTAGAGTCCGCCTTGGTTCTAAGTTCTTGCCTGAGCTGCGAACACGCTGCCGCTTATGAGGCTTCACCTGAAGAGCGAGGCTACCTTTTGGAAGCCTAATGGACTTGGCGTGCACTTCACACAGAGAGTCCAAGTCGGCTTCAGGCCGCCCTTGTTCTCACTTCTTTCCTCACCTGCGAGAACACGGCCAGAAGGCGGTTGCGTCGTACGCGGCGCTTGGCGTTTTGGACGCAGAGGCGCAATGGCGAGCACTTCAATCAGAGTCTCCAACCTGCCTTGGCGTCCGCCTTTGTTCTAACACCTTTCCACAACTGGGAGAACACTGCCCTCTAGTAGTGTTCGTCTTCGCTGCGTTTGTAGGTTTGGGAAGCCTAAGAGCCTTCCCTGGATCTCAACTCGGTGTAGCCAACAGGCTTCTAGTCCGCCCCTGTTCTAAGGTCTTTCCTCCCATGGGATCTCACGGCCCTCCCCCCCCAGGAGACGTCACCTTAGGAGCGATGATACGTTTTGGAAGCAAAAGGGGACCTGGGGTGCCCTGCCCTGAGAGTGTCCAACTTGCCTCCAGTGCGGCCTTGTTCTACTTCTTTCCGCAGCAGGGAAAACGCTGCCACATAGGAAACTTCACTTCAGGTCGAGTTTACGTTGTGGAAGCCTAAGGGTCTGGGCCTGCACTTAACTCGCAGGGTGCAACTTGCCTAGGGTGCGCCCCAGGTTCCAACTTCTTTCCACAGCCGGGAGCAAATTGCCCCTTGGGAATCCGCCCTTTGAAGGTCGCGTTCACGTTTTGGAAGCCGCAGCGTCTTTGCGTGCCCCTTAACTCGGAGTATCCAACAAGCTTCTAGTACGCCCTTCTTCTCAAGTCTTCCCTTCGCTTGGGAACACAATGCCACTGAGGAGACTTCCCCTGAAGCGCGATGACACGCTTTGCAGCCCAAGGGACTGGACGGGCAACTTAACTCAGAAGCTCCAACTGCCTTCTAGTCGGCCTTGGTTCTAAGTTCTTTCCTTCCTGCAATGGGAACACACGGCCGCATAGGCCTCTTGGCCTTCGGAGCGTTTCTACGTGTTGGAAGCAGCAGGACCTTAGCCTGCACTTTACGTAGAGCTTGCAACTTGGCGTAGAGTCCGCCTTGGTTCTAAGTTCTTGCCTGAGCTGCGAACACGCTGCCGCTTATGAGGCTTCACCTGAAGAGCGAGGCTACCTTTTGGAAGCCTAATGGACTTGGCGTGCACTTCACACAGAGAGTCCAAGTCGGCTTCAGGCCGCCCTTGTTCTCACTTCTTTCCTCACCTGCGAGAACACGGCCAGAAGGCGGTTGCGTCGTACGCGGCGCTTGGCGTTTTGGACGCAGAGGCGCATTGGCGAGCACTTCACTCAGAGTCTCCAACCTGCCTTGGCGTCCGCCTTTGTTCTAACACCTTTCCGAAACTGGGAGAACACTGCCCTCTAGTAGTGTTCGTCTTCGCTGTGTTTGTAGGTTTGGGAAGCCTAAGGGCCTTCCCTGGAACTCAACGCGGTGTAGCCAACAGGCTTCTAGTCCGCCCCTGTTCTAAGGTCTTTCCTCCCCTGGGATCTCACGCCCCCCCCCAGGAGACGTCACCTGAGGAGCGATGATACGTTTTGGAAGCAAAAGAGGACCTGGGGTGCCCTGTCCTGAGAGTGTCCAACTTGCCTCCAGTGCGGCCTTGTTCTAACTTCTTTCCGCAGCAGGGAACACGCTGCCACATAGGAAACTTCACTTCAGGTCGAGTTTACGTTGTGGAAGCCTAAGGGTCTGGGCCTGCACTTAACTCGCAGTGTGCAACTTGCCTAGGGTGCGCCCCAGGTTCCAACTTCTTTCCACAGCCGGGAGCAAACTGCCCCTTGGGAATCCTCCCTTGGAAGGTCGCGTTCACGTTTTGGAAGCCGCAGCGTCTTTGCGTGCCCTTAACTCGGAGTATCCAACAAGCTTCTAGTACGCCCTTCTTCTCAAGTCTTCCCTTCGCTTGGGAACACACTGCCACTGAGGAGACTTCCCCTGAAGCGCGATGACACGCTTTGCAGCCCAAGGGACTGGACGGGCAACTTAACTCAGAAGCTCCAACTGCCTTCTAGTCGGCCTTGGTTCTAAGTTCTTTCCTTCCTGCAATGGGAACACACGGCCGCATAGGCCTCTTGGCCTTCGGAGCGTTTCTACGTGTTGGAAGCAGCAGGACCTTAGCCTGCACTTTACGTAGAGCTTGCAACTTGGCGTAGAGTCCGCCTTGGTTCTAAGTTCTTGCCTGAGCTGCGAACACGCTGCCGCTTATGAGGCTTCACCTGAAGAGCGAGGCTACCTTTTGGAAGCCTAATGGACTTGGCGTGCACTTCACACAGAGAGTCCAAGTCGGCTTCAGGCCGCCCTTGTTCTCACTTCTTTCCTCACCTGCGAGAACACGGCCAGAAGACGGTTGCGTCGTACGCGGCGCTTGGCGTTTTGGACGCAGAGGCGCATTGGCGAGCACTTCACTCAGAGTCTCCAAACTGCCTTGGCGTCCACCTTTGTTCTAACACCTTTCCGCAACTGGGAGAACACTGCCCTCTAGTAGTGTTCGTCTTCGCTGCGTTTGTAGGTTTGGGAAGCCTAAGGGCCTTCCCTGGAACTCAACTCGGTGTAGCCAACAGGCTTCTAGTCCGCCCCTGTTCGTAAGGTCTTTCCTCCCCTGGGATCTCACGGGCCCCCCCTCCCCCAGGAGACGTCACCTGAGGAGCCATGATACGTTTTGGAAGCAAAAGGGGACCTGGGGTGCCCTGCCCTGAGAGTGTCCAACTTGCCTCCAGCGCGGCCTTGCTCTAACTTCTTTCCGCAGCAGGGAACACGCTGCCACATAGGAAACTTCACTTCAGGTCGAGTTTACGTTGTGGAAGCCTAAGGGTCTGGGCCTGCACTTAACTCGCAGTGTGCAACTTGCCTAGGGTGCGCCCCAGGTTCCAACTTCTTTCCACAGCCGGGAGCAAACTGCCCCTTGGGAATCCTCCCTTGGAAGGTCGCGTTCACGTTTTGGAAGCCGCAGCGTCTTTGCGTGCCCTTAACTCGGAGTATCCAACAAGCTTCTAGTACGCCCTTCTTCTCAAGTCTTCCCTTCACTTGGGAACACACTGCCACTGAGGAGACTTCACCTGAAGCGCGATGACACGCTTTGCAGCCCAAGGGACTGGACGGGCAACTTAACTCAGAAGCTCCAACTGCCTTCTAGTCGGCCTTGGTTCTAAGTTCTTTCCTTCCTGCAATGGGAACACACGGCCGCATAGGCCTCTTGGCCTTCGGAGCGTTTCTACGTGTTGGAAGCAGCAGGGCCTTAGCCTGCACTTTACGTAGAGCTTGCAACTTGGCGTAGAGTCCGCCTTGGTTCTAAGTTCTTGCCTGAGCTGCGAACACGCTGCCGCTTATGAGGCTTCACCTGAAGAGCGAGGCTACCTTTTGGAAGCCTAATGGACTTGGCGTGCACTTCACACAGAGAGTCCAAGTCGGCTTCAGGCCGCCCTTGTTCTCACTTCTTTCCTCACCTGCGAGAACACGGCCAGAAGGCGGTTGCGTCGTACGCGGCGCTTGGCGTTTTGGACGCAGAGGCGCAATGGCGAGCACTTCAATCAGAGTCTCCAACCTGCCTTGGCGTCCGCCTTTGTTCTAACACCTTTCCACAACTGGGAGAACACTGCCCTCTAGTAGTGTTCGTCTTCGCTGCGTTTGTAGGTTTGGGAAGCCTAAGAGCCTTCCCTGGATCTCAACTCGGTGTAGCCAACAGGCTTCTAGTCCGCCCCTGTTCTAAGGTCTTTCCTCCCATGGGATCTCACGGCCCTCCCCCCCCAGGAGACGTCACCTTAGGAGCGATGATACGTTTTGGAAGCAAAAGGGGACCTGGGGTGCCCTGCCCTGAGAGTGTCCAACTTGCCTCCAGTGCGGCCTTGTTCTACTTCTTTCCGCAGCAGGGAAAACGCTGCCACATAGGAAACTTCACTTCAGGTCGAGTTTACGTTGTGGAAGCCTAAGGGTCTGGGCCTGCACTTAACTCGCAGGGTGCAACTTGCCTAGGGTGCGCCCCAGGTTCCAACTTCTTTCCACAGCCGGGAGCAAATTGCCCCTTGGGAATCCGCCCTTTGAAGGTCGCGTTCACGTTTTGGAAGCCGCAGCGTCTTTGCGTGCCCCTTAACTCGGAGTATCCAACAAGCTTCTAGTACGCCCTTCTTCTCAAGTCTTCCCTTCGCTTGGGAACACAATGCCACTGAGGAGACTTCCCCTGAAGCGCGATGACACGCTTTGCAGCCCAAGGGACTGGACGGGCAACTTAACTCAGAAGCTCCAACTGCCTTCTAGTCGGCCTTGGTTCTAAGTTCTTTCCTTCCTGCAATGGGAACACACGGCCGCATAGGCCTCTTGGCCTTCGGAGCGTTTCTACGTGTTGGAAGCAGCAGGACCTTAGCCTGCACTTTACGTAGAGCTTGCAACTTGGCGTAGAGTCCGCCTTGGTTCTAAGTTCTTGCCTGAGCTGCGAACACGCTGCCGCTTATGAGGCTTCACCTGAAGAGCGAGGCTACCTTTTGGAAGCCTAATGGACTTGGCGTGCACTTCACACAGAGAGTCCAAGTCGGCTTCAGGCCGCCCTTGTTCTCACTTCTTTCCTCACCTGCGAGAACACGGCCAGAAGGCGGTTGCGTCGTACGCGGCGCTTGGCGTTTTGGACGCAGAGGCGCATTGGCGAGCACTTCACTCAGAGTCTCCAACCTGCCTTGGCGTCCGCCTTTGTTCTAACACCTTTCCGAAACTGGGAGAACACTGCCCTCTAGTAGTGTTCGTCTTCGCTGTGTTTGTAGGTTTGGGAAGCCTAAGGGCCTTCCCTGGAACTCAACGCGGTGTAGCCAACAGGCTTCTAGTCCGCCCCTGTTCTAAGGTCTTTCCTCCCCTGGGATCTCACGCCCCCCCCCAGGAGACGTCACCTGAGGAGCGATGATACGTTTTGGAAGCAAAAGAGGACCTGGGGTGCCCTGTCCTGAGAGTGTCCAACTTGCCTCCAGTGCGGCCTTGTTCTAACTTCTTTCCGCAGCAGGGAACACGCTGCCACATAGGAAACTTCACTTCAGGTCGAGTTTACGTTGTGGAAGCCTAAGGGTCTGGGCCTGCACTTAACTCGCAGTGTGCAACTTGCCTAGGGTGCGCCCCAGGTTCCAACTTCTTTCCACAGCCGGGAGCAAACTGCCCCTTGGGAATCCTCCCTTGGAAGGTCGCGTTCACGTTTTGGAAGCCGCAGCGTCTTTGCGTGCCCTTAACTCGGAGTATCCAACAAGCTTCTAGTACGCCCTTCTTCTCAAGTCTTCCCTTCACTTGGGAACACACTGCCACTGAGGAGACTTCACCTGAAGCGCGATGACACGCTTTGCAGCCCAAGGGACTGGACGGGCAACTTAACTCAGAAGCTCCAACTGCCTTCTAGTCGGCCTTGGTTCTAAGTTCTTTCCTTCCTGCAATGGGAACACACGGCCGCATAGGCCTCTTGGCCTTCGGAGCGTTTCTACGTGTTGGAAGCAGCAGGGCCTTAGCCTGCACTTTACGTAGAGCTTGCAACTTGGCGTAGAGTCCGCCTTGGTTCTAAGTTCTTGCCTGAGCTGCGAACACGCTGCCGCTTATGAGGCTTCACCTGAAGAGCGAGGCTACCTTTTGGAAGCCTAATGGACTTGGCGTGCACTTCACACAGAGAGTCCAAGTCGGCTTCAGGCCGCCCTTGTTCTCACTTCTTTCCTCACCTGCGAGAACACGGCCAGAAGGCGGTTGCGTCGTACGCGGCGCTTGGCGTTTTGGACGCAGAGGCGCAATGGCGAGCACTTCAATCAGAGTCTCCAACCTGCCTTGGCGTCCGCCTTTGTTCTAACACCTTTCCACAACTGGGAGAACACTGCCCTCTAGTAGTGTTCGTCTTCGCTGCGTTTGTAGGTTTGGGAAGCCTAAGAGCCTTCCCTGGATCTCAACTCGGTGTAGCCAACAGGCTTCTAGTCCGCCCCTGTTCTAAGGTCTTTCCTCCCCTGGGATCTCACGCCCCCTACCCCCAGGAGACGTCACCTAAGGAGCGATGATACGTTTTGGAAGCAAAAGGGGACCTGGGGTGCCCTGCCCTGAGAGTGTCCAACTTGCCTCCAGTGCGGCCTTGTTCCAACTTCTTTCCGCAGCAGGGAACACGCTGCCATATAGGAAACTTCACTTCAGGTCGAGTTTACGTTGTGGAATCCTAAGGGTCTGGGCCTGTACTTAACTCGCAGTGTGCAACTTGCCTAGGGTGCGCCCCAGGTTCCAACTTCTTTCCACAGCCGGGAGCAAACTGCCCCTTGGGAATCCTCCCTTGGAAGGTCGCGTTCACGTTTTGGAAGCCGCAGCGTCTTTGCGTGCCCTTAACTCGGAGTATCCAACAAGCTTCTAGTACGCCCTTCTTCTCAAGTCTTCCCTTCGCTTGGGAACACACTGCCACTGAGGAGACTTCACCTGAAGCGCGATGACACGCTTTGCAGCCCAAGGGACTGGACGGGCAACTTAACTCAGAAGCTCCAACTGCCTTCTAGTCGGCCTTGGTTCTAAGTTCTTTCCTTCCTGCAATGGGAACACACGGCCGCATAGGCCTCTTGGCCTTCGGAGCGTTTCTACGTGTTGGAAGCAGCAGGGCCTTAGCCTGCACTTTACGTAGAGCTTGCAACTTGGCGTAGAGTCCGCCTTGGTTCTAAGTTCTTGCCTGAGCTGCGAACACGCTGCCGCTTATGAGGCTTCACCTGAAGAGCGAGGCTACCTTTTGGAAGCCTAAAGGACTTGGCGTGCACTTCACACAGAGAGTCCAAGTCGGCTTCAGGCCACCCTTGTTCTCACTTCTTTCCTCACCTGCGAGAACACGGCCAGAAGGCGGTTGCGTCGTACGCGGCGCTTGGCGTTTTGGACGCAGAGGCGCATTGGCGAGCACTTCACTCAGAATCTCCAACCTGCCTTGGCGTCCGCCTTTGTTCTAACACCTTTCCGCAACTGGGAGAACACTGCCCTCTAGTAGTGTTCGCCTTCGATGCGTTTGTACGTTTGGGAAGCCTAAGGGCCTTCCCTGGAACTCAACTCGGTGTAGCCAACAGGCTTCTAGTCCGCCCCTGTTCTTAAGGTCTTTCCTCCCCTGGGATCTCACGCCCCCCCCCCCAGGAGACGTCACCTGAGGAGCGATGATACGTTTTGGAAGCAAAAGGGGACCTGGGGTGCCCTGCCCTGAGAGTGTCCAACTTGCCTCCAGTGCGGCCTTGCTCTAACTTCTTTCCACAGCAGGGAACACGCTGCCCCATAGGAAACTTCACTTCAGGTCGAGTTTACGTTGTGGAAGCCTAAGGGTCTGGGCCTGCTCTTAACTCGCAGTGTGCAACTTGCCTAGGGTGCGCCCCAGGTTCCAACTTCTTTCCACAGCCGGGAGCAAACTGCCCCTTGGGAATCCTCCCTTTGAAGGTCGCGTTCACGTTTTGGAAGCCGCAGCGTCTTTGCGTGCCCTTAACTCGGAGTATCCAACAAGCTTCTAGTACGCCCTTCTTCTCAAGTCTTCCCTTCGCTTGGGAACACACTGCCACTGAGGAGACTTCACCTGAAGCGCGATGACACGCTTTGCAGCCCAAGGGACTGGACGGGCAACTTAACTCAGAAGCTCCAACGGCCTTCTAGTCGGCCTTGGTTCTAAGTTCTTTCCTTCCTGCAATGGGAACACACGGCCGCATAGGCCTCTTGGCCTTCGGAGCGTTTCTACGTGTTGGAAGCAGCAGTGCCTTAGCCTGCACTTTACGTAGAGCTTGCAACTTGGCGTAGAGTCCGCCTTGGTTCTAAGTTCTTGCCTGAGCTGCGAACACGCTGCCGCTTATGAGGCTTCACCTGAAGAGCGAGGCTACCTTTTGGAAGCCTAATGGACTTGGCGTGCACTTCACACAGAGAGTCCAAGTCGGCTTCAGGCCGCCCTTGTTCTCACTTCTTTCCTCACCTGCGAGAACACGGCCAGAAGGCGGTTGCGTCGTACGCGGCGCTTGGCGTTTTGGACGCAGAGGCGCATTGGCGAGCACTTCACTCAGAGTCTCCAACCTGCCTTGGCGTCCGCCTTTGTTCTAACACCTTTCCGCAACTGGGAGAACACTGCCCTCTAGTAGTGTTCGCCTTCGCTGCGTTTGTACGTTTGGGAAGCCTAAGGGCCTTCCCTGGAACTCAACTCGGTGTAGCCAACAGGCTTCTAGTCCGCCCCTGTTCTTAAGGTCTTTCCTCCCCTGGGATCTCACGCCCCCCCCCCCCCCAGGAGACGTCACCTGAGGAGCGATGATACGTTTTGGAAGCAAAAGGGGACCTGGGGTGCCCTGCCCTGAGAGTGTCCAACTTGCCTCCAGTGCGGCCTTGTTCTAACTTCTTTCCGCAGCAGGGAACACGCTGCCACATAGGAAACTTCACTTCAGGTCGAGTTTACGTTGTGGAAGCCTAAGGGTCTGGGCCTGCACTTAACTCGCAGTGTGCAACTTGCCTAGGGTGCGCCCCAGGTTCCAACTTCTTTCCACAGCCGGGAGCAAACTGCCCCTTGGGAATCCTCCCTTTGAAGGTCGCGTTCACGTTTTGGAAGCCGCAGCGTCTTTGCGTGCCCTTAACTCGGAGTATCCAACAAGCTTCTAGTACGCCCTTCTTCTCAAGTCTTCCCTTCGCTTGGGAACACACTGCCACTGAGGAGACTTCACCTGAAGCGCGATGACACGCTTTGCAGCCCAAGGGACTGGACGGGCAACTTAACTCAGAAGCTCCAACTGCCTTCTAGTCGGCCTTGGTTCTAAGTTCTTTCCTTCCTGCAATGGGAACACACGGCCGCATAGGCCTCTTGGCCTTCGGAGCGTTTCTACGTGTTGGAAGCAGCAGGGCCTTAGCCTGCACTTTACGTAGAGCTTGCAACTTGGCGTAGA
This sequence comes from Meles meles, assembly GCF_922984935.1. Taxonomy (NCBI): domain Eukaryota; kingdom Metazoa; phylum Chordata; class Mammalia; order Carnivora; family Mustelidae; genus Meles; species Meles meles. Next base: position 115,892,027 of record NC_060074.1, on the reverse strand, counting down.
GTCCGCCTTGGTTCTAAGTTCTTGCCTGAGCTGCGAACACGCTGCCGCTTATGAGGCTTCACCTGAAGAGCGAGGCTACCTTTTGGAAGCCTAATGGACTTGGCGTGCACTTCACACAGAGAGTCCAAGTCGGCTTCAGGCCGCCCTTGTTCTCACTTCTTTCCTCACCTGCGAGAACACGGCCAGAAGACGGTTGCGTCGTACGCGGCGCTTGGCGTTTTGGACGCAGAGGCGCATTGGCGAGCACTTCACTCAGAGTCTCCAAACTGCCTTGGCGTCCACCTTTGTTCTAACACCTTTCCGCAACTGGGAGAACACTGCCCTCTAGTAGTGTTCGTCTTCGCTGCGTTTGTAGGTTTGGGAAGCCTAAGGGCCTTCCCTGGAACTCAACTCGGTGTAGCCAACAGGCTTCTAGTCCGCCCCTGTTCTTAAGGTCTTTCCTCCCCTGGGATCTCACGGGCCCCCCCCCCCAGGAGACGTCACCTGAGGAGCGATGATACGTTTTGGAAGCAAAAGGGGACCTGGGGTGCCCTGCCCTGAGAGTGTCCAACTTGCCTCCAGTGCGGCCTTGTTCTAACTTCTTTCCGCAGCAGGGAACACGCTGCCCCATAGGAAACTACACTTCAGGTCGAGTTTACGTTGTGGAAGCCTAAGGGTCTGGCCCTGCACTTAACTCGCAGTGTGCAACTTGCCTAGGGTGCGCCCCAGGTTCCAACTTCTTTCCACAGCCGGGAGCAAACTGCCCCTTGGGAATCCTCCCTTTGAAGGTCGCGTTCACGTTTTGGAAGCCGCAGCGTCTTTGCGTGCCCTTAACTCGGAGTATCCAACAAGCTTCTAGTACGCCCTTCTTCTCAAGTCTTCCCTTCGCTTGGGAACACACTGCCACTGAGGAGACTTCACCTGAAGCGCGATGACACGCTTTGCAGCCCAAGGGACTGGACGGGCAACTTCACTCAGAAGCTCCATCTGCCTTCTAGTCGGCCTTGGTTCTAAGTTCTTTCCTTCCTGCAATGGGAACACACGGCCGCATAGGCCTCTTGGCCTTCGGAGCGTTTCTACGTGTTGGAAGCAGCAGGGCCTTAGCCTGCACTTTACGTAGAGCTTGCAACTTGGCGTAGAGTCCGCCTTGGTTCTAAGTTCTTGCCTGAGCTGCGAACACGCTGCCGCTTATGAGGCTTCACCTGAAGAGCGAGGCTACCTTTTGGAAGCCTAATGGACTTGGCGTGCACTTCACACAGAGAGTCCAAGTCGGCTTCAGGCCGCCCTTGTTCTCACTTCTTTCCTCACCTGCGAGAACACGGCCAGAAGGCGGTTGCGTCGTACGCGGCGCTTGGCGTTTTGGACGCAGAGGCGCATTGGCGAGCACTTCACTCAGAGTCTCCAACCTGCCTTGGCGTCCGCCTTTGTTCTAACACCTTTCCGCAACTGGGAGAACACTGCCCTCTAGTAGTGTTCGTCTTCGCTGCGTTTGTAGGTTTGGGAAGCCTAAGGGCCTTCCCTGGAACTCAACTCGGTGTAGCCAACAGGCTTCTAGTCCGCCCCTGTTCTTAAGGTCTTTCCTCCCCTGGGATCTCACGCCCCCCCCCCCCAGGAGACGTCACCTGAGGAGCGATGATACGTTTTGGAAGCAAAAGTGGACCTGGGGTGCCCTGCCCTGAGAGTGTCCAACTTGCCTCCTGTGCGGCCTTGCTCTAACTTCTTTCCGCAGCAGGGAACACGCTGCCCCATAGGAAACTTCACTTCAGGTCGAGTTTACGTTGTGGAAGCCTAAGGGTCTGGGCCTGCACTTAACTCGCAGTGTGCAACTTGCCTAGGGTGCGCCCCAGGTTCCAACTTCTTTCCACAGCCGGGAGCAAACTGCCCCTTGGGAATCCTCCCTTTGAAGGTCGCGTTCACGTTTTGGAAGCCGCAGCGTCTTTGCGTGCCCTTAACTCTGAGTATCCAACAAGCTTCTAGTACGCCCTTCTTCTCAAGTCTTCCCTTCGCTTGGGAACACACTGCCACTGAGGAGACTTCACCTGAAGCGCGATGACACGCTTTGCAGCCCAAGGGACTGGACGGGAAACTTAACTCAGAAGCTCCAACTGCCTTCTAGTCGGCCTTGGTTCTAAGTTCTTTCCTTCCTGCAATGGGAACACACGGCCGCATAGGCCTCTTGGCCTTCGGAGCGTTTCTACGTGTTGGAAGCAGCAGGGCCTTAGCCTGCACTTTACGTAGAGCTTGCAACTTGGCGTAGAGTCCGCCTTGGTTCTAAGTTCTTGCCTGAGCTGCGAACACGCTGCCGCTTATGAGGCTTCACCTGAAGAGCGAGGCTACCTTTTGGAAGCCTAATGGACTTGGCGTGCACTTCACACAGAGAGTCCAAGTCGGCTTCAGGCCGCCCTTGTTCTCACTTCTTTCCTCACCTGCGAGAACACGGCCAGAAGGCGGTTGCGTCGTACGCGGCGCTTGGCGTTTTGGACGCAGAGGCGCATTGGCGAGCACTACACTCAGAGTCTCCAACCTGCCTTGGCGTCCGCCTTTGTTCTAACACCTTTCCGCAACTGGGAGAACACTGCCCTCTAGTAGTGTTCGCCTTCGCTGCGTTTGTACGTTTGGGAAGCCTAAGGGCCTTCCCTGGAACTCAACTCGGTGTAGCCAACAGGCTTCTAGTCCGCCCCTGTTCTTAAGGTCTTTCCTCCCCTGGAATCTCACGGGCCCCCCCCCCCCAGGAGACGTCACCTGAGGAGCGATGATACGTTTTGGAAGCAAAAGGGGACCTGGGGTGCCCTGCCCTGAGAGTGTCCAACTTGCCTCCAGTGCGGCCTTGTTCTAACTTCTTTCCGCAGCAGGAAACACGCTGCCACATAGGAAACTTCACTTCAGGTCGAGTTTACGTTGTGGAAGCCTAAGGGTCTGGGCCTGCACTTAACTCGCAGTGTGCAACTTGCCTAGGGTGCGCCCCAGGTTCCAACTTCTTTCCACAGCCGGGAGCAAACTGCCCCTTGGGAATCCTCCCTTTGAAGGTCGCGTTCACGTTTTGGAAGCCGCAGCGTCTTTGCGTGCCCTTAACTCGGAGTATCCAACAAGCTTCTAGTACGCCCTTCTTCTCAAGTCTTCCCTTCGCTTGGGAACACACTGCCACTGAGGAGACTTCACCTGAAGCGCGATGACACGCTTTGCAGCCCAAGGGACTGGACGGGCAACTTCACTCAGAAGCTCCATCTGCCTTCTAGTCGGCCTTGGTTCTAAGTTCTTTCCTTCCTGCAATGGGAACACACGGCCGCATAGGCCTCTTGGCCTTCGGAGCGTTTCTACGTGTTGGAAGCAGCAGGGCCTTAGCCTGCACTTTACGTAGAGCTTGCAACTTGGCGTAGAGTCCGCCTTGGTTCTAAGTTCTTGCCTGAGCTGCGAACACGCTGCCGCTTATGAGGCTTCACCTGAAGAGCGAGGCTACCTTTTGGAAGCCTAATGGACTTGGCGTGCACTTCACACAGAGAGTCCAAGTCGGCTTCAGGCCGCCCTTGTTCTCACTTCTTTCCTCACCTGCGAGAACACGGCCAGAAGGCGGTTGCGTCGTACGCGGCGCTTGGCGTTTTGGACGCAGAGGCGCAATGGCGAGCACTTCAATCAGAGTCTCCAACCTGCCTTGGCGTCCGCCTTTGTTCTAACACCTTTCCACAACTGGGAGAACACTGCCCTCTAGTAGTGTTCGTCTTCGCTGCGTTTGTAGGTTTGGGAAGCCTAAGAGCCTTCCCTGGATCTCAACTCGGTGTAGCCAACAGGCTTCTAGTCCGCCCCTGTTCTAAGGTCTTTCCTCCCATGGGATCTCACGGCCCTCCCCCCCCAGGAGACGTCACCTTAGGAGCGATGATACGTTTTGGAAGCAAAAGGGGACCTGGGGTGCCCTGCCCTGAGAGTGTCCAACTTGCCTCCAGTGCGGCCTTGTTCTACTTCTTTCCGCAGCAGGGAATACGCTGCCACATAGGAAACTTCACTTCAGGTCGAGTTTACGTTGTGGAAGCCTAAGGGTCTGGGCCTGCACTTAACTCGCAGGGTGCAACTTGCCTAGGGTGCGCCCCAGGTTCCAACTTCTTTCCACAGCCGGGAGCAAATTGCCCCTTGGGAATCCGCCCTTTGAAGGTCGCGTTCACGTTTTGGAAGCCGCAGCGTCTTTGCGTGCCCCTTAACTCGGAGTATCCAACAAGCTTCTAGTACGCCCTTCTTCTCAAGTCTTCCCTTCGCTTGGGAACACACTGCCACTGAGGAGACTTCCCCTGAAGCGCGATGACACGCTTTGCAGCCCAAGGGACTGGACGGGCAACTTAACTCAGAAGCTCCAACTGCCTTCTAGTCGGCCTTGGTTCTAAGTTCTTTCCTTCCTGCAATGGGAACACACGGCCGCATAGGCCTCTTGGCCTTCGGAGCGTTTCTACGTGTTGGAAGCAGCAGGGCCTTAGCCTGCACTTTACGTAGAGCTTGCAACTTGGCGTAGAGTCCGCCTTGGTTCTAAGTTCTTGCCTGAGCTGCGAACACGCTGCCGCTTATGAGGCTTCACCTGAAGAGCGAGGCTACCTTTTGGAAGCCTAATGGACTTGGCGTGCACTTCACACAGAGAGTCCAAGTCGGCTTCAGGCCACCCTTGTTCTCACTTCTTTCCTCACCTGCGAGAACACGGCCAGAAGGCAGTTGCGTCGTACGCGGCGCTTGGCGTTTTGGACGCAGAGGCGCATTGGCGAGCACTTCACTCAGAGTCTCCAACCTGCCTTGGCGTCCGCCTTTGTTCTAACACCTTTCCGCAACTGGGAGAACACTGCCCTCTAGTAGTGTTCGTCTTCGCTGCGTTTGTAGGTTTGGAAAGCCTAAGAGCCTTCCCTGGAACTCAACTCGGTGTAGCCAACATGCTTCTAGTCCGCCCCTGTTCTATGGTCTTTCCTCCCCTGGCATCTCACGCCCCCCCCCCCAGGAGACGTCACCTTAGGAGCGATGATACGTTTTGGAAGCAAAAGGGGACCTGGGGTGCCCTGCCCTGAGAGTGTCCAACTTGCCTCCAGTGCGGCCTTGTTCTAACTTCTTTCCGCAGCAGGGAACACGCTGCCACATAGGAAACTTCACTTCAGGTCGAGTTTACGTTGTGGAAGCCTAACGGTCTGGGCCTGCACTTAACTCGCAGTGTGCAACTTGCCTAGGGTGCGCCCCAGGTTCCAACTTCTTTCCACAGCCGGGAGCAAACTGCCCCTTGGGAATCCTCCCTTGGAAGGTCGCGTTCACGTTTTGGAAGCCGCAGCGTCTTTGCGTGCCCTTAACTCGGAGTATCCAACAAGCTTCAAGTACGCCCTTCTTCTCAAGTCTTCCCTTCGCTTGGGAACACACTGCCACTGAGGAGACTTCACCTGAAGCGCGATGACACGCTTTGCAGCCCAAGGGACTGGACGGGCAACTTAACTCAGAAGCTCCAACTGCCTTCGAGTCGGCCTTGGTTCTAAGTTCTTTCCTTCCTGCAATGGGAACACACGGCCGCATAGGCCTCTTGGCCTTCGGAGCGTTTCTACGTGTTGGAAGCAGCAGGGCCTTAGCCTGCACTTTACGTAGAGCTTGCAACTTGGCGTAGAGTCCGCCTTGGTTCTAAGTTCTTGCCTGAGCTGCGAACACGCTGCCGCTTATGAGGCTTCACCTGAAGAGCGAGGCTACCTTTTGGAAGCCTAATGGACTTGGCGTGCACTTCACACAGAGAGTCCAAGTCGGCTTCAGGCCGCCCTTGTTCTCACTTCTTTCCTCACCTGCGAGAACACGGCCAGAAGGCGGTTGCGTCGTACGCGGCGCTTGGCGTTTTGGACGCAGAGGCGCATTGGCGAACACTTCACTCAGAGTCTCCAACCTGCCTTGGCGTCCGCCTTTGTTCTAACACCTTTCCGCAACTGGGAGAACACTGCCCTCTAGTAGTGTTCGTCTTCGCTGCGTTTGTAGGTTTGGGAAGCCTAAGGGCCTTCCCTGGAACTCAACTCGGTGTAGCCAACAGGCTTCTAGTCCGCCCCTGTTCTTAAGGTCTTTCCTCCCCTGGGATCTCACGCCCCCCCCCCCCCAGGAGACGTCACCTTAGGAGCGATGATACGTTTTGGAAGCAAAAGGGGACCTGGGGTGCCCTGCCCTGAGAGTGTCCAACTTCCCTCCAGTGCGGCCTTGTTCTAACTTCTTTCCGCAGCAGGGAACACGCTGCCACATAGGAAACTTCACTTCAGGTCGAGTTTACGTTGTGGAAGCCTAAGGGTCTGGGCCTGCACTTAACTCGCAGTGTGCAACTTGCCTAGGGTGCGCCCCAGATTCCAACTTCTTTCCACAGCCGGGAGCAAACTGCCCGTCGGAAATCCTCCCTTTGAAGGTCGCGTTCACGTTTTGGAAGCCGCAGCGTCTTTGCGTGCCCTTAACTCGGAGTATCCAACAAGCTTCTAGTACGCCCTTCTTCTCAAGTCTTCCCTTCGCTTGGGAACACACTGCCACTGAGGAGACTTCACCTGAAGCGCGATGACACGCTTTGCAGCCCAAGGGACTGGACGGGCAACTTAACTCAGAAGCTCCAACTGCCTTCGAGTCGGCCTTGGTTCTAAGTTCTTTCCTTCCTGCAATGGGAACACACGGCCGCATAGGCCTCTTGGCCTTCGGAGCGTTTCTACGTGTTGGAAGCAGCAGGACCTTAGCCTGCACTTTACGTAGAGCTTGCAACTTGGCGTAGAGTCCGCCTTGGTTCTAAGTTCTTGCCTGAGCTGCGAACACGCTGCCGCTTATGAGGCTTCACCTGAAGAGCGAGGCTACCTTTTGGAAGCCTAATGGACTTGGCGTGCACTTCACACAGAGAGTCCAAGTCGGCTTCAGGCCGCCCTTGTTCTCACTTCTTTCCTCACCTGCGAGAACACGGCCAGAAGGCGGTTGCGTCGTACGCGGCGCTTGGCGTTTTGGACGCAGAGGCGCATTGGCAAGCACTTCACTCAGAGTCTCCAACCTGCCTTGGCGTCCGCCTTTGTTCTAACACCTTTCCGAAACTGGGAGAACACTGCCCTCTAGTAGTGTTCGTCTTCGCTGTGTTTGTAGGTTTGGGAAGCCTAAGGGCCTTCCCTGGAACTCAACGCGGTGTAGCCAACAGGCTTCTAGTCCGCCCCTGTTCTAAGGTCTTTCCTCCCCTGGGATCTCACGCCCCCCCCCAGGAGACGTCACCTGAGGAGCGATGATACGTTTTGGAAGCAAAAGAGGACCTGGGGTGCCCTGCCCTGAGAGTGTCCAACTTGCCTCCAGTGCGGCCTTGTTCTAACTTCTTTCCGCAGCAGGGAACACGCTGCCACATAGGAAACTTCACTTCAGGTCGAGTTTACGTTGTGGAAGCCTAAGGGTCTGGGCCTGCACTTAACTCGCAGTGTGCAACTTGCCTAGGGTGCGCCCCAGGTTCCAACTTCTTTCCACAGCCGGGAGCAAACTGCCCCTTGGGAATCCTCCCTTGGAAGGTCGCGTTCACGTTTTGGAAGCCGCAGCGTCTTTGCGTGCCCTTAACTCGGAGTATCCAACAAGCTTCTAGTACGCCCTTCTTCTCAAGTCTTCCCTTCGCTTGGGAACACACTGCCACTGAGGAGACTTCACCTGAAGCGCGATGACACGCTTTGCAGCCCAAGGGACTGGACGGGCAACTTAACTCAGAAGCTCCAACTGCCTTCTAGTCGGCCTTGGTTCTAAGTTCTTTCCTTCCTGCAATGGGAACACACGGCCGCATAGGCCTCTTGGCCTTCGGAGCGTTTCTACGTGTTGGAAGCAGCAGGGCCTTAGCCTGCACTTTACGTAGAGCTTGCAACTTGGCGTAGAGTCCGCCTTGGTTCTAAGTTCTTGCCTGAGCTGCGAACACGCTGCCGCTTATGAGGCTTCACCTGAAGAGCGAGGCTACCTTTTGGAAGCCTAATGAACTTGGCGTGCACTTCACACAGAGAGTCCAAGTCGGCTTCAGGCCGCCCTTGTTCTCACTTCTTTCCTCACCTGCGAGAACACGGCCAGAAGGCGGTTGCGTCGTACGCGGCGCTTGGCGTTTTGGACGCAGAGGCGCAATGGCGAGCACTTCAATCAGAGTCTCCAACCTGCCTTGGCGTCCGCCTTTGTTCTAACACCTTTCCACAACTGGGAGAACACTGCCCTCTAGTAGTGTTCGTCTTCGCTGCGTTTGTAGGTTTGGGAAGCCTAAGAGCCTTCCCTGGATCTCAACTCGGTGTAGCCAACAGGCTTCTAGTCCGCCCCTGTTCTAAGGTCTTTCCTCCCCTGGGATCTCACGCCCCCTACCCCCAGGAGACGTCACCTAAGGAGCGATGATACGTTTTGGAAGCAAAAGGGGACCTGGGGTGCCCTGCCCTGAGAGTGTCCAACTTGCCTCCAGTGCGGCCTTGTTCCAACTTCTTTCCGCAGCAGGGAACACGCTGCCATATAGGAAACTTCACTTCAGGTCGAGTTTACGTTGTGGAATCCTAAGGGTCTGGGCCTGCACTTAACTCGCAGTGTGCAACTTGCCTAGGGTGCGCCCCAGGTTCCAACTTCTTTCCACAGCCGGGAGCAAACTGCCCCTTGGGAATCCTCCCTTGGAAGGTCGCGTTCACGTTTTGGAAGCCGCAGCGTCTTTGCGTGCCCTTAACTCGGAGTATCCAACAAGCTTCTAGTACGCCCTTCTTCTCAAGTCTTCCCTTCGCTTGGGAACACACTGCCACTGAGGAGACTTCACCTGAAGCGCGATGACACGCTTTGCAGCCCAAGGGACTGGACGGGCAACTTAACTCAGAAGCTCCAACTGCCTTCTAGTCGGCCTTGGTTCTAAGTTCTTTCCTTCCTGCAATGGGAACACACGGCCGCATAGGCCTCTTGGCCTTCGGAGCGTTTCTACGTGTTGGAAGCAGCAGGGCCTTAGCCTGCACTTTACGTAGAGCTTGCAACTTGGCGTAGAGTCCGCCTTGGTTCTAAGTTCTTGCCTGAGCTGCGAACACGCTGCCGCTTATGAGGCTTCACCTGAAGAGCGAGGCTACCTTTTGGAAGCCTAAAGGACTTGGCGTGCACTTCACACAGAGAGTCCAAGTCGGCTTCAGGCCACCCTTGTTCTCACTTCTTTCCTCACCTGCGAGAACACGGCCAGAAGGCGGTTGCGTCGTACGCGGCGCTTGGCGTTTTGGACGCAGAGGCGCATTGGCGAGCACTTCACTCAGAATCTCCAACCTGCCTTGGCGTCCGCCTTTGTTCTAACACCTTTCCGCAACTGGGAGAACACTGCCCTCTAGTAGTGTTCGCCTTCGATGCGTTTGTACGTTTGGGAAGCCTAAGGGCCTTCCCTGGAACTCAACTCGGTGTAGCCAACAGGCTTCTAGTCCGCCCCTGTTCTTAAGGTCTTTCCTCCCCTGGGATCTCACGCCCCCCCCCCCCCAGGAGACGTCACCTGAGGAGCGATGATACGTTTTGGAAGCAAAAGGGGACCTGGGGTGCCCTGCCCTGAGAGTGTCCAACTTGCCTCCAGTGCGGCCTTGCTCTAACTTCTTTCCACAGCAGGGAACACGCTGCCCCATAGGAAACTTCACTTCAGGTCGAGTTTACGTTGTGGAAGCCTAAGGGTCTGGGCCTGCTCTTAACTCGCAGTGTGCAACTTGCCTAGGGTGCGCCCCAGGTTCCAACTTCTTTCCACAGCCGGGAGCAAACTGCCCCTTGGGAATCCTCCCTTTGAAGGTCGCGTTCACGTTTTGGAAGCCGCAGCGTCTTTGCGTGCCCTTAACTCGGAGTATCCAACAAGCTTCTAGTACGCCCTTCTTCTCAAGTCTTCCCTTCGCTTGGGAACACACTGCCACTGAGGAGACTTCACCTGAAGCGCGATGACACGCTTTGCAGCCCAAGGGACTGGACGGGCAACTTAACTCAGAAGCTCCAACGGCCTTCTAGTCGGCCTTGGTTCTAAGTTCTTTCCTTCCTGCAATGGGAACACACGGCCGCATAGGCCTCTTGGCCTTCGGAGCGTTTCTACGTGTTGGAAGCAGCAGGGCCTTAGCCTGCACTTTACGTAGAGCTTGCAACTTGGCGTAGAGTCCGCCTTGGTTCTAAGTTCTTGCCTGAGCTGCGAACACGCTGCCGCTTATGAGGCTTCACCTGAAGAGCGAGGCTACCTTTTGGAAGCCTAATGGACTTGGCGTGCACTTCACACAGAGAGTCCAAGTCGGCTTCAGGCCGCCCTTGTTCTCACTTCTTTCCTCACCTGCGAGAACACGGCCAGAAGGCGGTTGCGTCGTACGCGGCGCTTGGCGTTTTGGACGCAGAGGCGCATTGGCGAGCACTTCACTCAGAGTCTCCAACCTGCCTTGGCGTCCGCCTTTGTTCTAACACCTTTCCGCAACTGGGAGAACACTGCCCTCTAGTAGTGTTCGCCTTCGCTGCGTTTGTACGTTTGGGAAGCCTAAGGGCCTTCCCTGGAACTCAACTCGGTGTAGCCAACAGGCTTCTAGTCCGCCCCTGTTCTTAAGGTCTTTCCTCCCCTGGGATCTCACGGGCCCCCCCCCCCAGGAGACGTCACCTGAGGAGCGATGATACGTTTTGGAAGCAAAAGGGGACCTGGGGTGCCCTGCCCTGAGAGTGTCCAACTTGCCTCCAGTGCGGCCTTGTTCTAACTTCTTTCCGCAGCAGGGAACACGCTGCCACATAGGAAACTTCACTTCAGGTCGAGTTTACGTTGTGGAAGCCTAAGGGTCTGGGCCTGCACTTAACTCGCAGTGTGCAACTTGCCTAGGGTGCGCCCCAGGTTCCAACTTCTTTCCACAGCCGGGAGCAAACTGCCCCTTGGGAATCCTCCCTTTGAAGGTCGCGTTCACGTTTTGGAAGCCGCAGCGTCTTTGCGTGCCCTTAACTCGGAGTATCCAACAAGCTTCTAGTACGCCCTTCTTCTCAAGTCTTCCCTTCGCTTGGGAACACACTGCCACTGAGGAGACTTCACCTGAAGCGCGATGACACGCTTTGCAGCCCAAGGGACTGGACGGGCAACTTAACTCAGAAGCTCCAACTGCCTTCTAGTCGGCCTTGGTTCTAAGTTCTTTCCTTCCTGCAATGGGAACACACGGCCGCATAGGCCTCTTGGCCTTCGGAGCGTTTCTACGTGTTGGAAGCAGCAGGGCCTTAGCCTGCACTTTACGTAGAGCTTGCAACTTGGCGTAGAGTCCGCCTTGGTTCTAAGTTCTTGCCTGAGCTGCGAACACGCTGCCGCTTATGAGGCTTCACCTGAAGAGCGAGGCTACCTTTTGGAAGCCTAATGGACTTGGCGTGCACTTCACACAGAGAGTCCAAGTCGGCTTCAGGCCGCCCTTGTTCTCACTTCTTTCCTCACCTGCGAGAACACGGCCAGAAGACGGTTGCGTCGTACGCGGCGCTTGGCGTTTTGGACGCAGAGGCGCATTGGCGAGCACTTCACTCAGAGTCTCCAAACTGCCTTGGCGTCCACCTTTGTTCTAACACCTTTCCGCAACTGGGAGAACACTGCCCTCTAGTAGTGTTCGTCTTCGCTGCGTTTGTAGGTTTGGGAAGCCTAAGGGCCTTCCCTGGAACTCAACTCGGTGTAGCCAACAGGCTTCTAGTCCGCCCCTGTTCTTAAGGTCTTTCCTCCCCTGGGATCTCACGGGCCCCCCCCCCCAGGAGACGTCACCTGAGGAGCGATGATACGTTTTGGAAGCAAAAGGGGACCTGGGGTGCCCTGCCCTGAGAGTGTCCAACTTGCCTCCAGTGCGGCCTTGTTCTAACTTCTTTCCGCAGCAGGGAACACGCTGCCCCATAGGAAACTACACTTCAGGTCGAGTTTACGTTGTGGAAGCCTAAGGGTCTGGCCCTGCACTTAACTCGCAGTGTGCAACTTGCCTAGGGTGCGCCCCAGGTTCCAACTTCTTTCCACAGCCGGGAGCAAACTGCCCCTTGGGAATCCTCCCTTGAAGGTCGCGTTCACGTTTTGGAAGCCGCAGCGTCTTTGCGTGCCCTCAACTCGGAGTATCCAACAAGCTTCTAGTACGCCCTTCTTCTCAAGTCTTCCCTTCGCTTGGGAACACACTGCCACTGAGGAGACTTCACCTGAAGCGCGATGACACGCTTTGCAGCCCAAGGGACTGGACGGGCAACTTCACTCAGAAGCTCCATCTGCCTTCTAGTCGGCCTTGGTTCTAAGTTCTTTCCTTCCTGCAATGGGAACACACGGCCGCATAGGCCTCTTGGCCTTCGGAGCGTTTCTACGTGTTGGAAGCAGCAGGGCCTTAGCCTGCACTTTACGTAGAGCTTGCAACTTGGCGTAGAGTCCGCCTTGGTTCTAAGTTCTTGCCTGAGCTGCGAACACGCTGCCGCTTATGAGGCTTCACCTGAAGAGCGAGGCTACCTTTTGGAAGCCTAATGGACTTGGCGTGCACTTCACACAGAGAGTCCAAGTCGGCTTCAGGCCGCCCTTGTTCTCACTTCTTTCCTCACCTGCGAGAACACGGCCAGAAGGCGGTTGCGTCGTACGCGGCGCTTGGCGTTTTGGACGCAGAGGCGCATTGCCGAGCACTTCACTCAGAGTCTCCAACCTGCCTTGGCGTCCGCCTTTGTTCTAACACCTTTCCGCAACTGGGAGAACACTGCCCTCTAGTAGTGTTCGTCTTCGCTGCGTTTGTAGGTTTGGGAAGCCTAAGGGCCTTCCCTGGAACTCAACTCGGTGTAGCCAACAGGCTTCTAGTCCGCCCCTGTTCTTAAGGTCTTTCCTCCCCTGGGATCTCACGCCCCCCCCCCCCAGGAGACGTCACCTGAGGAGCGATGATACGTTTTGGAAGCAAAAGTGGACCTGGGGTGCCCTGCCCTGAGAGTGTCCAACTTGCCTCCTGTGCGGCCTTGCTCTAACTTCTTTCCGCAGCAGGGAACACGCTGCCCCATAGGAAACTTCACTTCAGGTCGAGTTTACGTTGTGGAAGCCTAAGGGTCTGGGCCTGCACTTAACTCGCAGTGTGCAACTTGCCTAGGGTGCGCCCCAGGTTCCAACTTCTTTCCACAGCCGGGAGCAAACTGCCCCTTGGGAATCCTCCCTTTGAAGGTCGCGTTCACGTTTTGGAAGCCGCAGCGTCTTTGCGTGCCCTTAACTCTGAGTATCCAACAAGCTTCTAGTACGCCCTTCTTCTCAAGTCTTCCCTTCGCTTGGGAACACACTGCCACTGAGGAGACTTCACCTGAAGCGCGATGACACGCTTTGCAGCCCAAGGGACTGGACGGGAAACTTAACTCAGAAGCTCCAACTGCCTTCTAGTCGGCCTTGGTTCTAAGTTCTTTCCTTCCTGCAATGGGAACACACGGCCGCATAGGCCTCTTGGCCTTCGGAGCGTTTCTACGTGTTGGAAGCAGCAGGGCCTTAGCCTGCACTTTACGTAGAGCTTGCAACTTGGCGTAGAGTCCGCCTTGGTTCTAAGTTCTTGCCTGAGCTGCGAACACGCTGCCGCTTATGAGGCTTCACCTGAAGAGCGAGGCTACCTTTTGGAAGCCTAATGGACTTGGCGTGCACTTCACACAGAGAGTCCAAGTCGGCTTCAGGCCGCCCTTGTTCTCACTTCTTTCCTCACCTGCGAGAACACGGCCAGAAGGCGGTGGCGTCGTACGCGGCGCTTGGCGTTTTGGACGCAGAGGCGCATTGGCGAGCACTTCACTCAGAGTCTCCAACCTGCCTTGGCGTCCGCCTTTGTTCTAACACCTTTCCGCAACTGGGAGAACACTGCCCTCTAGTAGTGTTCGTCTTCGCTGCGTTTGTAGGTTTGGGAAGCCTAAGGGCCTTCCCTGGAACTCAACTCGGTGTAGCCAACAGGCTTCTAGTCCGCCCCTGTTCTTAAGGTCTTTCCTCCCCTGGGATCTCACGGGCCCCCCCCCCAGGAGACGTCACCTGAGGAGCGATGATACGTTTTGGAAGCAAAAGGGGACCTGGGGTGCCCTGCCCTGAGAGTGTCCAACTTGCCTCCAGTGCGGCCTTGTTCTAACTTCTTTCCGCAGCAGGGAACACGCTGCCCCATAGGAAACTTCACTTCAGGTCGAGTTTACGTTGTGGAAGCCTAAGGGTCTGGGCCTGCACTTAACTCGCAGTGTGCAACTTGCCTAGGGTGCGCCCCAGGTTCCAACTTCTTTCCACAGCCGGGAGCAAACTGCCCCTTGGGAATCCTCCCTTGGAAGGTCGCGTTCACGTTTTGGAAGCCGCAGCGTCTTTGCGTGCCCTTAACTCGGAGTATCCAACAAGCTTCTAGTACGCCCTTCTTCTCAAGTCTTCCCTTCGCTTGGGAACACACTGCCACTGAGGAGACTTCACCTGAAGCGCGATGACACGCTTTGCAGCCCAAGGGACTGGACGGGCAACTTAACTCAGAAGCTCCAACTGCCTTCTAGTCGGCCTTGGTTCTAAGTTCTTTCCTTCCTGCAATGGGAACACACGGCCGCATAGGCCTCTTGGCCTTCGGAGCGTTTCTACGTGTTGGAAGCAGCAGGGCCTTAGCCTGCACTTTACGTAGAGCTTGCAACTTGGCGTAGAGTCCGCCTTGGTTCTAAGTTCTTGCCTGAGCTGCGAACACGCTGCCGCTTATGAGGCTTCACCTGAAGAGCGAGGCTACCTTTTGGAAGCCTAATGGACTTGGCGTGCACTTCACACAGAGAGTCCAAGTCGGCTTCAGGCCGCCCTTGTTCTCACTTCTTTCCTCACCTGCGAGAACACGGCCAGAAGGCGGTTGCGTCGTACGCGGCGCTTGGCGTTTTGGACGCAGAGGCGCATTGGCGAGCACTTCACTCAGAGTCTCCAACCTGCCTTGGCGTCCGCCTTTGTTCTAACACCTTTCCGCAACTGGGAGAACACTGCCCTCTAGTAGTGTTCGCCTTCGCTGCGTTTGTACGTTTGGGAAGCCTAAGGGCCTTCCCTGGAACTCAACTCGGTGTAGCCAACAGGCTTCTAGTCCGCCCCTGTTCTTAAGGTCTTTCCTCCCCTGGGATCTCACGGGCCCCCCCCCCAGGAGACGTCACCTGAGGAGCGATGATACGTTTTGGAAGCAAAAGGGGACCTGGGGTGCCCTGCCCTGAGAGTGTCCAACTTGCCTCCAGTGCGGCCTTGTTCTAACTTCTTTCCGCAGCAGGAAACACGCTGCCGCATAGGAAACTTCACTTCAGGTCGAGTTTACGTTGTGGAAGCCTAAGGGTCTGGGCCTGCACTTAACTCGCAGTGTGCAACTTGCCTAGGGTGCGCCCCAGGTTCCAACTTCTTTCCACAGCCGGGAGCAAACTGCCCCTTGGGAATCCTCCCTTTGAAGGTCGCGTTCACGTTTTGGAAGCCGCAGCGTCTTTGCGTGCCCTTAACTCGGAGTATCCAACAAGCTTCTAGTACGCCCTTCTTCTCAAGTCTTCCCTTCGCTTGGGAACACACTGCCACTGAGGAGACTTCACCTGAAGCGCGATGACACGCTTTGCAGCCCAAGGGACTGGACGGGAAACTTCACTCAGAAGCTCCAACTGCCTTCTCGTCGGCCTTGGTTCTAAGTTCTTTCCTTCCTGCAATGGGAACACACGGCCGCATAGGCCTCTTGGCCTTCGGAGCGTTTCTACGTGTTGGAAGCAGCAGGGCCTTAGCCTGCACTTTACGTAGAGCTTGCAACTTGGCGTAGAGTCCGCCTTGGTTCTAAGTTCTTGCCTGAGCTGCGAACACGCTGCCGCTTATGAGGCTTCACCTGAAGAGCGAGGCTACCTTTTGGAAGCCTAATGGACTTGGCGTGCACTTCACACAGAGAGTCCAAGTCGGCTTCAGGCCGCCCTTGTTCTCACTTCTTTCCTCACCTGCGAGAACACGGCCAGAAGGCGGTTGCGTCGTACGCGGCGCTTGGCGTTTTGGACGCAGAGGCGCATTGGCGAGCACTTCACTCAGAGTCTCCAACCTGCCTTGGCGTCCGCCTTTGTTCTAACACCTTTCCGCAACTGGGAGAACACTGCCTTCTAGTAGTGTTCGCCTTCGCTGCGTTTGTAGGTTTGGGAAGCCTAAGGGCCTTCCCTGGAACTCAACTCGGTGTAGCCAACAGGCTTCTAGTCCGCCCCTGTTCTTAAGGTCTTTCCTCCCCTGGGATCTCACGCCCCCCCCCCCCCCAGGAGACGTCACCTGAGGAGCGATGATACGTTTTGGAAGCAAAAGTGGACCTGGGGTGCCCTGCCCTGAGAGTGTCCAACTTGCCTCCTGTGCGGCCTTGCTCTAACTTCTTTCCGCAGCAGGGAACACGCTGCCCCATAGGAAACTTCACTTCAGGTCGAGTTTACGTTGTGGAAGCCTAAGGGTCTGGGCCTGCACTTAACTCGCAGTGTGCAACTTGCCTAGGGTGCGCCCCAGGTTCCAACTTCTTTCCACAGCCGGGAGCAAACTGCCCCTTGGGAATCCTCCCTTTGAAGGTCGCGTTCACGTTTTGGAAGCTGCAGCGTCTTTGCGTGCCCTTAACTCGGAGTATCCAACAAGCTTCTAGTACGCCCTTCTTCTCAAGTCTTCCCTTCGCTTGGGAACACACTGCCACTGAGGAGACTTCACCTGAAGCGCGATGACACGCTTTGCAGCCCAAGGGACTGGACGGGAAACTTAACTCAGAAGCTCCAACTGCCTTCTAGTCGGCCTTGGTTCTAAGTTCTTTCCTTCCTGCAATGGGAACACACGGCCGCATAGGCCTCTTGGCCTTCGGAGCGTTTCTACGTGTTGGAAGCAGCAGGGCCTTAGCCTGCACTTTACGTAGAGCTTGCAACTTGGCGTCGAGTCCGCCTTGGTTCTAAGTTCTTGCCTGAGCTGCGAACACGCTGCCGCTTATGAGGCTTCACCTGAAGAGCGAGGCTACCTTTTGGAAGCCTAATGGACTTGGCGTGCACTTCACACAGAGAGTCCAAGTCGGCTTCAGGCCGCCCTTGTTCTCACTTCTTTCCTCACCTGCGAGAACACGGCCAGAAGGCGGTGGCGTCGTACGCGGCGCTTGGCGTTTTGGACGCAGAGGCGCATTGGCGAGCACTTCACTCAGAGTCTCCAACCTGCCTTGGCGTCCGCCTTTGTTCTAACACCTTTCCGCAACTGGGAGAACACTGCCCTCTAGTAGTGTTCGTCTTCGCTGCGTTTGTAGGTTTGGGAAGCCTAAGGGCCTTCCCTGGAACTCAACTCGGTGTAGCCAACAGGCTTCTAGTCCGCCCCTGTTCTTAAGGTCTTTCCTCCCCTGGGATCTCACGGGCCCCCCCCCCCAGGAGACGTCACCTGAGGAGCGATGATACGTTTTGGAAGCAAAAGGGGACCTGGGGTGCCCTGCCCTGAGAGTGTCCAACTTGCCTCCAGTGCGGCCTTGTTCTAACTTCTTTCCGCAGCAGGGAACACGCTGCCCCATAGGAAACTTCACTTCAGGTCGAGTTTACGTTGTGGAAGCCTAAGGGTCTGGGCCTGCACTTAACTCGCAGTGTGCAACTTGCCTAGGGTGCGCCCCAGGTTCCAACTTCTTTCCACAGCCGGGAGCAAACTGCCCCTTGGGAATCCTCCCTTGGAAGGTCGCGTTCACGTTTTGGAAGCCGCAGCGTCTTTGCGTGCCCTTAACTCGGAGTATCCAACAAGCTTCTAGTACGCCCTTCTTCTCAAGTCTTCCCTTCGCTTGGGAACACACTGCCACTGAGGAGACTTCACCTGAAGCGCGATGACACGCTTTGCAGCCCAAGGGACTGGACGGGCAACTTAACTCAGAAGCTCCAACTGCCTTCTAGTCGGCCTTGGTTCTAAGTTCTTTCCTTCCTGCAATGGGAACACACGGCCGCATAGGCCTCTTGGCCTTCGGAGCGTTTCTACGTGTTGGAAGCAGCAGGGCCTTAGCCTGCACTTTACGTAGAGCTTGCAACTTGGCGTAGAGTCCGCCTTGGTTCTAAGTTCTTGCCTGAGCTGCGAACACGCTGCCGCTTATGAGGCTTCACCTGAAGAGCGAGGCTACCTTTTGGAAGCCTAATGGACTTGGCGTGCACTTCACACAGAGAGTCCAAGTCGGCTTCAGGCCGCCCTTGTTCTCACTTCTTTCCTCACCTGCGAGAACACGGCCAGAAGGCGGTTGCGTCGTACGCGGCGCTTGGCGTTTTGGACGCAGAGGCGCATTGGCGAGCACTTCACTCAGAGTCTCCAACCTGCCTTGGCGTCCGCCTTTGTTCTAACACCTTTCCGCAACTGGGAGAACACTGCCCTCTAGTAGTGTTCGCCTTCGCTGCGTTTGTACGTTTGGGAAGCCTAAGGGCCTTCCCTGGAACTCAACTCGGTGTAGCCAACAGGCTTCTAGTCCGCCCCTGTTCTTAAGGTCTTTCCTCCCCTGGGATCTCACGGGCCCCCCCCCCAGGAGACGTCACCTGAGGAGCGATGATACGTTTTGGAAGCAAAAGGGGACCTGGGGTGCCCTGCCCTGAGAGTGTCCAACTTGCCTCCAGTGCGGCCTTGTTCTAACTTCTTTCCGCAGCAGGAAACACGCTGCCGCATAGGAAACTTCACTTCAGGTCGAGTTTACGTTGTGGAAGCCTAAGGGTCTGGGCCTGCACTTAACTCGCAGTGTGCAACTTGCCTAGGGTGCGCCCCAGGTTCCAACTTCTTTCCACAGCCGGGAGCAAACTGCCCCTTGGGAATCCTCCCTTTGAAGGTCGCGTTCACGTTTTGGAAGCCGCAGCGTCTTTGCGTGCCCTTAACTCGGAGTATCCAACAAGCTTCTAGTACGCCCTTCTTCTCAAGTCTTCCCTTCGCTTGGGAACACACTGCCACTGAGGAGACTTCACCTGAAGCGCGATGACACGCTTTGCAGCCCAAGGGACTGGACGGGAAACTTCACTCAGAAGCTCCAACTGCCTTCTCGTCGGCCTTGGTTCTAAGTTCTTTCCTTCCTGCAATGGGAACACACGGCCGCATAGGCCTCTTGGCCTTCGGAGCGTTTCTACGTGTTGGAAGCAGCAGGGCCTTAGCCTGCACTTTACGTAGAGCTTGCAACTTGGCGTAGAGTCCGCCTTGGTTCTAAGTTCTTGCCTGAGCTGCGAACACGCTGCCGCTTATGAGGCTTCACCTGAAGAGCGAGGCTACCTTTTGGAAGCCTAATGGACTTGGCGTGCACTTCACACAGAGAGTCCAAGTCGGCTTCAGGCCGCCCTTGTTCTCACTTCTTTCCTCACCTGCGAGAACACGGCCAGAAGGCGGTTGCGTCGTACGCGGCGCTTGGCGTTTTGGACGCAGAGGCGCATTGGCGAGCACTTCACTCAGAGTCTCCAACCTGCCTTGGCGTCCGCCTTTGTTCTAACACCTTTCCGCAACTGGGAGAACACTGCCTTCTAGTAGTGTTCGCCTTCGCTGCGTTTGTAGGTTTGGGAAGCCTAAGGGCCTTCCCTGGAACTCAACTCGGTGTAGCCAACAGGCTTCTAGTCCGCCCCTGTTCTTAAGGTCTTTCCTCCCCTGGGATCTCACGCCCCCCCCCCCCCAGGAGACGTCACCTGAGGAGCGATGATACGTTTTGGAAGCAAAAGTGGACCTGGGGTGCCCTGCCCTGAGAGTGTCCAACTTGCCTCCTGTGCGGCCTTGCTCTAACTTCTTTCCGCAGCAGGGAACACGCTGCCCCATAGGAAACTTCACTTCAGGTCGAGTTTACGTTGTGGAAGCCTAAGGGTCTGGGCCTGCACTTAACTCGCAGTGTGCAACTTGCCTAGGGTGCGCCCCAGGTTCCAACTTCTTTCCACAGCCGGGAGCAAACTGCCCCTTGGGAATCCTCCCTTTGAAGGTCGCGTTCACGTTTTGGAAGCCGCAGCGTCTTTGTGTGCCCTTAACTCGGAGTATCCAACAAGCTTCTAGTACGCCCTTCTTCTCAAGTCTTCCCTTCGCTTGGGAACACACTGCCACTGAGGAGACTTCACCTGAAGCGCGATGACACGCTTTGCAGCCCAAGGGACTGGACGGGCAACTTAACTCAGAAGCTCCAACTGCCTTCTAGTCGGCCTTGGTTCTAAGTTCTTTCCTTCCTGCAATGGGAACACACGGCCGCATAGGCCTCTTGGCCTTCGGAGCGTTTCTACGTGTTGGAAGCAGCAGGGCCTTAGCCTGCACTTTACGTAGAGCTTGCAACTTGGCGTCGAGTCCGCCTTGGTTCTAAGTTCTTGCCTGAGCTGCGAACACGCTGCCGCTTATGAGGCTTCACCTGAAGAGCGAGGCTACCTTTTGGAAGCCTAATGGACTTGGCGTGCACTTCACACAGAGAGTCCAAGTCGGCTTCAGGCCGCCCTTGTTCTCACTTCTTTCCTCACCTGCGAGAACACGGCCAGAAGGCGGTGGCGTCGTACGCGGCGCTTGGCGTTTTGGACGCAGAGGCGCATTGGCGAGCACTTCACTCAGAGTCTCCAACCTGCCTTGGCGTCCGCCTTTGTTCTAACACCTTTCCGCAACTGGGAGAACACTGCCCTCTAGTAGTGTTCGTCTTCGCTGCGTTTGTAGGTTTGGGAAGCCTAAGGGCCTTCCCTGGAACTCAACTCGGTGTAGCCAACAGGCTTCTAGTCCGCCCCTGTTCTTAAAGTCTTTCCTCCCCTGGGATCTCACGGGCCCCCCCCCCCCAGGAGACGTCACCTGAGGAGCGATGATACGTTTTGGAAGCAAAAGGGGACCTGGGGTGCCCTGCCCTGAGAGTGTCCAACTTGCCTCCAGTGCGGCCTTGTTCTAACTTCTTTCCGCAGCAGGGAACACGCTGCCCCATAGGAAACTTCACTTCAGGTCGAGTTTACGTTGTGGAAGCCTAAGGGTCTGGGCCTGCACTTAACTCGCAGTGTGCAACTTGCCTAGGGTGCGCCCCAGGTTCCAACTTCTTTCCACAGCCGGGAGCAAACTGCCCCTTGGGAATCCTCCCTTGGAAGGTCGCGTTCACGTTTTGGAAGCCGCAGCGTCTTTGCGTGCCCTTAACTCGGAGTATCCAACAAGCTTCTAGTACGCCCTTCTTCTCAAGTCTTCCCTTCGCTTGGGAACACACTGCCACTGAGGAGACTTCACCTGAAGCGCGATGACACGCTTTGCAGCCCAAGGGACTGGACGGGCAACTTAACTCAGAAGCTCCAACTGCCTTCTAGTCGGCCTTGGTTCTAAGTTCTTTCCTTCCTGCAATGGGAACACACGGCCGCATAGGCCTCTTGGCCTTCGGAGCGTTTCTACGTGTTGGAAGCAGCAGGGCCTTAGCCTGCACTTTACGTAGAGCTTGCAACTTGGCGTAGAGTCCGCCTTGGTTCTAAGTTCTTGCCTGAGCTGCGAACACGCTGCCGCTTATGAGGCTTCACCTGAAGAGCGAGGCTACCTTTTGGAAGCCTAATGGACTTGGCGTGCACTTCACACAGAGAGTCCAAGTCGGCTTCAGGCCGCCCTTGTTCTCACTTCTTTCCTCACCTGCGAGAACACGGCCAGAAGGCGGTTGCGTCGTACGCGGCGCTTGGCGTTTTGGACGCAGAGGCGCATTGGCGAGCACTTCACTCAGAGTCTCCAACCTGCCTTGGCGTCCGCCTTTGTTCTAACACCTTTCCGCAACTGGGAGAACACTGCCCTCAAGTAGTGTTCGCCTTCGCTGCGTTTGTACGTTTGGGAAGCCTAAGGGCCTTCCCTGGAACTCAACTCGGTGTAGCCAACAGGCTTCTAGTCCGCCCCTGTTCTTAAGGTCTTTCCTCCCCTGGGATCTCACGGCCCCCCCCCCCCCAGGAGACGTCACCTGAGGAGCGATGATACGTTTTGGAAGCAAAAGGGGACCTGGGGTGCCCTGCCCTGAGAGTGTCCAACTTGCCTCCAGTGCGGCCTTGTTCTAACTTCTTTCCGCAGCAGGAAACACGCTGCCGCATAGGAAACTTCACTTCAGGTCGAGTTTACGTTGTGGAAGCCTAAGGGTCTGGGCCTGCACTTAACTCGCAGTGTGCAACTTGCCTAGGGTGCGCCCCAGGTTCCAACTTCTTTCCACAGCCGGGAGCAAACTGCCCCTTGGGAATCCTCCCTTGGAAGGTCGCGTTCACGTTTTGGAAGCCGCAGCGTCTTTGCGTGCCCTTAACTCGGAGTATCCAACAAGCTTCTAGTACGCCCTTCTTCTCAAGTCTTCCCTTCGCTTGGGAACACACTGCCACTGAGGAGACTTCACCTGAAGCGCGATGACACGCTTTGCAGCCCAAGGGACTGGACGGGCAACTTCACTCAGAAGCTCCAACTGCCTTCTCGTCGGCCTTGGTTCTAAGTTCTTTCCTTCCTGCAATGGGAACACACGGCCGCATAGGCCTCTTGGCCTTCGGAGCGTTTCTACGTGTTGGAAGCAGCAGGGCCTTAGCCTGCACTTTACGTAGAGCTTGCAACTTGGCGTCGAGTCCGCCTTGGTTCTAAGTTCTTGCCTGAGCTGCGAACACACTGCCGCTTATGAGGCTTCACCTGAAGAGCGAGGCTACCTTTTGGAAGCCTAATGGACTTGGCGTGCACTTCACACAGAGAGTCCAAGTCGGCTTCAGGCCGCCCTTGTTCTCACTTCTTTCCTCACCTGCGAGAACACGGCCAGAAGGCGGTGGCGTCGTACGCGGCGCTTGGCGTTTTGGACGCAGAGGCGCATTGGCGAGCACTTCACTCAGAGTCTCCAACCTGCCTTGGCGTCCGCCTTTGTTCTAACACCTTTCCGCAACTGGGAGAACACTGCCCTCTAGTAGTGTTCGTCTTCGCTGCGTTTGTAGGTTTGGGAAGCCTAAGGGCCTTCCCTGGAACTCAACTCGGTGTAGCCAACAGGCTTCTAGTCCGCCCCTGTTCTTAAAGTCTTTCCTCCCCTGGGATCTCACGGGCCCCCCCCCCCCCAGGAGACGTCACCTGAGGAGCGATGATACGTTTTGGAAGCAAAAGGGGACCTGGGGTGCCCTGCCCTGAGAGTGTCCAACTTGCCTCCAGTGCGGCCTTGTTCTAACTTCTTTCCGCAGCAGGGAACACGCTGCCCCATAGGAAACTTCACTTCAGGTCGAGTTTACGTTGTGGAAGCCTAAGGGTCTGGGCCTGCACTTAACTCGCAGTGTGCAACTTGCCTAGGGTGCGCCCCAGGTTCCAACTTCTTTCCACAGCCGGGAGCAAACTGCCCCTTGGGAATCCTCCCTTGGAAGGTCGCGTTCACGTTTTGGAAGCCGCAGCGTCTTTGCGTGCCCTTAACTCGGAGTATCCAACAAGCTTCTAGTACGCCCTTCTTCTCAAGTCTTCCCTTCGCTTGGGAACACACTGCCACTGAGGAGACTTCACCTGAAGCGCGATGACACGCTTTGCAGCCCAAGGGACTGGACGGGCAACTTAACTCAGAAGCTCCAACTGCCTTCTAGTCGGCCTTGGTTCTAAGTTCTTTCCTTCCTGCAATGGAAACACACGGCCGCATAGGCCTCTTGGCCTTCAGAGCGTTTCTACGTGTTGGAAGCAGCAGGGCCTTAGCCTGCACTTTACGTAGAGCTTGCAACTTTGCGTAGAGTCCGCCTTGGTTCTAAGTTCTTGCCTGAGCTGCGAACACGCTGCCGCTTATGAGGCTTCACCTGAAGAGCGAGGCTACCTTTTGGAAGCCTAATGGACTTGGCGTGCACTTCACACAGAGAGTCCAAGTCGGCTTCAGGCCTCCCTTGTTCTCAATTCTTTCCTCACCTGCGAGAACAAGGCCAGAAGGCGGTTGCGTCGTACGCGGCGCTTGGCGTTTTGGACGCAGAGGCGCATTGGCGAGCACTTCACTCAGAGTCTCCAACCTGCCTTGGCGTCCGCCTTTGTTCTAACACCTTTCCGCAACTGGGAGAACACTGCCCTCTAGTAGTGTTCGCCTTCGCTGCGTTTGTACGTTTGGGAAGCCTAAGGGCCTTCCCTGGAACTCAACTCGGTGTAGCCAACAGGCTTCTAGTCCGCCCCTGTTCTAAGGTCTTTCCTCCCCTGGGATCTCACGCCCCCCCCCCCAGGAGCCGTCACCTTAGGAGCGATGATACGTTTTGGAAGCAAAAGGGGACCTGGGGTGCCCTGCCCTGAGAGTGTCCAACTTGCCTCCAGTGCGGCCTTGTTCTAACTTCTTTCCGCAGCAGGGAACACGCTGCCACATAGGAAACTTCACTTCAGGTCGAGTTTACGTTGTGGAAGCCTAAGGGTCTGGGCCTGCACTTAACTCGCAGTGTGCAACTTGCCTAGGGTGCGCCCCAGGTTCCAACTTCTTTCCACAGCCGGGAGCAAACTGCCCCTTGGGAATCCTCCCTTTGAAGGTCGCGTTCACGTTTTGGAAGCCGCAGCGTCTTTGCGTGCCCTTAACTCGGAGTATCCAACAAGCTTCTAGTACGCCCTTCTTCTCAAGTCTTCCCTTCGCTTGGGAACACACTGCCACTGAGGAGACTTCACCTGAAGCGCGATGACACGCTTTGCAGCCCAAGGGACTGGACGGGCAACTTAACTCAGAAGCTCCAACTGCCTTCTAGTCGGCCTTGGTTCTAAGTTCTTTCCTTCCTGCAATGGGAACACACGGCCGCATAGGCCTCTTGGCCTTCGGAGCGTTTCTACGTGTTGGAAGCAGCAGGGCCTTAGCCTGCACTTTACGTAGAGCTTGCAACTTGGCGTAGAGTCCGCCTTGGTTCTAAGTTCTTGCCTGAGCTGCGAACACGCTGCCCCTTATGAGGCTTCACCTGAAGAGCGAGGCTACCTTTTGGAAGCCTAATGGACTTGGCGTGCACTTCACACAGAGAGTCCAAGTCGGCTTCAGGCCGCCCTTGTTCTCACTTCTTTCCTCACCTGCGAGAACACGGCCAGAAGGCGGTGGCGTCGTACGCGGCGCTTGGCGTTTTGGACGCAGAGGCGCATTGGCGAGCACTTCACTCAGAGTCTCCAACCTGCCTTGGCGTCCGCCTTTGTTCTAACACCTTTCCGCAACTGGGAGAACACTGCCCTCTAGTAGTGTTCGTCTTCGCTGCGTTTGTAGGTTTGGGAAGCCTAAGGGCGTTCCCTGGAACTCAACTCGGTGTAGCCAACAGGCTTCTAGTCCGCCCCTGTTCTAAGGTCTTTCCTCCCCTGGGATCTCACGGCCCTCCCCCCCCCAGGAGACATCGCCTTAGGAGCGATGATACGTTTTGGAAGCAAAAGGGGACCTGGGGTGCCCTGCCCTGAGAGTGTCCAACTTGCCTCCAGTGCGGCCTTGTTCTAACTTCTTTCCGCAGCAGGGAACACGCTGCCCCATAGGAAACTTCACTTCAGGTCGAGTTTACGTTGTGGAAGCCTAAGGGTCTGGGCCTGCACTTAACTCGCAGTGTGCAACTTGCCTAGGGTGCGCCCCAGGTTCCAACTTCTTTCCACAGCCGGGAGCAAACTGCCCCTTGGGAATCCTCCCTTTGAAGGTCGCGTTCACGTTTTGGAAGCCGCAGCGTCTTTGCGTGCCCTTAACTCGGAGTATCCAACAAGCTTCTAGTACGCCCTTCTTCTCAAGTCTTCCCTTCGCTTGGGAACACACTGCCACTGAGGAGACTTCACCTGAAGCGCGATGACACGCTTTGCAGCCCAAGGGACTGGACGGGCAACTTCACTCAGAAGCTCCAACTGCCTTCTAGTCGGCCTTGGTTCTAAGTTCTTTCCTTCCTGCAATGGGAACACACGGCCGCATAGGCCTCTTGGCCTTCGGAGCGTTTCTACGTGTTGGAAGCAGCAGGGCCTTAGCCTGCACTTTACGTAGAGCTTGCAACTTGGCGTAGAGTCCGCCTTGGTTCTAAGTTCTTGCCTGAGCTGCGAACACGCTGCCGCTTATGAGGCTTCACCTGAGGAGCGAGGCTACCTTTTGGAAGCCTAATGGACTTGGCGTGCACTTCACACAGAGAGTCCAAGTCGGCTTCAGGCCGTCCTTGTTCTCACTTCTTTCCTCACCTGCGAGAACACGGCCAGAAGGCGGTTGCGTCGTACGCGGCGCTTGGCGTTTTGGACGCAGAGGCGCATTGGCGAGCACTTCACTCAGAGTCTCCAACCTGCCTTGGCGTCCGCCTTTGTTCTAACACCTTTCCGCAACTGGGAGAACACTGCCCTCTAGTAGTGTTCGTCTTCGCTGCGTTTGTAGGTTTGGGAAGCCTAAGGGCCTTCCCTGGAACTCAACTCGGTGTAGCCAACAGGCTTCTAGTCCGCCCCTGTTCTTAAAGTCTTTCCTCCCCTGGGATCTCACGGGCCCCCCCCCCAGGAGACGTCACCTGAGGAGCGATGATACGTTTTGGAAGCAAAAGGGGACCTGGGGTGCCCTGCCCTGAGAGTGTCCAACTTGCCTCCAGTGCGGCCTTGTTCTAACTTCTTTCCGCAGCAGGGAACACGCTGCCCCATAGGAAACTTCACTTCAGGTCGAGTTTACGTTGTGGAAGCCTAAGGGTCTGGGCCTGCACTTAACTCGCAGTGTGCAACTTGCCTAGGGTGCGCCCCAGGTTCCAACTTCTTTCCACAGCCGGGAGCAAACTGCCCCTTGGGAATCCTCCCTTGGAAGGTCGCGTTCACGTTTTGGAAGCCGCAGCGTCTTTGCGTGCCCTTAACTCGGAGTATCCAACAAGCTTCTAGTACGCCCTTCTTCTCAAGTCTTCCCTTCGCTTGGGAACACACTGCCACTGAGGAGACTTCACCTGAAGCGCGATGACACGCTTTGCAGCCCAAGGGACTGGACGGGCAACTTAACTCAGAAGCTCCAACTGCCTTCTAGTCGGCCTTGGTTCTAAGTTCTTTCCTTCCTGCAATGGGAACACACGGCCGCATAGGCCTCTTGGCCTTCGGAGCGTTTCTACGTGTTGGAAGCAGCAGGGCCTTAGCCTGCACTTTACGTAGAGCTTGCAACTTGGCGTAGAGTCCGCCTTGGTTCTAAGTTCTTGCCTGAGCTGCGAACACGCTGCCGCTTATGAGGCTTCACCTGAAGAGCGAGGCTACCTTTTGGAAGCCTAATGGACTTGGCGTGCACTTCACACAGAGAGTCCAAGTCGGCTTCAGGCCGCCCTTGTTCTCACTTCTTTCCTCACCTGCGAGAACACGGCCAGAAGGCGGTTGCGTCGTACGCGGCGCTTGGCGTTTTGGACGCAGAGGCGCATTGGCGAGCACTTCACTCAGAGTCTCCAACCTGCCTTGGCGTCCGCCTTTGTTCTAACACCTTTCCGCAACTGGGAGAACACTGCCCTCAAGTAGTGTTCGCCTTCGCTGCGTTTGTACGTTTGGGAAGCCTAAGGGCCTTCCCTGGAACTCAACTCGGTGTAGCCAACAGGCTTCTAGTCCGCCCCTGTTCTTAAGGTCTTTCCTCCCCTGGGATCTCACGGCCCCCCCCCCCCCCAGGAGACGTCACCTGAGGAGCGATGATACGTTTTGGAAGCAAAAGGGGACCTGGGGTGCCCTGCCCTGAGAGTGTCCAACTTGCCTCCAGTGCGGCCTTGTTCTAACTTCTTTCCGCAGCAGGAAACACGCTGCCGCATAGGAAACTTCACTTCAGGTCGAGTTTACGTTGTGGAAGCCTAAGGGTCTGGGCCTGCACTTAACTCGCAGTGTGCAACTTGCCTAGGGTGCGCCCCAGGTTCCAACTTCTTTCCACAGCCGGGAGCAAACTGCCCCTTGGGAATCCTCCCTTGGAAGGTCGCGTTCACGTTTTGGAAGCCGCAGCGTCTTTGCGTGCCCTTAACTCGGAGTATCCAACAAGCTTCTAGTACGCCCTTCTTCTCAAGTCTTCCCTTCGCTTGGGAACACACTGCCACTGAGGAGACTTCACCTGAAGCGCGATGACACGCTTTGCAGCCCAAGGGACTGGACGGGCAACTTCACTCAGAAGCTCCAACTGCCTTCTCGTCGGCCTTGGTTCTAAGTTCTTTCCTTCCTGCAATGGGAACACACGGCCGCATAGGCCTCTTGGCCTTCGGAGCGTTTCTACGTGTTGGAAGCAGCAGGGCCTTAGCCTGCACTTTACGTAGAGCTTGCAACTTGGCGTAGAGTCCGCCTTGGTTCTAAGTTCTTGCCTGAGCTGCGAACACGCTGCCGCTTATGAGGCTTCACCTGAAGAGCGAGGCTACCTTTTGGAAGCCTAATGGACTTGGCGTGCACTTCACACAGAGAGTCCAAGTCGGCTTCAGGCCGCCCTTGTTCTCACTTCTTTCCTCACCTGCGAGAACACGGCCAGAAGGCGGTGGCGTCGTACGCGGCGCTTGGCGTTTTGGACGCAGAGGCGCATTGGCGAGCACTTCACTCAGAGTCTCCAACCTGCCTTGGCGTCCGCCTTTGTTCTAACACCTTTCCGCAACTGGGAGAACACTGCCCTCTAGTAGTGTTCGTCTTCGCTGCGTTTGTAGGTTTGGGAAGCCTAAGGGCCTTCCCTGGAACTCAACTCGGTGTAGCCAACAGGCTTCTAGTCCGCCCCTGTTCTTAAAGTCTTTCCTCCCCTGGGATCTCACGGGCCCCCCCCCCCCCCAGGAGACGTCACCTGAGGAGCGATGATACGTTTTGGAAGCAAAAGGGGACCTGGGGTGCCCTGCCCTGAGAGTGTCCAACTTGCCTCCAGTGCGGCCTTGTTCTAACTTCTTTCCGCAGCAGGGAACACGCTGCCCCATAGGAAACTTCACTTCAGGTCGAGTTTACGTTGTGGAAGCCTAAGGGTCTGGGCCTGCACTTAATTCGCAGTGTGCAACTTGCCTAGGGTGCGCCCCAGGTTCCAACTTCTTTCCACAGCCGGGAGCAAACTGCCCCTTGGGAATCCTCCCTTGGAAGGTCGCGTTCACGTTTTGGAAGCCGCAGCGTCTTTGCGTGCCCTTAACTCGGAGTATCCAACAAGCTTCTAGTACGCCCTTCTTCTCAAGTCTTCCCTTCGCTTGGGAACACACTGCCACTGAGGAGACTTCACCTGAAGCGCGATGACACGCTTTGCAGCCCAAGGGACTGGACGGGCAACTTAACTCAGAAGCTCCAACTGCCTTCTAGTCGGCCTTGGTTCTAAGTTCTTTCCTTCCTGCAATGGAAACACACGGCCGCATAGGCCTCTTGGCCTTCAGAGCGTTTCTACGTGTTGGAAGCAGCAGGGCCTTAGCCTGCACTTTACGTAGAGCTTGCAACTTTGCGTAGAGTCCGCCTTGGTTCTAAGTTCTTGCCTGAGCTGCGAACACGCTGCCGCTTATGAGGCTTCACCTGAAGAGCGAGGCTACCTTTTGGAAGCCTAATGGACTTGGCGTGCACTTCACACAGAGAGTCCAAGTCGGCTTCAGGCCTCCCTTGTTCTCAATTCTTTCCTCACCTGCGAGAACAAGGCCAGAAGGCGGTTGCGTCGTACGCGGCGCTTGGCGTTTTGGACGCAGAGGCGCATTGGCGAGCACTTCACTCAGAGTCTCCAACCTGCCTTGGCGTCCGCCTTTGTTCTAACACCTTTCCGCAACTGGGAGAACACTGCCCTCTAGTAGTGTTCGCCTTCGCTGCGTTTGTACGTTTGGGAAGCCTAAGGGCCTTCCCTGGAACTCAACTCGGTGTAGCCAACAGGCTTCTAGTCCGCCCCTGTTCTAAGGTCTTTCCTCCCCTGGGATCTCACGCCCCCCCCCCCAGGAGCCGTCACCTTAGGAGCGATGATACGTTTTGGAAGCAAAAGGGGACCTGGGGTGCCCTGCCCTGAGAGTGTCCAACTTGCCTCCAGTGCGGCCTTGTTCTAACTTCTTTCCGCAGCAGGGAACACGCTGCCACATAGGAAACTTCACTTCAGGTCGAGTTTACGTTGTGGAAGCCTAAGGGTCTGGGCCTGCACTTAACTCGCAGTGTGCAACTTGCCTAGGGTGCGCCCCAGGTTCCAACTTCTTTCCACAGCCGGGAGCAAACTGCCCCTTGGGAATCCTCCCTTTGAAGGTCGCGTTCACGTTTTGGAAGCCGCAGCGTCTTTGCGTGCCCTTAACTCGGAGTATCCAACAAGCTTCTAGTACGCCCTTCTTCTCAAGTCTTCCCTTCGCTTGGGAACACACTGCCACTGAGGAGACTTCACCTGAAGCGCGATGACACGCTTTGCAGCCCAAGGGACTGGACGGGCAACTTAACTCAGAAGCTCCAACTGCCTTCTAGTCGGCCTTGGTTCTAAGTTCTTTCCTTCCTGCAATGGGAACACACGGCCGCATAGGCCTCTTGGCCTTCGGAGCGTTTCTACGTGTTGGAAGCAGCAGGGCCTTAGCCTGCACTTTACGTAGAGCTTGCAACTTGGCGTCGAGTCCGCCTTGGTTCTAAGTTCTTGCCTGAGCTGCGAACACACTGCCGCTTATGAGGCTTCACCTGAAGAGCGAGGCTACCTTTTGGAAGCCTAATGGACTTGGCGTGCACTTCACACAGAGAGTCCAAGTCGGCTTCAGGCCGCCCTTGTTCTCACTTCTTTCCTCACCTGCGAGAACACGGCCAGAAGGCGGTGGCGTCGTACGCGGCGCTTGGCGTTTTGGACGCAGAGGCGCATTGGCGAGCACTTCACTCAGAGTCTCCAACCTGCCTTGGCGTCCGCCTTTGTTCTAACACCTTTCCGCAACTGGGAGAACACTGCCCTCTAGTAGTGTTCGTCTTCGCTGCGTTTGTAGGTTTGGGAAGCCTAAGGGCCTTCCCTGGAACTCAACTCGGTGTAGCCAACAGGCTTCTAGTCCGCCCCTGTTCTTAAAGTCTTTCCTCCCCTGGGATCTCACGGGCCCCCCCCCCCCAGGAGACGTCACCTGAGGAGCGATGATACGTTTTGGAAGCAAAAGGGGACCTGGGGTGCCCTGCCCTGAGAGTGTCCAACTTGCCTCCAGTGCGGCCTTGTTCTAACTTCTTTCCGCAGCAGGGAACACGCTGCCCCATAGGAAACTTCACTTCAGGTCGAGTTTACGTTGTGGAAGCCTAAGGGTCTGGGCCTGCACTTAACTCGCAGTGTGCAACTTGCCTAGGGTGCGCCCCAGGTTCCAACTTCTTTCCACAGCCGGGAGCAAACTGCCCCTTGGGAATCCTCCCTTGGAAGGTCGCGTTCACGTTTTGGAAGCCGCAGCGTCTTTGCGTGCCCTTAACTCGGAGTATCCAACAAGCTTCTAGTACGCCCTTCTTCTCAAGTCTTCCCTTCGCTTGGGAACACACTGCCACTGAGGAGACTTCACCTGAAGCGCGATGACACGCTTTGCAGCCCAAGGGACTGGACGGGCAACTTAACTCAGAAGCTCCAACTGCCTTCTAGTCGGCCTTGGTTCTAAGTTCTTTCCTTCCTGCAATGGAAACACACGGCCGCATAGGCCTCTTGGCCTTCAGAGCGTTTCTACGTGTTGGAAGCAGCAGGGCCTTAGCCTGCACTTTACGTAGAGCTTGCAACTTTGCGTAGAGTCCGCCTTGGTTCTAAGTTCTTGCCTGAGCTGCGAACACGCTGCCGCTTATGAGGCTTCACCTGAAGAGCGAGGCTACCTTTTGGAAGCCTAATGGACTTGGCGTGCACTTCACACAGAGAGTCCAAGTCGGCTTCAGGCCTCCCTTGTTCTCAATTCTTTCCTCACCTGCGAGAACAAGGCCAGAAGGCGGTTGCGTCGTACGCGGCGCTTGGCGTTTTGGACGCAGAGGCGCATTGGCGAGCACTTCACTCAGAGTCTCCAACCTGCCTTGGCGTCCGCCTTTGTTCTAACACCTTTCCGCAACTGGGAGAACACTGCCCTCTAGTAGTGTTCGCCTTCGCTGCGTTTGTACGTTTGGGAAGCCTAAGGGCCTTCCCTGGAACTCAACTCGGTGTAGCCAACAGGCTTCTAGTCCGCCCCTGTTCTAAGGTCTTTCCTCCCCTGGGATCTCACGCCCCCCCCCCAGGAGCCGTCACCTTAGGAGCGATGATACGTTTTGGAAGCAAAAGGGGACCTGGGGTGCCCTGCCCTGAGAGTGTCCAACTTGCCTCCAGTGCGGCCTTGTTCTAACTTCTTTCCGCAGCAGGGAACACGCTGCCACATAGGAAACTTCACTTCAGGTCGAGTTTACGTTGTGGAAGCCTAAGGGTCTGGGCCTGCACTTAACTCGCAGTGTGCAACTTGCCTAGGGTGCGCCCCAGGTTCCAACTTCTTTCCACAGCCGGGAGCAAACTGCCCCTTGGGAATCCTCCCTTTGAAGGTCGCGTTCACGTTTTGGAAGCCGCAGCGTCTTTGCGTGCCCTTAACTCGGAGTATCCAACAAGCTTCTAGTACGCCCTTCTTCTCAAGTCTTCCCTTCGCTTGGGAACACACTGCCACTGAGGAGACTTCACCTGAAGCGCGATGACACGCTTTGCAGCCCAAGGGACTGGACGGGCAACTTAACTCAGAAGCTCCAACTGCCTTCTAGTCGGCCTTGGTTCTAAGTTCTTTCCTTCCTGCAATGGGAACACACGGCCGCATAGGCCTCTTGGCCTTCGGAGCGTTTCTACGTGTTGGAAGCAGCAGGGCCTTAGCCTGCACTTTACGTAGAGCTTGCAACTTGGCGTAGAGTCCGCCTTGGTTCTAAGTTCTTGCCTGAGCTGCGAACACGCTGCCCCTTATGAGGCTTCACCTGAAGAGCGAGGCTACCTTTTGGAAGCCTAATGGACTTGGCGTGCACTTCACACAGAGAGTCCAAGTCGGCTTCAGGCCGCCCTTGTTCTCACTTCTTTCCTCACCTGCGAGAACACGGCCAGAAGGCGGTGGCGTCGTACGCGGCGCTTGGCGTTTTGGACGCAGAGGCGCATTGGCGAGCACTTCACTCAGAGTCTCCAACCTGCCTTGGCGTCCGCCTTTGTTCTAACACCTTTCCGCAACTGGGAGAACACTGCCCTCTAGTAGTGTTCGTCTTCGCTGCGTTTGTAGGTTTGGGAAGCCTAAGGGCGTTCCCTGGAACTCAACTCGGTGTAGCCAACAGGCTTCTAGTCCGCCCCTGTTCTAAGGTCTTTCCTCCCCTGGGATCTCACGGCCCTCCCCCCCCCAGGAGACATCGCCTTAGGAGCGATGATACGTTTTGGAAGCAAAAGGGGACCTGGGGTGCCCTGCCCTGAGAGTGTCCAACTTGCCTCCAGTGCGGCCTTGTTCTAACTTCTTTCCGCAGCAGGGAACACGCTGCCCCATAGGAAACTTCACTTCAGGTCGAGTTTACGTTGTGGAAGCCTAAGGGTCTGGGCCTGCACTTAACTCGCAGTGTGCAACTTGCCTAGGGTGCGCCCCAGGTTCCAACTTCTTTCCACAGCCGGGAGCAAACTGCCCCTTGGGAATCCTCCCTTTGAAGGTCGCGTTCACGTTTTGGAAGCCGCAGCGTCTTTGCGTGCCCTTAACTCGGAGTATCCAACAAGCTTCTAGTACGCCCTTCTTCTCAAGTCTTCCCTTCGCTTGGGAACACACTGCCACTGAGGAGACTTCACCTGAAGCGCGATGACACGCTTTGCAGCCCAAGGGACTGGACGGGCAACTTCACTCAGAAGCTCCAACTGCCTTCTAGTCGGCCTTGGTTCTAAGTTCTTTCCTTCCTGCAATGGGAACACACGGCCGCATAGGCCTCTTGGCCTTCGGAGCGTTTCTACGTGTTGGAAGCAGCAGGGCCTTAGCCTGCACTTTACGTAGAGCTTGCAACTTGGCGTAGAGTCCGCCTTGGTTCTAAGTTCTTGCCTGAGCTGCGAACACGCTGCCGCTTATGAGGCTTCACCTGAGGAGCGAGGCTACCTTTTGGAAGCCTAATGGACTTGGCGTGCACTTCACACAGAGAGTCCAAGTCGGCTTCAGGCCGTCCTTGTTCTCACTTCTTTCCTCACCTGCGAGAACACGGCCAGAAGGCGGTTGCGTCGTACGCGGCGCTTGGCGTTTTGGACGCAGAGGCGCATTGGCGAGCACTTCACTCAGAGTCTCCAACCTGCCTTGGCGTCCGCCTTTGTTCTAACACCTTTCCGCAACTGGGAGAACACTGCCCTCTAGTAGTGTTCGTCTTCGCTGCGTTTGTAGGTTTGGGAAGCCTAAGGGCCTTCCCTGGAACTCAACTCGGTGTAGCCAACAGGCTTCTAGTCCGCCCCTGTTCTTAAAGTCTTTCCTCCCCTGGGATCTCACGGGCCCCCCCCCCAGGAGACGTCACCTGAGGAGCGATGATACGTTTTGGAAGCAAAAGGGGACCTGGGGTGCCCTGCCCTGAGAGTGTCCAACTTGCCTCCAGTGCGGCCTTGTTCTAACTTCTTTCCGCAGCAGGGAACACGCTGCCCCATAGGAAACTTCACTTCAGGTCGAGTTTACGTTGTGGAAGCCTAAGGGTCTGGGCCTGCACTTAACTCGCAGTGTGCAACTTGCCTAGGGTGCGCCCCAGGTTCCAACTTCTTTCCACAGCCGGGAGCAAACTGCCCCTTGGGAATCCTCCCTTGGAAGGTCGCGTTCACGTTTTGGAAGCCGCAGCGTCTTTGCGTGCCCTTAACTCGGAGTATCCAACAAGCTTCTAGTACGCCCTTCTTCTCAAGTCTTCCCTTCGCTTGGGAACACACTGCCACTGAGGAGACTTCACCTGAAGCGCGATGACACGCTTTGCAGCCCAAGGGACTGGACGGGCAACTTAACTCAGAAGCTCCAACTGCCTTCTAGTCGGCCTTGGTTCTAAGTTCTTTCCTTCCTGCAATGGGAACACACGGCCGCATAGGCCTCTTGGCCTTCGGAGCGTTTCTACGTGTTGGAAGCAGCAGGGCCTTAGCCTGCACTTTACGTAGAGCTTGCAACTTGGCGTAGAGTCCGCCTTGGTTCTAAGTTCTTGCCTGAGCTGCGAACACGCTGC
Source organism: Meles meles (assembly GCF_922984935.1). Lineage (NCBI taxonomy): Eukaryota > Metazoa > Chordata > Mammalia > Carnivora > Mustelidae > Meles > Meles meles. The sequence continues at coordinate 115,857,310 of NC_060074.1, read as the reverse complement.
CGCTTATGAGGCTTCACCTGAAGAGCGAGGCTACCTTTTGGAAGCCTAATGGACTTGGCGTGCACTTCACACAGAGAGTCCAAGTCGGCTTCAGGCCGCCCTTGTTCTCACTTCTTTCCTCACCTGCGAGAACACGGCCAGAAGGCGGTTGCGTCGTACGCGGCGCTTGGCGTTTTGGACGCAGAGGCGCATTGGCGAGCACTTCACTCAGAGTCTCCAACCTGCCTTGGCGTCCGCCTTTGTTCTAACACCTTTCCGCAACTGGGAGAACACTGCCCTCAAGTAGTGTTCGCCTTCGCTGCGTTTGTACGTTTGGGAAGCCTAAGGGCCTTCCCTGGAACTCAACTCGGTGTAGCCAACAGGCTTCTAGTCCGCCCCTGTTCTTAAGGTCTTTCCTCCCCTGGGATCTCACGGCCCCCCCCCCCCCCAGGAGACGTCACCTGAGGAGCGATGATACGTTTTGGAAGCAAAAGGGGACCTGGGGTGCCCTGCCCTGAGAGTGTCCAACTTGCCTCCAGTGCGGCCTTGTTCTAACTTCTTTCCGCAGCAGGAAACACGCTGCCGCATAGGAAACTTCACTTCAGGTCGAGTTTACGTTGTGGAAGCCTAAGGGTCTGGGCCTGCACTTAACTCGCAGTGTGCAACTTGCCTAGGGTGCGCCCCAGGTTCCAACTTCTTTCCACAGCCGGGAGCAAACTGCCCCTTGGGAATCCTCCCTTGGAAGGTCGCGTTCACGTTTTGGAAGCCGCAGCGTCTTTGCGTGCCCTTAACTCGGAGTATCCAACAAGCTTCTAGTACGCCCTTCTTCTCAAGTCTTCCCTTCGCTTGGGAACACACTGCCACTGAGGAGACTTCACCTGAAGCGCGATGACACGCTTTGCAGCCCAAGGGACTGGACGGGCAACTTCACTCAGAAGCTCCAACTGCCTTCTCGTCGGCCTTGGTTCTAAGTTCTTTCCTTCCTGCAATGGGAACACACGGCCGCATAGGCCTCTTGGCCTTCGGAGCGTTTCTACGTGTTGGAAGCAGCAGGGCCTTAGCCTGCACTTTACGTAGAGCTTGCAACTTGGCGTAGAGTCCGCCTTGGTTCTAAGTTCTTGCCTGAGCTGCGAACACGCTGCCGCTTATGAGGCTTCACCTGAAGAGCGAGGCTACCTTTTGGAAGCCTAATGGACTTGGCGTGCACTTCACACAGAGAGTCCAAGTCGGCTTCAGGCCGCCCTTGTTCTCACTTCTTTCCTCACCTGCGAGAACACGGCCAGAAGGCGGTGGCGTCGTACGCGGCGCTTGGCGTTTTGGACGCAGAGGCGCATTGGCGAGCACTTCACTCAGAGTCTCCAACCTGCCTTGGCGTCCGCCTTTGTTCTAACACCTTTCCGCAACTGGGAGAACACTGCCCTCTAGTAGTGTTCGTCTTCGCTGCGTTTGTAGGTTTGGGAAGCCTAAGGGCCTTCCCTGGAACTCAACTCGGTGTAGCCAACAGGCTTCTAGTCCGCCCCTGTTCTTAAAGTCTTTCCTCCCCTGGGATCTCACGGGCCCCCCCCCCCCCCAGGAGACGTCACCTGAGGAGCGATGATACGTTTTGGAAGCAAAAGGGGACCTGGGGTGCCCTGCCCTGAGAGTGTCCAACTTGCCTCCAGTGCGGCCTTGTTCTAACTTCTTTCCGCAGCAGGGAACACGCTGCCCCATAGGAAACTTCACTTCAGGTCGAGTTTACGTTGTGGAAGCCTAAGGGTCTGGGCCTGCACTTAATTCGCAGTGTGCAACTTGCCTAGGGTGCGCCCCAGGTTCCAACTTCTTTCCACAGCCGGGAGCAAACTGCCCCTTGGGAATCCTCCCTTGGAAGGTCGCGTTCACGTTTTGGAAGCCGCAGCGTCTTTGCGTGCCCTTAACTCGGAGTATCCAACAAGCTTCTAGTACGCCCTTCTTCTCAAGTCTTCCCTTCGCTTGGGAACACACTGCCACTGAGGAGACTTCACCTGAAGCGCGATGACACGCTTTGCAGCCCAAGGGACTGGACGGGCAACTTAACTCAGAAGCTCCAACTGCCTTCTAGTCGGCCTTGGTTCTAAGTTCTTTCCTTCCTGCAATGGAAACACACGGCCGCATAGGCCTCTTGGCCTTCAGAGCGTTTCTACGTGTTGGAAGCAGCAGGGCCTTAGCCTGCACTTTACGTAGAGCTTGCAACTTTGCGTAGAGTCCGCCTTGGTTCTAAGTTCTTGCCTGAGCTGCGAACACGCTGCCGCTTATGAGGCTTCACCTGAAGAGCGAGGCTACCTTTTGGAAGCCTAATGGACTTGGCGTGCACTTCACACAGAGAGTCCAAGTCGGCTTCAGGCCTCCCTTGTTCTCAATTCTTTCCTCACCTGCGAGAACAAGGCCAGAAGGCGGTTGCGTCGTACGCGGCGCTTGGCGTTTTGGACGCAGAGGCGCATTGGCGAGCACTTCACTCAGAGTCTCCAACCTGCCTTGGCGTCCGCCTTTGTTCTAACACCTTTCCGCAACTGGGAGAACACTGCCCTCTAGTAGTGTTCGCCTTCGCTGCGTTTGTACGTTTGGGAAGCCTAAGGGCCTTCCCTGGAACTCAACTCGGTGTAGCCAACAGGCTTCTAGTCCGCCCCTGTTCTAAGGTCTTTCCTCCCCTGGGATCTCACGCCCCCCCCCCCAGGAGCCGTCACCTTAGGAGCGATGATACGTTTTGGAAGCAAAAGGGGACCTGGGGTGCCCTGCCCTGAGAGTGTCCAACTTGCCTCCAGTGCGGCCTTGTTCTAACTTCTTTCCGCAGCAGGGAACACGCTGCCACATAGGAAACTTCACTTCAGGTCGAGTTTACGTTGTGGAAGCCTAAGGGTCTGGGCCTGCACTTAACTCGCAGTGTGCAACTTGCCTAGGGTGCGCCCCAGGTTCCAACTTCTTTCCACAGCCGGGAGCAAACTGCCCCTTGGGAATCCTCCCTTTGAAGGTCGCGTTCACGTTTTGGAAGCCGCAGCGTCTTTGCGTGCCCTTAACTCGGAGTATCCAACAAGCTTCTAGTACGCCCTTCTTCTCAAGTCTTCCCTTCGCTTGGGAACACACTGCCACTGAGGAGACTTCACCTGAAGCGCGATGACACGCTTTGCAGCCCAAGGGACTGGACGGGCAACTTAACTCAGAAGCTCCAACTGCCTTCTAGTCGGCCTTGGTTCTAAGTTCTTTCCTTCCTGCAATGGGAACACACGGCCGCATAGGCCTCTTGGCCTTCGGAGCGTTTCTACGTGTTGGAAGCAGCAGGGCCTTAGCCTGCACTTTACGTAGAGCTTGCAACTTGGCGTAGAGTCCGCCTTGGTTCTAAGTTCTTGCCTGAGCTGCGAACACGCTGCCGCTTATGAGGCTTCACCTGAAGAGCGAGGCTACCTTTTGGAAGCCTAATGGACTTGGCGTGCACTTCACACAGAGAGTCCAAGTCGGCTTCAGGCCGCCCTTGTTCTCACTTCTTTCCTCACCTGCGAGAACACGGCCAGAAGGCGGTGGCGTCGTACGCGGCGCTTGGCGTTTTGGACGCAGAGGCGCATTGGCGAGCACTTCACTCAGAGTCTCCAACCTGCCTTGGCGTCCGCCTTTGTTCTAACACCTTTCCGCAACTGGGAGAACACTGCCCTCTAGTAGTGTTCGTCTTCGCTGCGTTTGTAGGTTTGGGAAGCCTAAGGGCGTTCCCTGGAACTCAACTCGGTGTAGCCAACAGGCTTCTAGTCCGCCCCTGTTCTAAGGTCTTTCCTCCCCTGGGATCTCACGGCCCTCCCCCCCCCAGGAGACATCGCCTTAGGAGCGATGATACGTTTTGGAAGCAAAAGGGGACCTGGGGTGCCCTGCCCTGAGAGTGTCCAACTTGCCTCCAGTGCGGCCTTGTTCTAACTTCTTTCCGCAGCAGGGAACACGCTGCCCCATAGGAAACTTCACTTCAGGTCGAGTTTACGTTGTGGAAGCCTAAGGGTCTGGGCCTGCACTTAACTCGCAGTGTGCAACTTGCCTAGGGTGCGCCCCAGGTTCCAACTTCTTTCCACAGCCGGGAGCAAACTGCCCCTTGGGAATCCTCCCTTTGAAGGTCGCGTTCACGTTTTGGAAGCCGCAGCGTCTTTGCGTGCCCTTAACTCGGCGTATCCAACAAGCTTCTAGTACGCCCTTCTTCTCAAGTCTTCCCTTCGCTTGGGAACACACTGCCACTGAGGAGACTTCACCTGAAGCGCGATGACACGCTTTGCAGCCCAAGGGACTGGACGGGCAACTTCACTCAGAAGCTCCAACTGCCTTCTAGTCGGCCTTGGTTCTAAGTTCTTTCCTTCCTGCAATGGGAACACACGGCCGCATAGGCCTCTTGGCCTTCGGAGCGTTTCTACGTGTTGGAAGCAGCAGGGCCTTAGCCTGCACTTTACGTAGAGCTTGCAACTTGGCGTAGAGTCCGCCTTGGTTCTAAGTTCTTGCCTGAGCTGCGAACACGCTGCCGCTTATGAGGCTTCACCTGAGGAGCGAGGCTACCTTTTGGAAGCCTAATGGACTTGGCGTGCACTTCACACAGAGAGTCCAAGTCGGCTTCAGGCCGTCCTTGTTCTCACTTCTTTCCTCACCTGCGAGAACACGGCCAGAAGGCGGTTGCGTCGTACGCGGCGCTTGGCGTTTTGGACGCAGAGGCGCATTGGCGAGCACTTCACTCAGAGTCTCCAACCTGCCTTGGCGTCCGCCTTTGTTCTAACACCTTTCCACAACTGGGAGAACACTGCCCTCTAGTAGTGTTCGTCTTCGCTGCGTTTGTAGGTTTGGGAAGCCTAAGGGCCTTCCCTGGAACTCAACTCGGTGTAGCAAACAGGCTTCTAGTCCGCCCCTGTTCTAAGGTCTTTCCTCCCCTGGGATCTCACGCCCCCCCCCCCAGGAGATGTCACCTTAGGAGCGATGATACGTTTTGGAAGCAAAAGGGGACCTGGGGTGCCCTGCCCTGAGAGTGTCCAACTTGCCTCCAGTGCGGCCTTGTTCTAACTTCTTTCCGCAGCAGGGAACACGCTGCCACATAGGAAACTTCACTTCAGGTCGAGTTTACGTTGTGGAAGCCTAAGGGTCTGGGCCTGCACTTAACTCGCAGTGTGCAACTTGCCTAGGGTGCGCCCCAGGTTCCAACTTCTTTCCACAGCCGGGAGCAAACTGCCCCTTGGGAATCCTCCCTTTGAAGGTCGCGTTCACGTTTTGGAAGCCGCAGCGTCTTTGCGTGCCCTTAACTCGGAGTATCCAACAAGCTTCTAGTACGCCCTTCTTCTCAAGTCTTCCCTTCGCTTGGGAACACACTGCCACTTAGGAGACTTCACCTGAAGCGCGATGACACGCTTTGCAGCCCAAGGGACTGGACGGGCAACTTAACTCAGAAGCTCCAACTGCCTTCTAGTCGGCCTTGGTTCTAAGTTCTTTCCTTCCTGCAATGGGAACACACGGCCGCAGAGGCCTCTTGGCCTTTGGAGCGTTTCTACGTGTTGGAAGCAGCAGGGCCTTAGCCTGCACTTTACGTAGAGCTTGCAACTTGGCGTAGAGTCCGCCTTGGTTCTAAGTTCTTGCCTGAGCTGCGAACACGCTGCCGCTTATGAGGCTTCACCTGAAGAGCGAGGCTACCTTTTGGAAGCCTAATGGACTTGGCGTGCACTTCACACAGAGAGTCCAAGTCGGCTTCAGGCCGCCCTTTTTCTCACTTCTTTCCTCACCTGCGAGAACACGGCCAGAAGGCAGTTGCGTCGTACGCGGCGCTTGGCGTTTTGGACGCAGATGCGCATTGGCGAGCACTTCACTCAGAGTCTCCAACCTGCCTTTGCGTCCGCCTTTGTTCTAACATCTTTCCGCAACTGGGAGAACACTGCCCTCTAGTAGTGTTCGTCTTCGCTGCGTTTGTAGTTTTGGGAAGCCTAAGGGCCTTCCCTGGAACTCAACTCGGTGTAGCCAACAGGCTTCTAGTCCGCCCCTGTTCTAAGGTCTTTCCTCCCCTGGGATCTAACGCCCCCCCCCCCCAGTAGACGTTACCTTAGGAGCGATGATACGTTTTGGAAGCAAAAGTGGACCTGGGGTGCCCTGCCCTGAGAGTGTCCAACTTGCCTCCAGTGTGGCCTTGTTCTAACTTCTTTCCGCAGCAGGGAACACGCTGCCACATAGGAAACTTCACTTCAGTTCGAGTTTACGTTGTGGAAGCCTAAGGGTCTGGGCCTGCACTTAACTCGCAGTGTGCAACTTGCCTAGGGTGCGCCCCAGGTTCCAACTTCTTTCCACAGCCGGGAGCAAACTGCCCCTTGGGAATCCTCCCTTGGAAGGTCGCGTTCACGTTTTGGAAGCCGCAGCGTCTTTGCGTGCCCTTAACTCGGAGTATCCAACAAGCTTCTAGTACGCCCTTCTTCTCAAGTCTTCCCTTCGCTTGGGAACACACTGCCCCTGAGGAGACTTCACCTGAAGCGCGATGACACGCTTTGCAGCCCAAGGGACTGGACGGGCAACTTAACTCAGAAGCTCCAACTGCCTTCTAGTCGGCCTTGGTTCTAAGTTCTTTCCTTCCTGCAATGGGAACACACGGCCGCATAGGCCTCTTGGCCTTCGGAGCGTTTCTACGTGTTGGAAGCAGCAGGGCCTTAGCCTGCACTTTACGTAGAGCTTGCAACTTGGCGTAGAGTCCGCCTTGGTTCTAAGTTCTTGCCTGAGCTGCGAACACGCTGCCGCTTATGAGGCTTCACCTGAAGAGCGAGGCTACCTTTTGGAAGCCTAATGGACTTGGCGTGCACTTCACACAGAGAGTCCAAGTCGGCTTCAGGCCGCCCTTGTTCTCACTTCTTTCCTCACCTGCGAGAACACGGCCAGAAGGCGGTTGCGTCGTACGCGGCGCTTGGCGTTTTGGACGCAGAGGCGCATTGGCGAGCACTTCACTCAGAGTCTCCAACCTGCCTTAGAGTCCGCCCTTTTTCTCACACCTTTCCTCAACTGGGAAAACACTGCCGTCTAAGAGTGTACGTCGTCGCTGCTTTTGTAGGTCTGGGAAGCCTAAGGGCCGTCCCTGGAACTTTACTCTATGTATCCAACAGGCTTCTTCTAGTCCGCCCTGTTCTAAGGTCTTTCCTGCCCTGGGATCTCACGGCCACCCAGGAGACGTGCCTTTAAGAGCGATGATACGTTTTGGAAGCAGAAGGTACCTGGGGTGCCCTGCCCTGAGAGTGTCCAACTTGCCTCCAGTGCGGCCTTGTTCTCACTTCTTTCCACAACAGGGAACACGCTGCCCCTTAGGAAACTTCACTTCAAATCGAGTTTACGTTTTGGAAGCATAAGGCTCTGGGCGTGCACTCAAATCGCAGTATGCAACTTGACTAGCGTGCGCCCCAGGTTCCAAGTTCTTTCCACAGCCGGGAGCAAACTGCCATTTGGGAATCCTAACTGGAAGATCGCGTTCCTGTCTTGGAAGCCTCAGCGTCTTTGCGTGCCGTTCACTCAGAGTATCCAACAAGCTACTGGAACGCCCTTGTTCTCCATTCTTCCCTTCACTGGGAACACACTGCCACTGAGGAGACTTCACCTGAAGTGCGATTCCACGTCTTGGCAGCCCAAGGGACTGGATGGGCCACTTCACTCAGAGGATCCAACGGCCTTCTAAGTCGGCCTTGGTTCTAAGTTCTTTCCTGAACTGGGAGCACACGGCCGTACAGGCCTCTTTTCCTTCCGAGCGTTTATTCGTTTTGGAAGCAGAAGGGCCTTAGCCTGCCCTTTCCTTAGAGCTTCCAACTTGCTTCGAGTCCGCCTTTGTTCTAAGTTCTTTCCTGAACGGCGAACACGCTGCCGCTTAGGAGACTTCACCTGGAGAGCGACGATACGTTTTGGAAGCTACGGGACTTGGTGTGCCCTTCACACAGAGTATCCGAGTCGGCTTCCGGCCGTCATTGTTCTAACTTCTTTCCTCAACTGGGAAAACTCGGCCAGAAGGGGGTTGCGTAGGACGCGGCACTTGGCCTTCTGGAAGCAGAAGCGCACTGGCGAGCGCATCACTCCGAGTCTCCAACCTGCCTTAGAGTCCGCCCTTGTTCTCACACCTTTCCTCAACTGGGAAAACACTGCCCTCTAGGAGTGTTCTCGTCGCTGCGTTTGTAGGTTTGGGAAGCGTAAGGGCCTTCCCTGGAACTTAACGCAGTGTATCCAACAGGCTTCTTCTAGTCCGCCCCTGTTCTAAGGTCTTTCCTCCCCTGGGATCTCACGGCCACCCAGGAGACGTCCCCTTAAGAGCGATGATACGTTTTGGAAGCACAAGGGACCTGGGGTGCCCTGCCCTTAGAGTGTCCAACTTGCCTCCAGTGCGGCCTTGTTATCACTTCTTTCCACAACAGGGAACACACTGCCCCATAGGAAACTTCACTTCAGATCGAGTTTACCTTTTGGAAGCATAAGGCTCTGGGCGTGCACTCAACTTGCACTATGCAACTTGACTAGCGTGCGCCCCAGGTTCCAATTCTTTCCACAGCCGGGAGCAAACTGCCATTTGGGAATCCTTCCTTGAAGATCGTGTTTGCGTCTTGGAAGCCTCAGCGTCTTTGCGTGCCCTTCACTCAGAGTATCCAACAAGCTTCTAGTACGCCCTTCTTCTCAAGTCTTCCCTTCACTGGGAACACACTGCCACTGAGGAGACTTCACCTGAAGTGCGATTCCACGTCTTGGCAGTCCAAGGGACTGGACGGGCCACTTCACTCAGAGGATCCAACGGCCTTCTAAGTCGGCCTTGGTTCTAAGTTCTTTCCTGAACTGGGAGCACACGGCCGCACAGGCCTCTTGGCCTTCCGAGCGTTTATTCGTTTTGGAAGCAGAAGGGCCTTAGCCTGCCCTTTCCTTAGAGCTTCCAACTTGCTTCGAGTCCGCCTTTGTTCTAAGTTCTTTCCTGAACGGCGAACACGCTGCCGCTTAGGAGACTTCACCTGGAGAGCGAGGATAGGTTTTGGAAGCCTACGGGACTTGGTGGGCCCTTAACACAGAGTATCCAAGTCGGCTTCCGGCCGTCCTTGTTCTAACTTCTTTCCTCAACTGGGAAAACACGGCCAGAAGGGGGTTGCGTAGCACGCAGCACTTGGCCTTCTGGAAGCAGAAGCGCACTGGCGAGCGCTTCACTCCGAGTCTCCAACCTGCCTTAGAGTCCGCCCTTGTTCTCACACCTTTCCTCAACTGGGAAAACACTGCCCTCTAGGAGTGTTCGTCGTCGCTGCGTTTGTAGGTTTGGGAAGCCTAAGGGCCTTCCCTGGAACTCAACACAGTGTATCCCACAGGCTTCTTCTAGTCCGCCCCTCTTCTAAGGTCTTTCCTCCCCTGGGATCTCATGGCCACCCAGGAGACGTCCCCTTAAGAGCGATGATACGTTTTGGAAGCAGAAGGGACCTGGGCTGCCCTGCCCTTAGAGTGTCCAACTTGCCTCCAGTGCGGCCTTGTTCTCACTTCTTTCCACAACAGGGAACACGCTGCCCCATAGGAAACTTCACTTCAGATCGAGTTTACGTTTTGGAAGCTTAAGGCTCTGGGCGTGCACTCACCCCGCAGTATGCAACTTGCCTAGCGTGCGCCCCAGGTTCCAAGTTCTTTCCACAGCCGGGAGCAAACTGCCATTTGGGAATCCTCCCTTGAAGATCGCGTTCGCGTCTTGGAAGCCTCAGCGTCTTTGCGTGCCCTTCACTCAGAGTATCCAACAAGCTTCTAGAACGCCCTTGTTCTCCATTCTTCCCTTCACTGGGAACACACTGCCACTGAGGAGACTTCACCTGAAGTGCGATTCCACGTCTTGGCAGCCCAAGGGACTGGACGGGCCACTTCACTCAGAGGATCCAACGGCCTTCTAAGTCGGCCTTGGTTCTAAGTTCTTTCCTGAACTGGGAGCACACGGCCGCAGAGGCCTCTTGGCCTTCCGAGCGTTCATTCGTTTTGGAAGCAGAAGGGCCTTAGCCTGCCCTTTCCTTAGAGCATCCAACTTGCTTCGAGTCCGCCTTTGTTCTAAGTTCTTTCCTGAACGCGAACACGCTGCCGCTTAGGAGACTTCACCTGGAGAGCGAGGATACGTTTTGGAAGCCGACGGGACTTGGTGGGCCCTTCACACAGAGTATCCAAGTCGGCATCCGGCCGTCCTTGTTCTAAATTCTTTCCTCAACTGGGAAAACACGGCCAGAAGGGGGTTGCGTAGCACGCGGCACTTGGCCTTCTGGAAGCAGAAGCGCACTGGCGAGCGCTTCACTCCGAGACTCCAACCTGCCTTAGAGTCCGCCCTTGTTCTCACACCTTTCCTCAACTGGGAAAACACTGCCCTCTAGGAGTGTTCGTCGTCGCTGCGTTTGTAGGTTTGGGAAGCCTAAGGGCCTTCCCTGGAACTTAACTCAGTGTATCCCACAGACTTCTTCTAGTCCGCCCCTCTTCTAAGGTCTTTCCTCCCCTCGGATCTCATGGCCACCCAGGAGACGTCCCCTTAAGAGCGATGATACGTTTTGGAAGCAGAAGGGACCTGGGGTGCCCTGCCCTTAGAGTGTCCAACTTGCCTCCAGTGCGGCCTTGTTCACACTTCTTTCCACAACAGGGAACACGCTGCCCCATAGGAAACTTCACTTCAAATCGAGTTTACGTTTTGGGACCTTAAGGATCTGGGCGTGCACTCACCTCGCAGTATGCAACTTGCCTAGCGTACGCCCCAGGTTCCAAGTTCTTTCCACAGCCGGGAGCAAACTGCCATTTGGGAATCCTCCCTTGAAGATCGCGTTCGCGTCTTGGAAGCCTCAGCGTCTTTGCGTGCCCTTCATTCAGAGTATCCAACAAGCTTCTCGAACGCCCTTGTTCTCCATTCTTCCCTTCTCTGGGAACACACTGCCACTGAGGAGACTTCACCTGAAGTGCGATTCCACGTCTTGGCAGCCCAAGGGACTGGAAGGGCCACTTCACTCAGAGGATCCAACGGCCTTCTAAGTCGGCCTTGGTTCTAAGTTCTTTCCTGAACTGGGAGCACATGGCCATAGAGGCATCTTGGCCTTCCGAGCGTTCATTCGTTTTGGAAGCAGAAGGGCCTTAGCCTGCCCTTTCCATAGAGCTTCCAACTTGCGTCGAGTCCGCCTTTGTTCTAAGTTCATTCCTGAACGGGGAAAACGCTGCCGCTTAGGAGACTTCACGTGGAGAGCGAGGATACGTTTTGGAAGCCTACGGGACTTGGTGGGCCCTTCACACAGAGTATCCAAGTCGGCATCCGGCCGTCCTTGTTCTAAATTCTTTCCTCAACTGGGAAAACACGGCCAGAAGGGGGTTGCGTAGCACGCGGCACTTGGCCTTCTGGAAGCAGAAGCGCACTGGCGAGCGCTTCACTCCGAGTCTCCAACCTGCCTTAGAGTCCGCCCTTGTTCTCACACCTTTCCTCAACTGGGAAAACACTGCCCTCTAGGAGTGTTCGTCGTCGCTGCGTTTGTAGGTTTGGGAAGCCTAAGGGCCTTCCCTGGAACTTAACTCAGTGTATCCCACAGGCTTCTTCTAGTCCGCCCCTATTCTAAGGTCTTTCCTCCCCTGGGAACTCACGGCCACCCAGGAGACGTCCCCTTAAGAGCGATGATACGTTTTGGAAGCAGAAGGGACCTGGGGTGCCCTGCCCTTAGAGTGTCCAACTTGCCTCCAGTGCGGCCTTGTTCTCACTTCTTTCCACAACAGGGAACACGCTGCCCCATAGGAAACTTCACTTCAGATCGAGTTTACGTTTTGGAAGCTTAAGGCTCTGGACGTGCACTCACCTCGCAGTATGCAACTTGCCTCGCGTGCGCCCCAGGTTCCAAGTTCTTTCCACAGCCGGGAGCAAACTGCCATTTGGGAATCCTCCCTTGAAGATCGCGTTCGCGTCTTGGAAGCCTCAGCGTCTTTGCGTGCCCTTCACTCAGAGTATCCAACAAGCTTCTAGAACGCCCTTGTTCTCCATTCTTCCCTTCCCTGGGAACACACTGCCACTGAGGAGACTTCACCTGAAGTGCGATTCCACGTCTTGGCAGCCCAAGGGACTGGACGGGCCACTTCACTCAGAGGATCCAAGGGCCTTCTAAGTCGGCCTTGGTTCTAAGTTCTTTCCTGAACTGGGAGCACACGGCCGCAGAGGCCTCTTGGCCTTCCGAGCGTTTATTCGTTTTGGAAGCAGAAGGGCCTTAGCCTGCCCTTACCTTATAGCTTCCAACTTGCTTCGAGTCCGCCTTTGTTCTAAGTTCTTTCCTGAACGGCGAACACGCTGCCGCTTAGGAGACTTCACCTGGAGAGCGAGGATACGTTTTGGAAGCCGACGGGACTTGGTGGGCCCTTCACACAGAGTATCCAAGTCGGCTTCCGGCCGTCCTTTTTCTAACTTCTTTCCTCAACTGGGACAGCACGGCCAGAAGGGGGTTGCGTAGCACGCGGCACTTGGCCTTCTGGAAGCAGAAGCGCACTGGCGAGCGCTTCACTCCGAGTCTCCAACCTGCCTTAGAGTCCGCCCTTGTTCTCACACCTTTCCTCAACTGGGAAAACACTGCCCTCTAGGAGTGTTCGTCGTCGCTGCGTTTGTAGGTTTGGGAAGCCTAAGGGCCTTCCCTGGAACTTAACTCAGTGTATCCCAGAGGCTTCTTCTAGTCCGCCCCTCTTCTAAGGTCTTTCCACCCCTGGGATCTCACGGCCACACAGGAGACGTCCCCTTCAGAGCGATGATACGTTTTGGAAGCAGAAGGGACCTGGGGTGCCCTGCCCTTAGAGTGTCCAACTTGCCTCCAGTGCGGCCTTGTTCTCACTTCTTTCCACAACAGGGAACACGCTGCCCCATAGGAAACTTCACTTCAGATCGAGTTTACGTTTTGGAAGCTTAAGGCTCTGGGCGTGCACTCACCTCGCAGTATGCAACTTGCCTAGCGTGCACCCCAGGTTCCAAGTTCTTTCCACAGCCGGGAGCAAACTATCATTTGGGAATCCTCCCTTGAAGATCGGGTTCGCGTCTTGGAAGCCTCAGCGTCTTTGCGTGCCCTTCACTCAGAGTATCCAACAAGCTTCTAGAACGCCCTTGTTCTCAATTCTTCCCTTCACTGGGAACACACTGCCACTGAGGAGACTTCACCTGAAGTGCGATTCCACGTCTTGGCAGCGCAAGGGACTGGTCGGACCACTTCACTCAGAGGATCCAACGGCCTTCTAAGTCGGCCTTGGTTCTAAGGTCTTTCCTGAACTGGGAGCACACGGCTGCAGAGGACTCTTGGCCTTCCGAGCTTTTATTCGTTTTGGAAGCAGAAGGGCCTGAGCCTGCCCTTTCCTTAGAGCTTCCAACTTGCTTCGAGTCCGCCTTTGTTCTAAGTTCTTTCCTGAACGGCGAACACGCTGCCGCTTAGGAGACTTCACCTGGAGAGCGAGGATACGTTTTGGAAGCCTACGGGACTTGGTGTGCCCTTCACACAGAGTATCCAAGTCGGCATCCGGCCATCCTTGTTCTAACTTCTTTCCTCAACTCGGAAAACACGGCCAGAAGGGGGTTGCGTAGCACGCGGCACTTGGCCTTCTGGAAGCAGAAGCGCACTGGCGAGCGCTTCACTCCGAGTCTCCAACCTGCCTTAGAGTCCGCCCTTGTTCTCACACCTTTCCTCAACTGGGAAAACACTGCCCTCTACGAGTGGTCGTCGTCGCTGCGTTTGTAGGTTTGGGAAGCCTAAGGGCCTTCCCTGGAGCTTAACTAAGTGTATCCCACAGGCTTCCTCTAGTCCGCCCCTCTTCTAAGGTCTTTCCTCCCCTGGGATCTCACGGCCACCCAGGAGACGTCCCCTTAAGAGCGATGATACGTTTTGGAAGCAGAAGGGACCTGGGGTGCCCTGCCCTTAGAGTGTCCAACTTGCCCCCAGTGCGGCCTTGTTCACACTTCTTTCCACAACAGGGAACACGCTGCCCCATAGGAAACTTCACTTCAGATCGAGTTTACGTTTTGGAAGCTTAAGGTTCTGGGCGTGCACTCACCTCGCAGTATACAACTTGCCTAGCGTGCGCCCCAGGTTCCAAGTTCTTTCCACAGCCGGGAGCACACTGCCATTTGGGAATCCTCCCTTGAAGATCACCTTCGCGTCTTGGAAGCCTCAGCGTCTTTGCGTGCCCTTCACTCAGAGTATCCAACAAGCTTCTAGAACGCCCTTGTTCTCCATTCTTCCCTTCACTGGGAACACACTGCCACTGAGGAGACTTCACCTGAAGTGCGATTCCACGTCTTGGCAGCCCCAGGGACTGGACGGGCCACTTCACTCAGAGGATCCAACGGCCTTCTAAGTCGGCCTTGGTTCTAAGGTCTTTCCTGAACTGGGAGCACACGGCCGCAGAGGCCTCTTGGCCTTCCGAGCGTTTATTCGTTTTGGAAGCAGAAGGGCCTTAGCCTGCCCTTTCCTTAGAGCTTCCAACTTGCTTCGAGTCCGCCTTTGTTCTAAGTTCTTTCCTGAACGGCGAACACGCTGCCGCTTAGGAGACTTCACCTGGAGAGCGAGGATACGTTTTGGAAGCCTACGGGACTTGGTGAGCCCTTCACACAGAGTACCCAAGTCGGCTTCCGGCCGTCCTTGTTCTAACTTCTTTCCTCAACTGGGAAAACACGGCCAGAAGGGGGTTGCGTAGCACGCGGCACTTGGCCTTCTGGAAGCAGAAGCGCACTGGCGAGCGCTTCACTCCGAGTCTCCAACCTGCCTTAGAGTCCGCCCTTGTTCTCACACCTTTCCTCAACTGGGAAAACACTGCCCTCTAGGAGTGTTCGTCGTCGCTGCGTTTGTAGGTTTGGGAAGCCTAAGGGCCTTCCCTGGAGCTTAACTCAGTGTATCCCACAGGCTTCTTCTAGTCCGCCCCTGTTCTAAGGTCTTTCCTCCCCTGGGATCTCACGGCCACCCAGGAGACGTCCCCTTAAGAGCGATGATACGTTTTGGAAGCAGAAGGGACCTGGGGTGCCCTGCCCTTAGAGTGTCCAACTTGCCTCCAGTGCGGCCTTGTTCTCACTTCTTTCCACAACAGGGAACACGCTGCCCCATAGGAAACGTCAATTCAGATCGAGTTTACGTTTTGGAAGCTTAAGGCTCTGGGCGTGCACTCACCTCGCAGTATGCAACTTGCCTAGCGTGCGCCCCAGGTTCCAAGTTCTTTCCACAGCCGGGAGCAAACTGCCATTTGGGAATCCTTCCTTGAAGATCGCGTTCGCGTCTTGGAAGCCTCAGCGTCTTTGCGTGCCCTTCACTCAGAGTATGCAACAAGCTTCTTGAACGCCCTTGTTCTCCATTCTTCCCTTCACTGGGAACACACTGCCACTGAGGAGACTTCACCTGAAGTGCGATTCCACGTCTTGGAAGCCCAAGGGTCTGGTCGGGCCACTTCACTCAGAGGATCCAACGGCCTTCTAAGTCGGCCTTGGTTCTAAGTTCTTTCCTGAACTGGGAGCACACGGCCGCAGAGGCCTCTTGGCCTTCCGAGCGTTTATTCGTTTTGGAAGCAGAAGGGCCTTAGCCTGCCCTTTCCTTAGAGCTTCCAACTTGCTTCGAGTCCGCCTTTGTTCTAAGTTCTTTCCTGAACGGCGAACACGCTGCCACTTAGGAGACTTCACCTGGAGAGCGACGATACGTTTTGGAAGCCGACGGGACTTGGTGGGCCCTTCACACAGAGTATCCAAGTCGGCTTCCGGCCGTCCTTGTTCTAACTTCTTTCCTCAACTGGGAAAACACGGCCAGAAGGGGGTTGCGTAGCACGCGGCACTTGGCCGTCTGGAAGCAGAAGCGCACTGGTGAGCCCTTCACTCCGAGTCTCCAACCTGCCTTAGAGTCCGCCCTTGTTCTCACACCTTTCCTCAACTGGGAAAACACTGCCCTCTAGGAGTGTTTGTCGTCGCTGCTTTTGTAGGTTGGGGAAGCCTAAGGGCCTTCCCTGGAACTTAACTCAGTGTATCCAACAGGCTTCTTCTAGTCCGCCCCTCTTCTAAGGTCTTTCCTCCCCTGGGATCTCACGGCCACCCAGGAGACGTCCCCTTCAGAGCGATGATACGTTTTGGAAGCAGAAGGGACCTGGGGTGCCCTGCCCTTAGAGTGTCCAACTTGCCTCCAGTGCGGCCTTGTTCTCACTTCTTTCCACAACAGGGAACACGCTGCCCCATAGGAAACGTCAATTCAGATCGAGTTTACGTTTTGGAAGCTTAAGGCTCTGGGCGTGCACTCACCTCGCAGTATGCAACTTGCCTAGCGTGCGCCCCAGGTTCCAAGTTCTTTCCACAGCCGGGAGCAAACTGCCATTTGGGAATCCTTCCTTGAAGATCGCGTTCGCGTCTTGGAAGCCTCAGCGTCTTTGCGTGCCCTTCACTCAGAGTATGCAACAAGCTTCTTGAACGCCCTTGTTCTCCATTCTTCCCTTCACTGGGAACACACTGCCACTGAGGAGACTTCACCTGAAGTGCGATTCCACGTCTTGGAAGCCCAAGGGTCTGGTCGGGCCACTTCACTCAGAGGATCCAACGGCCTTCTAAGTCGGCCTTGGTTCTAAGTTCTTTCCTGAACTGGGAGCACACGGCCGCAGAGGCCTCTTGGCCTTCCGAGCGTTTATTCGTTTTGGAAGCAGAAGGGCCTTAGCCTGCCCTTTCCTTAGAGCTTCCAACTTGCTTCGAGTCCGCCTTTGTTCTAAGTTCTTTCCTGAACGGCGAACACGCTGCCACTTAGGAGACTTCACCTGGAGAGCGACGATACGTTTTGGAAGCCGACGGGACTTGGTGGGCCCTTCACACAGAGTATCCAAGTCGGCTTCCGGCCGTCCTTGTTCTAACTTCTTTCCTCAACTGGGAAAACACGGCCAGAAGGGGGTTGCGTAGCACGCGGCACTTGGCCGTCTGGAAGCAGAAGCGCACTGGTGAGCCCTTCACTCCGAGTCTCCAACCTGCCTTAGAGTCCGCCCTTGTTCTCACACCTTTCCTCAACTGGGAAAACACTGCCCTCTAGGAGTGTTTGTCGTCGCTGCTTTTGTAGGTTGGGGAAGCCTAAGGGCCTTCCCTGGAACTTAACTCAGTGTATCCAACAGGCTTCTTCTAGTCCGCCCCTCTTCTAAGGTCTTTCCTCCCCTGGGATCTCACGGCCACCCAGGAGACGTCCCCTTCAGAGCGATGATACGTTTTGGAAGCAGAAGGGACCTGGGGTGCCCTGCCCTTAGAGTGTCCAACTTGCCTCCAGTGCGGCCTTGTTCTCACTTCTTTCCACAACAGGGAACACGCTGCCCCATAGGAAACTTCACTTCAGATCGAGTTTACGTTTTGGAAACTTAAGGCTCTGGGCGTGCACTCACCTCGCAGTATGCAACTTGCCTAGCGTGCGCCCCAGGTTCCAAGTTCTTTCCACAGCCGGGAGCAAACTGCCATTTGGGAATCCTCCCTTGAAGATCTCGTTCGCGTCTTGGAAGCCTCAGCGTCTTTGTGTGCCCTTCACTCAGAGTATCCAACAAACTTCTAGAACGCCCTTGTTCTCCATTCTTCCCTTCACTGGGAACACACTGCCACTGAGGAGACTTCACCTGAAGTGCGATTCCACGTCTTGGCAGCCCAAGGGACTGGACGGGCCACTTCACTCAGAGGATCCAACGGCCTTCTAAGTCGGCCTTGGTTCTAAGTTCTTTCCTGAACTGGGAGCACACGGCCGCAGAGGCCTCTTGGCCTTCCGAGCGTTTATTCGTTTTGGAAGCAGAAGGGCCTGAGCCTGCCCTTTCCTTAGAGCTTCCAACTTGCTTCGAGTCCATCTTTGTTCTAAGTTCTTCCCTGAACGGCGAACACGCTGCCGCTTAGGAGACTTCACCTGGAGAGCGAGGATACGTTTTGGAAGCCGACGGGTCTTGGTGTGCCCTTCACACAGAGTATCCAAGTCGGCATCCGGCCGTCCTTGTTCTAAATTCTTTCCTCAACTGGGAAAACACGGCCAGAAGGGGGTTGCGTAGCACGCGGCACTTGGCCTTCTGGAAGCAGAAGCGCACTGGCGAGCGCTTCACTCCGAGTCTCCAACCTGCCTTAGAGTCCGCCCTTGTTCTCACACCTTTCCTCAACTGGGAAAACACTGCCCTCTAGGAGTGTTCGTCGTCGCTGCGTTTGTAGGTTTGGGAAGCCTAAGGGCCTTCCCTGGAACTTAACTCAGTGTATCCCAGAGGCTTCTTCTAGTCCGCCCCTGTTCTAAGGTCTTTCCTCCCCTGGGATCTCACGGCCACCCAGGAGACGTCCCCTTAAGAGCGATGATACGTTTTGGAAGCAGAAGGGACCTGGGGTGCCCTGCCCTTAGAGTGTCCAACTTGCCTCCAGTGCGGCCTTGTTCTCACTTCTTTCCACAACAGGGAACACGCTGCCCCATAGGAAACTTCACTTCAGATCGAGTTTACGTTTTGGAAGCTTAAGGCTCTGGGCGTGCACTCACCTCGCAGTATGCAACTTGCCTAGCGTGAGCCCCAGGTTCCAAGTTCTTTCCACAGCCGGGAGCAAACTGCCATTTGGGAATCCTCCCTTGAAGATCGCGTTCGCGTCTTGGAAGCCTCAGCGTCTTTGCGTGCCCTTCACTCAGAGTATCCAACAAGCTTCTTGAACGCCCTTGTTCTCAATTCTTCCCTTCACTGGGAACACACTGCCACTGAGGAGACTTCACCTGAAGTGCGATTCCACGTCTTGGAAGCCCAAGGGTCTGGTCGGGCCACTTCACTAAGAGGATCCAACGGCCTTCTAAGTCGGCCTTGGTTCTAAGGTCTTTCCTGAACTGGGAGCACACGGCCGCAGAGGACTCTTGGCCTTCCGAGCGTTTATTCGTTTTGGAAGCAGAAGGGCCTTAGCCTGCCCTTTCCTTAGAGCTTCCAACTTGCTTCGAGTCCGCCTTTGTTCTAAGTTCTTTCCTGAACGGCGAACACGCTGCCGCTTAGGAGACTTCACCTGGAGAGCGAGGATACGTTTTGGAAGCCGACGGGACTTGGTGGGCCCTTCACACAGAGTACCCAAGTCGGCTTCCGGCCGTCCTTGTTCTAACTTCTTTCCTCAACTGGGAAAACACGGCCAGAAGGGGGTTGCGTAGCACGCGGCACTTGGCCTTCTGGAAGCAGAAGCGCACTGGCGAGCGCTTCACTCCGAGTCTCCAACCTGCCTTAGAGTCCGCCCTTGTTCTCACACCTTTCCTCAACTGGGAAAACACTGCCCTCTAGGAGTGTTCGTCGTCGCTGCGTTTGTAGGTTTGGGAAGACTAAGGGCCTTCCCTGGAACTTAACTCAGTGTATCCCACAGGCTTCTTCTAGTCCGCCCCTGTTCTAAGGTCTTTCCTCCCCTGGGATCTCACGGCCACCCAGGAGACGTCCCCTTAAGAGCGATGATACGTTTTGGAAGCAGAAGGGACCTGGGGTGCCCTGCCCTTAGAGTGTCCAACTTGCCTCCAGTGCGGCCTTGTTCTCACTTCTTTCCACAACAGGGAACACGCTGCCCCTTAGGAAACTTCACTTCAGATCGAGTTTACGTTTTGGAAGCTTAAGGCTCTGGGCGTGCACTCACCTCGCAGTATGCAACTTGCCTCGCGTGCGCCCCAGGTTCCAAGTTCTTTCCACAGCCGGGAGCAAACTGCGATTTGGGAATCCTCCCTTGAAGATCGCGTTCGCGTCTTGGAAGCCTCAGCGTCTTTGCGTGCCCTTCACTCAGAGTATCCAACAAGCTTCTAGAACGCCCTTGTTCTCCATTCATCCCTTCACTGGGAACACACTGCCACTGAGGAGACTTCACCTGAAGTGCGATTCCACGTCTTGGCAGCCCAAGGGACTGGACGGGCCACTTCACTCAGAGGATCCAACGGCCTTCTAAGTCGGCCTTGGTTCTAAGGTCTTTCCTGAACTGGGAGCACACGGCCGCAGAGGCCTCTTGGCCTTCCGAGCGTTTATTCGTTTTCGAAGCAGAAGGGCCTTAGCCTGCCCTTTCCTTAGAGCTTCCAACTTGCTTCGAGTCCGCCTTTGTTCTAAGTTCTTTCCTGAACGGCGAACACGCTGCCGCTTAGGAGACTTCACCTGGAGAGCGAGGATACGTTTTGGAAGCCGACGGGACTTGGTGTGCCCTTCACACAGAGTATCCAAGTCGGCATCCGGCCGTCCTTGTTCTAAATTCTTTCCTCAACTGGGAAAACACGGCCAGAAGGGGGTTGCGTAGCACGCGGCACTTGGCCTTCTGGACGCAGAAGCGCACTGGCGAGCGCTTCACTCCGAGTCTCCAACCTGCCTTAGAGTCCGCCCTTGTTCTCACACCTTTCCTCAACTGGGAAAACACTGCCCTCTAGGAGTGTTCGTCGTCGCTGCGTTTGTAGGTTTGGGAAGCCTAAGGGCCTTCCCTGGAACTTAACTCAGTGTATCCTAGAGGCTTCTTCTAGTCCGCCCCTCTTCTAAGGTCTTTCCACCCCTGGGATCTCACGGCCACTCAGGAGACGTCCCCTTAAGAGCGATGATACGTTTTGGAAGCAGAAGGGACCTGGGGTGCCCTGCCCTTAGAGTGTCCAACTTGCCTCCAGTGAGGCCTTGTTCTCACTTCTTTCCACAACAGTGAACACGCTGCCCCATAGGAAACTTCACTTCAGATCGAGTTTACGTTTTGGAAGCTTAAGGCTCTGGGCGTGCACTCACCTCGCAGTATGCAACTTGCCTAGCGTGAGCCCCAGGTTCCAAGTTCTTTCCACAGCCGGGAGCAAACTATCATTTGGGAATCCTCCCTTGAAGATCGGGTTCGCGTCTTGGAAGCCTCAGCGTCTTTGCGTGCCCTTCACACAGAGTATCCAACAAGCTTCTAGAACGCCCTTGTTCTCAATTCTTCCCTTCACTGGGAACACACAGCCACTGAGGAGACTTCACCTGAAGTGCGATTCCACGTCTTGGCAGCCCAAGGGACTGGACGGGCCACTTCACTCAGAGGATCCAACGGCCTTCTAATTCGGCCTTGGTTCTAAGGTCTTTCCTGAACTGGGAGCACACGGCCGCAGAGGCCTCTTGGCCTTCCGTGCGTTTATACGTTTTGGAAGCAGACGGGCCTGAGCCTGCCCTTTCCTTAGAGCTTCCAACTTGCTTCGATTCCATCTTTGTTCTAAGTTCTTCCCTGAACGGCGAACACGCTGCCGCTTAGGAGACTTCACCTGGAGAGCGAGGATACGTTTTGGAAGCCGACGGGACTTGGTGTGCCCTTCACACAGAGTATCCAAGTCGGCATCCGGCCGTCCTTGTTCTAACTTCTTTCCTGAACTGGGAAAACACGGCCAGAGGGGGGTTGCGTAGCACGCGGCACTTGGCCTTCTGGAAGCAGAAGCGCACTGGCGAGCGCTTCACTCCGAGTCTCCAACCTGCCTTAGAGTCCGCCCTTGTTCTCACACCTTTCCCCAACTGGGAAAACACTGCCCTCTAGGAGTGGTCGTCGTCGCTGCGTTTGTAGGTTTGGGAAGCCTAAGGGCCTTCCCTGGAGCTTAACTCAGTGTATCCCACAGGCTTCTTCTAGTCCGTCCCTGTTCTAAGGTCTTTCCTCCCCTGGGATCTCACGGCCACCCAGGAGACGTCCCCTTAAGAGCGATGATACGTTTTGGAAGCAGAAGGGACCTGGGGTGCCCTGCCCTTAGAGTGTACAACCTGCCTCCAGTGCGGCCTTGTTCTCACTTCTTTCCACAACAGGGAACACGCTGCCCCATAGGAAACTTCACTTCAGATCGAGTTTACGTTTTGGAAGCTTAAGGCTCTGGGCGTGCACTCAAATCGCAGTATGCAACTTGACTAGCGTGCGCCCCAGGTTCCAAGTTCTTTCCACAGCCGGGAACAAACTGCCATTTGGGAATCCTCCCTTGAAGATCGCGTTCGCGTCTTGGAAGCCTCAGCGTCTTTGCGTGCCCTTCACTCAGAGTATCCAACAAGCTTCTAGAACGCCCTTGTTCTCCATTCTTCCCTTCACTGGGAACACACTGCCACTGAGGAGACTTCACCTGAAGTGCGATTCCACGCCTTGGCAGCCCAAGGGACTGGACGGGCCACTTCACTCAGAGGATCCAACGGCCTTCTAAGTCGGCCTTGGTTCTAAGTTCTTTCCTGAACTGGGAGCACACGGCCGCACAGGCCTCTTGGCCTTCCGAGCGTTTATTCGTTTTGGAAGCAGAAGGGCCTGAGCCTGCCCTTTCCTTAGAGCTTCCAACTTGCTTCGAGTCCGCCTTTGTTCTAAGTTCTTTCCTGAACGGCGAACACGCTGCCGCTTAGGAGACTTCACCTGGAGAGCGAGGATACGTTTTGGAAGCCGACGGGCCTTGGTGGGTCCTTCACACAGAGTACCCATGTCAGCTTCCGGCCGTCCTTGTTCTAACTTCTTTCCTCAACTGGGAAAACACGGCCAGAAGGGGGTTGCGTAGCACGCGGCACTTGGCCTTCTGGAAGCAGAAGCGCACTGGCGACGCTTCACTCCGAGTCTCCAACCTGCCTTAGAGTCCGCCCTTGTTCTCACACCTTTCCTCAACTGGGAAAACACTGCCCTCTAGGAGTGGTCGTCGTCGCTGCGTTTGTAGGTTGGGGAAGCCTAAGGGCCTTCCCTGGAACTTAACTCAGTGTATCCAACAGGCTTCTTCTAGTCCGCCCCTCTTCTAAGGTATTTCCTCCCCTGGGATCTCACGGCCACCCAGGAGACGTCCCCTTCAGAGCGATGATACGTTTTGGAAGCAGAAGGGACCTGGGGTGCCCTGCCCTTAGAGTGTCCAACTTGCCTCCAGTGCGGCCTTGTTCTCACTTCTTTCCACAACAGGGAACACGCTGCCCCATAGGAAACTTCACTTCAGATCGAGTTTACGTTTTGGAAGCTTAAGGCTCTGGGCGTGCACTCACCTCGCAGTATGCAACTTGCCTACCGTGCGGCCCAGGTTCCAAGTTTTTTCCACAGCCGTGAGCAAACTGCCATTTGGGAATCCTCCCTTGAAGATCGCGTTCGCGTCTCGGAAGCCTCAGCGTCTTTGCGTGCCCTTCCCTCAGATTATCCACCAAGCTTCTAGAACGCCCTTGTTCTCAATCCTTCCCTTCACTGGGAACACACTGCCACTGAGGAGACTTCACCTGAAGTGCGATTCCACGTCTTGGCAGCCCAAGGGACTGGACGGGCCACTTCACTCAGAGGATCCAACGGCCTTCTATTTTGGCCTTGGTTCTAAGGTCTTTCCTGAACTGGGAGCACACGGCCACACAGGCGTCTTGGCCTTCCGAGCGTTTATTCGTTTTCGAAGCAGAAGGGCCTTAGCCTGCCCTTTCCTTAGAGCTTCCAACTTGCTTCGAGTCCGCCTTTGTTCTAAGTTCTTTCCTGAACGGCGAACACGCTGCCGCTTAGGAGACTTCACCGGGACAGCGAGGATACGTTTTGGAAGCCGACGGGACTTGGTGGGCCCTTCACACAGAGTATCCAAGTGGGCTTCCGGCCGTCCTTGTTCTAACTTCTTTCCTCAACAGGGAAAACACGGCCAGAAGGGGGTTGCGTAGCACGCGGCACTTGGCCTTCTGGAAGCAGAAGCGCACTGGTGAGCGCTTCACTCCGAGTCTCCAACCTGCCTTAGAGTCCGCCCTTGTACTCACACCTTTCCTCATCTGGGAAAACACTGCCCTCTAGGAGTGGTCGTCGTTGCTGCGTTTGTAGGTTTGGGAAGCCTAAGGGCCTTCCCTGGAACTTAACTCAGTGTATCCCACAGGCTTCTTCTAGTCCGCCCCTCTTCTAAGGTCTTTCCTCCCCTGGGATCTCACGGCCACCCAGGAGACGTCCCCTTAAGAGCGATGATACGTTTTGGAAGCAGAAGGGACCTGGGGTGCCCTGCCCTTAGAGTGTCCAACTTGCCTCCAGTGCGGCCTTGTTCTCACTTCTTTCCACAACAGGGAACACGCTGCCCCATAGGAAACTTCACTTCAGATCGAGTTTACGTTTTGGAAGCTTAAGGCTCTGGGCGTGCACTCACCTCGCAGTATGCAACTTGCCTAGCGTGCGCCCCAGGTTCCAAGTTCTTTCCACAGCCGGGAGCAAACTGCCATTTGGGAATCCTCCCTTGAAGATCGCGTTCGCGTCTTGGAAGCCTCAGCGTCTTTGCGTGCCCTTTCCTCAGAGTATCCAACAAGCTTCCAGAACGCCCTTGTTCTCCATTCTTCCCTTCACTGGGAACACACTGCCACTGAGGAGACTTCACCTGAAGTGCGATTCCACGTCTTGGCAGCCCAAGGGACTGGACGGGCCACTTCACTCAGAGGATCCAACGACCTTCTAAGTCGGCCTTGGTTCTAAGTTCTTTCCTGAACTGGGAGCACACGGCCGCACAGGCCTCTTGGCCTTCCGAGCGTTTATTCGTTTTGGAAGCAGAAGGGCCTTAGCCTGCCCTTTCCTTAGAGCTTCCAACTTGCTTCGAGTCCGCCTTTGTTCTAAGTTCTTTCCTGAACGGCGAACACGCTGCCGCTTAGGAGACTTCACCTGGAGAGCGAGGATACGTTTTGGAAGCCGACGGGACTTGGTGGGCCCTTCACACAGAGTATCCAAGTCGGCTTCCGGCCGTCCTTGTTCTAACTTCTTTCCTCAACTGGGAAAACACGGCCAGAAGGGGGTTGCGTAGCACGCGGCACTTGGCCTTCTGGAAGCAGAAGCGCACTGGCGAGCGCTTCACTCCGAGTCTCCAACCTGCCTTAGAGTCCGCCCTTGTTCTCACACCTTTCCTCAACTGGGAAAACACTGCCCTCTAGGAGTGTTCGTCGTCGCTGCGTTTGTAGGTTTGGGAAGCCTAAGGGCCTTCCCTGGAACTTAACTCAGTGTATCCCACAGGCTTCTTCTAGTCCGCCCCTGTTCTAAGGTCTTTCCTCCCCTGGGATCTCACGGCCACCCAGGAGACGTCCCCTTAAGAGCGATGATACGTTTTGGAAGCAGAAGGGACCTGGGGTGCCCTGCCCTTAGAGTGTCCAACTTGCCTCCAGTGCGGCCTTGTTCTCACTTCTTTCCACAACAGGGAACACGCTGCCCCATAGGAAACTTCACTTCAGATCGAGTTTACGTTTTGGAAGCTTAAGGCTCTGGGCGTGCACTCACCTCGCAGTATGCAACTTGCCTAGCGTGCGCCCCAGGTTCCAAGTTCTTTCCACAGCCGGGAGCAAACTGCCATTTGGGAATCCTCCCTTGAAGATCGCGTTCGCGTCTTGGAAGCCTCAGCGTCTTTGCGTGCCCTTCCCTCAGAGTATCCAACAAGCTTCTAGAACGCCCTTGTTCTCCATTCTTCCCTTCACTGGGAACTCACTACCACTGAGGAGACTTCACCTGAAGTGCGATTCCACGTCTTGGCAGCCCAAGGGACTGGACGGGCCACTTCACTCAGAGGATCCAACGGCCTTCTAAGTCGGCCTTGGTTCTAAGTTCTTTCCTGAACTGGGAGCACACGGCCGCACAGGCCTCTTGGCCTTCCGAGCGTTTATTCGTTTTGGAAGCAGAAGGGCCTTAGCCTGCCCTTTCCTTAGAGCTTCCAACTTGCTTCGAGTCCACCTTTGTTCTAAGTTCTTTCCTGAACGGCGAACACGCTGCCGCTTAGGAGACTTCACCTGGAGAGCGAGGATACGTTTTGGAAGCCGACGGGACTTGGTGGGCCCTTCACACAGAGTATCCAAGTGGCTTCCGGCCGTCCTTGTTCTAACTTCTTTCCTCAACTGGGAAAACACGGCCAGAAGGGGGTTGCGTAGCACGCGGCACTTGGCCTTCTGGAAGCAGAAGCGCACTGGCGAGCGCTTCACTCCGAGTCTCCAACCTGCCTTAGAGTCCGCCCTTGTTCTCACACCTTTCCTCAACTGGGAAAACACTGCCCTCTAGGAGTGTTTGTCGTCGCTGCGTTTGTAGGTTTGGGAAGCCTAAGGGCCTTCCCTGGAGCTTAACTCAGTGTATCCCACAGGCTTCTTCTAGTCCGCCCCTCTTCTAAGATCTTTCCTCCCCTGGGATCTCACGGCCACCCAGGAGACGTCCCCTTAAGAGCGATGATACGTTTTGGAAGCAGAAGGGACCTGGGGTGCCCTGCCCTTAGAGTGTCCAACTTGCCTCCAGTGCGGCCTTGTTCTCACTTCTTTCCACAACAGGGAACACGCTGCCCCATAGGAAACTTCACTTCAGATCGAGTTTACGTTTTGGAAGCATAAGGCTCTGGGCGTGCACTCAACTCGCAGTATGGAACTTGCCTAGCGTGCGCCCCAGGTTCCAAGTTCTTTCCACAGCCGGAACAAAGTGCCATTTGGGAATCCTCCCTTGAAGATCGCGTTCACGTCTTGGAAGCCTCAGCGTCTTTGCGTGCCCTTCACTCAGAGTATCCAACAAGCTTCTAGAACGCCCTTGTTCTCAATTCTTCCCTTCACTGGGAACACACTGCCACTGAAGAGACTTCACCTGAAGTGCGATTCCACGTTTTGGCAGCCCCAGGGACTGGACGGGCAACTTAACTCAGAGGATCCAATGGCCTTCTAAGTCGGCCTTGGTTCTAAGTTCTTTCCTGAACTGGGAACACACGGCCGCAGAGGCCTCTTGGCCTTCAGAGCGTTTATACGTTTTGGAAGCAGTAGGGCCTTAGCCTGCACTTTACTTAGAGCTTCCAACTTGCTTCGAGTCCGCCTTTGTTCTAAGTTCTTTCCTGAACTGCGAACACGCTGCCGCTTAGGAGACTTCACCTGGAGAGCGAGGATACGTTTTGGAAGCCGACGGGACTTGGTGGGCCCTTCACACAGAGTATCCAAGTCGGCTTCAGGCCGTCCTTGTTCTAACTTCTTTCCTCAACTGGGAAAACACGGCCAGAAGGGGGTTGCGTAGCACGCGGCACTTGGTCATCTGGAAGCAGAAGCGTGATTCTAGGTTTCAGAAGCCCAAGGGACTGGACGGGCACTTAACTCTGAGTATCGAACTGGCTTCTAGTCTGCCCTTGTTCTAAGTTCCTTCCTGAACTGGGAACACACGGCCGCATAGGCCTCTTCGCCTTCAGAGCCTTTATACGTTTTGCAAGCAAAAGGGCCTTCGCCTGCATTTTCCTAAGCGCTTCCTACTTGTTTATAGGCCGCCTTTGTTCTAAGTTCTTTCCTGAACTGCGAACGCACTGCCACTTATGAGACTTCACCTTAAGAGCGATGATACGTTTTGGAAGCTTAGGGATTTGGTTTGCACTTCCCTTAGAATATCCAGTTTGCTTATAGTGCGGCCTTGTTCTATCTTCTTTCCACAACTGGGAACAAACGGCCACATATGAATCTTCACTTCAGATCGAGTTTACATTTTGGAAACGTAAGCGTCTTTGCCTTTCCTTAACTCAGTGTATCCAACCAGCTTCGAGGCCGCCCTTGTTCTAAATTCTTTCCTTATCTTGGAACATACTGCCACTTATGAGACTTAACTTTAAGTGTGACTGTAGATTTCAGAAGCACAAGGGACTGGACGGGCACTTAACTCCGAGTATCCAACTAGCTTCCAGTCTGCCCTTTTTCTAGTTCCTTCCTGAACTGGAAACAACAGCCGCATAGGCCCCTTGGCCTTCAGAGCGTTTCTATGTTTTGCAAGCAAAATGGCCTTAGCCTGCATTTTCCTTAGTGCATCCAACTTGTTTACAGGCCGCCTTTGTTCTACGTTCTTTCCTGAACTGCGAACACACTGCCACTTATGAGACTTCACCTTAAGAGCGATGATACCTTTTGGAAGCTTAAGGGACTTGGCGGGCAATTCGCTTAGAGTATCCACTTTGCCTATCCTGCGGCCTTGTTCTAACTTGTTTCCACAACTGGGAACACACTGCCACATATGAATCTTCACTTCAGATAGAGTTTACGTTTTGGAAGCCTAAGGGTCTTGCCGTGTACTTATGTCTGAGTATGC
The DNA here is from genome assembly GCF_922984935.1 of Meles meles. Classification (NCBI taxonomy): domain Eukaryota; kingdom Metazoa; phylum Chordata; class Mammalia; order Carnivora; family Mustelidae; genus Meles; species Meles meles. Next base: position 115,829,439 of record NC_060074.1, on the reverse strand, counting down.
AATTGGCCTGTATTGCGCCCAGTTTCTACCTTCTTTCCAAATCTGGGTATAAACTGCCATTTTTGAATCCTCTCTTTCAGATCGCGTTTCCGCTTTTGAAGCATAAGCGTCTTTGGGTGTCCGTAACTGAGATTATCCGACCAGCTTCGAGGCCGCCCTCCTTCTAAATTCTTTCCTTAACTGGGAACACACTGCAACTATTGAGACTTAACCTTAAGTGTGACTGTAGGTTTCAGAAGCACAGGGGACTGGACGGGCACTTAAGTCCGAGTATCCAACTGGCTTCTAGTCTGCCATTGTTCTAAGTTCCTTCCTGAACTGGGAACACACGTCCGGATAACCCTCTTCGCCTTCAGAGCCTTTATACCTTTTTCAAGGAAAAGGGCCTTCGCCTGCATTTTCCTAAGCGCTTCCTACTTGTTTATAGGCCGCCTTTGTTCTAAGTTCTTTCCTGAAATGCGAACACACTGCCCTTATGAGACTTCACCTTAAGAGCGATGATACGTTTTGGAAGCTTAGGGACTTGGCGTGCACTTCCCTTAGAGTATCCAATTTGCCTATAATGCGGCCTTGTTCTATCTTCTTTCCACAACTGGGAACAAACGGCCACATATGAATTTTCACTTCAGATAGAGTTTAGGTTTTGGAAGCCTAAGGGTCTTGCCGTGCACTTATCTCTGAGTATGCAACTTGCCTGTATTGCGCCCAGTTTCTACCTTCTTTCCACATCTGGGTATAAACTGCCATTTTTGAATCCTCTCTTTCAGATCGTGTTTCCGCTTTTGAAGCATAAGCGTCTCTGGGTGTCCGTAACTCAGATTATCCGACCAGCTTCGAGGCCGCCCTCGTTCTAAATTCTTTCCTTAACTGGGAACACACTGCAACTATTGAGACTTAACCTTAAGTGTGACTGTAGGTTTCAGAAGCACAAGGGACTGGACGGGCACTTAACTCAGAGTATCCAACTGGCTTCTAGACTGCCCTTGTTCTAAGTTCCTTCCTCAACTGGGAACACACTGCCGCATAGACCTCTTCGCCTTCACAGCGTTTATACGTTTTGCCAGCAAAAGGGCCTTAGCCTGCATTTTCCTTAGCGCATCCAACTTGCTTATTCCGCCTCTGTTCTACGTTCTTTCCTGAACTGCGAACACACTGCCACTTATGAAACTTCACCTTAGGAGCGATGATATGTTTTGGAAGCTGAAGGGACTTGGCGTGCACTTCCCTTAGAGAATCCAATTGGCCTATCCTGCGGCCTTGCTCTAACTTGTTTCCACAACTGGGAACACACTGCCACATATGAATCTTCACTTCAGATACAGTTTAGGTTTTGCAAGCCTAAGGGTCTTGCCGTCCACTTATCTCTGAGTATGCAACTTGCCTGTATTGCCCCCAGTTTCTACCTTCTTTCCACATCTGGGTATAAACTGCCATTTTTGAATCCTCTCTTTCAGATTGCGTTTCTGCTTTTGAAGCATAAGCGTCTTTGGGTGTCTGTAACTCAGAGTATCCAACCAGCTTCTAGGCCGCCCTTGTTCTAAATTCTTTCCTTAACTGGGAACACACTGCAACTATTGAGACTTAACCTTAAGTGTGACTGTAGGTTTCAGAAGCACAAGGGACTGGATGGGCACTTAACTCCAAGTATCCAACTGACTTCTTGTCTGCCCTTGTTCTAAGTTCCTTCCTGAACTGGGAACACACGGCCGCATAGGCCTCTTCGTCTTCAGAGCCTTTATACGTTTTGCAAGCAAAAGGCCTTCGCCTGCATTTTCCTAAGCGCTTCTTACTTGTTTATAGGCCGCCTTTGTTCTAAGTTCTTTCCTGAAATGCGAACACACTGCCCTAATGGGACTTCACCTTAAGAGCTATGATACGTTTTGCAAGCTTAAGGGACTTGGCTTGCACTTCTCTTAGACTATCCAATTTGCCTATAATGCGGCCTTGTTCTAACTTCTTTCCACAACTGGGAACTCAATGCCACATAGGAATCTTCACTTCAGATCGAATTTACGTTTTGGAAGCCTAAGGGTCTTGCCGTGCACTTATTTCTGAGTATGCAACTTGCTTGTATTGCGCCCAGTTTCTAACTTCTTTCCACAACAGGGAATAAACTCCTTTTTTTGTATCCTCTCCTTAAGATCGCGATTCCGCTTTTGAAGCATAAGCGTCTTTGGGTGTCCGTAACTCAGACTATCCAACCAGCTTCGAGGCCGCCCTTGTTCTAAATTCTTTCCTTAACTGGGAACACACTGCCACTTATGAGGCTTTACCTTAATTGTGACTGTAGGTTTCAGAAGCACAAGGGGCTGGACAGGCACTTAACTCCGAGTATCCATCTAGCTTATAGTCTGTCCTTGTTCTAAGTTCCTTCCTGAACTGGGAACACATGGCTGCATAGGCCTCTTCACCTTCAGAGCTTTTATATGTATTGCAAGCATAAGGCCTTAGCCTGCATTTTTCTTAGCGTTTCCAACTTACTTATATGACGCCTTTGTTCTAAGTTCTTTCCTGAACTGCGAACACACTGCCCTAATGAGACTTCACCTTAAGAGCGATGATACGTTTTGGGAGCTTAAGGGACTTGGCGTGCACTTCCCTTTGAGTATCCAATTTGCCTATAGTGCGGCCTTGTTCTAACTTCTTTCCCCTACTGGGAACCCAATGCCACATATGAATCTTCACTTCAGATTGAGTTTACGTTTTGGAAGCATAAGGGTCTTGCCGTGCACTTATCTCTGAGTATGCAACTTGCCTGTTGTGTGCCCAGTGTTGGAGAGGATGTGGAGAAAGGGGAACCCTTTTACACTGTTGGTCGGAATGCAAGTTGGTACAGCCACTTTGGAAAACAGTGTGGAGATTACTTAAGAAATTAAAAATAGAGCTTCCCTTTGACCCTGTAATTGCACTAATGGATAATTTCCCTCCAAAGCTACAGATGTAGTGAAGCGAAGGGCCATCTGTACCCCAATGTTTATAGCAACAATGGCCACGGTTGCCAAACTGTGGAAAGAACCAAGATGCCCTTCAACAGATGAATGGATAAGGAAGATGTGGTCCATACACACTATGGAGTATTATTCCTCCATTAGAAAGGATGAATACCCAACTTTTGTATCAACATGGACGGGACTGGAAGACATTATGCTGAGTGAAATAAGTCAAACTGGAGGGGTAGAGAAACCATGAGAGACTATGGACTCTGAAAAACAATCTGAGGGTTTTGAAGGGGTGGGGGGTCTGGCGAGGCTGGGTGGGCCTGGTGGTGGGTATTATGGAGGTAACGTATTGCATGGAACAGTGGATATGATACATAAACAATGAATTCCGGTACACTGAAAAGAAATTTAAAAAAAAATTTTTAAAACCCATGTTGAGATACCACCTTACACCAGTTAGAATGGCCAAAATTAATAAGACAGTAATCAACATGTGTTGGAGAGGATGTGGAGAAAGGGGAACCCTCTCACACTGTTGGGAATGCAAGTTGGTACTGCCATTTTGGAAAACAGTGTGGAGATTCCCTAAGAAATTAAATACAGAGCTACCCTATGACCCTGCAATTGCACTAATGGGTAATTTCCCCCCAAAGATGTAGTGAAAAGAAGGGACATCTGTACCCCAATATTCATAGCAGCAATGGCCACAGTCGCCAAACTGTGGAAAGAACAAAGATGTCTTTCTATGGATGAATGGATAAAGAAGATATGGTCCATATATACTATGGAATATTATGCCTCCATCAGACAGGATGAATACCCAACTTTTGTATCAGCATGGATGGGACTGGAAGAGATTATGCTGAGTGAAATAAGTCAAGCAGAGAGAGTCAACAATCATATGGTTTCACTTATTTGTGGAACATAAGGAATAAAATGGAGGACATTAGGAGTAGGAAAGGAGAAGTGAGTTGGAGGAATTAAGAGTGGGAGACGAAGCATGAGAGACTGTGGACTCTGAGAAAAAAACTGAGGTTTTTGGAGGTGATGGCGGTGTGGGTTTAGGTGAGCCTGGTGGTAGGTATTAAGGAGGGTTGCATGGAACACTGGGTGTGGTGCATAAACAATGAAACTTGGAACACTGGAAAAATAAAATTAAATTTAAGAAAAAAAAAGGAATAACTGGAGGTACTCACCACCAAAGATTGAATCACTATGGATATAAGTCAAATATCTGATGTAGAACTGAAAATTGAAAACAATGATTCAAAAGATACTAGACGGGCTAAAAGATGCATAGAAGACACCAGAGAATTCCTCACTGTAGTAATAAGAGGACCAAAATCTAGACAGGCCCAAATAAAAATGCTGTTACTGAGATTCAGACTATGAAAAGGATGGTGAATGAAGCAGAAGAGGAAGTCAGTGATATAGAAGATAAAATAAAGGAAAATAAGGAAGCTGAAAAGGAGAGAAAGAAAACTATTGGATCACAAAGGGAGAGTTTGAGAACTCAGCATTTCCATAAAGTGAAATAATATCTGGATAATAGGGAGCCCCGAAGATGAGGAGATGGGAGGCACTTTATTTCAACAAATTGGTGCTGAGGACTTCTCTACTCAGTGGAAGGAAACATGTACTTAAGTCCAGGAGGCACAGAGAATCCCTCTCAAAATCATAAATACATGTCAACACATTGACATATAAGAGTCAAGGTTTCAAATTTCAATGATAAAGAGTGCTTGCTTTGGCAGCACATATAGTAAAAATGGCAAAGAGAAAATCCTGAAAACAACTCTGGACAAGAGGGCCTTAATCTATCCTTGTAGATACATAAGGCTGGCAGTACACCTGTCCACAGACACCTAGCAGGCCTGGAAGGACTGCATGATATATTCAATGTGCTAAATGGGAAAATTATGCAGCCAAGAATACTTAACCCAGGGAGGAGAGATAAAGATTCTTCCAGGACAAATAAAAATTTAAGGATTGTGAACACTAAACCAACACTGAAAGAAATATTTTGGGGATGCTCTGAATAGAGAGAGAGCTCAAAGGTAACTAAAATCCGGGGGGAGTCAAGATGGCGGGGAAGTAGGAGGAGGAACCATTTCAACCTGTACCCTAAAGTGAGCTGATTACCTACCAAAGAACACCGACCACCCATGAAATCAGCCTGAGATCAGAATTACACACATCTGGAACATTGTGGATTTGAGGAGAGTCAAGATGGCGGGGAAGTAGGAGGAGGCACCATTTCAACCTGTACCCTAAAGTGAGCTGATTACCTACCAAAGAACTCCGACCACCCATGAAATCAGCCTGAGATCAGAATTATACATGTCTGGATCTCTACAAGAGCAGAAGACGCCAGTGGCAGGTAAAGCAGACTGGGAACATCCCACTGATATCGGAAGATAAACAAAAGGGGGAGGGAGCCACCAGAGGTGACCGATCCGAAAGTAACACCCCAACACGAGAGTGCTCTGCGTCTGGGGACCAGCATTAACTTGGAGTCTGGTTGAAAGCACTCAAAAAACAAACAGCAAAGGATCGCAGGGGGTAATAGTGGGAACCTGGGCAGTTAGGGTCAGGGACCTAAGTCCCCGGACCCAGGACAGCCTCCCCTGGCGCTGAGCCAGAGAGAGTGCGGCGGAGAAATCAGGTCTCTGTCCCTGAGCCGTCAGTGCACCTGACCCGCCAGCACGCCCGAGAACGAGTGGGGTCTGGCTCCCGTGAGGGGCTGGGAGCCTGGCCAGACGGCAATCCTGAAATGCACGCATCCCACACCCTCCCTTGGGATAGGTGCTTATAGGTGCTAGCCTGGAGCTCTGGCAGCCGGAAAAACCAGACATACCCAGCCCGGGACAGCGGGAAAATCTCAGTGTGTGATCTCTGCTCGGAACCTCTCTGGCGGTCTGGAGCTGCCTAGACAGCCACCGCTGCCCTGGTTTTGGGTACAACGAGGAGCTCCTACATCCCCAGGGACCGTGACTCAGAACCGACTCTGCCAGCAGCTTTTGCAAAACAGTCTGAGGCTTCTCTCTGAGAGGGAGGTTGGGGTGCTGTTTGCTCTCCTCTAAACCTCCAAAAACCATCAAAAGCTGTCAAGGCGAGAGAAAGCAGATGAAAGAACATAAAACCCCCAGAGAACAAAAGGATGAAAAAAACAGTTTCCTGAAAAAAAAAAAAAAAAAAAAAGAGCTCACCCCCTTGAGGGGAGCCGGAGGACCTAACTCAGGGAACATCATTGTCTGAAAACCCACGTGGCAGGCCCCTTCCCCAGAAAACCAACCAGGAAGGAAGAAAAAAAAAAAAAGACTACAAGAGAACAATCACCACTACTTCATAAATACAACTTTTATTTTTAACTCTTTACCAATATTCTGGTTCTTCTTTTTTATACATACAGATAATTTTTTAACCTATTTACCATCACACTGAGATGTCCAGTACATCAAATTCTTTAATAACCTTCTAACCTGAACTTTTTGATACATACACCCGTGTTTTTCTTTTGTTTTTCTATTTTTTTAATTCTTTTTTAATTTTAAATTAGTTTAGTCTAGTTTATTCTTTTTTAATTTTTATTTTCTACTATACATATAGAGTTAAACTTCAAGGTAATCCCCTTTCCCCAATCAATGCTACCCCTATAGGCAAACCAGTTTCTAATCCCCTTGTAACTTAGGAAAGTTGAGTCCCTTAACAAAAACATCAAGATACCTTCAGGAAGAATCAAAATAACCTTCCTCACCCACACTGAGAATCTATAACCATTCTCCCAATTTTTCCTTCTGTCAGTGTTTCTGTGAATTTGTGTTTGTCCTGATAATATATAAACCTTATACTTGGGGTTCTTTCTGATGAGGTTGTTCCCTTTTTTTTTTTTTTTTTTGCTTATATATACATGTTTTTTTCTCTTGTCATATACTTTTATCACTCTTTTTGTCTGTCTGTTTTTGTTTGTATACTCCACAAATCTGACCTTGTGGCCCATTTGGGCTGAGCCTTCTCTTTTATCTTCCCTTTTTTTCCTATCTCTCTCTCTCTTTTTTTTCCTTTTTTCTTTCCCTTTTGTTTTTCTTTCTTCTTCTCTATTTCTTTTTCTTTTCGTTTTTCTCTCATTTGGGTGGGGAATCCTGATTGCACAGAAGTGTTCCAGGGTGCACATTGACTGAACCACAATTGATAAGTCCAGCTGCATCTGTTCAGTCATCTCTTTCCAAAATGACTAGGAGGAGGAATACCCAACAGAAGAAAAATACAGAGGATGGGCCTTCTGCAACAGAGCTAATGGCTATCGACATAGACAATATGTCAGAAAAGGAATTCAGACTAACAATTATCCAGGCAATAGCTAGGTTGGAGAAAGTCATGGATGACCAAACGGAATTGATTAGGGCAGAACTGAAAGCCACCAGGGATGATGTTCACAATATTAGGGCAGAACTGAAAGCCACCAGGGATGATGTTCAAAATGCTCTCAATGAGTTCCAATCCAATCTAAATTCTCTAAAAGCTAGGGTAACTGAGACAGAAGATAGAATTAGTGATCTGGAGGACAAACAGATAGAGAGAAAGGATCAGGAGGAAGCCTGGAACAAACAGCTCAGAAGCCACGAAAACAGAATCAGGGAAATAAACGATGCCATGAAACGTTCCAACGTCAGAATTATTGGAATCCCTGAAGGGGAAGAAAAAGAAAGAAGTCTAGAAGATATAGTGGAAGAAGTTGTCTATGAAAATTTTCCCAATCTCACAAATGGAAACAACGTTCATGTACTAGAGGCAGAAAGATTTCCTCCCAAGATTTTAGATTCTCGAAAGTCCTCACGGCACCTTATCGTTAGAATGGGGAATTTTGTTTCAAGAGAGACCCTCTTAAAAGCAGCTAGGACAAAGAAGCTTCTTACATACAGAGGAAAGCCCATTAGAATAATGTCAGACCTTTCCACAGAGACCTGGCAAGCCAGGAAGGGCTGGCAAAATATATTCAGAGTACTAAATGAGAAGAACATGCAACCAAGAATACTCTATCCAGCAAGACTGACATTTAAAATGGATGGAGAGGCGAACCATAAGAGACTATGGACTCTGAAAAACAACCTGAGGGTTTTGAAGGGTCAGGGATGGGAGGTTGGGGCAACCTGAGGGTTTTGAAGGGTCAGGGGTGGGAGGTTGGGGGAACAGGTGGTGGGTAATGGGGAGGGCACGTTTTCCATGGAGCACTGGGTGTTGTGCAAAAAGAATGAATACTGTTACGCTGAAAAAATAAATAAAATGAAAAAAAAAATGGATGGAGAGATAAAGAGTTTCCAAGACTGGCAAGGCTTAAAAGACTATGCAACCACCAAGCCGACACTGCAGGAAATATTAAGGGGGGTCCTATAAAAGAGAATAAATCCTAAGAATATCATTGAACAGAAATATAGAAACAATCTATAGACAGAAAGACTTCAAAGGCAACATGATGTCAATAAAAACCTATCTCTCAATAATCACTCTCAATGTGAATGGCCTAAATGTGCCCATAAAACGACACAGGGTTGCAGATTGGATAAAACGACAGGACCCATCCATATGTTGTCTACAAGAGACCCATTTTGAACCTAAGGATACACCCAGACTGAAAGTGAAGGGATGGAGAAGCATCTTTCATGCCAATGGGCGTCAAAAGAAGGCCGGAGTAGCGATTCTCATATCAGATAAATTAGATTTTAAACTAAAGACTGTAGTCAGAGATACAGAAGGACACTACATAATTCTTTTTTTTTTTGTTTTTGTTTTTTTTGTTTTTTAGAGGGAGAGGGAGACAGAGAATCTTTTTTAAAGATTTTTATTTTATTTATTTGACAGAGAGAGAGATCACAAGTAGGCAGAGAGGCAGGCAGAGAGAGAGGAGGAAGCAGGCTCCCTGCAGAGCAGAGAGCCCGATGTGGGGCTCGATCCCAGAACCCTGAGATCATGACCTGAGCCGAAGGCAGCGGCTTAATCCACTGAGCCACCCAGGCGCCCCAGGACACTACATAATTCTTAAAGGGACTATCCAACAAGACGATCTAACAATTATGAATAACTATGCCCCCAATATGGGAGCACCCAATTACATAAGAAAACTATTAATCAAGATAAAGAGTCATATTGATACCAATACAATAATAGTAGGAGATCTTAATACGCCTCTCTCAGAAATAGACAGATCATCGAAGCAGAAAATTAATAAAGAAATAAGAGCATTGAATGAAACATTGGACAAGATGGACCTCATCGACGTATACAGAACATTCCACCCTAAAACAACAGAATATTCATTCTTCTCAAGTGCACATGGAACCTTCTCCAGAATAGACCACATACTGGGTCACAAAGCAGGACTCAACCAATACCAAAAGTCTGACATTATTCCCTGCATATTCTCCGATCACAATGCTTTGAAACTGGAGCTCAATCACAAGGAAAACTTCAGAAGGAACTCAAACACCTGGAAGCTAAAAACCACCTTGCTTAAGAATGCTTGGATCAACCAGGAGATGAAAGACGAACTTAAACAATTCATGGAAACCAATGAGAATGAAGACACCTCGGTCCAAAACCTATGGGATACAGCAAAGGCGGTTCTAAGGGGGAAATACATAGCCATCCAAGCCTCCCTCAAAAACATTGAAAAATCCAGAATACACCAGCTGTCTCTACACCTTAAAGAACTGGAGAATCAACAACAAATCAAACCAACTCCACATGCAAGAAGGGAAATAATCAAGATTAGAGCAGAGCTCAATGAGGTAGAAACGAGAGATACAGTAGAACGTATCAATGAAACTAGAAGCTGGTTTTTTGAAAGAATCAATAAGATCGATAAACCATTGGCCACACTAATCCAAAAGAAAAGAGAGAAAGCCCAAATTAATAAAATTATGAATGAAAAGGGAGAGATCACAACTAACACCAAGGAAATAGAAACAATCATCAGAAATTATTACCAACAGTTATATGCCAATAAGCTAAGCAACCTAGATGAAATGGATGCATTCCTGGAAAGCTACAAACTCCCAAAATTGAACCAGGAAGAAATTGACAACCTGAATAGACCGATATCTAGTAATGAGATTGAAGCAGTGATCAAAAACCTCCCAAAAAACAAGAGCCCAGGACCTGACGGATTCCCTGGGGAATTCTACCAAACTTTCAAAGAAGAAATAACACCAATTCTCCTGAAGCTGTTCCAAAACATTGAAGCAGAAGGAAAACTTCCAGACTGTTTTTATGAAGCCAGCATTACCCTGATCCCCAAACCAGGCAAAGACCCTACCAAAAAGGAGAATTTCAGACCAATATCACTGATGAATATGGATGCAAAGATTCTCAACAAGATCCTAGCAAACAGGATCCAGCAGCACATTAAAAAGATTATCCACCATGACCAGGTGGGATTCATCCCTGGGTTGCAAGGTTGGTTCAACATTCGCAAATCAATCAGTGTGATAGAACAAATCAATAAGAGAAGAGAGAAGAACCCCATAGTCCTCTCAATTGATGCAGAAAAAGCATTTGACAAAATCCAGCATCCGTTCCTGATGAAAACGCTTCAAAGTATAGGGATAGAGGGAACATTCCTGAACTTCATAAAATCTATCTATGAAAGACCCACAGCAAATATCATCTTCAATGGGAAAAAGCTTGAAGCCTTCCCGTTGGGATCAGGAACATGACAAGGATGCCCACTCTCACCACTCTTGTTCAACATAGTATTAGAAGTTCTAGCAATGGCAATCAGACAACAAAGAGAAATAAAAGGTATCCAAATTGGCAAGGAAGAAGTCAAACTCTCTCTCTTCACAGATGACATGATTCTTTATATGGAAAACCCCAAAGAGTCCACCCCCAAACTACTAGAACTCATACAGCAATTCAGTAACGTGGCAGGATACAAAGTCAATGTACAGAAATCAGTGGCTTTCTTATACACCAACAACGAAAATACAGAAAGGGAAATTAGAGAATCGATTCCATTTACTATAGCACCAAGAACCATAAGATACCTGGGCATAAACCTAACCAAAGAAGTAAAGGACCTGTACTCGAGGAACTACAGAACACTCATGAAAGAAATTGAAGAAGACACAAAAAGATGGAAGACTGTTCCATGCTCTTGGATTGGAAGAATAAACATTGCTAAAATGTCTATACTGCCTAGAGCAATCTATACTTTTAATGCCATTCCGATCAAAATTCCACCAGTATTTTTCAAAGAGCTGGAGCAAATAATTCTAAAATTCGTATGGAGCAAGAAGAGACCCCGAATTGCTAAGGAAATGTTGAAAAACAAAAACAAAACTGGCGGCATCACGTTACCCGATTTCAAGCTTTACTACAAAGCTGTGATCACCAAGACAGCGTGGTACTGGCATAAAAACAGATACATAGACCAGTGGAACAGAGTGGAGAGCCCAGATATGGACCCTCAACTCTATGGTCAAATAATCTTCGACAAAACAGGAAAAAATATTCAATGGAAAAAAGACAGTCTCTTCAATAAATGGTGCTGGGAAAACTGGACAGCGATATGTAGAAGAATGAAACTCGACCATTCTCTTACACCGTACACAAAGATAAACTCAAAATGGATAAAAGACCTCAACGTGAGACAGGAATCTATCAGAATCCTAGAGGAGAACATAGGCAGTATCCTCTTCGATATCAGCCACAGCAACTTCTTTCAAGATATGTCTCCAAAGGCCAAGGAAACAAAAGCAAAAATGAACTTTTGGGACTTCATCAAGATCAAAAGCTTCTGCACAGCAAAGGAAACAGTCAACAAAACAAAGAGGCAACCCACGGAATGGGAGAAGATATTTGCAAATGACAGTACAGACAAAAGGGTGATATCCAGGATCTATAAAGAACTTCTCAAACTCAACACACACAAAACAGATAATCATATCAAAAAATGGGCAGAAGATATGAACAGACACTTCTCCAATGAAGACATACAAATGGCTATCAGACCCATGAAAAAATGTTCATCATCACTAGCCATCAGGGAGTTTCAAATTAAAACAACATTGAGATACCACCTGACACCAGTTAGAATGGCCAAAATTAGCAAGACAGGAAACAACGTGTGCTGGAGAGGATGTGGAGAAAGGGGAACCCTCTTGCACTGTTGGTGGGAATGCAAGTTAGTGCAGCCACTTTGGAGAACAGTGTGGAGATTCCTGAAGAAATTAAGAATCGAGCTTCCCTATGACCCTGCAATTGCACTGCTGGGTATTTACCCCAAAGATACAGATGTAGTGAAAAGAAGGGCCATCTGTACCCCAATGTTTATTGCAGCAATGGCTACGGTCGCCAAACTGTGGAAAGAACCAAGATGCCCTTCAACGGATGAATGGATAAGGAAGATGTGGTCCATATACACAATGGAGTATTATGCTTCCATCAGAAAGGACGAATACCCAACTTTTGTAGCAACATGGACGGAACTGGAAGAGATTATGCTGAGCGAAATAAGTCAAGCAGAGAGAGTCAAGTATCATATGGTCTCACTTATTTGTGGAGCATAACAAATGACATGGAGGACATGGGGAGATGGAGAGGAGAGGGAGTTGGGGGAAATTGGAAGGGGAGATGAACCATGAGAGACTATGGACTCTGAAAAATAACCAGAGGGTTATGAAGGGGTGGCAGGGGGGTGGGGGGGTGGGAGGTTGAGGAACCAGGTGGTGGGTAATAGGGAGGGCACGTACTGCATGGAGCACTGGGTGTGATGCGAAAACAATGAACACTGTTATGCTGTAAATAAGCAAATAAAAATAAATATAAAAAAAAAGAATTACACACATCTGGATCTCTACAGGAGCAGAAGACGCCAGTGGCAGGTAAAGCAGACTGGGAGCGTCGGACTGATATCAGAAGATAAACAAAAGGGGGAGGGAGCCACCAGAGGTGACCGATTGAAAAGTAACACCCCAACACGAGAGTGCTCTGCGTCTGGGGACCAGCATTAACTTGGAGTCTGGTTGAAAGCACTCAAAAAACAAAGAGCAAAGGATCGCGGGGGAGTAATAGTGGGAACCTAGGCGGTTAGGGTGGGGACCTAAGTCCCCCGACCCAGGACAGCCTCCCCTGGCGCTGAGCCAGAGAGAGTGCGGCAGAGAAATCAGGTCTCTGTCCCTGAGCCGCCAGTGCGCCTGACCCGCCAGCATGCCCAAGAACGAGTGGGGTCTGGCTCCCGAGAGGGGCTGGGAGCCTGGCCAGACGGCAATCCTGAAGCGCGCACGTCCCACACCCTCCCTTGGGATACATGCTCATAGGCACTAGCCTGGAGCTCTGGCAGCTGGAAAAACCAGACATTCCCAGCCCGGGACAGCGGGAAAATCTATGTGCAATCTCTGATCGGAACCTCTCTGGCGGTCTGGTGCTGCCTAGACAGCCACCGTTGCCCTGGTTTTGGGTACAACGAGGAGCTCCTGCATCCCCAGGGACAGTGACTCAGAACCGACTCAGCCAGCAGCTTTCGAAAACATTCTGAGGCTTCTCTCTGAGAGGGAGGTCGGGGTGCAGTTTGCTCTGCTGTAAACCTCCAAAAACCATCAAAAGCTGTCAAGGCGAGAGAAAGCAGATGGAAGTACATAAAAACCCCCAGAGAACAAAAGGCTGGAAAAAACAGTTTCTTCAGAGCTCACCCCCTTGAGGGGAGCCGGAGGACCTAACCCAGGGAACATCATTGTCTGAAAACCCATGTGGCAGGCCCCTCCCCCAGAAAACAAACCAGGAAGGAAGAAAAAAAAAAAAAGACTAAAAGAGAACAACCACCACTACTTCATAAATACAACTTCTATTTTTAACTCTTTACCAATATTCTGGTTCTTTTTTTTTATACATACAGATAATTTTTTAACCTATTTACCACCACACTGAGATGTCCAGTACATCAAATTCTTTAATAACCTTCTAACCTGAACTTTTTGATACATAAACCCATGTTTTTCTTTTGCTTTTCTAATTTTTTAATTCTTTTTTAATTTTAAATTAGTGTAGTCTAGTTTATTCTTTTTTAATTTTTATTTTCTACTATACACATAGAGTTAAACTTCAAGGTAATCCCCTTTCCCCATTCAATGCTACCCCTACAGGCAAACCAGTTTCTTTTTTTTTTTTTCCATTTTATTTATTTTTTCAGTGTAACAGTATTCATTCTTTTTGCACAACACCCAGTGCTCCATGCAAAATGTGCCCTCCCCATTACCCACCACCTGTTCCCCCAACCTTCCACCCCTGACCCTTCAAAACCCTCAGGTTGCCCCAACCTCCCACCCATGACCCTTCAAAACCCTCAGGTTGTTTTTCAGAGTCCATAGTCTCTTATGGTTCGCCTCCCCTCCCCAATGTCCATAGCCCGCTCCCCCTCTCCCAATCCCACCTCCCCCCAGCGACCCCCAGTTTGTTTTGTGAGATTAAGAGTCATTTATGGTTTGTCTCCCTCCCAATCCCATCTTGTTTCATTTATTCTTCTCCTATCCCCCTAACCCCCCATGTTGCTTCTCCATGTCCTCATATCAGGGAGATCATATGATAGTTGTCTTTCTCCGATTGACTTATTTCACTAAGCATGATACGCTCTAGTTCCATCCACGTCGTCGCAAATGGCAAGATTTCATTTCTTTTGATGGCTGCATAGTATTCCATTGTGTATATATACCACATCTTCTTTATCCATTCATCTGTTGATGGACATCTAGGTTCTTTCCATACTCTGGCTATTGTAGACATTGCTGCTATAAACATTCGGGTACACGTGCCCCTTCGGATCACTATGTTTGTATCTTTAGGGTAAATACCCAGTAGTGCAATTGCTGGGTCATAGGGTAGTTCTATTTTCAACATTTTGAGGAACCTCCATGCTGTTTTCCAGAGTGGTTGCACCAGCTTGCATTCCCACCAACAGTGGAGGAGGGTTCCCCTTTCTCCACATCCTCTCCAGCATCTGTCATTTCCTGACTTGTTAATTTTAGCCATTCTGACTGGTGTGAGGTGATATCTCATTGTGGTTTTGATTTGTATTTCCCTGATGCCGAGTGACGTGGAGCACTTTTTCATGGGTCTGTTGGCCATCTGGATGTCTTCTTTGCAGAAATGTCTGTTCATGTCCTCTGCCCATTTCTTGATTGGATTGTTTGTTCTTTGGGTGTTGAGTTTGCTAAGTTCCTTATAGATTTTGGATACTAGCCCTTTATCTGATATGTCGTTTGCAAATATCTTCTCCCATTCTGTCAGTTGTCTTTTGGTTTTGTGAACTGTTTCCTTTGCTGTGCAAAAGCTTTTGATCTTGATGAAATCCCAATAGTTCATTTTTGCCCTTGCTTCCCTTGCCTTTGCCGTTGTTCCTAGGAAGATGTTGCTACAGCTGAGGTCGAAGAGGTTGCTGCCTGCATTCTACTCAAGGATTTGGATGGATTCCTTTCTCACATTGAGGTCCTTCATCCATTTGGAGTCTGTTTTCGTGTGTGGTGTAAGGAAGTGGTCCAATTTCATTTTTCTGCATGTGGCTGTCCAATTTTCCCAGCACCATTTATTGAAGAGGCTGTCTTTTTTCCATTGGACATTCTTTCCAGCTTTGTCGAAGATTAGTTGACCATAGAGTTGAGGGTCGATTTCTGGGCTCTCTATTCTGTTCCACTGATCTATGTGTCTGTTTTTGTGCCAGTACCATGCTGTCTTGATGATGACAGCTTTGTAATAGAGCTTGAAGTCCGGAATTGTGATGCCACCAACTTTGGCTTTGTTTTTCAATATTCCTTTGGCTATTCGAGGTCTTTTCTGGTTCCATATAAATTTTAGGATTATTTGTTCCATTTCTTTGAAAAAAATGGATGGTATTTTGATAGGGATTGCATTAAATGTGTAGATTGCTTTAGGTAGCATAGACATTTTCACAATATTTATTCTTCCAATCCAGGAGCATGGAACATTTTTCCATTTTTTGGTGTCTTCCTCAATTTCTTTCATGAGTACTTTATAATTTTCTGTGTATAGATTCTTCGTCTCTTTGGTTAGGTTTATTCCTAGGTATCTTATAGTTTTGGGTACAATTGTAAATGGGATTGACTCCTTAATTTCTCTTTCTTCAGTCTTGTGTTGGTGTACAGAAATGCAACTGATTTCTGTGCATTGATTTTATATCCTGACACTTCACTGAATTCCTGGACAAGTTCTAGCAGTTTTGGAGTGGAGTCTTTTGGGTTTTCCACATATAGTATCATATCATCTGCGAAGACTGATAGTTTGACTTCTTCTTTACCAATTTGGATGCCTTTAATTTCTTTTTGTTGTCTGATTGCTGAGGCTAGGACTTCTAGTACTATGTTGAATAGCAGTGGTGATAATGGACATCCCTGCCATGTTCCTGACCTTAACGGAAAAGCTTTCAGTTTTTCTCCATTGAGAATGATATTTGCGGTGGGTTTTTCATAGATGGCTTTGATAATATTGAGGTATGTGCCCTCTATCCCTACACTTTGAAGAGTTTTGATCAGGAAGGGATGCTGTACTTTGTCAAATGCTTTTTCAGCATCTATTGAGAGTATCATATGGTTCTTGTTCTTTCTTTTATTAATGTGTTCTATCACATTGATTGATTTGCGGATGTTGAACCAACTCTGCAGCCCTGGAATAAATCCCACTTGATCGTGGTGAATAATCCTTTTAATGTACTGTTGAATCCTATTGGCTAGTATTTTGGCGAGAATTTTTGCGTCTGTGTTCATCGAGGATATTGGTCTGTAGTTCTCTTTTTTGGTGGGATCCTTGTCTGGTTTTGGGATCAAGGTGATGCTGGCCTCATAGAATGAGTTTGGAAGTTTTCCTTCCATTCCTGTTTTTTGGAACAGTTTCAGGAGAATAGGAATTAGTTCTTCTTTAAATGTTTGGTAGAATTCCCCTGGGAAGCCGTCTGGCCCTGGGCTTTTGTTTGTTTGGAGATTTTTGATGACTGTTTCAATCTCCTTACTGGTTATGGGCCTGTTCAGGTTTTCTATTTCTTCCTGGTTCAGTTGTGGTAGTTTATATGTCTCTAGGAATGCATCCATTTCTTCCAGATTGCCCAATTTGTTGGCGTAGAGTTGCTCATAGCATGTTCTTATACTTGTCTGTATTTCTTTGGTGTTAGTTGTGATCTCTCCTCTTTCATTCATGATTTTATTGATTTGGGTCCTTTCTCTTTTCTTTTTGATGAGTCTGGCCAGGGGTTTATCAATCCTATTGATTCTTTCAAAGAACCAGCTCCTAGTTTCATTGATTTTTTCTATTGTTTTTTTGGTTTCTATTTCGTTGATTTCTGCTCTGATCTTTATGATTTCTCTTCTCCTGCTGGGTTTAGGGTTTCTTTCTTGTTCTTTCTCCAGCTCCTTTACGCGTAGGGTTAGGTTGTGTACTTGAGACCTTTCTTGTTTCTTGAGAAAGGCTTGTACTGCTATATATTTTCCTCTCAGGACTGCCTTTGCTGTGTCCCACAGATTTTGAACTGTTGTGTTTTCATTATCATTTGTTTCCATGAATTTTTTCAATTCTTCTTTAATTTCCTGGTTAGCCCATTCATTCTTTAGAAGGATGCTGTTTAGTCTCCATGTATTTGGGTTCTTTCCAGCTTTCCTCTTGTGATTGAGTTCTAGCTTCAGAGCATTGTGGTCTGAAAATATGCAGGGAATAATCCTAATCTTTTGATACCGGTTGAGACCTGATTTGTGACCCAGGATGTGATCTATTCTGGAGAAGGTTCCATGTGCACTAGAGAAGAATGTGTATTCTGTTGCTTTGGGATGAAATGTTCTGAATATATCTGTGATGTCCATCTGGTCCAGTGTGTCATTTAAGGCCTTTATTTCCTTGTCGATCTTTTGCTTGGATGATCTGTCCATTTCAGTGAGGGGAGTGTTCAAGTCCCCTACTATTATTGTATTATTATTGATGTGTTTCTTTAATTTTGTTATTAATTGGTTGATATAGTTGGCTGCTCCCACGTTAGGGGCATAGATATTTAAAATTGTTAGATCTTCTTTTTGGACAGACCCTTTGAGTAGGATATAGTGTCCTTCCTCATCTCTTATTATAGTCTTTGGCTTAAAATCTAATTGATCTGATATAAGGATTGCCACCCCAGCTTTCTTCTGATGCCCATTAGCATGGTAAATTGTTTTCCACCCCCTCACTTTAAATCTGGAGGTGTCTTCGCGTCTAAAATGAGTTTCTTGTAGGCAACATACTGATGGGTTTTGTTTTTTTATCCATTCTGATACCCTGTGTCTTTTGATTGGGGCATTTAGCCCATTAACATTCAGGGTAACTATTGAGAGATATGAATTTAGTGCCATTATTAGCCTGTAAGGTGACTGTTACTGTATATTGTCTCTGTACCTTTCTGATCTACTACTTTTAGGCTCTCTCTTGGCTTAGAGGACCCCTTTCAATATTTCCTGTAGAGCTGGTTTGGTGTTTGCAAATTCTTTCAGTTTTTGTTTGTCCTGGAAGCTTTTGATCTCTCCTTCTATTTTCAATGATAGCCTAGCTGGATAGAGTATTCTTGGCTGCATGTTTTTCTCGTTGAGTGCTCTGAATATATCATGCCAGCTCTTTCTGGCCTGCCAGGTCTCTGTGGATAAGTCTGCCGCCAATCTAATATTTTTACCATTGTATGTTACAGACTTCTTTTCTCGGGCTGCTTTCAGGATTTTCTCTTTGTCACTAAGACTTGTCAATTTTACTATTAGGTGACGGGGTGTGGACCTATTCTTGTTGACTTTGAGGGGGGTTCTCTGCATCTCCTGGATTTTAATGCTTGTTCCCCTTGCCATATTAGGGAAATTCTCTCCAATGATTCTCTCCAATAGACCTTCTGCTCCCCTCTCTGTTTCTTCTTCTTCTGGAATCCCAATTATTCTAATGTTGTTTCGTCTTATGGTGTCACTTATCTCTCGAATTCTCCCCTCATGGTCCAGTAGCTGTTTGTCCCTCTTTTGCTCAGCTTCCTTATTCTCTGTCATTTGGTCTTCTATGTCACTAATTCTTTCTTCTGCCTCATTGATCCTAGCAGTGAGAGCCTCCATTTTTGATTGCACCTCATTAATAGCTTTTTTGATTTCAACTTGGTTAGATTTTAGTTCTTTAATTTCTCCAGAAAGGGCTTTAATGTCTCCAGAGAGGGTTTCTCTAATATCTTCCATGCCTTTTTCGATCCCGGCTAGAATGTTCAGAATTGTCATTCTGAACTCTTGATCTGACATATTACCCATGTCTGTGTTGATTAGGTCCCTAGCCTTCGGTACTGTCTCTTGTTCTTTTGTTTGTGGTGATTTTTTCCGCCTTGTCATTTTGTCCAGATAAGAGGATATGAAGGAGCAAATAAACTACTAAAAGGGTGGCAAAGACCCCAGAAAAATGCGCTGTAACCAAATCAGAAGAGACCCCAAATTGTGGGGGGGAGAAAGGGGATAAAAACAGGTTCTTTCAGAAAGTGGTTGATTTTCTGTTTCTAGAGTTGCTGTTCTTCTTCTCTTCGCTCTCCCGTTGGATTTGTAGGTGTTTGCAATGTTTAGATAAGCTATCGAGCTGATCTCCTGCTACCTGATGTAGTCTCAGGCTGCTACTTCTCTGCCATCTTGACCACTATTAACCAGAAAAGAAATTCACACTGAAATCTGGGCAGGAACCAGTCAGGGCAGGGAAACCAGAATTGTATTTGATGAATTGCAGGAGGCTCAGTGCATACAACTCTGAGAGTGAAAAACCAGGCAAATCTCTAATGGGAGAGAACCCACACATTCGTGGGGATTACCTTCTAGACTTCTAGGTTCTCACAATAAACCCTAGAGGAAAAAACGCTCCCGCATACTACAAGGGAAGTGAGGAAACCATTTTTGGCAAACCAGTTTCTAATCCCCTTGTAACTTAGGAAAGTTGAGTCCCTTAACAAAAACATCAAGATACCTTCAGGAAGAATCAAAATAACCTTCCTCACCCACACTGAGAATTTATAACCACTCTCCCAATTTTTCCTTCTCTCAGTGTTTCTGTGAATTTGTGTTTGTCCTGATAATATATAAATCTTATACTTGGGGTTCTTTCTGATGAGGTTCTTCCCTTTTTTTTTTTTTTTTGCTTATATATATATATTTTTTTCTCTTGTCATATACTTTTATCAGTCTTTTTGTTTGTCTCTTTTTGTTTGTATACTTCATAATCTTACCTTGTGGCCCATTTGGGCTGAGCCTTCTCTTTTATCTTCCTTTTTTTTCCTCTCTCTCTCTCTCCTTCTCTTTTTTCCCTTTTTTCTTCCCCCTTTTTTTCTTTCTTCTTCTCTATTTCTTTTTCTTTTCGTTTTTCTCTCATTTGGGTGGGGAATCCTGATTGCACAGAAGCATTCCAGGGTGCACATTGACTGCACCACAATCGATAAGTCCAGCTGCATCTGTTCAGTCATCTCTTTCCAAAATGACTAGGAGGAGGAATACCCAACAGAAGAAAAATACAGAGGATGGGCCTTCTGCAACAGAGCTAATGGCTATCGACATAGAGAATATGTCAGAAAAGGAATTCAGACTAACAATTATCCAGGCAATAGCTAGGTTGGAGAAAGTCATGGATGACCAAACAGAATTGATTAGGGCAGAACTGAAAGCCACCAGGGATGATGTTCACAATGTTAGGGCAGAACTGAAAGCCACCAGGGATGATGATCAAAATGCTCTCAATGAGTTCCAATCCAATCTAAATTCTCTAAAAGCTAGGGTAACTGAGATAGAAGATAGAATTAGTGATCTGGAGGACAAACAGATAGAGAGAAAGGATCAGGAGGAAGCCTGGAACAAACAGCTCAGAAGCCACGAAAACAGAATCAGGGAAATAAACGATGCCATGAAACGTTCCAACGTCAGAATTATTGGAATCCCTGAAGGGGAGGAAAAAGAAAGAAGTCTAGAAGATATAGTGGAAGACGTTGTCTATGAAAATTTTCCCAATCTCAGGAATGGAAACAACATTCATGTACTAGAGGCAGAGAGATTTCCTCCCAAGATTTTAAATTCTCAAAAGTCCTCACGACATCTTATAGTTAGAATGAGGAATTATGTTTCAAGAGAGACCCTCTTAAAAGCAGCTAAGACAAAAAAGCTCCTTACATACAGAGGAAAGCCCATTAGAATAACGTCAGACCTTTCCACAGAGACCTGGCAAGCCAGGAAGGGCTGGCAAAATATATTCAGAGTACTAAATGAGAAGAACATGCAACCAAGAATACTCTACCCAGCAAGACTGACATTTAAAATGGATGGAGAGATAAAGAGTTTCCAAGACCGGCAAGGCTTAAAAGACTATGCAACCACCAAGCCGACACTGCAGGAAATATTAAGGGGGGTCCTATAAAAGAGA
Source organism: Meles meles (assembly GCF_922984935.1). Classification (NCBI taxonomy): domain Eukaryota; kingdom Metazoa; phylum Chordata; class Mammalia; order Carnivora; family Mustelidae; genus Meles; species Meles meles. The sequence continues at coordinate 115,808,077 of NC_060074.1, read as the reverse complement.
AAAAAATCCTAAGAATATCATTGAACAGAAATATAGAAACAATCTACACACAGAAAGACTTCAAAGGCAACACGATGTCAATAAAAACCTATCTCTCAATAATCACTCTCAATGTGAATGGCCTAAATGTGCCCATAAAACGACACAGGGTTGCAGATTGGATAAAACGACAGGACCCATCCATATGTTGTCTACAAGAGACCCATTTTGAACCTAAGGATAAAGGACGAATTCCCAACTTTTGTAGCAACATGGACGGAACTGGAAGAGATTATGCTGAGTGAAATAAGTCAAGCAGAGAGAGTCAAGTATCATATGGTCTCACTTATTTGTGGAGCATAACAAAGAACACGGAGGACATGGGGAGATGGAGAGGAGAGGGAGTTGAGGGAAACTGGAAGGGGAGATGAACCATGAGAGACTATGGACTCTGAAAAACAACCAGAGGGTTTTGAAGGGGCGGGGGGGGGCGGGGGGGGAGGTTCAGGAACCAGGTGGTGGGTAATAGGGAGGGCACGTACTGCATGGAGCACTGGGTGTGATGCCAAAACAATGAACACTGTTATGCTGTAAATAAACAAATAAGTGAATAAAAAAAACTTAGAAAATTAAAAACTTAAATTAAAAATTAAATTAAAAACTTAAAAAATTAAAAATTTTAGAAATTTTAAATTTAAAAAATTAAATTTCAAAAAAATACAAGCTTAGAACTATAATTAAAATGTGGGGCACCTAGGTGGCTCAGTGGGTTAAGCCTCTGCCTTTGGCTCAGGTCATGATCCCAGGGTCCTGGAATCGAGCCCTGCATGGAGCTCTTTGCTCAGCCGGGAGCCTGCTTCCCTGTCTCTCTCTGCCTGCCTCTCTGTGTACTTGTAACCTCTCTCTCTGTCAAATAAATGAATAAAATCTTTCAAAATATATATATATAAAAAGTAACTAAAATCCATTAAAGAACAGAGATAATCTACAGAGACAGCAACTTTGCAGGTAATACAATGACACTGAATTCATATCTTTCAATAATTACTCTGAAAGTAAACAGACTCAATGCTCCTATCAAAAGACATCAGCATGGATTAAAAGAAAAATAAGATCCATCAATATACTGTTTTTAAGAGACTCACTATAGAGTCAAAGACACATTGAGATTGAAATTAAAGGCATGGAGAATCATTTATTATGCTAATGGACATGAAAATAAAGATGGCAGAACCTTCCTTATATATCAGACAAACTAGATTTTTTTTATGATTTTATTTATTTATTTGACAGAGAGAGATCACAAGTAGGTAGAGACGCAGGCAGAGAGAGAGGCAGAGAGAGAGGAGGAAGCAGGCTCCCCACGGAGCAGAGAGCCCAATGCGGGGCTCGATCCCAGGACCTTGAGATCATGACCTGAGCCGAAGGCAGCGGCTTAATCCACTGAGCCACCCAGGCGCCCCGACAAACTAGATTTTAAACCAGAGCCTATTATAAGAGATGAAGAAGGACACTATATCATGATAAAAATGGTCTACCTAACCAAAAGTCCTAACAATTGTTAACATTTATGCCTCTAACTTGGAAGCAGCCAAATATATACACCTATGAATAACAAAATTAAAGAAACTCATTGATAATAATACAATAATAGTAGAGGACTTCAACCACCCACTCACAGCAATGGACAGATCAGCTAAGCAGAAGATCAACAAAGAAACAAGGGCTTTGAATGACATACTGGACCAGATGGACTTCACAGAGATATTCAGAGCATTGCTTCCAAAAACAGCAGAAAACACATACTTTTGGAGTGTACATGGAACATTCCCCAGAATAGATCGCATACAGGCTGAGAAATTGGGTCTCACCAGTACAAAAAGATTGACATCATTCCATGCATATTTTTAGACCACAATGCTAGGAATCTTAAAGTTAACCACAATAAGAAATGTGGAAGGGCCCGTGGAAGTTAAAGGCCATCCTACTGAAGAATGAATGGAGAATCCAGAAATTAAACAAAATTTAAAAATAAATGGAGGCAAAGAAAATGAAAGCAGGATAATTCCGAGCTTTGGATGCAAGGCTTGGGATGCAGCAAAGGTGGTCCTAAAAGGGAAGTATCTGGTAATGGAAGCCTTCCTCAAGAAACAAGTTGTATTCTGCAATATATGACCTAAACTTAAACCTAAAGGAGCTGAAGAAAGAACAGCAAGTACAGCCTCACTCGATGCAGAAGATGAAGAGAAATAATAAAGATTAGAGTGGAAATCAATGATATAGAAATTAAACAAAAGTGGAACAGATCAATGAAACTAAGACCTAATTCTTTGAAAGAATTAGTAAGATGGATGAAACCCTAACCAGGCTTATCAAAAATAGAGACAGAAAGAGACCTAAATAAAAAAAATCATGAACGAAAAAAGAGAGTTGTCAATCAACATGGAACAAACAAGAGAATATTATGTGCAATTAAATATCAAGAAATTAGGCAATCTGGAAGTAATGGATGCCTTCCTAGAAATCTATAAACTACCACCAAAACTGAAACAAGAAAAAACAGAAAACCAAAACAGACCCATAACCAGCAAAGAAATGGAATCAAAAACCTCCCAACAAACCAGTCTTGTGCCTGATGTGTTCCTAGGGGAATTCTAGCAAATATTTAAAGAAGAATTAATACCTATTCTTCTGAAACTGTTCCAAAAAAATAGAAATGAAAAGAGAATTTCCAAACTCATTCTATAAGAGCAACATTACCTTGATCCCCAAACCAGACAAAGACCCCACCAAAAAGGAAAATTTCAGACCAATCTTCCTGATGGACATGGATATAAAAATGCTCCCCAAGATAACAGCTAATACAATCCAACAGTACATTCAAAGGATTATTCAACACAGCCAAGGGGGATTTATTCCTGGGATGTAGGGGTGGGTCAACATCTGTAAATGAAACAAGGTGATACACCACATTAATAAAAGAAAGGGTAAGAACCATATGATCCTCTCAACAGATGCAGAAAAAGCATTTGACAAAATACAGCATCCTTTCTTGATAAAAACAATCTGCCATGTAGAGAAAAAAGAAATCGCCTCAGTTCGGAGAAAGGGGAACCCTCCTACGCTGTTGGTGGGAATGCAAGCTGGTGCAAACACTCTGGAAAACAGCATGGAGGTTCCTCAAAATGTTGAAAATAGAACTACCCTATGACCTAGCAATTGCACTACTGATAAAAATACCCTAAAGATACAAACGTAGTGATCTGAAGGGGCACGTGCACCCGAATGTTTATAGCAGCAATGTCTACAATAGCCAAACTATGGAAAGAACCTAGATGTCCATCAACAGATGAATGGATAAAGAAGATATGGTATATATACACAATGGAATACTATGCAGCCATCAAAAGAAATGAAATCTTGCCATTTGCAACAACGTGGATGGAACTAGAGGGTATCATGCTTAGTGAAATAGGTCAATCAGAGAAAGACAGCTATCATATGATCTCCCTGATATGAGGAAGTGGAGATGCAACATGGGGGGTTAGGGGTGTAGGAGAAGAATAAATGGAACAAGATGGGATTGGGAGGGAGACAAACCATAAGTGACTCTTAATCTCACAAAACAAACAGAGTTGCTGGGGGGAGGCGGGTTGGGAAAGGGGAGTGGGGTTATGGGCATTGGGGATGGTATGTGCTTGGTGAGTGCTGTGAAGTGTGTAAACCTGGTGATTCACAGACCTGTACCCCTGGGGATAAAAATACATTATATGTTTATAAAAAAAATAAAAAAGAAATAAGAAAAAAAAAGAAATCACCTCAGTATCATGTAAGATCACAGAAAATATGATTTCCATTAGAAAAAAACATGAGGACTTTCCCCCTAAGATCAGTAACACAACAAGGATGTCCACTCTTACCACTGTTGTTCAACATGCTACTGTAAATCCTATCCTAAGCAATCAGAGAGCAAAAATAAATAAAAGACACCTAAAGTGGCAACAAAGAAGTCAATCTCTCACTCATTGCAGTTAACAAGATATTCTATGTAGAAAACTCAAAAGCCTTCACTCAAAAACTACTAGAACCATTACAGCAATTCAGCAATCTCTGGATATAAAATCAATGAGTAGGAGTCAGTTGCATGAGGCACAAGAAAAAGAAATCAAGGAATTGATTCCATTTATAATTATACCAATCATATGATACCTAGGAATGAACCTGACCAAAGAGGTAAGGGATTTGTACTCTGAAAATGATAGAACACTTATGAAAGAAGTTGAGGAAGATACAAAGGAATGGAAAAATATTCCATTCTCATGGATTGGAAGAACAAATATTATTAAAATATCTATGGGATGCAAAGAAATCTACACATTCAATGCAATACCTATCAAAATACCCTCAACATTTTTCAGAGAGCTGGAACAAATAATCCTAAAATTTGTGTAGAACAAAAAAAGACCCCAAAAGACCAACAGAATGTTGACAAGGAGAACCAAAACCAGAGGCATCACAATTCAGGACTTCAACCAATACATCAAAGCTTTAATCACCAGGATAGTATGGTACTCAAACAAAACCAGACACCTAGATCCACAGAGCCAAATAGAGGACCCAGGAATAGACCCTCAACTCTATGCTCACCTAATCTTTGACAAAAGGGGAATGAATAGCCAATCGAAAAAAGACAGTCTTGGGATGCCTGGGTGGCTCAGTGGGTTAAAGCCTCTGCCTTCAGCTCGGGTCATGATCCCAGGGTCGAGTCCCGCATCGGGCTCTCTGCTCAGCAGGGAGTCTGCTTCTCCCTCTCTCTCTGTCTACCTCCCAGCCTACTTGTGATCTCTGTCTGTTCAATAAATAAATAAAATCTTAAAAAAAAAAGTCTCAACAAGTGGAATTGGGAAAATTGGACAGCCATATGTGGAAGAATGAACCCAGACCACTTTCTTACACCGTACACAAAAACAAACGCAAAATGGATGAAAGACCTAAATGTGAGGAAGGAATCCATCAAAATCCTGGAGGAGAATACAAGCAACACCTCTTTGACCTCAGCCACAGCAACTTCTTAGACACATGTCCAGAGGCGAGGGAAACAAAACCCAACATGAACAATTGGAACTTCATCAGGAAAAAAAGCTTTTGCACAGCAAAAGAAACAATCAACAAAACTAAAAGGCAGCCTACAGAATGGGAGAAGGCGTTTTCAACTGACCTATCAAATAGAGGTCTAGTCTTCAAAATCTATGAAGAACTCATCAAACTCAACACCCAAAACTGAAAAAATCCAGTTCAGAACCACCAGAAGACATGAACAGACAAATCAACAAAGAACACATAAATGACTAACAGACACATGAAAAAAATGCTCGATGCCACTCTTCATCAGAGTAATACGAATCAAAACCATAATGAGATCCCACCTCACATCAGTCAGATTGCTAAAATGAATAGCTCAGGAAATAACCTATGTTAACAAGGATACAGAGAAAGGGGAACTCTCTTACATTGCTGGTGGAAAGTACACTTGTGCAGCCACTCTGGAAATAGCACAGAGCTCCCTCAGAGAGTTAAAAATAGAACTATCCTGACCCAGCAATTGCACTACTAGGTATTTATCCAGATGATGTAAATATAGTGAGTAGAATGGGCACATGTCCCCATTGTTACTGCAGTAATATCCACAATAGCCAAACTATGGAAAGAGTCCTGATGTCCATTCACTGATGAATGGATCAAGAAGATTTGGTATAGATACTCAATAGAATATTACTCAGTCATCAAAAAGGAGGAAATCTTGTCCCTTGCAACAGTGTGGATAGAACTGGAGGGTAACATGCTAAGTGAAATAAGTCATTCAGAGAAAGACAAATGCCCTAAGATTTTGTTCTTATGTGAAATTTAAGACACAAAACTGATGAACATAGGGGAAGGGAAAGAAAAATAAATGGGCTAAAAACAGAGAGGAAAACAAACTATAAGAGGCCCTACTATTGGGTACATACTGAGAGTTGCTGGAAGGGAAGTGGGTGGGGGAATGGGGTAATTGACCAATGGTCATTAAGGAGGGCCCTTGATGTCATGAATACTGGGTGCTATATGCAACAGATGAATCACTAAATTCTACCCCCTAATTAACAAACACTATATGTTAGCTAACTTGAATTTAAAATAAATATTAGTTTAATTAATTAATTTAAATTAATTAATAAGTTAAATTAATTAAAATGAAAACATAAATGTAAAAAAAGGAGGGGTGCAAAAGCATTTAAAAAATCACTCTTCTCACCAGCTTTTAAAAAATATGTATTTTTAATTTTAAATATGTTAATATAGGATCTGTGTGGAATTTCAGAAATTAAACAGATGAACATATGGGAAGGGGGAAAAGAAAAACAATGAGAGAAGGAAAAAAGCCACAAGAGACTCTTAAGGATAGAGACAAAATGAAGATTGATGGTGGGTGGGTATGGCTAGATGACTGAGGGGTATTAAAGAGGGCACTTTTTGTGATGAACACTGGGGTTGTATGTACGTGATGAATCACGGAATTCTATTCCAGAAACCTGTTTTGCACTGTATGATCTCTAACTAAAACTTAAATTAAACAAACAAACAAAGCTGTGTTAAGATGGGTTTGGCAGCCAGCTTCAGCACTTGATTTCCAGTACCTGTGCTGGAAGTTTGTGTGCAGTGTTCAGTGCAGAGTGAAAAGTGTTTTGGCAGAGGCAGCAGAGGATGCTGTGGGAGCACACAGGAGAAGTGCCCAGGGGCCTACCCAGAGGGCTTAGAACCACAGAGATTCCCTACCAGTGGTGAGGAGGGAGGTCACCCAGGACCAGCTGCCTGCTGTGGTATGTACTTCCTCCATCCATTGGCTCAAATAGTGAAGGGCTGACTCCAGCAGGGCATGCTCCCCAGGTTTCCATTCATGTGTTCCTGGGCTGTCCCTGCACTGTTCACTCAGTGGTAAGTGATTTACTCATTCACTCAAGCATGCATTCAGCCAGCAGTTATTAAATACTTATTGTGTGCTTGGCACTGTGTTCTGGCCCCATCCTTACCTGGCAAGCATAGAAGCATAGAAGCATAGAAGATTATGTGGCTCCCATGTATTCTGACTCACTCACCAAGTTACCCCAGCTTGTAGCATTAGTGTCTGGCACGTAGCAGTTGCTCAACTGATACTTACGGTGTGAATGAATAAAAAGATAACTAATTATAATACCTCTTATTTACTGAGCTCTTTCAACTTTACGTGTTCTGTCTTAATGCTCAAAGTAGGCCCTGTTATTATCCTATTTTATTGATAAAATGAACCTACAGAGAGGTTAAGTAAATTGCCTAAGGTCACACAGCCAGTCTGAACTCTTAGCCACTATTCCCTGTGCCACTGCAATTGTACAAGGCGGGATGCACTCGGGGCCAAGGTGTAGCACATAGGGGAGCCTTGAGCTTTCAGAGGGCAGAGTGGTTAGGAGGGGCTGGGACAGAGAGGAAAGGCTTCATGAAGACAAGACAGAAGGGCTGGTAGAGGTGGAAGAGGACACCATCTTGCATGATGGAAGGGGAATGGTTGGAGGAAGCCAGAGGTCCTCCATACATGCTTCCTGGGTTTGGGGCCTGGTTTGCTAATAAGGACACAACCTTCAGCAAATGTGAGGTCTTCCATATTTCAAGCCCCAGGCTGTGTGCTTGGGAGTACATGAACATGAGTACGAACTCCCCTCCAGGATGGACAGGAGGGCAAAGGCAAAATATGAAAATGACTATGTGTCAGGAGAGGAAGTGCCCAGAACCAGAGTAGTGTGGAAGCATTTTTCTGGCAGGGAGAGATTGGTTCCATTTGGGAAGAACAGAGCAGCCTCCTGGATGAGATGATATTTGAACTGAGCCATGAGAGGTGGGTAAGACCACCCCCTGTAGTGGGGAGGGGCACCCTGGTATGAGAGCAGCAAAGATAGATGCCCGGAGGAGCATGAGGCAGGAGGGTCCCATGTGTCCCATCTGAGGGCCTGGATGGGGCTGACAGGGCAGGATGGGCACACTCCCAGAGGGCTATGTGTTCTGTGCTAAGCAGCTCAGCCCTCTCCACTGGGTGATGGGGAGGCAGGGAAATTTTGTAGGAAAGAGACAGATGTTGTTTACCAAGAGGCAACAGAAAAATACTTTTCTTCTGGGGCACCTGGATGGCTCAGTCAGGTAGGCTTCTGACTCTTCATTCAGCTCAGGTTAAGAGCTCAGGTTAAGAGCTCATGGGTCCTGAAATCACACCCCTTCTAGGGCTCCATTCTAGCAGGGAGTAGGCGTGAAGATTCCCTCCATCTGCACCCCTGCCACCCCAGGATCTCTCAAATAAATAAATAAATCTTTTAAAAAATTAGTTTTCTTCTAAGTTGTAAGTTCCTTGAAGGCATGACTTTCACTCTGGGAACAGGGTTAGGAAAAGCAATGCTGAGGAATGTAGAAAGCCATTCACCCTGAGGACTTCTCCTCAGACTCTGGGAGGTACAATGGGAATTGCCCTCAACCAGCAATCAGGATGTCTGGGCCAAATTCCTGCTACATCACTAACTCACTGCATAACCTTCCTCAGGTCTCTCTAGGGGAATCAATTTCTTCATCTGTAATACAAGGGGGCTGATCACCTCCAAGGGCCCCTTTAACCCCAGTACACCCCCTATTAAGCTAAGATCCCATGCCAACCCATTATCCTCCTAAGCACACTTTGGACAGATCCAGGCAGACATGGGAAGGCTCCGCCATCCTTATTGGGCTGTCCACATGGGGGAGGCAGAGTGGGTCAGGCACCCAAGGGAGTCTTCAGCCTCCACTAGCCACTGGCTGACCCAGCTGGGAAAGCCCAGCCTCCCAGGGATCCAGGAGAAAACTTGAGGAATGAAGGGTACTAGAGGAGAGGAAGGGCAGGGGGTTGGGTGGAAGGGAAGGGAGTTAACCCAACAGCTTCCTTCCAAACCAGTTCCAGGCCCAGGGCCTGGTATTTCACAAAAGGACATAAAAGCTCTGTGAATATTTCCTACTCTACACCAGTCCCCTCCTGTCAGTGACAGGCTCTGCTCAGGGTTAGCTCTCTGTTGGCTCCTCAGGCAGTCTTCTCAGGAGAGCTGAGTATCCAGGCCAGGGCCTGACTAGAACTACAAGCTCAGCATACACTATCAGAGCCCTTAGTGTGGTTCTCCAGCCTGGGCAAGTGAGCTGCCACCTTCCCCGGACAGGAGCCCACCCTCCAACTCTTTTTTCTCCATGCCCCTTGACTTGCCAAAATTCTTTAAAATCTTTCCCCTGGAGGTCCACCTTGACTGACTCACCCACATTAAAACTTCCTTCACATATCTTAGCTCATGGTCTGCTGGAGCCTTCTGCCTTCAAATGTTCTGCTTTCTGGGGGCACCTGGGTGGCACAGTGAGTTAGGCCTCTGCCTTTGGCTCAGGTCATGATCTCTGGGTCCTGGGATCAAGCCTTCCACCCAGCTCTCTGCTCAGCAGGGAGCCTGCTTCCCCCTCCCTCTCTGCCTGTCTCTCTGCCTACTTGTGATCTCTCTCTCTTTCTCTGTCAAACAAAAAGATAAAATCTAATTTAAATAAATGTTCTGCTTTCTGGACTTCCCCAGATATTTTACACTTGATCTTAGCCAAAAGGCCGAGAATCAATTCCCCCGAATATTTTAAAAAGCATTTCTCCCATGTGTCGGACAGGGTCTTCTTCCAGGTCAGTTGGATCCCATGCTTTCTTTGTACTCTTTGTTGACTCCTTCATTCCTGAGAGTAGCCAGTGGGAGGTGTCAAGGAAGCTTGATAGCATTTTCTTCTAAGTTCCCTAACACCTGCTTCTCCACCATTTGGGGAGAGTTCCTTCTCTTGCAACCAGGGGTCCCAGGTGTTATTAGATGGCCCCTCAACCAGTCCTCAGGACCCTCTCCAGTGGGGCCAACAAGAAAACCTGAACTCTACCTTCAGGGGGAATTCTGCCCGTTGGGTAGGTTAATTCTTGTCCCCCAAAAGCCTAGTTCTGGAACCCTTGGCCTGTTCTAGATTGCTGACTACACTGCACTTCTTGGCCTGTTTGTGGGCAGGATGCACCCATGTAGCCAACCAGGGCCTTACAGGGACTTGCCTGCTTGTGGAGCTGGAACCCAGACCCAACCACTTCCTCATTCACCCTGAGGTGGTAGAAGCACATTGGTGACAGTCCATCCCCTTTGGACTTGCCACTTATAGGGCCCTGGGCTTCTCCAACAACCAGGGCACTGAGTGTCTCTTATTGGAGGTTACAACAGCCAACCCACTGGCCCTAACTTGGCAAGGAAGGACAGTGTGTTCTCTCTGCCTGAAGGAGAAATATGCACATTTACGTAGGTTAGGTTTTGGGATTATACAGATACCTTGTTCCTCCAAGATCTGCTCCTGTGTTCCAGTGTCTCCTGATATCTGCCCTGTTCCAAGTCCCTTGGTACCATGACTTTCATGGCCCAGGCATAGGCAGCTCACCTTCATCACCAGGCCTTGGGTAGCAGGGGCCCTGCAGGCCCAAAGAGATGAAAGCCCAGCTCCAGTCATCCACAGTCTCCAGCATGGAGGGAGTGCACACACTTGAAATCATCCTGGGGCAGCAGCCACAAACAGATGACAGTCCCATTGGTTCTTGCTGCCTGAAGGGCCCCATGGTTCTCTAGCAGGATGAGTTCCCAGGTATCTTCTACTAGGTGGTCCCCCCCATCCCCACACACACCCCATGAGCCTTTAAGGCCCTCACAGGCCAGGCAGTCAAGAAACCTCAAGCTCTACTCAGGAGCACTATGCCCATGCTTGTCCTGTTCCACATCAGGGGCTACTCTGCCCCAACTTGGGGCATGCACAACATTCGCCTTTCAGCTGACCTGAGGCCCTTAGGGCACTGCAGGCCCATGGAGCCATGTCTGGACCCTGGTCACCTACATTGTCTCCTGTGTAGTGGGACCAACACACCAAAAATTATCCTGAACTCGAGGGAGTAGTGGACACATGCCAACTTCCAAACACTAAGCTACACAAAAGCTCATCTTTCCCCTGCAGGTAGAACCACAAATACCCACCCTGCCTTGCCAGGATGGACCCAGCAACTGAAAAAAGTAGCCCCAGTGCAATAGGAGACCTAGGAATACTGAGTGCTGGAGAAGACTTGGACCCCAGCAAACAGACTTTCACCATTTAAAAGCTACTTCAGAAAAATTTGGGGGGTTGACTCCCTCTACCCTGGAAAGTATGTAAGTGGTTGGGGAGCCGCCTGAGCTTCAGAGACCTGCCCAAAGGTGGCTGATGAGGAGCTTACTTTGCATGCACATGTTGTGCATCAATAGGGTAAAAAATGGGAGAGGCCGGTCACTGGAGCAAGCTTCTGGGGCCTCATTCAACCATTGGCCTCATTCCAAACTCTTATTACACCATTTTCCATTGAAGGCAAAGATGGAGAAACCAATCTTGCCAGGGCAGAGCCAGACAGGTTGGGTAGGGTATCTTCTAGCAAAACACATTGCGGAGCCTTTATTGCTGGTCAAATCCTAGGACCCCATCCCGAGTGGGTCCAAATGGGTACTATGGCCAGTTGGAAACAGCAGCCTCCATGGAGGTATCACATTGCCTTATTTCAAACTCTACTACAAAACTCTAATAATCAAAACAGTAGGGCACTCAAACATATAGGTGACTGGAATAGAATAGAGAGCCCAGGAAAATCCATGCATATGAAGGTCAATACACTGATGACAAAGGAGGCATGTACATACAAGGGGGAAAAGACTGTCTTCAGTAAAGGATGTTAGAATAACTGGACACACATAAGAATGAAACTGGGCTATTGTCTTACAGCACACACGAAAATAAATTCAAAATGAATTAGTCTTGACTGTAAGACTTGAAACCATAAAAGTCCTAGAAGAAAATATAGACGGGAAGTGCTTTGAGATTATTCTTAGCAATGTATTTTTTGGACCAGTCCTCTCAGGCAAGGGCTGCAGAAGTTAAAATAAATAAAAAAAACAAATATCAAACTGAACAGCTTTTGCCCAACAAAGGATATCTACAACATAACAAAAAGGCAACTCAGTGAACTGGAAGAAAACATTTGCAAAATTTACATCCAGTGAAAGTTAATATTCAGAATACGTAAAGAACTTACACAATTTCCCACCAAAATCACAGATTGAAACATTGGCAGAAAACTTGAATAGACTCTTTTCAAAAGAAATCACAGATGACCAACAGGATTCCAAAAAGATGTTCAACATCACTGATCATCAGGGAAATGCAAATCAAAAGCACAATGAGATATGACTTGATGCCTGTCAGAGTGGCTATTACCAAAAAGACAAAAAATAACAAGTGTTGACTAGGATGTGAAGAAAATGGAACCCTCATGCACTGTTGGTGGGAATGTACGTTGGTGCAGCCACTGCAAAAACTCTGTGGAAGTTCCTCGAGTAATTAAACATAGAAATACTGTATAATCCAGCAATATTGTATGACCCAGCAATTCCACTTCTGGATATATACCTGAAGAAAACAAAAATCACCAAACCAGAAAGATATATGCAACCTTGTGTTTCTGGCAGCATTACTGACAAGGGCCAAGATACAGATGCAATCTTCAGTATGTGTCGATAACTGAATAAAGAAGATGTAGTATGTATACATATGTAATATTACTCAGTCATGAAAATGAATGCAAGCTTAACATCCAACAATTTGAATGGACCTAAGAGTATTATGCTAAATGAAATAAGTCAGAGACAGACAAATCTAATATGATTTCACTTAACAGGTGGAATCTGAAAAACAAAACAAACAACAAAACAGAAGCACTCATTGATGCAGGAAGCAAGGTGCTGGTTACCAGAGGGATAAGAAGGGGTTAGGGGCAGATGATATAGGGGAAGGGCATTAAGTGGTACAAACTTCCAGTTATAAAATAAATAGGCCATGGGGATGTAATAGACATATAGGGAATATAGTCAATATAATTGTAGTCACTTTGTATGAAGACAGTATCTAGACTTACCCTAAGGATCATTTCATAATGTATAAAAGTATCAAATCACTCTGATGTATACCTCAAACTAGTAAGGTATTGTATATCAATGATATTTCAATTTAAAAAATTATTTATTTTTTAATTATTTAAATTAAATTATTTAATTATTTAAAAATTAAATTAAATTTAATTTTTAATTAGGGGCGCCTGGGTCATTAAGTGTCTGCCTTCAGCTCTGGTCACGATCCCAGGGTCCTGGGATGGAGCCCAAATTAGGTTCCCTGTTTGTAAGGAAGCCTGCTTTCTTTCTCGCACTCCACCTGCTTGTGTTGCTGCTCTTGTTGTCTTTCTATCTGTCAAACAAATAAATAAAATCTTAAAAAATTAATTAAGTTGAAAAAGTAAAAAATAAAACTGCTCCCTCACAAAGATCCTGGGACTGGACTCCCTCTACCAAGCATACTGTGCAGTTGTTTGGGGCCAGGCCCCAGCTGCCCAAGACCTGCTGAAGGAGTGTGCACTGCTCATGCAGGACTCCTCAGTGCAGGTTTCCAGGGATCTGGAATAGGGTAAGGGTTTGCAGGCACTGTTTATAGGAGATGGCTCTCAGGACCAAGGCATTTGTACCATCACATGCCTTATATGCACAAAGGAGTATAGGCTCACCATAGGCACAGCTGGAGGATACTGGACTAGCCAGGGAAAGGAAGGGCAACTGACTGGCAATTCCTCCAATCAGAGACAGCTGGGCTCTCCGGCAAGGGAGACACCTGGTCAATCAGGCAACCAGTCCAGATGGACTGTGCATGGACAGTGCATGTGGACTTGCAGTTCAGGGTAGCCTACAATCTGAAATAAGGTGAGTGTCTGGAGAGGCCAGGCCATAGGACCTGTCCCTAGAGGGATAAGGAGTATGTCTAATTTCAAGGCATAACCTGCAGAAATGGGCATACTTTTCCCAGAAGCACAGTTGAAAGATACTGGAATATATTCCAAGGGTGGTGCTAGTTGGCTGGAGGGTCATTCCTCCAAGAAGACTCCACTGGGTTCCCTGGTTCTGGAAGAGCTCTTGACCTGATGAGGCACCAAATTAGGATAAGTATTTGCAGCTGCTGCCTCAGTGTGATTCTTGGGGAGTGAGCTGGGAATGTGTCACCAAAATCCAGGCCCAAGGCCCCCCACCTGCCCTGTGCTGCCCTGCAAGCAGGTGAGCCCCAGGTGAAGCTGATGGCCTCTCAGGTTGATGTCACACATTTCCCATTATTAGTGGTCTTCAGCAATTTGTGTTCACAAGTCCCTCTCTGTTTGGTTTGCTAGGGCCCTGTAATAGGAAGAAACTACTCCCTGTTCCCCCAACTCAAAGTCCTCGGGCCTCCACTGTAGGCTCCATGGTGCAAGGACCTGGTGTTTGCTCACCACGCAGCCAGAGCAGGGCTGTCACCATATAGGCACGTATAAATGCTGCACGAAGGATGGATTCTGCCATAAAGTCTGGGATGGGGAGAATCAGGATCTCTATTGGGGTACAAATCTTGTAGGGTCAAAAATGCCACCTCCCAACCTGTGGGAAGAATCTCCCACATGACTGAAAGCAGCTTCTATTAGAGAGCCCACCACTGCCCTTTACAGCTCCTCCCAGACCTGAGAGACTCTCTGATATCTAATCCCTAAACAATGTAGGGGGCCAGTTCTGATGTGGGAAACAGAGGCAGAAGAAAAATTATTCAATTTCCTTACTACCTAAAGCCCACTGATAAGTCCTTGGAATAGGCAGAGTGACATTCCTCTAGGGACTCAGTTGCCTCAATGTTAATACTTGCCTAAGGGTGAAAGGCAATCCTACCCTGAAACCACCCCTACCCCATGGATCCTTTAAGTGACTTTAACATATAAAAATCCCTTTGGAAGCTTCTTTTTTCTCTAACCCCCCCCCCAATACATGTGTTGGTAATCACCCCCAAGCATTTGGCCCCCTGATATACATCTGAAGGTTCTCATGACTAAGGTTTTATTAGACATTAATAAATGACCGTTTCCCAACAACATCTGCCCCCCCAAATATCATAGAAACCTTGCTTCCAAAATTCCTTAGAGGCTTACCCTATCCCTAACCTCCTTCCAATGTAAAGGTATATAATGGGCCACCGCTCACAACCCTACCACAGCTATTTCTGCCTGTGGATCCTGTCCCTGTGCTTTTATAAAACCACCTTTTCACACCAAAGGGGTCTCAAGAATTCTCTCTTGGCCATCAGATTAGAACCCTAAAGTTCTTTCTTACCTCCAAGAACTTTCCTATCTTCCCACCTTGAGAGCATACTTTCACTTTAATTGTCTTTTGTGCTTGCTAAACTCCTACTGACTATCTTGATTCAACATGGATCCAATCCCCACATAAATCTTCTGCTGGAAAATCCAAGAACTGAGACCTACATTCACACAAAGCAGACTGATGTCCCCAAATGGGGACTGGTAGTTCCCAGTTTTAAGCTGCCACCTCAGGAATATATGGGGAGGATTGGGCCATGTCCCCTCTGGATGCTATGCAGCTTTGGGGACCAGCCTGAACCTAACAGACTCCAAGAGCCAAACACCAGCTGACAGATTACATACTGAACCTGTGTGGGTGACATGAGTCAGGGGAGCCTGGAATCTGAACCAGGACATCTATAAGGAGAGGCTGGGTTCCTATAGTGAGCTATTGGGGTACCAGGACACTGCCTAATTCCAAGTGCTAATCTGCACAAATATGCATATTCTTCCCCCTGAAACCCCCCCCCCCAGAGGAATCTGGACTGCCCTGTCGGGCAAAGCAGTACAGGATGGCTCAAGATTTCAAGAAAGAGGGAATCTTATCAAGAGCATTGATGATGGTCAGCCTGGCACCCCATCAGAGAGCCAATCTAAGTGGGGAGACATTGAACCTATTTAAAGCTGCCACCTCAGAAAGATTTTAGGGGAGTGAGCATTGTCCACCCTGGGAACTCTGCATGTTCAGGGGACCTGACTAAGTGCAATGGGTCTGGTTAGCCAGGACAGTCCAACACTGCTGGCTGACACAGTGTAGACACTTGGAACACACTACATGCCTCTCCTGGTTTAGCATTCCATATCCTCTATTTCTACATGCTAGACCCAACTGGCCATCAACTGCATGTCTCCATACTTACTGTCTGCATCATATTATGCATACATCTTGGATTACTTTTTTCCTTTCCTTTCCTTTCTCTTTCTCTTTCTTCCTTTCTTTCTTTCTTTTCTTCCTTCCTTCCTTCTTTCCTCTCTGTCTCTCTCTCTCCCTACCCCCTCCCTCCCTTCCTTCCTTTTATTTGTTTAAACTAACTGGGACACATTAATTTGTCCAAAGCTCTTATGCCCATGCTTGGCACAGTATCCAAATAAGCTGTGGCCCTAAGGAAAGGTTTTCTAAGTATGTCACAGCTACACATTAACCAAGCGGTGAAATTCATGCAGCTCAGGACTGAAACTAGTTCCTGCCAAGTATACCTTGGCTCTTAAAATGCTCAAGGATACTTAACCTTTCTTCAAAGGCCATCCACACACTGACTAATCTGCAGGTGTGGACAATACAGGAGAGGATAGTCAGGACTTAAAGGAAAGGCACCAGAATGTGCAGGATACTGACTAGCAGGGCCACAGGATCCCCAGGTCTCTCTAGGGTACTTCAGCCTTGGCTTTAAGGGCTGAGGCTGGAGTCCTGGTGACCTGCTGGAAAACTTCCTGCCTCCCACTGCCCAGTGCCCTGTAGTGTGTAGCTCCTGGAAGAAAGGGCTACTGGCACAGGACCAGGTGGCCCCAGTGATGCACAAGCAAGTGCTTGTGTACATCTTGGATTTAGGGGCTCTCGCTCTTCCTTATCACCTCCTTCTGCTTTTCCTTCTTCCTTGCCTGTTCAACTGATTCTGCTCATTCATCATCTCTTCTTCTCTGGGCCCACACACATCTACTCTGTGCCTGCTGTGAGTCTATTGATGTCTTTAGAGAGACCTGCTCACCATTTTTCAACCAGCCAATTTGGGGATCTAGGTTTTCTCCTGGTAATTAAAACTAGTTGAATTTAAACCAGACAATCACTAACATTTTCAGTTAGTTGAAATGAGTTTCATTAATTGACTTGACTCAGTGGTGAATGTAGGATGATTCATTCATAGAACTTGTGTTGAGAAAACATCTATTCCTATTTTTGTCCAATTGATTTTAAAATAGCAATGATGAGGGGGCACCTGGGTGGTTTATTTGGTTAAGCAAGGGACTCTTGATCTCAGTTCAGGTCTTGATCTCAGGGTCATGAGTTCAAGCCCCAGGTTGGAATCCATACTGGGTTTGAAAAAGTCACCCTGGAAACCTTTCATCTCTGATTTGGGTTATTCCACTAGTGAGCTCCATTTGACTCCAGACTCACATATCAGTTTCACTACTATCTGCTTTGCCATAATAAAATCTGCCCACATGGTCTTGGGTTTA
Organism: Meles meles; assembly: GCF_922984935.1. Classification (NCBI taxonomy): domain Eukaryota; kingdom Metazoa; phylum Chordata; class Mammalia; order Carnivora; family Mustelidae; genus Meles; species Meles meles. Next base: position 115,790,583 of record NC_060074.1, on the reverse strand, counting down.
CTTTTAGGCCAAGCCCTAAGATGGGCCTACCAATTACTTTTGTACACAGCCTCTCATTAACTTCATTACCAGCTAAAGTCACCAAAAGGCTGCTGGGTTTAGATCGCTAGCTCCTGTCTCTCTCCTGGGCATCAGGCATATCCCACTTAGAAATCACAGGTCTAGGAGAATCACTGTGCCTCAGTTACACTTAATTATGTATCCCAGCCTCTACACACCCCTTCTTGGGTTTCTGAGTCAACGTATTGCTACCCTGTCCTGCCAGATGACCATCTTTCTTCTACTTGAGCTTGATGATATTTCTATTTTCTCTATTCTTCAATACCTCCTTACCATATATTCTAATTTCTGTTGCCTTCTAAGACAGACCTTAGCAGACTTTGGAAAAAACATCTACAACTTTTTCAGGGTGATTATCAAGTTTATTGCTCCTTATTGCTCTAGAACATTCCAAAGAGTGAGAGTTCTTTAGATTCTACACACCAGGGTTCTGGTTCACCTTTTATGTGTATGACTAACATTCTCTAGAGTTGTGCAGGGTGATCTCTCTGGATATTCCTCACAATCTATTTGAGAACTTGGTGGACTCAGGTCCTCTGGAGTCCTCAGTCTCGGTCCTCATCTCATCATGCCTCTCTTCTATTGTCTCTATTAGGGAAATCATAGGAAACAGATGTTTGCACCTATCCTAATATTATGGTTCTGATGAACAGGTGAGAAAATTGTGTTTCTCTGTAGCATGCTCCATCTCAGGGTCACATCTTTGCTGGCCAGCTCTCATCTCTTCTCACAAGATGGGACCTTTGCCTGCCTCCCTGTCTCTCATTCCCTGCCCTTCTCTATCACCACCTGTGAACCTCAGCCTCTGACATTTCTTTGCCCCAATGGTGGTTGCTAAATGCTTCCTCAGAGCACCATTCCCACAGTAAACAAAAAGAGAAAGAAAGGTTACCCAGGAAATCCAAAATGCTGGGTGCTTCTTCAGAAGGATGATGTACTGCCCATGACCTGGCCCATCCTCCAGCAAGGCAGGAGGTATTTTGGGAGAAGAGAGAGTAAACCAAGGCTGTGGTATCTCAGGCCTTGAACTATAGAGCTTTTTACATGTTCCTCTGTGTTGCTTTGTGCACACATCAGTAGCCTTGGCAATGGTGATGCCCACTTGCTTCACTTACCAGAACTCTCTCCTCTGGGAGACTTCTGAGCCAAGTGACCTGCTAGTGCCTCCTCCTAATTACCATTCTCAACTGCACAGTGAACTCTGCAGCAGAAGCTGTGCAGTCAACAGAATGGGTGTCCAAGAGTAGCAGAGAAGTTTTACTCATAGATCATCGCCATTATGGTGACTGCTTCTGAATGCTCAATCAAGTTCAGCTCTGTTGGTGTAAGAAAGAGAATTCACTTCAATGTATGAGGCAGGTTATACTCCAAATAGCAACTGTGGTGTGTGTCTGCCCAATCACTCTATAATTTAAAACCAACAGGTGATGCAGACAATTCTCCCCTCAAGCCACTCATCAGCTGAGTATGTCTGTGTTTCTGCTGTCTTTGTTGGCTAGGATATTTTTCAGTATACTTAACCAAATCTCCTTTCTTTTTTTAAAAAAAAGATTTTATTTATTCACTTGACAGAGATCACAAGTAGGCAGAGAGGCAGGCAGTTAGAGAGAGAGGAGGAAGCAGGCTCCCTGCTGAGCAGAGAGCCTGATGTGGGGCTAAATCCCAGGACCCTGGGATCATGACCTGAGCTGAAGGCAGAGGCTTTAACCCACTGAGCCACCCAGGTGCCCCCCAAATCTCCTTTCTTAACAGATGGCCCGTTTTGACAGTTGTTTAGCCTGCTTTCATCAGTGGTGATTTTAAAGTGGCTCTGAGCTTGTATTATTTACTTTGCTGGTCACAGACATTCTTTCAGAAGCAGTGCCATGCAACAAAAGCTTTATTCTCAGTGGGCTGCAGGGTTCCACCTGGACACAGAGGTGGGGTGTTTTTCTATCCTGGAACAGGGTGTCCCAATTCCCACACACTATAGGTCAGCTAAAAGAGAGTCATAAGTTCTTCCAGAAGTCTGGTGGATGGGTTGGCTCCAATCTTATCTGTTTACAACTGATAGCAAGAAAGAACCTTCCCCAAAGCTGGGGATCTACTGCCCCTCACCAGGCTTCCAGCCATTCTCAGGCAGCCCCTTCCAGTTGGGCCTTTTTTTATCAAGCAAACCTTGGCTCCTCTGCTGTGAAATGCAAAACTCCTTTTTACAATGCCTGTGGGTAAATGAAAGCAAGTGACAGAAAGCTGAAAAATAGCTATCAACAGTTTTCTCCCAGCTAGGTCATCAGCCCTTCCCTCCCTGGAGCTGTCTTAAGCAAACAGCAACAGATGAGACATTCCATCCCTCTGGACTCTCAATCCTGTCTTGCTGGCAAGACATTTCCTTTGCTTTTCCTACAGTTTCCTTATAAAGTTTTTATTTTCAGAACCTTATTTGATATAGAAATTATTACGATTTCTGAGATTTGCTTTCAAAGAATCCAGAAAAAAAATGCGGGGAGGGGGGTGCAGAATAAATAAAAATGGCAAAGGTAGATATTTAATCCTGGAACCCCAGGTCAGTGAATCATTATCCTGGCTCTTGTGTACATTTAAGTGTCCACAATACAAAATATAATGAAAGACAACATGGGAGGAAATTCGATTTTAGATACTACTCTTACAATGTTAATGTCATCAGAAAGGTTTAGATTCTTTCAATAACATCACGTAAACTAAAGTTTTAAAACTTCTTATTCAAAGATGTGTAGTCCTTTAGATTATACATGATTTTATTTTATTGTACAACCCATTTTGTTCAAAAAGTTTCTATTGATTTAGAGTCATATATTTTTATATATAACTAAACGATGCAGTTAACATGTAATAACCAGTTAAGTCTAAAGGCATGTTTGTCATGACTGCAGTTACAGATGTTTCCCTGAAGGTGCAAGGGGTTTTCCTGCACATAGGCTGCCCAGCCAGGTCTGTTAGGTCTCTCCTCTTACATGGGGGATAATGAAAATGCTGCCCAAGAGGCATGCTGTATTAAATGGGGAATGTATATGACATAGTCACCACCATGCTGGGCACAGAGAAAAGGCTCAGTCTGTGGAAGGATCTATACATCCTCAGAAAGCAGGTGGTAAAATGTCTCCCTTTATATTCATGCTCCCCAGTCAAGACTTTTGGGACCCATACCTGCTGCCTAGGTCCCACACAATGGCTCCCTTCTCTAGCTGGGCCCTCACTACCATACAAGGGTATGTAATATAAAATTTCCATTTTCCTGTGAAAACATCTTTTCATGTTGAGATTTTAATTTTTTTTTTATTAGCGCCCCCCCCCCCCCCCCCCCCCGCCCCAAGAGGGAGATGTTTGTTGCCTTAGCCACCAATATTTACATCAGGGGTTGACTACTTCTGCTGATGTAAATACTATTAACACTACTGAGGAGAGATCAGCATAAACCTCCAGCCCCCACCCACCCCCCACCAAGTCTCAGGAGGCTCAGCATGGGCTCTGCCTGTCACAGCAGCTCACTGCCTAATGGACTTCCACAGCAGAGTCCAGAGATCTCACTGTTGTTTCTCACAGCCTAGAGAAAGGTAGGAAAGATCTGTATCTTTTCCTTATCCATCTTATGTCTTAATGCAGTTATTCTAGGTCCTGGAGGAAAGATACCTTCAAATACAAAACCCAGGAAGACTTGACTTCCTTGGAAATTGATCTTCAATGTATTGATGAGACAAGGAGACTCACACCAGATGTGCCAGTGGGAAATGACATGGAGACACCCTGTTAGGTAAGGACTCACATCCAGATCTGAGGGCCAAGAAGGGCATTTAAAAGCCTCCAGAATAAACTGCAGTGCACACACAATTGTTCCTTCTCATTAAGGGACATATACACTTTCTTGGTCTCAAAATCTTTCTAAGTCATGATAATATTAAGTTACATCTACAGGTTACAAAATAATGGCATAATATTTATTATATGTTAAATTGGTATATACTTATGTTTATATACGATTGCTTTACATTTTAAGCATATTAAGCATACATATTAAGCATAAGTACCCCATTATTGGGGTACCCAATTTGGGGGGACTCAACAGAGACAATGGTAAGAAGCATTTTATTTACAGTCTATTTTTATTGTATATATATTTCTTAATCATCATCGGTCTCATATTTTCAATATTTTTAAAATGTTATCAATGAAAGAAACATAAAGGTAGCACAGAAGAAATCAACAATGCTACTGCCCAGTATCTCCAAGCAGAAAACCCTCAACTGGACCTCAAATAATTTGGGGGAGGGGAATGGAAGTACGGATGTCTGGCAGCCCCAGGATTCAAGTCCACTTCAGGGCTTTCCAAGGTCTTTGTTATGCCCCCAAAATGGGTCCATGATTAAAGAAGCGAGACTGATATAAAGCAAAGGTCAAGCAAAGCTTTATTTCATGCCAAGCATCAGGAATCAAAGTGAGCGGCCAGGACTGTGCCTCTTACAGAGCGGTGACCCCTCTCTGCTTTCCAAACTAACTTTATAGAGCAAAGGCCATGTGGTTGGGCCTGGCCACACACAGGTGGCTAAGTGTCACAGGTGGCTAATTGAATTACAATTCACCCCAGAGTAGCCATGGAAACTAGCCCATCACCTTGGTAGCTAGGAGACAGTATGTGCCCCAAGTGATTGGATGTCTCCACTGACCCACCCTTGTATTTGAGCTTTGTTACCTGAAGCTGGTCGGAGACTTGTTTTTAAGTAAATCCCCTGGCAGGAAGGGGAGCAGGGACAGTTTAAGGGTTCAACAAGGTTTTTGTTTAACTCTAATGAAAGCCTCTTCCTAAGTAGGTCCTTACAGTCTTAAGTCACATTGTCCCCCAAATACATTTGTGGTCCTCTCCATCACTGGCCTCCCAGTTTAGGATCTGAGAAATGTAGGGGCTTGATTAGCCAGAGGAACTTACTTGTAAACCCCGGATATAGGGGCGGGCCAGGCCAGATAGCCGTATCCAATCAGTGGGGCGCACATATATTAACTGGGGTGAGTTGAAATCTCATTGGCCACCTGTGTGTGGGCTGGGCTCAACCACCTCTATAAAGGTTAGTCAGTGAGGCTGGGGCGGGGAGGAGAAGTAGGAGGAGTTAGAATAGCCGTTAGAGAAGTAGGAGGAGTTAGAATAGCCGTTAGAATAGCTGTTAGAGTAGTCGTTGGGAGCCATTAGGGTAGTCATAGGAGTGATAGCGTCGGGGTCGTTGGGAGTGTAGGAGCTTCAGGATCATCGGGAGCAGCATTGCTGGGAGCGGCGCCACCTGAGCAGCATGCGCTGCAAGGGGCCTCACTGCCCAGAACCTCAGCTCTGCCACAACCAGCCTTGCCGCCCCCAGCCATGGCCCCGCCGCGACCGGCCTCGGCGCCTCAAGTCGCAGCCTCGCTGGAGTGGCCTCACCAGAGCGGCCTCGCCGGAGGGGCATCATTCTGGGGAGCGGCCTCATTGGCATGGGCCTCGTTGTCCAGCGGCCTTGTCCGTAGAGGCCTCTTCATCGTCGGAAGCCACCTCGTCTGGCGTGTGGCCTCATCTGGGGAGCGGCCTCCTCCGGGGAGTGGCCTTGTCAGAGTGGCCTCATGGGGAGCAGAGTCTGTGTCGTTAGGGTTGTCGTCCTTGCCTCTTTGTCATGGGGAGCGGCGTCCTCGTCATCATCGCCTCTTCGTAAGAGATGGCCCCGACCGGTGGGTTTGATTTTTGATGCTTGGCATGAAATAAAGCTTGACTTGATTTTCACTTTGTGTCAGTCTCATTCCTTTGATCGCAGACCCTAACAAGAACAACCTGGAATAGGTTAAGGATAAAATGAAAAACCTAGCAGAGAACATTTTATCATCTTCTTATGAAGATATACTATAAAGTGAAAAACATGTTCTAGTGAGCGGCATATGTCCTGTGAAAGCAAGTTTTACTCTTTGAAAAGAGCAATGTTGCATTTGCTCAGATCTAGAAGAATGCGATTTAAATATCTTCAAAGAAATGATTCCAGTCCAAGTTAAAAGCGGTCCATTGCTTGGCCTACTGCAGACTCTCAGGCTCCACAGACTCACTGTCTCTGGTGGGTGGGGAAGGGGGGGGCAGGGAGGAGAGACCAAATCCCTTTGGTGGGTTGGTTCTTAGTCCTCTAGTGCCTGTGGGTGGTCCCTGCCCTGAAGGCCTGTTTTTACCTTCCAGGGAAGCCCTAGCCTGACTTTAACATGTGAAAGGAAGGAAGAGAGAAAATCCTACTTGGCAGAGGCCAGTGTTCCTCTTGGTTCCTTGAGCTGATTCCTGACCCTCCAGTACCCCTGGCAGTTTATTTTTAATCCTTAAATTAACAAATAGGCTTTACCTGAGCAAACAACCTTGGCAGGGAGCTAAATTTTATTGCCTCTCTGGGCAATCTCATGAGGTCCTCACAGGGGTAGTCTAGCAAAGGGCCAGGAGGCCTGCTCAAGCTAACTCCCAGGCCTCTCACCCACGGGATGCCCCCTGGACTGCACTGCTGCAGGAATGGTGGCACCTGCATGCTGGGCAGCTTCTGCATATGCCCCATCCACTTCACTGGCTGTTATTGTGAGCATGACCAAAGGCATAGGTAGGCTCTAGGAGGAACTGGTTGCCAGTGGGGTGGGGGCGTGGGAGGAGGCACAGGGAGAAGTCACAGGGAGAAGCCAAGCTTGACCTTGCAGAGGGGAGAAGGCATGGGGTGGGGGTGGGTAGGGTGTAGGGGAGGGCTTATAAAACTTATAAGTTTTAAAGCTTATAAAACTCAGGGGGGAGTGTGAATTTCCTGGGTCAGAAAACAGATGTAACACTCTGCTGTTGCCCTTAGGCAGGGCCAAGGGTGCTACTGCCCCTCAGAACAATGTGTTACTTAAACTATAGCCCCTGGAGGATTTTACTAGTTGCCAAGCACATTTAGATATGGTCTTAAGAAAAACATATACTGGCAACAGGTCCTTGGGAAGAAGGAGGATATGCGACCACGAAACTGGGCAGCTGGGGATGCCCAGCTCACCCGGGGCGGAACGCCACCCCTTAACAGAAGCTGGGCAGCTGGGGATGCCCTGCTTCCCTTTTCCATTATCACTCCTTCCTCTTTCCAGAAGCACCCATTGTTAGTTAGATGAGTCCTTTGAATGTGCTTGGTTAACTATAAACTTTATCCTCCTTCTTGCTTGACCACAAGACATGTGACTAATGTTTGACCTTCATTGGTTCTTCTGTTGGCTATTGTTTCTATCTAATAAAAGTGAGACTGTGGAGTTGCTCGTGGCAGCAGTTTTTTTGACTGTTGTCCCCAGCTCCCAATCTCAGCTGACTTGTTTGTGCCTAATTCTTCTCCCGTTCGCTGACTGGAAGCAGCACAAGGGGCACAAGTAAAGAAGGCACAGCATTTCAATCCCACATTCTTCATAGTCTTCCCTCTTCACCATGCTCCCCGTCGATTTCAGTGAGAAGAAGTACAGTCCCTTCAGCCTCTTCATCAGCCCTGGGGGCCTTTGCTGTGCAGTGAGCAAAGCTCCTAAAGCCCCTTTCTTTTCCTCCATCCACCTTCTTCAGCTTGACCAAATCCCACAGTTGAAGGTTACACTTACAGCTATCACAGCCCTTCAACACCACTTCCCACCCCTTTGTCCACTGTCAGGACTGCAGTGCAGGGGCAGCACCACTGGGTGTGGAGCCCTCCTAACCAACCTCCTGCCCCTGCCCTCCTGGTGGGGCCAGTGGTGGAGGATCACACCTAATGAACACTCAGCTTCCAAGCCACCTTTCTGCTCCTCCCTCCCTCTTCTGCAACCTTGGATGGGATGAGCTGTCAAGAGATGTTTAATGGTGGTGCCTGGGTGGCTCAGTAGGTTAAGCCTTTGCCTTCAGCTCAGGTCATGATCTCAGGGTCCTGGGATAGAGCCCTGCACCAGACTTTCTGTTCAGCAGGGAGCATGTCCCCCCACTCCCACCCCCGTCTGCCTACTTGTGATCTCTCTCATGCCTACCAGGTTTCCAAAGCTTTCCCATCACCTTTCATTTCCTGGGCTTGTGTCTCTCATCCACTGGCTGCTCCTTTTGAGCCCCAGAGAAAGGAGGACATGTGGGAAGCCACAATAAGGCTTGAGATGAGGACCAAACCAGACCCTGACTTGTGTCTCCTTTGAAGTCTGAATAGCCTAACAAAAGGCTTAGGACAGGGCGCCTGGGTGGCTCAGTGTGTTAAGCCGCTGCCTTCAGCTCAGGTCATGATCTCAGGGTCCTGGGATCGAGTTCCACATCGGGCTCTCTGCTCAGCGTAGAGCCTGCTTCCCTTCCTCTCTCTCTGCCTGCCTCTCTTGTGATTTCTCTCTGTCAAATAAATAAATAAAATCTTAAAAAAAAAGGCTTAGGACAGAAAAGTTGAATTGCAAGTTGAGTTGCACAGAGAAAGGGTCTGTGCTATGTGTTGGGCGCTCGCCTATGTGACTTCTCACATGTTTACTAGTTAGATGAGAGCAATTTTGGTGGGGTCATAAATTCTTAACTGGTCCTTGCTGTTCCAGCACAGCTCAAAAGCACTCTCAGGTTTGTTGTTACTTCTTTGTAATTATTATCTGAAGACAAAGACCACTGCCTGGGAAGATCTGCATTTAGACCTTGAAGTGAAAGACACACACACACCTCCCCCCCCCCACCGTAGCCAACTAATTAACTGCTCCTTTGTTGTGTAAAGAGTACCCCTGCCTGCAAAGACCCTTCCCCCAGGGTTGAATTCAATGTAACTGCTTCCCCCAGGGTTGAATTCAATGTAACTGCTCTTTTGCTTTTCTGTAACTGCCTGGCTTTTAGGATGTAACTAACTAACTGCTCTTTTGCTTTTCTGTAACCGCTTGGCTCCCTCAATACAATGTTAGTTGGTAACTTCATAATAGCTGTTTCTTAGCAAGATAGGGCACTCCCTGCAAACAGCTTTCTCATAAGATATGGCCTAATACCTGACCACATAGGCAGGGGGCTGCATAGTCACGTAGACAGGATACTTTTCTGCTGAATCACAAGGTCTAACTTCCCCTCTTTGTTTCCCTTTCCCGCCTTTTTCTTTGCGCGCGGGGGGGTCTCCCAAAGCCAATCCGTAAACACCAAGTATGCCTTTTTCAAATGTTCAAATTGTCAGCCAATCAGCTCCGTCTCATCCAAAACTTGTTTGTACCTGTCTATAAAAACCCTGCACCACTCCAGCCTGGTGTGCTCAGCTAGCAGGAGCTGCTGACCCCCCGCAGGCGCCCGCGCTGCAATAAAGAACCTCTTGCTGTTTGCATCCTGTGGCAGTGTTGAATTCTTGGGTAAGGGGATCCGCGGGTCTTTCAGAAGTAGTTAATGGGGAAGCCTGGAGTGATTTATGCATATGTAACAAATTATTTCATAATTAGCTAATGATAGATACTTCTTTGTAATTATTTTTGTTAGCTATATAATGCCTCGCTGCCCTGAATAAATTCGGCACTGTTGGACATCCTCCTCAGTGCTCCTCCTGCCCCCATCTCTTTGACTCTTTAACTTCTTTTCACCATCCCCTTACCCTCACATTTCCTGGTGGATTTGTCACGCCGGCCACGACAAGGGCACAAATTAAGGAACAGGTATTGGAACTGCAAGTGAGACCTATATAATCCTACAGGTGAAGTCATTTCCTACATGCCATTGGTGCTCCCAGCTGCGGTCATTTCCAGTCTCCTGTGCAAGGCCAGCTTGGGTTCAGAAGCAACAGGACAGGGACTAGATTCCAGACTACCTGCTTACTGTCTTCTATCCTTGAAAACGTCCAAGGCTGGGGTGCCTGGGTGGCTCAGTGGGTTAAAGCCTCTGCCTTCGGCTCAGGTCATGATCCCAGAGTCCTGGGATCGAGCCCCGCATCGGGCTCTCTGCTCAGTGAAGAGCCTGCTTCCCTTCCTCTCTCTCTGCCTGCCTCTCTGCCTAGTTGTGATTTCTCTATGTCAAATAAATAAAATTAAAAAAAAAAAAAGAAAACGTCCAAGGCTGCAAATGTTGTTTGCCAAGGACAGTGCCAATGGCTTCTACGTGTGACTTCTGCTCATCACAGTTAAACAAAATAGCCATATTTCACAGTAATTTGTCAGGTGCCAAAAGGACAGGAACACTTTTGTACTCTTTGACTCATGATTCTTCCTCAGGGCTGATGACTGTAGTGGCTTGCTAACAGAGGTGATGAGGACATGAGGAATGACGATGAGAATGATGATGGGTCTCAGTATATTTCAGGCACTTTATTCACTTATCCCATGTAACTCTCTTAAGCTCATGAAATAGGTTTTGCTATACTTTTTATATATGAGGAAACCAAGGCTTAGAGGAATTAACTCCTATAGCTAATAAAGAGGATCTGTTATTTTTTCTTAAGAGATAATCATAAAAGTCTAATCAATTTAGAAATAATACATTTTATAGCTTTTAATTATTTTAAAATATTGCCAAAAACATACCATAGCATATTGATATAATATTAGTCTATGAATAGTAAAAATATTAATCTATGAATAAAATTGCTACCACTTATAGACAACATGAGGACATCCCTTAACTTTGTCAAACACATTTTTTTTAGTTGCAATGTAATTGCATATAACATTTTATTAGTTTCAGGTATACAACATAATGATTTGATACTTCTGTACATTGTGAAATGATCATCCCATAAGTTTAGTTAACATCCATCACCTCGCATAGTTATGGTGTCCTTTTCTTGTGTTGGGAACTTTTAAGTTAACAACTTCCTTTTTTTTTTTTTTTTTGTCTTTTCTTTAAAAGAGTTTATTTGACAGAAATAGAGAGAGATAGCAAGAGATAGGGCACAAGTGGGGAGAGAGGGAGAAGCAGGCTCCCTGCTGAGCAGTGAGCCCTACGTGGTGCTCTATCCCAGGACCCCAGGATCATGACCTGAGCCAAAGGCAGCTGTTTAACTGACTGATCCATCCAGACATCCCTTAACAACTTTCAAATATAGGTTTATTATAGTCACCATGCTGTACATTACATCCCCATGAGTGATCTATTTTAAAATAGAGATTTGTACCTTTTGATCTTTGATCTTCTTCCACTTTTCCCACCTACCAACCCCCACCTTTGGCAGTCACCGAACTTGTTTCTATGAGTTCTGTTGTTTTTATTTAAGATTCCACATATAACACATGAGAGCTTGTGTTATTTGTCTTTCTCCATTTTAATTATTTAATTTAGCATAAAGTCCTCAAGGTCCATCCATGTTGTCAGAAATGGCAAGATTTCCTTCTTTTCTACGGCTGACAAATATTCCATTGTGTGCATTTGTGTTTTCTAACATATATTTTCTTTTATCCACATATCATATTCATCCCATTTATATCATATTTATACATATTTATATCATATATGCTCTTTGTCCATTCATCCATCAATGTTCACTTGGGTTGCTTCCATATTTTGGCTATTGTAAATAATATGAAGTGAACATGGAGGTGCATATATATTTTTGAATTAGTATGTTTGTTTCCTTTGGATAAATGCCCAGAGTGGGAATTGTTGGATCATATGGAGTTCTATTGTTAATTTTTTGAAGAACCCCCATAGAGGCTGCACCAATTTACATCCCCACCCATAGTGCATAAGAGTTCAGGATGTGAATCTTAACTACTGTGCCATCTCTGTACTCCTCCTATAAGAATAATTATCAATACAACTAAAGATATTTTTGATAGTGTTATTTAGATATTGATAATATGAGCATAATCTAAATCTAACTGCAGAGTACTAGCTATGTAACTGCTTTAAATCCTTTAATGGGATGTCGTGAGGATTTTCAAGAAAATATGGAAGATAGAATGGAAAATTATGTTTATAATATAGTGGGAAAAATGTAAATCAAAGATACATGTTGATAGGTGAGTTGCCAGTAGATAACAACACACTACAAAATCATGACCCTCTGGCACCTCCACAGACCTGAATGCCAAAGGATCTCCAAGGGCCCTTCTTGCTCTGATGCTCTGTGGATCTAAGAATGATAGACTTTCTTAATGCCAAATAGAATGTCTTTTCAATGGCTTGTTTTTCCATTCTCATTCAGAAGAACATTAATTGTTTCTCAGTTTTTTTCTTGTAGAAGGAGGTTAACCTGCCCTCTGTCCTAATATTGTGCCCTAATTTTTGCTTCTGAGAGACCACCAAGGAGCCAAGCACTGATGCAATCACACGAGGGTTTATTTGACAAGCTTAAGCTTGGGCTCAAGTATACCCGACGCAGCCGGAGTAGGGACTTGGACCCCAAGCTTAGTTAAGGCAGGGGTATTTATGGGTTCCTGTTACTAAAGCAGGGTGGGGATTCCTGAAACCAAAGCAGAGTGGGGCTTCCTAAAGCAGGGTGGGGGTTTCTGGAACTAAAGCAGGGTGGGGCTTACTAAAGCAGGGTGGGGGAAAGTTCAGCCCTTGGGCACAGGAGTCTGAGATGGCTGGGAGCTAAGATGGCTGTGCTTATGTTAAGGCTAAACCTGAGGTGGGATGGCCTTGATTTTCTCGGCCTCCACACTAACACAGATGTTGAAGGATAAAATTAATGCCAAATCATCTTGTTTTTTGGTGTGAGCTCTTTTGTCATTTTTCAGTTCCATTATCTAAAATAAATAATGTTTTGTGATTAAAATTCTCAATAAATATTGAATGGATGGTCTTGATCAGTTATTTCTAAATATAGCTTCAAAGAAGAAACACCATATAAGCTGTTATCTATCTTTATATTGCAATGAAAAGAAACCATTTCTAGTACTCTAAAAACAATATGCTTAAGGCAGACAACTGTCATTATCTCTATTTTCTTCATTTATTTTTGTTAATTTTGCATTCAAAGAGACGATGTAGCATAATAGAAAAAGCATGGGACAATCCCTCCAAAATACTTGATCAAATCCCCCAAAATACTTATTATAATGTTTAAGGTCTTTATGAAAGGTTGAATAACTTGTTTATGTTCCAGTCTCTGCAACTGAAAAATTAGAGCTAATTATTTACCCCCATTGATTAATTAAGATGAAAAGGACTTCACCTGTTATATATGATGCACAAAATAAATTATTACTTAGTTATCATCCCTGTCAACAGTGTTCCAGTCAATATAATGAGATTTTAAAAATTATTTCATAATGTGGCTTTTATATGCAAGTTTACTGAAGTGTGTTTTTTAGCTTGTGACCAATATCCACTATTTGAGAGGCATTAAAAAAAAAAAAAAAAAAGACAAGCATCCAGTTAGCAGAAAGCTTAGTGTTGAGCCAGGCCAAAAACTCATTATGCTAAAAGGGTGGTTCTTCCCACAGGTAGCCTCAAATAATAAGTATTCCATTAGCTGAAGAAACAGTTTAGTGTTCTAAAATTTAGAGTCTAAATACTGACACAGTGAAGTAGTAAACTCAAGTGCCTTGAGGGGTAAACAGGGAACATGAATGTCAAGGTAGGGTCAGGTCAAGCCTCATCTCATGCTTCCAACTCAGTTTTAAAAAAATATATTTCTGGCACTAACCAACCCAAAGAAGCAAACACACCATAAGGGCCAGAACCAGCCTTTAGGCTTATGGGAGATATGGCCCTCCAGGGTTGTGGCCCCTGCCTGCTCCAACATGCTGTATGGGAGAGAGACCCTTCTTCCTGCCCTCCAGGGACATTCTCCCATGATAGTGACTTTCCAATGGGTAAGATGTTCTGGGTGTCATGGCAGGAGAGGAAGCCATCTGGCTCCCAAAGGTATATGCAAATGGGAGAGTTTTAGGAAAGCTGGTTCAGGACCTCACATTGAAATATGACATTAACCTCATTCTGGGTGGTCTTCAAACTTCTTTCCATTTTAATTCCCCACTACACTCCAGTAAAAACACTTAAGTATTTTTCAGGATAGGACTGAGGTCTGGCCCACTCTAGACCTGGGTACCACTTCTCTATACCACTCCACCTTGGGAGAGCGATGTTCCAATGTACCATAACCTCACAAAACAGGAAACCTAACATCTGGGCCCATTCAGTGGTGGTGAGACAGTTGCCATCCAAACTTGATTTTACTTATATCTTCTTTTTCACATATGCACAGGACTAATACACATGATAAAAATCTTTGAGGCATCTGATGAAGTCTAAAAAAGGTATTTGGATAAAGATATGATTAAAAATCTTGGGTTATAGTAAGTCATCCACTGGTAGAAGAGTTTCCTTTTCCTCAGTATGAGGTGAGTTAATGGCAGTAGAACAATTGAGTTAGTAGATTCTAATCAGTACAGTAAATGTTGTAAGGCTTAGTTTTAAATTTTCCTAAATGTATAATGAATTCTATTATTTCCTCCCTAAGCTCAGTGGGTGACCTCGTTCCTCCTGAGTGGGACACCAAGCCCCAGTCTGTGGACCCATGCTGGCAGGGCTGACTTGGTCTAACCAAATTCCCAAAACTGACTAAAACAAGAGCCTTTGAGTTTATATACAAGAAATGACTGCCAATGGGACCTTCATCCTTTCCTGTGGATAGCCCTATTTTGTTCCACCAGGGGAGAATCAACACAGAAGCTCAGGCCAACCCCTTTCTCACCTGAGTAGTTTCTTATGCAGTGAGCACCTGTCTTAGCATCAGCTTTCTGGAGCCTTTTCTGGGTCCAGATGTTGGGTTTCCTGTTTTGTGAGGTTTTGGTACACTAGAACAACCCTCTCCCAGGGTGGTGTGGTATAGAGAAGTGGTACCCAGGCCTAGAGTGGGCCAGACCTCAGTCCTATCCTGAATCTAGCCTCCTGGATGTCCCACTGTAACCCACCTGTGAACAGGTGCAGAGTGGTTACATGTTGCTGTTGCTTGTCTTCATTATCAGTGAACTTCCACTGTGTCTTGCTTACCATAGGTTCTCACAATTCAGAGGGCATCTCCTGGAAGTACTGTAGAGGGCAGGACCAGGCAGGCCTATCTGAGGTAAGGTGGTGGGGGGACAAGGGGAAAGAACACCAGGTGGGCCTCTGCCGAGCAGTCCTGGGGAGAAGTTCTCTGTAGTTAGGCCCTTCCTCATCTGCATGCTTACCTGCTCAGTCAACTCCACATGTAGCCCCAGATTGGCCTGTGATAATGCTTTAGTGCAGTTGGCACCCCTGCCTGCCCATAGGGCTGGTCAGCTTCATATCATAATCACTCAGCAGGGACGTTAGCCTGCTGGGCCCCACTACCCCAGGGACTCCCATCCAATACCTTTGGTGTGGGGTCCCAACCATACAGAAAGCCAGACTCACTCCTTTGGGCTAAGAGGAACCACTTGTAGCAGCAGGGAAGGTGAGCACCTTGGTGTGGTGCCAGGCCCCAAATTACTGGGAAGCTGTTCATTTTTGTAATAATTTTCTCTGTGCGAAGATCAACCATTGCTTTTGGAATGGGTGCTTTCTCTTGTTTAATAAACAGTTCCTAGTCAAGGACATGGTGTTAGGACTCATTTGGGGAAGAGGTGGACCTTCTTTGCAACACAGGGATGAAAGCTGTTTTATTTTATTTTATTTCAAATCAGATTTTTTTGCCCCTGATTGCTAAATGACCTGGTGTGGAATTCTCTGAAAGATCACCTTTTGTCAGCTCACAGCCTAAATGAGAAGGAATGAAGGGTTTGCTTGTTAAGCCCTAAAAACACAAATTCTCTTTCAGCTCTCTAATTTCCACAGAAATCCCATTGTTTCTGGTTGCAAGAAAAGGAATATGAAAGCTCCAGGAAGGCACATCTTCCTGAAACTGGGCCTCCCACAGCAGGGCTTCCTTCCTCTGCCAGGTGAGCCCACTTTTGCCTGGGGCCTGGTTTTGCAATCCTCTAGCCCTGCAGCAGAGCCCCAGCAGCAAAGGCTAGTGAGGACGCTCAGGCAGAGTAGGGCCTGTATCAGAGCAGGTACAGACGGTTCTATTTCAGTGTCTTAAAACCAGCCTGTGACAATGTGTCTCACACCCTCTGGATTTTTGTTTTTCAGACCTGGAAGAGTTTCTTGCCATGCACTCTAATAGACAGAGTGCACACTTCATGCTGAATTTTCTCATCCTTCTTCTGTGCTTGCTCTTACAAAGGCTCCTCAGGGAATGGGGTGACTGCTGACTAGACCTTAGGGGACTTATGCCACAGTTCCACACTGGCAGAATGTTGGCCTCCCCAGCACAGCTTGAGTAAGCCTGGTCCTCTGTGGGAAAGCTGGGACTTGTGCCTCTCAGTTTCTATGTTGTAGGTAATAGATTTGTTTTATCTTCTATCAAAAGAAGCATTAGATGAATATTTTCATTGTTTAATAAATATTTTCATGAAAGACTATCTCACTTTCCTAAGCCTTTTTTCCAGGTCTGTGACTTAGACACCATGAGTAAACACTTGGCTGGGGCCTATTCAACTCTAAATTCTCTCTGATGATTTCAGAGTTAACTGAGCACATGACCCCTCCCAGATGACAACTCTTCCTTGAACCCCCTCTCCCCCCGCCTGCCCCGAGATGCACTCTGGTTGTGGCAACACTTCATGTCATGCAGTTGATCACTGTCTCCCCCACTACTCTCTACATCCTTGGGAGGTAGACAAAGCACCACATGGGCTGTGCTCTGGGTCAAGCAAAGAGCTGCAGCCTACAAAATGCTTCACTGAAAAGGAAGGCAAGACAGGGGAGAAAGGGTGGCAAGGAGGGAGTCAAGACTTGAGTCTGACAGCCAGTCCACCCACATCTTTTTCTGTAGCTTCCTCTATTAACCAGGGCTCTTGTGACCCACTGTTCAGGGCAATTAGCACTTAATGGAATTATCACCATCTCCTTAGAAAGGGAAGATTCTACACAGCAAAACCCATTCTAAAGGCCAGGCAGAGGAAGAATTCAGCCAAAAGTGGCTATAGCCTCAGGTTCTAGGCTAGCCCCACTCTGTTCGAGTCAGGTCACCTCCTAGCCATCCAGGCAAGCACAGCTTATGTGAACTGGGCCAGCCACCAAATCTTGTTACAGACTCAAGCTTGCCCATGCCAGCGATGCACCTTGCTCTTTGTTCCCAAAACTGCCTTGCTCTGTTGAACCTAGGAACATTTTATATATATATATATATACATAGTGACTGGAGAAGGAGGTGAATACACAAGAGGAGGCGAATGGGTTTCTTGAAGCCTTGGGTGGAGGGAATCATGAAACCACCCAAAGATATGTATTCTTCCAAACAACAAGGTGCCATCCAGGATCTGGTACGATGGGGTGAATCAGATCAATTTGAGACAGATGTTACCATCTGATCGCCATCAGGTTTCTATAATCAATGTTGCCAACAAGGAGTAGAGAGAGAAACCAGGGGTAATGATTAATCATACATGGGGCATAAGACATAAGTAAGGAATATTTAAAAAAAAAAACAGGAAGCTAAGTTAATAACATAACTCATACAACTGTAGTACTGCTTATGCTTTCAAGACAGGTCCACAAAGCAAGCATCCAGCCTCAATCTGAACTCCAGTCTGAAATCTGAAATCAGTCTGAATTTGCAAAAAATAAAGGGACTGAAGGGCCCATCTTCCGATGCATTGCACAATGATTGTGAGTCAGGTGTTTCTAAACTGGATCTGCCAACTACATTAGCTCTCAGGTAATCAATCAGTCCTGTTTCAACAGTTACCACAACTAGAAATCAGAGGACTGAAAACAAGGAGAATATTACAAATTATTCAGGTGAACAAATAAAAATAAAATGGGAGCGAGAAAAGGACTCTGGAATAGGTAATACAGCCTGAATTAATATCTAATTGATCAAGATATTGATATTTTATGACTTGTGGAATTACTACCTGTGGATCAATTATATGTCTTCTTGGGGAAAAAGTCAGGTCAGGTCAGTAAAGGGTTGATTTGGACTATGGTTCCTGAAAATATAATTACTAATGTTTTGAGACATAAATATTTCTAGGCAATCATGATTTTTGATAGCAAAGTTGTCTTTAAATGGTTTCCAGTGCATTCTGAGCAGTACCTTCTATTGCAGCTCAATTAATCTGGAGACAACTGATGAACTTTGAAAACTTATCCTCAGAACCTGATAAATAGGTTTATACTATGTGTAGAATATTTACAAAATGCTTTTTATTATACCAATAAAAAGTATGCTGAAAAACATGGGCAGTGAAAAAGGGATATTGTCTTACTTCCAATGGCTGCACTTAGGAAATTGAAGTGTGAGGACTGTCCCATACTTGAGAGGCTATAATTGTGGTCAAAAGGAAAAGCAAAATGTTTTCATTATTAGTATGAATATGTAAGACATGAGCACTCATTTGACTTTCAAGTAGAAAACTGGATCCTTCTAATAGAATAATTCCTGACTATAAATAAGAAAACCAAGTTAACCACTTTTATTTATCTATCATTCATCTATCTATCATCTATCCATCTATCATTCTATCTATGGATCTATGGATTTATTATCTACCTACTACCCTCTCTCTCTCCCTGAGAAACCTTTACCTGTCTAACTCGGAAAAGGACATAAATTATCATCCAGCAATTGAGAAAAGTTAGTCAACAGCTTCTTCTGTGATGCATGGAGAATGTGAGGATAAAAGGTGTTTTCCATGTAAATAGCTCCTCAGGTGTCCAGAGAGCTCATTAAAAAGGAGGCACTTCCCAGGACACAGAAGAGGATCCTGGGCTCATGGTTGGAAACTTCACATAAATGCATCACATGTCTTTTCTCCATCATGCCATTGAGGAAATCATATAGAGACAGCCTTCCTAGGCCAGAATGTCAGAGTTGCCCCATCCCAGGGATTAGCCTTTTCACACTCCTGGTTTTGCTCCCCCTGACAGCTGGTGAGGGGACCTCCTATGGAGACAGATTACAAGCTCTCTCCACTGTGAATTGTTTATAGGAACTATTATTTCCTTGCCAGCTTTCCTTTTCACTCAGTCTATCCTGGCATATCCTAGAAAAGTAGGATCTGTTACTGCAAGGCCATGTGGGCTCTTGCTAAGGGAGCCACTTGAGCACACTGAGAAAAGAAACAAGGAAAGCCCCAGGGATTGATACTGATGAGGGAACAGGAGGCTGGCTGAGGACAAAGCAAAAACTGGCACCTTGCACCCCCTCTCCACCTGCTCCCCTCGGTAATATGTGTAGCATTCCTCAGGCACCCCTGACCACCATAAACGAGAAACAAATAGTTAACTTTCCTGCAAGACAGGAATCTCCCAACTATCTTGATGTTAATGGCTTGCCAAAAGACCACATTGATCAAGCCTGAAGGCTTAGGGGATACTCCAAGCACCTTGTAGGCCCTCTTTAGCATATGAAAGCTCCATTGAAACCTCCCTTCCCCTTACCTTCCCCTTACCTTCCCCCTACCTTCCCCCAACCTCAAGGTACATAACCTGCCATCCCTCACAACCCAGGTCAGCAGCTCTTCCTGCCCATGGGTCCTGTCCCCGTGCTTTAATAAACCACCATTTTGCACCAAAGATGTCTCAAGAATTCTTTCTTGGTCATCTGCTCCGGACCTCAGCCCACCGAACCTCACCTAGGTTCTAGAACTTCCATCAATACTGGTCACAGGGTTTCAATTTCCTGACCTTTCAGAGCTTTTAACCCACTTCTGCATTAGAGTTTACTTCCAGAGTCAAAGTGAATGACTGCTGGGCGAGGAGCCCTCTTATACATTTTGGCCACATCACAATCCCTCCCTCCCAGCCTGGAAGCAATTGATTTCTTGTCTGGGAGCATTAAAAGGAGCTTTTAGTGTATTTCCAATGTTTGAGGTCTGCAAAAGCCACTCTGGCACAAGTAGCTTTATGTCACACAGGCAATAGTTCCTGTGATGGACTGTTCTATTGAATTTATCTTTGAATCTTTAAAATCAAGTTCTAGAAGCTTTATATACGCAAGCTTTAATCATTTAACTTAGTCTGTCTGCTCTTGGCAAGGAAAACAAGTTAGAACTGCTGGGCCCTCCATTGATCTCCTGACCAGCAGCTAGATTCCAGCTGGACATTATGAAAGGTTTTAGCCACAGAGATGGCTAAAGCCCCAGCAGCTGAATCCTGGCAAGCTGAGTGGGAGCATGCTTGTAAATGTCTGCAGCACTTCCACTAGTGTTTATACACTGACATGCAAGTAAAATATTCCATATCCAGCTCTCCAGAAAGAGATCAATAAAAATATGTTGTTACTTATAATATTTACTTTATATATTCACAAGTATGTTATATAAGTGGAAGTATATCAGTTTATTATAAGGTAGATACAGTTTGTTATATATATAGATAGCTCAGAATTTTTACATCATAATAAAAACAACATATATAGTATTCTACTTTAGATCCCATGTAGCCAATAAGCTGCTGAGTTTTTACCCAATTTTCCATCTGGATGCAACCTATGGCTGTGATCCAACCATAATTTGACAAATGGTGCTGCATTGTAATTCACACTTCCTTCAATGAATTTATTTTCATTACATCTGATAATGGGATCTACTTTGAAACTATTTCTATTTATTTATTTATTTATTTATTTATTTATTTGACAGACAGAGAACACTAGTAGGCAGAGAGGCAGGCAGAGAGAGAGGGGCAAGTAGGCTCCCTGCTGAGCAGAGAGCCTGATGCAGACTTCATCCCAGGACCCTGGGATCATGACCTGAGCTGAAGGCAGAAGCTTTAACCCTCTGAGCCACCCAGGCATCCCTGTGAAAATATTTCTAATGCTCATACAATGTTAATGACCCGAAACCTCTTTGAACATTGTTACTGCATGTATGAGAACTTCATTGCTTATTGACACAAGGGACTTCTTCGCTATTTTAAAATGTACCTGGGACTTGTTTTCATCAAGTTGGGTAAGACATGTAGACACAGAAAAGACTGTCATGAAGAAGTTAATACTTGCAGATCCCTAGAAATAGGAGGCATGGAACACCACACAGAGCCACATGGGGAAGGACCAGGCTCATTCAGGAGACAGGGGAATAAGAGAATGCATAGGCAAAAGCTTTACATGTGGTTTCCATAGGAAGGAATGGGCAAGGCAAGGTGAGAAGGCTAAGAATTGTCTAGTTTGAAGAATTCCAGCAGAGTCTGGGGTGTAGAGGCTGTCCTGCTACAGATTCCTGGTACATTTTTCCCTTGGCCGCCTCTGCCTCCTGACCATGGGCTTCCCCACATGGCATGGTGTGTCCTGTCCTCTTGAGATCCATGAGGATAACAAACTATCTTTGCAATGGCCTCATTATACCTAAATAATAATGGAGGCTACATTTGAAGACACTAATTGTAATGGACTAAAGAACTGCTTAAGCATTGGCACAGGGTCATCACTGTGAAAGCTCCTATAAATGCTGGTATGACAAATTTTTAACTCATGTTCACTGAAATTCCCCAAAGGCTAGTCGTGCAGGTAATTCCCAGAGGTCAAGACAAGGATTGTCAGTAATGAGCATCCACTTGGACTCTGTGCATTCTCTCAAGGGAAGCCTGGTGCTGTGTGGGCCTCTGGAGTTTATTGTACACCAAGGGGTACCTCAGTAAACCTGGTGGAGGGGGGGATGTCATCACCACTGAAGAACATGTTCACAGGGTTGTAAATGAACAAAATGAACAAAAGCCATACTTTAGAATCTCTGTTACTGAGTCAATAATAACTTCATCTAATAACAAAACCTCACCTCTGAGCAGGCTTTTAGATTTCCTTCATGGCATTTGATCAAGCATGAGAAAAGAAAAGTCACCATCATGGTCTTTACATAGGTAAAGAGGTAACAGAGGCTTGAGGACTATGTACGCACATGGCCAGCATATGAGAAATGGGGTGCCGAAGTTTTGGCGCCTTGATTCCAAAGTCCATGCACTTCTCTCAGATCTCTAATACCTAGAAGGAGTTGTAAATTTCTACTATGAGTTTGACATCAACTATAACTTTAGTCTGTGCTGTAGAGCCTCTTGTGGAGAGTGCTTGTCAGGCCCAAGACTTCAGGCCTAAAGTACTTTCAGCATCCAATGGGTATTTCCCCCATTGATGCTTCACTGTTTCCCTTTCCCTCACTCCCAAACTCTTTTGATTACAGGCAGTTTCAGAGTTAACCTTCCTACAGTCTCAAAAGTTGGAGTTCTGGAGCAGGGCTCCTTCCTGTGGCAGTCAGGCCCTGGGGCAGCCAAACCCCACACCCAACTCGGGTAGGACTCTGAGAAAGGAAGAGCCTTCAAGTAGAGTTGGGGGAAATTAATCCCAAATTTCCCCAATTGGGAATCTAACTTTTCACCTCAGATAATGTTGCCAAAAGTGGAAATGGCATTCCATTTTGGAAAATCTGTTTTCCTCACCTGTGCCAGGCATGGTTTCTATGTGACAACCAAAGGACCCTACACTATAAAAAAAGAGAAGCAGGGACTGAGCACTAAGGTGGGCACCTGGCTTCCTTCCAAAGAGGAGGAAAGAATAGGCTATATATTGCCAAGGTGGAGGAAGGAAAGTTCAGTGATGGGAGAGGAAAGCACCACTTAGGTTCTTAACTGGTCGAATTGACCAGTTAAAATGGACTCTTGCTGTCTCATGTGTACCTTTGGAAGGAAACAAACCTAGGTTGTCATGCAAATATAAAAATGAGACAAATTATGGTTTGAATTTTCCAATTCAATCATGTATACATATGACATATGTTGCATTTGAATGGACTTTGTTGCCCTGTCAGTGTCAATATTTTCCTCCACAAAACAAAATTTGAGACTGCTGGATTGATAAATGTCACTTATTCATTCCAGAAACTCCTAGAAATCTATAACCTCCAGATTATCATTTCCGTATCATCAACAAGGAGGCTCTAAGGATCAAGAGAGCTACCTGGTGGGCTCCATGGGTGAATGCAGCACTCAGAGCCTAGGCCTGGACCTTATGAGGAAAAAGATTTCTGAGGGCACATCAGACAATAGGATAGATGAAGGGTCTAAGGTTTCAAGATCAGAAGACTCTATGGAGTACCATTAGAAGACTCAGTAAAGCATCATCACCTTAACCCAACCATGACTGGCTGACCATCACTTCACCGATATTTGTGCTCCTCTGAGTGGGGAAGAGGCAAAATATGTTGCTGCTGCTGGCATAAGCACCATACGGGGGTCTCCCTACAAGACTGCAGTAAAGCTTCCTTCTGTTCTCTTGTCTTCTCCAACTACCTGTATGACAGGACAGGTACTTTATTTCATGACTTTAACCATTTCACTAACAAGAGATGGTGAGAGGCAGAGAAGCGAAGTCAGGTCTTCAGAGATTGGCCCAGAAATGTATTTACACTGAAGGGCAGCTTCAAGGGCTAGGGCAGCAGTGGTAACATGTTCTAGTAGAGTGGAAGTAGGGAGGGCACAGACTTCAGTGTGGGGCAAGGCCAGCAGAGATGGGAGAAGAGCCTAGAGCTCAGGTGGTCCTTGCTGCTCCCTTTATGGCCTTGAGGACATCTGTTGGAGATTTTCTAAAAGGATTTTGGAATTCTTAGCCCCAGACTCTCCCCCTGCATGTCTTCACACTCACAGGAACAGGAATCCTGCCTATGAGCAAGCCTTGCAAGGGGAGCAATCATGCTATCCTCATTGCCCATGCTCAACCCTGGTAAAGTCAGGTGAATACGCTCCTGGACTGGGATCTGGTTCAGGTGTGAACCAGAGTGTGAAAAGGATCCCTTTGTAACTGGATCAGGCCTCTTGGGCCCCAGACAAAGCAGGTGTCTTCCCAGCCTCTCAACAAGGGTGGGCTTCTGAAGACAGTGAAGAGTCTTCTGCTTTGATTGTGTCTAATCCAGGTTCTGCGGAACCATGCTCCTCACCTCTGTTTTCAAGTGGGCTGTCTGCTGGGAACTGTTCTAGGACCTGAATGTTGACCTTCCTCTTTCAATGTTTCCAGGGCACCTGTGTATGTGCCCAAGCCAGTGGACCATTATGTGAGGAAAACCAAAGCATCTTCTTCATCTCTGGAACTCTAGAGCTGTGCTATTTAGCATGGTAGCCACCAGCCAGATAAGCCTGCATCTATGTCATTGAGCCCTCTTTCAAGTGTCCGTCAGCTCTAGGTGCCAGTGGCCACCATGTTGGATGGTGCAGAGAGAATACCTTCACCCTTCTGGACAGTGTCCTGGGCAGATGATTTGAGTCCAGCACAACTTCCAGAAAGGGAGAGTAGCAACCTCCATATGACTTATTTCCTCTTTCAGTCTCTCTCTCTCTCTCTTTTAAAGACTTTATTTATTTGACAGAGAGAAACACAGCAAGAGAGGGAATGGGAGAAGGAGAAGCAGGTCTCTCGCCGAGCAGGCAGCCCAATGTGGAGCTCGAACCTAGCTCGGACCCCGGGGTTATGACCTGAGCCACCCAGGCACCAATTTTGGTCTCTCTTTAATTATCTCTTTTAGTCATAAGCTTCTTTTATAGCTCTTCCCCATTCCTTCCTTCATGACTCTAACCCTGAAGGACCTGGTCTCATCTAGACAGCTAAGGTCACTGTATCTTCAGCATTCATAAAATCTCCCTGCAGGCCCTCACACACTTTCCTAGTGCTGCCCTGGTTTCTGAATGCTAAGCTACATTCTAATGTGTTGAGGTAGCAAGGTAGCAGGGCTGGGAGTCAGAAGAGCTGGGCCCACCATGCTGGAGTGCCCGCAGGAGTGCTGACTCTTCCCTGGGCACTCCCTACACAGGAAATTTCCTGCATTGGGTAGCTCTGGACATGCATGATTGTTTTCTTCCTTTCAGCTCTCAATTTCATTCTAGCAGGAGTCTGCTTCCAGAAATTCTCTTGTCATGGACTCTAAAGAAAGGATTGAAGAAGTAAAAGGGCATGAAAAAGTAGAGGAAATGGGCATGTGGAACAGGTGCACAGAGGAAGCAGAGAAGGTAAGTAAATTCACATATACTTTGTTGCTTTCCTATGTTTTTATTACCACTGCATAAGAATTTTTTCTTAATTGAAAGGCACAGGCACAGATTGGTGGTTGTGCTAGAAAGAAAAATCCTTACTAGGGCAAAAGAGAAGCACTCCAGGAAGCAGCTCACTGTTGAAATGCAGCTTTCATGACAGGACTGTCTTGAGTGGAGGGCTGGGCAGGAAGAAAGGGTCATCTTTCCACTCCTGTTCCATGGAACCTGAGACAACCAGCTCCTCCCTTGGCCCAGGTCTGTGGGACTCAGACTGTTCATCCCCGGAGATGAAGAGTCTTCCCCTTTCCTTTTCATTTTCTCCCTGTCCAGGCAACCTGACCCTGAAAGCTGCCCTGCCCATCACCCAGGTCAAATGGCTCTGTGTGTCGACACATCACACCCTCAGCACAGAGCAGCAAACAGGCCTCAGTACCTTGTGGCCCCTGGGCATTCTGGGGCTCAAGGTCATTTTCCCAGAGCCTGAGAGGCACCTACACACCCACCCTGCTGAACCCCTCTTCTATCTATCTCTGTGATCCCTGTAGATTCCTACTTGTGCTATAGGTTCTGTCACTGCTCATTTGAGGGCCCAGCCTGGGCCTCAGAGGAGCTGGAGCTTGCCCACTACAGGGGGCTGCTTCTTTTGTTTATGTTTTTGTTTTTACAGGGGGCTTTAATCAGCCATGAGGCAAACAACAGAGCTGCCTCTCAGCTCCTCCATATACACTCCTATCTCCCAAGTCAGCTAATGTAGTGCTAGTTATTTCCTTCCTGAATTATGTGGACTTGGAATGCGTTTTGGTGAATCTTCTTTACATTTAATGTTGGAAGTCTTATATTTTTTAATTTAAAATCAATTAATTAACATACACTATCTATATTAAGCAGTATTTCCTACCACTGATTTTAAAAATATGTTAACCTTAAATAGAGAGCATCCTAAACCAAAAAAGCTCTTGAATTATTATGAGGCAATTACCCTAGTAACTGCCACTGAGGTCATTCTCCCTCTCATAGACTCTTAGTCATGCAAAGTCATCATAGATTTCCTGTTAACCATCTGTCCTTACATTCTTTCAAGGCATTTCTTGTCCTAAGTTTGTTCATCCCTCTTCAAGGGGTCATGAGAATAATATTGCCTAAGTTCTTGCATGATGACTTGAATGTCAAGACTTTTATTCTGTATAAATCAGGTTTTCTAGCTAGAAAATCCATGGCTCATTGTTTCTTCTGTTCAGTGTCTTTTAATACATTACTCCATTTGGAGTATGGCTCTCAGGAATGTGCATGACATTCTCATTTCTCTTCCTTTATATGTCATTTGCTCTTTTTTCCTAGATGCCTAAGGATTTCCCTTTTCCTTGTTTTAATTAAATTTTACATTAAATTTAATTTTAATTTGATTTTCTCTCAATGATTTTATGAGACTATGTCTTGCCATTTGCCATTCTGAATCAGTACTCAGGGTGCTCTGTTGATACACAGTTTGAAAGCACTACTGTGTTTCCAGGAAACTTCCTGTATTTTTATTTTAACACTTTTTGTCTTTGCTTTGTTTTTCTCACAGGCACTCCCATTGTTCATTTTCTCTCCTTAGCCTCACATTTTGACATTTTCTCTCAAATCTTGTACTCTCTTGCTTAAGTTTCTTTCTTAGGATTTTCCTTTTCTCGCTTTCCATTCTCATACAACATTGTCTGCTGCCTTGTGCTTACTACTTTACATTTCATTTAAGAAGCAATGTTTCAATATGCTGCTGCTTCTTCCCTGAGGCCTGTTCTTTCATCACTTTTTTCTAACTCTAATTTATGGTGTCATTCAATATCCTGTATAATTTCCTTAATGCCTTTCACTTCATTTTTGAAAAAAACACACTAAAATAAATGAAGTCTGTCAAGAAATGATGCTTTCGTTTTCTGCAGTGGTGCTATTCTAAAGTTACTCCTCTTTCCTCTTACAGCCCTACTGCTTGGGATTTGAAAGTACTATTTTTCTGTCACTAAACTTGTTTTCTTGGATTTGTGGAAAGCAGTGTGACTTAAAGGGACCTGCTAGCCTCATAGAGCCGTTTCTCTCCTACTGTATCTGTGAAGTGCTCAAACTCATAGCAGCTTGCTTCTGGAGTTTTTCCAGCTGTGTTCCCCTATCCCTCATTCATAGGGCTCTGCTCTTTTCCTACTTCTACAGCAACTGTCCTTCTCTATTTTGGTTCTGTTCGTTAATGTAGTGAGTAGCCTGTACAACTTGGAAGGGACAACTGCCTTCATCTTCCCCAAATCTATAGCTACTCCTTTACATGGTTATCTATTTTCAGATTCATTTAACTTTAAAGTGATTTTTAATTATATACCTGTTTTTAATTATTTCATTTTAGAATTTCTTCTAGGTTTATTTTTATTAAGTACTTTATTCTTATACTTATTGATTTTTAGTTTTTCATTTATTTTAGTCAATGGATTTTCTTTGATTTTTTTTAAACTTATTTTGAGTCTTGATTTTAGAGTTGTCAATGTTCATTTCATGTATTTTATTTTAAAAAGTAGAATAGATTAGCTTATGTGGCAAATATAATCTTCTCTGCTAGATTTTTTGGGGAAAAAAAAAAGATAAAAGATCCCAGGTCGGGGCACCTGGGTGGCTCAGTGGGTTAAAGCCTCTGCCTTTGGCTCAGGTCATGATCCCAAGGTCCTGGGATCGAGCCCCACGTCGGGCTCTCTGCTCAGCAGGGAGCCTGCTTCCCTTCCTCTCTCTCTCTGCCTGCCTCTCTGCCTACCTGTGATCTCTGTCTGTCAAATAAATAAATAAAATCTTAAAAAAAAAAATCCCAGCTCAATGAAGCTTATGGTCTTAGGCATAATTCTCTGCCACCCTGCGTTAAGAGGTAGGTGCTCCATGATATGGGGAAAGAAGGCCTCTCCAGTCATCCTATTTTGCCAAACTGAGCATTAGACAATTTGCATTACAGACCAGGGCAAGGATAGGTGGGGTTCTAGTATTTTCAGTGCACCAGACTCAGGGAGAGACTCTTCCAGAGTAGGGCCTGGATGGTAGAGAGCCCAATCTTGGCCACAGTTGCCAGGAACGTCCCCTTGACAACAATTGGCTGAGTTCAGGATGAAAGACTGGCATCTTTCCTCTTGCAAGAGGATGCTGTAACCCTCAAACTGGGGGACAGAGAGCCCTGTGTCCTTGGCTACAGCTATCTGGAGTGGAATTTGTTTCATGCTGAGCTGGGGATGGTGAAGAAAAAAAGCAGGTTGTGGTTCAAGTGTCACAGACTTTTACTGTTCTTACTAAGTTTTTGTAGGTTTTCTTGAATACATTTTCCTTCATTTGCTATATGTCCATAAGACCATTGCTATATTCTTTTATTTTTTAAAAAATCATCTTCACTACTTTCACTGGAGAGTTGGTCAAGAGAGCCATTATGGAAGTGACAGTCCTAGCTGGTAGTTTTGAGGTAATCTGTTATTCAGCAAGTGATAACAGATACAATGGCAATGAATAGAGATATTTAAAAGCTAACCGATGCAAGGAAATGATTAGAGGTATATGAAATGTTTGACGTTTATGAAGTCTGAAATCTTTGCCTATTTCTGCTTTGTCTTATTTGTTCTGGTTATTTCATGAGCTTTGTTTCCTTTCATGGTTGGTTCTGTTTGACCATACTCTGGTTTTTATTCTTTGCAAAACAAATTACAGTGATTTCCTTATACCGGGAATGAATGTGCCCTCCTTTAGAGCAACTCAGAATTGTGTCAGCCAGGAGGCTGGAGCCCTATCAGTCACAGACTCCCTGAAACCACATTCATACCTTGATGTTGGTTGGCAGATGCCTAGCTCATCAAACTGCAAGGGCTCATCTACCCGTTCCTTTGCTTTCTCCTTTCCACTCCTTCCCTGCATGCTCCTGGGCTTGAGGAGACCAGTGTGTCTTATCTTGTTAGGCTCTTTGGGATCCTAGTGTAATATGGGGAACATTTCCTATAAAATTCTTGATATGGTTAATTTTATGTATTGACCTATTTGGCTCACAGTGTCCAATATTTGGTCCAGCATTATTCTAGATATTTCTGAGAGAGTGTGTATTTTGGATATGATTAATACTTAAATCAGTGGACTTTGAGTAAAGCATAGGTCTTTCCATAATGCAAGTGGGCCTCACCTCGTCAGTCAAAGGACTAACTACAACAAAAGACAAACTGTCCCAGAGGAAGAAGATTATTATACTTGAACTGTAATAGTCTCTCTTCATAGGTCTCTGGCCTAACAACCTTTGAACTTTGTGTTAAAATACCTGAGGGATTTTTAACTTATGTAAGTGACTGTGCGGGGATACAGAGATGCAAATGACACTGAGGAATTTTCGTTACTTGCATTTCCCAGGAAGAAGAGGAGGCATGCCACTTCACACAGGTAATGAAACACCAGTTTGGTCAGGAGACAGAAGTAGGAGTGAGGTGAAGCATAACCCAGAGCCTTTACTGTGGTTTCCGTGGACAAAGCAAGGCAGAGCAGGGGAAACAGTCTAGGATTGGCCATTTTGAAAAATGTCAACCGGCTCTAGGCTATAAGGGTGGTTTTTATTTGTCTGACACCTACCTTTGCAGTGATTTAGAATGAGAGAACTATTGGTTTCAGTGGATGAGAGTGAGATAAAGGAGGTGTTAAGGTAGGGCCTTGGGATTGGTTGGTTTGCATATGAAAGGTATCTTACCAGTTGATTATTATCTTCATGAATAGAACAGCTTTCCTTGCCAACCTCTAGTAAGATGTCTGGTCACCATAAAATACAGAAAATGAAAAATATGATTAATATAGTCTTGAATTGCAATATCAGCTCTTCCAGGGTCTAAACCTGCCAGCCAAGCCTACAGTTTTTGCATTTGTACTCTCCATAATCATGAGTCAATTCCTTAAAATAAATTTCCCCCTCCTCCTACTCGATGTATAGATAGATATTGACATAGATACATATGTCATATATTTATGTATAGATATCCAATTTGCTCTCTGAAGAACACAGACTAATAAGCTTCCTTCCTGCGGCCTCTGCAGATATCTCCTGAAGCCCAGGTATGAACTCCAAGAATATCCTTGCAGCATAAAGAACTTTGGGAATCAGATATTCTGATTATACTCCGAATTCTCTCAGAATTCGGTCTGTCAGATCCCTGCTACTTTTCTACCTCTTCAATACCTTTATGAAGATTTTTTAAGACTTTATTTTATTTTTTCTTTTTTGTGCCTTTTTAAAAAAGATTTTGTTTATTTATTTGACAGATGGAGATCACAAGTAGGCAGAGAGGCAAGCAGAGAGAGAGGGGGAAGCAGGCTCCCTGCTAAGCAGAAAGCCTGAAGCAGTGCTCCATCCCAGGACCCTAAGATCATGACCTGAGCCGAAGGCAGAGGCTTAACCCACTGAGCCATCCAGGTGCCCCTTTTTTGTGCCTTTTTATTGAAATTCTAGTTAGTTAACATATAGTGCAGTAGTAGTTTTAGGTGTACAATACAGTGATTCAATACTTGAATCTTATACCCTGTGCTCATCACAAGTGCCCTCTTTGATCCCCATTAGCCATTTAACCCATGACCCACCTCTCCTCTCGTAATCATCTATAATGGTTTGTTCTATTTTGTTTGTCCTCTATTATTGAGTACCTCTTTATATAAGATTTTATTTTTTAAGTAATCTGTATGCCTAATGTGGGGCTCAAATTCACAACCCCAAGATCAAGTGTTGCATGCTGAAAGAGTGTCCAAGATGGAGGAAGAGTAAGGGAACTTAGTTTCTTCTAGTCCCAGGAATTCTACTAGATAGCTATCTAAACATTCTGTACACCTATGAACTTAACTTGAGATCTAAGAAAATAATAGCTATAATTCTAGACATGGAAAAGTGATCACTTTCTGCAAGGTAAGAGCTGAGGAGAAGTGAATCCCAGATAATATATGGGAAGATCGACTATGGGGGGATGGATCCTCTGTCAGATGGCTACCGGTAAGTGATATACTGGTGGAGCACAAAATTAGAACTTTTAAAGTTTGCACTGGTTTTAAAAAAAAAATTAAAGTTTGCACTGGTGAAGGACATCACTCAGGCTGCTAAGCGAGGGAAGGACCCTTACTGGGACAGTGTGGGTCACAGGAAGAATAGGGGTGCCTGAGTGGGGTAAAGATCCCAGGCATTGGATTGGGAAAGCTGGTTGCACAGAATGAGCCCAGAAGTGGGCTTTCAACTCAGTTGCCTACTGTGGCACAGTCAGGCCACTTCTCTCTGAGTAGATGCCCCAAAAGCTGAATAACTGGCAAGACCGCCACTTCCTTCCCCAGGAGGAAAGTCTCAGGAGGGCCACAGGAGTCTGTAGGGTTTGGAGACTCAGAATGGGGGCATGGGCCTGAGATAGGGAGACAGGTGTGACTGACTGTTTTTCTCTGAGGGCTCACTAAGGAGTGGAGCCCCAAGCTTTTGGCTCTGGGGTCAGACATTGGGAGGACGTCCTTTTCATTTTCATCCTATAAAGCTGTACAGAAGGCCTTCAGGGATCAAAAACCACATAGAACAAACTGGAGCAGATTAATAGCCTGGGCCCTGGCAAGGGTGGTACAATTCCCCCTGGAGCAAAGACACATGAAAGTCAGTGCAACAGGCCCCTCTCCCAGAAGATCAGCAAGAACACACAGCCAAGACCAAGTTTACCAATGACTGAGAACTGCAAAACTCCAGGGCTAGGTTAATATAGCACAGAGAATTCATAGCTTTCCCCCCATGGTTCTTTAGTCTTTCAGCTTTAATTTTTTTTTCATTTCTTTCCTTCTTCAACCAAATTCTTATTCTTTCAACTCCTTTTCCCCCCCTGTGGGAGCAAAGCAAGTTTATTGAGCAATAGCAAAGTGATAGTACTTTGAAGGGGACCTAACAGGGTTGCCCTTATTAACTCTTTCTTAAAATCTTTTTTTATTTTTATTTTTAGAGTTATACTCTGTCCCTTCACTGTATTTCATCATATATATATATATATATATATATATATATATATATATATGTTTTTTCTTTACAATTTTGGAATGCAGTTGCTTCTCATAGACCAAAATACACCCCAAATCTAGTGTACAGTTCTGTTCTATTCATCTGTCAGATCATATTTTTTATTGTTGTTTTTCTTTTCCTTATTCCTTTTTTTGTTTGTTTTTATGGGGTTTTAAAAATTTTTTTGCTAAAGTCTCTCTTTTTTTAAAGATTTTATTTATTTGACACAGAGAGGGATCACAAGTTGGTAGAGAAGCAGGCACAGAGAGGTGTGGAAGCAAGTTCCCTGCTGAGCAGAAAGCCCAATGTGGGGTTTGATCCCAGGACCCTGAGATCTTGACCTGAGCCAAAGGCAGAGGCTTAACCCACTGAGCCACCCAGGCAGTCCTTGTTAAAGTCTTTTTAAATGTTCATCTGTACATCCATGTTCTATCCTTTCAATATATTTAGTTTATTTAATCCTATTTTGGATATACAAGTTTTTCTTTCTTTACAATTTTGAGATGTAGTTTCTTCTAACAAACTGACAAAATACACTCAGACAACAGTGTATTCCTCTGTCCTGTTCACCTGTCTGTCTATATCCCTTTTGTTACCAGTGGGGGTAATGTTTTCTCTTGTTTTTTCCTGTCTTTAATTTCTATTTTAATAATATTCTATCCTTTCATTGTATATAACCTTATTTTTATACATGTATGTATTTCTTTTTTTTTTTTTTACACTTTTGAGGTCTAGTTTTATACACACAGATTCCAATGTCTTTCTTTATTCTGTTCACTTGTCTGATTATATTCTCTCTTTTTTTTTCTTTTCTTTGGTTTTAGGTCTTATCTGATTTGTTTAGTGAATTTTGAAATCTCTGGGGTCATTGTTGTCATTTAGTGTTTTGCTCTCCCATTCTTCTATTCTCTGGACAGAATGACAAGATGGAAAATCTCACCTCAAAAAAGAGAACAAGAGATAGTACTGACTGCCAGGGACCTAATCAGTATGGACATAATTAAGATGTTGGAACCAAAGTTCACAATAATGATTATAAAGTTAGTAATTGGCTTCAAAAAAAAACCACAGAAGGCACTAGAGGATCCATTTCTGGAGAAATAAAAGAACTAAAATCTAACCAAGTCAAAATTAAAACGGATATTAATGAGATGCAATAAAAAAAAGTGGAGGCCCTAACTGCTAAGATAAAAGAGGCAGAAGAGAGAATTAGTGATGCAGAAGACCAAATGATGGAGGAAAAAAAAGATGCTGAGAAAGAGAGATAAACAACTACTGGATCATGGGGGGAGAATTCGAGGGATTAGTGATATGATAAAGAAAAGCAATATTAGAGTAATTGGGATCCCAGAAGAAGAGAAAAGGGAAAGAGGGGAAGAAGGGAAGAAGGTACATTGGAGCAAATTATAGTGGAGAACTTTCCTGATTTGGGGAAGGAAACAAGCATCAAAATCCAAAAGGCACAGAAAAATCCCCTAAATATCACTAAAAATAAGTCAACACTGCCAACATATAATAGTAAAACTTAAAAATCTCAGAGACAAAAAGAAAATCATGAAACCAGCTCAGATTAAGAGGTAGTTAACCTACAAGGGTAGAAACATTAGATTAGATTAGATTAGATAGATTAGCAGACCTATCCACAGAGACCTGGCAGGCCAGAATGGACTGGCATGGTATATTCAGTGCTAAATGAGAAAAATATAAAGCCAAGAATACTTTATCCAGCTAATACATCATTGAAAATAGAAGGAGTGATTTAAAAAAAAGAAAGAAAAGAAGAAGAATAAAGAAAGAAAACCTTCCAGGACAAATAGAAACAAAGAATCTGTGATCATGAAACAGCCCTACAAGAAATATTAAAAGGGATCCACTAAGCAAAAAGAGCCACAAAATTAACATAGACCAGAAAGAACAGAGACAACATAGAGTAAAAACCACTTTACAGACAATACAATGACACTCAATTCATATCTTTCAGTAATTATTCTGAATGTCAATGGACTAAATGCTCCAATCAAAAGGCACAAGGTATCAGATTGAAAAAACAAAAAACAAGACCCATCAATGTGCTGTCTGCAAGAGACCCTCAAACACCTCCAGATTTAAGGTGAGGGGGTGGAAAATCATTTAGCATGCTAATGAACATCAAAAGAAAGCTGGGATGGCTATCCTTGTATCAGATAAATCAGATTTTAAAACAAAGACTTGAATAAGAGATGAGGGATACTATATCATAATTAAGGGGTCTATCCAACAAGAAGATCTAACAATTGTGAATATTTATGCCCCTAACATGGTATGAGCCAAATATATAATGCAATTAAAAACAAAATCGTAGAAACACATCAATAATAATAATACAATAATAGTAAGGGACATTAACACCCCACTCATTGCAATTGACAAATTATCTAAGCAGAAGACCAACAAGGAAATAAGGACTTTGAATGGCACATAGAACCAGATGGACTTCAAAGATATATACAGAACATTCCATCCTAAAGCAACAGAATAGACATTTTTCTCAAGTGCACATGGAACATTCTCCAAAAGAGATCAAATAGTGGGTCACAAATCAGGCCTCAACCAGTAACAAAAGATTGGAATCAGTCCCTGAATATTTTTGGACCACGACCTTTGAAACTGGAACTCAATCACAAGAAGAAATTTGGAAAAAAATACAAATACCTGGAGGCTAAATGGCATCCTACTAATGAATGAACGGGTCAACTGGGAAACTAAAGAATTTTAAAAAATCATGGAAACAAATGAAAATGGAACAACTGTTCAAAACCTTTGGGATGCAGCAAAGGTAGGAAGAGGGAAGTAAATAGCAGGACAAGCATTTCTCAAGAAATAAGAAAGGTCTCAAATACGCAACCTAAATTTACACCTAAAGGAGCTGAAGAAAGAAGAGCAAATAAAGCCTACACCCAAGAGAAGTAGAGAAATAATAAAGACTAAAGCAGAAATTGATGAAATATAAACCAAAAGAACAGCAGAACAGATCAATGAAACTAGGAATTGTTCTTTGAAAAAATTAATAAGACTGTAAATCCCTGGCCAGACTTATCAAAACGAAAAGAGAAAGAATGCAAATAAATAAAATCATGAGTGAAAAAGTAGAGATCATAACCAACATTGAAGAAATACAAACAATTATGAGTAACTATATGCCAACAAGTTAGGCAACCTGGAATAGATGGATGCAGTCCCAGAGACACATGAGCTACCAAAACTGAAACAGGAAGAAATAGAAAACCTGAACAGACCCATAACCAGAAAGGACATTGAAGCAGTAATCAAAAACCTCCAAACAAACTAGAGCCCAGGGCTGGATGGCTTCCCGGGGTAATTCTCCCAAACATTTAAAGAAGAAATAATATGTATTCTTCTGAAGCTGTTGCAAAAAAATAGAAATGGGAAGAAAACTTCAAACTCTCCCTATGGCCAGCATTATCTTTTTTTTTTTTTTTAATTTACTTTCAGCATAACAGTATTCATTGTTACTGCACCAAACCCAGTGTGCCATGCAGTATGGGCCCTCCCTATTAAACCTCAAAACCACCCCACCCCCCCCGCACATTCAAAACACTCTGATTGGGGGAGTCAAGATGGCGGGGAAGTAGGAGGAGGCACCATTTCAACCTGTACCCTAAAGTGAGCTGATTACCTACCAAAGAACTCCGACCACCCATGAAATCAGCCTGAGATCAGAATTATACACGTCTGGACCTCTACAGGACCAGAAGACGCCAGTGGCAGGTAAAGCAGACTGGGAGTGTCTGACTGATATCGGAAGATAAACAAAAGGGGGAAGGAGCCACCAGAGGTGACCGATCGGAAAGTAACACCCCAACACGAGAGTGCTCTGCGTCTGGGGACCAGCATTAACTGGGAGTCCGGTTGAAAGCACTCAAAAAACAAAGAACAAAGGATCCCGGGGGGTAATAGTGGGAACCTGGGCAGTTAGGGTCAGGGACCTACGTCCCCCGACCCAGGACAGCCTCCCCTGGCGCTGAGCCAGAGAGAGTGTGGCGGAGAAATCAGGTCTCCTTCCCTGAGCCGCCAGTGCACCTGAATGCCAGCCCGCCCGAGAACGAGTGGGGTCTGGCTCCCGTGAGGGGCTGGGAGCCTGGCCAGACTGCAATCCTGAAGTGCACGCATCCCACACCCTCCCTTGGGATAGGTGCTCATAGGCGCTAGCCTGGAGCTCTGGCATCTGGAAAAACCAGACATTCCCAGCCCAGGACAGTGGGAAAATCTCAGTGTGCGATCTCTGCTCAGAACCTCTCTGGCAGTCTGGAGCTGCCCAGACAGCCACCGCTGCCCTGGTTTTGGGTACAACGGGGAGCTCCTGCATCCCCAGGGACAGTGACTCAGAACCAACTCTGCCAGCAGCTGTTGCAAAAACATTCTGAGGCTTCTCTCTGAGAGGGAGGTCGGGGTGCAGTTTGCTCTCCTCTAAACCTCCAAAAACCATCAAAAGCTCTCAAGGCGAGAGAAAGCAGATGAAAGAACATAAAAACCCCCAGAGAACAAAAGCCTGAAAAAAACAGTTTCCTCAGAACCCACCCCCTTGAGGGGAGTGGGAGGACCTAACTCAGGGAACATCATTGTCTGAAAACCCACGTGGCAGGCCCCTCCCCCAGAAAACCAACCAGGAAGGAAGAAGGAAAAAAAAAAAAAACTACAAGAGAACAACCACCACTACTTCATAAATACAACTTTTATTTTTAACTCTTTACCAATATTCTGGTTCTTTTTTTTTATACATACAGATAATTTTTTAACCTATTTACCACCACACTGAGATGTCCAGTACATCAAATTCTTTAATAACCTTCTAACCTGAATTTTTTGATACATACACCCGTGTTTTTCTTTTCCTTTTCTATTTTTTAATTCTTTTTTTAATTTTAACTTAGTTTAGTCTAGTTTATTCTTTTTTAATTTTTATTTTCTACTATACATATACAGTTAAACTTCAAGGTAATCCCCTTTCCCCAATCAATGCTACCCCTATAGGCAAAGCAGTTTCTAATCCCCCTGTAACTTAGGAAAGTTGAGTCCCTTAACAAAAACATCAAGATACATTCAGGAAGGGGGAGGAGTCAAGATGGCGGAGAAGTAGCAGCCTGAGACTACATCAGGTAGCAGGAGATCAGCTCGATAGCTTATCTAAACATTGCAAACACCTACAAATCCAATGGGAGAGCGAAGAGAAGAAGAACAGCAACTCTAGAAACAGAAAATCAACCACTTTCTGAAAGGTAGGACTGGCGGAGAAGTGAATCTAAAATGACGGGAAGATAGACCGCGGGGGGAGGGGCCGGCTCCTGGCAAGCGGCAGAGCAACGGAGCACAAAATCAGGACTTTTAAAAGTCTGTTCCACTGAGGGACATTGCTCCAGAGGCTAAACCAGGGTGAAGCCCACGCGGGGCCTGCGTGGCCCCAGGCCCCGCAGGGTCACAGAAGGATCGGGGGTGTCGGAGTGTTGGAGAGTTCGCAGGTATTAGAACGGAGAAGCCGGCTGCAGAGACAGAGCCGAGGACTGAACTCTCAGCTCGGGGTTACCTTGAACTGGTCGCGGGCTGGGTGAGCTCGGAGCGCGGCTAGAGGCTGGGGATACGGGAGTGATTGGGTGCTGTCCTCTGGGGGCGCACTGAGGAGTGGGGCCCCAGGCTCTTGGCTCCTCCGGGCCGGAGACTAGGAGGCCACCATTTTCATTCCCGTCCTCTGGAACTCTACGGAAAGCGTTCAGGGAACAGAAGCTCCCAAAAGCGAACCCGAGCCAATTACTTAGTCCGGCCGCCGGTAAGGGCGGTGCAATCCCGCCTTGGGTAAAGACTCTTGAGAGTCACTACAACAGGCCCCTCCCCCAGAAGATCAACAAAATATCCAGCCAGGACGAAGTTCATCTATCAAGGAGAAAGCAGGTTCAATTCCTTAGACAGCAGAGCAATTCCAGACGAGGAGAAAGCAAAGCACGGAACTCATGGCTTTCTCCCCATGATTCTTTAGTCTTGCGGCTACTTCAATTTTTTTTTTTTTTCAATAATTTGTTCTTTTTACTTTTTTCTTCTTCTGCTAAATTTTTTAAAACTTTTACCCTTTTCTTTTTTAACGTTTTTTGACTAGTTCATCTAAATATATATATTTTTTCTTTCTTTTTTATATTTTTTTATTTGTTTTATTTTTTAAATTTTTTTCTTTCTTTCTTTTTTTTTATCAGAACCTGTTTTTATCCCCTTTCTCCCCCCACAATTTGTGGTCTGTTCTGATTTGGTTACAGCGCATTTTTCTGGGGTCTTTGCCACCCTTTTAGTAGTTTATTTGCTCCTTCATATCCTCTTATCTGGACAAAATGACAAGGCGGAAAAAATCACCACAAACAAAAGAACAAGAGACAGTACCAAAGGCTAGGGACCTAATCAACACAGACATGGGTAATATGTCAGATCAAGAGTTCAGAATGATGATTCTGAACATTCTAGCTGGGCTCGAAAAAGGCATGGAAGATATTAGAGAAACCCTCTCTGGAGACATTAAAGCCCTTTCTGGAGAAATTAAAGAACTAAAATCTAACCAAGTTGAAATCAAAAAAGCTATTAATGAGGTGCAATCAAAAATGGAGGCTCTCACTGCTAGGATAAATGAGGCAGAAGAAAGAATTAGTGATATAGAAGACCAAATGACAGAGAATAAGGAAGCTGAGCAAAAGAGGGACAAACAGCTACTGGACCATGAGGGGAGAATTCGAGAGATAAGTGACACCATTAGACGAAACAACATTAGAATAATTGGGATTCCAGAAGAAGAAGAAACAGAGAGGGGAGCAGAAGGTCTATTGGAGAGAATCATTGGAGAGAATTTCCCTAATATGGCAAAGGGAACAAGCATTAAAATCCAGGAGATGCAGAGAACCCCCCTCAAAGTCAACAAGAATAGGTCCACACCCCGTCACCTAATAGTAAAATTTACAAGTCTTAGTGACAAAGAGAAAATCCTGAAAGCAGCCCGAGAAAAGAAGTCTGTAACATACAATGGTAAAAACATTAGATTGGCGGCAGACTTATCCACAGAGACCTGGCAGGCCAGAAAGAGCTGGCATGATATATTCAGAGCACTCAACGAGAAAAACATGCAGCCAAGAATACTCTATCCAGCTAGGCTATCATTGAAAATAGAAGGAGAGATCAAAAGCTTCCAGGACAAACAAAAACTGAAAGAATTTGCAAACACCAAACCAGCTCTACAGGAAATATTGAAAGGGGTCCTCTAAGCCAAGAGAGAGCCTAAAAGTAGTAGATCAGAAACGTACAGAGACAATATACAGTAACAGTCACCTTACAGGCTAATAATGGCACTAAATTCATATCTCTCAATAGTTACCCTGAATGTTAATGGGCTAAATGCCCCAATCAAAAGACACAGGGTATCAGAATGGATAAAAAAACAAAACCCATCAGTATGTTGCCTACAAGAAACTCATTTTAGACGCGAAGACACCTCCAGATTTAAAGTGAGGGGGTGGAAAACAATTTACCATGCTAATGGGCATCAGAAGAAAGCTGGGGTGGCAATCCTTATATCAGATCAATTAGATTTTAAGCCAAAGACTATAATAAGAGATGAGGAAGGACACTATATCCTACTCAAAGGGGCTGTCCAACAAGAAGATCTAACAATTTTAAATATCTATGCCCCTAACGTGGGAGCAGCCAACTATATCAACCAATTAATAACAAAATTAAAGAAACACATCAATAATAATACAATAATAGTAGGGGACTTGAACACTCCCCTCACTGAAATGGACAGATCATCCAAGCAAAAGATCGACAAGGAAATAAAGGCCTTAAATGACACACTGGACCAGATGGACATCACAGATATATTCAGAACATTTCATCCCAAAGCAACAGAATACACATTCTTCTCTAGTGCACATGGAACCTTCTCCAGAATAGATCACATCCTGGGTCACAAATCAGGTCTCAACCGGTATCAAAAGATTAGGATTATTCCCTGCATATTTTCAGACCACAATGCTCTGAAGCTAGAACTCAATCACAAGAGGAACGCTGGAAAGAACCCAAATACATGGAGACTAAACAGGATCCTTCTAAAGAATGAATGGGTTAACCAGGAAATTAAAGAAGAGTTGAAAAAATTCATGGAAACAAATGATAATGAAAACACAACAGTTCAAAATCTGTGGGACACAGCAAAGGCAGTTCTGAGGGGCAAATATATAGCGGTACAAGCCTTTCTCAAGAAACAAAAAAGGTCTCAAATACACAACCTAACCCTACGCGTAAAGGAGCTGGAGAAAGAACAAGAAAGAAACCCTAAACCCAACAGGAGAAGAGAAATCATAAAGATCAGAGCAGAAATCAATGAAATAGAAACCAAAAAAACAATAGAAAAAAATCAATGAAACTAGGAGCTGGTTCTTTGAAAGAATCAATAAGAATGATAAACCCCTGGCCAGACTCATCAAAAAGAAAAGAGAAAGGACCCAAATCAATAAAATCATGAATGAAAGAGGAGAGATCACAACTAACACCAAAGAAATACAGACAATTATAAGAACATACTATGAGCAACTCTACGCCAACAAATTTGACAATCTGGAAGAAATGGATGCATTCCTAGAGACATATAAACTACCACAACTGAACCAGGAAGAAATAGAAAACCTGAACAGGCCCATAACCAGTAAGGAGATTGAAACAGTCATCAAAAATCTCCAAACAAACAAAAGCCCAGGGCCAGACGGCTTCCCAGGGGAATTCTACCAAACATTTAAAGAAGAACTAATTCCTATTCTCCTGAAACTGTTCCAAAAAACAGGAATGGAAGGAAAACTTCCAAACTCATTCTATGAGGCCAGCATCACCTTGATCCCAAAACCAGACAAGGATCCCACCAAAAAAGAGAACTACAGACCAATATCCTCGATGAACACAGATGCAAAAATTCTCGCCAAAATACTAGCCAATAGAATTCAACAGTACATTAAAAGGATTATTCACCACGATCAAGTGGGATTTATTCCAGGGCTGCAGGGTTGGTTCAACATCCGCAAATCAATCAATGTGATAGAACACATTAATAAAAGAAAGAACAAGAACCATATGATACTCTCCATAGATGCTGAAAAAGCATTTGACAAAGTACAGCATCCCTTCCTGATCAAAACTCTTCAAAGTGTAGGGATAGAGGGCACATACCTCAATATTATCAAAGCCATCTATGAAAAACCCACCGCAAATATCATTCTCAATGGAGAAAAACTGAAAGCTTTTCCGTTAAGGTCAGGAACATGGCAGGGATGTCCATTATCACCACTGCTATTCAACATAGTACTAGAAGTCCTAGCCTCAGCAATCAGACAACAAAAAGAAATTAAAGGCATCCAAATTGGTAAAGAAGAAGTCAAACTATCAGTCTTCGCAGATGATATGATACTATATGTGGAAAACCCAAAAGACTCCACTCCAAAACTGCTAGAACTTGTACAGGAATTCAGTAAAGTGTCAGGATATAAAATCAATGCACAGAAATCAGTTGCATTTCTGTACACCAACACAAGACTGAAGAAAGAGAAATTAAGGAGTCAATCCCATTTACAATTGTACCCAAAACTATAAGATACCTAGGAATAAACCTAACCAAAGAGACGAAGAATCTATACACAGAAAATTATAAAGTACTCATGAAAGAAATTGAGGAAGACACCAAAAAATGGAAAAATGTTCCATGATCCTGGATTGGAAGAATAAATATTGTGAAAATGTCTATGCTACCTAAAGCAATCTACACATTTAATGCAATCCCTATCAAAATACCATCCATTTTTTTCAAAGAAATGGAACAAATAATCCTAAAATTTATATGGAACCAGAAAAGACCTCGAATAGCCAAAGGAATATTGAAGAACAAAGCCAAAGTTGGTGGCATCACAATTCCGGACTTCAAGCTCTATTACAAAGCTGTCATCATCAAGACAACGTGGTACTGGCACAAAAACAGACACATAGATCAGTGGAACAGAATAGAGAGCCCAGAAATCGACCCTCAACTCTATGGTCAACTAATCTTCGACAAAGCTGGAAAGAATGTCCAATGGAAAAAAGACAGCCTCTTCAATAAATGGTGCTGGGAAAATTGGACAGCCACATGCAGAAAAATGAAATTGGACCACTTCCTTACACCACACACGAAAATAGACTCCAAATGGATGAAGGACCTCAATGTGAGAAAGGAATCCATCAAAATCCTTGAGGAGAATGCAGGCAGCAACCTCTTCGACCTCAGCCGTAGCAACATCTTCCTAGGAACATTGGCAAAGGCAAGGGAAGCAAGGGCAAAAATGAACTCTTGGGATTTCATCAAGATCAAAAGCTTTTGCACAGCAAAGGAAACAGTTCACAAAACCAAAAGACAACTGACAGAATGGGAGAAGATATTTGCAAACGACATATCAGATAAAGGGCTAGTATCCAAAATCTATAAGGAACTTAGCAAACTCAACACCCAAAGAACAAACAATCCAATCAAGAAATGGGCAGAGGACATGAACAGACATTTCTGCAAAGAAGACATCCAGATGGCCAACAGACCCATGAAAAAGTGCTCCACGTCACTCGGCATCAGGGAAATACAAATCAAAACCACAATGAGATATCACCTCACACCAGTCAGAATGGCTAAAATTAACAAGTCAGGAAATGACAGATGCTGGCGAGGATGTGGAGAAAGGGGAACCCTCCTCCACTGTTGGTGGGAATGCAAGCTGGTGCAACCACTCTGGAAAACAGCATGGAGGTTCCTCAAAATGTTGAAAATAGAACTACCCTATGACCCAGCAATTGCACTACTGGGTATTTACCCTAAAGATACAAACGCAGTGATCCGAAGGGGCACGTGTACCCGAATGTTTATAGCAGCAATGTCTACAATAGCCAGACTATGGAAAGAACCTAGATGTCCATCAACAGATGAATGGATAAGGAAGATGTGGTATATATACACAATGGAATACCATGCAGCCATCAAAAGAAATGAAATCTTGCCATTTGCGACGACGTGGATGGAACTGGAGCGTATCATGCTTAGTGAAATAAGTCAATCGGAGAAAGACAACTATCATATGATCTCCCTGATATGAGGACATGGAGAAGCAACATGGGGGGCTAGGGGGATAGGAGAAGAATAAATGAAACAAGATGGGATTGGGAGGGAGACAAACCATAAATGACTCTTAATCTCACAAAACAAACTGGGGGTCGCTGGGGGGAGGTGGGATTGGGAGAGGGGGAGCGGGCTATGGACATTGGGGAGGGGAGGCGAACCATAAGAGACTATGGACTCTGAAAAACAACCTGAGGGTTTTGAAGGGTCAGGGGTGGGAGGTTGGGGGAACAGGTGGTGGGTAATGGGGAGGGCATGTTTTGCGTGGAGCACTGGGTGATGTGCAAAAAGAATGAATACTGTTACGCTGAAAAAATAAATAAAATGGAAAAAAAAGATACATTCAGGAAGAATCAAAATAACCTTCCTCACCCACACTGAGAATTTATAACCACTCTACCAATTTTTCCTTCTCTCAGTGTTTCTGTGAATTTGTGTTTGTCCTGATAATATATAAATCTTATACTTGGGGTTCTTTCTGATGAGGTTCTTCCCTTTTTTTTTTTTTGCATATATATATATTTTTTTTTCTCTTGTCATATACTTTTATCAGTCTTTTTGTTTGTCTGTTTTTGTTTGTATACTTCACAAATCTTACCTTGTGGCCCATTTGGGTAGAGCCTTCTCTTTTATCTTCCCTTTTTTTCCTATCTCTCTCTCTCTCTCTTTTTTTTTTTCCTTTTTTCTTTTCCCTTTTTTTCTTTCTTCTTCTCTATTTCTTTTTCTTTTCTTTTTTCTCTCATTTGGGTGGGGAATCCTGATTGCACAGAAGCGTTCCAGGGTGCACATTGACTGCACCACAATCAATAAGTCCAGCTGCATCTGTTCAGTCATCTCTTTCCAAAATGACTAGGAGGAGGAATACCCAACAGAAGAAAAATACAGAGGATGGGCCTTCTGCAACAGAGCTAGTGGCTATCGACATAGACAATATGTCAGAAAAGGAATTCAGACTAACAATTATCCAGGCAATAGCTAGGTTGGAGAAAGCCATGGATGACCAAACAGAATTGATTAGGGCAGAACTGAAAGCCACCAGGGATGATGTTCACAATGTTAGGGCAGAACTGAAAGCCACCAGGGATGATGTTCAAAATGCTCTAAATGAGTTCCAATCCAATCTAAATTCTCTAAAAGCTAGGGTAACTGAGACAGAAGATAGAATTAGTGGAGGACAAACAGATAGAGAGAAAGGATCAGGAGGAAGCCTGGAACAAACAGCTCAGAAGCCACGAAAACAGAATCAGGGAAATAAACGATGCCATGAAACGTTCCAACGTCAGAATTATTGGAATCCCTGAAGGGGAGGAAAAAGAAAGAAGTCTAGAAGATATAGTGGAAGACATTGTCTATGAAAATTTTCCCAATCTCAGGAATGGAAACAACGTTCATGTACTAGAGGCAGAGAGATTTCCTCCCAAGATTTTAGATTCTCGAAAGTCCTCACGACACCTTATAGTTAGAATGAGGAATTATGATTCAAGAGAGACCCTCTTAAAAGCAGCAAGGAGAAAGAGGCTCCTTACATACAGAGGAAAGCCCATTAGAATAACGTCAGACCTTTCCACAGAGACCTGGAAAGCCAGGAAGGGCTGGCAAAATATATTCAGAGTATTAAATGAGAAGAACATGCAACCAAGAATACTCTATCCAGCAAGACTGACATTTAAAATGGATGGAGAGATAAAGAGTTTCCAAGACCTGCAAGGT
The DNA here is from genome assembly GCF_922984935.1 of Meles meles. Classification (NCBI taxonomy): domain Eukaryota; kingdom Metazoa; phylum Chordata; class Mammalia; order Carnivora; family Mustelidae; genus Meles; species Meles meles. Next base: position 115,745,658 of record NC_060074.1, on the reverse strand, counting down.
TGAAAAGACTATGCAACCACCAAGCCGACACTGCAGGAAATATTAAGGGGGGTCCTATAAAAGAGAAAAAATCCTAAGAATATCATTGAACAGAAATATAGAAACAATCTACACACAGAAAGACTTCAAAGGCAACACGATGTCAATAAAAACCTATCTCTCAATAATCACTCTCAATGTGAATGGCCTAAATGTGCCCATAAAACGACACAGGGTTGCAGATTGGATAAAACGACAGGACCCATCCATATGTTGTCTACAAGAGACCCATTTTGAACCTAAGGATACACCCAGTCTGAAAGTGAAGGGATGGAGAAGCATCTTTCATGCCAATGGGCCTCAAAAGAAGGCCAGGGTAGCGATTCTCATATCAGATAAATTAGATTTTAAACTAAAGACTCTAGTCAGAGATACAGAAGGACACTACATAATTGTTAAAGGGACTATGCGCCAAGATGATCTAACAATTGTGAATATCTATGCCCCCAATAAGGGAGCACCCAATTACATAAGAAAACTATTAATCAAGATAAAGAGTCATATTGATATGAATACAATAATAGTAGGAGATTTTAATACGCCTCTCTCAGAAATAGACAGATCATTGAAGCAGAAAATTAATAAAGACATAAGAGCATTGAATGAAACGTTGGACCAGATGGACCTCATAGACATATACAGAACATTCCACCCTAAAACAACAGAATGAATACTCATTCTTCTCAAGTGCACATGGAACCTTCTCCAGAATAGACCACATACTCGGTCACAAAGCAGGACTCAACCGATACCAAAAGTCTGACATTATTTCCTGCATATTCTCCGATCACAATGCTTTGAAACTGGAACTCAATCACAAGGAAAAGTTCAGAAGGAAATCAAACACCTGGCAGCTAAAGACCACCTTGCTTAAGAATGCTTGGATCAACCAGGAGATCAAAGATGAACTTAAACAATTCATGGAAACCAATGAGAATGAAGACACTTTGGTCCAAAACCTATGGGATACAGCAAAGGCGGTTCTAAGGGGGTAATACATAGCCATCCAAGCCTCCCTCAAAAACATTGAAAAATCCAGAATACACCAGTTGTCTCTACACCTTAAAGAACTGGAGAATCAACAACAAATCAAACCAGAGACTTTCCTCTGTATATAAGGATCTTCTTTGTCCTAGCTGCTTTTAAGAGGGTCTGTCTGGAATTGTAATTCTTCATTTTAACTATGAGCTGCTGCAAGGACTTTTGAGAATCTAAAATCTTGGGGGGGAACCTCTCTGCCTCTCATACATGAATGTTGTTTCCATTCGTGAGATTAGGAAATTTTTCATAGACAACTTCTTCCACTATATCTTCTAGACTTCTTTCCTTTTCCTCCCCTTCAGGGATTCCAATAATTCTGACTTTGGAATGTTTCATGGCATCTTTTATTTCCCTGATTCTGTTTTCGTGTCTTCTGAACTGTTTGTTCCAGGCTTCCTCCTGATCCTTTCTCTCTATCTGTTTGTCCTCCAGATCACTAATTCTATCTTCTGTCTCAGTTACCCTAGCTTTTAGAGAATTTAGATTAGATTGGAATTCATTAATTTTGAGAGTATTTTGAACATCATCCCTGGTGGCTTTCAGTTCTGCCCTAATCAATTCTGTTTGGTCATCCATGGCTTTCTCCTACCTAGCTATTTTGTGTAATTGTTAGCCTGAATTCCTTTTCTGACATATTGTCTATGTTGATAGCCATTAGCTCTGTTGCAGAAGGTCCATCCTCTGTATTTTTCCTCTGTTGAGCATTCCTCCTCCTAGTCATTTTAGTAAGAGATGACTGAATGGATGCAGCTGGACTTATCGATTGTGGTGCAGTCAAGGTGCACCCTGGAACACTTTTGTGCAATCAGGATTCCCCACCCAAATGAGAGAAAAAAGAAAAGAAAAAGAAATAGAGAAGAAGAACGAAAAAAAGGGGGAAAAGAAAAAAAAGAGAGAGAGAGATAGGAAAAAAAGGGAAGATGAAAGAGAAGGCTCAGCCCTTGGGCCACAGGGTAAGATTTGTGAAGTATACAAACAAAAACAGACAAACAAAAAGACTGATAAAAGTATATGACAAGAAAAAAAAATATATATATATGCAAAAAAAAAAAAAAGGGAAGAACCTCACCAGAAAGAACCCCAAGTATAAGATTTATATATTATCAGGATAAACACAAATTCATATAAACACTGACAGAAGGAAAAATTGGGAGAGTGGTTATAAATTCTCAGTGTGGGTGAGGAAGGTTATTTTGATTCTTCCTGAATGTATCTTGATGTTTCTGTTAAGGGACTCAACTTTCCTAAGTTACGGGGGGATTAGAAACTGGTTTGCTTATAGGGGTAGCATTGATTGGGGAAAGGAGATTACCTTGAAGTTTAACTCTATATGTATAGTAGAAAATAAAAATTGAGAAAGTATAAACTAGACTAAGTTTAAATTTAAAAAATTAAAAAAAAATAGAAAAAACAAAAACACGGGTGTATGTATCAAAATGTTCAGGTTAGAAGGTTGTTAAGGAATTTGATGTACTGGACATCTCAGTGTGGTGGTAAATAGGTTAAAAATTATCTGTATGTATATTAAAAAAACCAGAATATTGGTAAAGTGTTAAAAATAAAAGTTGTATTTATGAAGTAGTGGTGCTTGTTCTCTTGTAGTCTTCTTTTTTTTTCCCCCCTTCCTGGTTGATTTTCTTTGGGAGGGGTCTGCCACGTGGATTTTCAGACAGTAATGTTCCCTGAGTTAGGTCCTCCCGCCCCCCTCAAGCGGGTGGGCTCTGAGGAAACCGTTTTTTGTTTTTTTTTTTTAGGCTTTTGTTCTCTGGAGGTTTTTATGTTCTTTCATCTGTTTTCTTTTGCATTGACAGCTTTTGATGGTTTTGGGAGGTTTAGAGGAGAGCAGACTGCACCCCGACCTCCCTCTCAGAAAGAAGCCTCAGAATGTTTTGCAAGAGCTGCTGGCAGAGTTGGTTCTGAGTCACTGTCCCTGGGGATGCAGGAGCTCCCCGTTGTACCCAAAACCAGGGCAGCGGTGGCTGTCTGGGCAGCTCCAGACTGCCAGAGAGCTTCTGAGCTGAGATAGCACACTGAGATTTTCCCGCTGTCCCAGGCTGGGAATGTCTGGTTTTTCCGGATGCCAGAACTCCATGCTAGCACCTATGAGCACCTCTCCCAGGGGAGGGTGTGGGATGCACGCGTTTCAGGATTGCCATCTGGCCAGGCTCCCAGCCCCTCATGGGAGCCAGACCCCATGCATTCTTGGGCGCGCTGGTGGCTCAGGCGTGCTGGCAGCTCTGGGACCAAGACTTGGTTTCTCCACAGCACTCTCTCTAGCTCAGCACCAGCGGAGGCTGTCCTGTGTCCAGGGACTTAAGCCCCTGTCCCTAACCACCCTGATTCCCACTATTACCCCCCGCGATCCTTTGCTCTTTTTTTTTTTTTTTTTTTGAGTGCTTTCAACCAGACTTCAAGTTAATTCTGGTTCCCAGTTGCAGGGCACTCTCGTATTGGGGTATTACTTTCCAATCGGTCACCTCTGGTGGCTCCCTCCCCCTTTTGTTTATCTTCCGATATCAGTCTGACGTTCCCACTCTGCTTTCCCTGCCACTGGCATCTTCTGCTCCTGTAGAGATCCTGATGTGTATAATTCTGATCTCAGGCTGATTTCATGGTTGATCGGAGTTCTTTGGTGGGTAATCAGCTCACTTTAGGGTACAGATTGAAACGGCGCCTCCTCCTACTTCCCCGCCATCTTGACTCCCTTGTCCAGCATTACCTTTTAAAAAAAGATTTTATTTTGGGTGCCTGGGTGGCTCAGTGGGTTAAAGCCTCTGCTTTCAGTTCAGGTCATCAGCCCATGGTCCTGGGATCGAGCCCCGCATCGGGCTCTCTGCTCTGTGGGGAGCCTGCTTTCTCCTCTCTCTCTCTGCCTGCTTGTGATCTCTGTCTATCAAATAAATAAATAAAATCTTTTTAAGAAAATAAGATTTTATTTATTTATTTGAGATAAAGAAAATGAGAAAGAGAGAGAGCATGAGAGGGAGCAGAGTCAGAGAGAGAAGCAGACTCCCTCCTGAGCAGGGATCCTGATGCACAACTTGATCCTGGTACACCAGGATCATGACCTAAGCTGAAAACAGATGCTTAACTCACAGAGCCACCCAGGCTCCCTTGTAGCCAACATTACCTTGATCCCAAAACCAAAGACCCCACCAAAAAGGAAAATTACACACCAATATGTCTGATGAACATAGACGCAAAAATTCTCACCAAAATACTAGCCAATAGGATCCAACACTACCTTAAATGAATTATTCACCATGACTAAAAGGGATTTATTTCTGGGCTGCAAGGGTGGTTTAACATCCACAGATCAATCACTGTGTTATGTTACATAAATTTTTAAAAAAAGGACAAGAATCAGAAGATCCTCTCAATAAATGTAGAAAAAAACATTTGATAAAGTACAGCATTCTTTGTTGATTAAAACTGTTCACAGTGCAGGGATTGAGGGAACATACCTCAATATCATAAAAGCCACATATGAAGCCTACAGCAAATGTCATTCTCATAGGGGAAAAACTGATAGCTTTTCCACTAAGGTCAGGAACATAGCAGGGTTCAATGTCTATTACCACCACTGTTGTTCAACATAGTACTAAAAGTCTTAGCCTCAGCAATCAGACACCAAAATGAAATAAAGACACCCGAATCAGCAAAGAAGATGTAAAACCATCACTCTTTGCAGGTGACATGATACTTTATGTGGAAAACCCAAAAGACTCCACCCCCAAATTGCTGACTCAATAGGAATTCAACAATGTGGCAGGATATAAAATGAATTCACAGAAATTAGTTGTATTCTTATGTACTAACAGTGTGACAGATAAAAGAGAAATGAAGGTGTCATTCTGACTTAAAATTGCACAAAAACCATTAGATACCTAGGAATAAGCCTAGCCAGAGACAAAGGATCTGTACTCAGAAAACTATAGAACATTTCTCAAAGAAATTGAGGAAGTCACAAAGAAATGGAAAAACATTCCGTGTTTATGGATTGCAAGAACAAATACTGTTAAAATGTCTATGCTACCTAGAGCAATCTACAATTCAATGCAATCCCTATCTAAACACCATCAACTTTTTCACAGAGCTGGAATAAATAATTCTAAAATTTGTATGGAACCAGAAAAGACCCTTAATAGCCAAAGGAATGTTGAAAAAGAGAACCAAAGCTGGAGGAATCACAATTCCAGACTTCAAGCTCTAGTACAAAGCTGTAATCATCAAGACAGTATGGTATTGGCAAAAAAACAGACAAACAGACCAATGAAACAGAATAGAAAACCCAGAAATTGACCCTCAATTCTATGGTCACTAATCTTTGACAAAGCAGGAAAGAATGTCCAATGGAAAAAAGACTGTCTCTTCAACAACTGGTATTGGGAAAATTGGACAGTCAACATGCAGAAGAATGAAACTGGATCATTTCCTTACACCCTACACAAATAGCCTCAAATGGATGAAAGACCTAAATGTGAGACAGGAACTCATCAAAATCCTGGAGGTAAACATAGGCAGCCACCTCTCTGATCTTGGCCCCAGCAACTTCTTGCTAGATACATCTCCAAAGACAAGGGAAACAACGGCAAAAATGAATTATTAGGACTTCATCAAGATAAAAAGCTTTTCCCCACCAAAGGTTGCAGTTGAGAAAACCAAGAGACAATTAACAGAATGGGTGAAGATATATACAAATGTCTTACCAGATAAAGGGCTAGTATCCAAAATCTATAAAGAACTTATCAAACTCAACAGCCAAAGAAAAAATAACCTGCTCAAGAAATAGGCAGAAGACATTTCTCCAAAGAAGACATACAAATGGCCAACAGACATATGAAAAAATGCCCCACATCACTCAGCCTCAGGGAAATACAAATCAAAACCGCATGAGAGATACCACCTCACACCTCTCAGAATGGCTATAACTAACAAGTCAGGAAACAACGGATATTGGTGAGGATGCAGAAAAGGGAAACCCTCTTAAACTGGTGGCAGGAATGCAAGCTGGTGCAGCCACTCTGGAAAACAGTATGGAGGTTTCTCAAAAAGTTGAAAATAGAGCCACACTATGACCCAGCAATTGCACTGTTCTGTATTTACTGCAAAGATACAAATGAGTTATCTAAAGGGGCATTTGGACCCCACTGTTTATAACAGCAAGGTCCACAATAGCCAAACCATGAAAAGAACCAGATGTCCATTGACAGATGAATGGATAAGGATGTTGTGGTATATATAATGGAATATGATGCAACCTTCAAAAAATTGAAATCTTGGCATTTGCAATGACGTGGATGGAACTAGAGCATATTATGCTAAATGAAATAAGTAAATCAGAGAATGACAACTATCATATGATCTCACTGATATGAGGAATTTAAGAAAAAACAACAACAGAGGATTATAGGGGAGGAGAGGAAAAAATAAATCAGACCAAACCAGAGAGAGACAGACAAACCATAATGGTCTCCTAATGATAGGAAACAAACTTATGGGTTGCTGGAGGTTAAGAAGTGTGAAGGGATGATGTAACTGGTGACAGACATTAGGGAGGACATGTGATGTAATGAGCACTGGGTAGTATATAAGACTAATGAATCACAGTTCTCTACTGCTAAAACCAATAATACTTTATATGTTCATTAATTTAAAATTTAAATATGTAAAAAATAAAAGTGGTGTATACTCCACTGACTGAGCCAGCCAGGTGCCCCATGAAGATTTTTTTTTAATGAATTAGTGAAAACAATTAATTTTTTTAAGCATTAGAGTGGGGTTTAGGAATCTAGACTCCCCCCCGCCCCATAGCAGTTACTTCTTGTCTGTCCCTCCAGGCAAACTCTCCACCCATCCCAGTACTTCTGTGGGATGGAATTGGGAAGAAGAAAGGTCTTACAGGCTCCTGTGCTCACTGGCTACATGGGTTCAGCCAGTGGAGAGCCTCAGCTAAAGATCTGAGGAAGGGATTAGAGTGTTTATTTCCATGAAAACCCTATTTGTGAGGTTTCCTCACTTAGTTGTATCCCTCAACTGCTGATCCCTGCTCCTCTTTCTCCCAGGTCTGGCAGTGATGGAGTGGTGGGAACAGTGGGGGAGGGGGTGAAAAGGGCAACAAGGGATTGGCAAAAGCTCTGTTGCTCCTGTTTATGCCAGGCTACTGAACCAGCTTCCTCTTCTCCATATACCCATAATACCTTGATAATTAGTTCTTTGATAAAGAAATTCCACAAATGATCCTACCATAAGTGTGGCAACTCCAAAGTCCATACTTCTGTAATGTCCACAGAAAATAGCAATTGCACACCTCTTTGATCTATGTTTATCCTGTAATATACCTAATCTATTGTGCCCTCTAATTCAACCATTCTATTTTTCATATGCAATATTTTGACTTGGTTCTTTCCTGTAGTTTCCTTGGGTCTTATTGCTAATGATATTTTCCTATATCCAGAAGGAGAGATTTATTGTGTTTATTACCTTTCTGGAGTCTGTCTGTTCCAATATTTTTATTTCAAATAATATGTAATGTTCATTCTGTTGTATACCTTAGGTGGCCTTCATATTTCACAGGTATATAGTAATTTTTGCATGTGTGCTCACATTCCCAATGGGTTAGCAGCTACTCTGTCAGTGTTTGGTACTGCACCAGAGAAGGACAGAAGTCCTGATGAGTTCAAAGAAAAGGAAAGGTGACCTCAGAGCAGAGGATCCCAGGCATCACAAAGACACTCCTAACTTCTCCTCCATATTGCTTCCTGCCAGGCAACTCCTACAGCCAAGAATTCAGGTTTAAAGTCCTTAGAAGAAATTATGGAGGAAGGACCACGTCTCCCCTGGTAGTACTCCAAGAAGGCACTTACTCAAGGTGGCTGTCCGGACCTACGCACTAGTTGATATGGCCACCCTGCAACATACTGGCACCTGAGAAATATTAGACAGCATTTGTCACAGGGTATGTGTTGGGAAAAGAGCAGAACAGGTAAAAAGCTTTCTTCAAGCCCATCCTCACGTTGCCCCACCCTCTTTCCCCAGCTACAGGCCACTTTAGGATCACCTTTAGTTTCTCCAAGTTTCCTCACTGATTCCAGATTTCCCTCTCTCCTCCCCTTTTCACCCACAGTTTCTTTGGGGATGTGAGCCAGTAGCCCCTTAGGATCTCCTGATGGCAGGTCTGGTGAAACCCACTGCAGTGACACTCTCAGCCTTTCCCTCAACTGCAGACTCACCAGCTCTGCAGACCTGATCTGCACCTTAACATCACTCTTGTTACTTAGGATCTTTCCTTGCCACTGACTAGGGCCATGTTTGGGACAGACAAGCCTTTCATGGTGCTTCTCACAGGTTGCCTGAGAAAGGAAGTCACACAGGGCCTTGATGTGCCTGTGTTAGAGGGAAGACCTCTGAGGTCCTTAAAGAGATCTGGGTTGGAATTTTTGTTCTACTATTTACTACCTACATGACCTTAGGCAAGTTACTTGACCATGCTAGAGATGGCTTCAGGTCCATATCTGTAAAAAGAGATCAAACCTGGATAATATTACTGAGCATTGAAGCTGGCTGTGGGTAACAGGGAAATAGGCTGGGGTGTAGCTGTGATTTAGCAAATCTGCAGAGTGGACTAGAAATGAATTTTCATCTATGAGTTAGGGCTCCCAAGACCCTTCGTGGAGGAGCAAGTAGTCACACCATTCCATGCTTCACACAGAAACATAGCTATTAATGGACAAAACAGAAGTCTCTATTTGAGAGAAAACCAATACAGTTACCATGAGTTGAGGAAAGTGGCTGTTCCAGGGGCAGCAGGTGGCTAGTGCTCCAAATCTGAACTAAGTGCTGACTCCTACCTCAGGGCCCAACAACCTGGCCATGGAGCCCCATAACTGAGTTTACTAACAGGGAGGGATTTTTTTTCCTCACTTAACAGATACTGCTGAGCTGGGAAGGAAACATTTTCATAAATAGCAGGGGGCTTAAAGCCAGCAAGATTCTGGTGACAATGTGCATGTTACTTGACCTGTTCTCACCTTCTGGTGAGAGTCTAGGCTGTTTGAGGGACAAGAATGGAAGGAATTTGCACAGAACACCTGATGGCACTCTAGATACAGAGGGTCTGCAATGATTGGGAGCTGCCCCTGATCAGCAAGTATTCAGGTTTGTGGTCTCCGGTTGTGAGACCCTTATGAGCATTCTGCTAACTAGATAAGATTCTGTGACCCAGACATATTTGTAGAGGGCAACTCAGGTCATGGATTGGGCTCAGTGGTGGCCCAGCAAGTCCAGGGTCAAGCAAACCTCAAGCTATGTCAAGTCCCCAGGGGGTGGTAGGCTAGGCTTTGAGAGACTGTGGAAAGACAGAGCTTGGGTATAAGGGGCTAACTGAGCTAACTTCTCAGGGTTAGATAGTAGAGCTTTAGAGGGCAGCTGACCTGAGACTTGATACTTTAGCCAGAGCCCTTCACAGTCTACTTCAAGTAGAGCCTTTTCAAGGGAACCCATGTGACCTGTGGGCCTGGAATATCCTTCAGCTCATGGCACATCATCCACTCTAGGAGGACCCATCCACATTAGTTCTCTGTGGAATCTAAGGCATTCTACTTCCTCCATGTGGTGAGGCTCTGTCCTCTAAGCCATGATAACTCTTCAGGAAGAATCCCCAAGGCTAGTGGCTCACTTCTGGATGGCCACCAAATCCCCCTGAGTGTCCCTGTCCTTCCTCACCCCCAGTCCAGGGAGGAGGGAGATCTTCTTGTGCTGAGGAGCTTGAAGGACAAAGCTGAGGAGCTTGAAGGGGTGGAAGGTGTTAGGGCCAATTTAATGTTAAAACCTGTTTAACTATTAGGGCCTGCTTAGCCAGAGAGACTCCATATTGCCTAGGTAGCCATATTGTTGTTTACATCCACGGACTTCATTCTGGGAATAAACGCCCCAGTAGCTCCTGGTATCGATTCTGGGTATCGATTCTGGGAGTAAACGCCTTAACAATAGAAGCCACGTACCTTGGGTCTGCGGTTATGCCCTATAAAACCATCCTGTGAGATCGGGACGGGGTTGCTCTCTTCCGGGGCGGCCCTGGCTGGTCAGTCTGTCTTCTAATGCTTGGCATAGAATAAAGCTTTACATAACTTTCACTTTGTCTCAGTCACGTTCCTTTGATAACAAACCCAACAGAAGGTAGCTCTGATAGGTCCAAAACAGGAGCAGGAAGCTTATTTGATTATTTTTATTTTGTCAGGCCTGTAGCAATCCACAGATGGACAAGCGAGTTCAGAGATGGACACAGTTAAGAAGAATGCAGAGTCTATTGGAACTAACATAGACAAGTTTGTGGGGGAAGGGGCAGGAGGGGCACCATGGGGTCCATCACAGTGTCCTTAGGGAAATCAGCAGCAGAAGGAAGGTCTGTGAAGACACAAGGGTTATGTAGGTGGTGGGCTTGTGGACCGTGCCCAGAGAACTGAAGTCACTCAAAATAGGAGGTTTTTCCTGAGGAGGAGCAAATGAAGGATGGGGATTAGGCGAGGTGCTCTGCTTCTCACTGATCCAGTTGGAGAAGTAGGTGATCCTGGTGAAGACGCTGGGACTTATGGGGTAGTGGCAGGCCTGACTCCAGCTAGACAGTCCCATCAGAAACCAAGTACTACTGTTCAGCTTGCAGACCAGGGGGCCCCCAGAATCTCCCTGAGGAAAGAGGCAGTATGAGTTGTGAGAACAAAGATAAAGGGGGATACATATGGTTTAGGCAGTATGAAGACAATGCCCTTGTCCTCCACCAGAGTGGAATTTAGGACACCTTGTGTCAAGTGGGCTATGAGTGGTTCTTATCAGAATCACCTGAAGAATTTGGAAAATCCAGACACAGGGTTCCACTGCAGACTTTTTCAATCAAAATCTCAAGGGTAGGGGCACCTGAGTGGCTCAGTGGGTTAAGCCTCTGCCTTTGGCTCAGGTCAATATCTCAGGATCCTGGGATCAAACCCCACATCAGGCTCTCTGCTTAGCAGGGAGCCTGCTTTCCCCTCTCTCTGCCTGTTTCTCTGCCTAGTTGTTAACTCTCTCTCTCTCAAATAAATAAATAAAATATTAAAAAAAAATCTCAAGGGTAGGCTCTGGAGATCATTCACAAAACTGTGGAGGGGACCTAGGCTAGCAGTCACAGACCTATGAGAACGTACGGAGGGGCTCCAGGTTTTGGATACCAGCCCTTTTGCTCTCAGCTCTATGTGAGAGAGGGTACCACCTGAAGTCCCATGGAGCCTACAGGCCTCTGGCTGAATCCTCAACCTAGTACTACATTCCCCCTCAGCCTTTGTTTTTGGACTTCTTAAGGTCTCTAGTTTTCCCTCTAATTCTTTGTTGAGCTTCTCTAGAAAATGCAAACTGTTAGATATGTCAGAGGAAAAGAAGTGATGCCCGAGTCCAGAGTGGTAGGGTGGTCAGAATAGCAGGGAGCCCAAGGGGTTCCAGAAGGATGCTGGGGCCTTGGAGCTCTGGACCAAGGCAGGAAGATACCTGCTACCATGGATGTAATGCCTACATCTTATGGTTTAAAAAGTAGGGACCAAAGAAACACAGCATCCATCCAAGCTTCTGTTCAATAAACATGACTTAGTCCCCTCTGTGTGCAGAAGACACTAAAGTGACAAAAAACACAGACAATAGATCTTGCATCTTCAGATGCAAGATGTGGAACAGAGGTGCCCAAGGGGTGATGAGCAGCAAGAAAGGCTGCCCTACCTAGGCCATCAGAGAGCCTCTGAGCCAAGATGGGAGGAACGAGCAAGGCTTGATCTGGAAGATGCAGGTACAGATAATTAGCTTGAAATAGGTAAAGCCAAGGAGCAACAAGGCCAGGTCACAGCTCTTATCAGATGGGAAGGTAAGGGGAAACCAACACATTCAGACACTCAGAAGGAAGTAATGTGACCTGGTCCAGATTCTAGAAGGATGGTAGGCTGTTCTGGGGCTGGGTGAAGCACAGCCAGTGGCAGGGCAGAAATCAGCACAGGGAGCCCAGTCAGGACACTACTATGTGCAGAAAGAGTGTGAAGACAGGAAAGAAATGGTGGGGCACAGGATTTGGTATATCTGATGCTTTCTTTCCATCTAAGGTAAAAATGGATCAAGGCGAGAAAAGCAGGATAGAGCTGAGTGGTGGGTCCTCAGCATGGGGAGTTCAGAAAGAGATCAAAGAGAGCAGGAGAGAGGTGAAGGGCTGAGCTCTGAGTGTGTTGGGAGATGCTGCAGGTGCATGGCTGAGCACCATCTGGGAGGAGATCAGAGGTGGGACCTAGGTATCTGGCTATCTTGATGGGAGCACTGTGGAGAAAGGGCAAGCACAAAAGTCTGATGGAATGGGCTGAGGCAAGAAGGTGAAGGGAACAAGCAGGAGAGGGCCCGTGCAGACACCCCTTGGGTAAGTCCTGCTGGGAAGACAGGATGAGAATCAGGGGCCAGGGCAGGGGTTTGGGGAGGAGAGAAGATGTGTGTAGGGTGTTTGAAGAAGGGAATCACAATAGTATGTTTCTGAGCTGGTGGGAGATGGCCAAGGAGAAAGACAAAGAGCTTTCAGGAAGGAAGCCGGTGGGGGCCACAGCTTCCGAGGAAGACAATGGTTTTCTAGGTTTGACTATGGTTGTGCTACCTCACCTAGGGCTATCCACTTCCCTCTCTGTGTCTCAGTTTCCCTACAATAAAAGAGAAGGATTCCACAGTAGAAAACATTCTTAACACATATCTAATAACATACTCAGTTCCTACAATTCAGTAGGAAAGGCACACAACCCCATAGAAATAATGGCAAAAAACTTGAATAGATACTCTTTAAAAGAGGTAATATATAGATGAAAAAGTGCTCATCTCCATCACTCACCAGAGAAATAAAATAAAAATCACATGTAATTGTTAATTTGAAAATGGCGGACAACATGAAGTACCAGAGACAACATGGAGTAAGAACAGCTCTCAACCACTGTTGGTGGGAGTGCAAATTGGTACCAAGCAGGTTACAAACCTGCTCTCCAGTGTCTTTGAGAGATGAAGCTTGCTTATGGCACAGTAATTCTACTCCCAGGGTTACACCCAACCCAAATATGAACCCAGGTGCACTAAAACATATGCACTAGGATGTTCATAGCAAATCTATCTGTAATGGTTTCAAGTGGAAGCTATCCAAATGCCACCAAGACTAGAATGGATGGATAAAATGATAATATATTCACACAGTGGGTCACTGTATAGCAGTAAATGAACAATGTAAACCACACCTAAGATGAATAAATCTTGCAAACATGATATTGCCTGGAAGAGACCAGATGAAAATGTATTCTATATAATTCCATGTATGTAAGTCTCAACACTAATACACAGTGTTTCAGAAGCCAAAGCTACTCTCAAGAATTTAGTGACAGGAAGGTGGTATGAGGAGGACTCATACAGGTCCTTCGGTGACAGTTTACATGAGCATGCCAATTTCTAATAATATATCAAACAACACATTTGTAAATTATACCCTTTTCTATGTATGCTACATACTTCAATAATTTATTTTTAAGAAGACATGTATGGTATTAACTAGTACTCTTTGAGGGCTTCTGACTTTCAGCTCTGACACTTCAGGCTGGGGTGGGCTTAGGAGGAAGAATCCAGGGGCTAGGACCAGGTTCAGAGAAGACAGAAGGGGACAAACACCACAGGAGAAGACAGGCAGTCTGAGTTCCCACTTACTTGGCAGATGGACTTTCCTGTCATGAGGTCCCCAGCACAAAACATATCCCCGTGTATAGAATATTTGCTGCTGCTGGAGTCTGGCGATTGGAAATACATTTTACAGACCTCACTGTCAATAATGCCAACTTCTCCTTCTTGCAGCTGAAATGGTGCAGCCAGGAAATCTGCAGCAGAGTTTGGGTGGGGGAGAGGACAGATGTGGGGTGGAGCCTGGGAGGAAAGCTAGCTCCCTCTGAAACATGCTGCCAATTCTAGCTGACAGGATTCGGGAAGTCTCTCAGAGGACTTGCAAAGATGAGGGGACAAGATATCCAAGACAGACAAAAGAGCAAATGAGGGGCCTGCAATAGGGGCCAGGAGGGAGGCATATGTGGCTGCAGTGAGGTGGGAGTGGGGGTTGTAAAAGATGAGGCAGGGTCATAGCAGGGTCTAGAGAAAGCAGGGTCTCCTCACCAGGATGTGGATTTCAGATTTCATTCTAAGCACACTGGGAAACCAGCAAAGGGTCTCCTTGTGTTTTGAAAGCAATTAATGTATGCAGAGCTAGAAGTAGAAGCACAGAAGGTGGGAGCTGGGAGTCCAGGCTTGGTTGCACTGATGTGCCCGCTAGATGCCAGGTGGGTTGAGGTAGTATAACCAATAAGACATGGCCCAGCCTCAAGGGGCAACTGGTCTGTGGATGCATCCCATGTGGATTCTATTTCCACACATTGCTCACAGATCTGACTGGTGTTTGCAAGGGGCAGCACAGTGTCACAATGACAGCTCCCTCCTGGGGTGTGCTTGCCATGTGCAGTCCTCACATGTTCTCAGGGGCAGCCCAGGGCCAGCAGCTATAGTCAGGGGAGGGCGTGGAGGAAGGAGAGCTGCAGGCTCCATCTGCTCCTTCCCTCCTGCTCTAGCCTGTGACATCCCCTCATGCCCCAATTCCTTCCCTCTGACTTGTCCTGTAGAATCCTCCTTGCTCTGCTAGTGGTTCTTCTTGAGTGATAGTCCATCCCAGAAGGGTGTCTCTGGAAATGCTGGAGAGTTGGCTGTTCACATGTCTAGAGACTGTGACTGACATTTAGTGGCCAAAAGCACAGAAAAACAAGTCTTCCCCAAATGTCCCCACTGAGACACTCAGCCAGATCCTGGCAGACCTATGACCCTACAAATCATACCAAATTTACATTCCAGTTTCTTCACTCTACATTATATTTTCTAAGTCAAAAGTATTCACCATTGTGTAAAAAGGCCCACCATTTCTCCGGTATCATCCTAAAAATATACAAGCCGAGCAAGCTGGCAAAATGGGAGTTTTACTTGAGTTAATGGATAAGGGGATGTGAGAGTTACAGAGGAAAATATCCTTAAGCCATAAACACCCCAACTTTGCCTCCTGGGCCAGCAAGCAGGCTTGCTTTGATTTCCTTACTGCTGCTCCAAAACCTTCCATGGCAAGGGAAGCCTAAGAGGTGTTTGGTGAATCCTTGGAGGGGTTTGACATGGTCCCAAGCAGAACCTTGGAGTCTGAGTGGAATCCTGAATGGCTTGGAGTCAAAGAGCCCAAGTTCCTGATTCTGAAAGTTAGAGATACTCAGACTTTTCGATCCATGGGCAGAAGAAAACTTGCAACTTGAGATGGATATGGTATCAGGACTGGAAGGGTCCTACAATGGGCATCACGCCTCCCTCCTTCTTGGCCTTTGCCCCCCTGCCTGTCCTACCCCTACTCACCATCCTCAGTGATCATCCCCCAGCCTGTTATCCAGCAGCTGCTGTGAAGGGGTAGCTTCGTGGTTGGCCCTGGGAGGCAGGCAGGGAGAATGTGGGATGTAAAGTTCACAGACAGGTGCAGTTGCAACAGGGCGATGTCACTGCCCATGAAGTAGTGTTTGTTAAATTCATTGTGAACAATGAGTCGATACACAGTCATCTGCTGGCTATGCTCAGTGGGATGCTGGAGCTGATGGTACCCGAGCAGGATCCGGTAGTCAGATGGTTCATGGGACCTGTTGTGAGAAGCTGCATTATCACCTGTCTCCTCTGTGTGCTGCATCCTTGTACCCTCACCTGACTGTCTAACCCCAACTCCCTCAACCCAGACACCACCATTTTTCCAGAGGTAGCTCTCTCCTCCCTAATCATCTTGTCAGCTGGGTTGGATGCCTTGTCTGTAGCCTCAGGCTATCTGTCCTTTGAAAGTGTTTGATGGCTTCCCCCATATGTCCCCAAATCAAAGAAGCAGAAAATCTCAGTGCTGGAAAGAAAGAGCAGAACACATAAAACTATACCTCTTCATTTTAGAGGAAAGAATACTTGGCTCATTCCCAGCTCTGATCAGAACACTTGGAACATCCCATGTCTTGAAGTAGTTCTCAAAGACCCCATTTTCCAACCCATGATCCATTCCCTCTTCCCAGTCTTCACATACACATACTTCTTCAAGCCTGTCCCCATCTGGAGACAGGCATTCAGTGAGTCTGTGTGGAGCAAATAGGGGAACTCATGTAACTGAACTCCTTGTTTCTGGAACATGATCAACTTTCCAACACAAATGGCCTGCTTGTGCTGCTACTTTGCCGGGATTCCACATGTCTATACTCTTCTCCCATAAGGCCTCTTTAGTTCCAAGACCCTGTTCTGATGGGATACATGGCATTTCCCCTGACACTGGCTCAGAATCCTTTCTCTTGCATATTCTGGCCTCTCCATTTTGCATCAAAGTAGTTGGGTTTATGTCTCATTTTCCTAATAGTATGAGAAACTTCAAGGTCTGCATCTCCACATCCTCCACAGGGGGCCTCAAATGGGCCCTGGCACCCATGGGTGCTGAATCAATGAACAGAACCCAAGTGGGGTCTCAAATCTAGTTGATGCCAATAGCTCTGACCTCCTCTGACTTGGAGCGTGATGTTCTCCCCACTCCCTCTGGGCACAGAGTAAGTTCAGGATAAAATTGAGGAGCTGTGCACTGTCCTAACTGTCTGCATCCTGTCTCCCAGGACAGAGACCATTTGCTTCATGCCTCTCTCTGGCCTATAGGGACGATGATGACTACAGGATCTCTAGGCACATAGTTCTACAGCGTGACAGGAATTTCTGGGTACTGGTTAAATAGGCAGTGGATGCCTCCAGAGAGAAATGTGCTAGAATGGTGGGTGGTTAGGACCCAGGGAAGTCTCTGACAGTTGTGCTGATGATGACCTTTGAATGGTCTGACTGGAAGAGTATAGAATAATTGCTCATTTTGTCCAGGGCCTGACTGATGCTCCCTCAGGCCTGGGAAGTGAGGGTTCTGAAACTATTGTTGTGATTTAAAGCCTAAAGCCTGTGCCATATGTTTAGCCAGGGACACTACACATCCACTACCATCTGCATAAGAAGAAAATGAAACACCCTGAGATCTTGTTGGACTGTCTAGAGCTGGGCAAGATTCAGAAACCAGAGTCTACCTTGAGTGAGAACAGGACTTAGAATCCTAAAGTTTAAGGAAGACAAAGAGTGGGCTGGAGGCAGTTCCTTTGGAATTAAAGTCTGTTTTCCAGTGCTGATGATCACAATTGGAGTTAATTTCCATTTAGCTATTTAAAAGTAATGTACATGTAGCTGAGATAACCATGCCATCTAGGTAAGTATTACCAAAGTGTGAGGAGGGGGGCAGATGAGAATATCCCCAGAGGGAGAGATGAGGTAAAGGGCCTTTGTCCTGGGAGATGTGACCTCAGACAGTCAGGAGACTGGACTCAGGTGGTGAGTAGGGATGTCACTCAAAGTAGAGGGGACTGCAGGCTCAAAGGCAGGGACAACAGACTTTCCTTAAGGATAAAGGGTTGAGACACTTTTTGACCCTCTTCTATTCTGCCCATCTTGTGCTCCCTCCCCAGTCCCACCCTGGCAGTTGGGTGCATTGGGAGCACATACTTTTGGAAGCAGTGGGCAGCTGAGATCACCCAGTAGGCATCTATGAGGGCAGCTCCACAGATGTGCTTGCCAAGGTAGAGCAGACTGGCCTGCCATGGCCACCGTTGATCAGGTGCATTCTGTCCACCAAAGATCTTCCCACTTACTGCTGGCTTCCCACACACTGTGGAGACAATCCTACCCGTGAAGCCTCTCTATTATGGATGCCAGCCTCACTGTCTCCAAATGTCAGCATCAACAGGCTCAGGGGCACCATGGACACTTCTCACTTTCCAGCTGGGAAATACAAGGCCCAGGGTGAAGTGACACGGCTCATGTAACAAAGGGCTACCTGGCTGGTGACAGTAGTGCTAAGGAAGAAGTCTCTGAGTCTGCGTAAGAAAAGCGGGGGTGGAGGGCAGTCATCGAAGGGCACAGAAGCAGGCAGCTGCAGGGGTGCACATCTGCACTTACTGGGGTACAGAGGTCCCAGAGGTGGTGCTTCCCCAGGCCCTTCCCCAGACCTTATTTAACTTAACTAGCACACCACTGTTTGAAGGTCTCAAAACAGAGGACTTCTGAGGGATGCTGTTTGCTCCAGGCCACTGACAATTAAGTCAGATCCTTCCCTCCTCAGCCTAATATTCTAGGGAAACTGAGGCCAAATGGAACACATTATGCCTGACAACTCTTCTTCTGAAACACTGCACTCCCATTCTTAAAATGAAGAGATCGTGAAGGCCCACAATGACAGGCTAGTGAAAGACCTCTGCCCTTGAACTGAAGATGCTTGAGACCCTGAGGGAAAAAGCCTGGTCTTCTCAGCCTCGGCCCTCCCTGACCCAAGGAAGGACCCACCAGGGACCCAGAGACTCTAGAGCCCCACTTAGCCAGGTAGAGGTCCTCCTGGCTTGGTGGGGTTTGGGAGGGCCACTTGAGAAGTAGGTTAGCCTGATGCCCTTTGCCTGCTCACTCACCATCTGTGGTGGTTCCCTTGGGCTCAGCATGCAGCAGCAGTGGGCATAGCCAGAACAGGGCTGTGGCCAGCACGCAGGCCCCCTGCCAGCCTGGGCCTGAGCCCTTGGCGTGGGCGCTTGCCATCCCGCCAGTCCACGACTGTCTCCCGGATGTGTGGACCGCATGGCGCGAGGCTGAGGGGGCCGCTGGGAAACCGCCTCGCGCGGTAAGAAGTGCCCCTTTCCCAATCCGCCCTGCGGCCTGCTTGGATAGCCAGAGAAGTCAGTAGACCTCAAGTACCTGGAGCCGGGAGCCCCCGGGCTGATGGGGGAAGCAGAGGGCACATAGGGTGTTCTGCCCAGGGACCCCAGTTTGATGGCAGAGACATCCAGGGCAGTTATGTGTATGCCCAGGAATACGCACTAATGGTCAGAGCCTAAGCGCTTCTATAATGTCACCAAATATTTCCAACTGGCTTTCAAGATCCAATCGCCTCATTTCTGCCCCTCGCCCGTTCACATAATTAAGTCAGACCCACCATGGATAATTCCCTTTTTTAAACTAACTCATGCAAAACAGCATGGCTTAATCATGGGTGGATATTTCATCAGAAGGGCATTATGCAAGGGTATGGGTTGTATAGGAAGTCCAACTTCTGGCTGCTAACCACTCATGTTCTTCCCCAATGAAAAATTATTCACTATCTCCCAATTCTTCTTCTTCTCCTTCTTCTTTCTTCTCCTTCTCCTTCTTCTTCAGCTGCTTCTTCTTCTTCTTCTTCTCCTTCTCCTTCTTCTTCTTCAAGATTTTATTTATTTGACAGAGAGAGAGAGAGAGAGAGAGAGAGCGCACAAGCAGGGGAAGTGGCAAGCAGAGGGAGAGGGAGAAGCAGGATCTCCCCTAAGAAGGGAGTCCCATGCAGGGCTCAATCCCACGACCTGGGGATCAGGGCCTGAGCCAAAGGCAGACACTTAACAATTGAGCCACCCAGGCACTCCCAGTAAAGTCTTCTATATAAACTTTAAGATCATGGCCTGCCAGTGTAGACATCCAATCATCTTGTGATCCCCCAAGACAAGCCTCATACCTAAGTTCCCTTGCAAATTAAACCTGTCATCTACCAATCTGCAGCAACCTGCCTCTTTCTCTAGCCTCTCCTTGCCCTCCGTGTCCAGGGGCCAGTCTGTGAGCCAACCTCATCTCAATGTAAACATTTCATCAGCTCCAAGTCCAAAATCTCATTATTGAAATTCTCTAAGTTAGGTGAGGATGAGGTTCTAAGATTTAACCCATTAAACATAGTTCTTAACCACAGTTCTTCCTCCATTTACAGAACTACCTACTTAACATTCCCAACATAGGTTGGTGAGACAGGTCAGGAAGGGGATAAAAATCACAGGCATTGCCATTCAAAGAGGGAGGAGGAGAGGAGATGGAAAGCAAAAAAGAGTTACGTCTGTCCTACTGGGCAAGGTCTCAAGGCCTTAGGAAAAAATTCTCTGTGACTCTTGACTCTGCCGTTTGAACTCTTGATCATCCTTCCTTTTTTATTTTTTTTTTAATTTTAATACTTGTTTCTTATTCTCTGAACTGTTTTATTTTTCTTTCCCTTTTCCTTACTTTTTCTTGCCCTTTAATTTTTCCTTAAACTTAACAGGAAAAATCTATAAAAAGAACATTTGTAGTGCTTTAGAGATTTACCTGAATGAAATTCTGATTTTTTCTGTGCAAGTCATGCAGTCCTTAATTGATAATTTCATGAATTATAGGTGCAATCTCAATGACTATATTTTAAAGAAGAACTTTAAAATACTGCTCTAAATTCATTTGAAATAATGGAGACTCACTGTAAAAATCACAAAGAAAATAATAATTTTGAACACTTATACCTGTCCTTTTGCATGGGGGAAGGAGCACATAGTGCACAAAATTTGCACCTGAATAGTTCTGTCAGCTTGCTTCCCTCTAGTGTAGAGCTGAGGGTCCAACTCCATTTTGAACTTTCTCTGATCCCTGTCCGTACCAGACCTTCATACTTCTGCTGATCTCAACTCCGGAATTCTGTGCTCCTTGTGTGGATTTCACTAGTTTTCACAGTGCTGGACGGAACCACATCCACACATATTTTTGAGATAATTCCTCCAAATTAGCTTCCTATTGAGAAGTTATGTATATACCCTCCATCCCCACCCAACCCCCGCCACACACACAAAAGTTGAAAACCCTAATATTAGGCAGAGACATAGAAGACAAGCTTGAGAGTTTTGAAGGGAAGCTGGAGGAAGCCAACAGAATGGGGAGGGTGGGGAGGCATAATGATTGGTCCTCAAAGGAGGAATCAGAAGTTGGGGAATAGAGGCATTGCGGAAGCTAGGAATAACAATTGGACACACCAGGCAAGTATGTCTGAGGACAAAGGCAGCCTCCCAAAGAGAAGCCACAGGAAAACTGTTTTCAGGGAATGCAGGAGATAATAGGGACTTTGGAGAGGATGAGGTACAGGAGATTTGCTGTTCACCATCTGGGCTGCTTCTGAAGTGCTCAGGGGGGAGCTTGTCATCTCCACAATTATGTACCTTGGCAGTTTGCAGGTGAGGAAACTGAAAAAGAAATATTACATAGGAAACAGTGACAGGATTCAGCCTCAGGTCTGCTGATGCCCCCTTATGTCCAGCTTCTAGTCAATCAGAGCCCTAATCTTTTCCCCTGCTTGTCCCAACTCCATGCTATTTCCAAGAGAATGCAGAAGATAGGCTTAGGACAGGGCTGCCACCATCGTGAGCTGGGTGGGTCTGGAAAAATGGAGGGTGTGCTGTGAGCAGAGGCAGGTGCAGAGGAGCAAGCACTGTGAGGTCACACCTGGGGGGATGGACTGTCGTAATTCCTACTCAACATGAGGAACCAGCATACCAGAGAGGCAAAATGACAAGCAGGTGGGTCAGTGCCAGAAGTGGGCCCAGCTAGCAGACTCTAGAACCCGTGACCAGAGGCATAGTTCCACACAGCCTCTCTGCAGTCTCCACTCAGAGACAACCTACAAGTGCTGGGATAGGACAGCACCTTCCCTTCTAGCGTTTTCATGCCCAGTCAGGTTTTTCTACGTTCTCTTTCCTCCAGTAGTAAGCTCCTCTTGAGCCTTGCCACAAGGTGGCAGCATTAAACTGTTTGAGATTGCCTTAGCCAGCTTCTATCTCCAGACCTAGGGCATGGCATCCATCCTCTTAGGTACACTGATTTCAGGTAGTTACTCTTTCCACCATTTCTAGCTTTAGTGTACCCATGTCCCTCCAACCTCCCCACCATCTGCACCATCTCCCCACCATCTGCACCATCCCAGACTTTTTAATGGCTCCCCCTGCATCCTTCCCCACCAAGTGGAAACTCACTCTCTCTAGGAATTCCCTAGGCACTAGTCTTAAAAACATTGTCTTCTCTGTTCTGTCCTGTGGGTGTGCTGTCCCCCTTTCCCACCCTTCTCTTGCACTACAAGCTCCCTCAAGGCTGAAGCTGCGTTCTTGTGTGTGTGTGTGTGTGTGTGTGTGTGTGTGTGTGTGTGTGTGACACAGCCTCATTGTGGAGAGAGGATGTGTAGTAGGGCTACTGCCCCTGAGGCTCGTGATGGCCTTTCCCTCCCCAGCCATAGAGGGCAGGGCCAGGAAGAGCCTGATCCACCCACACCCTGAGCACATTTTCCCCTCTCTGTGAAAGAGATCTGTGTGGAAAAAACACCTGGCCTACAATGTATAATATTGAGTAAAAAATGCAATAGCAGAATTAAATCACAGTACAATACCAAACACGAACATCAATACTATATAAGCTTTGGGAACCATATATTGGCAATGAAAGTTTAAATACATGGACAGGAGGAATATAGACCAAATTCAGAGTGGATGCTTCTCCCTGGATAGGTAGGAAAGAGAAAAGGCTGTGTCACACACACAAGAATGAATAGTATACAATATTTTATTTATCTACATATGTAATAATAAAATGATATATAAAATTATTGGAAGCAAATATGGCAAAACATGAACATTTGTTAATTTTGGATAGTAGGTCCAGGAGCATTTGTTAACTCCTTTCTGCATTTTTCAATGTATTTAAAATAGTTCACAATGATAATAAAAGAACAAAGTGTGGTATATTAACCTTCAGAATTAAATAAATGGACAAAATAAATCCCAAGTGTGAACCAAATAGTACAGGAAGCAGCAGGGTGATGTGATGGAGAGGACCTGCATCTACAGAAGACAGGAAGGAGCTGCTTCCAGAGCAGAGGCAGGAACAAGCTGAAGGGACTGGCCATGGAGGAGCGTGCCAGATAAAGAGGACTTAGTGTGAACAGACTGGGCTGAGAGAGCAATGGGTAGTTGCTATGTAGGGAGGAGTGGCCACAGGGCTTCTTCAACTAGAATAGAGTCAGGGTGATTTTCCAGGCTTTATGGAGGGTTTTGGGGTCTTTAACTACAGGCAGAGTTAAAGAGGCTTTTCAAAGGTGTCCCCTGTATGCTAAAATCCAATAAAATAAATTTACTGAAAGCCTCAGTAAGTGCATGGATAAAAAGTGTCTCTGACTACTGAAAGGCTGATGACACCCTAATGTGAGTAGAAGGTGAGTTGTAGGCTGGCCCTGAGGAGCAGGAGGCACTCGGGTTTACATATGTGCAAAGAAGACCAAACACTGTGTTCTTTCTCTCCCAGCTGTCTCACCCAGGCTCCAGGTGTTATCATCCATTTATTTTTATTCCAGGATTTTCCAGGTAGAAGTGCTGAGCCAGCAACACCCTGAAGGGGAAAAGGGGCATGGAGGTAAATAAGCTTTAGCCCTGCACTAGAGGAGTTCAGTGTGGTAGAGAGTCAGGTCAACAACTGAACACAAGAGATGCAGAGAGTAGTAAGGGCTATGGGAGCTATCAGGATTTTAATTTCTCTCTCATCAGTATATATTATTTAATTATTTTAAAAATCTGGGTTTAACCAGTGGCAGATGACATTCTAATATTTTTTGATTATGGATTAAAAATCTACTAATTCTAAAGGAATCAGTATGATGAAGATCTCTAAGACCTCACAGACGGAAAAGTCAACTGAGGACCTTTCTTTGGAGGAGCATTCCTCTTCTACCCATGTGGTACATCACAAAGAGACCTCACTCTGCCTCCAGACCTCTTCCAGCCCATTGTCCATCTGTCCTCACAGAAGGTAAATTTTGTCTTGCTCTGAGGTATAAATTGCCTCTCGCCCCCCCCCCCCCCACCCCGCTCCTGCCACAGCCAACATGACCCAAAGACACTGCTGGGTCCTTCATCCTCCTGGCTCTGCTCAAACTGGATTCCTCACTCTGAACTTCTACCCCACCTCTTCTTTAAGTCCCTGGCTTAAGGACAGGCCATTTAAACCTCAGCCTGGCATGTTCATGATCCCTTTCTGTGACAGGTACTGAGGGTGTGCTGGTGAGCAGGACCCCCCCATGGAGCTGATTCTGATAACAATGTTAGACATGACTCACACAAGGAAACACTAAGACAAATTGTGGTAAATAGTATAAAAGAAATAAAAGTACTATATGCATATAAAGGAGATAGCTGTGGCCCATTCCAAAGGCCAGTAGACGTTTGTCAGAAGAGTTCTTCAAAGTGATAGTTGGCTGATAAGGAAAGAGGGTAGCAAAGTTCCCAGGCAGCAAGGGTCATTTGTTCTTTAAGGAACTGAAAAAAGGCAAGTGAGCTGGACCACAAAGACTGGAGAGAGGGAAGGAGGTACTAGGGATGGGCTGTACTCGGTCTCATGTACCAGGACAAAGATCTCAGTCTTTATCTTCAGAGCAATGAGAAACCAGTGGACGGTTTTATTTAACATAGCAGCAACATGCTGATGAGGTGGCAGTGATCACAATGATGGGGAGAATGGAAAGGAGGAGGAGGAAGATTATGGTGATGTGGTGATGATGATGGTGGCAAAGATGATGCAGGGATGTCAGTGATGAAATAAGGATGAGAGTGATGGGATGGTGACAGTGATGCTGATGTGGTGACAATAATGGTGATGATAAAGATACGAGGATTGAAAATGAATAAACAGGGGCGCCTGGGTGACTCAGTGGGTTAAAGCCTCTGCCTTCAGCTCAGGTCATGATCCCAGCCAGGGTCCTGGGATCGAGCCCCACATCCAGCTCTCTGCTCCACAGGGAGCCTGCTTCCTCCTCTCTCTCTGCCTGCCTCTCTGCCTAGTTGTGATTTCTCTCTGTTAAATAAATAAAAAAAAAAAAAAGAAAATGAATAAACAAACAAACAGAAATCAGAGCCAGGCCTATAAATACAGAGAACAAACTGATGGCTGTAGAGGGAAGAGGGTGAAGGGATGGATGAATGGGTAAAAGGGAGAGGGAGCTACTGGCTTCAGTTATTGGATAAATGAGTCACGAGGCTGAAAGTCACAGCCAGGGAGCACAGTCAATGGTGTTGACAATGCTATGTGGTGACAGATGGCAGCCACACTGCGGGGAGCACTCACTGAATCACTCTGCTGTACGGTGACAGATGGCAGCTACACTGCGGGGAGCACTCACTGAATCACTCTGTTGTACGGTGACAGGTGGCAGCCACACTGCGGGGAGCACTCACTGAATCACTCTGTTGTATGGTGACAGGTGGCAGCCACACTGCGGGGAGCACTCACTGAATCACTCTGCTGTACGGTGACAGGTGGCAGCCACACTGCGGGGAGCACTCACTGAATCACTCTGCTGTACGGTGACAGGTGGCAGCCACACTGCGGGGAGCACTCACTGAATCACTCTGCTGTACGGTGACAGGTGGCAGCCACACTGCGGGGAGCACTCACTGAATCACTCTGCTGTACGGTGACAGGTGGCAGCCACACTGCGGGGAGCACTCACTGAATCACTCTGCTGTACGGTGACAGGTGGCAGCCACACTGCGGGGAGCACTCACTGAATCACTCTGCTGTACGGTGACAGGTGGCAGCCACACTGCGGGGAGCACTCACTGAATCACCATGTTGTACGGGGACAGATGGCAGCCACACTGCGGGGAGCACTCACTGAATCACTATGTTGTACAGCTGAAATTAATGTAACACTGTGTGTTAATTGTACTCAAGAACCAAACAATAAATAAAAAAATTAAAACAAATGTGTGTACTGAAATGCTGACAGATGATGGTGGTGATGAAGAGTCCAGCACCAGAGCCAGCCAGGAAGGCAGTGGCAGGAAGACCATCTGCGACGATGATGAATAGAGGATGGAAACAACAAATGATTTGGAGTCAGACACATCTGTGCTCTACTATTTTCTGGGTGCCTTTGAGAAAATGCCTTGACCTCACATATGCCTTGGTTGACTTGCTGTGTAAAGGATTCCTTTTTTTTTTTTTAAGATTTTATTTATTTGACAGAGAGACAGATCACAAGTAGGCAGAGAGGCAGAGAGAGAGAGAGGGAAGCAGGCTCCCTGCTGAGCAGAAAGCCCGATGCGGGACTTGATCCCAGGACCCTGGGATCATGACCTGAGCCAAAGGCAGAGGCATTAACCCAGTGAGACACCCAGGTGTCCCCTGTGTAAAGGATTCCTAAAGGTGAAATGATGTCTATAAAAGTGCCTGGCACCCAGGAGCTTGACTTTCAGTTTCCTTTGTTTCTCCTTGACACACATGCATGCAGCTAGTGGAGGTTCTCTCCACTGCTTCATTCCTGCAGTTTGGTCAGGTGACATGGCCTATTGCTGAGGAACATTGTGTGGCTGCTAAGAGCCCAAGAGCTCCCGTTAGGGAGAGTCGTCACTCCAACTTGAGAGTCTTGGCTGCTGGCTGCCTGTGGACACTGCTGGGTGAGGGGGCTTCTGCTCAGGGCTACCCACTACCCACTGCCCACTACCCATACCTGTCAGTCTTGCACTTCGCTCTAATACCACAGTGAGTAATTCCTATTCACTACCAAATCTGGGGGACACAGCAGCAGGGCCTTTGCATGTCTTGGGAAAGGTAGCTTCTTCCTGGTCCTGAGCCTTCCCACAATGTGAATATACACAAGGCATTTAACCTCTTTGGGCTCCATTTCCCACCTGAAATCTGTCTTGCTGGATCAAGGAACAACGCGAGATTCCTGTGTCATCATGTGGCAGTGTCCATATGCAGTAGATGCCCACAGTGAAGAGGTGTGCAGTCACTGTTAGCTTCTTTCTCTCTCCCTTGGCGGGGGCGTGGTGGTGGACATAGGGGCCCATCCACTTGGTGGTTTGAATTTGTTGGCCTCGACCTTGTCCATAGTTTCAGTTTATCTCCAGCTTCCTGGAGGGTGCCTTCTGGCTGGTCCCTGGATAGGGACTGTCCTAGCATCCTAAGGCTTTAGATATGTCACACATGGTGAAGACTTTATTTCTAAAGTGACATGTAGATTCATTAACCTGCACTACTCATTTCCCCTATATCAGTATTTGGTTTTCTATAACACCCATAATGTGAAGTCTTCAGTTTCTATACTGCTGAGAAAGCAAAGGGAAGAAAAAGGTGAGTGCCCATGTAGTCAGAGGGTCCTTAGATGAGGGATGCAGAGTTCTGGTGTATTACTTGCCATATCTGGTCCAGGTGGCATTCATATGAAGCTAGGCCTCTTATGGTTCAATGTCTAAAATTTTTGTTTCTCTCTGATCCTAAGAACATTCTGCCTGTGCTCAGGAAGGCATCAGCTCTGTGGTAGCTTCTTCCCAAGGCTCAGCATGGTGTTGGGCTGAGGCCTGGAGAGAGACTGCAGAGGGGTTGGAGGGGTGCGACACAAGCAGCAGGTACTTGGGGCATGGAGCAACTAGTGCACTCTGTCTACAGTGAGGACAAGGTACGTCTGTGGAGCAGAGATGACTCAAGCCTCTGGAGAGTGTGGTAAGGTAAGTACTTACATGTATTGAGCATTTACTCCAGGCTATACATTGCATTAAATATGTTACCACTAGATTTTTGCAACATTTCCATGAGGTACGTATGAGCAGCATTCATATTTCACAGATAAGGAAACAAATGTAGAGAGTTTCCCAAAGTCTCGGAGCCAGAATCTCAAGAGAAGAAAGCATGCTCACCTAAACCAGAGGTTTAGGTGCTCCCTAAATCAGGGAGACACTTCTTAAGAGATCAGTGACCATACATCATGGTAACAGCCTGATCCATTTAGTTGTACACATACACACGTAGCCAGGACAGCTGGCAGATGTGCATGAATGTAGGAACCCCTGTGTGAGCAGAATTTTGCTTTGTTGTTTTATTTTTGTTAAACAGTCATTTCTAAGGCCTGCTCAAGCACAGCATTTCTACAGAGGAGTAGCACCAACAGAACCCCTGCATGGGAGATCCACACCCCGGGAAGGTACAGAACCAACCATCTGTGAGAAAGCCTGCCATTCTTGCCAGGAAGCATGAGGGATCAGCTGGACACAGCAGCCTAGCCAGCCTCTGATCAGCTCATCAGTGAGACCCTTACATGCTCCAGTTAGCCAGCAATGCCTCTCTGAGCCTCGGAGACCTTAGGGTGCCTGTCACCATGCTGTTCTGGTTGTTCCTCACCTCAAGCCCACTACCTATAGCCACCCTTGCTCTGAGCTCCCTGCTGCTAGTAACCATCCTGCAGAGCTAGAGACTCTGGCAAGAGCCCCACTACCTTCTGCTGGCAGATCTGGACTGGCCTACCTTGTCTTCCACACGATCATCTCCTCCAGCAACCTGGGTAGCTGGGCCCTGGGCCACATTGCCCATCTGTTCTCACAGATGCCATCTTCGCTGCCTCTACGAGCATCATCCTATCCTTCGTGGTCACTGTGCTGCACACCTACCTGGCAGCTATTTATCCTCTGCACTACTTCTCCTTCATGTCTTATGAGGCTGCCCAGAAAGTGGTGGCCCTCATCTGGTTGGTGGCTTGCTTCTTCTCCTCACGTCTCGTTTGGCTTAGCAAGAGGCAGAATGCCAGGTTAGAGCAAGAGGCCTCATGCATCCTTCATGGACACTGAACCAGGCCATGACCCCCGGGTCACTGTCACCGACACCTGAATTTTATGCATTCTCTTGCTGTGCACAGCTCTCATCATCTACTGCTTCTGGAGGATCTATGCAGAGACCAGGACTTCAGGCATCTGCATGCAGGGCTATTCCCGGGCCAGGGGTACCATGCTTATCCACACAGTGCTAATCATGCTATATGTTAGCCCAGTTGTGGTGTTTTCCCTGGACATCTTGCTAACCAAGTAACACCACACTGATGTCAGAATTCATATGTGGATCATGGCAGCCAACAGCAACGTGCTTATGATGTTTCCTCATGCCATGCTCTCATATCTGTATGCACTCCATTACTGGCAGCTGCTAGGGCAGTCCTAGCAGTCCGGGGTCACTTCTCATCCAGGAAGCACAGTGATATCTGCAGTATTTCTTAGAGCCACAGACATCACAATCTAGCAGACTGAGGTTAAAAATTATATGTTGGGTGCCTCAGCATCCAATTATTGACAACTCAAAGATATACTTGTGCAACAGGACCTTTTTTTTTTCACATTTTATTTCATTTTATTTTTTTTCAGTGTTCCAGCATTCATTGTTTATGCACCACACCCAGTGCTCCATGCAATACTGCCCTCCATAATACCCACCACCAGGCTTAACCAACATCTCCCCTCCCTCCAAAACCCTCAGTTTGCAACAGGACTTTTAAGATGACCTCAATTGATGGTTTTCAACATTTCAAAAGTTTTTAAGTAGAGGAAGCTCATTCTCACTGAAGTGAAGATTTTCTACTTGAAAATGAAAACAAAGAAGTGATTCGTCAGAGCTCTGATCAAAATGGAGGTAAGACCCTGATCTGTGCTTTTCCAATGGCTTCCACCATATCTTTTACCACCACTGGTAAACCATTGTTCCTGACAAACACACAGAGGCCAAACCATTACTAAAAGTTTGAAACTGGAGAGTAAGCAAGCAGATCTGCTGAAGCTGGGACCATGAGCCTCCATTTTGGCAGCTCCTCAGTATATGGGAGGAAGCAGAACAACCTAAGAACCATCTATAGTGGGGCGTGTCATGAAGACATCTACAAACATGGAACCCCCTTAAGGCACCTGGGTGGCTTAGTCAGTTGGGCATCTGCCTTTGGGCTCAGGTCATGGTCCCAGGGTCCTTGGTTGGAGTTGCCACGAAGGGCTCCCTGCTCAGCTGGGAATCTGCTTCTCCTTCTCCCTGCTTGTGTTGTCTGTCACAATCTCTGCTTCTCTCTCTCTCTCTCTCTCTCTCTCAAATAAATAAATAAAACATTTAAAATAAATAAGTAAATAAATAAATAAATAAAAATAAAGCTGGAACCCCAAAATATTACAGCCTCCGAGCAAAGATAAATGACAACTAATAGAATAGTAAGGGAACTTTCCTGCCTTGATATTGGTGTTGTGCAGAAGAGGAAGAAAATGCCTCAATAACTCTTAGGTGGAAGCCACCCTTCAAACAGGATTAGAACTAGTTTTTAAACTATATTTTGTGGTTAATAAACTTCGTTCTGTTGTTGGTGTGGCTCTGTAGGAGGATTAGGATTTTGGCTCAGGCTTCAAAGAATTTCATAGTAAAAGAACCTCAAAGAAAATGAATTACACATAGTCAAAATTCATAAAACCACTCAAAAGAATAAGGTACCATAAATGAGAGTGAGAAGAGAAAACAAGAGAGCAGTAGTATACTCCATCCAGTTCCTTAAACTGTCAGACACTTGGCTAATACAAAAATGTTCAGTACATTTTTTTTAAAGATTTTATTTATTTATATGGCAGACAGAAATCACAAGCAGGCAGAGAGACAGAGAGAGAGGAGGAAGCAAGCTCCCCACTGAGCAGAGAGCCCGATGCGGGGCTCGATCCCAGGATGCTGGAATCATGACCTGGGCTGAAGGCAGCAGCTTTAAACCACTGAGCCACCCATGCGCCCTTGTTCAGTACATTTTAAGTCATGAAAAATGACACAGAAATATGAATGAGGAGCAACACAGTTTTAAAATAATGAAGCAAATTAGGAAAAGAATTAAATAAAATTTCTAGAAATAGAAAGATGTATAATAATTAAAATAATAAAAGATGTGGTATATTTAATATGGATTAAAAGGTATATCAGAGGGGCACCTGTGTGGCTTAGTCAGTTAAACATCTGCCTTCGGCTCAGTTCCTGGGATTGAGCTCCACATTGGGCTTCCTGCTCGGTGGGAGCCTGCTTCTCCCTCTTTTCCCCACTTGTGCTCTTTCCTGCTATCTCTATCACTATCTGTCTTTCTCTCTCTCAAATAAATAAATTCCCTTTCAGAAAAGTATTTTAGACACAACTGAAGAGGGATTTTGTAAACTAGAAGGTGGGTTTAAATAAATTACCTTAAATTCAGCCTAAAAGGACAAAGAGGTGAAAAATATAAGCAAAATTAGAGATTTTGAATTTAGAAAAGACTGACATCTAATTTGAGAATACAATAGAGACAATGTAGACAGGGAAATACTTAAAGAGATAACAGCTGATAATTTTTCAGATTTATTGAAAGATATCAAACCTTAGATTCAAGAACTCTAACCAGTTACAAGTAAGATGAATGACAAATAATCCACTGCAAGTGAATGTGAAACTGCTGGAAACTGAATACAAAGACAAGTTATTTAAAGCAGTCAAAGAGACAGAAGAATAACAATTTAACTGAGGGCTGACTTCTAAAAAAAAAAAAGACACAAGTCTAATGTAACTGAAATAATATTGTTAACGTGATGAGAAAAAATAACTGTTGACCTGGAAC
Source organism: Meles meles (assembly GCF_922984935.1). NCBI lineage: Eukaryota > Metazoa > Chordata > Mammalia > Carnivora > Mustelidae > Meles > Meles meles. The sequence goes on along the minus strand of NC_060074.1, from coordinate 115,714,190 downwards.
TCTACCTAGGGGAAAATAATCTTTTCAGAAAGCAAAATAAAAACTGTTATAGAACACAGAACTGAAAACACAAGAGTCCTAACAATACACATTAAAGAAATTTTAAAGGATATATGTCTGGCAGAAGGATAGTTATTCCAGATGGAAGATTTGAAGTGCATGAAAAAAAATGGTAAGAAATAATTATTAAAAACTATGTGCATAGGAGTTAATATGGCAGAATAGTAGAGGACCCTGACTTTGCTTCAAATACAGCTAGATCAGCATTCAACTATTTTGAATCCTAGGAAGAGGATCTGAGGATTAAGGAAACAATCTGCATAGTTGGAGGGAGAAAAAGTGACAGATGTGAGATTCCAATCCATGGATTGGGGGAGAGGAAAGCAGAGGGACACAAAGGGGATGAAACTCTTTTCATTGAACAAAGTCAGGGAAGGGAAGAAAGCGGGAGAGAGCCCAGCAGTTAGGGACAGCACAATTAGCCACAATAAAGGGTTACCCTGGGTTGCCTAAGGAGAAATAACTCCCCTACCCAGAGGGCATTTAGAAGAGTGTGTTTAGCCTCACCAAGGACAAAAGGCCAGCTGGGAGCCATTGAGTGGTGCTTAACAGCAGGGTCACACACGTGTGACTTCAAACCTCTGTGGCAAAAAAACCTCTGAACAACTTCTCAGTGAGAGCTGCAATAGACTTAAACCTCTGTGTGCAAAAAAAAAAAAAAAAAAAAAAAAAAAAAAAAAGAATCTGGAATGCAGATTTTAAACTTAAAGTGGTAAGGTTAACATGAAAGACCAACAGATACAACCCCAAGCATCCATCTGGTGTTTAACTAAATCTTATAAATTTAGTTGAAGAGAAAAAGAAAAGAAAAAAAACCTCTGTGTGCATTGTTGGCTACTTGAACATAATAATAAACAATTAAAATAGAAAGAAAATTTAAAAATAAAACAAACAAAAAACCCTCTGTATGCAGGATGAGCAGCTGCTTTTCTGTGACAGTACTGAGCAGAAAACAGACAGAGGAGCAAATTACAGATAACCTGGCTGTTACTTTTTGCTGTCTGCTGTAATAGATTCAAGCCTCTGCAATGGCTTTCCTGGTGCAGAACGAGTAGGGGATTGAATCTGGTGCAGACTGTCAATAACCTGGTTCCAGCTTTTTGCTGAGCATTGCAATGAATTCTAGATTCTGAGTGTGCACTGCGTGATTGATTTTTTTGTGTGGGATGGTGCTGGGCATGCCTCTAGCCTCTCTTCTGGGGGATGGGAGTGGGTCTGCACCTTGCCAGGCCCTTTAAAACTTGGGAGTTTTGAATCTTAGCCACTAGCCAGAGATAAAATACAGGAGATCTATGGTTCTGGGTTTACTGATGGCCTGGGCACAAGATAAAGGGCAGGGAACTGAGAAAAGCATGGGACACCGGAGATTGTTTGCTTTTCAAAGAGGACCTCTAGAACAGTCGGTGGCTCGGTGGCTTGGAGGTCCACATCCCAGGAACAAGAGGGAGAGATGATGCCATATCTTTCTCCTGCTCCACCACACCCTTGCACCCACCAACACAATTAGACTTCAGAGAGAAACACAGCACCTCCAGTGGAGGCTGGAGTTCTCTACACTACACCCCCCAGCCCTGCCTCCTGCGCCTGGCTGGGGCATCTTCACACAGGCAAGTCAGCTTGTAAACCAGACCATCAGACCTCTCCCTCAGAAGAGGAACACAGGCCCCCGCATCTACTGAGTCTACTGATAAAAGAAAGCTCCAAAACATCAGCTTCCGGTGGAAGTAGGACCAGGCTTTCTTTTTGTTGTTGTTGTTGTTGTTGTTTGTTGTCATTGTTATTGTTGCTGTTTTTGCTGGGTTTTTTCCTTTTCTTTTTTTTTCCCTCCTTTCATTAAGGGCACAATGACTAGATAGAGAAATTCAGCCCAAAAGAAAGAATAGGAGATAATTCTCACTATCAGGCATTTAAGCAATATGGATATAAGTAAAATGTCTGAACTAGAATTTTTAAAAATGATTATAAAGATGCTAGCTGGGCTTGAAAAAAGCATAGAGGACACTAGAGAATGCCTTACTGTAGAAATAAAAGAATAAAATCTAACCAGTCCAAATATAAAGGTGTTATTACTGAGATGCAGTAACAAATAGGAACTTTAACAGAGAAGAAAAGTGAGGCAGAAGAGAGGGTCATTGATATAGAAGACAAAATAATGGAAAGTAAGGAAGCTGGAAAAAAATAGAGAAAGACAACTACTGGATCATGAAGGGAGACTTCAAGATTTCAGCAATTCCATAAAGTGAAATAATATCTGGATGATGGGGCCCTAGAGATAAAAGGCAGGAAAGAGGGACAGAAGTTTTATTTGAACAAATTATAGTGAGAATTTCCCTAATCTGGGGAAGAAAACAAGCATTCAAGTCAAGCAGGCACAGAAGACTCCCTTAAAATCAATAAAAATATGTCAACACCCTGACATATAATAGTGAAACTGGGAAATTTCAAAGATAAAGAGAAAAATCCTGAAAGCCTCTGGGGACTACAAGGATAGAAATGTAAGGCTGGAAATAGACCTGCCCACAGAGACCTGGCAGGCCAGAAGAGACAGGTATCATATATTCAGTGTGCTAAATGGGAAAAATATGCAGTCAAGAATACCTTTTCCATCAGAGCTGTCATTCAGAATAAAAGGGGTTATAAAGACTTTCTAGGACAAACAAAAACTAAAGGACATTGTGAATACTAAAAGAGCCCTGCAAGAAATATTAAAGGGGATTCTCTGAATGAAGAGAAAGCCCAAAAGTAAAAAAGACCATAAAGGAACAGAGGAATCTACAGAAACAGAGACTTTACAGGTAATACAATGGCACTAAATTCAAATCTTTCAATAACTACTCTGGATGTAAATAGAATAAGCCCTCCAATGAAAAGACACATGGTATAAGATTGAATTAAAAAAAATACCCATCAATGTGTTGTCTACAAGAGACTCATTTTATACCCATAGACACCTCCAGATTGAAAGAGAAGGGTAGATAATTACTTATGGCAATGGACATCAAAAGAAAGCTGGAGTAGCCATCCTTATATCAGACAAACTAGATTTTAAATCAAAGACTGTAATAAGAGATGAAGAAGGACACTATGTCATAATAAAACTATCTGACAAGAAGATCCAACAATTGTTAATATTCATGCCCCTAGCTTGGGAGCAGTCAATTATATAAACTAATTCATAACAACATTAAAGAAACACATTAATACAATTGCTGGGTCATAGGGTAGTTCTATTTTCAACATTTTGAGGAAACTCCATGCTGTTTTCCGGAGTGGTTGCACCAGCTTGTATTCCCACCAACAGTGTAGGAGGGTTCCCCTTTCTCCGCATCCTCGCCAGCGTCTGTCATTTCCTGACTTGTTAATTTTAGCCATTCTGACTGGTGTGAGGTGGTATCTCATTGTGATTTTGATTTGTATTTCCTTGATGCCGAGTGATGTGGAGCACTTTTTCATGTGTCTGTTGGCCATCTGGATGTCTTCTTTGCATAAATGTCTGTTCATGTCCTCTGCCCATTTCTTGATTGGATTGTTTGTTCTTTGGGTGTTGAGTTTGCTAAGTTCCTTATAAATTTTGGATACTAGCCCTTTATCTGGGTATTTACCCTAAAGATACAAACGCAGTGATCTGAAGGGGCACATGTACCCGAATGTTTATAGCAGCAATGTCTACAATAGCCAAACTATGGAAAGAACCTAGATGTCCATCAACCGATGAATGGATAAAGAAGATGTGGTATATATACACAATGGAATACTATGCAGCCATCAAAAGAAATGAAATGTTGCCATTTGCGACGACATGGATGGAACTAGAGGGTATCATGCTTAGTGAAATAAGTCAATCGGAGAAAGACAACTATCATATGATCTCCCTGATATGAGGACATGGAGACGAAACATGGGGGGTTAGGGGGATAGGAGAAGAATAAATGAAACAAGATGGGATTGGGAGAGAGACAAACCATAAATGACTCTTAATCTCACAAAACAAACTGGGGGTTGCTGGGGGGAGGTGGGGTTGGGAGAGGGGGAGGGGGTTATGGATATTGGGGAGGGTATGTGCTATCGTGAGTGCTGTGAAGTGTATAAACCTGGCGATTCACAGACCTGTACCCCTGGGGATAAAAATACATTATATGTTTATAAAAAAAAATTGGAAGGGGAGGCGAACCATAAGAGACTATGGACTCTGAAAAACAACCTGAGGGTTTTGAAGGGTTGGGGGTGGGAGTTTGGGGGAACAGGTGGTGGGTAATAGGGAGGGCACGTATTGCATGGAGCACTGGGTGTTGTGCAAAAACAATGAATACTGTTTATGCTGAAAAAAATAAATTAATTAAAAAAAAAGAAAGACATTAATGATAATACAATAATACTAGGGGACTTTACCATCCCTCTCGCAGCAATGGACAGATCATATAGGCAGAAGATCAACAAGAAAACAAGGGCTTTGAAGACACACTGGACAGCTGGACTTCAGACAATTTCATCCCAAAGCAAGAGAATACACATTCTTCTTGAGTACACATGGAACATTCTCCAGAAGGGATCACATCACATTTCAGACCACAATGCTTTAAAACTTGAATTGAACCACAAAAGAAAATTTGGAGGGGACACAAATATGTGGAAGCTAAAGAACATCCTACTAAATTGTAAATAGGTCAACAGAAAATTAAAGAACAGTTTTAAAAATACGTGGAAGCATATGAAAATGAAAACATGACAGTTCACAACCTTTGGGATACAGCAAAGATGGCTCTTAAAGGGAAGTATATAGCAATACACACATTTCTTGAGAACAAGAAAAGTTCTCAAATACACAATCTATCCTTACACCTAAAGAAGGTAAAAAAAGAACAGCAAATAAAATATAAATCTAGCAAGAGAAGAGAAATAATAAAGATTAGAGCAGAAATGAATGATATAGAAATAAAACAAACAAACAGTAGAACCAATGAATGAAGCTAGGAGCTAGTTCTAGAAAAACTACTGGGACTGACAAACCCCTAGCCAGAATTATCAAAAAGAAAAGAGAAAGTATCAAAATAAATAAAATCATAAACGAAAGAGGAGAGATCACAATCAACAACAAAGAAATATAAAGAATTTTAAGAGAATATTAGGAGCAATTACGTGTCAAGAAATTAGACAATCTGGAAGAAATGGATGCATTCCTAGAAAGCTATAAACTACCAAAACTGAAACAGTTTTGCTTCATAACCAGCAAACAGATTGAACCAGTAATCAAAAATCTCCCAACAAACAAGACTGCATAGGCAGTGGCCCTCTCATCAGAATTCCACCAAACATTTAAAGAAGAATTAATAATTATTCTTCTGAAGCTGTTGCAAAAAAAAGAAAAAAAAAGAAATGGAAGGAAAACTTTGAAACTCATTCTATGAGGCCAGCATTACCTTGATCCCCAAATTAGAGAAAGACTCCACCAAAAAGGAGAATAGCCCCAAAAGATCAATATCTCTGATGAACATGGATGCAAAAATTCTCACCAAAATACTAGCCAATAAGATCCAACAGTGCATTAAAAGGATTATTCACTATGACCAAGTGGGATTTATTCCTAGGCTGCAAGTGTGATTCAACATCCGCAAATCAGTCAGTGTGATACAAACATTAATAAAACAAAGAATAAGAACCATATGATACAGATCAATAGATGCAGAAAAAGAATTTGACAAAGTGCAATGTCCTTTTTTGATCAAAACTCTTTACAGTGTAGGGATAGAGGGTACACACCTTTAAAAACCTTCTATACAAAGCCCACAGCAAATATTTTTCTCAATGGGGAAAAACTGAGAGCTTTTTCCCTAAAGTCAGGAACACAGCGGGGATGTCCACTATCATCACTGCTATTCAACAGAGTTCTAGAAGTCCCTCAGCAATCAGACAACAAAAAGAAATAAAATGCATCTGATTCAGCAAAGAAGTCAAACTCTCACTCTTTGCAGATGATATGATACTTTATGTGGAAAACCCAAAGGACTCAACCCCTAAACTGCTAGAACTCATAGAAGGAATTCAGTTAAGTGTCAGGATATAAAAGCAATGCACAGAAATCATTTGCATTTTTATACACCAAAAGCAAAACAGAAGAAAGAAAAATGAAGGAGTTGGTCCCATTTACAATTGCACACAAAACCATGAGATACCGCGGAATAAATTTAACCAAAGAAAACTATAGAATACTCATGAAAGAAATTGAGGAAGACACAAAGAAATAGAGATACCTCAGAATAAATTTAACCAAAGAAAACTATAGAATACTCATGAAAAAAATTGAGGAAGACACAAAGAAATAGAAAAATATTTCATCCTCATGGATTGGAAGAATAAATATTGTGAAAATGTCTATAATTCCCAGGGCAATCTACATATTTAATGCAATCTCTACCAAAATACCATCAACTTTTTTCAAGGAAATGGAACAAATAATCCTAAAATTTATATGGAGCTAGAAAAGACCACAAATAGCCAGAGGAATGTTGAAAAAGAAAACCAAAGCATCACAATTCCAGACTTCAAGCTCTATTACAAAGCTGTAATCATCAAGACAGTATGGTACTGGCACAAAAACAGATACATAGACCAATGGAACAGAATAGAGAGCCCAGAAATGGACCCTCGACTTTATGGCCAACTAATCTTCAACACAGCAGGAAAGGATGTCCAGTGGAAAAAGACTGTCTTTTCAACAAATAGTGTTGGGAAAATTGGACAGCCATATGCAGAAGCATAAAACTAGACCATTTCCTCACACCAAACACAAAAATAGAATCAAAATGGATGAAAGACCTCCTGAGACAGGAATCCCTCAAAATCCTTGAGGAGAACACAGACAGCAACCTCTTTGACTTTAGCCACAGCAACTTCTTCCTAGAAACATCACCAAAGGCAAGAAAAGCAAGGGCAAACTTTTGGGATGAACTTTTAGGATTTCATCAAGATCAAAAGCTTTTTCACAGCAAAGGAAACAGTCAACAAAATGAAAAGACAACCAACAGAATGGGAGAAGATATTCGCAAATGACATATCAGATAAAGGGCTAGTATCCAAAATCTATAAAGAACTTATCAAATTCAACACCCAAAGAACCAATAATCCAATCAAGAAATGGACAGAGGACATAAATATTTCTGCAAAGAAGACATGCAGATGTCCAACAGACACGTGAAAAAGTGCTCCACATCACAGAAATACAAATCAAAGCCACAGTGAGATATCACCTCATGCCAGTCAGAACGGCTAAAATTAACAAGTCTGGAAATGACGGGTGTTGGCGAGGATGCAGAGAAAGTGAAATTCTTCCTACACTGTTGGTGGGAATGCAAGCTGGTGCAGCCACTCTGGAAAACAGCATGGAGGATCCTCTAAAAGTTGAAAATGAGCTACCCTATGACCCAGCAATTGCACTACTGGGTATTTACCCCTAAGATACAAATGTAGTGATCCAAAGGGGCATGTGCACCCCAGTGTTTATGGCAGCAATGTCTACTATAGCCAAACTATGGAAAGAGCCTAGATGTACATCCACAGATGAATGGGTAAGGAAAACATGGCATGTATATATATATACATATATATATGGAACTTTACACAGCCATCAAAAAAACTCCAGAAATTTTGCCATTTGCAATGACATGCATGGAAGTAGAGGCTATTATCTAGCCTCTAGGCTATTAACTAGAGGCTAAGCAAAATAAGTCAATCAGAGAAAGACAATTATCATATGATCTCACTGATACAAGAAATTTGAGAAACAAGACAGAGGATCATAGGGAAAGGGAGGGAAAAATGAAACAAGATGAAACCAGAGAGGGAGACAAACCATAAAAGACTCTTAATCTCAGGAAACAAACTGAGGGTTGCTGGAGGAGATGGGGGTAGAAGAGATGGGTGGCTGGGTGATGGACATTAGGGAGGGTATGTGCTATGGCGAGTGCTGTGAGTTGTGTAAGACTGATGAACCACAGACCTGTACCCCTTAAAGAAATAATACATTATATTTTAATTAAAAAAAAAGACACAAAAGCCTTCAGAGCACCAGATGACTCAGTTGGTTAAGTGTGTTACTCTTGATTTTGGCTTGGGTCCTGATCTCAGGGTCATGGGATCAAGCTTCGTATCGGCTCCACGCTCAGCTCAGGGTCTGCTGAAGATTCTCTACCTCTTTCTTCCTCTGCCCTACCCCCTCTAAAATAAAGAAATCTTTAAAAAATTAAATTTTTTAAAAGTTCCAAAAGGCTTAGAGTGATATTATCCCCTAACTCCCTCCCCAAATCCTGTGTCCTTGGCCTCCATCCAGACACAAGGCTATGTGCATATTTGCCCAGATTTCACTCCACAGTGACACACAGCACTCTCTCCTCATCTCACATTTTTCACTTTGGAAATCAAAGCACATGAGCAGTTAGAGAGCTTCCTTTTACTTTTAGTTATAGTCTCTACCTGAATATATCAGAATATAATTAATTGGTGACTTATTGGTAAACAGTGAAGTGTTCAAGGATATTGCAACTGCCAACAGTATAGCAGTGCACATCCTGGGACAAATGTAACTCCCATGGCTGATTGTATGGTTGTAAGATAATTTATGTGCACGTTCCACCTTGACAGTTATAACCAGAGTGCCTTACATAGATACTGGATCAATTCCATACTCCCTTCACCAATGTATGAAAATTCCCATCACTCCACAAGCTTGCCAACAGGGACTATGCTCCTTGTCCATATAGTAGTTGGAAATGGTAATTCATTGGAATTTTAACTGAGGAGGAGTGAGGTTGAACTTTTATCACTGGTGGTGGTTTAAGAACTATTTGCTTTGCTTTCCTGCAAAGCTTTTTTCTGTGTCCTTATGGCCTTGCCACTTTTCTTTGGGTTATTGTAGGAACACTTCTAGTAAGGACATGAATACTTTTATGTAAATATCTAAGTTGGTGTTTTCCTCTTGACATTGTTTATTTCTAGTTTTCAATATAGAACATTTTAAACTGTCTCATATTTGGATCTATCACTTTTCATTTATGGTTTTGTGGTATTCATGCTTAGAAAAGCTTTCCTTAAAATAAGTTTACAAAAAAATTACCCCTCAAGTTTTTTCTAGTTATCTTTATGGTTTTATATTTTATTTTTAAAGTTTCAGCTTGTCCAAAGCTTACTTTAGTAGGAAACAGATAAATTCTCCTTTCCCCCAGACATCTGTACAGTTGTGCCAACTCACTTCTTAAAGAGTCCTATTTTTCTCACTGATTTGCATGGCTTTCCTCATCCAATATCAGCTTCCCATTTAAACCAAATTCTGTCTCTGGAATCCAGCTAAATAAGAAACATCTCTCCTGACTGACTCTACCACCAAACTTGGCACAAACATAACCCAGAGGCTTCTGGGTAAACAATAAAGAGTGATTTACTTTACTCTAGGAGGTAAAACCATGCTTCCCACTTGGTCAGGACTGCATTCCCTCTAGGACCTGTCAGGGTTCAGAGGGGAGGCAGATGACTTGTCAGAAACATATGGGTGCTCCTGACTACACCCACCTGACAAACACCTCGGAGGCCAGCGGCTGGAACTCAACATGTTCTGTAGTGGAAAGGGCAGAGCTTTCAGCCCCTGTCTACCATAATAACCACTGTGTTCCAGTTCTGGCAGGACAAGCTGGCCTCTCTGACTCATCCCTCAGCTGGACCTTATGACCCTAGCAAATACAAACTCAGTTAAAGTTTAAACCGGCCAACCACAGCAGCCTCACTGTTTCATCCCAAAGAGGCTCGGCCCTACTAGTCACAGCTGGAATGTCTGTTGAGTGTTGACACGTGCTCAGCCCTGTGTCAGCTCCTTGTACATCGTATGCCAGTTGGTCACCTGCCTGAGACTTATTCATGCTGTTACTTGCTCTGGAGTTTTACAAACCATAGGACTCAGTGACAGGTGGGAGAAATGGTGGATGGCAGGACCCATACAGTAGAAGTGAGGGGCTACCAACCCACACAGGCACTCCCTGCAAATCTGACTTGGCATCACATCAGAAGCCCAGACAGCATCACTCCTGCAAAGACCATGCTGTCTTCGCTCCCTAGCATTCCCTTCTACTGTCCCCTCCACTAGTCCCCTCCCTTCCCTCCTGGCCAGCTTCTGCTCATCCTCTAACTTAGTGTAAGTGTAAAGCAGTCCTGACCCTCCAGACTACCTTGATTTGTGCCCCTGCAGCCCAGATGGCTCTCTCTATTCCAGTTACAGTTACTTTGCATCATCATCAGCTGATGGTGATGAGGGTGGTGTCTTGGTGTGACCACCACTGTGACCACCATTGGGTGGACACAGTGGCTCCATGTACTCAACAGACTGCAGTGAGGGAGTGCTCATGTGATCAGATGAACATTATGGAACATTATGGAAACATCACATCCTAGGTATATCTCAAATTGGAAAATAAACGAGTTAATCCCATATGAAGGAATCACAGGGCATGTCAATAGGTTCTAGAAGGAGCAGTAACCATTCTCAGTTCTAGGAAACTGCCCCACATAGGTCACCCTCCTCTCAGCTTCACATTGGCCTCACTATTCCAAGGCTTGTGACAATACTGTAGGTTTTTCGAAGTGTCAGCATAAAAAGTAATATGAGCTATTGAAGAATGATACAAGTTTTGATACTTGAAAGAATGACAAGAGCACATAGATGTGATCTTCTCACTTATGCACACAACTTAGATTGTGATTCAGAACAATAGCCTGTGTCTTTGACAGAAGACCAGAGACTAGAGACTTTGTAAGTTCTCCATGGTTCAACTTTCATTACAGCCCCCATCTTCAGACTTGCCACTTTTCTCACAGTGAGCAGCAACTCACTGTGGGCTTAACTTGGGCAAGCCACAGGTTCTGGGTGGGAGGGAGATGGCATTTTCCTTAAAACTGGGTTTAGAGGGGACCCAGTGGCAGAGAACAGCACGGGCTTTGAGGCAAAGAGGGACAAGACCAGGGTGTGAAACAAAGGGAGACATTTGTGTTAATAAAGAGAGAAATCAAATTTTTCATTGTAAGAGAATAAAGATGTAAATATAAAATAAAGTAAAAAAAAAAAAAAGTAACCCTGCAATGTGAAAATGGAATTTAAAATATTAATACAGGGGCACATGGGTGGCTCAGTTGGTTAGGCATCAGACTCCTGCTTTTGGCTCAGGTCATGATCTCAGTGTCATGAGATCGAGCCCCATGTAAGGCTCCACATTCAGCACAGAGCCTTCTTGAGATTCTCTCCCTCCCTCCCCCTCCACTGCTCCCCCCATTTATGTTTGCTCTCTTGCTCTCTCTCAAATAAATAAGTAAATAAATAAAATATTTAAAAAAATAATATATTAAGGCCTGGTCAAGATGGCAGGGAAGTAGGAGGAGACACCGTTTCAACCTATACCCTAAAGTGAGCTGATTACCTACCAAAGAACTCTGATCACCCATGAAATCAGCCTGAGATCAGAATTATACACGTCTGGATCTCTACAGGAGCAGAAGACGCCAGTGGGCAGGTAAAGCAGAGTAGGAACATCGGACTGATACCGGAAGATAAACAAAAGGGGGAGGGAGCAACCAGAGGTGACCAATTGGAATGTAATACCCCAATACGAGAGTGCTCTGCGTCTGGGGACCAGCATTAACTTGGAGTCTGGTTGAAAGCACTCAAAAAAAAAAAAAAGAGCAAAGGATCATGGGGGGAAATAGTTGGAATCGGGGTGGTTAGGGACAGGGACCTAAGTCCCCAAACCCAGGACAGCCTCCACTGGCGAGGAGACAGAGACAGCACAGTGGAGAAATCAGGTCTTGGTCCCAGAGCCACCAGCGCACCTGAGCCACCAGCGCACCCGAGAATGAGTGGGGTCTGGCTCCTGTGAGGGGCTGGGAGCCTGGCCAGATGGCAAACCTGAAACCCGCGTGTCCCACACCCTCCCCTGGGAGAGGTGCTCATAGGTGCTAGCCTGGAGCTCTGGCATCTGGAAAAACCAGACATTCCCAGCCTGGGACAGTGGGAAAATCTCAGTGTGCGATCTCTGCTTGGAACCTCTCTGGAGGTCTGGAGCTTCCCAGACAGCCACCGCTGCCCTGGTATTGGGTACAACGAGGAGATCCTGCATCCCCAGGGACCGTGACTCAGAACCTACTCTGCCAGCAGCTCTGCAGAGCATTCTGAGGCTTCTCTCTGAGAGGGAGGTCGGGGTGCAGTCTGCTCTCCTCTAAACCTCCAAAAACCATCAAAAGCTGTCAAGGCAAAAGAAAACAGATGAAAGAACATTAAGACCCCCAGAGAACAAAGGCCTGAAAAAAAGTTTCCTCAGAGCCCACCCCCTTGAGGGGACTGGGAGGACCTAACTCAGGGAACATCATTGTCTGAAAACCCACGTGGCAGGCCCCTCCCCCAGAAAACCAACCAGGAAGGAAGAAAAAAAAAAAAAAAGACTAAAAGAGAACAACCACCACTAATTCATAAATACAACTTTTATTTTTAACTCTCTACCAATATTCTGGTTCTTTTTTTTTATACATACAGATAATTTTTTAACCTATTTACCATCAAACTGAGATGTCCAGTATATCAAATTCCTTAATAACCTTCTAACCGGAACTTTTTGATACATACACCCGTTTTTCTTTTGCTTTTCTATTATTTTAATTTTTTTTAAATTTTAACTTAGTTTAGTCTAGTTTATTCTTTTTTAATTTTTATTTTCTACTATACATACAGAGTTAAACTTCAAGGTAATCCTCTTTCCCCAATCAATGCTACCCCTATAGGCAAACCAATTTTTAATCCCCCTGTAACTTAGGAAAGTTGAGTCCCTTAACAAAAACATCAAGATACATCCCGGAAGAATCAAAATAAACTTCCTCGCCCACACTGAGAATTTATAACCAGTCTCCCAATTTTTCCTCCTGCCAGTGTTTCTGTGAATTTGTGTTTGTCCTGATAATAGATAAATCTTATACTTGGGGTTCTTTCTGATGAGGTTCTTCCCTTTTTTTGCATATATATATATATATATATATATATATATATATATATATATATACTTTTTTTTCTCTTGTCATATACTTTTATCAGTCTTTTTGTTTGTCTGTTTTTGTTTGTATACTTCATAAATCTTACCTTGGGGCCCATTTGGGCTGAGCCTTCTCTTTTATCTGCCCTTTTTCTCCTGTCTCTCTCTCTCTCTCTTTTTTTCCCTTTTTCCTTTTCCTTTTTATTTTTTCTCTTTCTTCTTCTCTATTTCTTTTTCTATTCTTTTTTCTCTCATTTGGGTGGGGAATCCTGGTTGCACAGAAGCATTCCAGGGTGCACATTGACTGCACCACAATCAATAAATCCAGCTGCATCCATTCAGTCATCTCTTACAAAAATGACTAGGAAGAGGAATACCCAACAGAAGAAAAATACAGAGGACGGGCCTTCTGCAACAGAGCTAATGGCTATCGACATAGACAATATGTCAGAAAAGGAATTCAGGCTAACAATTATCCCAGCAATAGCTATGTTGGAGAAAGCCATGGATGAGCAAACAGAATTGATTAGGGCAGAACTGAAAGCCACCAGGGATGATGTTCACAATGTTAGGGCAGAACTGAAAGCCACCAGGGATGATGTTCAAAATGCTCTAAATGAGTTCCAATCCAATCTAAATTCTCTAAAAGCTAGGGTAACTGAGACAGAAGGTAGAATTAGTGATCTGGAGGACAAACAGATAGAGAGAAAGGATCAGGAGGAAGCCTGGAACAAACAGCTCAGAAGCCACGAAAACAGAGCCAGGGAAATAAACGATGCCATGAAACGTTCCAACGTCAGAATTATTGGAATCCCTGAAGGGGAGGAAAAAGAAAGAAGTCTAGAAGATATAATGGAAGAAGTTGTCTATGAAAATTTTCCCAATCTCACGAATGGAAACAATGTTCATGTACTAGAGGCAGAGAGGTCTCCTCCCAAGATTTTAGATTCTCGAAAGTCCTCATGACACCTTATAGTTAGAATGAGGAATTATGTTTCATGACAGACCCTCTTAAAAGCAGCTAGGACAAAGAAGATCCTAACACACAGAGAAAAGCCCATTAGAATAACGTCAGACCTTTCCACAGAGACCTGGCAAGCCAGGAAAGGCTGGCAAAATATATTCAGAGTACTAAATGCGAAGAACATGCAACCAAGAATACTCTATCCAGCGAGACTGACATTTAAAATGGATGGAGAGATAAAGAGTTTCCAAGACTGGCAAGGCTGAAAAGACTATGCAACCACCAAGCTGACACTGCAGGAAATATTAAGGGGGGTCCTATAAAAGAGAAAAAAATCCTAAGAATATCATGGAACAGAAATATGGAAACAATCTACAGACAGAAAGACTTCAAAGGCAACACGATGTCAATAAAAACCTATCTCTCAATAATTACTCTCAATGTGAATGGCCTAAATGTGCCCATAAAACGACACAAGGTTGCAGATTGGATAAAACGACAGGACCCAACCATATGTTGTCTACAAGAGACCCATTTTGAACCTAAGGATACACCCAGACTGAAAGTGAAGGGATGGAGAAGCATCATTCATGCCAATGGGCCTCAAAAGAAGGCCGGGGTAGCGATTCTCATATCAGATAAATCAGATTTTAAACTAAAGACTGTAGTCAGTGATACAGAAGGACACTACATAATTCTTAAAGGGACTATCCGCCAAGATGATCTAATAATTGTGAATATCTATGCCCCCAATATGGGAGCACCCAATTACATAAGAAAACTATTAATCAAGATAAAGAGTCATATTGATATGAATACAATAATAGTAGGAGATCTTAATACGCCTCTCTCAGAAATAGACAGATCATCGAAGCAGAAAATTAATAAAGAAATAAGAGCATTGAATGAAACATTGGACCAGATGGACCTCATAGACATATACAGAACATTCCACCCTAAAACAACAGAATACTCATTCTTCTCAAGTGCACATGGAACGTTCTCCAGAATAGACCACATACTGGGTCACAAAGCAGGACTCAACCGATACCAAAAGACTGACATTATTCCCGGCATATTCTCAGATCACAATGCTTTGAAACTGGAACTCAATCACAAGGAAAAGTTCAGAAGGAACTCAAACACCTGGAAGCTAAAGAACACCTTGCTAAAGAATGCATGGATCAACCAGGAGATCAAAGTTGAACTTAAACAATTCATGGAAACCAATGAGAATGAAGACACTTCGGTCCAAAACCTATGGGATACAGCAAAGGTGGTTCTAAGGGGGAAATACATAGCCATCCAAGCCTCCCTCAAAAACATTGAAAAATCCAGAATACACCAGCTGTCTCTACACCTTAAAGAACTGGAGAATCAACAACAAATCAAACCAACTCCACATGCAAGAAGGGAAATAATCAAGATTAGAGCAGAGATCAATGAGGTAGAAACCAGAGATACAGTAGAATGTATCAATGAAACTAGAAACTGCTTTTTGAAAGAATCAATAAGATCGATAAACCATTGGCCACACTAATCCAAAAGAAAAGGGAGAAAGCCCAAATTAATAAAATTATGAATGGAAAGGAAGAGATCACAATTAACACCAAAGAAATAGAAACAATCATCAGAAATGATTACCAACAGTTATATGCCAATAAGCTAAGCAACCGAGATGAAATGGATGCATTCCTGGAAAACTACAAACTCCCAAAATTGAACCAGGAAGAAATTGACAACCTGAATAGACTGATATCTAGTAACGAGATAGAAGCAGTGATCAAAAACCTCCCAAAAAACAAGAGCCCAGGACCTGACGGATTCCCTGGGGAATTCTACCAAACTTTCAAAGAAGAAATAACACCAATTCCCCTGAAGCTGTTCAAAAT
This sequence comes from Meles meles, assembly GCF_922984935.1. NCBI lineage: Eukaryota > Metazoa > Chordata > Mammalia > Carnivora > Mustelidae > Meles > Meles meles. Next base: position 115,698,225 of record NC_060074.1, on the reverse strand, counting down.
TTGAAGCAGAAGGAAAACTTCTAGACTCTTTATATGAAGCCAGCATTACCCTGATCCCCAAACCAGGCAAAGACCCTACCAAAAAGGAGAATTTCAGACCAATATCACTGATGAATATGGATGCAAAAATTCTCAACAAGATCCTAGCAAACAGGATCCAGCAGCACATTAAAAAGATTATCCACCATGACCAGGTGGGATTCATCCCTGGGTTGCAAGGTTAGTTCAACATTCGCAAATCAATCAATGTGATAGAACAAATCAATAAGAGAAGAGACAAGAACCCCACGGTCCTCTCAATTGATGCAGAAAAAGCATCTGACAAAATCCAGCATCCGTTCCTGATGAAAACGCTTCAAAGTATAGAGATAGAGGGAACATTCCTGAACTTCATAAAATCTATCTATGAAAGACCCACAGCAAATATCATCCTCAATGGGAAAAAGCTTGCAGCCTTCCCGTTGAGATCAGGAACACGACAAGGATGCCCACTCTCACCACTCTTGTTCAACATAGTCTTAGAAGTTCTAGCAATGGCAATCAGACAACAAAGAGAAATAAAATGTATCCAAATTGGCAGGAAGAAGTCAAACTCTCTCTCTTCCCTGATGACATGATTCTTTATATGGAAAACCCCAAAGACTCCACCCCCAAACTACTAGAACTCATACAGCAATTCAGTAACATGGCAGGATACAAAGTCAATGTACAGAAATCAGTGGCTTTCTTATACACTAACAATGAAAATACAGAAAGGGAAATTAGAGAATCGATTCCATTTACTATAGCACCAAGAATCATAAGATATCTGGGAATCAACCTAACCAAAGAGGTAAAGGATCTGTACTCGAGAAACTACAGAACACTAATGAAAGAAACTGAAGAAGACACAAAAAGATGGAAGACTGTTCCATGCTCTTGGATTGGAAGAATAAACATTGTTAAAATGTCTATACTGCCTAGAGCAATCTATACTTTTAACGCCAATCTATACTTTTAATGCCTCCGATCAAAATTCCACCGGTATTTTTCAAAGAGCTGGAGCAAATAATCCTAAAATTTGTATGGAATCAGAAGAGACCCCAAATTGCTAAGGAAATGTTGAAAAACAAAAACAAAACTGGTGGCATCACGTTACCCGATTTCAAGCTTTACTACAAAGCTGTGATCACCAAGACAGCGTGGTACTGGCATAAAAACAGACACATAGACCAGTGGAACAGAGTGGAGAGCCCAGATATGGACTCTCAACTCTATGGTGAAATAATCTTCGACAAAACAGGAAAAAATATACAATGGGAAAAAGACAGTCTCTTCAATAAATGGTGCTGGGAAAACTGGACAGCGATATGTAGAAGCATGAAACTCGACCATTCTCTTACACCATACACAAAGATAAACTCGAAATGAATAAAAGACCTCAACGTGAGACAGGAATCTATCAGAATCCTAGAGGAGAACATAGGCAGTAACCTCTTCTATATCAGCCACAGATTATGCTGAGCGAAATAAGTCAAGCAGAGAGAGTCAAGTAGCATATAGTCTCACTTATTTGTGGAGCATAACAAAGAATACAGAGGACATGGGGAGATGGAGAGGAGAAGGGAGTTGAGGGAAACTGGAAGGGGAGATGAACCATGAGAGATATGGACTCTGAAAAGCAACCAGAGGGTTTTGAAGAGGCGGGGTGTGGGAGGTTGAGGAACCAGGTGGTGGGTAATAGGGAGGAGGGTACATACTGCATGGAGCACTGGGTGTGGTGGAAAAACAATGAACACTGTTAAAATAAACAAATAAAAAAATTTTAGAAAAAAAAAGAATGGGAGGAATCACAGGATGCATGGAGTGACAGCAACATTATTTTTCTTAGCCTTGGTAATAATGTCCACTTTGTGATATGTTTTAGGTACATCACAGAACTGTACAATTATGATTTGTATACTTTTAGGTATATCTTATACTTCAATAAAATATTTTTTTAAAAATAATAATAATATATTAATACAAACTAATCATTTCAAAAATACGTTTCCTGGGATGCCTGGGGTAGCTCAGTCACTTAGGCATCTTCCTTTGGCTCAGGTCATGATCTCGGTGTCCTGGGATCAAGTCCTGCATCAGGCTTCCTGTTTAGCAGAAAGCCTGCTTCTCCCTCTGTGTGCCCCTCCCTCCTGCTTACTCAGTCTCTCTCTCTCTCTCTCTGACAAATAAATAGTATCTTTTAAAAAAATAACGTTTCCTACTTCTACCCACTGAAAGGGCTTGGAAACTGATATTCCCGCAGGAATGATCACACCCAGAGTGCAGTTTTGATTTCCAAATAGCCCCTCACCCACAGAAACCAGGGATCCTTGGCGAAATTACTGGCTTTGGAACTGAGCCAGGGAAAGGACAGGTGATACTGGCATGCTTTTTTTCCCCAAAAGAAGGAAATGCTTCAGTCAAAAGAACTCAAAAGGCACCTTGAAGGGGCTTTTGCTAGATAAATTTAGAATACTGTGAACATCAAAAATAATAATGATTATAGTGTATTACAAAGCAAACAATAATTTAAAATTATAATATAACAATTGTAAAATATTACACATTGATAATTTAATTATATTAATTATATAAACTTATTTAAATATATAAATTTAATCATATAATTATATTATATATTACATAAAATATATATTAAAGATCATGATTATAATTATTAATTATATTATAATTATGATATATTATCATAATATTATATAATGCGGGAATGAGGGAGAGAAACATGTAGAGATAAATTGTCAAATACTCAGGCAAAAATAATTATTGTTAGTCAAAGTGACAAAAGTTAACATTTTTTGAAGCCAGGTGGTGGGCACATTTATGTACACTTGAGAATGTTAATTCTAGGAAGTTGGAGGAAAATAAAACAAATGCCCAGTTTCTCCCAATGTGCAGCTGCATCCTGTACATGAGGAAGCAAAGAGCAGGTGTGCTTCCACCACTGAGTGGAAGGGATTTTCCTTAGGCAAGTGTGAGAGTAGGTGAGTGTGTGAATCCATGTGTGTGAGAATGTGAGAGTTTAAGAGTATATTAAGGGCTTTATTACACCACATACAAAAATAAACTCAAAGTGAATGAAATTGAAGAAGACACAAAAAGATGGAAGACTGTTCCATGCTCTTGGATTGGAAGAATAAACATTGTTAAAATGTCTATACTGCCTAGAGCAATCTATACTTTTAATGCCATTCCAATCAAAATTCCACCAGTATTTTTCAAAGAGCTGGAGCAAATAATCCTAAAATTTGTATGGAATCAGAAGAGACCCCGAATTGCTAAGGAAATGTTGAAAAACAAAAACAAAACTGGCGGCATCATGTTACCCGATTTCAAGCTTTACTACAAAGCTGTGATCACCAAGACAGCGTGGTACTGGCATAAAAACAGACACATAGACCAGTGGAACAGAGTGGAGAGCCCAGATATGGACCCTCAACTCTATGGTCAAATAATCTTCGACAAAACAGGAAAAAATATACAATGGAAAAAAGACAGTCTCTTCAATAAATGGTGCTGGGAAAACTGGACAGCGATATGTAGAAGAATGAAACTCGACCATTCTCTTACACCATACACAAAGATAAACTCGAAATGGATAAAAGACCTCAACGTGAGACAGGAATCTATCAGAATCCTAGAGGAGAACATAGGCAGTAACCTCTTCGATATCAGCCACAGCAACTTCTTTCAAGATATGTCTCCAAAGGCCAAGGAAACAAAAGCGAAAATGAACTTTTGGGACTCCATCAAGATCAAAATCTTCTGCACAGCAAAGGAAACAGTCCACTAAACAAAAAGGCAACCCATGGAATGGGAGAAGATATTTGCAATTGACAGTACAGACAAAAGGTTGATATCCAGGATCTATAAAGAACTTCTCAAACTCAACACACACAAAACAGATAATCATACCAAAAAATGGGCAGAAGATATGAACAGACACTTCTCCAACAAAGACATACAAATGGCTATCAGACACATGAAAAAATGTTCATCATCACTAACCATCAGGGAGATTCAAATTAAAACTACGTTGAGATACCACCTGACACCAGTTAGAATGGCCAAAATTAGCAAGACAGGAAACAACGTGTGTTGGAGAATATGTGGAGAAAGGGGAACCCTCTTACACTGTTGGTGGGAATGCAAGTTAGTGCAGCCACTTTGGAGAACAGTGTGGAGATTCCTGAAGAAATTAAGAACAGAGCTTCCCTATGACCCTGCAATTGCACTGCTGGGTATTTACCCCAAAGATACAGATGTAGTGAAAAGAAGGGCCATCTGTACCCCAATGTTCATAGCAGCAATTGCCACGGTCGCCAAACTGTGGAAAGAACCAAGATGCCCGTCAATGCATGAATGGATAAGGAATCTTATCCATTGGTTGGTCCATATACACGATGAAGTATTATGCCTCCATCAGAAAGGATGAATACCCAACTTTTGTAGCAACATGGACGGGACTGGAAGAGATTATGCTGAGCAAAATAAGTCAAGCAGAGAGAGTCAAGTATCATATGGTCTCACTTATTTGTGGAGCATAACAAATAACATGGAGGACATGGGGAGATGGAGAGGAGAGGGAGTTGAGGGAAACTGGAAGGGGAGATGAACCATGAGAGACTATGGACTCTGAAAAACAACCAGAGGGTTTTGAAGGGGCGGGGGGTGGGAGGTTGAGGAACCAGGTGGTGGGTAATAGGGAGGGCACATACTGCATGGAGCACTGGGTGTGATGCCAAAACAATGAACACTGTTATGCTATAAATTAACAAATTAAAAAAAAAAAAACAGAAAAGAAAAGAAAAGAAAGAAAGAAAAGAAAAACAAAAACAAAAACAAAAAAAAAGTGAATGAAAGACCTCAATGTGAGAGGAATCCATTAAAACCTAGAGGAGAACATAAGTAGCAACATCTTTGACATTGGCCTCAGCAACTTCTTACAGACACATCTCCAAAGGCAAAGGAAACAAAAGCAAAAATGAACTGTTGGGACTTCTTCAAGATAAAAAACTTCTGCACAACAAAGGAAACTTTTGACAAAACTAAAAGATAATTGATAGAATGGGAGGAGATAGTTGCAATGTCTTATCAGATAAAGGGCTAGTATCCAAAATCTATAAGTTACCAAACTCAACACCCAGAGAACAACAAATCCCCTCAAGAAATAGGCTGAAGACATGAACAGTTCTCCAAAGAAGACATACAAATGGCTGACAGACACATGAAAAAAATGCTCTACATCACTTGGCATCAGGCAAATACAAATGAATACCACAATGAGATACCACCTTATACCAGTCAGAATGGCTAAAATTAACAAGTCAGGAAACAACAGGTATCAGTGAGTATGCAGGAAAGGGGGAACACTTTTACACTGTTGGTGGGAATGCAAACTGGTACAATCACTCTGGAAAGCAATATTGAGGTTTCTCCAAATGTTAAAAATATGACCTGGCAATTGTACTACTAAGTATTTATCCAAGGGATACAAACATAGTGATTCAAAGAGGCACATATACAACAGTGTTTATTACAGCAATGTCCACAATAGCCAAACAAAGGGAAAAGTCCAGATGTCCATCAACAGATGAATGGATAAGGAAAATGTATATATATACACATATGTATGTATATATATACATTCTGGGAATATCAGAATGTATATTCTGATATATACAGAATATCAGATGTACAGAATATCTGATATATACAAAATATCAGATTTTGATGTCTGATAATTTCAGAAATTACTCAGACATCAAAAAGAATAAAATATTGCCATTTGCAATGATGTGGATGGAATTAGAGGGTATTATTCTAAGAAAGTCAGTCAGAGAAAGACAAATATATGATTTCACTCATATGTGGTGTGGGAGGCCACGATAAGGCTCAAGACGAGAACCAAACCAGGCCCTGACTTGTGTCTCCTCTATTGTCTAACTGGCTGATTAAAGACAGAAGATAATGGAGTTGAGTTGCACTGAGAAAGGGTCTGTGCTATGTGTTGTGCGCTCGCCCACATGACTTCCCACATGCAGTTAGCTTTGAATACAATTTGGACGGGGTTGTAAATCCTTAACTGTCCTTGCTGTCCCAGCACAAACTTGTAGATTTCTCTCGAGATTGTTGTTACTTCTTGAATCAATATTGAAACAATGTCTTAGCTCTAGCCTTTTGGAGTCATGAAGTCTGTGTGTGATCATTTACAAGATTGATTAGGGGAACTGATTACAGGAATTTGTGGTTGTTTAACTAGACATGGGTGTATTGCTTCTCTTATTGTATAACTACTATATATATATGGCCATAATGCCCCTAATAAACTCAGCACTGTTGGACATCCTCCTCAGTGTCCCTCCTGCCCCCATCTCTTTGTCTCTTTAACTTCTTTTCACCATCCTCTTACCCTCACGTTTCCTGGTTGATTTGTCATGCTGGCCGCGACAAGTGGCGCCCGAACAGGGACGGTGAGCACATTTCAGGGGAGCGCGCATACAGGTAAGTATTTACTGACAGTCAGGTAAGAGGAACCCGGGTTGACGGGCCACAGCAGGAGTAAAATAATATGGGGCATGCTCGGTCTTTGGAACAGGATCTTTTTGTCACAGCGTTGCAGGCCCTTTTGAAGCAGAAAGGGTCCAAGGTCTTTAAGAAGGCCTTGCAGCAAATTTTTTGTACAGTCTCAGAATTGTGCCCATGGTTCCCCAAAGTAGGAACCATGAGTTTGGATGCAAATACTCCCCTTTCCTCTCCTGAGTTAATCGCTAGTTTAGTTGGATCGCAGCTGTGTGGGATCGTTTGTCTTTGTGTGTTTTTGTCAATTGTCATAAGTGTATTTGTCTTGTTGTGGACTGAGGACATGACGGGACAGATGCAGACAACTCCTCTGTCCCTGATGATTGACCACTTCTCGGACAGTAGGGAAAGAGCTCATAACCTGAGCATGACATATGAAAGGGAAGGTTTTGGACTTTCTGCATGTCTGAATGGCCATCCTTTAATGTTGGATGGCCCTGGGAGGACCGCTAGGTCTGCGGTTGTCTTTGTCCTGTCTTTTTGTTGTCTGTTGCATTGCTATTGTGTTTGGAGAAATGAGGCAAGCAGAGAGTAAGGGGATCTTTCATCTCTCTGTTCCTCTTAATAGATGTGGGGCTTCTCCCTCCCTCATTTTGTGTGTTAAAGGCTGAAACTGGAGCCAACTGAGGTTGGTTTAACTCGGGACAGAGACCTTAGGGAATATTCCCAAGCAGCTGCCGAAACTCTCTTTGTTTCGGGGAAATTCCCTGCTTTCTCTGGCCTGACTTGGACTGCTTAACCCTAAGTTAAGTTTGTTGGTTTAATAAGATAGACATGTCTTTGAAGTTACAGCAGTAAATGTGAAGCTTTTATTCTATCAAAGTTTACTGAAGGTCAAATAATCTCATGTTATTTGTTAAAATTTGTTAGCAAAGAAATTACTAAACAATAGCTAATAGTCTGTCTCAAAATTTTAAAGGTAACTAGTAAAATAAGAAAATGTAGAGGTAGGGGAAGATCCAGTTTCTATGCAGTCTAAAAGTTACACAATTTTACAAAATAAAATCACCAAAACAAAGTGAGGAATAAAAGTGAGTATTTAAGTGGGGGCCTATCCAAACAAGGCATTCTAAAGCTTAAATTTCATTAGCTTTCGAGTGAATCCATCTCCGTTAGGAAAAATTGATAACAGCAAAAAAATTCAACTTGACCTCAGAAAAGAAACAGAAATTAAAAACATTGGGAGTCAATGTTTATAGCAGCAATGGCCATGGTCGCCAAACTGTGGAAAGAACCAAGATGCCCTTCAATGGACGAATGGATAAGGAAGATGTGGTACATACACACAATGGAGTATTATGCCTCCCATCAGAAAGGATGAATACCCAACTTTTGTAGCAACATGGACGGGACTGGAAGAAATTATGTTGAGCAAAATATGTCAAGCAGAGAGAGCCAAGTATCATATGGTTTAACTTATTTTTGGAGCATAACAAATAACATGGAGGATATGGGGAGATGGAGAGGAGAGGGAGTTGAGGGAAACTGGAAGGGGAGATGAACCATGAGAGACTATGGACTCTGAAAAACAACCTAAGGGTTTTGCAGGGGCAGGGGGTGGGAGGTTGGGGAACCAGGTGGAGGGTAATAGAGAGGGCACGTATTGCATGGAGCACTGGGTGTGGTGCAAAAACAATGAGTAATGTTACGCTGAAAATAAATAAATTAATTAATTAAAAAAAACATTGGGAGTAATGAACACAATATGGTAGACATATACTTAAAAATATAGTAGTCACAGTGTTAAATTTATTTATCAAAAATGTCTGCTAGATTTTTATATACATAAAATAAATACATGTATGTTTGTGAGTATGTATAAGTGTATGTATGTTTATGTGTGTGTGTATGGTTTTAATATTAGCTACATTGATATATAAGAACTTAGGGAAAAAAGTCACAAAATCATTCATAATATTACTATCCAAATATAATCATTATAACATTTCAGTATTCATTCAAGTGACTTTGATTAATATATTTATTATATAGAATTAAAAACAGATTGTATGTGCTTTATATAGAGTGCTTTTTTTTTTTTTTTTGCTCAGCGGTTCTTGGTGTGTTTTTTTTTTTGTTTTTTGGTCACCTACATATTTATTTATTTATCATTTTTTATTATTATGTTCAGTTAGCCAACATTAGTACATCATTAATTTTTAATGTAGTGTTCAATGATACATTAGTTGCATATAATACCCAGTGCTCATCACAACACATGCTCTCCTTAACACCCGTCACTCAGTTATCCTAACCCTCCGCCACCCCCCTCCTTTCTGTAACCCTCAGTTTGTTTCCCAGAGTCCAGAGTCTCTTATGGTTTGCCTCCCTCTCTGATTTCTTCCCATTCAGATTTCCCTCCCTTCTCCTATGGTCCTCTACTCTATTATTTATATACCACATATGAGTGAAACCATATGATAATTGCTTTCTCTGCTTGACTTAATTTATTTAGCATAATCCCCTCCAGTTCCATACATGTTGATGCAAATGATAGATGCTCATCTTTTCTGATGGCTGAGTAACATTCCATTGTACTTATAAACTACATCTTTTTTATCCATTCATCTGTTGAAGGGCATCTTGACTCCTTCCACAGTTTGGCTATTGTGGACATTGCTGCTGTGAATATTGGGGTGCAGATGCCCCTTCTGTATCTTTGGGGTAAATACCTAATAGTGCAATTACTGGGTCATAGGGTAGATCTATTTTTTAATGCCTTGAGGAATCTCCATACTGTTTTCCAGAGTAGCTGTACCAGCTTGCATTCCTACCAATAGTGTAAGAAGGTTCCCTTTTCTCCATATCCTCACCAACAATTGTGGTTTCCTGTCTTGTTAATTTTTGCCATTCTAACTGCTGCAAAGTGGTATCTTAATGTGTTTTGATTCTTATTTCCCTGATGGCTACTGATGTTGCACAGTTTCTCATGTCTGTTAGCCATTCGTATGTCTTCTTTGGAGAAGTGTCTGTTCATGTCTTCTGCCCATTTCTTGAATGGATTATTTGCTTTGGGGGGGTGTTTAGTTTGATGAATCCTTTATCTGATTTTCAAATATCTTCTCCCATTCTCGAGGCTGCCTTTTCATTTTGTTGACCATTTCTTTTGCTGTACAGAAGCTTTTTATCTTGATGAAGTCCAATAGTTCATTTCTGGCTTTGTTTTCCTTGTCTTTGAAGATGTGTCTAGCAAGAAGTTGCTGTGGCCAAGGTCAAAGAGGTTGCTGCCTGTATTCTCCTCTAGGAGTTTGATGGAGTCTTTTCTCACAGTTAGGTGTTTCATCCATTTTGAGTTTATTTTTGTGTAGGAGGCAAAAAAGCTATCCAATTCGATTGGATTGGCTGTCCAATTTTCTCAGCACGATTTGTTGAAGAGACTGTCCTTTTTCCATTGGATATTCTTTCTTGATTTGTCAAAGATTACTTGGCCATAGAGTTGAGGGTCCATCTCTGGGTTCTATTCTCTTCAATTGATCTCTGTGTCTGTTTTTGTGCCAGCACCATGCTGCTTGTAATATAGTTTGAAGACAGTGCTCGCTTCGGCAGCACATATAATAGTAATATAGTTTGAAGACATTGTGATGCTGTCAGCTTTGATTTTCTTTTTCAACATTCCCATCACTACCCAGGGTCTTTTGTGGTCCCATGCAAATTTTAGGATTGTTTGTTCCAACTCTGTGAAAAATGTCAGTGATATTTTGATAGGTATTGCATTGGAAGTGTAGATTGCTCTGGGTAACATATATTTTAACAATGTTTTAACTATGTTTATTCTTCCAATCCATGAGCATGGAATGTTTTTCTGTCTCTTTGTGTCATCCTCCATTTCTTTCATAAGAGTTCTGTAGTTTATAGAATATAAATCCTTTACTTTTTTGGTTAGGTTTGTTCCTAGGTATCTTATCATTTTTGGTGCTATTGTAAATGGAATTGATTCCTCAATTTCTCTTTCTTCAGTTACATTTTTAGTGTATAGATATGCAACTGGTTTCTGTGCACTGATTTTGTATCCTGCCAGTTGCTGAATTGCTGTATGAGTTCCAGTAACATGGAGATGACATCTTTTGGGTTTTCCGCATACAGTATCATGTCATCTGTGAAGAGGGAGAGTTTGACTTCTTTGCCAATCTGAATACCTTTTATTTCTTTTTGTTTTCTGATTGTTGAGGCTAGAACTTTTAGTACTGTGTTGAACAATAATAGAGTGGGCATCCCTGCCAAGTACCTGACCTTAAGGGAAAAGTTCTCAGTTTTTCCCCACTGAGACTGCTATTTGCTGTGGGCTTTGCATTTATGGCTTTTATATTATTGAGGTATGTTCTCTCTATCCCTGAACTTTGAAGAGTTTTAATCAGGAAAGGATGTTGTATTTTGTCAAGTGCTTTTTCTGCATCAATTGAGAGGATCATATGACTCTTGTCTTTTCTAATGTCCTCTATCACACTGATTGATTTCTGAATGTTGACTCACCCTTGCATCCCAGGAATAAATCCCACATGGTCATGGTGAATAATATTTTTAATGTACTGTTAGATTCTATTAGCTAGGATCTTGCTGAGTATTTTGGCATCCATGCTCATCAGGGCTATTGGTCTGTAATTCTCTTGTTTGTTGGTGCCTTTGTCTGGTTTTGGGATCAGGTTAATGCTGGCCTCATAGAAAGAATTTGGAAGTTTTCCTTCCATTTCTATTTTTTGAAATTGGTTCAGTAGAAAAGGCATGATTTTTCTTTAAATGTTTGATAGAATTCCCCTGGGAAGCCATCTGGTCCTGGACTTTTGTTTTTTTAGGAGGTTTTTGATTACTGCTTTAATTTCCTTACTGGTTATTGTTCTGTTCAGATTGTCTATTTCTTCCTGCTTCAGTCTTGGTAGTTTATTAGTTTCCAGGGATGCATCTCTTTCTTCCAGATTGCTTAATTTGTTAGCATATTGTTGCTGGTAGTAATTTCTAATAATTGTTTCTATTTCTTTGGTATTAGTCATGATCTCTTCCCTTTCATTCATGATTTAGTAAATTGGGCTCTTTCTTTTTTCTTTTGGATAAGTCTGGCCAGATGTTTATCAATCTTCTTAATTTTTGCAAAGAACCAGCTTCTAGTTTGTTGATCTAGACTGCTTTTTATTTAGAAATGTTTCGTGAATATTTTCCCAGGTTAAAAAATATGGTGTCCAGCAAATTTTCAATGTCTATATACTTCCTCACTAAGGAAATGAATCAAGAATCAGAAGGTTCCCAGCAATTTATTCCTGGGCTGCAAGAGTGGTTCAACAGCCACAAATCAATCAGTGTGATACACATTAGTAAAAGAAAGAAAGGACAAGAACTAACAGCAATCTGAAAAAAAATTAAATAAAACAATTATATTTATAGTATTGCCAAAAATAATAAATTTAACCAAGGAGGTGAAAGATCTGTATATTGAAAACTACAAAATATTGATGAAAAAAATTGAGGATGGAAATAAATGGGAAATTATCTCATGTTTGTGGAGGAAGAATTAATATTGTTCAGATGTGCATACTACTCAAAGTCGTCTATAGATTTAATGCAATCTCTATCAAAACTTTAATGGCATTTTTCCACAGAAACAGAAATAACAATCTTAAAACTAAAAGAAAAAAAATAGCCAAAATCCTGAGAAAGAAAGAACACAGCTGAAAGCATCATATGCCCGATTTCAAATTATATTCCAAAGCTATAATAATCAAAACAGCATGGTACTGGCATAAAAACAGGCACATAGATGAGTGGATCAGAACTAAGAGGCCAGAAGTAAACCCACGCATTTACAGTCAACTAGTATACTCAGTAGGGAAATGAATAATATCCCCAATAAATGTTGTTAAGAAAACTGTATATTCACATGCAGAAAAAAAGAACCTGGAGCTCTATCTCAAATGACTCATAAAAATTAACTCAAAATGGATTAAAGACTTAAATATAAGACCTGGGGGCACCTGGGTGGCTCAATCAGTTGAGCATTGTACTCTTGATCTCAGCTCAGGTCTTGATCTTAGGATCATGAGTTCAAGCCCCAGGTGGGACTTCACAATGGGTGTGAAGCCTAGTTTAAAAAAAAAAAGAGAGAGACCTGACATTATAAAGCTCATAGAAGAAAACACAGGGGGAAAAACTCCTTGACATTGGTCTTGGCAATGAGTTTTAAAATATGACACTAAAGGCACAAGCAACAAGAGCAAAAATAAAAATGTACAACTATATCAAATGAAAAATTTTCTGCAATGCCCAGCAAAAGAAATAATTAACAAAATGTAGGCCACCTATGGAATGAGAAAAAATATTAGTAACCCTCTACGTAATAAGAGGCTAATAATATCCAAAGTATATAAAGAACTCATACAACTCAATAACAACAACAACAAAAACAATTGATTAAAAAATTAGCAGAGGAACTGAAAGGATATTTTCTTTAAGATTTTTATTTATTTATTTATTTGACAGACAGAGATCACAAGTAGGCAGAGAAGCAGGCAGAAAGAGAGGAGGAAGCAGGCTCCCTGCTGAGCAGAGAGCCCAATGTGGGGCTAGATCCCAAGACCTGGGATCATGACCTGAGCCGAAGGCAGAGGCTTTAACCCACTGAGCCTCCCGGGCACCCCTGAAGGATATTTTCCAAAGAAGACATCCAAAATGCCAAAAGACATGAAACATATGTTCACATGTGTTCAACATCACTAATTATCAGGAAAATGCACATCGAAACCACAAGATATCACCTTACACTTGTTAGACTAAAAAGTCTAATTTGTTATTGTTATTATCAAATGTACAATACACAGCAAGAGGAGAGAGGAGAGACTGTGGGTAAAATGCAATCCTTTTATACTATTGGTGTGAATGTAATTTATTGTATCCACTACATAAAACAGTATGGACATTCCTCAAAAAATTAAAAAATAGAATTTCATATGATCCAGAAATTCCACCTCTGGGATACAACCAATGACAATGAAACCACTATCTCAAAAAGATATCTGCATCCCCATGTTCATTCTAGCATTATTCATAATAGTCAAGACATGGAAATGACCTTAGTGTTCATCAATGGATGAATGGATAAGCCATACACACACGCACACATGCACGCACACACACACACACACACCTACAGTGAAATATTATTCATCCATAAAAAGAAGGAAATTCTGCCTTTTGTGACAACATAGATGGATCTTGAGGGCTAAGTGACATATGTCAAAGACAAATAATGTATCATTTCACCTGTATGTAAAATCTTAAAAAGCTGAATTCATAGAAGTAGAAAGTGGAAGTGTAGTTGCAGGGGTTGGAGGGTGGGGGAAATGGGGAGATGTTGGTCAAAGGATACAAACTTCCAGCTATAAGATGAATAACTTTGGGGATCTAATGTACAGTATAGTGACAATAACTGACACTATAGTATTATATACTTGAAAGTTTTTCAGAAAGTGGTCCAGTTTCATTCTTCTTCATGTGACTCTCCCATTTTCCCATCACTATTTGTTGAAAAGATTGTCTTTTTTTCCATTGGATAGTCTTTCCTGCTTTGTTGAAGAGTCATTGACTATAGAGTTGAGGGTTCATTTCCGGGTTCTCTATTATTTTCCATTGACCTATGTATCTGTTTTTGTTCCAGTACCATACCGTCTTGATGACTACAGCTTTGTAATATAGCTTAAAGTCTGACATTGTGATGTTACCAGGTTTCTTATACCATACACAAAATTAAGCTCAAAATGGACTAAAGGAATCCACTAAAATCCTAAAGGAGAATTTCAGCAGCAACCTCTTTGATCTCAACACAACTTCTTACTAGACATGTCTCCAGAGGCAAGGGCAACAAAAGTAAAAATGAACTATTGGGACTTCTTCAAGATAAAAAAAAAGCTTCTGCAGAGAGAAGGAAACAATCAGCTAAACTAAAAGGCAAGCTATGCAATGAGGGAGAATATTTGTAAACGACTTATCAGATGAAGGGCCAGTATCCAAAATCTATAAAGAACTTATAAAACTCAACACCCAAAAAAACAACAAATCCAGTCAATAAATGGGCAGAAGACATGAACAGATAGTTCTCCAAAGAAGATATACAAATGGCCAACAAACACATGAAAAAATGCCCCACATCACTCAGCATCAGGGAAATACAAATCAAAACCACAATGAGATAACACCTCACACCAGTCAGAATGGCTAAAATGATCAACTCAGGAAACAATAGATGTTGGCAAGCATGCAGAGAAAGGGGAATACTCTTACACTGTTGGTGGGAGAGCAAGGTGGTGCCAACACTCTGGAAAACAGTCTGGAGTTTCCTCAAAAAGTTAAAATAGAGTTACCCTTTGAGCTAGCAACTGCACTACCTGGTCTTTATCCTAAGGATACAAACATAATGATTCAAAGGGGCACATGCACCCCAATGTTTATAGTGGCAATGTCCACAATAACCAAACTATGGAAAGAGCCCAGATGTCCATCAACCCAAGAATGGATCAAGAAGAAATTATATATATATATATATAATATAATGTATAATATATATAATATATAAATTATATATAATATAATTATATATAATATATATTTTATATATATTATATATTAATATATATTAAATATATTAATATTATATATATAATATATAATATAATATATATTAATATTATATATAATATATAATATAATATATATTATATATTATATAATATATATATAATGGGATATTACTCAGACATCAAAAAGAAGGAAACCTTGCCATTTACAATGAGGTGGATGGAACTAGAGGGTATGAGGCTAAGTGAAATACAGTTAAAGAAAAATAAATACCATATGATTTCACTCATATGTGAAATTTAAGAAACAAAACTGATGAACATAGGGGGAGGGAAGAAAAAATAAAATAAGATAAAGACAGAGAGGGAAGCGGGGAGGTAGGTGGGGGGATGGGGTAATTAGATGGTGGGAATTAAGGAGAGCACTTGACATAATGAGCACTGGGTGTTATACACACCTGAGGAATCACTAAATTTTACTTACCCCTGAAACTAATACTACACCATATGCTAACTAACTTGAATTTAAATAAAATTTTGAAAGAAAAAAAAGTTGCTGAGAAAGTAAACCTTCAATGTTACTACTATACCCTATGTTGTGGGGAGATGTTTTGCCATATTTACATGTTTCAAATAATCAGATGGTACACCCTAAACTTTCATATGGGTATGTCAATAATATCTCAATACAGTCAGGAAAAAAATATAATACAACTTAAAAATCTGTAAAGTACTTGAATAGACATTTCTCCAAAGAATGTATACAAATGGTTGATAATTACATGAAAAATTCCTTAATATCACTAATCACCAGGGAAATGCAAATCGAAACCATGATGAGATATCACTTCATGCTCATTAGAATGACTATTGTTAAAAAAACAACAAAAACACAGAAAATAACAAATAATTAATTGGTAAGGATGTAGAGAAATTAGAGTTCTTTGTCGGTGCTTGTGGGAATATAAAATGGTATATAAAAAGGTACAATGTGAAAAAAAGTACAATGGCTCCTCAAAAAATTAAACATAGAATTACCATTATGACCCAACAATTCTAGTTCCAGGTAAATACACAAAAGTTATGAAAGTTGAAACTTGAACAGATATATGTACACCAACATTCACAATATTCACAATAGACAAAAGGTGGAAACAACTCAAATGTCTATCAAGGGAAGAATGGATAAAAAAATGTGGTAATATAGTATAATATTATTCAGCCTTAAAAAGGAATGAATTTTCATTCATAACTACAACATACATGAACCTTGAAAACCTTATGCTAAGTGAAATAAACTAGACACAAAAGGACAAATATTGTATGATTCCATCTATATGAATTACCTAGAACAGTCAATTTCATAGAGAAAGAAAGTAGAATACAGGTTACCAGCACCTAGGGGGAGAGATGAATGAAGAGTTTTGCTTAAATGGTAGAGTTTCTGTTGGGGGTCATAAAAATATCTTGAAAATAGAGATGATGGTGTATAACTATGTGAATGGACTTAATGACACTGAATTATACACTTAAGGTATATTGAAATGAAAAATTCAATGTTACATATATTTTACCAGAACTTTTATAAAGAAAAAGAAACAAACTGTTACAGCTTTTTTTAAAAGATGGAAGTTTTAAAATATAGGTAATTTTGTGCTCACTTTTGCAGGACATATATTAAAACTGGAACAATACAGAGAAGATTAACATTGTCCCTATGCAAGGATGACATGCAAATTCATGAAGTGTTCCATATTTTTAAAACAGTTTTTTTTTTCCATTTTATTTTTTCAGTGTAACAGTATTCATTCTTTTTGCACAACACCCAGTGCTCCATGCAAAACGTGCCCTCCTCATTACCCACCACCTGTTCCCCCAACCTCCCACCCCTGACCCTTCAAAACCCTCAGGTTGCCCCAACCTCCCACCCCTGACCCTTCAAAACCCTCAGGTTGTTTTTCAGAGTCCATAGTCTCTTATGGTTCGCCTCCCCTCCAAAATGTCCATAGCCCGCTCCCCCTCTCCCAATCCCACCTCCCCCCAGCAAACCCCAGTTTGTTTTGTGAGATTAAGAGTCATTTATGGTTTGTCTCCCTCCCAATCCCATCTTGTTTCATTTATTCTTCTCCTATCCCCCTACCCCCCCCATGTTGCTTCTCCATGTCCTCATATCAGGGAGATCATATGATAGTTGTCTTTCTCCGATTGACTTATTTCACTAAGCATGATACGCTCTAGTTCCATCCACGTCGTTGCAAATGGCAAGATTTCATTTCTTTTGATGGCTGCATAGTATTCCATTGTGTATATATACCACATCTTCTTTATCCATTCATCTGTTGATGGACATCTAGGTTCTTTCCATAGTCTGGCTATTGTAGACATTGCTGCTATAAACATTCGGGTACACGTGCCCGTTCGGATCACTGCGTTTGTATCTTTAGGGTAAATACCCAGTAGTGCAATTGCTGGATCATAGGGTAGTTCTATTTTCAACATTTTGAGGAACCTCCATGCAGTTTTCCAGAGTGGTTGCACCAGCTTGCATTCCCACCAACAGTGGAGGAGGGTTCCCCTTTCTCCACATCCTCTCCAGCATCTGTCATTTCCTGACTTGTTAATTTTAGCCATTCTGACTGGTGTGAGGTGATATCTCATTGTGGTTTTGATTTGTATTTCCCTGATGCCGAGTGACGTGGAGCACTTTTTCATGTGTCTGTTGGCCATCTGGATGTCTTCTTTGCAGAAATGTCTGTTCATGTCCTCTGCCCATTTCTTGATTGGATTGTTTGTTCTTTGGGTGTTGAGTTTGCTAAGTTCCTTATAGATTTTGGATACTAGCCCTTTATCTGATATGTCGTTTGCAAATATCTTCTCCCATTCTGTCAGTTGTCTTTTGGTTTTGTGAACTGTTTCCTTTGCTGTGCAAAAGCTTTTGATCTTGATGAAATCCCAAGAGTTCATTTTTGCCCTTGCTTCCCTTGCCTTTGCCGTTGTTCCTAGGAAGATGTTGCTACGGCTGAGGTCGAAGAGGTTGCTGCCTGCATTCTCCTCAAGGATTTGGATGGATTCCTTTCTCACATTGAGGTCCTTCATCCATTTGGAGTCTATTTTCGTGTGTGGTGTAAGGAAGTGGTCCAATTGCATTTTTCTGCATGTGGCTGTCCAATTTTCCCAGCACCATTTATTGAAGAGGCTGTCTTTTTTCCATTGGACATTCTTTCCTGCTTTGTCGAAGATTAGTTGACCATAGAGTTGAGGGTCGATTTCTGGGCTCTCTATTCTGTTCCACTGATCTGTCTGTTTTTGTGCCAGTACCATGCTGTCTTGATGATGACAGCTTTGTAATAGAGCTTGAAGTCCGGAATTGTGATGCCACCAACTTTGGCTTTGTTCTTCAATATTCCTTTGGCTATTCGAGGTCTTTTCTGGTTCCATATAAATTTTAGGATTATTTGTTCCATTTCTTTGAAAAAAATGGATGGTATTTTGATAGGGATTGCATTAAATGTGTAGATAGCTTTAGGTAGCATAGACATTTTCACAATATTTATTCTTCCAATCCAGGAGCATGGAACATTTTTCCATTTTTTTGTGTCTTCCTCAATTTCTTTCATGAGTACTTTATAATTTTCTGTGTATAGATTCTTAGCCTCTTTGGTTAGGTTTATTCCTAGGTATCTTATAGTTTTGGGTGCAATTGTAAATGGGATTGACTCCTTAATTTCTCTTTTTCCAGTCTTGTTGTTGGTGTACAGAAATGCAACTGATTTCTGTGCATTGATTTTATATCCTGACACTTCACTGAATTCCTGGACAAGTTCTAGCAGTTTTGGAGTGGAGTCTTTTGGGTTTTCCACATATAGTATCATATCATCTGCGAAGAGTGATAGTTTGACTTCTTCTTTACCAATTTGGATGCCTTTAATTTCTTTTTGTTGTCTGATTGCTGAGGCTAGGACTTCTAATACTATGTTGAATAGCAGTGGTGATAATGGACATCCCTGCCGTGTTCCTGACCTTAATGGAAAAGCTTTCAGTTTTTCTCCATTGAGAATGATATTTGCGGTGGGTTTTTCATAGATGGCTTTGATAATATTGAGGTATGTGCCCTCTATCCCTACACTTTGAAGAGTTTTGATCAGGAAGGGATGCTGTACTTTGTCAAATGCTTTTTCAGCATCTATTGAGAGTATCATATGGTTCTTGTTCTTTCTTTTATTAATGTGTTCTATCACATTGATTGATTTGCGGATGTTGAACCAACCCTGCAGCCCTGGAATAAATCCCACTTGATCGTGGTGAATAATCCTTTTAATGTACTGTTGAATCCTATTGGCTAGTATTTTGGCGAGAATTTTTGCGTCTGTGTTCATCAAGGATATTGGTCTGTAGTTCTCTTTTTTGGTGGGATCCTTGTCTGGTTTTGGGATCAAGGTGATGCTGGCCTCATAGAATGAGTTTGGAAGTTTTCCTTCCATTTCTATTTTTTGGAACAGTTTCAGGAGAATAGGAATGAGTTCTTCTTTAAATGTTTGGTAGAATTCCCCTGGGAAGCCCTTTGGCCCTGGGCTTTTGTTTGTTTGGAGATTTTTGATGACTGTTTCAATCTCCTTACTGGTTATGGGCCTGTTCAGGTTTTCTATTTCTTCCTGGTTCAGTTGTGGTAGTTTATATGTCTCTAGGAATGCATCCATTTCTTCCAGATTGTCCAATTTGTTGGCGTAGAGTTGCTCATAGTATGTTCTTATAATTGTCTGTATTTCTTTGGTGTTAGTTGTGATCTCTCCTCTTTCATTCATGATTTTATTTATTTGGGTCCTTTCTCTTTTCTTTTTGATGAGTCTGGCCAGGGGTTTATCAATCCTATTGATTCTTTCAAAGAACCAGCTCCTAGTTTCATTGATTTTTTCTATTGTTTTTTTGGTTTCTATTTCATTGATTTCTGCTCTGATCTTTATGATTTCTCTTCTCCTGCTGGGTTTAGGGTTTCTTTCTTGTTCTTTCTCCAGCTCCTTTACGCGTAGGGTTAGGTTGTGTACTTGAGACCTTTCTTGTTTCTTGAGAAAGGCTTGTACTGCTATATATTTTCCTCTCAGGACTGCCTTTGCTGTGTCCCACAGATTTTGAACTGTTGTGTTTTCATTATCATTTGTTTCCATGAATTTTTTCAATTCTTCTTTAATTTCCTGGTTAACCCATTCATTCTTTAGAAGGATGCTGTTTAGTCTCCATGTATTTGGGTTCTTTCCACCTTTCCTCTTGTGATTGAGTTCTAGCTTCAGAGCATTGTGGTCTGAAAATATGCATGGAATAATCCTAATCTTTTGATACCGGTTGAGACCTGATTTGTGACCCAGGATGTGATCTATTCTGGAGAAGGTTCCATGTGCACTAGAGAAGAATGTGTATTCTGTTGCTTTGGGATGAAATGTTCTGAATAGATCTGTGATGTCCATCTGGTCCAGTGTGTCATTTAAGGCCTTTATTTCCTTGTTGATCTTTTGCTTGGATGATCTGTCCATTTCAGTGAGGGGAGTGTTAAAGTCCCCTACTATTATTGTATTATTATTGATGTGTTTCTTTGATTTTGTTATTAATTGGTTGATATAGTTGGCTGCTCCCATGTTAGGGGCATAGATATTTAAAATTGTTAGATCTTCTTGTTGGACAGACCCTTTGAGTAGGATATAGTGTCCTTCCTCATCTCTTATTATAGTCTTTGGCTTAAAATCTAATTGATCTGATAGAAGGATTGCCACCCCAGCTTTCTTCTGATGCCCATTAGCATGGTAAATTGTTTTCCACCCCCTCACTTTAAATCTGGAGGTGTCTTCGCGTCTAAAATGAGTTTCTTGTAGGCAACATACTGATGGGTTTTGTTTTTTTATCCATTCTGATACCCTGTGTCTTTTGATTGGGGCATTTAGCCCATTAACATTCAGGGTAAGTATTGAGAGATATGAATTTAGTGCCATTATTAGCCTGTAAGGTGACTGTTACTGTATATTGTCTCTGTACCTTTCTGATCTACTACTTTTAGGCTCTCTCTTTGCTTAGAGGACCCCTTTCAATATTTCCTGTAGAGCTGGTTTGGTGTTTGCAAATTCTTTCAGTTTTTGTTTGTCCTGGAAGCTTTTGATCTCTCCTTCTATTTTCAATGATAGCCTAGCTGGATAGAGTATTCTTGGCTGCATGTTTTTCTCGTTTAGTGCTCTGAATATATCATGCCAGCTCTTTCTGGCCTGCCAGGTCTCTGTGGATAAGTCTGCTGCCAATCTAATATTTTTACCATTGTATGTTACAGACTTCTTTTCTCGGGCTGCTTTCAGGATTTTCTCTTTGTCACTAAGACTTGTAAATTTTACTATTAGGTGACGGGGTGTGGACCTATTCTTGTTGACTTTGAGGGGGGTTCTCTGCATCTCCTGGATTTTAATGCTTGTTCCCTTTGCCATATTAGGGAAATTCTCTCCAATGATTCTCTCCAATAGACCTTCTGCTCCCCTCTCTGTTTCTTCTTCTTCTGGAATCCCAATTATTCTAATGTTGTTTCATCTTATGGTGTCACTTATCTCTCGAATTCTCCCCTCATGGTCCAGTAGCTGTTTGTCCCTCTTTTGCTCGGCTTCCTTATTCTCTGTCATTTGGTCTTCTATATCACTAATTCTTTCTTCTGCCTCATTGATCCTAGCAGTGAGAGCCTCCATTTTTGATTGCACCTCATTAATAGCTTTTTTGATTTCAACTTGGTTAGATTTTAGTTCTTTAATTTCTCCAGAAAGGGCTTTAATATCTCCAGAGAGGGTTTCTCTAATATCTTCCATGTCTTTTTCGAGCCCGGCTAGAATGTTCAGAATCGTCATTCTGAACTCTTGATCTGACATATTACCAATGTCTATGTTGATTAGGTCCCTAGCCTTTGGTACTGTCTCTTGTTCTTTTGTTTGTGGTGATTTTTTCCGCCTTGTCATTTTGTCCAGATAAGAGGATATGAAGGAGCAAATAAACTACTAAAAGGGTGGCAAAGAGCCCGGAAAAATGCGCTGTAACCAAATCAGAAGAGACCCCAAATTGTGGGGGGGAGAAAGGGGATAAAAACAGGTTCTGAAAAAAAAAGAAAGAAAGAAAAAAATTTAAAAAATAAAACAAATAAAAAAATATAAAAAAGAAAGAAAAATATATATATATTTAGATGAACTAGTCAAAAAACGTTAAAAAAGAAAAGAGTAAAAGTTTTACAAAATTTAGCAGAAGAAGAAAAAAGAAAAAAGAAAAAAAAAATTGAAGTAGCTGCAAGACTAAAGAATCATGGGGAGAAAGCCATGAGTTCCGTGCTTTGCTTTCTCCTCCTCTGGAATTGCTCTGCTGTCTAAGGAATTGAACCTGCTTTCTCCTTGATAGATGAACTTCGTCCTGGCTGGATATTTTGTTGATCTTCTGGGGGAGAGGCCTGTTGTAGTGACTCTCAATTGTCTTTGCCCGAGGCGGGATTGCACCGCCCTTACCGGCGGCCGGACTAAGTAATCGGCTCGGGTTCGCTTTTGGGAGCTTCTGTTCCCTGAACGCTTTCCGTAGAGTTCCGGAGGACGGGAATGAAAATGGCGGCCTCCCAGTCTCCGGCCTGGAGGAGCGGAGAGCTTGGGGCCCCACTCCTCAGTGCGCCCCCAGAGGACAGCACCCAATCACTCCCGTATCCCCAGCCTCTAGCCGCGCTCCAAGCTCACCCAGCCCACGACCAGTTCAAGGTAACCCCGAGCTGAGAGTTCAGTCCTCGGCTCTGTCTCTGCAGCCGGCTTCTCCATTCTAATACCTGCGAGCTCTCTGACACTCCGACACCCCCGATCCTTCTGTGACCCTGCAGGGCCTGGGGCCACGCTGGCCCCATGTGGGCTTCACCCTGGTTTAGCCTCTGGAGCAATGTCCCTCAGTGGAACAGACTTTTAAAAGTCCTGATTTTGTGCTCCGTTCCTCCGCCGCTTGCCGGGAGCCGGCCCCTCCCCCCGTGGTCTATCTTCCCGTCGTTTTAGATTCACTTCTCCGCCAGTCCTACCTTTCAGAAAGTGGTTGATTTTCTGTTTCTAGAGTTGCTGTTCTTCTCTTCGCTCTCCCGTTGGATTTGTAGGTGTTTGCAATGTTTTGATAAGCTATCGAGCTGATCTCCTGCTACCTGATGTAGTCTCAGGCTGCTACTTCTCCGCCGTCTTGACTCCTCCCTAAAACAGTTTTTTAAAAATAAAACAAAATAGGGGCGCCTGGGTGGCTCAGTGGTTTAGGCCGCTGCCTTCGGCTCAGGTCATGATCTCGGGGTCCTGGGATCGAATCCCGCATGGGGCTCTCTGCTTGGTGGGGAGCCTGCTTCCCTCTCACTCTCTCTGCCTGCCTCTCTGCCTATTGTGGTCTCTCTGTGTCAAATAAATAAATGGAGTCTTTAAAAAAATAAATTAAAAAAAAAAAACAAAATACAGTTACTTTTGAAAAAACAAGAAACCACCCAGTCATTGCAGTACACCACATCATGTGAATGTATCCCTAATGCTAGTTTGTTTGAGATTGTGGAGGACATCTTTCTGCAGGGGAACTAGACTGAGTACTAGGGTGCCTCTTGCCACATCCATCCTTGGAGCCATCATCCTTCTTCCCTACTCCAAATTATGGCTCTTTAAACCACCTATTCCACCTTTCCAAATTGTGGCTCTTGAAGTCTTTCTTCTCCATGTTGACAGTGCCAGCTCTCTCATTCTTCCTTGTGGGCATAGGATCCCACCACCTCACCTCGCAATCTTCTCTGAGGCTCTATTGAGTTTAGGCTACAAACCTGGATTTTTGCACCCCAACTGAAGCACTTGACAGGCTACTGTCATATTTGTGCTCACAGTCAGGTGAAATCCTTTGAATTTGTCAGAAAGCAAAGGTTATGGCCAGAAGGTCTGAGACCCACCCCGGTGAATCAATAACCAGGGAACAAGCAAAGAACCCTAAGGGCCCATGCCAGGAAAGAAAAGGGTTAGAGTCACAGTGCAAAAATGTTGTGAGTCCTGATGAGAAAACTACATGTATTATAAAAAATAACATAATGCAAGTTTACAATAGAACACTATTAAAAATCAGTCAGTAATGTCTGAACTGGGACATCCTGGTATGAAAGATCTTTCCAGAGGTCCTTGGAGAAGACCTGATCCAGTCTTTGGGGAAGGAAAAAAAAATATGTATTATAAATTGTCCATATAGTTTGTTTTGTTTCTTAAAAATAAGGTTACTTTAAAACTCTCTGACAGACGAAAGTAGATGGCTTAGAATAGCTCTCAATGGCCAAAGGGTGACAAATTGGAAAGGAAAAGAACAATTATCACTCACTGGAAGAAGTTAAGCTCATAATTATTCCTCAAAAGGGGAAAAGTTTAAGAAAAATATAAAGTCCTTGTAATGAAGAAGAGGGAAGACCATAATAAAAGAAACAAATGTTTATTAACTTTAACTAGTAAGGACTATGGAGTCTGTAGGAGTCTTATTTTTGATTCACGGTATATGTCGCAATGAAGCATAGATCCTCCTTTGTTTCTACCTAATAGGGGAAGAATTGACTAAAGGAACTCTGATGGCCAGAAACTGACAGGAAAGGTCAGGACTATACCACCAACACCTGGAGAGGGGACATCTGGGATCATGCATGCTGCATCAGTCAGCAAGTAAAAGACTCTTCAACTGCAAAAAATGCAATAAAGTGGGCTCATCCAAAGGCAGTGGGAGACCCTCTCTGGGGGAGGGAACAGCAATGGAACTCTTGACTCTGGGGTGTCGAGAAAGTCATGGCCTTTGCCATTTGCCCTAGCCCTGATCTCTTTCTGGCCTCAGCCCAAACCTGGACGGGGCGACCCCTGTGTCTTTCCTTCCATCACTCATTGCCTGCATTCACCCCTATTGTGTGGAATCAGCCCCTTACCACCACCCTCTTCTGCAGCCCGCTTTCCCACCTTGAGGAATCAACAGCTTTGTCAGCACCAGCTGTGTGTTCTTGCCCCTCTCCACCCCACCCCACACCTCTTCCCCCACGTTCTTGGCACTGCTCCTTGAGCCATCCGGTGATTACTTAAGCCATACTTTATTCCTTTCCCCCAGCATGCCATCCCTCTGATCTCTGCCCAGCGGGGAGATAGTTCCGGCAACGTTTCTGCTCTTCCCAAGACTGCTGCGGGGCAAGCAGCAGAACACCTCACACAATGAGTAGCAGTAAAGGAAGTGCCTTGCTCCCATAAATAATATAATCTGGTCCAAGGAAGGCACTCTGTAAAGAAGGTTCTGTAAGACTTCTGCCGCGCATCAGGAGACTGGCCTGCCCCAAACCCGCTCTGAATCCTGCGTAGGAATCTCGACTAGGTCCCTTGTGATGGAACCTTTCCGAGACGGTTGGGGTTAAATCTGCCTGGACGCTACGAGCTGCGGAGATCAGGGTACCCACACCCGTGCACTCTAAGGCTTTCGGACCACTGCACAGGCTTGCGGTCTGGAGCCAGGGGAGACCACTGCGCGGCTGTACATCCCAGCAGCATTCGCAGCTGGGCCTGAGGAACGAAAAACCACAGCCTTGCGAAGTCAGAGACAGAGACCGGAGAAATACTAATAAAGCGAGACCGACCGAGGTCCGGGTGGCACCGAGGTTACAGTTCCCCGAGAGCAGCCCCTTCCCGGGCCCAGCGCGTTTCTCCTGGCCCCCAGCGGCGCGGGGCTGCGATGGACGCAGACTGGCTCTCGGCCCCGCCCCCACCCCGGATCCCTCCCTCGACTTAACCCTTGCCTGCCCGCTTCCTGCCACAACGGCCCGCCCCTCCAAGCTTCGGCGAGCGGGCGCGGCCCTCCTCCTTCCCCACCCCGCGGGGGCGCGCGGCGCCAGGAGCTGACCGTGGTGCTGAGCTCGGCGCGCGGCTTGGGCTCGGGCGCGGCTCTCCGCCCTGCCAAGGCCCGGTACTGCGACACTCCCAGTCACCGGCGGTAAGTCGGCAAAGGCCTAGAATTTAGGCTTGGGGAGAAAGGGGATGATTTAGAAATTTTTGTATGTTCTTTCGAGCGATGGGCGGACTGAGTGGAGGAACCAGGGTCTGTACCCTCTCTACCCCACAGTGAGCGGATGTTGTGGAGTCTGGGGTCTGGGGGCGACGGCACTTTTAGGTCTGGGCTAAGGAAGGGGAGAGAACCCTTGCGCGCGGATGCGGAGGCTGGGAAAGAACAGATAAGACTGGAGACCCATTTTCTTTCAGCCGGGCAGCCCGGGAACACCCTTAGAGGAGGTGGACCAGAACCTTTGCTCCCCAAAAGGTCCTTTGTCTCCCCAGCGTGGGGATTGGGTGAATTGGTGATGTTCTTGCTGCAGATTCTATTTCTGCTTCATTCCCCACCCCACATCCACCCCATTACACGAGGCTTTCTTTCTCCACAATAGCCTTCACTCCATTCACCCTGAAGGTTTTGGCTTAGACAAGACACCCTCTACAGAGATAAACCATTGCCCCATACATAGCCTCCTACGCTGACCCCAATGTCCAGGAAGTCCCTTGGTGGGGCTCCCCTCTGAGGCCTCTGCTTTCCTATCACCATTCACCTCTTTGTATTTCAAGGCTTATGATTTTATTGGGTGTTGGGGGCAGGGCAGGGAAAAGCATGGCAAATGCCAAAACTATTAGTCAAAATTTTTGTATCTCCAAAACACTGCTATTATATGTGTACCTGCAAGGTTTTTATTTGCTCCGTGATATGCCCAATCACTTTCATGTTAAAAAAGGGAAGAAACTGACAGAATTACCTTCCCAAAGGGAAAAGAAAATCCTAGGCAGTGGAGTTAAAGTTATTCATTTTGTAGAAAGCAGCCAGTAGAATTACTTCATTTTCTCAATTTGCAATAAATCCATATGCAAGTTCATACTCTGTGTAAGACACTGAGAGGAAAGATTGGCATCCATGAAAGTCTCTGTCACTACTTACTCTCCACTAGACCCTGGTCTGGCTTTTTTTTTTTTTTTTAAGATTTCATTTATTTATTTGACACAGAGAGAGAGATCACAAGTAGGCAGAGAGGCAGACAGAAAGAGGGGGAAGCAGGCTCCCCACTCAGCAGAGAGCCTGTTGTGGGGCTTGATCCTAGAACCCTGTCGAAGGCAGAAGCTTAACCCACTTAGCCACCCAGGCGCACCTTGGTCTGGCTTCTAATCTGCTTTCTTGCCTCTGCTCTTTGAGCCTGCTTTCCATTCTCATTTACAACTGATCTGTTAAAACTGAAAATTCACCCCTGTTACTCAGCCTTGATGGCTGGCTCTCCATTGTGCATAAGATATAAGCCAAGACCCAACCTGTGAACTTGGGCCTGGTGCAGTCTGCCTGCATATCTCTAGGCCTCAACCCACTGGCTTGCTGCTCTGGCCACCGGGGCCTGCTTTCAGAGCTTTAAATATTCTTCATCCTTTGCTTGGCAAGGCCTTTCTGAGGGATGTTCCCTCTGCCTGGAATATGTTTACCACATCTTTTGCCTGGTTGTCTTCAACTGTCCTTTAGATCTTGGTTTAAATACCACATCTGTGAGTCAGAGTTGATTAAATACACAAGGTGGTCCCTGTTCTCATGGGATTTGGAAGTTCATTTTAGAGAGGCAAGACTCAGTCCAAGGTCTTAGTGTCACTGAGACCTGTCTCAGAGAATGATGTGCATAACTGTAGAATTAAAAATGCCAGATTTAGCATTCTATTTAGAAAATTTAGGCATAAATATGTGGCTAAAATGTCTCAAAAGCGTAAATACTTTATTTAAAATAAGCAGTAGCTCACTGTCAACAGCAGTTAGAGTCCTGAATCTTAGAGCATTTTCAGTCTCACTGGGGAGTAAGAAGACCAAACAAGCAACAGAATGAGGAGCCAGTGATCACTGAGTGCTACAGATAAGGAGGCACCAAACCAGGGAAGGGACAGTGCTACTTTTTCTTTTGGGGAGGGATGTGGAACATGGTAAAGGATTCCCTCTCAGGTTTCATGCTGAGCCGCACTGGAGAGGCCTTTAGCTAGAGGGTTACAAAGCAGAATGTGCATTTTTAAAAAAAGATTTTATTTATTTATTTGACAGAGAGAGATCACAAGCAGACAGAGAGGCAGGCAGAGAGAGAGGAGGAAGCAGGCTCCCTGCAGAGCAGAGAGCCTGATGTGGGGCTGGATCCCAGGACCCTGAGATCATGACCTGAGCTGAAGGCAGAGGTTTTAACCCACTGAGCCATCTAGGTGCCCCAGAATGTGCATTTTTGCATCTGGAAACCTCAACATATTTGGCCTCTGCCTTCAGGCAATGATAGTGTCAACATCTGGCTATCCAGATAAATTCTACTCTGCCCCTGAGAACTGTCATGGGGAGTGACTGTTCAGCTTCCTCCAGTTCAGCAGTGGGCCCTCTGGCCCCCCAAGGGATTTCCAACCCATGTCACAAATGGACCCATTTCTAAAGATTCAGGCTCTGATAAAATATTTTTATGTAGAATCTGGACTGAACATACACTGAATGTCACAGAATTATTCCATATTTTGCAAGTTTCTCAATCATTATTCTGAATCTTAGTGCTTATTGCCCTATCAATGTACCAAAGTGTTAAATGAACTCAGGACACAGAGTTGGCAACATCAGTGACACTGAGTCCAGCCATCTGTAGAAATGACAGCTATTTTGAGGCCTTATCTTCCAAGTTCAGAATACAGTGAAATTTCCAGTTCTTCGTGATTTTAAATCAGTTAACTGAATTAAGAATTAAGAAATCAGTTTTATTTATAGAGATCAGATCTCTATATCACCTAGAGTATCAGATAAACCATTTCAGTTCTTATAGTTGAAATTTCTTCACACAGTGAAGTAATCTTTATCATGCTCACTTGAAGTTATTCCTAAGAGCATAGTAATAAAAAGATTTTTTTCTAAAACATAGAAGAGATCTCATAATAAATATCTCTAAAATTTCTTGTCATAGAAATTACATTATCTTCATTTATAACTTTTCTAAATTTGTGTGCACTATACTTTCAACTTCAATTACCATTTTCATTGTGCTTGCCAAATTTCTTCATAAAAACACATTATTAATTGATTTTTAAATTTTCCATGAAGAGGAGTTTGGGCTGTTGGTTCATAGAATATCTATCATGATTAAGAGCATATGATCAGAATCAGATGGGCTTGGTTTCAAATCTTAGTTCTGTCACTTACCACATGGGCAAACTGAACCAACCTGTTGACTTTTCTGGACCTTAATATCTCCTTTGTCAAATGGAGGTAACAGCAGTATATCTCATAAGGTTATTGGCCAAGCTCTCACCTGGATTAGTAGATGCGACCAAGACTCAAATCTGGGTTCTCCAACTCCAGAGATAGTATCCACTATGTTGTGGATATTAAAACCCATGAGACCTGGGGAAGGACTTATCTAGGCCACAAAGGATCTGGGGAATGAAAATGGGATCTGGAGATACAGGGTAGGAAAGTCTTGGGCACATGCCACATCACAAGAGGCAGAAGGCAGCTTGAAGCACTGTCCCATCCGTGATGCTGCCACCAAGAACTGAGCTGCCCCCAGAGCCAGGTCTGGGTTCTGTCATTTTCCCTAGTCTAGTACCAGCTCCTCCTACCCTCCAGCTAGAAGTTCCAGGTGTTCCTCTGCAGGGTAGGAAGCACTGCTCATAGGTGGAAGTAGGGTTGAGGCTGGTCACCTTGCCCCTGTGAACCCCCACAATGACAGCCTTGTCACTCTTTTTCATCTTCTTCAGCTTTAATGTTGTTAACTGGGCTGTGAGGCAGTCCCTCTGCTCACCTCCAGGTCCTCATAGCTAAGCATTAGAGAGACTCCAGAGCTGACCCTATATGGCTTACATCTGTCTAGCAGCTTTCCGAAGGTAGCTGCAAATCTGTGTGGACAATGGACCTGAAAGGCATGCAGGCTGACAGAGCCACTTGTTTACATTTGCTGCATCCCTCCCTCACAGACTGCAAATTGTGGGGGAATGAGTTCAGGAGCTCCCTATCAAGAAAGTCCTTGTGGAGAGTCAAAGAAACCCCAAATCCTCTCCTGTAATCTTTCCCTGGACAAACTGACAGGATGGACTGTCAGGTTGCTCGTCACCAAGGAGAGGAAGAGCTGCTGGAACAGGCTGAGCTGTGAGCTGGGTGCCTGTGGGAATGCAGAGAGGGAGAGTCCAGGGAAGGTCACAGGTGGTGCTCTTGGGCATCACCTTCTTTTGTTCCACTCTTGTAGGTCTCTAAACACACTCCAAAAGCAACATGATTAAAACTATAGATTCTTGCTTCTCCTCTCAAACCAGCTTTTGGCACAGGCCCCTTCCTTGCCTTTACTGTTTCTACTTCCTTACCTTTTCTCACTTCTGAGTCAGTATTTACTGTTCCTCAGTGTTGATGACTTCTCTGTCTTTATTCAGTTGCTGGGTCCTAGCACTTCTGCCTTTGAAAGGCCCTATATAACTTCACCTCTATTTTTTGTGACTTACGACTATAGCTTCCATCTGGATCTTACTTCCACATACTTAGCCCACTTTAGTTACCTTTTGTGAATCTTCTCTGCTCAAAACTTCTCTCTAATTTATTCTGACCACTCAGAGGTCAGAAAAATGGTCTTAGACCACCAACTTTGTTATGTTACTGTTTCTACCCACCCACTCACTCAGAAGGCTCTCATAGCTCTTCATTGATCTCAGAGGAAGGTCACACTCCCCAGCTATGCAAAAATGGTCAAGATAATACTCTTACTGGCTTGCCCACACACACCCAGGACAGACCTTGGTAATCAATCCCAACAGTCTTTCCCGTTAGATTAGACTGGGCATCCATCTGGATGGCACTCCGGACATCAACACTTGTCAGGTGTGCACAGAAAGTGATACCTGCCTGATCTCCAGCCCATCATGTTCTGTGTCTATCTAACCTGCCTGGTCTTGGTCTCATGTCTGACTCCTCACTTTGGTCTTCTACCATGATGCCTTCTCTCTTCTCAGTGCTCAAACCCAGCATTCACTCTTAGATGCTTGGCTGTGCCTTGCCCTGATGGTCTCTGTGTAGACTGAGTCTTGCCTCCTCAGACAGATGCAATAGCCCTGGAGGGCAGTGTATGTGTCTTTCCTTCCAACTGACAAGCACCCATGTCCATCCTAGAAGGCGGGCTTGGGTTTTCCTTTGAGCTTTGTCTTTTAGATGAAGGCAGGAGCTTACTTATTGAATCCACTGCTTCTCTACTCAGAAAGGCTGTGATGCTTTCCCTGTAAGGTTGTGGTGCTATTTGTAGGGTGCTTGGGCCTGGAAATGGGAATCTGACGTGGTCCGATAATGTCTGAGAGGATGCTTGGTTGAGTTGAGAGATCACAGACACAAGAACACCAGACCCCAGTTTGCTCTCAATTTAGCTCCCACTGTGTGACTTTAAGCATGTGACTTAGCTTCTCTAACATCAGTTTTCTGTGGAGCAGTGGGCAGCCCTGGAGCAGTGAGCATGGGGAGGCCATTCTCATCTCCCTCTCCCTGCCTCTGCAGAGGATCCAAATTTAGTTGTCACCACTCAGCAACAAGGCCACAGTGTAAGCAGATGTAGGCAGAGGTCCCCTAGAGCCATAGGCCTCCATCTTGGATACTAAGTGTCTCCTGCTTTCCTTCACAGCAGTTTGGGGCACTGGCAGCATGGAACTGAAGAGAGGGAAGACCTTCATCAAATCCAGCCTGCAGATTTCCCATGAGAAGCCCCCAGATCCATCAGCCACCACTCTGTCCAGGGAAGATACAAGTCCCTGGTCAGTCTCACCAGGAGGGCAACAGCGGCCCTACTGTGAAAGGGCCCCACAGGTCAGTCCCAGTGCCCAAGGATATGACAGATGTTCCAACAATGGGGCAGAGCTGGAACCCGAGGTGGGGGCTGCAGCCTTCTGTGGGGCCACCTTCAAACTGGTACGAAAGAGCAAGACTCACGACTGTGTGCCTGAGGCTGGCAGGGCAAGCACAGCCACAGGGCAGCTGGTGGGCAGTGCAAGCTTCCCAGGCCCCTCCAGCAGCCAGCGCATGATTGATTACCGCCATTTTGTGCCCCAGTTGCCCTTTGTGCCAGCTGTGGCCAAGAGCATCCCAAGGAAGAGGATCTCCCTGAAACGACCTAAGAAGTGCTTTCGGAACCTATTCCACGCTCGCAGAAACAAGACTGAGAACGTGGCCTCACTGGTGACCAAGGGTGAGAGCCTGTCTTCCCCTGGGGAGCCATCAGAGGAAGGTGGGCAGCCAGGCAAAACTTTCTTCCCCTTAGGTGAGGGACTGGGGCCAGACAGCTTGTGCCAGGACCTATCTGACAGTGAGCTCCTGCCTGACTCTTCCTTTGACCTCTGCAGGGCCCTGTGTGAGGATGTGGCCTCACTCAAGAGCTTTGACTCTCTCACAGGTTGTGGGGAGATCTTTGCTGATGAAAGCTCAGTGCCATCACTGGAACTGAATGAGGGTCCGGAAAGCCCAGCCCAGGTATCCCAGGTCCTTGAAAGCAAGGTTCTTAGGGGCCCTTTCCAGGGCAGTGTGGAACAGCTGGCATCACCTGCCCAAAATGAGATGTCTGACTTTGCCAAGTTCTGGGACAGTGTGAATCACTCTGTGAGGCAGCAGCACCGTGCCCTACTAGGGCCATGGTTGGGGGGTTCCCAGGGGACAGACACAGACCGTACCAGGCTAGATGCAGCTGGGCTTGCAGAGCTCCCTCTGTGTCCCTGCAGGGACCCCCACAGTGGCTCCAAAGCTAGCTCCATAGACACAGGTACCCCTAAGAGCGAACAGCCGGAATCTGTGTCCACAAGTGATGAGGGCTACTATGACTCCTTCTCACCTGGCCTTGAGGAGGACAAGAAGGAGGCTTCAAGCCCAGGCACACCTGCAGCTGCCTTCCCCCGGGACAGTTACAGTGGAGATGCCCTCTATGAGCTCTTCTATGACCCCAGCGAGGGCCCTATAGGCCCAAGCCTGGATGATGACCTATGTGTGTCTGAGAGTCTGTCAGGACCAGCACTAGGAGCACCACTGTCCATGTGCAGCTTCCACGTGGGGGCAGAGGAGAACTTGGCCCCAGCACCAGGGCCAGATATACTCAGCCAGGGCTTTTTGCAAAGCTCCTGGAAGGGCAAGGAGTGCCTGCTAAAGCTCTGTGACACCGAGCTTGCCATCACCATGGGCATTATCAACTGGCTTCGCCGTGGCCCTGAACTCCGTACCCCACCTGCCTCAGCTCCTGGAGAAACTGCAACCTCACCCAGGGGACAAGCAGAGAAGCTGGGAGCCGGCTCAGAGAAAAAGGGCCCAGATCCAGTGAAGCTGGAGGGCAGTGGGTCTGGGGCTTCAGATGCAGGTAGAACCACTGTGGGCTCAGCACCCAGAAGACGGGAGCTGTGGGCACATTCACGTCCCAAGGGCCTGCTTGCTGGAGAGAGCAAGGTCATAGGAGGGCCCAAGCAGGGAACCAGCACTCCATCTAGGGACTCATCTCTGGAGTGTGCACAAGTGTCTGGGGAAGGAGGGATGCAACGCTGTCATGAAGGCTTGTTTTCCTCTTTGGGGTGTGGAGCCTCTGCAAGAACAGACACTTCCAGCAAAAATAAGATCCCAAACCCTTGGCCTGGCTTCCAAGAGTCCAGGCCTCCTGGGAATTTGGAGAGTTTCCAAGATCCTTGGAGGCCAGATCCTGGCAGAACCACTCTTGATGTAGAATGCCCCTTGATAGGCTGTGTGGCCGAGGTGGCAGCCCTGCACATCCACCCAGATTGCCCACCCCCTACTATACAGCTGCCAAGGCAGGACACAAGCAATGGGCTCTGTAGGCAGCCTCAGGCCAGGGGCACTGATATTCTCCAGCAGAAACAGCCTAACAACTTCCCTAGTATGCCAGTTGTATGTGGCCTGCCCTCCCTGGCTAATCCTCTCCACAGCCCACAGGACCAGAGGTGCCCAGGTCACATCCTGGACCTTAGCCAGCTCAGGGTGGAGCCCACCAGGATGGATGCCCAGGCTTATTGTGTCTCTATGGATGACCAGCCCCTTCAGCTCAGTTCAAGGGCTGGGGAACAGGCAGCACATAGGGGCCAGCTGGATCAATAGCCCCTCTTGGTCCTACTACCCAGCTGAGCCCCCAGGGACAACTCCAAGGATTCCTGGACCTCACTTCAAACACCCAGTATAAGCGAGCCCCCTCTGTAAGTGTCCCAGAAAGTTGTTGCAGTTTCCTGGCCCATGAGGGCCTCCTCTGCAACCAGCCAGAAGAAGGGCCCCCAGACCAGCCATGGTTGAGCCTCACCTGTAGCATGGGCCCTCACCAGAAACTGTGTCTTTGGGGCCATATTCAAGAGAACCTAACACCCTAACCTCCAGCCTCTGTCCCTAATGTGAGGACTGTGGCGGAGTGGGGGTAGCAGCACAGAGGCAGGTGGAGCAGAGCATTTTAATGTGGAGGCATCCATGCCTGAACCAGTTCAGCCGGACCAGGTACCGGGCAGCCCAAGGCCAAGGACAGCTTCACAGCTGCCATTGCTCTGAAAGTGTGCCTCACTGATTTCCCCACAAAGAAATGAAGATTCGAATCCCAGTTGGCTGTGAAGTGGCCACACCTGGATTCTCCTCATATAGCATGTTAGAGAGAGGAGCTCAGGCTTGAAACTGATGGGAAGATAACAGTACATCTTATAAATGGCAATTGAGGGAGCCAAGATGTCTGCATAGGGGTTGAGAAAAATAAATGTGTGGCCTAGGGCTTAGGGGTGGCATGCAGAGTGGGAAAGAGGCAGGATGGGGCACTGTAGATGAGGTCAGGAATGTTCACTGACCCCACAGCAGTCTGCTCTCTGCCTCCAGAACAAGTAACCACAGTGTACTGGGGTTCTGAAGGACTTCTCATGGGAATAAGAAGCAGGAACAGCCTCATCTCATTAAAAACCTTGAATCAGCAGACAACATGTGTTACTGTGCAACCCTGCCAGGGCTATACCCTGCAAACCCTAGTCAATAGGAGTTGGTGAATTCTGTATCACAAATCAGACCAATAATTTTCCCTGACTTCTCTAAATGAAGCCAAGGATGGCAAAATGTTTTTAGGGAAGAAGCTGATTGATTGTCCGCAACTCTGCTATTTTCACCCCTCTACACTGTCAGCATCTTTGCCTCCCCCTTTAGGAAAACTTACCTCAAAATGGAGCTGTAACTCTCATCCTTCTGAAAGCCACAACATCATACACAGTACCAAATATCCAGAATCATGGAGGGAAAAGGTGGCCCTCGTCCTCAGGAAGGGCAAGTGTCAGAATATCAGGTACAGTGACAGACCATGCATCAAGTTTCTCCATGATTAGATCCTACCTCAACCATCATGCTGCAGTGAGAAGCAAAGGATGGGATACCACAGATATGAAAAAGTTTCTGGAAGAAAGGTCATCATAGAAAGGGGTAGGTCAGGTGGTGGGGGAGAAATTCCAACCAGAAGGATGCATTCTCACAGCTGACCACAGTCTGGCGCCTCTCCTGATTGTCTGAGGCTTCATTTCAGACTAGAAAATGCTCTGTAGCCCTTGTTAACAACTGCTTATAGGGGCCTACTTTTTGCTCCTATAGGGTCCTGACCAGGCCCATCCCTGGGACATTTCCAGTCTTCCTGGAAAACCACACGTGATTCCCCCTCCCAGGACTTCCCACAAATGGTTGGGATTATTGAGCTGTGCTGGGAGCAGGTTACACATGGAATAGTTTACCTCATTCCTGCCTCAGCCTGAATGCAGCTCTCTTCATTTCTCAGATGTGGAGACCAAGGCACAGAGTGCTGATGTGACTTGCCAATGAACACACACAGCTAGTATGTGGGGTTGGTGGGGTTTGAGTGCCACCCTTTGGCTAGAACTTCTCTTGCTGAACTCCTGCAGTGAACTCCTCTTTCAAAGCCTTCACTCCTCCCTTCTCCCATGGCACCCTCTAGGTGCCAGCTGCATGTCTCCCTGTAAGCAGCCTGAGTTCCTGGGGGCAGGGGGCATCCTTCATTCAATCAAGGTCCTTATCGCTTTGTACTACACCTGAGCAGAGCAAGTGCTCAGTACATATTTACTAGTTGAAAAATGAAATATCAAAAGATTGCTAGTGGTTTGGTTTTCTTATTGAACATGAGCCCATGTCTGAAGAGTAGCAGAGTTAAGATTTTACCTTTTAGGAGTTCTGAGGGAGTGTTTCCTTGATGTGACATGGTGACTGGTGGTGATGGGGAGAATCCAGCCAGTGCCAAGAGGGCTGGTAAAAGCAGAAACCAAGGAGTTCCAGGACTCAGAGGTTATGGTGAGGGTGGTCTGCATTGACCCAGCAGCAGAGCAGCAGAGAAAAGGAACTGAGGCCATGCCTACCTGAAAGGAACAATCAGCCCAGTGGCTCTCACTCTGGGAAGGCTCTTAAGTAATCCTGACACCCTAGAAATTTTCATTCTCTGCAATGTGGTAGGAGATCACAGCAGTGGCCTACAAGACACCTTGCTGAGAGAACAGAGGAGGGCCTTCCCTTCCTCTTCTGTCCAGTGGTTCTGAGGAAGC
Source organism: Meles meles (assembly GCF_922984935.1). Taxonomy (NCBI): domain Eukaryota; kingdom Metazoa; phylum Chordata; class Mammalia; order Carnivora; family Mustelidae; genus Meles; species Meles meles. The sequence goes on along the minus strand of NC_060074.1, from coordinate 115,661,453 downwards.
CTCAGACTATCTCTTGCCACATCCCAACTCTTGGGTTGCCCTCCCCTGCAAGAGGGGCACAGGCAGTGCCAGTCTAATGGGGCTGTGCAGGCCTCAAGTATGTTCTCCAGGTTGACACACTGAGAGGAAAGAATAGAACTGTTGGGCCATCTCCTAGGATAAGTACCTAGTCCAGTGCTGGGAGTAGCAGAGGGCTGTGGGGCATTTTCAGAATTCTGGTCATTTCTAACCCTCTTATTCATACATGGCTATAAAAGTTATAGGAGGTTGTTTCTCCCATATAAAGTAAAATACCGGCTCGTAGATGCCCCACAGAGTCGGAGTGACTCCCCAGGGTCATACAATGACAAGCAGAGGACTGAGGTACACCCTGGGGCCTGTGCACTGTGCCTTTCAACCTTCCAGCCTTCCAAGGTTGCACTGGATACTGGGAGGTGCTAGGAGGGGGCCAGGCAGCCTCCCAGCCTGCCTTAATGGTAGGGGTGGCGTGGGCCTACAGCAGGGTGGCCTGGGGTACACCAGCAAGCCTGGATCAAGAGATCAAGAGGGAGGTGCTGAAAAGGGGTAATTACAGGCCAGCACATGCTGAGGAGGACCCAGTGAACTTTATCAATCTTACCGTTCCTGGTTTCTTATTTTATTTTGCTTTGTATTTTATGGAATGGGGTAAATACAGGATACAAAACTCAAAAGACACACAAAAAATAAAAAGTCAGGCTCCTTCCTTCTTTTATCCTTCTGTTGTTTTGATTACAAAACTAATTCTCATTTACTACAACCAATCCAAACTATGTAAAGTGCTGAGTCCACTTCCCTGACTTTCTTGAACACTAGAGGTGTCCTCAGACCCTTTTTATATCCATGACATAAACACACATGAACTTTAATCTTTTTCACTGCACAGCACATCACAGACATCTTTTTTATTTAGAGTCAATTAACATATAGTGTATCATTAGTTTCAGAGGTAGAGTTTAGTGACTCATCAGTTGTGCATAACACCCACTACTCATCCCCAGTTACCCCATCCTCCCACTCACTTCCCCTCCAGCAATCCTCAGCTTGTTCTTTATATTTAAGTCTCTTATGGTTTGCCTCCCTCCCTGTTTTTACTTTATTTTATTTTTCTTTCCCTTCTCCTAAGTTCCTGTGTTTTGTTTTGTAAGTTGCATATATAAGTGAAATCATATGGTATTTGTCTTTCTCTGACTGACTTATTTCTCTTAAGCATCTGCCTTCCAATCAGGTCATGATCTCAGGGTCCTGGGATGGAGCCAGCATCTGGCTCATGGCTCACTGGGGAGTCTGCTTCTCCCTCTCCCTCTGCCCCTCCCCCCTCTGCTCCTGCCTGCTCTCATTCTTCCTCTCTCTCTCTCTTTCTCTCTCTCTCTCTCTCTCTCGACATCTTCTTAGCAGGTACCATCAGCGAACTGTTTCTCCATTCTCTTGAATAGCTCCACAACATTCTCCTATAGGTAGGAATTAATTTAAACATTCTCCTATGGATGGATATTCAAATTATTTTGATTTTTGTCATTACAAACAATGCAGTGCTCACTTTTTATTCTCCTAAATCTTCTTTATTAAAGTCCTCTTAAAAACTGTAAAAATGAAACTTAACAGTGAAAAGAAGCATTTAAAAAATGAAAAACATGGGGCGCCTGGGTGGCTCAGGTCATGATCCCAGGGTCCTGGGATCGAGCCCCGCATCGGGCTCTCTGCTCAGCACAGAGCCTGCTTCCCCCTCTCTCTCTCTGCCTGCCTCTTTGCCTACTTGTGATCTCTCTGTCAAATAAATAAATAAAATCTTTTTAAAAAAATGAAAAACACATCCTGTTTCCTGTCCTACTGCAAGGAACAACTGTCCTCAGGTCCTGATGTTAATGCCCTAGGCTCCATGGAGATAGGGATATATCACACATACCCATATTTAGGAGAAGAAAGGTGGTTTTTCTTTTGTTATTACATGTAAGACCTTGAAAATGGTCATTTCTATCCTTACAACAAGAAAAATATGGACAAATAAAATCAATGACTTTTCTTGACCCATCGGAAAATGGCAAATAACTTCCTTGAAACACGGAAAAACAGGCGCATTCAGAGAAATACAACAACCAAGACCTGGAGCAGAAGCTCCAAAATGACAAAAACTGGTAGGAAGAGTTAAAAAGTAATTTTGACAAATTCTTGAAGCACGAGTAGAATGCTGGGGAGATAGACAGTCAAGGGAGGCATATGCTTTCATAGTCCTTTCCTCTAGGAAACATCAAGTTTTCAGGATGAGGATAGAGAAAGATCCCCTCGTGGGCATGGCAGAGGGAATGGAAAGGTAGCTACTGCTAAACCTTCCAGAACCTTCTCCCAGCAGGTATACCTCACAGGGGAAGGACTTCTCCAGAGGGCTATTCTGAAACTTTTCCAACCTGAAAGAAAGGAACTTCACCCCATTCCAGTTCTCTCCAACCTTCCTGTCTCAGGTAAGAATAAGTGAATAAGTATATAAGTAAATAAATACATAATATAAGATATAGTCAATTGGGAGGGAACCGCAAGGAAATAGACGGGAAACAGTAGGGGAGAAGGGATTAAGTCTTCTGAAGTTTTTTTTTATAAGATTTTATTTATGTATTTGACAGAGATCACAAGTAGGCAGAGAGGCAGGCGGGGTGGGGGGGCGGGGAGCAGGCTCCCTGCTGAACAGAGATTCCCAATGTGGGGCTTGATCCCAGGACCCTGAGATCATGACCTGAGCTGAAGGCAAAGGCTTAACCCACTGAGCCACCCCAGCACCGGAAGTCTTCGGAAAGTTTAACCCCACCCCTGAGGTAACCTCCAAAAGGACTGAGACTTACTTCGAATCTTAGGAGATAAAGGAACATCAATTTCCTTCCCACCCTACCCACTCTCCCTGTTAAAACAATAAGAAGAATCCAGTAATAATAGCAGTGTTACAACTCTAAGAGCTACAAGACAAAGATTCCATCTAAGGACCAGAACAAAGGGAAGCAATCCAGAAGAAGAAGGAAAAGGAGGAAGAGGAAAAGAAAGAGAAGAAGGATAAGAAGGAAAAGGACAAGAAGGAGAAGAAGGAAGAGGAGAAGGAGGGAAAAAAGACTGTGACAGTGAAGAAGAAAGAAAAGGAGGACAGAGGAGGAGAATGAGGGGGAGAAAAAGGAGGGGGTGTAAGCCCACTAGAGTAATATGAAGTCTGGTGCCTTTAGCTATGACAAATATTAAAACAAACTCTTAGCCAGATTAATGTAAATCCTTACACTAAAAGACTGTTTGCCTCAGTACCTATTACCCTATACAATATGTCCAGTTTTCAACAAAAATTTATAAAGCTGGCTAAATTCAAGAAGAAACAATGTCTGAAGGACAAAGTTATCATCAGAATCAGACTCAAAGTTGTTGGAATTTCAGATAAGTATTGTAAAATAAGTATTACCAATAAGTTAAGAGCTCTAATGAGAAAAAGTAGACAAGATATAATAACCCATGGCAATATAAAATTAAAGAACTGTAAGAAAGAAATAAAAAGAAAGTTGTAGAAATAAAAAATACTGTTACAGAAATGATGAATTCCTTGGCATCGCTCATTGGCAGATTCAACATGGCTGAGTAAAGAGTTAGGAAACTTTATTAGAAAATATCTTGAGACAAGTAAAAATGGAACTCCACATACCAAAACTTATGGGATGCAAAGAAAGCAGTATGAAATAGAAATTTGTAATCCCTACATTAAAAAGGAAGAAAGATTTCAAATCAATAACCTGATTTTACACCATAAGAAATTGGGCAAAGAAGAGAAAATTAACTCAAAGTCAGTAGAAGGACAGAATTAATAAAGGTTAAAATAGAGGGGGAGGGACAAGATAGCAGAGAAGTAGGAGACCCTGTTTCAATGGGTCCCCTAAATTGAGCTGAATATCCAGTCAGCAGTCCCTAGGCCCTGGTCTTTCTGCAACCTAAGACCTGCGCCACTGCCAGGGCTGGGTGCAACCCCACCTGTGCCTGAGAGAGCCAGGTGCAAGAGAGAGCCTAGATGCCCTTCAACAGATGAATGGATGGATAAAGAAGATATGGTCCATATATAAAATGGAATATTATACCTCCATCAGAAAGGATGAATACCCAGCTTTTCTATCAACATGGATGGGACTGGAGGAGGTTATGTTGAGTGAAGTAAGTGAAGCAGAGAAGGTCAATTATCTTATGGTTTCACTGGTGGAGCATAAGGAATAACACGGACATCATTAGGAGAAGGAAAGGAAAAGTGAATTGAGGCAAATCGGAGGGTGAGATGAAGCATGAAAGACTGTGGACTCTGAGAAACAAACTGAGGATTTTGGAAGGGAGGAATGTGGGGGGATGGGTGAGCCTGGTGGTGGGTATTAAGGAGGGCATGTGTTGCATGGAGCACTGGGTGTGGTGTGTAAACAATAAATCTTGGAACACTGAAAAAATAAAATTAAATTTAAAAAATAAGATAAAAGTCATCTTATTATTGTGACTTATTTCACTGTTTGATTTTTTGTACATTGAATCATCCTTACACTTCAAGAATAAAATTCATTTGACTTTGGTGTGTAATTCTTTTAATATGCTGCTGAGTTCAATTTGCTAGTATTTTGTTGAAAACTTTTATATCTATACATTCATAAGAAATATTGGTGTGCAATTTTCTGTCAGTGTTTCTGTATCTGGTTTTGGTATTGTGGCAGTGCTTGCTTCATGAAATGAGTTATGAAGGGTCCTCAACTCTTCAACTGTTTTTAAGAAGAGTTTGAAATGGATTGGTATTAAATCTTCTTTAAATGTTTGATAGAGGGGCGCCTGGGTGGCTCAGTGGATTAAGCCGCTGCCTTCGGCTCAGGTCATGATCTCAGGGTCCTGGGATCGAGCCCCGCATCAGGCTCTCTGCTCCACGGGGAGCCTGCTTCCTCCTCTCTCTCTGCCTGCCTCTCTGCCTACTTGTGATCTCTCTCTCTGTCAAATAAATAAATAAAATCTTTAAAAAAAAATGTTTGATAGAATTCACCAGTAAAATAATCTTGTCTGGGGCTTTTTTGTTGTTGCTGGGAAATTTTTATTACTAACTCAATTTTCTTACTAGTTATAGGTCTATGCAAATTTTCTATTTAATGACTCTCTTGTTTTTCTTAATTTAAGCATAATTGACATATAGTCTTATATTAGTTTTAGGTATTCAGTATAATTAAATAATTCTATACATTTATGATAAGTATACTCTTCACCCCCTTCATCCATTTTATCCATTCCCCCCTGACAACCACCAGTTTGTTCTCTGTATTTGAGTTCTTTTGTTCTTTCTTTCTTTCTGTCTTTTTTCTTTGTTTATTCATTTTTTTGTTTCTTAAATTTTACATATGAGTGAAATCATGTGATATTTGTCTTTTTCTGACTACTTTATTTCACTTAGCATTATACTCTTTAGTTACAATCTTGTTGCAAATGATAAGATTTCACCTTTTTATAGCTGAGTAATAGTCCATTGTATATATATATATATACACCACATCTTCCTTATCCATTCTTCTATCTGTGGACACTTGGGTTGCTTCCATATCTTGGCTGTTGTTAAATAATATTGCAATAAACATAGGATTGCATGTGTCTTTCCAAATTACTGTTTTCATCTTCTTTGAGTAAATACCTACTAATAGAATTACTGGATCATACAGTAATTGTATTTTTAATTTTTTAAGGAAACTCCATATTGTTTTTTACAGTGACTGCACCAATTTGCATTCCCACCAATAATGCATGAAGATTCCTTTTTCTCCACATCTTGCCAAAACTTGTTATTTCTTACATTTTTAATGTTAGTCATTCTGACATGTATAAAGTGACATCTCATTGTGGTTTTAATTTGTATTTTCCCTGGCGATGAGTGATGTTGAACATCTTTTCATGTGTCTGTTGGCCATCTGTATGTCTTCTTTGCAAAAATGTTTATTCAGGTACTCTGCTCACTTTTTAATTGGATTGTTTGAGTTTTTTGACATTGAGTTGTATAAGTTATTTATACATTTTGGATGTTAACACCTTATTGGATCTATCATTTCAAACATCTCCTATTCATTAAGTTGTATTTTTGTTTTGTTGATGGTTCCTTTCATTGTGCAAAATATTTTTATTTTGGTGTAGTCTCAATAGTTTAATTTCCCTTTTGTTTCCCTTACCAGAGAAGACATATCTAGGAAAATATTTCTATGTCTGATGTCAAAGAAATTAGTGCCTAGGTTTTCTACTAAGAATTTTATGGTTTCAGGTATCACATTTAGGTCTTTAAAGTATTTTGAGCTTATTTTTGTGTTTGGTATTAGAAAGTGGTCTGGTTTCATTCTTTTGCACATAGTTGCCCAGTTTTCCCAACCCCATTTGTGGAAGAGATGGTCTTTTTGCCACTGTATATTCTAGCTTCCTCTATTGTAGATTAGTTGATCGCAGAAGTATGGGTTTATTTCTGGACTCTCTGTTCTGTTCTATTGATACACATGTCTACTTTTGTACTGGTTCCATACTGTTTTGATGACTTCAGCTTACTATACCTTGAAATCTGGGACTGTGATATCTCCAGCTTTGTTCTTTTTTCTAGATTGCTTTAGCTACTTGGGGTCTTTCATAGCTCCACATAAATTTTAGGATAATTTGTTCTAGTTCTGTGAAAAATGTTGTTGGTGTTTGATAGAGATTGCATTAAATCTGTAGAGTGATTTGGACAATATGTACATTTTAACAATATTGGATTTTCCAATCCATGAGCATAGAATATCTCTCCATTCTTTCATCAAGGTTTTATAGTTTTTGGAAGGTTACTCATAGGTATTTTAATATTTTTGGTGCTATTGTGAATAGAATAATATTCTTAATTTCTCTTACTCTTACTTCATTACTGGTGTGTAGAATTGCAACTGTTTTCTGTACATTGGTCTTGTATCCTGCAACTTTTTACCAAGCTCACTTATGAGTTCTAGAAGTTTTGGTGGAATCTTTAGGATCTTCTATATACAGTATCAAGTCATGCACAGATAGTGAGTTTTACTTTTTCCTTACCAATGGGATGTCCTTTTTTTTTTTTTTTCTTATCTGATTGTTCTGGTTAGGACTTGTTGAATTACTATGCTGAATAAAAGTTGTGAGAGGGGTGCCTAGGTGGCTTGGTCCACTGAGCATCTGACTCTTAGTCAGCTCAGGTCAGGGTCTCAGCATTATGGGTTTGAACCCCATATCAGGCTCTATACTTAGTGCAGCCTCTGCTTGTCCATCTCACTCTGATCCTCCCCTGCTCACCTCTCTCTCTAATAATAAATAGATAAAAGTTTTTTTAAAAAGTTGTAAGGGTGGACATCCTTGTCTTTTTCCTCATCTTAGAGGAAAAATCTCCGTTTTTCACCATTGAGTATATTATCTATGGGTTTTTCACATGTGACCTTTATTATACTGAGTATGTGCCTTCTAAACCTGCTTTTTGAGAGTTTTTATCATGACTGAATGTTGTAGTTTGTCAAATGATTTTTTCTGTATCTATTGATATGATCATATGATTTTTATCCTTTATCTTGTTGTTGTATTGATTTGTGACTGATTGATGTGTGAATATGGAACTGCCTTTGCATCCCTAGAATAAATCCCACTTGATCATGGTGAACGATTTTTTAAATGTATTGTTGGATTTGGTTTGCTAATATTTTGTTGAGGATTTTTGCATTTATGTTTATCAGAGATATTGGTTTATAGTATTCTTTTTTGTAGTGTTTTTATTTTGTTTCAGTATCAGGGTAATGGCCTCATAGGATAAATTTGGAATCTTTCCTTCCTTTTCCATTTTTTTGAATAGTTTGAGAAAAATAGGTATTAATTCTTCTTTAAATGTATGGTAGAATTCATTTGTGAAACTATCTGGTCATGGATTTTTATTTGTTCAGAGGGTTTGTTTTGCTCTGTTTTCTTGGGTTTTGTTTTTTAGTACTGATTCAATTTCATTTAGTAATTGGTCTGTACAAATTTTCTATTTCTTCCTGACTCAGTTTTGGAAAGTTGTAAGTTCCTATAAATTTATCCATTTCCTCTAGTTTGTCCAATTTGTTGGCATATAATTTTCATACTATTTTCTTATAATCTTTTGTATTTCTGTGGTGCTAGTTTTTTCTCCTTTATTTCTAATTTTATTTATTGAATCTTAACTTTTTTTGATGAGTCTTTCTAAAGGTTTATCAATTTTTATTGATGTTCTCAAAGAACCAATTACTGGTTTCATTTATCTCTTCTATTGGTTTTTTAAAGTCTTGTTATGACTTGGTTTTGGTCTATGTATGCTCCTAGGAATTCGTCCCTTTCATTTAGGTTGTCCAGTTTGTTGATATATAAATGTTCATTGCATTCTTTTATAAACTTTTTAAGATTAAAAAAATGGTAGTAACATTCCTACTTTCATTTCTCTTTTTTCAATCAGGAAGAATTTTCTTTCTCTCTTCTTTTTAAAATTTAAATTCATTAGTTAACATATATTGTAGTATTGATTTCAGAAGTACAATTTAATGATTCATCACTTACACTTAACACCCAGTACTAGCTTTGTGCAGGGGCAGTATCATAGTCAATGAGGTTTATCCAAGGCATTATTATTGCTAATTGAAAACTTAAAACCCAGTACTTATCCCAACAAGTGCCATCCTTAATGACCATCACCCACTTAGTCCATGCCCCACTGACACTCCTCCAGCAACCCTCAGTTTGTTCTCTATATTTAAGTCTCTTGTGGTTTGCCTCCCTGTTTTATCTTATTTTTCTTTTCCTTGCCCTATGCTCATCTGTTTTCTTTCTTTAAATTCCATGTATGAGCTAAATCATATGGTACTTGCCTTTTTCTGACTTACTTTGCTTAGCATAATACACTCTAGTTCTATCCACATTCTTGCAAATGGCAAGATTTCATGCTTTTTAATCACTGAGTAATAGTCCATTGTATATATAAGCCATATCTTCTTTATCCATTCATCAGTTGATGGACATTGGGGCTCTTTCCATGTTTGGTTATTGTGGACATTGCTGCTATAAATATTGGGGTGAATGTGCTCCCTTTGATTCACTATGTTTGCATCCTTTGGATAGATACCTAGTAGCACAATTGCTGGGTCATAAGACAGCTTCATTTTTAACTTTTCAAGGAACCTCCATACTGTTTTCCAGAGTGGCTGCACCAGTTTGCACCCCCACCAACAGTGTAAGAGCGTTCCCTTTTCTCTACTGCTTGCCAACATCTCTTGTTTCCTGAGTTGATCATTTTAGCCATTCTGACAGGTGTGAAGTGATATTTCATTGTGGTTTTGATTTGAATTTCCCTGATACTGAGTGATGTTGAGCAACTTTCCATGCATCTGTTAGTCATCTGGATGTCTTCTTTGGAAAAGTGTCTATTCATGTCTTCTGACCATTTCTTAACTAGATTATTGGTTTTTTGGGTGTTGAGTTTGAAATGTTCTTTATAGATTTTGGATAGTTCTTTATCTGATATGTCATTTGCAAATAACTTCTCCCATTCCGCCGGCTTCATTTTAGTTTTGTTGATTGTTTCTTTCTCTGTACAGAAGGTTTTTATCCTGAAGAAGTCTCAGTTGTTCATTTTTGCTTCCGTGTCTCTTGTCTTTGATGATATGTTAGGTAAAAAGTTGGTGTGGCCGAGGTAAAAGAGGTGCTGCCTGCTTTCTCCTCTAGAATTTTGATGGATTCTTGTCTTACATTTAGGCTTTTCATCCATTTTGAATTTATTTTTGTGTACAGTGTAAGAAAGTGGTCCAGTCTCTTCTTCTGCATGGGGCTGTCCATTTTCCCCAACACCATCTGTTGAAGGAACTGTCTTTTTTCCATTGGATATTCTTTCCTGCTTCATTGAAGATTAGTTGGCCATAAAGTTGTGGGTTCATTTTTCAGTTCTCTCTTCTGTTCCACAGGTTTAAGTGTCTGTTTTTGTGCCAATACCATACTGTCTTGTTGATTATGGTTCGATAATACAGCTTGAAGTCTGGAATTGTGATGCCTCCGCTTTTGGTTTTCTTTTTCAACATTCCTGTGGCTATTTGGGGTCTTTCCTAGTTCCATATAAATTTGAGAATAGTTTGTTTCAGCTCTGTGAAAAATGCTGATGGTATTTCGATAGAGATTGGACTGAATGTGTAGATTGCTTTGGGCAGCATAGACGTTTTAACATTTGTTCTTCCAATCCATGAGCATAGACTATTTTTCCATTTTTTGCTGTCTTTCTCAACTTCTTTCATAAGTGTTCTTAGTTCTTAGTTCTCAGATTCCAGATCCTTTACTTCTTTGTTTAGGTTATTCCAAGGTATCTTATGATTTTTGGTGCAGTTGTAAGTGGGATAGATTGATTCCTTGAGTTCTCCTTCTGCTTCTTCATTGTTGGTATATAGAAATGCAACAGACTTCTGAATGTCTATTTTATACCTTGCCACTTTGCTGAATTCCTGTATCAGATCTAGCAATTTCCTGGGGGAATCTTTCAGGTTTTCCACATAGAGTATTATATCATCTGTGAAGAATGAAAGTTTGACTTCTTCATTGCCAATTTGGATGCCTTTTATTTCCTTTTGTTGTCTAATTGTAAAGGCTAGGACTTCCAGAACTATGTTGAACAACAAAGGTGAGAGTGGACATCCCTGTCAAGTTCCTGACCTCAGGGCAAAAACTGTTTTTATTCATTGGGGACCATACTAGCTGTTAAGTCTTTCATATAAGGCCTTTATGATATATGTTCCTTCTATCCTAATTTCATTTCCAATTTTATTACCTTGAGTATTCTTTTTCTTTCTGATCCACCTAGAGATTTGTCAATTTGGTTAATCTTTTCAAATAACCAAATTTTGTTTTGTTGACTTTTCTATTATTTTTCTATTTTCCACTTTATTTATAACTATTTAAAGTTTTTTTCAGTGTTCCAAAATTCACTGTTTATGTATCACACCTAGTGCTCCATGCCATACATGCCCTCCTTAATACCCAACACCAGACTCACTCATCCCCACCCCCCCTAAAATCCTCAGTTTGTTTCTCAAGTTCACAGTCTCTCATGATTCATCTCCCCCTCCCAATTTGCCCCAATTCAGTTTTCCTTTCCTTTTCCTAAGTGTCTTCCATGTTATTCCTTATGTTCCAAAAGTAAGTGAAACCATATGATAATTGACTCTCTCTGCTTGGCTTATTTCACTCAGCATAATCACCTCCTGTGCCGTCATGTTGATATAAAAGTTGGGTATTCATCCTGACGGCTGAGTAATATTCTATTGTACCACATCTTTATCCATTTGTCTGTTGGCTTTTTCCACAAATTGTTGATTGTGGACTTTGCTGCTAAGAACATTGGGGTAGAGATGGCCCTTCTTTTCACTACATCTGTATCTTTGGGGTAAATACCCAGTGTGGAATTACACAGTCATAAGGTAGCTCTATTTTTAACTTTTAGAGCAATCTCTACACTGTTTTCCAAAGTGGCTGCACCAAGTTGCATTCCCACCAACAGTCTAAGAGAGTTCTCCTTTCTCCACAACCTCTCTAACATTTGTTTTTTCCTGTCTTGTTAACTTTGGCCATTCTGACTGATGTAAGGTGGTATCTCAATGTGGTTTTGATTTGAATTTCCCTGATGGCTAATGTTGGTGACATTTTTTCATGTGCCTGTTAGCCATTTGTATGTCTTCTTTGGAGAAATGTCTATTATGTCTTCTGCCCATTTTTGGGACATGATTATCTGCTGTTTGTGTGTTGAGTTTGAGGAGTTCTTTATAGATCTTGGATGTCAGCCCTTTGTCTGTAGTGTCATTTGTGAATACCTTCTCCCATTCTGTGGGCTGCCTAATTGTTTTGTTGACTGTTTCCTTTGCTGTGCAGAAGCTTTTGATCTTGATGAAATCCCAAAAATTCATTTTTGCTTTTGTTTCCTTTGCTTTAAAAGATGTGTCTTGAAAGAAGTTGCTTCTTTCATTGAGGCCAGTGTCAAAGAGTTTACTGCCTATGTTCTCCTGTAGGACTTTGATGGATTCTTGTCTCACGCTGAGGTCTTTCATCCATTTTGAATTTATCTTGGTGTATGGTGTAAGAGAATGGTTGAGTTTCACTATTCTATACATAGCTGTCCAATTTCCCCAGCACAATTTATTGAACAGACTGACTTTTTTCCCCCGGATATTTTTTCCTGCTTTGTGAAAGATTATTTAACCATAGAGTTGAGGGTCTATATCTGGGCTCTCCACTCTATTCCATTGGTCTATGTGTCTGTTTTTGTGCCAGTGCCATGCTGTCTTGGTGATCACAACTTTGTAGTAAAGCTTGAAATAAGGCAACATGATGCCCCCAGCTTTGTTTTTCTTTTTCAACATTTCCTTAGTGATACAAGGTCTTTTTGGGTTCCATACAAAATTTAGGACTGTTTTTTCCAGCACTTTGAAAAATGCCAGTGGAATTTTGATCAGGATGGCATTGAAAGTATAGATTGCTCTAGGTAGTATAGACATTTTAACAATATTTATTCTTCTGATCCATGAGGATAGAATGGTCTTCCATCTTTTTGTGTCTTCTTCATTTTCTTTCATGAGTGTTCTGAGTTCCTTGAGTACAAATCCTTTACCTCTTTGGCTACATTTATTCCCAGGTATCTTATGGTTCTTGGTGCGATAAAAAATGGAATTGATTCTCTAATTTCCTTTTCTATATTTTCACTGTTAGTGTATAAGAAAGCAACTGATTTCTGTACATTGACTTTGTATCCTGCCACATTGCTGAATTGCTGTATGAGTTCTAGTAGTTTGGGGTGGAGTCTTTTGGGTTTTCTGTATAAAGTATCATGCCATCTGCAAAGAGAGAAAGTTTGACTACTTCTTTGTCAATTTGAATACATTTTATTTCTTTTCGTCATCTGATTGCTGTTGCTAGGACTTCTAGCACTATGTCGATCAACAGTGGAGAGAGTGGACATCCTTGTCGTGTTCCTGATCTCAAAGGGAAGGTTGTCAGTTTTTCCCCATTGAGGATGATATTTGCTGTGAGTTTTTCACAGAAGTTGAGGAATGTTCCCTCTATCCCTATACTTTGAAGCGTTTTAATCAGGAACAGATGTTGTATCTTGTCAAATGTTTTTTTCTGCATCAATTGAGAGGACTGTGTGGTTCTTCTCTCTTCTCTTACTAATTTGTTCTATCACATGGATTGATTTGTCAATGTTGAACCACACTTGAATCCCACGGATGAATCCCACCTGATCATGGTGGATAATCTTTTTAATGTACTCTTGGATCCTACTAGCTAGGAATTGTTGAGAATCATGGCATCTATATTCATCAGGGATATTGGTCGGAAATTCTTTTTCATAAGGTCTTTGCCTGGTTTGGGGACCAGTGTAATACTGGCTTCATAGAAAGAGTCTGGAAGTTTTCCTTCTGTTTCTATTTTTTGTAACAGCTTCAGAAGAATAAGTACTATTTCTTCTTTGAATGTTTGGTAGAATTCCCTAGAGAATCCATCAGCTCCTGGGCTCTTGTCTTTCGGGAGGTTTTTGATCACTGCTTCAATCTCAACTAGATATTAACCTACTCAGGTTGTCGATTTCTTCCTGCTACAGTCTTGGAAGTTTATAGGTTTCCAGGAACGCATCCATTTATTCTAGGTTGCTTAACTTCTTGGCATATAACTTTTGATAATAATTTCTGATTATTGTTTCTATTTCCTTTGTGTTAGTTGTGATCTCTTTCATTTATAATTTATTAATCTGGGTCCTTTTTTTCCTTTTGGATTAATTTGGCCAGTGGTTTATTGATCTTATTGATTCTCTCAAAGAATGAGCTTCTAGTTTTGTTACACATTCTACTGTATCTCTAGTTTCTAACTCATTGATCTCTAATCTTGATTATTTCCCTCCTTCTGCATGGGGTTGGCTGAATTTGTTGCTGATTTTCCAGTTCTTTAAGGTGTAAAGAGAACTAGTGTATTCTGGATTTTTCAATTTTTTTGAGTGAGGCTTGGATGGCTATGTATTAATCCCTTAGGACCGCTTTTGCCATATGCCATAGATTTTAGACCAATGTGTCTTCATTCTCATTGGTTTCCATGAACTGTTGACATTTTTCTTTGATTTCCTGGTTGACCCAAACATTCTTTTTTTTTTTAAGATTATTTATTTATTTATTTGACAGAGATCAGAAGTAGGCAGAGAGGCAGGCAGAGAGAGAGAAAGAGGAGGAAGCGGGCTCTCTGCTGAGCAGAGAGCCTGATGTGGGGCTAGATCCCAGGACCCTGAGATCACGACCTGAGCCGAAGGCAGAGGCTTAACCCACTGAGCCACCCAGGTGCCCTTGACCCAAACATTCTTAAACAGGTTGTTCATTAGTGTCCAAGTGTTTGAATTCCTTCCAAACTTTTTCTTGTGGCTGAGTTTAAGTTTCAAGGCATTGTGGTCTGACAATATGCAGGGAATAATCTTAATCTTTTGGTATTGGTTGAGTCCTGATTTGTGACCCAGTATGTGGTCTATTCTGGAGAAAGATCCATGTGTACTTGAGAAGAATGAGTATTCTGTTGTTTTAAGGTATAATGTTCTGTATGTATCTATGAGGTCTATCTGGTCCAATGTGTCATTCTAAACTCTTGTTTCTTTATTGATTTTCTGCTTGGATGATCCGTCTGTGACTGAGAGTGGCATGTTGAGATCCCTAACAATTAATGTATTCATATCAACATAACTCTTTATTTTGCTTAACAGTTGGCTTGTGTAGTTGACTGCTCCCATTTTGGGGCAAAATATTTATAATTGCTAGATCTTCTTGGTGGATAGATCCTTTTAAAATGATGTAGTATCCTTCTGTATCTCTGACTACAGTCTTTAGTTGAAAATCTAATTTATCTGATATTAGAATTGCTACACTGTCTTTCTTTTGAGGCCCGTTGGCATGAAAGATGTTTCTCCACCCTTTCACTTTCAGTCTGGATGTATCTTTAGGTTCTCTTGTAGATAGCATCTGGATGGGTCCTGTCATTTTATCCAATCTTCAATCCGGTGCCATTTTATGGGAGCATTTAGGTTGTTTAGGTTGAGGGTGATTATTGAAAGATAAGTTTTTATTGACATCATGTTGCCTGTGAAGTCCTTGTTTCTATAGACTGTCTCTGTAAATTTCTGTTCTGTGTCACTCTTGCGTTCTTTCTTCTTTTATAGAACCTCCCTCAATATTTTTCATAGTGCTGGCTTGGTGGTCACATACTCTTTAAAACCTTGCTGATCTTGGAAGCTATTTATCTCTCCATCTAGTTTGAATGTACAGTATTCTTGGCTGCATGTTCTTCTCATTTAGTGCCCTGAATATGTCTTGCCATCCCTTTCTGGCTTGCCAGGTTTCTGTGGACAGGTCTCACATTATTCTGATGGACCTTCCTCTGTATATAAGGAATCTCTCCTTGTAGCTGCCCTTAGAAACTCTTGTCTAAAATTATGATGTGTGAATTTCACAATCAAGTGTCTTGAGGTCTTTCCAGATTCGTTGATCTTGGTGGGTGTCCTTTCTGCCTCTAGGACATGAATACTTTTTCCATTCCCCCAGACTGGGGATATTTTCATCCAGAATTTATTCATTTATATCTTCTAGTCTTCTCTCTGTCTCCACCACCTCAGGGATCCCAATAATTCTGATGTTGGAATGTTTTACTGTGTCATTTATTTCCCTAACTCTGTTTTCATAGCTTCTAAGCTGTTTGTTCCAGGCCTCCTCCTGATCCTTTTTCTCTGTCAGTTTGTCCTCTAGATCACTAATTCTATCTTCTGCTTAGTTACCCTAGCTCTTAGAGTATTTAGATTAGATTGGGTCTAATTGATAGCATTTTTAAACTTCTGCCAGATTGGCTCTCACTTCCACCCTTAGAGATTCTATATTGTCACTAATGGTTTTCTCCAACCTAGCCATTGATTGGATAATTGTTATCCTGAATTCCCTTTCTGACATACTGTTTGTGTCCATACCCAATAGTTCTGTGGGAGAGGACACAGTCTCTGAATTTTTCCTCTGTTGGGTATTCCACCTTCTCGTCATTTTGGTGAGAGGTGGTTGAGGGAATGTATAGCTGAATATACCAACCACAATTCAGGCAAAGTGCACCCTCACTACTGATGTCTTCTTCCCCTGTAGAGATCCAGAAGTGTATATCGCAGCCTGATTTTATGGGTTTTCAGACTATTCTGTAGATATTTAGCTCACTTTAGGGGACCGGTTGAAACAGGTCTCCTACTTCACCATCTTGCCCAATAAGATGAATTTTAAAAGTACATGATCATCTCAGCTGATGCAGGAAAAGTATTTGAAAAATTAAAAATCATTTTATGATTAAAAAGTACTCAATAAACTAGGTATAGAAGAAAACTTCCTCAATATGATGAAGAGATTTTATTAAAAACTCACAGCTAATATCACCCTCAAAGGTAAAAGTCTGAGAGCTTGTCCCCTAATATCAGGGACAAGACAAGATGCCACATTTACCCCTTATTTTCAGTGTAGTATTGGAAAACTTAGACAGAAAAATTAGTCAAGAAAAATAAATGAAATACATCCAAATTGGAAAAAAATTATTTCTGTTCTAGATGACATGATTTTATATAAAGAAAATTCTAAAGAGTCACAAGATAACAAAACTAGGGGCGCCTGGGTGGCTCAGTGGGTTAAGCCACTGCCTTCAGCTCAGGTCATGATCTCAGGGTCCTGGGATCGAGTCCCGCATCGGGGTCTCTGCTCAGCAGCGAGCCTGCTTCCCTCTCTCTCTCTCTGCCTGCCTCTCCATCTATTTGTGATCTCTCTCTGTCAAATAAATAAATAAAATCTTTAAAAAAATATATTTAAAAAAACAAAACTAATAAATTAATTCACAAAATTACAAGATACAAAGTCAACATATGAATATCAGTTCCATTTCCATAACTAAAAATGAAAAATCCAAAACAGAAATTAATGAAATAATTCCATTTACCATAGCATAAAAAATAAAATACTTAGGAATAAATTTAATCATGGAGGCAAAAGAATTTTTTAATGAAAAACTACAAAACATTGCTAAAAGAAATTTTAAGACATTTTTCTTGATATGGCTCAGGATGCAAGGGAATTAAAAGTGAAAATAAACTATAGGGACTCCATCAAAATAAAAAGCTTCTGCACAGTGAAGGAAACAATCAACAAAACTAAAAGGCCACCTACTGAATGAGAAAAGATATTTGCAAATGACATAACAAATAAAACATTATTATCCAAAACATAAAAAGAACTGATAAAACTCAACACCCCAAAACAAATATTCCCATTAAAGAATGGGCAGAAGACATAATAGACATGTCTCCAAAGGAGACACACAGTTGGCCAATAGACATATGAAAAAATGCTTAACATCACTCATCATCAGGGAACTTCAAATCAAAACTACAATGAGGTATCACCCGACATCTGTCTGAATGCTGAAATCAACAACATGAGAAACAGGTGTGGGTGAGGTTGTGAAGGAAAAGGAATCCTCTTGCATTGTTGGTGGGAATGCAAACTTGTGCAGCCACTCTGGAAAACAGTATGGAGCATCCTCAAAAAATTAAAAATAGAACTACCCTATGATCCAGTAATCACACTACTGAGAATTTACCCCCAAAATACAAAAATGCAAAATCAAAGGGATACATGCACCCCTATGTTTATTGGAGCATAATTTACAATAGCCAAATTATGGAAGCAGACCAAGTATCCATGGGTAGATGAATGAATAAAGAAGAGGTAGTATTTATGGACTATAGGACTACAATGGAGTATTACTCAGCCTTAAAAAAGGATGAAATCTTGCCACTTGTAACATGGATGGAGCTAGGGAGAATTATGCTAAGCAAAATAAGTCAGTCAGAGAGAGACAAATACTATATTTTTCACTCATATGTGGAATTTAAGAACCAAATGAGCAAAGAAAAAAAAATAAAAGCGAGAGAGCAAAAGAGAGAAACAAACCAAGAAACATACTGTTAATTATAGAAAACAGATGGCTAACGGACAGGAGGTCAGAGGGGGACTGAGTGAAATAGGTGATGGGAATCCAGAGTACACTTATCATGATGAGCACTGAGTAAGATATGGAACTGTTGAATCACTATTTTGAACACCTGAAACTAATATAACATTGTATGCTAACTATACTGGAATTGAAATTAAAAACTTAATAAAAGCTTTAAAAATGAACAACTAGGGGCACCTGGGTGGCTCAGTGGGTTAAGCCGCTGCCTTCGGCTCGGGTCATGATCTCGGGGTCCTGGGATCGAGTCCCGCATCGGGCTCTCTGCTCAGCAGGGAGCCTGCTTCCCTCTCTCTCTCTGCCTGCCTCTCTGCCTACTTGTGATCTGTGTCTGTCAAATAAATAAATAAAATCTTTAAAAAAAAATGAACAACTATGGCACAGATGGAATTAGGGTGTATTAAGGTAAGCAAAATAAGTCAGTCAGAGAAAGATAAATATTATATTATTTCACTCACATGTGGAATTTAAGGAACAAAACAAATTAATATAGGGGAAGAAAAGGAAAAATAAAATAAGATAAAAACAGAGAGAGGAAAACCATAAGAGATTCTTAGCTCTAGAGAACAAATTTGAGGGTTACTGAATGTGAGGTAGGTAGGGGATGGGGTAATTGGGTGATGGGCATTAAGGAGGGCACTTGATATAATGAGCACTAGGTATTATAAGCAACTGATGAATCACTAAACCCTATCCTGAACCTAATAATGCACTATATGTTAACTAAGTTTAATTTAAATTTTTTAAAATGTAAAAAATGAATAAGATTTTCTTTAACTTACATTGTTTCTTTTCTCCTTGAATTTATTTTTCCACTCCATGTCCTTGGCAAGATTTTGTTCTGCAGTCCCCCATCTTTTTACTGATATCCTTCTCATAGGCATTCTCAGGCAGGTTAGTTTTATAGTAGATGTGTATGGAAATTAAGAATCTGGGCCCACCAGAGTGAAGATTGGGAATCCAGGTGTGACTCACACCAGTATGAAATGGTCAGCTTCCTCAAATCAGGGGCAGCAGGGCAGACAGTGGCAACCTAGGTGGGAATCAGTAAGACGGGGGGAGAGGGGCAGAAAAAAGTCAGATACAGCTGATTTCAGGCATAAATAAGCCTGGGGAAAAGACAGAGGAGGCTAGGATGAAGGTGAAGAACCATATGGGCCAGTGTGTGGAAGCTTGGACATAGTAGGCCCAGGTCAGAGCCACAATAGGATGTGTGGTGCTAGAATGTGGAGGAGACACAGGTGGTAGGAAAAGATGAGAAGAATCAGGAGACTGAGGGCTCTTAGGATCCTTTTGGAAAAAAAGGAAGAAGGAAGGCTCAGTTAAAACAACATCTGTCTTGGGCACCTGGGTGGCCCAAGTGGGTTAAGCCTCTGCCTTCAGCCCAGGTCATGGTCTCAGGGTCCTGGGATTGAGGCCCACATCGGACTCATTGCTCAGCAGGGAGCTTGCTTCCCCCTCTCTCTCTGCCTCCTTGTGATCTCTCTCTCTCTCTCTGTCAAATAAATAAATAAAATATTTTTAAAAAAATCTGTCTGAGGCTTAAATTGTGCATTTGTGTTTCTGTTAGCATGTGTGTTTCTATGCATGATGGCAAATGAGTTAGTGTTGCATTTTCAAAATGAGTCTATTGTGAATGTCCACAGAGTTGACAGAGGAGAAAATCCTGGAAATATTTTACTTACTAGGCAAGAGTATTTATACAACTTATGTTCAGAGGAAGGAAAATTTTAACAAAAATAGTGAGGTGGGTGTGCCTGGGTGGCTCAGTGGGTTAAGCCTATGCCTTTGGCTCAGGTCATGATCTCAGGGTCCTGGGATCAAGCCCCACATCGGGCTCTCTGCTCATCAGGGAGCTTGCTTCCCACTCTGTCTCTTCCTGCCTTTCTGTCTGCTTGTGCTCTCTCTCTCTCTCTGTCAAATAAATAAATAAAATCTTAAACAAAAAAATCTGTAAGTATAATTTTTAAAAATTAAAAAAAAATAGTGAGGTGATAGTGGGTTAATTATAACACCGTTGGTGAGCAAATTTAATTTCCTGAAACAAATATGGTTTATAACTTGGAATGAGTTGACAAAATCTTCTATTGCAAACATTCTGAGAAATGTAGTTTCCTATAATAATCATCCATGGTCTCAAGGATACAAGTTACAGATCATGGAACCTGAATATAGATGTTATAATCATTGTTATTACTGGGGACTCCCTTGTTCTTCATAGCAAATGATGCAGCCGGTATATCAACTTTATCATGACAGAATGGAAAAAAACACTCAAATTGACCTTGAATAGGTTCTTCACCCTATGAATTAATATTTGTCAACTTCCTGAACCAGTGCCTGACTTATAGTAAGTACCGCATAAAAGTTTATTAAATAAAATAAAATAATAAAATACTTACAAGACAAGATTTTTATCCCTTGCATCTTAATAATAGCTAGTAAGTATTTCCCAACCTTCTTAATTTTTTTTCAAAGGATTGGTGTCATGGACTGAATTGTTTTCTTTCTTTCCCCCACTAAATTAATATTTTGAAGCTCTACTCCATTTATGACTATATTTGGAGATAGAGCCTTTAAAGAGATAATTAAAGTAAAATTGAGGCTCTTAGGCTACGGTTCCAATTCAATCTAGCTGATGTCCTTATAAGAAGAGAAAGAGGTACATGGGCTGTGTGTCCATAGAGGAAAGACATGTGAGAACACAGGGAGAAGACAGCTATGCATGAGCCAAGGAGAGGGAACTCAGGAAAAAACAAACCTGTCCACACTTTGATCTTGGACTTCCAGTGTCCAGGCTGAGAAAATAAATTTTTAGGCTGCCTAGTCTGTGATGTTTTGTTATGGCAGCCTGAACAGACTGAAACATCTGGCCCTCCCAAAAGTACACAACATGTAAATCCTTTTTTTCCACTCTCTCAGGTTTCCTTTTCAAATATTACACTAACAATGAAGCAAAAGATAGGGAAATCAAGGAATAGATCCCATTTACAATGGCATTGAAAATCATAAGATACCTAGGGAAAAAACTAAGCAAAGAGGTAAGGATCTGTACTCTGAAACCTACAGAACACTTACGAAAGAAATTGAGGAAGACACAAAGAAATGGAAAAACATTCCATGCTTATGTATTGCAAGAACAAATATTGTTAAAATGTCTATGCTACCTAGAACAATCTACACATTCAATGTAATCCCTATCAAAACATCATCAACTTTTTTCACAGAGCTGGAACAAACAATCTTAAAATTTGTATGGAACCAGAAAAGACTTGAATAGTCAAAGAAATGTAGAAAAAAGAAAACCAAAGCTGGGGGCATCACAATTCCAGACTTCAAGCTGTATTACAAAGCTGTAATCATCAAGACAGTATGTTACTGCCAAAGAACAGACACATAGACCAATGGAACAGAATAGAGAACCCAGAATTGGACCCTCAACTCTATGGTACACTGATCTTCTACAAAGCAGGAAAGAATGTCCAATGGGAAAAACTGTCATTTTTCAAACTCAACACCCAACAAACAACAAACCCAGTCAATAAATGGTAAGAAGACATGAACAAACATTTCTCCAAAGAAGACATACAAATGACCAGCAGACACATGAAAAAATGTCCCACATCACTCAACATCAGGGAAATACAAATCAAAACCACAATGAAATACCATCTCACACCTGTCAGAATGGCTAAAATGATCAACTCAGGAAACAATAGATGTTGGCAAGCACGCAGAGAAAGGAGAAGTCTTACATGGTTGGTGGGAGTGCAAACTGGTGCAGCCACTCTGGAAAACAGTATGAAGGTTCCTCAGAAAGTTAAAAATAGACCTACTTTTGGACCCAGCAATTGCAATCTAGGTATTTACCCAAAGAATACCAACATAGTGATTTGAAGGGGCCCACACACCCTAATGTTTATGGCAACAATGTCCACAATAGCCAAACTATGGAAAGAGCCTAGATACCCACCAACAGATGAATGGATAAAGAAGTGGTATATATAGGGGGAGGAGTCAAGATGGCAGAGAAGTAGCAGACTGAGACAATATCAGGTAGCAGGAGATCAGCTAGATAGCTTATCAAACCATTCTGAACACCTACAAATCCAACAGAAGATCAAAGAGAAGAGCAGCAATTCTAGAAACAGAAAATCAACCACTTTCTGAAATGTAGGACTGGTGGAGAAGTGACTCCAAAGCGATGGAAAGATAGATCTCAGGGGGAGGGGATGGCTTCCAGCCATCATTGGAGCAATGGAGCACAAAATCAGAACTTTTAAAAGTCTGGTTCACTGAGGGACACTGCTCCAGAGGCTAAGCTGGGGTGAAGCCCATGTGGGAACAGCATGGCCTCAGGTCCTGCAGGGTCACAGAAGGATCAGGGCTGTCTGAGTGTCCCAGAGCTCACAGGTATTAGAGCGGGGAAGCCAGCTACAGAGACAGAGCTGAGGGGTGAGCTCTCAACTCGGGGTTACCTTAAATCATGATCTGTGGCACAGGCCACTGCTCTGTGAGCTGGGACCCCACAAGATCTGTGGAAACCCCCCTGGAGGAGCTCAGGGATCTGCGAGGTTTGGAGACTCCAGGCAGGACTGGGTGCCAGACAGAGAAGCTTGGTCATAGGCTGGGTGAGCTTGGAGCGCAGCCGGAGGCCAGGGAGATGGGAGTGATTGAGTGCTTTTCTCTGAGGGCTCACTGAGGAGTGGGGCCCTAGCTCTCGGCTCCTCCGGGCCAGAGACTGGAGGCCGCCATTTTCATTCTTGTCCCCTGGAACTCTACGGAAAGCATTCTGGGAACAAAGGCTCCCGAAAGTGAACCCCAGCGGATTACTTAGCCTGGCCCCTGGTAAGGGCAGTGCAATTCCGCCTCGGGCAAAGACACTTGAGAATCACTACAACAGGCTCCTCCCCCAAAAGATCAACAAGAAATCCAGCCAAGACCAAGTTCACTTACCAAGGAGAACAGCGGAATTCCAGAAGCAGAGAAAGCAAAGCATGGAATTCATGGCTTTCTCCCCATGATTCTTTAGTTTTGCAGAGTTAATTAATTTTATTTTATATTTTTCTTCTGCTAAATTTTTAACTTTTACCATTTCCTCTTCTAATGTTTTTTAACTAGTTTATCTTAACAATAACTTTCATTTAAAAAAATCTTTTTTGAACCTTCATTATTATAGTCATATTTTATCCTTCATTGTATCTAACTTTATTTTTTATATACAGAGAGGGTTTTTTCTTCTAAAAAAATTTGGTGTACAACTTCTTCTAATAGATCAAAATACACCCTAAATCTAGCACAGGGCTCTGTTCTAGTCTCCAGCCTAATCAAATTCTCTCCAATTGCTTTCTTGTTATTCTCCCAACAAACTTATTTTATCAACTCCTTTTTTAGAAAATTTTTTTTAAAATTTTCATCTTTATAGTCATATTCCATCCCTTCATTGTGTTTACCCATATATATCTGTTTCATTCCTTAAAATTTTGGAAGGTAGTTTCTTCTAGGAGACCAAAATACTCCCCAAATTAAGTGGGTGACACTGTTCTATTCACCAGTCTAATATATATATATATATATTTTTTTTCTTTTTAATATTTTTTCTTTATTTGTTTTCTTTTTAAATTTTTTTTCTGAACTTCTTTTTCCTCTTTTCTTCCCCCCACGATTTGGGGTCTCTTCTGATTTGGTTAAAGCACATTTTCGTGGGATCTTTGCCACCCTTTTAGTATTTTATTCACTCCTTCATATATTCTTATCTGGGTAAAATGACAAGGTGGATCAGACACATGAAAAAATGCTCATCATCACTAGCCATCAGGGAGATTCAAATTAAAACCACATTGAGATATCACCTTACACCAGTTAGAATGGCCAAAATTAGCAAGACAGGAAACAACGTGTGTTGGAGAGGATGTGGAGAAAGGGGAACCCTCGTACACTATTGATGGAAATGCAAGTTCGTGCAGCCACTTTGGAGAAGAGTGTGGAGATTCCTGAAGAAATTAAAAATAGAGCTTCCCTATGACCCTGCATTGCACTACTGGGCATTTACCCCAAAGATACAGATGTAGTGAAAAGAAGGGCCATCTGTACCCCAATGTTTATAGCAGCAATGGCCATGGTCACCAAACTGTGGAAAGAACCAAGATGCCCTTCAACGGACGAATGGATAAGGAAGATGCAGTCCATACACACGATGCCTCCATCAGAAAGGATCAATATCCAACTTTTGTAGCAACATGGACGGGACTGGAAGAGATTATGCTGAGTGAAATAAGGCAAGCAGAGAGAGTCAAATATCATATAGTTTCACTTATTTGTGGACCATAACAAATAACAAGGAGGAAATGGGGAGATGGAGAGGAGAAGGGAGTTGAAGGAAATTGGAAGGAGAGGTGAACCATGAGAGACTATGGACTCTGAAAAACAACCCGAGGGTCTTGAAGGGGCAGGGGGTGTGACGTTGGGGAACCAGGTGGTGGGTAATGGGGGGGCACGTATTGCATGGAGCACTGCATGTGGTGCAAAAACAATGAATACTGTTATGCTGAAAAGAAATTTTTAAAAAGTGAAAAAAAATTAATGTGTCATATGTTGGCTAAGTGAACATAATAAAAGAATTTTTTTTTATT
Organism: Meles meles; assembly: GCF_922984935.1. Lineage (NCBI taxonomy): Eukaryota > Metazoa > Chordata > Mammalia > Carnivora > Mustelidae > Meles > Meles meles. Next base: position 115,636,710 of record NC_060074.1, on the reverse strand, counting down.
TTAAAAAATGACAATGCAGAAAAACTCACCACAAAAAAAAAAAAAAAAAAAAAAAAAAGAACAAGAGGCAGTACTGAAGGCTAGGGACCAAATCAATACAGACATTGGTAATATGTCAGATCTAGAGTTCAGAATGATGATTCTCAAGGTTCCAGTCGGGCTCAAAAAAGGCATGGAAGATATTAGAGAAATCCTGTCTGGAGAAACAAAAGCCCTTTCTGGAGAAATTAAAGAACTAAAATCTAAGCAAGTTGAAATCAAAAAAGCTATTAATGAGGTGCAATAAAAAATGGAGACTCTTACTGCTAGGATAAATGAGGGAGAAGAGAGAATTAGAGATATAGAAGACCAAATGACAGAGAATAAAGAAGCTGAGCAAAAGAGAGACAAACAACTACTGGACCATGAGGGGAGAAGTTGAGAAACAAGTGATACCATAAGATGAAACATTAGAATAATTGGGATTACAGGAGAAGAAGAGAGAGAGAGGAGCAGAAGGTATATTGGAGAAAATTATTGTAGAGAATTTCCCTAATAGGGCAAAGGGAACAAGCATCAAAATCCAGGAGGTACAGAAAACCCCCCTCAAAACCAATAAGAATAAGTCCACACCCCGATATCTAATAGTAAATTTTACAAGTCTTAATGACAAAGAGAAAAATCCTGAAAGCAGCCCAGGGAAAGAAGTCTATAAATTACAATGGTAAAAATATTAGATTGGCAGCAGACTTATGCACAGAGACTTGGTAGGCCAGAAAGAACTGGCATGACATATTCAGAGCACTAAATGAGAAAAACATGCAGCCAAGAATATTATATCCAGCTAGGCTATCACTGAAAATAGAAGAGATATAAAAGCTTCCAGGACAAACAAAAACTAAAATAATTTGTAAACACCAAACCAGCTCTACAGGAAATATTGAAAGGAGTCCTCTAAGCAAAGAGAGAGCCTAAAAGTAGTAGATCAGAAAGGAACAGAGACAATATACAGTAATAGTCACCTTAAAGGCAATACAATGGGACTAAATTCATATCTCTCAATAGTTACCGTGAATGTAAATGGGCTAAAATGTCCCAATCAAGACACAAAGGGTATCAGAATGGATAAAAAAAAACAAAACCCATCAATATGCTGTCTACAAGAAACTCATTTTAGAACCAAAGACACCTCCAGATTTAAAGTGAGGGGGTGGGAAAAAAATTTACCATGCTAATGGACATCAAAAGAAAGCTGGGGTGGCAATCCTTATATCAAATCAATTAGATTTTAAGCCACAGACTACAATAAGTGATGAGGAAGGACTCTACATCATACTCAAAGGGTCTGTCCAACAAGAAGGTCTAACAATTTTAAATATCTATGCCCCTAACATGGGAGCAGCCAACTATATAAACCAATTAATAACAAAATTAAAGAAACACATCTACAACATTACAATAATAGTAGGGGACTTTAACACTCTCCTCACTGAAGTGGACAGATCATCCAAGCAAAAGATCAACAAGGAAATAAAGGCCTTAAATGACACACTGGACCACATGGACATCACATATATATTCAGAACATTCCATCCAAAATCAACAGAATACACATTCTTCTCTAGTGCACATGGAACAGTTTCCAGAATAGATCACATCCTGGGTCATAAATCAGGCCTCAACCCATATCAAAAGATTGGGATCATTCCCTGCACATTTTCAGACCACAATGCTCTGAAGCTAGAACTCAATCACAAGAGGAAATTTGGAAAGAACCCAAATACATGGAGGCAAAAGAGAATCCTTCTAAAGAATGAATGGGTCAACCAGGAAATTAAAAAAGAATTGAAAAATTCATGGAAACAAATGACAATGAAAACACAACGGTTCAAAATCTGTGGGACACAGCAAAGGCAGTCCTAAGAGGAAAATATATATCGATACAAGCCTTTCTCAAGAAACAATAAAGGTCTCAAATACACAACCTAACCCTACACCTAAAGGAGCTGGGGAAAGAACAACAAAGAGAGCCTAAACCCAGCAGGAGAAGAGAAATCATAAAGATCAGGGCAGAAATCAATGAAATAGAAACAAAAAAAACAATAGAACAAATCAATGAAATTAGGAACTTGTTCTTTGAAAGAATTAATAAGATTGATAAGCCCCTGGCCAGACTTATCAAAAAGAAAAGAAAAAGGACCCCAAAAAATAAAATCATGAATGAAAGAGGAGAGATCACAACCAACACCAAAGAAATACAAACAATTATAAGAACATATTGTGAGCAACTCTATGCCAGAAAATTTGACAATCTGGAAGAAGTGGATGCATTCCTAGAGACATATCAACTACCACAACTGAACCAGAAAGAAATAGAAAACCTGAACAGACACATAACCAGTAAGGAGATTGAAACAGTCATCAAAAATCTCCAAACAAACAAGAGCCCAGGGCCAGAAAGCTTCCCAGGGAGCCAAATATTTAAAGAAGAATTAATTCTTATTCTCTTGAAACTTTCCCAAAAAGTAGAAATGGAAGGAGAACTTCCAAACTCATTTTATGAGGCCAGCGTCACCTTGATCCCAAAATCAGACAAAGAACCCATCAAAAAATAGAATTATAGACCAATATCCTTGATGAACACAAATGGGAAAATCTCACCAAAATACTAGCCAGTAGGACCCAACAGTACATTAAAAGGATTATTCACCATGACCAAGTGGGATTTATTCCAGGGCTACAAGGTTGGTTCAACATCCACAAATCAATCAATGTGATACAATACATTAATAAAAGAAAGAACAAGAACCATATGATACTCTCAATAGATGCTGAGAAAGCATTTGACAAAGTACAGCATCCCTTCCTGATCAAAACTCTTCAAGCTGTTGGGATAGAGGGCACATACCTCAATATCATCAAAGTCATCTATGAAAAACCCACTGCAAATATTCTCAATGGAGAAAAACTGAGAGCTTTTCCGCTATGGTCAGAACATGGCAGGGATGTCCATTATCACCACTGATATTCAACATAGTCCTAGAAGTCCTAACCTCAGCAATCAGACAACAAAAAGAAATTAAAAGCATCCAAACTGGCAAAGAAGAAGTCAAACTATCACTCTTTGCAGATGATATGATACTATATGTAGAAAACCCAAAAGACTCCACTCCAAATCTGCTAGAACGTGTAACAGGAATTCAGTAAAGTGTCAGGATATAAAATCAATGCACAGAAATCAGTTGCATTTCTCTACACCAACAACAAGACAGAAGAAAGAGAAATTAAGGAGTCAATCCCATTTACAATTGCACCCAAAACTATAAGATACCTAGGAATAAACCTAACCAAAGAGGCTAAGAATCTATACTCAGAACTATAAAGTACTCATGAAAGAAATTGAGGAAGACACAAAGAAATGGAAAAATGTTCCATGCTCCTGGATTGGAAGAACAAATACTGTGAAAATGTCTATGCTACCTAAAGCAATCTACACATTTAATGCAATCCCTATCAAAATCCCATCAATTTTTCCCCCAAAGAAATGGAACAAATAATCCTAAAATTTACATGGAACCAGAAAAGACCTCGAATAGCCAAAGGAATATTGAAAAAGAAAGCCAACGTTGGTGGCATCACAATTCCAGACTTCAAGCTCTATTACAAAGCTGTCATCAAGATGGTATGGACAGATCAGTGGAACAGAATAGAGATCCCAGAAACTCAACTCTATGGTCAACTAATCTTCAACAAAGCATGAAATAATGTCCAATGGAAAAAAGACAGTTTCTTCAACAAATGGTATTGGGAAAATTGGACAGCCACATGCAGAAAAATGAAACTGGACCATTTCCTTATAGCACACATGAAAATAGACTCAAAATGGATGAAGGACCTCAATGTGAGAAAGGAATCCATCAAAATCTTTGAGGAGAACACAGGCAGCAACCTCTTTGACCTCAGCCACAGCAACTTTTTCCTAGTAACATCACCAAAGGTAAGGGAAGCAAGGGCAAAAATGAACTATTGGGACTTCATCAATATCAAAAGCGTTTGCACAGCAAAGGAAACAATTAACAAAGCCAAAAGGCAACTGACAGAATGGGAGAAGATATTTGCAAATGACATATCAGATAAAGGGCTAGTGTCCAAAATCTATAAAGAACTCAGCAAACTCAACACCCAAAGAACAAATAATCTAATCAAGAAATGGGCCACGGATATGAACAGACATTTCTGCAAAGAAGACATCCAGATGGCCAACAGACACATGAAAAAGTGCTCCACATCACTCGGCATCAGGAAAATACAAATCAGAACCACAATGAGATACCACCTCACACCAGTCAGAATGGCTAAAATTAACAAGTCAGGAAATGACAGATGCTGGCGAGGATGCGGAGAAAGGGGAACCCTCCTCCACTGTTGGTGGGAATGCAAGCTGGTGCAACCACTCTGGAAAACAGCATGGAGGTTTCTCAAAGAGTTGAAAATAGAACTACCCTATGACCCAGCAATTGCACTACTGGGTATTTACCCTAAAGATACAATCGTAGTGATCCAAAGGGGCACGTGCACCCAAATGTTTATAGCAGTAATGTCTACAATAGCCAAACTATGGAAAGAACCTAGATGTCCATCAACAGATGAATGGATAAAGAAGATGTGATATATATACACAATGGAATACTATGCAGCCATCAAAAGTAATGAAATCCTGCCATTTGCAATGATGTGGATGGGACTAGAGGGTATCATGCTTAGTGAAATAAGTCAATTGCAGAAAGACAACTGTCATATGATCTCCCCGATATGAGGAAGTGGAGATGCAACATGGGGGGCTTGGGGGGTAGTAAAAGAATAAATGAAACAAGAGGGGATCTGCAGGGAGACAGACCATAAGAGACTCTTAATCTCACAAACAACCCGAGGGTTGCCAGGGGGAGGGTGTAGGGAGAGGGTCATGGTGTTATGAACATTGGGGTGGATATGTGCCATGGTGAGTGCTGTGAAGTGTGTAAACCTGGCGATTCACAGACCTGTTCCCCTGGGGCTAATAATACATCATATGTTTATATAAAAATTTAAAAATCATTAAAAAAGTAAATATATACACACACACACACACACACACACACACACACGCACACACACAATGGAATATTACTCAGACATCAAAGAGAATGACATCTTGCATTTGCAATGAAGTGAGTGGAACTAGAATATATCATGCTAAGTGAAATAAGTCAGTCAGAGAAAGACAAATACTGGATGATTTCACTCATATGTGAAATTTAAGAAACAAAACAGATGAACATAAAAAAGGAAGGGAAGGAAAAATAAGGTAAAAGCAGAGAAAGAGGCAAACCATAAAAACTCTTAACTTTAGGGAGAAAACTGAGGGTTGATGGAAGGGAGGTTTGTAGGGGGATAGGGTAATTTGGTGACGGTCATTAGGTGGGCATTTGATGTAATAACCACTGGGTGTTGTATGCAACTGAAGAATCACTAAATCCTACCCCCTGAAACTAATATAGTATACGTTAACTAAATTGAATTTGAAAACATTTTGAAAATAAATAAATAAATATTACTGTGGCCTGTGTGTTTAATCAAAATTTTAACTAAGGCAGAATCATAGTATCTGGGGCTTATAATTCTCTATTTCTTCAGTTTTTCAATAGCTCTACCCAGCTTGATCACTATCTTTTTAAAATTTCATTTCTTTTTTTTTTTTTTTATAAACATATAATGTATTTTTTATCCCCAGGGGTACAGGTCTGTGAATCGGACGGGACTAGAAAGTGATTATGCTGAGTGAAATAAGTCAAGCAGAGAGAGTCAAGTATCATATGGTTTCACTTATTTGTGGAGCATAACAAATGACATGGAGGACATTGGGAGATGGAGAGGAGAAGGAAGTTGAGGGAAATTGGAAGGGGAGGCGAACCATAAGAGACTATGGACTCTGAAAAACAACCTGAGGGTTTTGAAGGGGCGGGGATGGGAGGTTGGGGGAACCAGGTGGTGGGTTATAGGGAGGGCACGTATTGCATGGAGTACTGGGTGTTGTGCAAAAACAATGAATACTGTTACGCTGAAAAAATAAATAAATTTAAATGTAAAAAAAGAAAAAAGAAAAAAAAATTTCCTTTCAGTGTAACAGATTTCATTGTCTATGCTCCACACCCAGTGCTCCATCCAGTGCATGCCCTCCATAAAACCCACCACCAGGCTCCCCCAACCTCCTGCCCTCCTCCCTTTTAAAACCCTCAGATTGTTTTTCAGAGTCCATAGTCTCTCATGGTTCATCTCCCCCTCCAATTTCCCTCAACTCCCTTCTCCCCTTCATCTCCCCATGTCCTCCGTGTTATCTCTTATGCTCCACAAATAAGTGAAACCATATGATAATTGACTCTTTCTGCTTGACTTATTTCACTCAGCATAATCTCTTCCAGTCCCGTCCATGTTGATACAAAAGTTGGGAATTCATCCTTTCTGATGGACGCATAATATTCCATAGTGTATATGGACCACATCTTCCTTATCCATTTGTCTATCTTAATTAACATGGTGTAGTTAAACCAGATTTGGTTCCAAAAAATTCAGATGATTTTCACCAATCCAATCTCAATCAACACCATATTGATTTTTTTATTTATCTCATTAACAAAGTAGTTTGGGAGAGGTTTCCTCAAACTAGTCCCCAATGTGGAGCCTGCAAGGAGCAGACATGTGAGTCTGGCTTTTTCTCTAACATGGCAGCCATAGGGGAGAAGGATAGATGTGGCCCATGAGCATGAGGAACTAATATGCACTGCCAGCTAGTCCAGTCCTGGGCACAAAGCAGGTGAGGCTCTGGCTCCTTGTGCCCATCACTCCCAGGCAAGCACAAATGGGAACCCAGGGTAAGAGTAGCACTATTGAGCAAAAAGCAGGGAAGTGTTGAATCTGCCAGAGGATAAGCAGAGTCTCTCAGCCAACTTCTAGGAGATGCAAGAAGGAACCCATGGGTATTCTTCCACATGGCTGTCCTGTCCTCTCCAGGCACACAGTGGCCCCACTTTAAGGAGATTCCAAGTGTGAGTGGGTAGATTTGTAATCCAGATGAATTAATAAGTATCTTTTTATTCATCAAAAGGAGCTCACAAATCCTGTTTATACTCTTCTTAGAGGTAGCACTTAACAGCATTTCCCAGCTTGGGTCCCCACCACCTCTCACCTGGATAAGCACCATCACTTGCTAGGTGTTTGACCTCACTCCTATGTACCCCATCCACAATACAATCTCCACACCAAGGTAACCTTTCTTAAACTCTATATTCTCCATGTTGCACTCCTAGATTAAGGACTTTCAGTGGATCCCATGGAGTCAACCTCAATTATCATTATAGTACTCAAGATCACAGGCTATCCCACAGATACCTCCATGCTCCACACATTCCAAACTGATCTCAGCATCTTCACTTCAAACCAATTCTTTTCACTGTTCCAATCTCCCCAGTTTCACATGGCATTCTTGCCCTTCTCTCTTTGCCCAATTTGTTATATCCAGACAAGTTCTAAAAGTTCATCTATTCTTTTCTCAAATATTTACCTCTTACCCCACCCTCTACCTCTGTTGGTCTTTCCAGCACCGCTGTGTTTCAACAATCTTGTGTTGTCCCTGGACTGGACCCAGGTCAGAGCCCTTTAACAGGTCTTTCTGCCTTTGGTTCTGCCTCCTTCAGTCCATCCTCTTTATACTTCAGCTTGGGAGGTTTCTCAATAACAAAAACTCAGGGCAGTACCTGAATAGAAACTTTCAATAACTCTCTCCCACCAGCCAGAGTAATTTTGAATGCTCAGGTTTGGGCTAGCTATACTAGTATCTTGGGGAACTAATTAGGAGTCAAGGTACCTCAGCCTTAGCTGGACATCCTAGTTAGACCTTTGGGTAGAGGACCCAGATAGTTCTTGACTTAATAAACTGCTCAGAAGAGCCTGTATTTCAAGCCACTTTCTGTATGGTCCACAAACTAAGAATGGTTTTTATATTTTAATTTTTTTCTTTTTTATTTGCTCCTGATAATTTTTTCCCATTGTATGGAAATGCAAATGACATACTACATTGTATAATATGGAGAGTACATATTGTAATATTGAGGAGTACAATGTGATATTTTTTCCCATTTTATTTATTTTTTCAGTGTAACAATATTCATTGTTTTTCAACAACACCCAGTGCTCCATGCAAAACGTGCCCTCCCCATACCCACCACCTGTTCCCCCAACCTCCCACCCCTGACCCTTCAAAACCCTCAGGTTGTTTTTCAGAGTCCATAGTCTCCTATGGTTCGCCTCCCCTTCCAAATTTTTTTTTAATAAACATATAATGTATTTTTATCCCCAGGGGTACAGGTCTGTGAATCGCCAGGTTTACACACTTCACAGCACTCACGATAGCACATACCCTCCCCAATGTCCATAGCCCCCTCCCCCTCTCCCAATCCCACCTCCCCCCAGCAACCCACAGTTTGTTTTGTGAGATTAAGAGTCATTTATGGTTTGTCTCCCTCCCAATCCGATCTTGTTTCATTTATTCTTCTCCTATCCCCCTAACCCCCCATGTTGCTTCTCCATGTCCTCATATCAGGGAGATCATATGATAGTTGTCTTTCTCCGATTGACTTATTTCACTAAGCATGATACGCTCTGGTTCCATCCACGTCGTCGCAAATGGCAAGATTTCATTTCTTTTGATGGCTGCGTAGTATTCCATTGTGTATATATACCATATCTTCGTTATCCATTCATCTGTTGATGGACATCTAGGTTCTTTCCATAGTTTGGCTATTGTAGACATTGCTGCTATAAACATTCGGGTACACGTGCCCCTTCGGATCACTATGTTTGTATCTTTAGGGTAAATACCCAGTAGTGCAATTGCTGGGTCATAGGGTAGTTCTATTTTCAACATTTTGAGGAACCTCCATGCTGTTTTCCATAGTGGTTGCACCAGCTTGCATTCCCACCAACAGTGGAGGAGGGTTCCCCTTTCTCCACATCCTCGCCAGCATCTGTCATTTCCTGACTTGTTAATTTTAGCCATTCTGACTGGTGTGAGGTGATATCTCATTGTGGTTTTGATTTGTATTTCCCTGATGCTGAGTGACGTGGAGCACTTTTTCATGTGTCTGTTGGCCATCTGGCATCACAATTCCGGACTTCAAGCTCTATTACAAAGCTGTCATCATCAAGACAGCATGGTACTGGCACAAAAACAGACACATAGATCAGTGGAACAGAATAGAGAGCCCAGAAATCGACCCTCAACTCTATGGTCAACTAATCTTCGACAAAGCAGGAAAGAATGTCCAATGGAAAAAAGACAGCCTCTTCAATAAATGGTGCTGGGAAAATTGGACAGCCACATGCAGAAAAATGAAATTGGACCACTTCCTTACACCACACACGAAAATAGACTCCAAATGGATGAAGGACCTCAATGTGAGAAAGGAATCCATCAAAATCCTTGAGGAGAATGCAGGCAGCAACCTCTTCGACCTCAGCCGTAGCAACATCTTCCTAGGAACAACGGCAAAGGCAAGGGAAGCAAGGGCAAAAATGAACTATTGGGATTTCATCAAGTACAATGTGATTTTAATACGCTTATATATTGGCAAATAACTACTACCATAGTGTTAGCTAACATCTCTACCACATCACATAATTGCCACTTATTTTTTTTGGTGACAATATTTAATATCTAATCTCTAAGCAACTTTGAAATATATAATACAGTATTATTAACTGTAGCCACCATATTGCACATTAGATCCCCAAAACTTATTTGTTTTTTAACTGGAAGTTTGTACATTTTTTTTTACAACATCTCTGTGTTTCCTCCAGCTGCCAGTCCCTGGTAACCACAATATCCTATTCTCTGTCTGTAGGAGTTCAACTTTTTTAGATTCCATATATGAATACTAGCATATAGTATTTGTCTTTGTGTGTCTTTTTCATTTAGCATAATGCCCTCAAGTTTTATCCATGTTGTCACAAATGACAGGACTTCTTTCTTTCTTGTGGCTGAAGAATATTCCATTATATATATGTAACAGAATATGTATATATTATATTATACACATATATAACAAATATATGTATATATATCACATCTTCATTCATTCATTGACAATCACTCAGGTTGTATTTGTATCTTGACTATTGTGAGTAATACTACAATGTACATGCTGTGTAGATATCTCTTTAAGGTTCTCTTTTCATTTCTTTGAATATATATACAAAAGTAGGATTGCTGGATCATATGGTAGTTCTATTTTTAATTTTTTGAGAAGGCTCCATAGTATTTACCTGAATGTATCAGTTTGCATCCCGCCAACAGTGTGAAAGAGTTCCCCTTTCACCATATCTTTAACAACACTTGCAAATATATAGACTCATACATCTCAGTTGAAAACCCCCCTCACAAATAATCCAATTTAAAAAACAGGCAAACAGCTTGAGTAGACATTTTTCCAAGAAGACATCCAAATGGGCAACAGGTACATTAAAGAGTGCTCAACATCACTAATCTTCAAGGAAATACACATCAAAACCACAAAGAGATGGCACTTATTAGAACAGCTGTAAATTTTGGACTTTAACTCCTTAAGAGATGCATGATTTACAAATATTTTCTCCTTTTCATGTCATTGAGTGGTTTGTAGTTTTTTAAAATTTTTTTGTGTGATACAGAGAATTTTAGTTTCACTTACTAATTTTTGCCTTTATTGCTGGTGCTTTTGGTGTCATATCCAAAAAATCATTACCAACACCAATACCAGTAAGTTTTTTTCTCTATGTGTTTTTCTAAGAGTTGTATAGTTATAGGTCCTACATTAAGTCTTGAATTTATATAATTTTTCATTTTTGTGAGTAGTGAAAGATAGGAGTCCATTCTTCTACATGTGGTTATCCAGTTTTCCCAAAATTATTCATTGAAGAGATGAGCATTTCCCCATGGAGTATTCTTGTCTGGTCAAACATTAGTTGACTGTATATGCAAGGCTTTACTTCTGGGCTTTTGATTCTGTTCTATTGGGCTATTTGTCTATTTTTGTGCCCGTACCATACTGTTTTATTTACTATAGCTTTTAGTACAGTTTGAAATGAAATGTGATCTGTTCAGATTTGTTCTTCTTTCTTAGGATTGTTTTGACTATTTGGGATCTTTTGTGGTTCCATGCAAATCTTAAGAAGGTTTTTTTTTTTTTTTTTTTTTTTTTTGTCTGAGAAATGTCATTGGAGTTTTGATATTGATGCCTTTGAGTAATATGGACATTTCAATATTAATTCTCTGATTTGTGAACACAGGATGTCTTTCCATTTGTTTGTGTCTAGTTCAATTTCTTTCACTGGTATCTTATAGTTTTCCATGTACAGATCTTTTACCTCAAATTTATTCCCAAATATTTTGTTGCTTTTGATGCTATTATGAATGGGATTGTTTTATTTCTTTTTCAGATGTTTCAATGTTATTGCATACAAATGCAACTTATTTTTGTATGTTGATTTTATATCCTGCAACTTTACTGAATTAATTGATTAGTTCTAACAGATTTTTGATGGAGTCTCATGAATTTTTTATATATAAAATCATATCATCTACTAACAAAGATGATTTTACTTCTTTCTTCTGATTTGGATGTCTTTTATTTCTTTTTCTTGTCTGATTTCTCTACAAGACTTCTAGTACTATGTTGAAACAGAAGTGGTGAGAGTGGACATCCTTGTCTTATTTCTGACCTTAGAGGAAAGGCTTTCAATTTTTCACCATTGAATATGATGTTAGCTGTAGGTTTGTCATATGTGAACTTCATTATGTTGAGGTATGTTCTCTCTAAAGCTATTTTTTAGTGTGTTTTTTTTTCATGAAAAGATGTTGAATTTTGTCAAATGGCTTTTGGCATCTGTTGAGGTCATCATAATTTTTATTCTTCGTTATATTAATTTGTCATGGACTAACACAAGAAGTCCTAGGGAAGACTGAGAGGGAATGGTGGGGAATTAAGAAAAACAAGAGACAGAAAGCTGGGATTGGGAGGTGTCCATGGGCTGTTGAGCCCCAACATGCAGAAGATACTTTATTTTATAGTTCAATAACAAGAATGTTTATCAAGGAGCTCAAGGTCAGAGGACCACAATTCCCACGTGACCGCCTTGCTTCAAAACAAAAGAGTGTTCTCAGGCATGATTTACAGAGGAGTTCAAGGACTGTGTCAGCATGACCCAGAGTGCTTACGTGAGCCAAATCAAGTAGTGAGTGAACTGCAGAGATTGCAGGAGCTAACCCTTGGCAAAACTCTCTCAACTGCCAGGATTGAGTTAGCTTGCAGTTAGTGCCCCACATTAATTTGATGTATTACATTTATGGATTTGTATATGTTAAAACATATTTGCATCCCAGAGATAAGTCCCACTTGATTATGGTGTATCTTTTTAATGTGCTGTTGGGTTCATTTTTCTAATATTTCTGTTTGGTTCTTTTTTATGTTTACTACCTCTTTGTTCAACTTCTCATTTTGTTCTCATACTGTTTCCTTGATGTTGTTGTTTATCTATATCACTTGTAGATCTCTGAGCATCTTTAGAAATTTTATTTTGAATTATTTGTTGGGCAAATTCTGGATCTCCTTTTTTGGGGGCGTCAGTTACAGGGAGTTTACTATATTCCTTTGGTGCCTGTTTCCCTGATTCTTCATTAACCCTGTAGCTTTGCATAGGTATTTGAACATTTGAAGAAAAAGTCACCTCTTCCAGACTTTATGAAGTGACCCAGTAAAGGAGGACTTTTGCTAGCAGGTGGGGGCATGCTGGAACATACTGTATCCCTGGGCCCAGTGGTGCAGGGTACCAAATGTGGGAGCATGTGATAGCATAGGTCCAAAGCTATGTGATGTCTCTTCAGCTCAAGCCACTGAATCCCGCAGCATTGACAACTATGTGGCCTTGATGAGCACAGGAAGGAAATCTGCAAGGGTTTTGGGGTCCTCAACAGTACCTCGAGTTCTGGTTGGCAGGCAGCAATTGTGGCTGGAGACAGTGATATACGTACATTTGGCTGCAGGGTCAACTGTAGGTGTCTGTGTAGTGGCAAGGACTAATTGCAGAAACAAGTGTGTGTGGGGGGGGTGTTGCACAAGGAAGACAGATTGGGCCAGAGCCAACTATAGCCTCACTGCCAGCTGCAGTTGCCCTGGCCGTCATCATACTCTTCCTGGTTGCTCAGTGTCCTCCCATGCCAGGCAAGTACACCGTAATAGAGACTGGTGATAGAAGTTAGGCTTCAGGCATGCAGGTGCATAGCTGGAGGTGTTAGCTCTGAAGCGGAGAGGATGGTCACCTAGAGGGGTCTAGGCTGGTGTCTTGCACTGTGCAGCCACAATGTCCTGGTCTGTCTGCCATTGCAGTCCTTAGGCTTTAGAGGTAGGTGGTGGAGGAAGCAGGGAGGGACTTAAGTGTCAGCAGACATAAATACCTATTGTGAGAAAGCTGGTGAAATCTGCAGAGAGCCCAGCGTGGCTTTGCTAACTGTGTTTTGTTTTGTTTTGTTTTGTTTTGTTTTGTTTTGTTTTCCCAGTGGGAAAACAAGTTTGTCTTGTCTTGTCTACCAAGTTTGTCTACAAAACAAGTCACTGTGAGCCGTCATTGCTCCTGCAGCATGGCTGGTTATTGGTAGCCCCTGCTTTTCTTCCTTCTTCTTAACTATTGGTAGCCTCTTTATTTTTTTTTTCCCTTGTTCCTAACCGTTCCTATACATCTCAGCTTTGCCAGTCTGGGTTGGATAAAACCAAAGTAAGATTCAGTCTGCATTGGATAAAACCTTATTGGTGAGAGGAGCTCTTTCTAGTGAGGAAATTCTCTCTTGGTCCTGAAAAATGCTGACTGGGCGGGATGGGATGATGCAGGCAAAATGAAGCTGTCTTCCTTCTTTTCTTTTGTAGTTATTCTTAGGCTTTTATCCTACGCTGTTGCTAAAGTTTCTTAAGTGGATCCCAGAGCTCTCCCAGAGCTGTTTATGTTAGTGGATATCTGTCTAATTGTTGATCTTCGTGGGATGACAGAAGCTGAAGTCACTTATGTCACTTGATATTTATATTCTGAAATGGTTGAAAAAAATGAAAGGAATCTTTCCATGACATGTGAAATGATATAAAATCCAAATTTAAGGTCCATAGTAAAATTTTATTGGACACAGCCATGCCCATTTATTGACATATTATCTATGGCTGCTTTTGTTTGAGTTGTTTGAGTTGAGCCTGAAAAGCCTAAAATATTTACTATTTGCCTTTTTACAGAAAAAGGTTTCTTTCTTTCATCTGACCTAGAAGACTTTGAAGCCCAAACTCCTATTTTTTAAGTGAGATTATAGATAAAAGTATTGAGCCACACTGGGGTTTCCAGTCAAGATGCTGTGCAAACCCCATGCCAACAGTATCACTTGCCCCAGTCATTCTCTCCCTTAATCATCTCCACTCATCATGTAATCCCTTCTTCACTCCATTTATCAACCACTGAAAACCTTCTCCTTCACTAAGACTTCCTGGTAATTTACAAACCAAATGCACCCCTAGATGCAGCTCCAATAGCATTTTTTATAGCTATCTGTAGCTAGCGATATTCTGATTCACATGATCAGTATGTATTATTGTGTGTACATACCAATGAGCGCCCTAAGGAAGAGGAAGAGTCTTCTTCAACTCCTGGTAGTGCTCCTGATATATAGTACCAAGCTGAAATAGTGCCCAGAATATAAATGTAGATGTTGGATGTCTGGGTGGATGCAGGAGTGGAAGGATAGACAGATGGATGAATGGATGGGTGGGTAGATGGATGATATTAGAAAATTCCAAACTTTAGTTGAGTACAGCCATTAGAAGTACAACTTGAAGACACCTGCCAAATCCTCAGGAAGGATTCTTCATGCTTTACTCACACACCTTTTTCTTTCATGAAGGAGATGGGAATGAATTTCACTAGCCTTTTGGGAGCCCCAGTCTACTGTAAGGAACTCTTTCATTTCCTGAATCCTTAGGTTGCTAGATAATGATAGCAGTGGCAAGGATTCAGGGCCAGGATATCAAGGAAGAAGACATAGAAAGTAATTCAGACCACAGCTGCTATCTTTCCTTCCACACAGGTCACTTGAGCTTTTGAGGTACAGCACAAACTTGGTTAATTAAAGGCTGATCACCAATACCTACTACTAGAGAAGGGGCCAAAATCCAGGGGCAAATGGTCAAGGCCAGACAGAAATAAAATGGAAAGTAGCTGGTGCTGAGAGAGGGCATGGAGCTCCAAAGAGTTCTGAGGTAGGTGCTTCTAAGCTGTAAGTGCGAAAGCGAAAGTCTTTGTGGTCGACAGTTAACCTGTAGTCATGGAGTAGGACCAGGCTTCTCCAATTTCTTCCACACACTCTTCTTGGTTTGAGGGAAAAGAAAGTGGAAATTGAGGGCAAAGTTTGAAGAGACTAAGGAAACTAAAGACTACTAAGCTTTATGGAAACTCTGGTCTAAGAATAACTACTACCACCTTGTGTATTGAGCAAAAAACATCTGTCTGGCCCAGGTTTTAACAACACCTGCAAAATTGTTGTGCTTATCTCCATTTTGAGCCCAGAGAGGTTGAATGACTCAGGTCTGAGACATGCCTTAATACCTTATCCTTCCTTCAGCCCAGGAACACACCAGCTGGTGACCCAGCAACAGTGGTTCTGCCCCTGCTTGGTACCATGGGAATCAGGTGGAGGCCTCGACTCAACCATGGCTGCGTTTAGGTAAGCCAGGGGGAAAAGGTCCTTACGCCACCTGAGAGCACTGAGGAGATGAGCCTGTGGTGTGATGCTCCTCAGCTTCTTCTAGGGCTCAAAGGGGGAAATAATAGGCCTCAGGGAAGCTGGTGCTATCATAAATGCCAAGCACCATTGCCTGAAGCGGCACATGTCACCAAGGAGACAGGTGACACTTGTCCCTTCATGATTATAAGCCAAAATACAGTGCTTGAAGGATTAAGTCACAGGAAACTGGGACCAGGGGCAGGTTCCTACTAGACAACAGGTTCAAACCGACAGTCAAGCCAAAGTTTCTATTGGGGAATTCCTCAAGTCATCGTATCAACAATAAATGTCTATTTATAGCTACTTACACTCCTTTGCAGTCACCTTCAACCAAATGAGCCTATTTACTTAAATGAAGTTGTAAGTAAAGGCAAACATGCTCTGTTGGTAAGGAGGTATTAAGCACCTAATTGTCTTGTTGGCCTGAGATAGACCTGCTGACATCTGGGGTGCCTCAGCAAGACTCAGCAGCTAGGTCTGTGCCAGGCCTTGCAGAACACTTAATGCCTGCTCCGCACCCTCATGGGCTGCTGCTCTTTTAAATTCAAATATTTAAATATTAAATTAAATTTAAATATTATTATTAATAATATTAATAATCATTAATATTAATGATATTTAATTAAATATTAAGTTTAAATATTTATTTAAATATTAAATAAAAATATAATTAAATAAAAGCTTTATTGATATATGATTTATATGTCATAAAATTCACCCTTTTAAAGTAGAAAATTCCATGGTTTTTTTAGTGTATTCACAGAATTGTGCAACCTTCATGTAGTTCTGATTTTAAAACATTTTTTGTCTTTTCTTTTAGAAACCTGATATTTACGAGCAACCACTTAGTGTCCTCTCTCCCCTATTTTCTGTCTCTACAGATTTTCTTATTCTGGACATTTCACTTAAATAGAATCATATAATATATGGTTTTCTGTGACCAGCTTCCTTAGGCAGTGTAATGTTTTCAGTTTCATCCATGGTGTCACATGTATCAGTATTGCATTCCTTTTATGACTGAATAATGTTCTACTCTGTAGTCATATCACAGTTCATTTATTCATTCATAAGCTGATGGATATCTCAGTAGCTTTCACTTTTTTTAGCTTTTATTTTCTGACTATGAATAATGTTGCTATGAATATTCATGTACCAGTTTTTGGTTGGATGTATGTCTTCATTTTTTTTTAGGTATATAACTAGAAGTGGAATTTCTAGACCATATGGCACCTCTGTTTAACATTTTGAGGAACTGGTAAACCTTTTGAAAACAGTTGCACCTTCATACAGTCTCACTAGGGATATATGAAGTTTCCAATTTCTCCACATCCTTACCAGCACTTTTTATTATAGACATTCTAGTGGTTATAAAATGATAGCGCCTTGCAATTTTGATTTGCATTTCCCTGATGACTAATGATGTTAAGCATATTTTCTTGTGTTTATTGATTACTTGGAGGAATATCTACTAAAATATTTGCCCTTTTTAAAATTTGGATTTTGTCTTTTTATTGCATAGTTCTTTGCATATTTTGGATACTAGACCTTTATCAGATATATATTTTCCAAATAATTACTCTCACTCTGCAGGTTGTCTTTTCACTTTTTTGATAGTGTTCTTTGAAGTGGAAAAGTTTTTTATTTTGATGACATCCAATTTATCTATTTTTTCTTTTATTATTGTGCTTTTGTCGTCACATATAAGAAACCACTGCCTATCCCTAAGTTCATAAAGATTTACTACTATGCTTTCTTCTAAGTGTTTTGTTGTTTTATGTATTTATGCCTGCCATCCACTTAGAGTTCATTTTTTTAAAGATTTTATTTATTTACTTATTTGACAGAGAGAGAGAGAGAGATCACAAGTAGGCAGAGAGGCAGGCAAAGAGAGAGAGGGTAGCAGGCTCCCTGAGCGGAAGGCAGAGGCTTAATCCACTGAGCCACCCAGGCGCCCCTAGAGTTAATTTTTATATATGACATGAGGCAAAGATCTCTGTCCTTCGGGAGCTAGGGGCCACTGGGAAGACCACCACACAGACAATGATACCCAGGGAAGAAAGTGTGCACAGGGATACTGAACCCCCAGAAGGTCACAGTCAGTGATACTCTTCAGGAGAATTTTCCAGGAGGCTTCAACCTGTATCTTGAAGGGTAAAGATAATGACATTGGATGTGGGCCCAGGGATCTCAGGTAATGAGCCAAAGGGTAGAGATGGGCAGGCATGGCAGGCTGGTTTAAGGAAATACAAGTTGCTTAGTGCAGAGAGAATGGGAACCTGTGCACAAGAGCAGGCAGTGACGTGGGAGGGTCCTATTTTCTCTGCCTCAGTGGAGAATCAACTTCCTGTTTTCTTGAGGGAATGGTGCGTACATGTTCTCTGAAACCTCATCTTGGAGTGGAAGGGATAGGTCAGTGTAAAGAACTGATAAATTTCAGTTCTTCCAGAAGATAGATTTTTTTAAAGAGAATTTTATTTGTTTATTTATTTGGTATTATTTATTTGGTACTATTTAAAAGATACCAAAATACATAAAGATTGCACAGTATACACCTACCCACTAGCTTAAGAAATAAAACATTGCTCTCATATACTCCTCTCCCAACTGCCTATACCTTCTTCCATTCAGAGTAACCACTGTCCTGAATTTGGTATTTATTGTTAATCCCATGCATCCCTTTATATTTTCATTCAATATAGATTAATTCTTAAACTATATATTGTCCTTGTGGTTTGCAATTTCTATATTTTGCATATATGGCATCATTATGAAGAAATTCCTGTACAAATTGCTTTTCTCACTCAAATTTAAGTCTCCGACACCAATCCATAGATAGTACATTTCTGGTACATGTATTTCCCCTCTGTAATGACCCATTTTTAGAGTGTCCCACAATCTGTTCTCTGACTGCTAGTCCTTTCATTTGCTTTCAATTCTTTGCTCTTTCAAGTGCTGCAGTGAACAACTTGGCAGTTCCTGGTGTACAGACAATCATTCCTTTTTACTGTGTTCTGCAGAGAAAAATCGGCTTTATATTTTAACTCAGTAGACATGGGTTTACAAGCATTCTATGAAATAATATTTGCTCTAACTACCTTCAGTGCACTATTGATACTTTCAGTTCTGTTTCATTTTGGGGTGTTGGTCTTGACCCTTTGAACTAGGTTCATGACCAGTGGGATGCCTTAGTCTCACCTTTATATTCATTGGACTGGAACTGGGAGTGAAGAGTGCCTCTCCCCACTTCACCTGCCAAACTGCCCTCCTCTTGGCCGTGATGGACTCTGCTTCCAACAGTGAACTGGACTTCCATATTGTCAGAAATTCTTTTCGGGGCCATCTGGTGGGTATAAAATAGCATTTCATTGTGATTTTACATGGCATTTCTCTGTGATTAATGAGACAAAGCATCTTTTTACATTCTCTTGGCAGTCCACACTTCCTCTTTTGTGAAATGTCTTTTCATGTTTCTTACACATACGTTTTTCTATATTTTTCTTATTGACTTATGCAACTTCATTATCCATTCTGTATATTAATCTATTATTTTCTCCTAGTCTATGGGTTTTTGGTTTTGTTGCTGTTTTTTATGATGTTGTCAAATTCCTTTATGATTTACACTTTTGTGTTTTATTTATTAAATCCTTACAGCAAACTCATAAATATAGTCTCCTGCAAGTTTTTCTAAAGTTTTAAATGTTTGATTTTCATTTTTAGGTTTTTAGCCCATTGGCAATTTATTTTTGTTTATGGTTTAAAACAGAGATCCAATTTATTTCATTTTCCATATGGATAACAAATTGCTCTGGCAAATTGATTTCTCAGCGCACAGTTTGCCCACTGATCTGCAAGATCTGTTATAAACTGAATTTCCACCTATGGGAAAGTCTGCAGCTGGGTGCACTGTTACATTGCATGGTCAGTTTGTACTTCTCCATATTCATCCTGTTGCAATCATTATAGTTTTATGACATCTTGACTATTGGTTTGGCAATATTTCCTATCTTCTTCTTTACTTTCATAATGGTCTTAGCTCACTGCTCTTCCATCCTCCCACTACCCCCACAAAGCTGTTTAGATTGTATTAGTATTATGGTGAGTCTACTTGAATTTGAGGAGAACTGACATTTTTCACATATGTTACTCCATTCTCTTTCATATTCTTCCAAAGTTTTTTCAATTTTCTCTATTGGAGAATGCATGCATTTACTTTTATCCATAAGACCCTTACATATTTTGTCCCTACTATAAATGAAATCTTTTAAAAATACATATCCAAGGTTTTCTTTTCATGTTAACACAGCTCAAACACTACCGTGTGAAGAACTGCCTGATTTGTGTGGCTAGGCAGCTCTGCCTCCTACTGCACTGGGAACCCAAAGGACCAAGCCATCCTCTATCCCAGCTGCCATCCCTTCCTGCCTGCTCAGCCACCAGGGGTACCCTCCCAACAGCCTGATTATTGAAGTCTCCAAGGTGTAACTGGTTAAAACCTTTACATTGAGTCATTGATTAGCATAAGTTCTGTAGTTCCCCAAAGCCTCCAGGTGCTAAGCTGTAATCAAGGAGCAAAAGGCAGGGTTCCCAAGAGTGGGACAGGTTTGGGGAAGACAGTGCAGTAAGAGCCATCAAGGCATAACCTCACAGCTCATGGGGCAGAGTAAGAGTACTATGGGGCAAAGTGCCAGTCAACAAGCTGTGTGCCCTTCCTACCTTCTCTGAGCAGAGGGCTAGATCACCAACATCCTGGTCTGACTGAATACAATGGACACAGAACTTTCAGTGCTAAAACTGAGAATTCCAGGCAAACTGGGACAAGTTGGTAAGCTGGTGCCCCAACAAGGGACATAGGTTGAACAAGATGAGTCCACAAGACTGGCTACACAATCTGGGCAAAGCCTTGTGAAATGGGATGCTTTGAGACTGCTAGGTTGCATCCTATAAGGTTGGCCCTGCTTGCTAGAAGTGTGCCAGTTCATGGGAGGTAGATGGTGCAGTATAAACCCCACATTGAGATGAATGGGAGCAGGACTGCAGAAAAGGCAGGCCTACAATGGTGACCCATAGGCAACTGCAGCATGCCTTTCTAGAACCTTCACTGGCTCCTCATTCCTTCAGTCTATCTTTATCTCCCAAGTCCTTCCCACAGTGTTCTGGCTTATTTTTTCATTTGTTAAGTCAAAGGTTCTCACACTTTAGTTAGCATCAGAATCAGAAGAATATATTATAGAAGCTGTATCTGGTTCCCAATTCCTTAAATACTTTCTGGTTCATTGTAAAAAATTTACTTACCCTGGCCTAAATAGTGGTTCAAACTTGAGCATATCAGAGTCTTCTGGAGGGCTTGTTACAACCCCATTGTTGGCTCCACCCTAGAATTTGAGGAGAGATAGACTACCTGGACCCAAAGCTCTAGGCAATTGCTTGCTGACCTTGGTCATCAGAACAGTCTCCTGGCACCACCATCTCACCTTGGTCATGGTGATCCGGCCTCATAGTCAGTGAAGATTGCATGGGGTTATCATGGACAGCACAGGGCCTGCACATGAAAGACTCGCCACAAATACATCCTAAGGCCTAGTCCGTGATAAGGTCGGTGTGGCTGGGGCCAACCGCTAGGGAGCATTTTTTGTCTGCTGGACACCCTTTGGTTCTGGCATGGGATTGGGAATGACCTACTCCAACTGTCAGAGTGACTTCTAGGCTCCGTATCTTCTACATGGAATATATGTCAAAAAACAGGAGGAGTGACTTATGCCTGAGAACATCCAGTGGGAGAAAAGGAGAAATTATGATTTATTTGCTCTTCAGAAATACTGAAGTGCTCTGGAGTAAGGTGATATTCTTCTAGTAAGTTACCAGCAATGCTTAATTTATTTTTTTAAATTTAAATTCAACTAGCCGAAGTATAGTACATCATTAGTTTTTTTTTTTTAATTTATTTTTATTTGTTTATTTACAGCATAACAGTGTTCATTGTTTTGGCATCACACCCAGTTCTCCATGCAGTACGTGCCCTCCTCATTACCCACCACCTGGTCCCTCAACCTCCCAACCCCCCCACCCCCCTGCCGCCCCTTCATAACCCTCTAGTTGTTTTTCAGAGTCCATAGTCTCTCATGGTTCATCTCCCCTTCCAGTTTCCCTCAACTCCCTCTCCTCTCCATCTCCCCATGTCCTCCATGTTTTTTGTTATGCTCCACAAATAAGTGAGACCATATGATACTTGACTCTCTCTGCTTGACTTATTTCACTCAGCATAATTTCTTCCAGTCCTGTCCATGTTGCTACAAAAGTTGGGTATTCATCCTTTCTGATGGAGGCATAATACTCCATTGTGTATATGGACCACATCTTCCTTATCCATTCATCCGTTGAAGGGCATCTTGGTTCTTTCCACAGTTTGGCGACCGTAGCCATTGCTGCCATAAACATTGGGGTACAGATGGCCCTTCTTTTCACTACATCTGTATCTTTGGGGTAAATACCCAGCAGTGAATTGCAGGGTCATAGGGAAGCTCTATTTTTAATTTCTTCAGGAATCTCCACACTGTTCTCCAAAGTGGCTGCACTAACTTGCATTCCCACCAACAGTGTAAGAGGGTTCCTCTTTCTCCACATCCTCTCCAACACACGTTGTTTCCTGTCTTGCTAATTTTGGCCATTCTAACTGGTGTTAGGTGGTATCTCAATGTGGTTTTAATTTGAATCTCCCTGATGGCTAGTGATGATGAACATTTTTTCATGTGTCTGATAGCCATTTGTATGTCTTCGTTGGAGAAGTGTCTGTTCATATCTTCTGCCCATTTTTTGATATGATTATCTGTTTTGTGTGTGTTGAGTTTGAGAAGTTCTTTATAGATCCTGGATATCAACCTTTTGTCTGTACTGTCATTTGCAAATATCTTCTCCCATTCCGTGGGTTGCCTCTTTGTTTTGTTGACTGTTTCCTTTGCTGTGCAGAAGCTTTTGATCTTGAGGAAGTCCCAAAAGTTCATTTTTGCTTTTGTTTCCTTGGCCTTTGGAGACATATCTTGAAAGAAGTTGCTGTGGCTGATATCGAAGAGGTTACTGCCTATGTTCTCCTCTAGGATTCTGATAGATTCCTGTCTCACGTTGAGGTCTTTTATCCATTTTGAGTTTATCTTTGTGTACGGTGTAAGAGAATGGTCGAGTTTCATTCTTCTACATATCGCTGTCCAGTTTTCCCAGCACCATTTATTGAAGAGACTGTCTTTTTTCCATTGAATATTTTTTCCTGTTTTGTCGAAGATTATTTGACCATAGAGTTGAGGGTCCATATCTGGGCTCTCCACTCTGTTCCACTGGTCTATGTGTCTGTTTTTATGCCAGTACCACGCTGTCTTGGTGATCACAGCTTTGTAGTAAAGCTTGAAATCGGGTAACGTGATGCCGCCAGTTTTGTTTTCATCATTAGTTTTTGATATAATATTGAATGATTCTTCTGTTCAGTATAACATTCAGTGCTCATCACATCACATAATGCTTTAAAGTCTAGCATACTGTGTATATGAAATCAAGTCTGTTTCTTGTTTTGTATTTTCTCTCAAGAAATTTTAAGGAGGTGGTCTTGAAATAAATAAACAAAAATTGTCAACAACAAACAATAAACAAACCTGGGTTTGGGGTAGGCCAATGGCAAGTTATGTTGAATATTATCCCTGGAGGACCCACTGATGGTCTCTACTGGGGCCATTCGCACCCTCAGATGGAGGGCTAGTTAAGACATAAATCACTGACTCAGCAGGTCTGAGGTGGACTGTAGAATCTGCATCTCTAACAAGTTCCCAACTGGAAGAGCCTCCAAAAGCCGACTCTCATGGTGCTCACCAATGGCTTTTCAGGTCCCCCAAACTGACATATCCAGATGATGCCGCCAGAGCCACTGAATCCTGGGCATTGCTTCCCAAAGTGGCTTCCTTATCCATGACACTCCCAGCTTTGTAGAGAGTAAGGAGAAGTGGTCTCTTCAAAGGCCTACTTGGGCTTTCTCTGCCCAGCCCAGTGGCTTCTGAAATGAGAGGGAGGCAGGCATCCCTCCCTGCCACACACGGGCTGAGCCCTTTTCTCAAATGAGTGCAGTGCTTTCCCACCATTCCAGAAGGAAGGGATTCTGATCTAGTTTTCAAATAAAGAAATTGAAGCTCCAAGGTCATGATTCTGATAATCAGCAGTGCAGTGATTCAAACTGAGGTCTGCCTTAAAAACCGATCCTCCACAGCAGCCCCCTCCATTTGTCTTTGTAATGTGCACACCCACTCCCCACCATGCATTCCTGAGTTCTGCACACCCTACATGCTCTGTGCAAGGGAGTCACATGTGGTGAAGGAGTGGCTGGCCCAACTAGGCTTGGAAAGGTGGGTTTTAGTTTATTAACCTGCCTGCTTGGGACCCAGGATAGCTTGATCCACTACTCCCTGTCATGGACCAGGTTCTTTTGAAAGTTCTTCACAGGCATAGGGCCAATAAAGCCCCTCCGTAGGGAATGTGTCCAATTATACATAGGAGCCAAGATTTTCTTCCAAGTTCTCCCTCTTCTTTATGAACCTGGAAGAGTAGATGGGAAATGGGTTCCCTGCTGCCTCCAACACAGAATAGAGCTAGGCCAAGTGCACTGCTGGTTAGTCAGGGAGCCCTCACCCCACATCCTCATGGACATGAAGCCTCTGTAACTTGAGGAGGATGGTATTGGGTTGGACATATGGAGGCCCAGACCCTGCAGGGTTAGAAATTCATGATGTTCTGGAGATGAACTCTGACCTCACCATTGTGTAAGTCCATGATCCCTGAAAATGATACTTTCCCTGCTCTGGCCAAAATTGGGTAGCAGGGTGTGGGGGCATGCCTTCTATGAGAGACACATGGTGTATCTCTCTGAACCTAAAGATCAAGATGCTTTTGCTGAGGAGCGCCCAGTGGAATCATATAATAAATTTCAGTTATTTCTCTTGGCTAAATGTAATACACATCAGACTTCTGAAGTTAGTTTCTAATAATTTCTTCCTCATTAACAGCAGAAGCACTTACGAAGCCCACGTCCAGTGAGGCGACACCATGGTTTTCTCCATTTTAAAGAGGACGAAACCCCTGCAGGGAGAGATTCCTTGGATTGTCCATAGTCATACAGAGTGAGGTCTCCGCACTGGTACCAGAGTCCAGAGCCTAAGCCTCTCATGCCACCAGCATAACACCTAGCACCTGCTATCTCCACAGTTTTCGTCACTATGTACAAGAGGGCTCATGACATAATGACCATGACTGGGGCTCAGCAGTCACCTGCCTGCCAGAGGAAACACATGGGTCTTCTCTCCTAAGCTTTTTGTTTATGTTTTTAAGATCTTTTTAAAAGTAATCTCTACACCCAACATGGGGCTCTAACTCACAATCCCCGAGATCAGGAGTTGCATGCCCCACCAATTGTGCCAGCCAGGTGTCCCTCCCCAGGGCTTTTTGATCTCACTGAAGACCTGAATCTACTTTTCAGGAACCAAGGAAAGGGCCTGGCCAGAAGGACAGACACACATGCAGGCTGGAATCCTGTAGGGTCAGATCCACTCCGCTTTCTGGTGGGCATGCTTGGTAATGCACTATTGGCTGCTCAGCCTTTGCTGGCGCAACACAGGGTCATTCCAAGGTGGCCTAAGCACCTTCAGTCTGGCAGACAATAAGAACTGACTGTGAGTCCAATCGCGTGGCCTTCTCAGACATGTCTCGCCCAATCTGCCTTCTAGGGTCCGCTCTGGAAGGACCATGAGGAAAACAGCCAAACCCATGGGCAACAACGTCCTATTCCTCTTAGAGCCTCAAGAGGGAGTTGTGATCCAGTAGAAGTGAAAGGAGACTTTCATTAATCATTAGATTAAGTAAGGGGGGGTATTAGGATGGAACCAAAACTAGATGAGGCCCTTTGTTGTTGTCCCTGTGATTTCTCTTCCCCTTTCTTTCTGGCCTTAGGGATGGGGAGAACTTTACTGGATAAAATGGGAATTTACATGTTCTACTGCTATCTGGAAGTTGTGTAGATTGCAACAGACCCCTCTGGAAGTAAGTCTGCCAGTCTGATAGTCACGTCACCTAGAATCCAGCAATTCTGGCATCCATGTGCAAGAATCCCATTCCCCTCAACCCTGTGAGAATGGTCATGAGAATGGGAAATTGGTGCAGGCAGAAAGGGTTGTCTTGTTGGGATGTCACTGAGGAAGAGTGTTGTCCACAGGGACCAAATGTCTGGGTTCAGTGCTGGGCACAGAAGAGGACAGTGGCAATGATTGTTCAGACCTTTAATTTTAAACTGGCTCCATCACAACAGAGATTGGAAAGATGTTTTATGTATTTTTAACCATAAAAATACCTAGAAGATGATACACAAAAGATAATGAGAAAGGAATAAAAACACATCACTACAAAAAAATCAATGAAACACAAAAGAACAGAGCAAGAGAGGAAATGAGATACCAAATACTTGCAAGACATACAGAAAACAATCAACAAAATAGCAATAGTGAGTCCTTTCTTATTATTAATTTAAATGTGAGTGGGTTAAAGTTCCTAGTTAAAAAAAACCCAACTGGCAGAATGGATTAAATAGAAAAAAAAAGAACTATGTACTAAGACACTCATTTTAGGTGTAAGGGTACACCTAGGCTCAAAGGGAAAGGATGAAAAAGATATCTCATACAAATAATGAAAAGAGAGCAGGGGAAGCCACGCTCTTATTACACAAAATAGACTTTAAATCAAAAACTGTAAGAAGAGACAAAGAAGGACATTATGTCATGATAAAAGGGTCAATTCTACAGGAAGATATAGGAATTAGAACTATACATACACCAAACATCAGAAGGCCCAAATATACAAAGCAATTATTGAGTAAAATGAAGAGAGACATGGCAGCACAATAGTAGTAAGAGGCTTCAATACTACACTTTGTTTGTTTTCCTTTCAAATTTTTAAAAAATTCTGTTTAGTTATATGGGGCACCTGAGTGGCTCTGTCAGTTAAGTTTGGCCTTTGGCTCAGGTCATGACCCCCGGGTTCCAAGACTGAACCCCACACTGGCCTTCCTGCTCAAACGGAAGTCTGCTTCTCCCTCTCCTCCTCCTTCAGTGTGCATATGCAGTCTCTCTCAAATAAATAAGTAAATCTTTTTTCCTTGTTTGTTTTTGTTTCTTTTTTTGTTTGTTTGAAGTTTCTTTTATTTTAGATGAAGTGGTATAATACCACTGAAACATAGACTGGTAAGTTTTTGTATTTGTTTTAAATTTTATTTTATTTTTTCAGTGTTCCAAGAGTCATTGTTTATGCACCACACCTAGTGCTCCATGCAATACATCCCCTCCTTAATCCCCACCACCAGGCTCACCCATCACCCCAGACTCCTCCCCTCTAAAACCCTCAGTTTGTTTCTCAGAGTCTTCAGTCAATAAATAAATCTTAAAAACAATAAAAAATAAATTCTAGTTAGTTATCATACAGTGCAACATTGGTTTCAGAAGTAGAATTCAGTGATTCATCACTTACATACAACACCCAGTGCTCCTCCTAACAAGTGCCCTCCTTAATACCATTCACCCCTCTAGCCCATCTTCTACCCACCTCCCTCCATCAACCTTCAGTTTGTTCTCTATCTTTAAAAATCTTTTATTATTTCCCTCCCCCCACCAAATACCATATGATTTCACTCATATGTGGAATTTAAGAAATACCCCACTTTCAATAATAGAAAGCACTACAATAATAGCAGGGGATTCCAACACCCTCCTTCCAAGAGTAGATAGAACAGCCAGACTCAATGAAGAAAGAGAGGACTTGAACAACACCACAGACCAACAGATACAGATTATGCTATCTAACAAAAGATACACATTCTTCTCAAAGATACCTGGAACTTATCCAAAATAAACGACAAGTTATACTGCAAAACAAGTTCTATTTTAAGAAGACTGAAGTCATACCAAGTATCTTTTCTGACTATAATACAATGAAACTAGACATCAACAACAAAAAGAAAACTGGAGAATTCTAGAAAGATGTAGAAATTAAACAACACATTCCCTTTTTTTAAGTTTTTAAAAAAAATTTTATAAGCATATAATGTATTATTAGCCCCAGGGGTACAGGTCTGTGAATCGCCAGGTTTACACACTTCACAGCACTCACCATAGCACATACCCTCCCCAATGTCCATATTCCCACCACCCTCTCCTGACACCCCTACCCCCAGCAACCCTCAGTTTGTTTTGTGAGATTAAGAGTCTCTTATGGTTTAAACAACACATTCTTTTTTTTTTTTTTCACTTTTTTAAAATTTCTTTTCAGCTCAACAGTATTCATTGTTTTTGCACCACACCCAGTGCTCCATGCAATATGTGCCCTCCCTATTACCCACCACCTGGTTCCCCAACCTCCCACCCCCCGCCCCTTCAAAATCCTCAGGTTGTTTTTCAAAGTCCATAGTCTCTCATGGTTCATCTTCCCTTCCAGTTTCCCTCAACTCCCTCTCCTCTCCATCTCCCCATGTCCTCCATGTTATTTGTTATGCTCCACAAATAAGTGAAACCATATGATACTTGACTCTCTCTGCTTGACTTATTTCACTCCACAAAATCTCTCCTAGTCCTGTCCATGTTGCTACAAAAGTTGGGTATTCATCCTTTCTGATGGAGGCATAATACTCCATCATGTATATGGACCACATCTTCCTTATCCATTTGTCTGTTGAAGGGCATCTTGGTTCTTTCCACAGTTTGGCAACCGTGGCCATTGCTGCTATAAACATTGGGGTACAGATGGCCCTTCTTTTCACTACATCTGTATCTTTGGGGTAAATACCCAGCAGTGCAATTGCAGGGTCATAGGGAAGCTCTATTTTTAATTTCTTGAGGAATCTCCATACTGTTCTCCAAAGTGACTCCACCAACTTGCATTCCCACCAACAGTGTAAGAGGGTTCCCCTTTCTCCACATCCTCTCCAACACACATTGTTTCCTGTCTTGCTAATTTTGGCCATTCTGACTGGTGTAAGGTGATATCTCAATGTGGTTTTATTTTGAATCTCCCTGATGGCTAGTGATGATGAACATTTTTTCATGTGTCTGATAGCCATTTGTATGTCTTCATTGGAGAAGTGTCTGTTCATATCTTCTACCCATTTTTTGATATGATTATCTGTTTTTAAACAACACATTCTTAAACAACTGAGTTAAATAAATCATAAGAGAACTTAGAAAATATCTCGAGCCAAATGAAAACAAAACTATATCAGATGAAAACTTATGAGGATGCAGCAAAAGCAGTACTTAGGAGGACATATGTAGTGACAAATACTTAGATTAAAAAGAAATCTACAGGGGCACCTGGGTGGCTCAGTGGGTTGAAGCCTCCGCCTTTGGCTCAGGTCATGATCCCAGGGTCCTGCGATCGAGCCCCACATCAGGCTTTCTGCTCGGCAGGGAGACTGCTCCCTCTTCTCTCTCTGCCTGTCTCTCTGCCTGTCTCTCTGCCTACTTGTGATCTTTGTCTGTCAAATAAATAAATAAATAAATCTTAAAAAAAAAAAGAAATCTCCAATATGTTATCTAACTTTACACTTTAAGATCTGAAAAAGGAAGAAGAAACTAAACTCAAAGGTAGCGGAAGGGAGCAAAAGATAAATGTTAGAGCAAAGATAAATGAAATAGAGAAAAGAAAAACAATAGAAAAAGAATCAACAAAACTACAGTTATTTTCTTTTTTATAGATCAATAAAATTGATCAACCCTTACCTATATTGACCAAGAGAAAAAGAGAGAATACTCAAATAATTAAAATCAGAAGTGAAAGAGGGACATTATAAGCAATACCACAGAAACAAAAAGGATCATTAGGGGTCGCTATGGACAATTATAAGCCAACAAATTGGATAATTTAGGAGAAATGAATAAATTCCTAGAAACATACAATCTGAGGCTGAATCATGAGGAAATAGAAAATCTGAACAGATGTATAACTAGGTATGAATTGAATTAGTAACCAAAAATCTCTCAACACAGAAAAGCCCAGGACCAGATGACTTCACTGGAGGATTCTCTCAAACATTTAAAGAAAAATTAACACCAATCCTCCTTAGACTCTTCCCAAGAAAACTGAAGAAGAAGGAACACTTCCAAACTCAATAAGGTCAGCATTCCCTGATATCAAATCCAGATAAAGATACTGCAAAAAAAAAAAAAAAAAGAAAAAGAAAAAGAAAGAAAGAAAGAAAGAAAAAAGAAACTACAGACCAACATCCCTAATGAACATAGATGCAAAATTCTCCACAAACTACCAGCAAACTGAATTCAACAGCACCTTAAATGGATTATACACCATCATTAATTTGGATTTATTCCTGGATACAAGGATGGTTCAGCATATGAAAATCAATCAATGAAACACATGGTATTAACACAATGAAAGGTAAAAAAACATAATCATCTCAAGTTAAAATGGTGGAGGAACAGGTGGACCCTAAGCTTGCCTCATCCCTTAAACACAGCTAGGTAAATATCAAATCATTCTGAACACCCAAGAAATTGATCTTGAGGGCTGAGAAAACAAACTGTACATCTGGAAGTAGAAAAAATGGCCACATCATGGAAGGAAGGAGTTGTAGAGAATTGATTTGGGTGAGAAAAAAATTACTTGTGCTGCAGAATGGAGGTAGAGAGAGAGAGAGAATGAAAGTAACAAGTAGGGTATTGCATAAGAAAGGCTCTTCCCCCAAAACAATTGACTGGGAAAAGGAGAGGGGTAGGTTAGTACAAGTTTTTATAAGCAGTAGAGCTCAAAGTCTGAAGTTTTACAAGTCTAAGCCATTGCCAGGGGTCATGCCTGGCAGGCTTAGTGGTACTCCTGCCGGGAAGCCTGAAGCCCAGGTCTGGCAGAGTAGTCTGAGGATCCCTGGGTTACACTGGGAGAGAGAGTTCCTCTTCTTGGAGTGCATTTGGAAGTGGTATCATGGCCTTTCTGGGAACAAAAAAGCTGGTGGATGCCAAAGTGCTACCTTATTCAATAGCATAAGAACAGAGACACTCACTGAGGGCAGCAAACCTAGGTGCTGCTGGTATTTTGCTGTGTTTTACCATGAACTCCGAAGTGCTGCATGGTCGTGAGACTGCTTTTCCAGGGCAAACCAGTACTGACCACAGTGCTATAAGACACTATCCCAGAGGATCAGTATCAATCTGTGCTGTGTGGTTTCCTAAAATTTGGAGTTTTGAAAACCAAGCTGCACACCTGAGATAAAACATGGAGTCTTGTGCCATCTGGCAGGCAGATATCTCCAAAACAGACAGAGTGAAGGCAGGGATCTGATGGAAGTCAGGTACACAAGAAAGGAGATTGTTTTCTCTTCTGTGAGGGCTTCCTCAAAAGTGGCAGCCTCAAACTCCATTTGTGCTTTGGGGCCAAGAGAAAGTGGGCCAAAGCCATTTCCCACTCCTCCCCCATCAGCACTGATCAAAGTCAGTGAGGAACAGTGCAGCAGATCCCTCCCCTAGAAGGCCAGCACCAAGTCTATTGATGATAGAGTGCTTCAGCGCAAGGGGAACTAGGATCTGGCTTCTTAGACCACAAAGACCAAAAGACACCTAGTTAAAACTTGCCACACAGTGGATAAGGTCCAAACACCCCCCCACTGCAGGCAAGGAGAAACTCTGCAGAGGACTCCCTGAGGGAAGGAGCAGCCAAAACACTACAGCAGAGTATAAACTCTGAACACCTCCTGAAGCATCAGGCCCAATATAGTATAGGACCTCTTCTAAATACAGCCATTACTCTCAGGAACAGGAATATAATAGCTTTCCTAACACACACACAAAATCGGGGACTTAGACAAAAGGACAAGATAGAGGAATTCACCCCAAAAGAAAGAACAGGAAGAAGTAAAGACCAGGGATTTGATCAAAACAGATATAAGTTGCTGGGGGGAGTGGGGACGGGAGAGGGTGGTGGCGATATGGACATTGGGGAGGGTATGTGCTATGATGACTGCTGTGAAATGTGTAAACCTGGAGAGTCACAAACCTGTACCCCTGGGGATAAAAGCACATTATATGTTTATTAAAAAATTTAAAAAAAAAAAACAGATACAAGTAAGATGCCTGAACCAGAATTTATTTATTTATTTATTTATTTATTTTTAAGATTTTTTAATTTATTTGACAGAACGTGAGACACAGTGAGAGAGGGAAAACAAGCAGAGAGAATGGGAGAAGGAGAAGCAGGCTTCTCGCTGAACAGGGAGCTGGTGCGGGGCTTGAACCCAGGACCCTGGGATCATGACCTGAGCCGAAGACAGATGCTTAATGACTGAGCCACCCAGGTGCCTCTATTTTTATTATGTTCACTTAGCCACCATATAGTACATTATTAGTTTTTAATGTACTGTTCAATGATTCATCAGTTACATATAACACCCAGTGCTCATCACAACACGTGCCTTCCTTAATACCCATCACCTGACCACCCTATGCCACGCACTCCCCTCCTCTCTGAAACCATCGGTTTGTTTCTCAGGGTCCATAGTCTCTCATGGTTTGTCTCCCTGATTTCCCCCCTCCAGTTGTCCCTCCCTTCAGTTTTCCCATTTCAGTTTTTCCTCTATGGCCCTTCTTGCTATTTCTTATGTTCCACATATGAGTTAAGCTATATGATAATTGTCTTTCTCTGCTTGACTTATTTCACTTAGCATAATCCCCTCCAGTTCCGTCCATGTTGATGCAAATGGTACGTGTTCATCTTCTTTGATGGTTGAGTAATATTCTATTGTAGAGACAAACTGAGGGTTGATGGAAGAATGTGAGTGAGGGATAGGATAAATGGGTAATGAGTATTTAGGAGAGCATTTGTTATGATGAGCACTGGGTGTATGTAACTGATGAATCAGTAGATTCTACTCCTGAAACCAGTATTACTCTATATGTTATCTAACTAGAATTTAAATAATTTTTTTTTTAAAAAATGATTATTTCGATACATGCAGAAAAAGCATTTGACAAATTTCAGTATCCTTTCTTGATAAAATGACTCAACAATCTAGGACACTGCTTCAACATAATAAAAGCCATATTTACAAAACTTATAGTTAACATCAAACTCAATGGTGAAAAATTCAGAGCATTTTCTCTAAGATCAGGAACAAGGCAAGAATGTCCACTCTTACCGCTTCTATTCAGTATAGTACTGGAAGTCCTAGCCAGTGAAAGGCAAGAAAAAGAAATAAAAGGCATCCAATTTGGAAAGGAAGAAGTTAATGTATCTCTGTTTGCAGATGACATGATCTTCTATCTACAAAATCTTATCTTATCTTAAAGATTCCACACACCCGCGCACACACACACACACACACAAACCCCTCTTAGACCTAATTAATGAATTCAGCAAAGTTGCAAGCTACAAGATTAATACCCCCAAAATCAGTTGCATCTCTAGGCAATAAGAATAAATAATGTAAAAAGGTAATTAAGAGAACAATCACATTTACAATAGCATCAAAAAGAATAAAATAATCAGGAATAAACTTAAGGGGATGAAATGTGTGTACACTAAAAAATATAAAATATGCACAAATTTTTTTAAAGACACAAATAAATGGAAAGACATCACATGTTCATGAATCAGAAGAAATTAATACTGTTAAATTGTCCATGCTCCCCAAAGTGAACTACAGAACAATGTATTGTATTTTTTGCAGAAATAGAAAAAAAAAATCTAAAACAAAATCATATAGAATCTCAAGGAACTCCTAATAGCCAAAACCTTCTTTTAAAAAGAAGAATACATTTGGAGACCTTACACTTCCTGATTTCAAAGCATGTTATAAAGTAGTGTGGCATTGGAATTTAGACAGATGTATGAATCAGTGGAACAAATAAAGTGGAACAAAATAAAGAAACTGGAAATAAATCTTCACATACCTAGTCAAGTGATCTTTGATGGGAGTTCCCGTGGAGAAAATTTCTTCAATAAATGATGATGGAACAACTGGATATACACATGCAAAAGAATAAAGTTGGATCCTTATCTTAACACCACATACAAAAATTAACTAAAAATGGATCAAATATCAAAATATAAGACCTAAGTCTCTAAAAATCCTAGAAGAAAACAAAGGGAAACCTTGATGACATGAAATTTGACAATGATTTCTTGAATATGACATCAAAAGCACAAACAACAAAAAGAAACACAGATAAATGAAACTACATTAAAGTAAGCACTTCTTTGCATGCAAGGAAATAATCCACAGAGTGAAAAGGCAACCTAAAAAATGGAAGAAAATATTTGCCAATTATAACCTGCTAAGGGGTTTAAATCCAAAATATATAAAGAATTCATAAACTCAATAGCAAGAAAAAATCTGAATAAAACTGGACAGAGGAACTGAAGACATTTACAAAGAAGATATATAATTGGTCATGAGAAAGTGGTTGATATCACTGATCATCTAGGAAATGCAAATAAAAAACACAGTGAGATACCACCACACACCCATTAGGATGGCTACTATCAGAATAAAAGGGGAAGAGGATAATGAGTTTTAGTGAGGATATAGAGAAATTGGAACCTTTGTACACTGTTAGTGGGGATATAAAATGGTGCAGCCTCTATGGAAAGCAGTATGGAGGTTTCTCAAAAAATTAAAAACAGAATTATCATATGATCTAGCGATCCCACTTCTGTGTATATATCCAAAAGGATTGAAAGTAGGATCTTCAAGAGATATTTGCACACCCATGTTCATTACAGCATTACCCACAGTAGCGAAGAGGCAGAAGCTACTCAATATCCATTGATATATAAATGAATAAAAATAAAGTGCTACAAAAATACAGTAGAATATTATTCAATTTTAAAAATTGGTAAATCAAATATAACAACATAAATGACCTCTGAGGACATTATGTTAAATGAGATAAGCCTATCAGAAAAAGACAAATACTGGGGCACCTGGTTGGCTCAGGGGGTTAAGCCTCTGCCTTCGGTTCAGATCATGGTCTCAGGGTCCTGGGATCGAGTTCCACTTCGGGCTCTCTGCTCAGTGAGGAGCCTGTTTCTCCCTCTCTCTCTGCCTGCCTCTCTGCCTACTTGTGACCTCTCTCTCTGTCAAATAAATAAATAAAATCTTTTAAAAAAAGACAAATACTGTTTGATTCCACTCAAATGAGGCATCTAGAGTACCCAAACTCATAGAAAGTATGATGGTGGTGGCGAGGGGCGGGGGAAGGAGGGGAAATGAGGAGTCATTGTTTCATGAGTATAAAATTCAGTTTGTAAAGGTGAAAATGTTCTAGGAAATTGTTCATAACAATGTGAATATAGTTAACACTAATTGTACATCTAAAAATCGTTAGGATGATCATTTTGCCTTTTTTTAAATATTTTATTTATTTATTTATTTATTTAATTTATTTATTTTTATTTGCTTATTTACAGCATAACAGTGTTCATTGTTTTGGCATCACACCCAGTGCTCCATGCAGTACGTGCCCTCCCTATTACCCACCACCTGGTTCCTCAACCTCCCACCCCACCCCACCCCCTCCCGCCGCCCCTTCAAAACCCTCTGGTTGTTTTTCAGCGTCCATAGTCTCTCATGGTTCATCTCCCCTTCCAGTTTCCCTCAACTCCCTCTCCTCTCCATCTCCCCATGTCCTCCATGTTCTTTGTTATGCTCCACAAATAAGTGAGACCATATGATACTTGACTCTCTCTGCTTGACTTATTTCGCTCAGCATAATTTCTTCCAGTCCTGTCCATGTTGCTACAAAAGTTGGGTATTCGTCCTTTCTGATGGAGGCATAATACTCCATTGTGTATATGGACCACATCTTCCTTATCCATTCATCCGTTGAAGGGCATCTTGGTTCTTTCCACAGTTTGGCGACCGTAGCCATTGCTGCCATAAACATTGGGGTACAGATGGCCCTTCTTTTCACTACATCTGTATCTTTGGGGTAAATACCCAGCAGTGCAATTGCAGGGTCATAGGGAAGCTCTATTTTTAATTTCTTCAGGAATCTCCACACTGTTCTCCAAAGTGGCTGCACTAACTTGCATTCCCACCAACAGTGGAAGAGGGTTCCCCTTTCTCCACATCCTCTCCAGCACACGTTGTTTCCTGTCTTGCTAATTTTGGCCATTCTAACTGGTGTTAGGTGGTATCTCAATGTGGTTTTAATTTGAATCTCCCTGATGGCTAGTGATGATGAACATTTTTTCATGTGTCTGATAGCCATTTGTATGTCTTCGTTGGAGAAGTGTCTGTTCATATCTTCTGCCCATTTTTTGATATGATTATCTGTTTTGTGTGTGTTGAGTTTGAGAAGTTCTTTGTAGATCCTGGATATCAACCTTTTGTCTGTACTGTCATTTACAAATATCTTCTCCCATTCCATGGGTTGCCTCTTTGTTTTGTTGACTGTTCCCTTTGCTGTGCAGAAGCTTTTGATCTTGAGGAAGTCCCAAAAGTTCATTTTTGCTTTTGTTTCCTTGGCCTTTGGAGACTTATCTTGAAAGAAGTTGCTGTGGCTGATATCGAAGAGGTTACTGCCTATGTTCTCCTCTAGGATTCTGATAGATTCCTGTCTCACGTTGAGGTCTTTTATCCATTTTGAGTTTATCTTTGTGTACGGTGTAAGAGAATGGTCGAGTTTCATTCTTCTACATATCGCTGTCCAGTTTTCCCAGCACCATTTATTGAAGAGACTGTCTTTTTTCCATTGAATATTTTTTCCTGTTTTGTCGAAGATTATTTGACCATAGAGTTGAGGGTCCATATCTGGGCTCTCCACTCTGTTCCACTGGTCTACGTGTCTGTTTTTATGCCAGTACCATGCTGTCTTGGTGATCACAGCTTTGTAGTAAAGCTTGAAATCGGGTAACGTGATGCCGCCAGTTTTGTTTTTGTTTTTCAACATTTCCTTAGCAATTCGGGGTCTCTTCTGACTCCATACAAATTTTAGGATTATTTGCTCCAGCTCTTTGAAAAATATCTGTGGAATTTTGATCGGAATGGCATTAAAAGTATAGATTGCTCTAGGCAGTATAGACATTTTAACAATGTTTATTCTTCCAATCCAAGAGCATGGAACAGTCTTCCATCTTTTTGTGTCTTCTTCAATTTCTTTCATGAGTGTTCTGTAGTTCCTCGAGTACAGGTCCTTTACTTCTTTGGTTAGGTTTATGCCCAGGTATCTTATGGTTTTTGGTGCTATAGTAAATGGAATCGATTCCCTAATTTCCTTTTCTGTATTTTCATTGTTAGTGTATAAGAAAGCCACTGATTTCTGTACATTGATTTTGTATCCTGCCACGTTACTGAATTGCTGTATGAGTTCTAGTAGTTTGGGGGTGGAGTCTTTGGGGTTTTCCATATAAAGAATCATGTCATCTGCGAAGAGAGAGAGTTTGACTTCTTCCTTGCCAATTTGGATACCTTTTATTTCTCTTTGTTGTCTGATTGCCGTTGCTAGAACTTCTAATACTATGTTGAACAAGAGTGGTGAGAGTGGGCATCCTTGTCGTGTTCCTGATCTCAACGGGAAGGCTGCAAGCTTTTTCCCATTGAGGATGATATTTGCTGTGGGTCTTTCATAGATAGATTTTATGAAGTTCAGGAATGTTCCCTCTATCCCTATACTTTGAAGTGTTTTCATCAGGAACGGATGCTGGATTTTGTCAAATGCTTTTTCTGCATCAATTGAGAGGACCATGTGGTTCTTCTCTCTTCTCTTATTGATGTGTTCTATCACACTGATTGATTTGCGAATGTTGAACCAACCTTGCAACCCAGGGATGAATCCCACCTGGTCATGGTGGATAATCTTTTTAATGTGCTGCTGGATCCTGTTTGCTAGGATCTTGTTGAGAATCTTTGCATCCATATTCATCAGTGATATTGGTCTGAAATTCTCCTTTTTGGTAGGGTCTTTGCCTGGTTTGGGGATCAGGGTAATGCTGGCTTCATAAAAAGAATCTGGAAGTTTTCCTTCTGCTTCAATTTTTTGGAACAGCTTCAGGAGAATTGGTGTTATTTCTTCTCTGAAAGTTTGGTAGAATTCCCCAGGGAATCCGTCAGGTCCTGGGCTCTTGTTTTTTGGGAGGTTTTTGATCACTGCTTCAATCTCATTGCTAGATACCGGTCTATTCAGGTTGTCAATTTCTTCCTGGTTCAATTTTGGGAGTTTGTAGCTTTCCAGGAATGCATCCATTTCATCTAGGTTGCTTAGCTTATTGGCATATAACTGTTGGTAATCATTTCTGATGATTGTTTCTATCTCCTTGGTGTTAGTTGTGATCTCTCCCTTTTCATTCATAATTTTATTAATTTGGGCTTTCTCTCTTTTCTTTTGGATTAGTGTGGCCAATGGTTTATCGATCTTATTAATTCTTTCAAAAAACCAGCTTCTAGTTTCATTGATACGTTCTACTGTATCTCTCGTTTCTACCTCATTGATCTCTGCTCTAATCTTGATTATTTCCCTTCTTGCATGTGGAGTTGGTTTGATTTGTTGTTGATTCTCCAGTTCTTTAAGGTGTAGAGACAGCTGGTGTATTCTGGATTTTTCAATGTTTTTGAGGGAGGCTTGGATGGCTATGTATTTCCCCCTTAGAACAGGACACTACATAATTCTTAAAGGGACTATCCACCAAGACGATCTAACAATTGTGAATATCTATGCCCCCAATATGGGAGCACCCAATTACATAAGAAAACTATTAATCAAGATAAAGAGTCATATTGATACAAATACAATAATAGTAGGAGATCTTAATACGCCTCTCTCAGAAATAGACAGATCATCGAAGCAGAAAATTAATAAAGAAATAGGAACATTGAATGAAACATTGGACCAGATGGACCTCATCGACGTATACAGAACATTCCACCCTAAAACAACAGAATATTCATTCTTCTCCAGTGCACATGGAACCTTCTCCAGAATAGACCACATACTGGGTCACAAAGCAGGACTCAACCGATACCAAAAGACTGACATTATTCCCTGCATATTCTCCGATCACAATGCTTTGAAACTGGAGCTCAATCACAAGGAAAACTTCAGAAGGAACTCAAACACCTGGAAGCTAAAGACCACCTTGCTTAAGAATGCTTGGATCAACCAGGAGATCAAAGAGGAACTTAAACAATTTATGGAAACCAATGAGAATGAAGACACCTCGGTCCAAAACCTATGGGATACAGCAAAGGCGGTTCTAAGGGGGAAATACATAGCCATCCAAGCCTCCCTCAAAAACATTGAAAAATCCAGAATACACCAGCTGTCTCTACACCTTAAAGAACTGGAGAATCAACAACAAATCAAACCAACTCCACATGCAAGAAGGGAAATAATCAAGATTAGAGCAGAGATCAATGAGGTAGAAACCAGAGATACAGTAGAACGTATCAATGAAACTAGAAGCTGGTTTTTTGAAAGAATCAATAAGATCGATAAACCATTGGCCACACTAATCCAAAAGAAAAGAGAGAAAGCCCAAATTAATAAAATTATGAATGAAAAGGGAGAGATCACAACTAACACCAAGGAGATAGAAACAATCATCAGAAATGATTACCAACAGTTATATGCCAATAAGCTAAGCAACCTAGATGAAATGGATGCATTCCTGGAAAGCTACAAACTCCCAAAATTGAACCAGGAAGAAATTGACAACCTGAATAGACCGATATCTAGTAATGAGATTGAAGCAGTGATCAAAAACCTCCCAAAAAACAAGAGCCCAGGACCTGACGGATTCCCTGGGGAATTCTACCAAACTTTCAAAGAAGAAATAACACCAATTCTCCTGAAGCTGTTCCAAAAAATTGAAGCAGAAGGAAAACTTCCAGACTCTTTTTATGAAGCCAGCATTACCCTGATCCCCAAACCAGGCAAAGACCCTACCAAAAAGGAGAATTTCAGACCAATATCACTGATGAATATGGATGCAAAGATTCTCAACAAGATCCTAGCAAACAGGATCCAGCAGCACATTAAAAAGATTATCCACCATGACCAGGTGGGATTCATCCCTGGGTTGCAAGGTTGGTTCAACATTCGCAAATCAATCAGTGTGATAGAACACATCAATAAGAGAAGAGAGAAGAACCACATGGTCCTCTCAATTGATGCAGAAAAAGCATTTGACAAAATCCAGCATCCGTTCCTGATGAAAACACTTCAAAGTATAGGGATAGAGGGAACATTCCTGAACTTCATAAAATCTATCTATGAAAGACCCACAGCAAATATCATCTTCAATGGGAAAAAGCTTGCAGCCTTCCCGTTGAGATCAGGAACACGACAAGGATGCCCACTCTCACCACTCTTGTTCAACATAGTATTAGAAGTTCTAGCAACGGCAATCAGACAACAAAGAGAAATAAAAGGTATCCAAATTGGCAAGGAAGAAGTCAAACTCTCTCTCTTCGCAGATGACATGATTCTTTATATGAAAACCCCAAAGACTCCACCCCCAAACTACTAGAACTCATACAGCAATTCAGTAACGTGGCAGGATACAAAGTCGATGTACAGAAATCAGTGGGTTTCTTATACACCAACAATGAAAATACAGAAAGGGAAATTAGAGAACCGATTCCATTTACTATAGCACCAAGAACCATAAGATACCTGGGCATAAACCTAACCAAAGAAGTAAAGGACCTGTACTCGAGGAACTACAGAACACTCATGAAAGAAATTGAAGAAGACACAAAAAGATGGAAGACTGTTCCATGCTCTTGGATTGGAAGAATAAACATTGTTAAAATGTCTATACTGCCTAGAGCAATCTATACTTTTAATGCCATTCCGATCAAAATTCCACCGATATTTTTCAAAGAGCTGGAGCAAATAATCCTAAAATTTGTATGGAGCCAGAAGAGACCCCGAATTGCTAAGGAAATGTTGAAAAACAAAAACAAAACTGGCAGCATCACGTTACCCGATTTCAAGCTTTACTACAAAGCTGTGATCACCAGCGTGGTACTGGCATAAAAACAGACACATAGACCAGTGGAACAGAGTGGAGAGCCCAGATATGGACCCTCAACTCTATGGTCAAATAATCTTCGACAAAACAGGAAAAAATATTCAATGGAAAAAAGACAGTCTCTTTAATAAATGGTGCTGGGAAAACTGGACAGCGATATGTAGAAGAATGAAACTCGACCATTCTCTTACACCGTACACAAAGATAAACTCGAAATGGATAAAAGACCTCAACGTGAGACAGGAATCTATCAGTATCCTAGAGGAGAACATAGGCAGTAACCTCTTCGATATCAGCCACAGCAACTTCTTTCAAGATATGTCTCCAAAGGCCAAGGAAACAAAAGCAAAAATGAACTTTTGGGACTTCATCAAGATCAAAAGCTTCTGCACAGCAAAGGAAACAGTCAACAAAACAAAGAGGCAACCCACGGAATGGGAGAAGATATTTGCAAATGACAGTACAGACAAAAGGTTGATATCCAGGATCTATAAAGAACTTCTCAAACTCAACACACACAAAACAGATAATCATATCAAAAAATGGGCAGAAGATATGAACAGACACTTCTCCAATGAAGACACACAAATGGCTATCAGACCCATGAAAAAATGTTCATCATCACTAGCCATCA
This sequence comes from Meles meles, assembly GCF_922984935.1. NCBI lineage: Eukaryota > Metazoa > Chordata > Mammalia > Carnivora > Mustelidae > Meles > Meles meles. Next base: position 115,595,176 of record NC_060074.1, on the reverse strand, counting down.
GGGAGATTCAAATTAAAACCACATTGAGATACCACCTAACACCAGTTAGAATGGCCAAAATTAGCAAGACAGGAAACAACGTGTGCTGGAGAGGATGTGGAGAAAGGGGAACCCTCTTCCACTGTTGGTGGGAATGCAAGTTAGTGCAGCCACTTTGGAGAACAGTGTGGAGATTCCTGAAGAAATTAAATATAGAGCTTCCCTATGACCCTGCAATTCACTGCTGGGTATTTACCCCAAAGATACAGATGTAGTGAAAAGAAGGGCCATCTGTACCCCAATGTTTATTGCAGCAATGGCTACGGTCGCCAAACTGTGGAAAGAAGCAAGATGCCCTTCAACGGATGAATGGATCAGGAAGATGTGGTCCATATACACAATGGAGTATTATGCCTCCATCAGAAAGGACGAATACCCAACTTTTGTAGCAATATGGACGGGACTGGAAGAAATTATGCTGAGCGAAATAAGCCAAGCAGAGAGAGTCAAGTATCATATGGTCTCACTTATTTGTGGAGCATAACAAAGAACATGGAGGACATGGGGAGATGGAGAGGAGAGGGAGTTGAGGGAAACTGGAAGGGGAGATGAACCATGAGAGACTATGGACTCTGAAAAACAACCAGAGGGTTATGAAGGGGCGGCAGGGGGGTAGGGGGGGGTTTGCGAGGTTGAGGAACCAGGTGGTGGGTAATAGGGAGGGCACGTACTGCATGGAGCACTGGGTGTGATGCCAAAACAATGAACACTGTTATGCTGTAAATAAACAAATAAAAATAAATATAAAAAATATGAATATGAAATTAGTTGCCTATGAGCTGAGAAAGTAGAGTAAGTAAGCATTCAGGAAAAAATGAGCAAAATAATAAAATGATCTAAGGCAAAATGGTTTATCATAATAATAAAGTTTAAAAGTGAAGGTTGTTGCCATACTGGTGGTAATCTGTGAACCCTGAAATGAGAAGTAAGAATATTTCAACTCCCTGCATCTGAAGTGCCAAAAAGAGAACACTGCTGAAAATCATACTGCTCAGAAAAGAAAGACAAGATAGTGAAAAAGAGGGAAGGGGATTTTCCAAACTAGTGTACAAGAAGCAAGAAAATAAAAACCACAGAAGATGATATAATGAGAAGGTAGGATAAACATTTCATTGGACTAGTGCAAGGAAAGGATGGAAAAATGTGATAGAAGCAATATTTAAAGAGATAATAAAGACAAATAGGTGCCTGAGGTGCCTGGTGCTGGACAGTAGGCAGGACCAAAGGTCAGTACCACACTCCTCCTGCCCCCCTGGAATTACCCAGGCCAGCCCAAGGTGGAATCACATGCGTGGGGATGCCCATGAAACAACAGGCATCCATTCCAAGCAGAAAGAAGTAGAAGGCCTTCTGGTTGGACCAATAGATCTCTATCTGCAAGGCCACAGAAGAATTCAGGGTTAAGCAGGATCTAGAGCAAGAAGGCAGCCCCAGGTCTCCATCTCCTTCTAGCCACCTTGGGCCTCACCACTCCCTGTTCCTGTGGCAGAGAGGAATATGGCAACTCATAGCCACCATGGCAGACCCAGACTAGGGCTGGGCATGAGGGTTTGGAGCTGATGAGCATAGAGTCAGCTGACCTTGGCATTTCCTGATATCTGCGCCTTGCCTGAACTGAGGGGTTCAGTCTGTTCTAATCATCTCAGCTGTATTGCTTGCTGGGTGTCTGTGAAGAGGGCTGTTCCTCACCCAGCACCTTGGGTTGCTGCCAGCTACTGTCTGGAGGAAGCATCTAGGTCTGGCCTTCCATCTTCTGTTGGTTGAAATGTTCAGAATACCTTCTAATATCAACAACAAATCAAACCAACTCCACATGCAAGAAGGGAAATAATCAAGATTAGAGCAGAGATCAATGAGGTAGAAACCAGAGATACAGTAGAACGTATCAATGAAACTAGAAGCTGGTTTTTTGAAAGAATTAATAAGATCGATAAACCATTGGCCACACTAATCCAAAAGAAAAGAGAGAAAGCCCAAATTAATAAAATTATGAATGAAAAGGGAGAGATCACAACTAACACCAAGGAAATAGAAACAATCATCAGAAATGATTACCAACAGTTATATGCCAATAAGCTAAGCAACCTAGATGAAATGGATGCATTCCTGGAAAGCTACAAACTCCCAAAATTGAACCAGGAAGAAATTGACAACCTGAATAGACCGATATCTAGTAATGAGATTGAAGCAGTGATCAAAAACCTCCCAAAAAACAAGAGCCCAGGACCTGACGGATTCCCTGGGGAATTCTACCAAACTTTCAAAGAAGAAATAACACCAATTCTCCTGAAGCTGTTCCAAAAAATTGAAGCAGAAGGAAAACTTCCAGATTCTTTTTATGAAGCCAGCATTACCCTGATCCCCAAACCAGGCAAAGACCCTACCAAAAAAGAGAATTTCAGACCAATATCACTGATGAATATGGATGCAAAGATTCTCAACAAGATCCTAGCAAACAGGATCCAGCAGCACATTAAAAAGATTATCCACCATGACCAGGTGGGATTCATCCCTGGGTTGCAAGGTTGGTTCAACATTCGCAAATCAATCAGTGTGATAGAACACATCAATAAGAGAAGAGAGAAGAACCACATGGTCCTCTCAATTGATGCAGAAAAAGCATTTGACAAAATCCAGCATCCGTTCCTGATGAAAACACTTCAAAGTATAGGGATAGAGGGAACATTCCTGAACTTCATAAAATCTATCTATGAAAGACCCACAGCAAATATCATCTTCAATGGGAAAAAGCTTGCAGCCTTCCCGTTGAGATCAGGAACACGACAAGGATGCCCACTCTCACCACTCTTGTTCAACATAGTATTAGAAGTTCTAGCAACGGCAATCAGACAACAAAGAGAAATAAAAGGTATCCAAATTGGCAAGGAAGAAGTCAAACTCTCTCTCTTCGCAGATGACATGATTCTTTATATGAAAACCCCAAAGACTCCACCCCCAAACTACTAGAACTCATACAGCAATTCAGTAACGTGGCAGGATACAAAGTCGATGTACAGAAATCAGTGGGTTTCTTATACACCAACAATGAAAATACAGAAAGGGAAATTAGAGAACCGATTCCATTTACTATAGCACCAAGAACCATAAGATACCTGGGCATAAACCTAACCAAAGAAGTAAAGGACCTGTACTCGAGGAACTACAGAACACTCATGAAAGAAATTGAAGAAGACACAAAAAGATGGAAGACTGTTCCATGCTCTTAGATTGGAAGAATAAACATTGTTAAAATGTCTATACTGCCTAGAGCAATCTATACTTTTAATGCCATTCCGATCAAAATTCCACAGATATTTTTCAAAGAGCTGGAGCAAATAATCCTAAAATTTGTATGGAGTCAGAAGAGACCCCGAATTGCTAAGGAAATGTTGAAAAACAAAAACAAAACTGGCGGCATCACGTTACCCGATTTCAAGCTTTACTACAAAGCTGTGATCACCAAGACAGCGTGGTACTGGCATAAAAACAGACACATAGACCAGTGGAACAGAGTGGAGAGCCCAGATATGGACCCTCAACTCTATGGTCAAATAATCTTCGACAAAACAGGAAAAAATATTCAATGGAAAAAAGACAGTCTCTTCAATAAATGGTGCTGGGAAAACTGGACAGCGATATGTAGAAGAATGAAACTCGACCATTCTCTTACACCGTTCACAAAGATAAACTCGAAATGGATAAAAGACCTCAACGTGAGACAGGAATCTATCAGAATCCTAGAGGAGAACATAGGCAGTAACCTCTTCGATATCAGCCACAGCAACTTCTTTCAAGATAAGTCTCCAAAGGCCAAGGAAACAAAAGCAAAAATGAACTTTTGGGACTTCATCAAGATCAAAAGCTTCTGCACAGCAAAGGAAACAGTCAACAAAACAAAGAGGCAACCCACGGAATGGGAGAAGATATTTGTAAATGACAGTACAGACAAAAGGTTGATATCCAGGATCTACAAAGAACTTCTCAAACTCAACACACACAAAACAGATAATCATATCAAAAAATGGGTAGAAGATATGAACAGACACTTCTCCAACGAAGACATACAAATGGCTATCAGACACATGAAAAAATGTTCATCATCACTAGCCATCAGGGAGATTCAAATTAAAACCACATTGAGATACCACCTAACACCAGTTAGAATGGCCAAAATTAGCAAGACAGGAAACAACGTGTGCTGGAGAGGATTTGGAGAAAGGGGAACCCTCTTCCACTGTTGGTGGGAATGCAAGTTAGTGCAGCCACTTTGGAGAACAGTGTGGAGATTCCTGAAGAAATTAAGAATAGAGCTTCCCTATGACCCTGCAATTGCACTGCTGGGTATTTACCCCAAAGATACAGATGTAGTGAAAAGAAGGGCCATCTGTACCCCAATGTTTATGGCAGCAATGGCTACGGTCGCCAAACTGTGGAAAGAACCAAGATGCCCTTCAACGGATGAATGGATAAGGAAGATGTGGTCCATATACACAATGGAGTATTATGCCTCCATCAGAAAGGACGAATACCCAACTTTTGTAGCAACATGGACAGGACTGGAAGAAATTATGCTGAGCGAAATAAGTCAAGCAGAGAGAGTCAAGTATCATATGGTCTCACTTATTTGTGGAGCATAACAAAGAACATGGAGGACATGGGGAGATGGAGAGGAGAGGGAGTTGAGGGAAACTGGAAGGGGAGATGAACCATGAGAGACTATGGACTCTGAAAAACAACCAGAGGGTTATGAAGGGGCGGCGGGAGGGGGTGCGGTGGGGTGGGAGGTTGAGGAACCAGGTGGTGGGTAATAGGGAAGGCACGTACTGCATGGAGCACTGGGTGTGATGCCAAATCAATGAACACTGTTATGCTGTAAATAAGCAAATAAAAACAAATAAATTAATTTTTTAAAAAAAAAGAATACCTTCTAATTACAACTAGACTACGGAAGTAAAATCATTTTGCACTTTTGTCTCTCTGCTCAACAGTTGGCAGCCCTGTGCACTCACAGAAAAGCATGCCCAGTGTAGGGAAAACAAAACAAAACAACAACAACAACAACAATACGATGTTCTTTCTGGAGAGCTGTGGAATGAACAGGCTGTACAGAGAAGGAAAGAAATTGCTCCCCAGCTGGGCACCAACTTTCCTTAGCAGGAAAGGAATCTGTCCTGGAGCCACTGCTTATGACGACAAATTTACTCCCACAATCATAAAACAAAGTGCTTTCGGCTTAAAGCTTCCAGTTCTGGAGTTTTCCAGAAGGTGAGGAGGCATTCATTTCTAAGTGTGAGAAAAGGTGTTTCCCAAGAGACGTGGACACCAGGGAGGGAGGCTCCTTTACACAGACTTTTCCTATTTGGGGTCAGTTATCAACCTCAGGTCATTAGTGACTGCCTTATGAGAACTTGAGGGACCCTCTTCAAAGTTGCAGTGCCCAGCAGTATTGGGGACTAGGAAAAGATCACTGAATCTGATGAAATTAATTGATAGTATGGTTAACATACATGAAACTTGTGCTTTAAATCCATTGTCAATTTTAATCTCCCCAACAGCCTGAAAGATATTGCCATTATCCCTATTTCACAGGTAAAGGGAATTGAAGCACTTGCTTCAATTGAAGAAACTTGCTTCGAGGTTTAGCAACTTGCTCCGGTCGCACAGTAAATATGTGTCAGAGCTGGGATGCATTAGGCAGCCTAACTCTATTCCAGGCTCTTCCACCATCCAGTGAAATTAAATTAAATTAAATTAATGGAGAGAAATGAAATGCCTCACTTTTAAGAACCTCATGACTGTACCAGGGAGAAAAGACTCCTACTAGACAGGGTTGATTCTTAATCCAGCTGAAGTCTGAATCTGAAGTAGGTTCCTGAACATACGCCAGAATGGATTACTAAAAGTGCCTGGGTTGCTTATTCTGTTAAGACCTGACTTCAGCTCAGGTCATAATCCCAGGGTCCTGGGATGGAGTCCTGCATTGGGAATCTCTGCTCAGCAGGGAGTCTTCTTCTCCTCCTCCCTCTGCCGGCTACTCCCCCTGTCTGTGCACTCTCTCTCTGTCAAACTAATAAATGAAATCTTTAAAAATAAATAAATAAATGTTCTGTGGATTTCAGAGTGTTGACTTTTGTGCTGGTCTGAAATATGAAGCCTGGCCCACAAGGTAAAATCCAGTCTGAGCTTGAAACCCCTTCTGCCTAAGGGGCTGGAGACACTGTCTAAAGGGGCCATATTATAGATGTGTGGTTTCTGCTCAAGGTGGGTTCCCTGAACCATTTGTTCCCAAGGGGCTGGACTCTGTTCTCGTAGCCACCAGTTAAACCAGCAAGGGGGCTGGAGGGAACTCATGCATGTTCTGGGCATGATGCAGAAGGATCTGGGTCTGGGCATGATGCAGAAGGATGGCTGGGAGAGGACAATGGGTATGCATACACCTGCACTGCTTGCAAACCAAGGCAGGGCTGTCCCAGGGAAGAGTGTGTGGCCAGCTGAGCCCAGCCCATTTCAGAGGGCAAGACTGGGACTTCTGGACCTCCGAAATTGGGACCTGTTGGGGCTTTGTGTGGGGGAGTGGATGGGTGAGCTCATTAACTGATAGATGTTACCCAAAGCAGAGTGGGCAGACCTCCTGGGGTGACATGATCAGAGCTTTATTTTAGGTGTTTGATCCTTCATGGTTGTAGAGATGCATCATCAGCATGTGTAAAGCTCTTGTCTTTGCCCGTTGGGCTGGAGCTTGAGGTCAGTGGGGAAGAAGGAAATAGATGGGTAGGGGGAAAGAAGGAAGGAAAGGGATCCACCAGAATCCCCAGGACTAGCTTAAACCGAAGCCTCCAACTAGAAGATGGGATCTTGCAGTTAAAGCTGTCGCCCTTCTCCAGGGACTGAACATGCTTCTGAGCAAATGCGAGGGAGGGTCCAGCAGGGGCTAGCGGAGCTGTGGCCAGACTGCTGCTCACACCAACAAGGTAAGCCAGCTGGGGAGCCCTGTGAAACCCTTCACCAATCTCCTGAGTGAAAGCAACATGGTGCTGCTTTATTTCCACTTCCCAAACTTCACACATGATGTCTCATAACTGTTAGAGAGTCACGAGCCCTCCCTCCTTTACCCACTGGTCTCTCTTCCCAGGCATCAACAGCTCCGTCTGACTTTAGCCATGATCTGAGGGTCTCTATGCATCTCTTCTCTCAGGAATGCTCACATAGAAGCAGCTAGCTCTATGGCACAGAATGGGAGCCTTTCTCCCTCCCATGTAGGCCCTCCCATGTAGGGCCAGCCTTGGCACCTAGAACAATGGTTTTTATCAAATGGCTGGACAGTTCAAGGTGGCAAAGGCTGACCCCACCAGCAGCTCCTGACAACTGGATCAGACTCTAGAGCATCACTGAGGGCCTAGCCCTGGTTCCCTGGCTCCCAGTGCCCAGCCTTGGCATCTGTGCCAAGGGAGAGGTTGGGAAGGCTGCCAGAGGGCTCTGCCAGGCTCTGCACCAAAGGAACCATCTCTTCAAGGGCCATAGCAGTTGCAGAAAGAGCATCTCTAACCCCAGTGTGTGGACATAGAAAGTGATGGCAGTTAAGAGACCCACCCATTCAATAGACAGTGAGGAGTTTAGAGGTCCCAGTCATCCTCCCCTTTTCTCCTTCCCCTGTCCAGTCTTCCCTCTCTGATGCACTGCTTACTGTAGGGGAACAATGTCACTCCTCTACAGGCTGTGCTGAGCTCAGCTGGGGGCTAGGGCAACACAGGAGAAGCAGGCCTTTTGCTCCTGGCCTGAAGCACCTGGCTGGGAAGTGGGAGTCCCACCTGTGGGCTGAAGGCCTGCAGAAGAGGTTTCAGGTGGCATAGGTCAAGACCATTGGTGTGGGACAGAGACCAAGCTGACAGAGAGTAGCTGACCAGTCCGGGTCCACCTCAGCTTCTTCATTCCCATGATACATTTGTCAAAAGGAAGGAGCTAGTGACAAAAATTAGCAAGAGCAGCCAGCCAGCCTCCTTCACTTGGGAGGAGACTGTTTTCCCTGACTCCCATTCCTGGGGCCAGGATGAAGAAGTGTGGGAGACACACTTGTGGTCTCTGCCCCTGGTTCCTAACACCGAACTCCTAAGACCTTTGCAATTTCCTGATCAGAGTGTCTGACATAGAGCTCCTAAATCCCTTGGAATTTCCTGGGTGGTGGGAGTGTTTTTTGTTCTGGGGAGACTCTCAGTGGGCTCCAGGATAGATGCTGGACACCAGAAAGACCAAGCCATGACAAGAAGCTTGGAAATGTCAGCCCCACCTGCTATACTCTAGAGATTGGAGAAGGGCTGGGAATAGAGTTAACAACCAGTTGTACCTCCATGCAAATCCCCAAAGTACAGGATTCAGAGCTTGTGGGTTGGTGAACATGTGAAGGCAGTGCACCCAGAGAGCATGGAAGCTCTGCTCCCCTTCCCCAGACATCACCCTATGTACCATTTCATCTGACTGTTCATCTGTATTCTTTATCATATCCTTTGCAATAAACCTGTAAGCACATTGTTTTTCTGAGTTTCATGAGCCATTCTTGCCAATTATCCATTGCAAGGAGGTAGCTGTAGGAATCCCGATTCATTGCCAGTGGGTCAGAAGAAGTGGGGACATACCTGGGCTTGCCATTGTCCTCTAAAGTGGGAAGCGCTGTCTTATGCTACTGGGATGGAGTCCCAGGAAGATTCTGTCAGAATTGGCTTAAACTGCGAGACACATGCTGGTGGGGTAAACCTCACACATCTGGTGTCCAAGTGTTGTTGAGTGTGTGAGGGAGGGAATGTCCAGAAAGGCTTTTCCAAGATACCACTCCAGAGGGCACCCAGGGCCACTTGGCTAGGCCCAAAGCATAGTGTAGAAGATAGACACCAAGAAACACAGCAATGAAAGCACAGTAGCATTTGTGTACTTTCAAAATATACTCACATGAAAAACAAGACACCTGGTTCCAAGAACACACTCCAAAACCTGAGAGAAGTTTTCTGTAGTGAGGGAAAGGAAGGGAGCATAAGACCTCATGGAAAAGTGGGAGGGGGAAGAATTCTGCTCTTGTTGAAAAGTTACATGTCATATATCACTGCTGAGATTATGAACTAAAAGTTAATGGGTGCTAAGAGGGAATCTAACTAGTGCACCATGTGCCCTGTTTTCCCAGCATACTCCTCTTGGTTGATGTCTTGATCAAATGTAATAGTGTAATAACTTACAATGTTCCTTTTACTTCCAAAGCATCCTGGTTTGGGGTGTATGTCCATCCAAATGCCCTCATGTTCATTCCTGTTCTGTCCCTTCAGCAGGCTATGGCTCTGGCCAGTCCACTCAAAGACTCCAGCTGGAGGAAACCAACTTACACTGAAAGGTCCCAGTGCTGAAAGGATGACTCCACTGCCCAGCCTCCTCCTACTGGGAAGGGGAAGGTTGCTTAGACCTGACCACCTTCACCCAGTATCTTCCCTTAGGTAAGGGAGATAGGCAACTTCTCTGTGCTAGGCCAAGTTGCCCTGGAGGAGTGCCCTGCTCAATGCAGACAGATCCATGTGTTTCAGCTGGGTCACTGCTATCCTGCTGGCTGCCTCCTCCCCTGACCATCCTATATGAAGGATATCCTCCATTCTTTCTGAGGGGGAATAGCTGGTGCAGCACCTACATGACATCCTCCCAGGCTGGATCAGTGTCCTCGAGAGTCCATTGGTATAGAGCTAACCCCGCCCCCCCCCCCACACACACACATTCCTTGTGCCTTGTAAGCCTGTGGTGTTGCTGGTTCATAGAAGGCTCCAGGGCAGGTACATGAAGTTTGGGGTGATATCAAAGAAATGGCTGACTCTCTAGAGTCAAGGAACCAGAAGAAGCAGGAATTAATAGCCAGGCCAGGTCCCACTGGAATCAGCATGCCTGGAAAGATATGGAGACTGCTGCCAGAAGAATATAGCTGTTCATAGGAGGAGGAAGAAGTAGGTAGGAGTTGGGGCTTTGAGGACACTTGCTGACACTTTAGCAGACATTCATTTAGCCTGGAGCATTTGGTGGGCAGGCGGTTTAGGTCATCCTCCTTTGGGAGAAGTTGAGTTCCGGCTGTTGAGGGACTGGAGTAGAATCCTTTCTGTCCCTCCCTGTATCTTTGCAGGACCAGCAGTACTCCTGTGAGACAGAGCCCATTGCTGTCACCTTGTTTCCAGGCAATGACCATCTGCGGGGAACCCACTGCAGTACACATTAGTGCTATTCTATGTCTGCCTGCCTCTAGTTGGAGATGTCCCAGAGCTCACACTTCATGGCCGTGTGGATTTCAACATCTGGTCAGCCAACACTCCCTGTACAACCACCAAGACACAGTAAAGGGGCAGTGATGAAGCCAAGCAGCCCAGGATACCCTATTTCTTATTCATTCCCTCATGCTTTCATACAAGCCCCCTCCACACAGATGGACATTCTGAGGCCACATGGAAGGCCTATAGCCTCCGGACCCCTGTGAGAAACCTGATGCCTATAGAAGCTGGAACTTTTTCTCAAGGCCCCAGTCCTGCCACCTCTCTGTTCTATCTGGCAGACATTTCCAGGGCTGAGAGTAAAAGGACCTTCCCTGGACCTTTCTTTTGGCAGCTCAGCCCCAGCTACACTCCCAACACACCCCATGCATGCTGAAGACCGGTCATGCCCTTGTGACTTAGCTGCATCCCCAGTGATCCCCCTCATGATCCCAGTGGTTTTAGGACATACATCCCATTCCCTCTTCATGCAGTAGAAGGTCAGCCACACCTGGGATCCAATATTGACTCTGCCACTCCCTCATTATAGGGGATAACATTGGGAACTCATGACTTCTGAGACTTGGTTACCTCATCCATGAAATGGGCTACTGAAGTATGTGAAGTGCCTACTCTGTTGGTGGGGACACTGGGGAGAGCAGATGTTAGAAGGCCAACAGAGCTGGCCCTGCTCCCCAGTATCACCAGCTGGGTCTTATACATACCCACACAGACAGGACATCCAGCACACCCCATGGCATGATCACCTAGACAGTTTCTTCTTGGGAAACTGAAATATTCTTGTGAACACAGCCCAAATTGCCTGCTAAACTGCCTTTTTTTAAAAATTCAGATTGTTTTCTGTGTGAGAGAATTGATTTACAAAGACACAAATGAACATGGCACAGAAACTTTCAAATCTCTTCTGTTTTCTTCTTTGCATGGAAGCATGAGTCAACAAGGCTCTCAAACAATCCCCTGATGGTGAATGAGGGTGATGAGCCCTCATTCAGTCTTTTTGTTCTGCTTGAGCTCAGCTGTCTCATGTGTAAGCAGGAATGATTCACACACACACACACACACACACACACACACACACACACACATTCCCCCTCTATAAAGGCGTCTCACACAAGTGCACAATCGTAGTGGCCAGCAGCCAGGCCTGGCCTGAATTATGAGCAGATTTCTCCCTTTGCACCCCGTTGCCGAGAGCAGCCTTGACCTGGCTCCCAGGCACAGAGACCCAGTGTCTGTCCTGCTGCTGGCACGGGCTATGCAGACAGAGTGGGGTGAGTTGCCCAGGTCCTACTGTGTGGTGGAATTGCAATTGCAATAAGGAGAGTGAAGGCATGATGAGTGGGCAGTGCTGTGGGGTTGCCCTTGCTCTGGCCCCTGCCCTGCCCATCCTCTGTCCATAGGCTCCCAGGAGTGGCCTTCAGGGCAGGGCCCACTTTTTGCAAGGAAGTATTTAGCCTGAGGTCAGCTTCTGGCCTAGATTATAAAAGAGGTGGGACTGGGACAGCCACACAGTATAGCAGAAAAAAAGCCCTTCACTCAAGTCTGAGTAAAATCCTGGAGATTTCTGAGGAGTTCCACTCTTCCCAGGCTCCCCGACCCCTCCTTTCAAAAAGTAGGTCTATGTGGGTGGGAGGCCAGAGTGCGTGGACTCCCCAGCCCCAGGGCCTTTCTTAAAGGAATACCTGGTCTTGCCCTGTGCACCTGTTGGCTAGGGGCCTCGCCCACCCTGGGCAGCCTCCCCCGTAACACATGTGTTATGAGGCCAGGAGCAGGCACAGAGGCAGGGCATCCCCAGGGGTCGCCTCCATATGACTGATGCTCCTCATGGCCAGGCCAGGAGACAGAATTCACAGCCTGGGCAGACCTACTATGGGACATGAAGCTACAGCTCAGAAAATTAGGCTTCTGGATCGAATTTATGCTTCCTCCAACTAAAGCTGGGTGGCCTCTTGGCTTCATGTAAGAGGGAGAAGGCTCTACCATGGGAACAGCACTGCTCAACCTGCAAACGTGCCCACTCCCTGCTACATCCAGACAGGCACAGGCTGAGCCTTCTCCTTTTGAATGGGGAGCTTCTCTCAGGCCCCCAAAGCTCCTGGTCAGGCCCTTATTCAGAGCATGCATCCCCCTGGTCTTCTGGGCCTAGAATAAAAGCTACTTGTTGCCTAGTGAGGGCACTAGATGGGCATCTTTGCCATGTTTTATGGCCCCCTTTCTTTCCTGCAGTCATCTCCTCCCTCCATTCCTTTCTCCCCATCAGGCCTGGGAACACACACCCCCTTCTGCTGCACACAAAAGCCCATTCTGGGCTTTCTCTTTGAGGCCAGGCAGTGGCAGCGTCACCCCGACGACCGGGAGTCTGGTGCCTTCCAGCCCAGCCCATCTGTCCCCACCTCTGCCCAGCCTGGCCCCCATAGTAGCCCAGCTAAGCCCCAAGTAGGCTTATAAGCAACAGGGCCCTACCTACAGCCCCCCTTTCAGCTGCTTTGCTTCCTCTTCCAGGAGGCCAGGTATCTGATAGGTTTCCTATTGTTCCCAGGGGTCCTGCTATTCCCAGATAGGGTCTACTTCCCTTGCTGCCATTGTCCTGCACTTGCCAGTGGCCCTGAGCACGCCCCTCCCTCTGGCTCTTCAAGGTCTCCAGAGCCCCACTTGGGCTGCTCCCCATGAGGCCACCATGAGATGCTGCAACCCCACATCCCCTGTTCTTGAGCCACAACCTACATGATGTGCCAGAGCACATGGGCCACAAGTGCATGTCACCCCTTCCTGGAACGTCATGCCATGTGGTGACGGTAAGTCACAGCTCACTAATAGGAGCAGATGCAGGAACTTGAGAGCTGATGTTGACCAGTGGCTGCATGTGCCAGATGCTGGATGCTGTTTCCTACTTTGTGTGTTGACTCTGGGCCTCACTGCAACAAGAGGAGGCAGTAAGCATCCCAAATTTAGGGGCTTCACACAACCTTTTGTCATTATCTCTCACAGTTCAGGGGATGGACAGGACTCAGCTAGGCAGTTCTCTGTGGGGAGAAAGAAGTGGAGGAGGGCCGATGTAAGAGGGGCCTTGGCCCAGTGAGCTGAGTTGGTAGGCAAGTGCCTACTTTGCACACAAAAGGCCCCACTTCCTCTTATTGGTGTCTTTTATCATTAGAGCCACAATAATTAAATGAATTCAAACCATGCATACTATTTATTTTTTTAAAAGATTTTATTTATTTATTTGACAGACAGAGATCACAGTAGGCAGAGGCAGGCAAGGGGGGAAGGAAAGCAGGCTTCCTGCTGAGCAGAGAGCCCGATGCAAGGCTCAATGCCAGGACCCTGGGATCGTAACCTGAGCCAAAGGCAGAAGCGTTAACCCACTGAGCCATCCAGGTGCCCCCCCCCACACAAACTATTTAATAGGAAAAGCCTACCCCCAGAGATGACTGCTGCAACAGTTTGGGTATCAAAGCAATTCCGTCTGTCATTACTTCTTTCTTCACAACTATTCTCCCCTGCCAGGGCCTGGGATGGGAGGGTGGTCTCAGATCAGTGGACCGAGGCTCTGGCTGATGTGTCCACACACGCTTGCTCAGTCAGGCTAATAGTAGTCCAGTGCGACAGGTGCAATGGCTGCCCCATTTTACATATAAGGAAAAGAGGTGCAGAAGAATCAAGTAACTTGCCTCTGGCTGGGCCCAGAGCCCATGCTTCCAGTTGTTCCATGCAGGTCCCCAGGCTACCTCAGACACAGCATCCAAAGTGGGTAACTTATCCACACACCTAAGGGACCCCACACCTGAGGAACCCCACATAGACCATCCTCAATCACAGTCTGCTTCAGAATCCTGAAGTCACTGGCTCCTTGTTACTTGCATACCTTGGTTCAAAGACATGCTCCTTCTCCTACATCACCTTCACTTGGTCCACCCTCTGCTATAGTCCTGCCTTCTTGCTAAAAGTCAGCTGTGCCCTCCCACTGAGAAGAGTGGTGCCCAGCTGTGATACAAGCTTACTTTATCAGCAGCACACCACTCCTGCTCCAGAGCTGAGGGGGTTTGGATGGGGACAAACAGAGGGTAATCCCATACAAGGACAGAATTCATCTCAGCATGTGAGGGGTGCTTGAAGTACAAGGCAGGAGGACATAAAGGCAAAGAGGAATGTGTGGTGGGGAGGAAGAGCTGTTAGGTCAGAGCCCTGACCCTCTACAGGTTTCAGTAAACTTCATCTCCCCACGTCCTGTCTTTCACAGGATGGTGTGCTATGAGGAGGCACAGTACTCTTTTCATATCCCAGCTCAGCCCCCAGAGTCTTTCTTCAACCCCAGCCAGTCCTCTGACACTCTCCCCACTCAGCGCTTGGACCAGTTCTCTTGTGGCCCCTCCTCCATGGTCCTGACCTCCAGAGGTTTCCCTAGGGATGGAGGAGGGCATTGTGCATGTGGGGGCTGCATGCAGGACCCAGAGATCAAAGGAGGTCCTGAAACTCTGTGAAACATACCCACCCTGCTCCCAGCTTGAGGGTTCCAAGAGCAAAGACAGAAGAAGGTTTCCATTGTTCTCTAATAAAGACTCTGCTGGTTCTTTCTTCCTTCCTTTCTTCCTTTACATTTCTTTTTTTTCACTTTCACTTTGTAATAAACCATCCATGGTATTGGCCAGAGACTCTGTGGACACTTCTTTGCCCTGCTCAGAACATGCCTCATGAGTCATGCATGACCTCAGGGAGATGAACAGAGGCTCACTTGAGGTTTTTTCAGATTTGGGAGCAGAGATGGAGAGTAGTTTGTTAGTGCACTGAGCTGGTCATAGTAGTGCCCAATCTTCCACTTCTCTAGACTCAAAATGCCCAAGCTTTGCCTGTCTTGTAGTCAGCCCTGTTCTGGCTCTTGTAGGGGGTGGGGAGGTTATGGGAGGGACTAGCATCTACTGAGCATTCTGCGAAGGGACCAGAGCTGTGGTCTGTACCTGGGGGGTTTCTCCAGTGTTCCACTTCTGAGTCTTGTGGGAAGCATGGCCTGATCCTACTGTAGGACTGAGGCCCAGCTTTTCCTGGGGAACCAATGACATATCTATGTTGGGAAGAACACAGTTGATGGTCCTTCCTGAAGTGCTCTTTTGCCTGAAGGCCCCTAAGTCCTCAGCCCCTCCACTGGAAAGACAGAGCTGGGGACTAGGCTCTGCTCCTTCCCTCAGCATAATTGAGTTTGAAATACTAGTGTCCTCTGTCACAGAAGGGTGACTACCCATAGGAAGGAGAGGAGAATTCCCCAAGGGCAGTGCTTCCAGGCTACCTTCCAGACAGGGATGCTGGGAAGTTCCATTCAGATCTGAAAAGGATGGAAACAGAGTGGTCAGTTACTGGAAATCCAGGAAATACAGGAAATGCCAAGTGTGCATACCAGGGGCTGTGGAGACGCATGTGTGTCCTGCTCATAGGTGCACACTGCATATGTCTGTGTGTCACTGAGAGTCTGCATGGGTGTGAGTTGACTCCTCCAGGAAGACAGGCCAGGCCTGATGTGGTGCTTGCCTCCCTACTCAACTTGGGAACCCTCTGAAGGCAGACATCTGTCCTTATAGTTCCACCGTCTGGGTGGAGGGGTGTCAGATGATGATTGGTGCAGTGGGAGGTCTGGAATCTGCACACAGCTGCTGGGGGATGAGGGTAAGGCCATGCAGAGATTTGCCCGGGAGTTGGGTGGTGCAGCTGCTCCAGACCTCTGTGCCAGGACTCACCAGATTGGGGGCTTGTACAGCTATTTGTGTATGAAATTCTTGTGTAGGAATGAGTTTCCAGGGCTTCTCTAATGTGACCCCTTCTTCTTTCTGGGCACCTGCCTTCCCTTCGCCCACAGAGACCTCTACTTTGTCTCAACAGAATTTCTGAGGACCTATGAGCACTGAGGTCTCATTAGGTAGCAGGGTTAAGACCTCATTAAAGGCAAGATTGTTAATTCTAGGAACAAAAAGTGCTTCCTGACTGATATCAGCATCTACCAGTCCTGCAGCCTTGGTTGCTCCCCATGCAGCAGACCTGCTCTGGGGTTCTGTGCCTCAGTGTGTACATGGCTCAATCCCACTCAGGAGACCCATCCTGCTAGAAGCAGTGGGTCAGCTCTGGGTGAGGGCACCCAAGCACGTATGGACCAAGGCAGATGGGCCACTTCCCAGGAGTTGAGCAATCAAGCCCGGATACTGAGAAGGGGTTTGCATGGCACAGGAGAGCGGGGGGAGTCAGGAAGGATGTGGGGCAAGGACATTTTATGAGTAGAGAAGGGCATGGCCAGAGGTGAGGAAGCAGCATGAAGTGAGAGGACAAGGGCCAGTGTTGGCCAAGTGGGGACCAGAGGACCCTGAGGCTGAGGTTGTGTCATTCTCTCTCTCTTCTCTCTGCTGGGCCTGGATACAGGTGAGCACTCACAAGACACCTTCAGCTTAGGTCTCCTTCCTGCCACCCAACCTGCATTTTCCCTGCTCCCCAATACTCTACCTGCCCAGACTGTGAGCTCCCCTTCCCCAGGGGAGCAGACACCCTGCTCTCATGCCCTCTGAGTCTCCTGGGACTAGACCCAGAGTACCACCCCAAACTTCACATGTACAAGACTTAATTATTGTTCTCCATGCCCACCCACAAGGTACCTTCTCCAGGGGTCCTCTCATCTCACTATCATTCCTCTACTTTATCAGGCAAAAAAGTCAGAATCCTCCCTTCCCCAAAGCCCTATGCCCAATTTAGCAACACTTCCTGTTGGATGAGCCTCCAAAATGCACCCCAGTCCCACTGTTCCCAGCCACCTGCTCTGCCTCAGCTCTGCTCTTACTATGGACCATCTCTCTCCTGCAAGGCCTCCAAAGTGATTATTTAAGGTCTGCTTTCTTCCGCACCTAGCTCACTGGCTTGTCACTGCCTTCCCTGTGGCCTCCCAGGGCCTCTTGCTCTATCTTCACACCTAGACTCCCACCTCATTCCCACTTCTCTTTCCATTTTCAGCATCTGCACACAGGTACCACTTGATAATCTGGACAGGATCTCCTGCCACTCACATCTCCCCACCATAAGGGAGAGGATTCATAGCTTTGCCTTGGGCTACATGCTAGCCATAGTCATGCCCTTCACAGCCACTTTGGAAGGGGTTGGCATTCCCCTACAAGTATTGACTAAAAAAAAAAAAAAAAAAAAAAAAAAGCTGGCTTCCCTCACTGACTTCAGGACTAAGTGGGATTACACATGCACTGTTGCCTCCTTCCTTTACCTCAGCCTAGAACGTCCATCGTCCTTATACAGAACAGACGAATCTGGCCCACATGCAAATGTGGTGGGAGACAGGAGAGCACACTAAGGTGTACTACAGCCTGGTCCCTGTGGGGTGGTCAGAAGACACTAGTATCCAGAGAAGTGGTGTCAGCTTGGCTTCTCAGGCCAGGCAGAAGAAAATCAACTGGCTAAGGTGGGGTCCATTTCTAGCCATCCCCACAGGAAGGTGGGCCATAAGAGAACCCTGGGCAGAGGCCTGGGCTCTGGGCACCAATCCTGCCTCCATCTTCTCTAGGTCTGTGTCCTCAGGAAGAGGCAACAGAGCTGATGGTTTCTAATCACAGTTCTGTGATCCCTGGGATGTCCCACCTGACCTAGGCTCTGTCTGGTCTTTTTTCACTGTGGGAGGAAAATAGGTAAGAAATCCTGCAGGGTCACTCCCTCAGAGACCAACACCTTCATGGGAATCCTCACAGAATGTTCCTCCTGGTTCTGTTGTCTTCAGAAGAAATGCAGGCCAGGGTCCAGCAGAGAGATCGTGGATACTCCATCCAGCACAGGAGCTCTTCCTCACTGATTCCCTAGCTCCTTTCAGGGTCCCTTTTGCACAGCTTCACAGAGACCTCAGATCACAAGGCTCACTCCTGCTCTGCTTGGTCACCAGATCTTAGCCACACCCCACACTCCATTCTGCCTTCACCTGTCCCTGACCACCAGGTTCCAGCTGCTGCCTCCCCCAGGGGCCATCATACAAGGTGCTTTACCTCTTGGAACCTCAATTTTCTCAGATGATAGGATAGAAATAGACGTAAATCTTCCCTCCATGCTTTTGTACATATTCTGTATGAAAGTTTTCCATGCACAGCCAAAGAGCATGTCCATCTTTTGTTGGTTATTGTTCTAAATTGCTCTCCTGGGCCACCCAGGCAGTGTGTCTGCAGGGCCTGCCTCTCCTGGCAGGGGGACAGGTATGGAGAAAGAGATGAGGGGACAGGCAGGGGTGTTAGAGAGACAGCCACATAAAAGAGGGGCCAACAAGAGGATGGGGAAATGAGGAGAGGGAGTGTGCCAAGAGGAGAGTGGCACAGGGTAGGACAGTTTGAGCACCCAAGTCATAGGTGCACTGCTTCCTCACCAGTGAAGGGTGCTGATGCTCACTCACCTCCAAAAGAGGTGATGAGGTCAGGTGTGTGAGCTGCCTAGAACAGAGGAACCTCTTTCCCTGCAAGTGCGGCACCTGGAGAAAGGGAGAAGGGGATGGGAATGGTGGGCGGCAGGATGAATCCTTCGCAAGTGGCTCAGCCTGAGGGCCTCATTGCGCTTTTCCTTGCACAGACAGTTATCCTGGAACCTTGGAAACTCAAGACTTTCCTAGATGCTTTTCTGAACTCCTCACAAGCGTTACCAGCCTCTGCTTGACTCTATGCTCTCAGCCAACTGTCCTACATCTGTCACTGTCACAAAGTTCTTTACATCAGAGTCCATCCTGGCTCCTATGCTATTTCTAAGCACTCAGCAGAGTACATCTGCCTACTTCTCCTGAGAGCCCTTGGAGGAAAGCAGAGTGGGCTCCCCCTGGGCCTTCTCTAATTCCTTTCTGCGCTTCCCACAAACCACTATTTCAGGATCCCAATTCAGTTTGGAAGTCCCTGAGGAAAACATGTCAGGTTGTCCCAAGCTCCCATGAAAATCTGACTTCCAGAGTTGAGCATGACAGAGTCAAGGTTGTAAGGGCAGGAAAGCCCCTCTCTGGGACAGCTTCCTAGACCATCCAAGAGGGGACACCAGTGTTGCCACATCTGTCTGATGGCTGACTACCAGCTGCTATGTCTCCTTGGCCGTCTGAACCGGCTCTCTGTAGAACTGCCTTTATATCAGGGTTCATTTGGTCTCTGTTCAGCACTTCACATTTACCCTAGAGAACAGCACTATTTGAGGTCAGCCTGGCTTTCCAGCCTGAAGAGCTCTTTTAAGTTCTGTTTCTAGTATGTCTATGATTTGTCACCCATTTGGGGACAGCAGTGCGTGCAGGCCATCTTCTTACCAAGAAAGCTGAAGGCTCATCCTCTCCCTACCTTAGCGCCCCACAGCAGGCACATAACTGGAGACTCCAGCAATCCTGGGCTTCACATGTTGGAGCTGATCCAGGTCCAGGAACAGAAGGGCCACTGGCAGAGACTGAGGCAGGCCAATGGTTAGGAACAAAGTGAAAGTGTTTGGGGCTGAAGCATGTTGGGGGACTCTCCAAAAGGGCGAGAGTCTTGGTTGTGGCTGCCAACTGCAGTGGCTGCTTCTCTCGCTTTCTGCCTCTTCCCTGAGTCAGCATCCCTCTACCTGCCTGTGGACTTGTGACCTACTCCACAGTCTTCCAAAAACCCCATCCTGCAAGGTGGATGGTAGGGGCCAGTTGTCTTTTGTGACCCAGCTCCTGGTTGGTGGTGTAGGCCCACCTACTTGGTGGACCTTGGGGTGTACTTGGGGACTTGGGATTGAGCTGTAAAGCAAATGAAGGATGGTCACCGGTGAGGGAAGCACAGGGCACTCCTGAGCCCTGTCTGTGCCAGAGCCCATGCTGGTCCTGTTGCCCCAGTGCCTCTTTGCATCTGGTGCAATCTTTTATCTCTGACCACTTGACTCACCCCCCGACTTGCTGAACCTGCTTCAGTGCTGTATGTGACAGATTCAAAATCGGGATCATAGAATTTAAACACTGTGCTAATTGGGAACACACACTCTTTAATTCCACAATACAGTCAAATTCTCTCAAAGTCACGTTCCGGAGAAGGAAAACTCAGACATAAGATTACATTTGACTTACATCCCCTTGAGCATGCAGGGCTGTCATTTCCCCCAAGACCGCTGATAGATTAAATGGCAGAAGATACGGCAAGGACCTAGTCCAGGGCTGAGACACCTTAGGTGCTTGTAAATGGAAGCTTGTTAAATGTTAGGATGGCTGTTATCTGATCTGGGGTCTGTATCTCTGCTACATTCTGAGGCTGGCCCAACCACCAGTTCCTGGTCCAAGGATTCTCTGAATGCAGTCTCAATCAGCAGCAGCAGTGACGCTTGGGAACTTGTTAAAACGTAAATACTTGGGCTCCACCCTAGACTACTATGGGAACTTGTTAAAAGGTAAATACTTGGGCTCCACCCTAGACTACTATCCAGAAACTCTGGGGTTGGCTCAGAAGCCTGTATACTAACACACACTTCAGGTGGTTCTGATGCCTGTTCAAGTCTGAGAAACTGTGATCCAGGGCTTCCTCTGCTGGTCATAGAAGTCATCCAGATAATGCTGGGATCTGTGGCTAGGTGTTTGTGTATTTTTACTGGACTACCCCCGAGCCCCCACCATAGCACCTGAAGGCTTCAAAAACAGGGAATTAACATTTTCTGAGTATCCATGAGCTTTAATTTCTCTGTGATCTCCATAGAAACTCCATCAAGCAGGACTTCCTCTCCCAGAATAAAACAAACAAACAAACAAACAAACAAACAAACAAAAACAGGTTTATAAGAGCGCCTGGGTGGTTCAGTTGGCTAAGTAGCCCAGTCTGATTTTGGTTCAGGTCATGATCTTGGCGTCCTGGGATCGAGCTCTGAGTCAGGCTCTGTGCTCATCTAGGAGTCTACTTGAGGATTTTCTCTCTTCCTCTGCCCCTCTTCCCACTCGTGAGCACTCTCTCCTTCTCTCTCTTTCAAATAAATAAATCTTAAAAAAAAAAAAAAGAAACCAGTTTATAAGGGAGACCAAGATCATACTGTTTTTGCAGAGCACAGCCAGTCATCCAAATCCCATGCCTTTCCTTGGACCACCATGAGCCTCAGGGACAGGCAAGCAAGAACAAGCATGGACCCTGGGTAATGGAGAGTAGGGTTGGGGACCAAGACTTTCAAATGATCTCATGGCCTTCTCCTCTGATTCCAGACCCCACAAACTCTGAGCATTCAGGCTTTCTGCTCTTGTCTAGCTGCTCTGAGGGTCTGGGAAGAAGCAGAGGTGGGTTGGGTGCAGGGGGTAGGGGGGAAACCACTCCACCAGGCAATACTAGACATGCCCTGCTGATCAGGAATAGTATTCTAAGGGGCCAGGAACTGGGGAGGGGTGTAAGCATGGGCAGGGATATGCAAAACCAGTCTGGTTAGATGCTACAAGCATCCATAGGTCTCTGGATACCAGACATGATAGGCCTGCAGTATGAAACCCATTGGGCCCTTGGCATTTCTCTTTCCTGGGTCCCCCTTCTGGCATTAAAAATATATATATTTAAAATTTATTTTTCACAACTGTGTATAAAGATGAATCTAATCCAGGCTGGATATTGTTAACATTATTATTTTACTCAGGTCCTTTCTTTTGTTTTATTTTGGACTTAGTGGCCAGTGGGAGTGTGCCTCCCAGATAGGCCTCCTGTCCCTAAACCCCACAGGGAAAACAGCCAGGACTTCCTTTCGCCCTTTAGCAGATAGCAGTTCCGTCCTACTTGAGGGATGATTCTCCACTTACCTTCTACCTACAGGAGCATACCTGGAACCCTAGGGAGAGGAGCAAGAGTGAGTTTTGGACCAAGAATTAGGTCCCAGAGATTCTAGTCCACACTTACTGCCCACCAGATGTGTGAGTTCAGATATGCTGCTGAGACTCTATGGAACCCAGTTTCCACACGTGGTAAATGAGAACGTTGGGCAAATGCTCATTAAATTCTCAAACACTGAAAAGCAAAGCTCTCAGGCGGGAAGAGAGGCCGCCCCTTCTCCGGAGTAGGGACAGAGACAAAGTCTTCTGATGAGGGTCTGGTGGATAGGCCCAGGGACCCAACGCGATGCGCGCCTGTGTTCTGTAAGTGCAGATGTCCAAGGCGTGGATTCACTTGTTCTTTCTTAGAAAACACTCCTAGCTCCCAGTCCCAGCAGGAACTTCGCGGGAAGGGGTGTGGGGGGGGGGGGGGCTGGGGGTAGGGGGGGTGGGGGTTGTTCCCTGGTCCCTGGCCCGTGTCCCCATATGGCCCTGAGTCTCCAGTTCTGCGGGTGACCGACACCCAGAGCGAGCAGGGCTGGCGCGTCCCCTGACACCCGCAAGTGCCCGGAGTGGCCCTGCGCTGGAGGCGGGGCGTGTCTGCGGCCCTGGGCGGGCGCCTGGGCGGGGCGCTGGCTGGCATTCCCGGAGCGCCGGCTGGGCAACGAGGTTCTCTGTCCTGCCAGCGAGCTTTGGCGCCCCGGCTTTGCGCGCTTCGGCGCAGCGCCCGGCGGACCACCATGTTCAGCGTCGTGCACTTCCTCCGGAGCTTCTTCAAGGTGAGAGGAAGCGTCACGTCCGCGGCCCAGCGGCGGGCGCGGGGCAGCGTCTGGCCGCGCGTGGGGAGAGCCGGCGTGCTCTGCTGCGCCCTGGGCCAACTGCTGGGCATCGGGTGGGTGGGGGCACTTGACCACCCACAGATTTCCGACGTGCAGACCAGGAGACCGATAGTGTGGCCTCCGCAAACTCAGGGAAGGAGAGGTGCGGCGTCGGAGGCTCCCGCGGGCCAGCCTTTTCCAGGGAGGCAGACCGCCCGGTGCGCGGCCTCGCTGGCACATCTGGATCTCCGCAGGCAGGGGCTGAGCAGCTTAGGCCCGTGCAGGACCGCCAGTTCTAGGAAGGACGGCTTGTGCCCGACCCCGTAGGTGCCCAGGAAGTGGTTGGTATTATTATTACCTCCGCTGAGGGTGCCCAAGGGTACTAAGGGAGGGTACCATGGAGGAAGATGTGTCTAAGCAAGAGGAGGGAACAGGAACCTGAGAGTGTTAGACTTATGCCCAAGGTAGACTTATGCCCCAGACCCAAAATCCCTGACTACTCTCAAGTGGCCACAGGGACCCATTCATCTGGGATGAACCAAGGGTACCCTCTACCTCCCCTGCCCCCAATGGAGATTCCCCAGGTGAGCAGTAGGCTCCAAGCCAAGCTCCACCTCCCTAGTAGATCCAAGTGGGAGGTAGGTGGGAGGGAGGCAAGGGTGGGGATGACTCTGACTGCCAAAACAACTACATACAAAAGAAGCAGGGAAGACCTGCCAGAGTGACAACCAGAGGAGTGGGCTGTGATGAATGGGGCCAGGACAGAAGCAGGCCTGTCCATGGGGGGAGGTCCAGCTCTGTTTGGCTGGGAGGCTACCTTCTCCTGGAGGTGCAGACTGAACGGGTGAGTTGAGGCGTTGAGCTCTCTTGCTCTGAGAGCTCTGGGGGAAAGTGGCAAGAGGCTAGGTGACCCAGGGCTGGACATGCGCCCAGCTGCCTTGAACCCATTCCTCAGCCAGTGTGAAATAGAAGAGCAGCCTGTGGACACTCACACCTTCTGGGATAATCCCCTGTTTACAAACATCAGCAGAGGAGAGGGATGGAGTTTTCAGGCTTGCAGGTACTCACTGAGGTTAGTGAGCGCAGGAGATGCCTCCGCTTTGCTGTAGGCAGTGACAATACTGTACTACCTGCTATAGACTCAGCCCTTAATGTGCCAACCTCACCAGGGGGCAGCTGTGCACCCTCCTCCCATCCCTTAATACCTGCCTTTTTTGTGGAAATGAATGACTCAACCCCAAGAGCTGTAGGGAGAGTGTGAGTCCTCACAGCTCACAGGGCAGAGGCCTGTGACAGAGAGACAGAAGTGGTGTCAGTCACCAGACTGGACTTGGGGGCACCATAAAGTCCTAACTACATATTTGGTATGAATTAGTTATCTAAATCCTCAGTCTTCATATCTGTAAAATAGGCTAATGATGTCTCAGTAAGATGGTTGTGAAAGTCAGTATGTTCACATTTGTAAAATGCCTGGCCTGGAGACTTGAGTGCTCCTGAGACTATACCCCAAGGCAGGAACACACTGATAACTCTGTCCCCTCCTGGGTCTACTCCAGTCCCTTGTCTGTGAGTTCTGGAGTTTATAAAACCTCAGGTAAGTGTTCATTGGAGAAAACAAAACAAAGCAAAACACTGGTTTAGAAAAGGTGTGGCCTCCAGCTGGAGGGCAGTGAGTAAAACATGGAGAAGGTGGTCACTGGGAATGCAGCTCTGAAAAGACAGCTAATGTGGCCCCACACCTGTGTGCAGCCTGGTACCCCTTCCCCTGCTGCACTTCCCCAGGCCAGACTTTTTAACCCTCCCCAGAGGCCTTCCTCCAGCCCTGAATCAGGAACAGGGCAGGAGCTGAGCCTCTGGACAGGGAGTTCTGTGGGCAGACATGTGTGGCAGGTCATCTCTGGACAAAGCCGACTAGCCTCATGCAGACCACAGATATGGGAGAAACCCCATGGGGAGCAGGAACTCTTCAACATAAAGGGGAAGGAGACCTGGATGTGGGACACTGGGGATGGGTGGGGAGGGAGGGACATTGAAGATCCCGGGCTTCAAGGTGGGAGTGGGTCTGTATTTGCAGTGTGATAGTATTTGTGTGAGTCCACGTTCTCTGGGGCAAATGTGCACCCCTGACCACTGCTGTCTTTCAGGGCTGCCCTCTGCAGTTGCCACTGGGAGTGCAGTGGCTCCCTCGCGCCAGGACTAATCTAAAGCATTCTATGCTCTGGCCTGTTATACTGATTCAAACCCTGACATTCAGTTCTAGTCATTCTAACACATAGAATTTGCCAAGCCTTGTTTGATCCCAGGTCCTGTGCTAAGGACACTAAACCATGAGGAAGACACAGCCTGTTCAGCCACAAGCCCCTGATAAGTGATTCAAGCACTCCTGAGTTATAAGGCCAGCATCCTTTTGAGTACTCAGTAGAGGATGTGACCCCTCATACTGAAAACCCTCCCTGCTTTTGTGTGCATGTACCTTCTGCTTCCAATTTCAAAGATCACAAAGCCTATGGATGGCAAGTTAAGAATCCTGCTCTGGATAGTGAGCTCCAAAGGACCAGGACTACTGCTTCTCTTTCCCATCCTCAGGGCCCAGCATGAAGCTTTGAGTGAAGTGGAGGCTCTGTGCATGTTTCAGTAAGGTGACTGGTAACATGGCCTTTTATTCCAGGTGACTGAGACCTGGGTTCTAGGGGAGGGGTGGGCTGTCCATGTGAGTAGAACAAGCAGTCAGACACTACTAATGAGGGATGAGCTTCAATGGGACCAGAGTGAGGAGGCCTTGGAGAGGTTCGAGTTCCTGGGAGATCAGGCACTAGGAAGGCAGTGATCCCAAAGGGGAAGTGATCATGCACAGGCTGACAGACCTGGCCACGGATGGTGCCTGGAAGCCAGAGGGCCATGCCTTGGAGAAGCTGAATGGGCTCTGGATACCTCTGATCCTCCATCCCAGCCAAAGTCATTGGGGGAGAGCTGGTGCCAAAGCACAGAGGTAAGAAGGGAGAGACAGGCCCAAAAAACAAAGAAGTATTGCCTGCCTATGTGCACCCCAGGCCAAAGGGTGCCACTCCCCACCACTGGCAGAAGAGGAGAGGACAACATGTGGGGTCTGCAGCCCCTGTCCAGAAGCTCTTCTCTCCAAGTCCAGTGGCCTGGATCTTATGGCTCCACTTAGTGTGGCCTTTAGTAGAGCAGAATCCTGGAGCATGTTTGTTCTTCTATAAAATGGGCACATTTTACCTGGTGCAGCTCCCTCTGAAGAGTAATAGGGAATATTAGGGATCTCTGGAAGATTTGGCTCCTCACAGGAGTTTATAGAGAAGACACTCTGTTGAGTGTTCAAGCCATGTCCCAGGGGCACAGAAACAGCAGTGCAGGGAGACTTTGGGATGCATGGAAGTTTTGCCCTAGCTGCCAGGTATGGGCACAGCTGCCTCTTACTCCTGGGGAATGCCCCAAAGGGCTCTCCAGGTCACCTTTCTCCATGGAACCTGTAGAAGACTCACTTCAAATTACTCAGGAGAGGCACTGTAACTTTCCACCTTTCCTTGAGTCTAAGGTAAACTTATTAAAAAACAGCTTATTACTTTGGAAATCAAGATGTACTTAGAATTGATGTGTATACTTAAAAGGGATTTCTTCTTTCCTCTTAAAAGCCATCATTAACTTAGTGACATCTTTGCTTTGAGGAAATAGAATACTTGTAAACCTCATATGTGATCAGGAAACATAGTGCGTGACATCCCCAGGAGACCCCAATTCCAGTCCCCCACCACCACTACCCAGAGGGCTTAGAACTGCCAGATCAGGCCAGTCTGACTCATTGAGGGTTCTTGAAGGAGCCTGGAGTGCACATTTCAAGAGTATCCTCAAAATGACAAAGATATCTGGCTAACCTTCCCCGGGAAGAAGGAACAGATCCCTTTAAATTTCCTCAGAGGTTCCATCCCCAGTCCCCAAAGCCGTCTGTATCACATCTTACTAGAAGTGTGTGTGATCAGCATGGTTGTGTCTGATGGACAGAATAAGAGCCACATTGCTGAGTGTGTGCTGTATTCTTCTTCATGCAGGCGGAGTCACCCCTCAGGGCACTTCAGGGAATAGGCACTTCAGGCGACCCTTGTGGTCTGGAGTCTTCCCAGAGAGTTACTGACATAGACAGTGGCTGGGCCACCACATGCAAAGATTGCGTTTCTCTGGGAACTGGTCCTATGCTTCTCCAGTGAGCCAGGTCCTGGGACCCCCTCCAACTTGTCTGTCACCCTCGACTTACAATTCCAAATCCCCTCAAATTGGCCCAGTGCCTCTCTCAGGACACACAGGATCCCCTCTGGGCCAGCTCCGTGTGTTCTAACACAATGGGCCACACAATAAATAAAACACACCACCCATGGACAGTCGAGACAGACTGTGGGAATGGCTGAGCCTCCAGCAGAGGTGATGTGGCAGCAGGCAGAGAGTTGTATCTCTTAACAGAGGCCTCATTTTGTAGATGAAAGAATTACAACTCTTCCGGGGTGATGAGCACAGTGGTGGTGGGGAAGCAATGGAACAAGATCCAACTTCAAAACCTCCACTTTTCTGCATACTGGGCAACCCTAGCTGTTTAGGCTTACCAGTGATACCCTTTCTGATGACATTCTGGGGCCTCCAGAGCCTCTGTCATGCATATGCTTCTGTGTAGGAGGAAGAAGATTACCCCTGTGCAGGGCATGATGTACTCCAGGCCCCAGCATGCAGCCTACAGAATGGCCTGGGCTGGGACCTGGGACTGCCCTGCCTGCAGATCCACTGTGAGCAATTCACTCAGTTCCTCTGAGTGGGATGTGAGGTTTTCCAGGTTTGTGCACTGTGTAGGGCACTAATCAAAAGGCAGGAGTCCTGACTGCTATTGAAGTGCAGATGTATTTGTATTTGGAGAAGGACAAGTACTGACTGTAGCTGGAATCGGACAGGTTCTCCAAGACCAAAGGTCAGCGTATGCCTTTTCTTTGCCTGTGGCACGGTTGGAGAGAGGTGCCATCTGGGAAAGACAGGGCAGAGAAGATGCAAATCAGGACGTGTCCATAGATGGTAACAGACATTGTTTGCTGCCCACAAGCGGGTGAGGCCTACCTGGTATGTGGCTCATTATTTCACCGTTTGGGAGAAGAGCCTGTGCAGGCTCCACACCCAGCTCTGGTTTGCATTAGTAGATTGTGCGGTGTTGTTTCTTGGGCAGCTGTGTCTTTTCAGAAAAAAGAAGGCCGCACTCTTCCCCAGGAGACAGACAGCTAAGATATGTGGGCAAGAGTGTGCCCCAGTCAGTGCCCGGGAGCAGTTCCTTCAGCTTGGGCAAACCTCTTTTGTTAGGCCTAAGGAGGAACAGGAGCTTCAGCCAGGGTTTGGATGGGCAGCTGCATGCTGTCTCTGGTCCAAGAGATTGGAGTGGGGTCGGCTGTGGACCTCCAGTGTACCTGCAAAGCTGCACGTGAGAGTCCAGCATCTTATGGGTCACAAGAAGAAGCAGAGTGACATCACCAACATGTACATGTCCACTATAATCCTCCTGACTGCTCCGTCTTCAGCTCATCTGTGATCTAGAGCAAGTCACTGATCCTCACAGGGCCTCCGGGGACATAGCCAACAAGAAATGTGAGAATATGAAGTGTGTGCCATTGTCTTGGGGATTCTATAATGTTCACGAGACATCATGAGTTAGTGTCTATACGCTCAGAGCTTGGGAGTCCAGAAAGACCTCATCCAGATTTAAACGCCACCAGATAGTAACTTGTGCAAGTAGCTTGGGCAGGTTGTTGTCCTGAGCTTCATAAAGATGTCTGTAGAATAAAGACAATACCACCTGCATCATTTTAAGGTTAAATAATGTATAAAAAGGTACAAGACATGTGGTGAGCATTTCATATTCAGCTATTTTGTTATAGATGTTATTTTTGTAGTAGAAGAGACAAATTCCTCCAACTGCACAATTTTCACTCAGAAGTGCTGCTGAGCAGCTTCTCTGTGCGGGCCCTCTGCTGGGAGCTGGAGTTCTAGAGGGACTGAGCCATGCTGTCCTCTCAGCAGTGCCTGTAAGTATAGTGGAGGAGAGAGATCAGCCAATAGCTGCTGCAGCAGCAGCAACAGCATCAATGGCCATAATGACAGCAATGCCTGTGCAGCCCGGGTTTGAACCAAAAAGTCATCTGAATTGGGGTGCCCAGGAGAGAAAGCGCTCAACCCTGCCTGGGGAGGAAGCGGGGAACCCTGGAGAACCAGGGAGATGGAGAAGTAAATCGGCCATTATGTAGGACTGTGGGAAGCACTGGTGTCAGGGGTACCCGCTGCCTACTGCCCACAGAACTCAAAGAAGGCCACGGGCTAAGGTGGAACTTGAGGGAGATTCTGAAGAGTGAGTTGAGGGGAGCCTGGTGAATCAGGAAAGGACAACATGCAAAAAGGTAAAAAAAAAAAAATCAATAAAGGTTTATGTTGCAAGCATGGGACTCTCAGGAGAAGCACAGGATATGTGCTGGGACATGGAAGAGATAGTTTTGGAAATAGAGTAGGGCCTGTATGGGTCTTAGTCCAGACATTTTCTGAGGGTGGTAGAGAGTCAGAGTGATGACATCAGATGTAGCTTGTATACAGCACAAATAATGATTGAGTGTGGGACTTGATCTCCTTCTCCTGTACAGTGTTTGTCAACTGATGCATTCTAAGATGGCATTAGCTCTTTGGGCAGCCACATTCCTTTGTGGATTAAAATCCCTGCCAAGTTAGATTCAGAACCTGAACAGGGGAAACTTTTTAGAATTGAATAAAAATACCAGGTCTGCTGTACCCCTGGGGATAAAAATACATTATATGTTTATAAAAAAATAAAAAATAAAAAATAAAAAAAATACCAGGTCTGTATACGGTCTGGATGAGGTCTGGACCTAACTAACAGCAGGATGGCCTCATTCCACCTAGGACTAGCCTTATAAATAAAGTAAGACGTGGCCATTTGCATGGTACTCAATAAAACAGGCTTAGTAACTCTTGAAATCTCTCCTCCTAGAGCCTCCTTATTCTGATATCTGGTACTTTTATTCCAGAATCCATTTCCTTGCCTTTCTCAGCTCCTAGTGACTGCCCAAATTCCTAGGCTTATGACCTGCTCCATCTTCAAAAGCATTACTTCATCTCTACTTTCAGCGCCACACAGTCTCTTCCTCTGATCCTCCTTCATCCCCCTGAGAAGGCCCATAGTGATTACATTGGGCCCACCTGGATGATCCACGGTGAGTTCCCCATCACAACATCCTGAACATATTAATATCTGAAAAGTCCCTTTTGCCATAAAAGGTAACCTTCACAGGTCATGGATATTAGGACATAAACACCATGGGAGTTGTTATTCAGTCCACACAGAAGGTATTTCACAGATGTGATAAACTGTCTAATTCATGGTTTAGAAAGATCTGGCTGGTAACAAAGTGGGAATAGTAAGGCTGGAGGACTACAGAGTACTTTGGAAGTTGCTGCTAATTAGAGGCTACACCTGGATCAATGGCAATGGGTCAGAGAAGAGCACTCAGGAGGTATAACCCAGAGGATTTGGAGCCAGTTAAGATGTGGGATGAATGAGAGAAGGCTCAAGGTTTCTGTGTTCATCAGTTGGCTTGATGATGGTATCCTTTATCAATAGGTAGCACAGAGGAGGCAGAGAGAGTTTACCGTGCTTGCTTGGAACCTGACTTTGAGGTGTCTATGAGATAAGCAGTGAGTCCTGGTAGACAGGTCTGCAGGTCTAGAGAGGAAGGTGGTGACAGCTATTTGGTGTGCTGAGCACACAGGCATTTGAAACCACACTAGACCAGATGACCCAGGGGCTGTGTCTAGAATTAGAAAGAACACAGGAACTGCCCTGGGGTGACAATGACTTCCACAGTTAAGGAGAAATAAGGGTGTGGGAGGAAGCCAGAGAGGCAGGCAGAGCACCAGCGTAGTACGTCCTG
Source organism: Meles meles (assembly GCF_922984935.1). NCBI lineage: Eukaryota > Metazoa > Chordata > Mammalia > Carnivora > Mustelidae > Meles > Meles meles. The sequence continues at coordinate 115,564,293 of NC_060074.1, read as the reverse complement.
TGTTGGAGCAGAGAGTTAATGCATTTGCACTCAAACAGAGCCCTTTCTCCCCTGAAGAATGGCCACTTCTTATCAAGTAAAACCCTGCAGGAAAAGGGTAGAAATGGTTCTGAGTTTTTGCTTGTTGAAGTTGGGGGCCAGGAGCTCTAGCTGGGAACTGGATTGTTTCTTGGACATTAGGTGCATGCAAACATAGAAAGAGTAAAGTGAGGTCCCCTCACTGGAACTAGTAATGGCTAATGGGAACCGTTTTGCTCTCAGGCTTGCCCTGGCAACAACTGAAAAGCTCTATTATTTGCCTTTCTGGGCACATTCATTGAAGAGGCTCAAGGTTTTGGTGCAATGCAAAAGTCTCCTGCCTCTGAGAACAACAGTCATCCTCTTCAGTCATTCCCATACAGGGCCTTTTATAGAAATTCTTCTGAGGGAGAGATCCATGGCCTTTGAGACTGTTTCTTCTATATGTGTTGCTACTTTTCCCTCATGCAGCTTCCTCCCCTGTCTGGGGAAGAAAGAGGAGTTAAGAGGGTGGAGCAAGTGAATGTTGGCAAAATGTGTAAGATCAAGGCTTAACAGGAGAGGTGAGACTTAACATGTCCCCTGAAAATAGGATAAGACTTTTGGTAGAACTGAGTAGTCAGGAAGGGGTACATTTCAGATGGTGGGATGAGCATATTAAGATAGAAAAACAGAAAATGGCATGAAATTTATAGGGGCAGGGCCCAGAGACTGGCTTAGCTGGAGGGAGTGCATCATGGGCCTTGAGCTGCCAGGACATTGTCCTGGAGAGGAGATAGAGGAGAGGCTCTCTGGCTTGGCTCCTTCCTCTAGAATAGAGCATTGCTTCATGTTTGAATGGTCCTTATTTTATTGTTTCCATTCCCATGTAATCCTCTCAGAATTGTGTGCACTGAGGTGAATGAATTAAACAAGCTCCCAAAGTCATGGCAGTTTTAGTCAGTTCCAAGATGGAAATTGAGGGAGGGGGAACTATTTGGTGGCTACTTCTGTGTTGGATTTCTAAATATAAGTTGTCATTTAATCGTCAGCTCTTCTTAGGACAAGTGCTGTCAGCCTTATTTTGTAGATGAGGAATAGAGGCTCCGAGGAATAAGTACCTGGTTTTAGGTAGCACTGTAGTAGGCATTAGGGTAGGGGTGGGGAGCTCCCCAGAAGCATGTCTACAGTCATGCAATATCAGAAGGAGAGGAACTCTGAAGACATTACCACATGACAGTCACTTGACTTTACTGATGAAAGACCATAGCTTGTAAAGGGACCCAAGGGGCCCAACCAGACGGTGGGAGAGCTGGGTCATGAGTCACCTCTTTCAGCCCTATACTGACCTACAAGGAAATTATCTATACCTCAGCTTCCTGCTCTTGGACCTTTGAAATGACCACTAATGTACAGATGCTTTGAGAAATCTGTAAAAGAAAAATCAATTTAATCTTACGGCATTTTCCAAAATTATTTGATTGTCAGTCTCATCATCTGTCTTCCGAATCCTGTGGACCCTGCTTCAAGAGATGCTTCATGCCAGCAATCTAGGAAACTCAGGTCCACTTCCCCAGATCCTGGGAAGACCCTCTGACTTTTTGTTAATTAAAAATCAACTTGACTCTCTCTCCTATGGTTCTCTCACCACTAGAGCAAGAAAAAGGGAAAGACCCTGTCTCCCTGGCTTTGATGTTAATTCTTCCTTCTGAAAACCCACAAAACAGATTGGGCATAGAAAATGGTGAAATGTGTTTTCAGATCTTGGTGCATCTTGTGTCAGCTGTCACCTTAGGTGAGCACTTAACCTGGCAGAGCACAAAGTTCCCATCTGGAAAATGGAGCAAATGGTGCCTTGCAAGCCTACTCTACAATTTACATAAGAATAGGGAGTGCAAAAAACAGACACGTAGACCAGTGGAACAGAGTAGAGAGCCCAGATATGGACCCTCAACTCTATGGTAGAATAATCTTCAACAAAGCAGGAAAAAATATCCAGGGGAAAAAAGATAGTCTCTTCAATAATTGGTGCTGGGAAAATGGGCAGCTATGTATAGAAGAATGAAAGTTGACCATTTTCATACACCATACATAAAGATAAACTTGAAATGGATAAAAGACCTCAACACGAGGCAGAAATCTATCAAAATCCTAGAGGAGAACATAGCAGTAATATCTTTGACTTTGGCCACAGCAACTTCTTTCAAGACACATCTCCAAAGGCAAAGGCAAAGGAAACAAAAGCGAAAATGAACTTTTGGGGCTTCATCAAGATCAAAAGCTTCTGCACAGCAAAGGAAACAGTCAACAAAACAAAGAGGCAACCCATGGAATGGGAGAAGATATTCACAAATGACACTACAGACAAAGGGCTGATACCCAAGATCTATGAAGAGCTCCTCAAAATCAATATTCAAAAAACAGATAATCATGTCAAAAAATGGGCAGAAGACGTGAACAGACATGTCTCCAAAGAAGACATACAAATCGCTAACAGGCACATGAAAAAATGTTCATCATCATTAGCCATCAGGGAGACTCAAATCAAAACCACATTGAGATACCACCTTACACCAGTTAGAAGGGCCAAAATTAACAAGACAGGAAACAAATGGAGAGGATGTGGAGAAAGGAGAACTCTCTTATTGGTGGGAATACAAGTTGGTGCAGCCACTTTGGAAAACAGTATGGAGATTCCTTAAAAAATTGAAAATAGAGCTACCCTATGACCCTGCAATTGCACCACTGGGCATTTACCCCAAAGATACAGATGTAGTGAAAAGAAGGGCCATCTGTACCCCAATGTTCATAGCAGCGATGGCCACAGTCACCAAATTGTGAAAAGAGCCAAGATGCCCTTCGGCAGATGAACAGGTAAAGAAGATATGGTCCATAAATACAATGGAATATTATGCCTCCGTTGGAAAGGATGAATACCCAAATTTTGCATGAACATGGATGAACTGGAGGAGATTATGCTGAGTGAAATAAATCCAGCAGAGGGAGTCAATTATCATATGGTTTCACTTACTTGCGGAGCATAAGGAGTAACACAGAGGACACTGGGAGATGGAGAGAAGTGAATTGGGGGAAATCGGAGGGGGAGATAAAACACGAGAGACTGTGGACTCTGAGAAACAAACAGGGTTTTGGAGAGGATGGGTGTATGGGGTTAGGTAAGCCTGATGGTGGGTATTAAGGAGGGTGTGTATTGCATGGAGCACTGGGTGTGATGCATAAACAACGAATCTTGGAACACTGAAAATTTAAAAAAAATGAAATAAGTAAAACTTGTGAAATAGAATAAAAAAAAGAATAGGGATTGCATCTAGCAGGACGGGAACTGCCATTCTTTTCTCTGCAGAGAGTAGGCTTAGCTTTCTAAAAATGACTTCAAGCCTGTTTCAAGCTGTTCACCTTATTGATAAGGGTTAATGTGTCTTCCCCTGCTGATTATCAAAACACAGAACTCAAGCTTCCTGGAGATGCTGTGGGGGAGGAGTATGCGGAGAGATGCCATGTCAGTTTTGCACCAGGCACATCCCAGTATGTAAGCCTTGTTTTCAAAGACTTATTTAGTCTAAAACCTGCCCTAGAAAAAACCATAGTTTTTGTACTAAAACTAGAAGTGTGTGATGGACAGCAGATGAAATTTTGAAATCAAGATTGTCTTGGGAAACTGTTGGCTTCTGTATGCACAGGCTGTTCAGTGCTACAGCAAAACCCCTTCTGCTTCCCCATCCAGGCTTCTTGTCAGCAGGCATTACTCCAGAGCTCGGATCCTATTTCCCAGCTTTCTTCTTTGAACTGCTTTGAGCTGAATTATACCAGTTGTGTGTTCCTTCCCTGTGACCACTCGGTACAATTGCAAATCTTACTTCTGTTAAGTTCTTTTGTCTGATGTGTGCAAAGTTCTTAAAGGGGTTTCTAATGGAGTCAGTCAGAAAGGAGACTTTCTGCCAGCTCCTTCTGAGAGGGAAGAATTTCCCTGTTGTTTGGGGATTATGGGTTACCAGAAGATACAAAGGAGTGGAGGAGAAAGAAAGGGCTGGGATATCAATGCCATATGTGTAAAATGGGAGCACCAGCACCTCACTATGGTACAGTTTGATGGGATGGGTTCAGGACTTCATGGTAACCCACCTTCCAAGAGCCTCTATTAGGCTGGCCATGGACACCTCCCAGCTTGCAGCTGGTCTATGTGCTCACCTGTGGCCACACACGCACATGCTCAGTATTAGCTTGCAGAGCATGCTTTAAAGACTCGTAAGGCTGCAAATTTCTAAGTCAGATGACAAATACAGGGCTAACTGTGGGCACTAACTTTCTTTTGTTGATTTTCTTAATCTTCAGAGAAATGGGCACACAGAGGTTTGGAACCAAATTGTCTGGGTTTAAATCCTGATTCACCACTTCCTAGCTTTTCTGGCACCTCTGACCCAACAGCATAAAATAGCTATGAGTTTTGTTCCATTATTAATTAATGAATAGCTTACTAACTGCTTGACTCCAGTAAGTTACCAGCCTCTTAGTGATCTTCCGTCCATAAAGTCAGCATCTCAGAAATCCATGGTCTGTTCCAGCTGGATCATTCTTATTTTCAGCAGTCAAACCACGAGGTGGCAATACAAGGGTTTGTCCTTCTGTGTTATCCCCAGGTGATGGGAGAGTAGGTCAGAGGAATTGTGGCACGTGCAGGTTGGCTCAGAGCAGAGCTCTAAAAGTTAGTCTTCTGTCTCCAGTTCATATTTCCAACATGACCAGGCTCAACACTCAGACCTGATTCATCAGCACAATTTGCCTGTATGTGTGCCTTCTCTTTTCTTATATGGCAAATGGAGAAAAATTTGCTCAAATTTCCTTAAAGGGCACCCTGAGGATTCAAATTAGCTAGTGGGTAAGAATTAAATTTATTCTTATAATTAACTTAAATTTGGGGAGGGAGTTATTATAGATTTACATACAAGTTATAAGAAGTAATATAGGGAACTGCCATGTACCTTCACCCATTTTCCCCAAATGACAGCATCTCGTAAAACTGTAGCACAATATCACAACCAGGATGTTGACATTTATACCATCAAGACACACAACACTTCCATCACCCCAAGGCTCTCTCATGTTGCTTCTTTATAGCTCCACCCATGCCTCCATCTTTAACCACGAACAACCACTAATCTCTTCTCCATCTCTATAATTTTATCATTTCAAGAATATTATAATGCTCACTTGAACAGCACATATACTAAAATTGGAATGATACAGAGAAGATTAGCATGCCTAAAAAAGACACATTGGAACACATTCCTGAAGTGTTCCATATTTTTTAAAAAAAGAATGTTATATATGTTGCCATTTACAGTGACATAGGTAGAGCTAGAGAGTATTATGCTAAGTGAACAGAAAGACAATACCACATATGAGGAATCTAAGAAACAAAATGAGCAAAAGGAAAAAGAGAAAGGCAAACCAAGAAACAGGCTCTTTACTATAGAGAACACTGATGGTTACCAGAGGGGACGTGGTGGTGGTGGGTGAAATAGGTGATGGGGATCAAGGAGGGAACTTGTTATGATGAGCACTGGGTGTTGTATGAAAGTATTGAGTCACTATATTATACATCTGAGAATAATATTACACTATATGTTAACTAACGGGAATTTATATAAAAACTTTAAAAAATAAAACAAGAATATTATATAAATGGATTCATACAGTATGTAATACTTTAGGTTTAGATTTTTTTTCACTTAGCATAATTCTCTGCATATGCATTTAAGCTGTGTGTATATCCGTGGCTGGTATTTCATTGCATGGATGTACCAGTTTGTCTAACTATTCACTTGCTGAAGGACTTCCAGGTCATTTCCAGTTTTTTTTTTTTTATTAACATAAAATTATTTGCCCCAGGGGTACAGGTCTTTGAATCATCAGGCTTACACATTTCACAACACTCACCATAGCACAAACCCTCCCCAGTGTCTGTAATCCAGCCACCTTATCCCTCCTGCCCCAACTCCCAGCAACCCTGTTTCTTTCCTGATATTAAGAGTCTCTTATGGTTTGTCTCCCTCCCAATCCCATCTTGTTTCATTTTTTTCCTTCCCTACCCCCACGACCTCCTGCCTCTGAAATTCCTCATATCAGAGAGATCATATGATAATTGCCTTTCTCTGATTGACTTATTTCACTTAGCATAATACCCTCTAGTTTCATCCACGTCATTGCAAATGGCAAGATTTTGTTTCTTTTGATGGCTGCATAGTATTCCATTGTATGGGTATGTGTGGGGTGTGTGTTTGTGTGGTATATATATAGATGATATAGATATAGATATATGTAAAACATCTTTTTCCATTTATCTGTTGATGGACATCTAGGTTCTTTCCATAGTTTGGCTATTGTGGACATTGCTGCTATAAACATTGTGATATCTCACTGTGGTTTTGATTTGTATTTCCTTGAGGCTGAGTAATGTGGAGCACTTTTTCATGTGTCTGTGGGCCATGTGTATGTCTTCTTTGGAGAAATTGTCTGTTCATGTCTTCTACCTATTTCTTGATTGGATTATTTGTTCTTTGGGTGTTGAGTTTGATAAGTTCTTTATAGATTTTGGATACTAGCCCTTTATATGATATGTCATTTGCAAATATCTTCTCCCATTCTGTCAGTTGTCTTTTGGTTTTGTTGACTGTTTCCTTTGATGTACAAAAGCTTTTGATCTTGATGAAGTTCCAATAGTTCATTTTTGCCCAGCTTTCTTTTGATGTCCATTTGCATGGTAAATTGTTTTCCACCCCCTCAATTTAAATCTGGAAGTGTCTTTAGGTATAAAATGAGTTCCTTGTATTGCAGGTTTTTACAACAATATTTATAAGGAGTATTGGTCTGTAGTTTTCTTGTATTGTCTGTCTAGTTTGGCTGTCAGTGTACTCCTACCTTCATAGAAAGAGTTAGGATATGTTTCCTCCTCTTCAATATTTTGAAAGGCTTGAAAAGGATTTGTGTTCATTTTTCTTCATATGTTTATTACTATTCACCAGTAAAGCCATTTCATCTAATTCACCAGTAAAGCTTTTTGATGTTGTAGAAGGTTTTGACTACTAATTTAATCTCTTTACTAGTTATACTTCTATTCATATTTTTTATCTTTTCATGATTCAGTTTTGGTGCACTGTGTGTTTCTAAGAATTTGTCTACTTCATTCAAGTTAACCAATATGTTGGCATAAAAACACTCATCACAATCTTTCTATTTCTGTAACCTCAGTAGTATTGTTTTTGTTTTTATTTCTGATTTTAGTAATATGAGTCTTCTCTCTGCCAGTTTTGGATTTAATTTGCTTTTCTTTGTCCTAAGGCATGAACCTAGGGTGCTGATTTAAGATCTTCTTTTTTCACATGTGCTATTATAGATATAAATTCCTTTCCTACCATTGTTTTCACTATATCTCATCAATTATGGTATTTTGTATTTTTGTTTTTATTTTTCTCAATGTACAGATATTCCTCAACTTACAGTGGGGTTATATCCCAATATACCTATCATAAGTTGAAAGTATCATAATTCAAATGGGAGAAGATATTTGCAAATGACATATTCAATAAAGGGTTATTATCCAAACTATATAAAGAACTTATAAAATTCAACACCCCCAAAATAAATAATCCAATTAAGAAATGGGCAGAAGACCTGAACAGACATTTTTCCAAAGAAGACATACAGACTCAAATTTGCTGGTCAATACGTGTGTCAAGATACACACGAAAAATACTCAATATTACTTACCACCAGGGAAATACAAATCAGAACTACAATGAGATATCACCTCATATCTGTCCAAATGGCTAAAATCAACAACACAAGAAATCACAAGTGTTGGCCAGGAGGTGGTGAAAGGAGAATCTTCTTGAACTATTGGTGGGACTACAAAATGGTGCAGCTACTTTGAAAAACAGTATGGAGGTTCCTCAAAAAGTCAAAAATAGAATAAACTTATGATCTAAAAAATCACACTATTGGGTGTTTATCCAAAGAATACAGGAACACTAATTCAAAAGGGTACATGCACCCTTATGTTTATGCAGCATTGTTTACAATAGCCAAGATATGGAAGCAGCCCAAGTGTCCATTGATTGATGAACGAATAAAGGTGATGTGAGATATATACATATACATGTATACATATATACAAGTATACATCTACATATATATATATATACACACATATATGCATGCATGCATGTGTGTGCGCATGCACACACACACACACACACACACGCTGGAATAGTCAGCCATAAAAAAGAATGAAATCTTGCCATTTGCAGCATGGATGGAGCTAGAGAGTATAATGCTAAGCAAAGTCAGTCAGTCAGAGTAAGACAAATATGATATGATTTCACTCAAATGTAGAATTAAAGAAATGAAACAAAGAAGCTAAAGGAACAAAATAAGAGAGACAGACAAATCAAGAATCAGACCCTTAATTATAGAGAATAAACTGATGGTTATCAGAGAGGAGGGGGTGGGGAATGGGTTACATAGGTGATGGGGAGTAAGGAGTGCACTTGTCATGATGAACACAAAGTGATGTATGGAAGTGTTGAATTGTACACCAGAAACTAACATAAAACTACATGTTAACTAACTGGAATTAAAATAAAAACATTTTAAAAATAAAAGAAAGTATCATAATTCAAATGGGCATTTAATACACCTAATATACTGAACATCATGGCTTAGCCTAGCCTACCTTAAACATGCTTAGAACACTTAAATTAATGTACATTTAGGCAAAAATCATCTAACACAAAGCCTTTTTTATAATAAAGTGTCAAATATTTCATGTAATTTATTGATTACTTTACTGAAAATTAAAACCAGTGTGTTTCTATAGGTACAGAATGTTTGTAATTGTATTGGTTGTTTACCCTCATGATCACATGACTGGCTGGGAACCATGGTTGGCTGCCACTGCCCAGCATCACAGAAGTATTAATAATATCTCATATCACTAGCTCAAGAAAAGATCAAAATTCAAACTTCAAAGTATGGTATCTACTGAATGCATATCACTTTTGCATCATCATACATTTGAAAAACCGTAAGTTGAACCATCGTAAGTGGGGACTGTCTGTATATTCTAATTTCCCTTTTGATTTATTCTTTGACCCACTGTTTGCTTAAGAATGTGTTGCTTAGGGGCGCCTGGATGGCTCAGTCAGTCAAGTGTCTGCCTTCCACTCAGGTCGTGATTTCAGGGTCCTGGGATCAAGCCCCACATGGGGCTTCTAGTCAGCAGGGAGTCTGCTTCTCCCTCTCTCCACTCATGCTCTCTCTCTCTCAAATAAATAAAATGTAAAAAAAAAAAAAAATAAAAAAAATAAAAGAATGTGTGGTTTAATTTCCCTATATTTGTGAATCTAGTTTTCCTGTAACTGATTTTTACATGCTGTGATAGATTGCAATCTTTTAAAACTTATTGACTCATTTTGTGTCCAACATATGGTCCATTTTGGAGAATGTTCTATGTGTACTTGATAAAATGTGTATTCTGCTCTTCTTGGGTGTTCAGTATATTTCTGTAACCTCAGAACCTTAGTTCAGAGTTTTATTCAAGTCCTCTGTTTCCTTATTGATCCTCCATTAGTTTTCCTATCATATTAAAGGTGATGTTTTGAAGGCTTAATTATTATTGAAATGTCTATTTCTCCCTTCAGTTCTATAATGTTTGCTTCATATGTTTTGGGCTCTGATGTTTGGTGCATATATGTTATAATTGTTATATTTTCTTCATGCATTGATCCTTTTTTTTTTTTTTTGATGGTTCATATATTTTTTTTTATTTGTTTATTTACAACATAACAGTGTTCATTGTTTTGGCATCACACCCAGTGCTCCATACAGTACGTGCCTTCCCTATTACCCACCACCTGGTTCCTCAACCTCCCACCCCCCCCCCCCCGCCCCTTCAAAACCCTCTGGTTGTTTCTCAGAGTCCATAGTCTCTCATGGTTCATATCCCCTTCCAGTTTCCCTCAACTCCCTCTCCTCTCCATCTCCCCATGTCCTCCATGTTATTTCTTATACTCCACAAATAAGTGAGACCATATGATACTTGACTCTCTCTGCTTGACTTATTTTGCTCAGCATAATCTCTTCCAGTCCCATCCATGTTGCTACAAAAGTTGGGTATTCATCCTTTCTGATGGAGGCATAATACTCCATTGTGTATATGGACCACATCTTCCTTATCCATTCACCCGTTGAAGGGCATCTTGGTTCTTTCCACAGTTTGGCGACCGTGGCCATTGCTGCTATAAACATTGGGATACAGATGGCCCTTCTTTTCACTACATCTGTATCTTTGGGGTAAATGCCCAGCAGTGCAATTGCAGGGTCATAGGGAAGCTCTATTTTTAATTTCTTCAGGAATCTCCACACTGTTCTCCAAAGTGGCTGCACTCCCACCAACAGTGTAAGAGGGTTCCCCTTTCTCCACATCCTCTCCCAACACATGTTGTTTCCTGTCTTGCTAATTTTGGCCATTCTAACTGCAGTAAGGTGGTATCTCAATGTTGTTTTAATTTGAATCTTCCTGATGGTTAGTGATGATGAACATTTTTCATGTGTCTGATAGCCATTTGTATGTCTTCATTGGAGAAGTGTCTGTTCATATCTTCTGCCCATTTTTGGATATGATTATCTGTTTTGTGTGTGTTGAGTTTGAGAAGTTCTTTATAGATCCTGGATATCAACCTTTTGTCTGTACTGTCATTTGCAAATATCTTCTCCCATTCCGTGGGTTGCCTTTTTGTTTTGTTGACTGTTTCCTTTGCTGTGCAGAAGCTTTTGATCTTGATGAAGTCCCAAAAGTTCATTTTCACTTTTGTTTCCTTGGTCTTTGGAGACATATCTTGAAAGAAGTTGCTGTGGCTGATATCGAAGAGGTTACTGCCTATGTTCTCCTCTAGGATTCTGATGGATTCCTGTCTCATGTTGAGGTCTTTTATCCATTCCGAGTTTATCTTTGTGTACAGTGTAAGAGAATGGTCGAGTTTCATTCTTCTACATAACACTGTCCAGTTTTCCCAGCACCATTTATTGAAGAGACTGTCTTTTTTCCATTGAATATTTTTTCCTGTTTTGTTGAAGATTATTTGACCATAGAGTTGAGGGTCCATATCTGGGCTCTCCACTCTGTTCCACTGGTCTATGTGTCTGTTTTTATGCCAGTACCACGCTGTCTTGGTGATCACAGCTTTGTAGTAAAGCTTGAAATCGGGTAACGTGATGCCACCAGTTTTGTTTTTGTTTTTCAATATTTCCTTAGCAATTCGGGGTCTCTTCTGATTCCATACAAATTTTAGGATTATTTGCTCCAGCTCTTTGAAAAATACCGATGGAATTTTGATCAGAATGGCATTAAAAGTATAGATTGCTCTAGGCAGTATAGACATTTTAAAAATGTTTATTCTTCCAATCCAAGAGCATGGAACGGTCTTCCATCTTTTTGTGTCTTCTTCAGTTTCTTTCATGAGTGTTCTGTAGTACCTCGAGTACAGATCCTTTACCTCTTTGGTTAGGTTGATTCCCAGATATCTTATGGTTCTTGGTGCTGTAGTAAATGGAATTGATTCTCTAATTTCCCTTTCTGTATTTTCATTGTTAGTGTATAAGAAAGCCACTGATTTCTGTACATTGACTTTGTATCCTGCCACATTACTGAATTGCTGTATGAGTTCTAGTAGTTTGGGGGTGGATTCTTTGGGGTTTTCCACATAAACAATCATGTCATCTGCGAAGAGAGAGAGTTTGACTTCTTCCTTGCCAATTTGGATACCTTTTATTTCTCTTTGTTGTCTGATTGCCATTGCTAGGGCTTCTAATACTATGTTGAACAAGAGTGGTGAGAGTGGGTATCCTTTTCATGTTCCTGATCTCAACGGGAAGGCTGCAAGCTTTTTCCCATTGAGGATGATATTTGTTGTGGGTCTTTCATAGATAGATTTTATGAAGTTCAGGAATGTTCCCTCTATCCCTATACTTTGAAGCGTTTTAATCAGGAATGGATGCTGGATTTTGTCAAATGCTTTTTCTGCATCAATTGAGAGGACCATGTGGTTCTTCTCTCTTCTCTTATTGGTTTGTTCTATCACATTGATTGATTTGCAAATGTTGAACCATCCTTGCAACCCAGGGATGAATCCCACCTGGTCATGGTGGATAACCTTTTAATGTGCTGTTGGATCCTCTTTGCTAGGATCTTGTTAAGAATCTTGGCATCCATAGTCATCAGTGATATTGGTCTGAAATTCTCCTTTTTGGTGGCGTCTTGCCTAGTTTGGGCATCAGAGTAATGGCGGCTTCATAAAATGAGTCTGGAAGTTTTCTTTTTGCTTCATTTTTTTGAAACAGCTGCAGGAGATGTTATTTCTTCTTTGAAAGTTTGGTAGAATTCCCCAGGGAATCCGTCAGGTCCTGGGCTCTTGTTTTTTGGAAGGTTTTGATCACTGCTTTAATCTTGTTACTAGATACTGTTCTATTCAGGTTGTCAGTTTCTTCCTGGTTCAATTTTGGAAGTTTATAGTTTTCCAGGAATGCATCCATTTCGTCTAGGTTGCTTAACTTATTGGCATTTAACTGTTGATAATAATTTTCTGATGATTGTTTCTATTTCCTTGGTGTTAGTTGTGATCTCTCCATTTTCATTCATAATTTTATTAATTTGGGCCTTCTTTCTTTTCTTTTGGATTAGTGTGGCCAATGGTTTATCGATCTTATTGATTCCTTCAAAAAACCAGCTTCTACTTTCATTGATACGTTCTACTGTATCTCTCGTTTCTACCTCATTGATCTCTGCTCTAATCTTGATTATTTCCCTTCTTGTGTGTGGAGTTGGTAGTCACTTCTTTTATGCCAAGGCTGTTCTTTGTCCTGGAAGGAGACATTATTCCATCTCAAAAGGTTGCTTGCTGCACCTACAATCCTGAAAAATAAGATGGATTATTCTAGGATTATCCAGTAAATATGTGCAAAGACTTCTTAGGGCCTACTGTGGATTTATTATGGCCGGGGGGCCTGCTCTTTTGAGTCTTAATTGAATTAAAGAGAAACGCCAGGAAATATACATGGGACTAGAACTAATGATACAAAGAGAATTAAAACATGATCCCCATCCTCAAGGAGCTCTCAGGCTGTTAACAGCTATAATGTATTAAGTGTTCAGAGTAGAAGCATAAACACTGATCTGGCAATGAGTGCATGGTAACCTTTTGGGCATCTTGGGAACACATAAGAGAAAACGTGTTTTTTGAGTTGGACATTAAAAGATGCCCAGGTGAGGCAGCATAGGAGTGGAAGGAATTTTCAGGTAGAGGATCCACCTGGGACAATGGTACAGAGGTATGTTGAACAATGCTGAATATTGGGGTGTTGCCAAAAGTATATATGTGTGAACTCAATGAGGAGTGAGGTAGAGGAGTGTTAACTCAATGAGGGAGGAAACTAGCATTTTCTAAGAGTTAGTTACTTGGATGCATTAACTTATCTAATCTTCACAGCCCATCAGGTAAGATTAAGCACACACTGTGTGCAGAGTTCCTTAGGCTTTAAATACACTACCACATTTACTCCTCATCACTACATGAACAGCCTTTTGGAAAATGAGAAACCTACTACTTACTAACTTGTTCAAGGTCATGACTGGTGGGGTGGCATATCTAGGATTTGAATATGGATTGACTGGATCCCACAACCTGAACTCTTCAGCACAACCCTATTTTGGCTCACAAACTAAGGCTCAGGAAGAAGAATATATATTTTTCCAAGTTTATCCAGAAATTGTGAAACATTAATGGTAGAACTGGAATTTGCACCTCTGTTGATCTGCCTGCAAAACTAGTCCTGCCTTTGATTACGGGGTCCTTTATGCAACAAGTTTCCATATAACTGAACTAATTAACTAACAGTGGAAGGCAATAGCTTGAATTGGAGATAGAAAGCAAAGTGATAGAAGTGAAAGAAAACCCCAATCCCCCCTGCCCCTACTTTCATTTGTGTTAACTGTCCTCAGCTCCTTCCAAGGAAAGGTACGTGTTCTACCAGTGGAAGGCAACACAGCATGGCAGTCAAAAACATGGGCTTTATGACATGAGCAGCTCAGCTTCACTAAAGAGCTGTGGAAAATTAAGCAAATTGCTTAGTTCCTCCAATTCTCAATTTCCTCCTCTGAGAAATGAGTTGTAAAGTGAAATAAGATAGTACTTTTAAAGCACTAAACACAGAGCTTGACACAAATGATTGTCTAGAAGGATATTGAAATTGTCAAAAATTTGGACAAGATGGTCATTGGGGAGAGTTAGTTGCTGGTGAGTTAGAAACCAAAGTCTTGAGGGAATGAGGACGTGTGATCCAGGGGTTCCTATGGCTACAGTAAGAGTAGTTGTGAGCAGCACAGTCCAGATATGATATTCAAGTTTAAGTAACTTAAGACATTGGGCTTTTGCCTTTCCTGGTTTGGAGTTCATCAGACTAAGAGACTACAGTTGTACATGAATCATCTTTGGAACGTATCATCTTCCCCAGAGTTTTTGCTATAGTGAGTGCCACAGAGATTCTGAAGGAGGAGAGTTAAGTGTAAGCCAGAGTCTCCACACTAGGAGGGTGGCCCTTGAGTGCGGATGAACTGAAGATAAGGAAGAAGCAATGATGCAGAATACAGGTGGTGAGGGTCTACATGGAGAAAGTCTGCTTGGAGCAGGTGTTCTATAAAGAGAGCTACCTGGGCCTAAACAGGTTGGTTTGAGGCCAAGGTTGAGCTAGCTGGCAAAACAAAACAAAACAAAACAAAACAAAACAAAAACCTCTTTCACTGCTCTGTCTGGGTGGCTGGTACACAGGCAGGATTCATGGGAGTCAAGAATGGCTAGGGTGCAAAGATCAAAGATAGCATTGTGAGTTGAATATAGAAAATGGCCAGTGAGAAGGAGAGCTCACGCCCAACCCAGAGAGGAGATCATTCATGACAGAATGGGTTGAGGTAGCAAGTGGTCAGACCAGGACTTATGAGGAGAGGGTCATCCCCTCATCCTCAGTCCTCTTCCTGCTTCTTGTCATTAGGTCTGCAGTCCAAATCTTGACCTTGCTCCCAGAGGCTTCCAACTCTAAGGCAAAATGCCACTTATGCAAATCAAGGAGATGGTGACTTCACACGCATCCTCTCACTCAAGTATTCATATTTTAAAAGAAGACAAATAGAAAATTAAATTTCTGTTGGTGCAGCCAAGGGGGCCATGTCCCTCAGGAGCATGGGGGAAAATTGCCCTGATTTCTCAGGTTGCACTGCATGGAGCAGCTCCTCCTCCATCATTATTTGCCATGGCCCCCAGGGTGGGTCTGTGTGTGTGTGTTGGGGGGAGGTTCTTACATAGTGCTAGATATCCTACCTAGGAATTTTGCTTTTCTGCATTTTAGTTTCTGTTTTATTTTAACTTATTTTTGGCTTGCTTTAAGACTTGGCTTTCCTTTTCAGCCTGAGGTTTCATTAGCTAACTGCCCTTCAACCCAAGTAGGTGGTTACACTTTTATTCCCTTGCTACCTCCAGACCAAAGAGTCATTTTCCAAGATGCCATTGAAAAATTGATCTTTCAAGAGTGAGGTGCTAGAAACTTTATGCTCTCCCTGATGGCAGCCTGTATTCACCCCTCAATTAGAATTTCCTGTTGCATATCTGTCTTTCCTTTAAGATTTGAGCGAGACTTCAGGATTGAATTGACTGAATGAGATTTCAGAAATCCCATTCATTTTTGTATAGTCAATGTCTAGAACATTTAGGCACCTGATATTTGTTGAACGGAAATGAGGTTGACACAGGACTTAAGAAGGAGGCTTGTGGGACTTAGGGGTGGGGACTCCCTGTGTTTTCTCTGTTTCCCTGCTGATCCTAGGCACATTCAAGTGAGTGGGAACTCCCTGAATGATGAAGTTGCCCTGATGTCTTCAGGGTACCAGAACTCCTTTTCTTTGGGATTCTGGACTGGAATACTAGGCAGTCACTTATAATCAAGCAAATCTTTTTTCTTTTCTTTTTTTCCCCCATTTTATTTATTTTTTCAGCATAACAGTATTCATTGTTTTTGCACAACACCCAGAAGCAAATCTTTTTTCTTATGGGAAAAAAAAATCCAACACGAAGGTATATGGATTTCTCAAATTTCTCTTTTCTTCCTCTATCTCTCTGAATACCCTGTATTCTCTTATTTTTTTAAAACATTTTATTTATTTATTTGACAGAGAGAGACATAACAAGAGAGGGAACACAAGCAAGGGGGAGTAGGACAGAAAGAAGCAGGTTTCCTACCGAGCAGGGAGGCTGATGTGGGCTCGATCCCAGGACTCTGGGATCATGACCTAAGCTGAACACAGATACTTAATGACTGAGCCACTCAGGCACCCCTGTATTCTCTTATTTATAACACTTTCCTAAATTTCCTGTGGGGGTGTTGACTGGGGAAACCAGAGGCAAGTGCTACTCTCCGGACCCTTACCCAGTCCCAGAGCTGGTGGCAGCACCCATGTTTAACTGTGGAAAAGAGGAATGGGATGGTAGAGCTGCTGTGAAATGACTGTATGTATCTGAGGCTCCCTTTCTCCCTCCCTCCCTCTCCCACTCTGTCTCTGTCTGACAGCAGTGTGCAGGTTGGTTTTCTAGAGGCCTTAGTCTCCTACTCTTCTGCAAGCAGAGGGCCTTGGGCCACCAGTTGTTCTGCCACTAACCATATGGCCGTGGGTGAATTGCTTAACCTTCTGAGCTTCAGTATCCTCCAAAAAAAAAAAATATGGAATAAAAGTGTACGTTCCAGGATACTCATGAGAATTAAATGAGCTAATTCATGTAAAGTCCATAGGATAGTGGGTAACACATAATAAGAGTTCAACAAATGTTAAGAACTGGTAACCATAACCTGTTATTTTATGTTGTAAGGACAAAAAGCGATGTAGAAATTCTGAAAAGGATGTAATAATTTCATTAGATAGTTTGGAAAGGCTTTTTGAGGGAAGCAGAAAATGAGCTGAGCCTGGAGAAATATAAGTAGTGGCATATGAATAGACAGAAGAGCATTCAGAAAAGCTCAGTTTAATTTAGTTTAATGGTTAAACAGCACAGACTATGGAACCAGACTACAATTGTTAGAGTACTGGTTTTGCCATTTACTAGCTACATAACCTCATGTAAGTTACTCAACTTCTCTGTGCCTCAGTGGATTCCTTTGTAAAATGGGAATGTTTAGAATACCTACCACAGAGGTGATTATGATCAAAAGCACTTAAAAGCACTCAACAGTATTAGCTGACTTTTTTTTTCCATTTTATTTATTTTTTCAGCGTAACAGTATTCATTCTTTTTGCACAACACCCAGTGCTCCATGCAAAACGTGCCCTCCCCATTACCCACCACCTGTTCCCCCAACCTCCCACCCCTGACCCTTCAAAACCCTCAGGTTGCCCCAACCTCCCACCCCTGACCCTTCAAAACCCTCAGGTTGTTTTTCAGAGTCCATAGTCTCTTATGGTTCGCCTCCCCTCCCCAATGTCCATAGCCCGCTCCCCCATTAGCTGACATTTTTAACAATGCATCTAATATGTGGTGTTTGGCATGATTTTTGTTACCTGGAGGAGTAAAAGGCAGCTTATCTTTTCTGAGCTGGTTATTGTCTGTTGGAAGGTGCAAACCATTTAGAGAGAGAGAACAGGTAACCATAATACCAGGCAATGTCTCAAAGTGCCCTGAATGATAGAGGCATTCAAGAAATATTGTTGTTGGACTAGGGTGCATATTACCTTTTTTCCAGGATCAGCTGGAATTGGCTGGAGGTCCTCAAAGCTAAGCCATGCTGCCTCCCATAGAACAGCATTTGACTGCAGGCTGAGGACTGTCCCCAGGATTTGTTCCGACTAGGGAAAGACTTGGCCTCTCTAGGCCCTCTTCAGTGTCCTTTTCAGTAATATGAGGACAAAATCCATTATCTTCCAGCACTATAAGGGAGAACTAAATGAGGTACCATATTTGAAAGTACAAATTTTGTATTAACAGAACCTGGTCATTACGGTTTTTGTTTCTTCCTGTATTACTGGACTTGGTATAATAATACTTTGTTTTAGATTTTTGCATTTTTGTCCATATATGAGATTGGTGGGTAATTTTTATGCTCCTTAGCATTTTAGGTTTTGAGTTTCAAGTATATGTTAACCCTATAAAATGAATTGATAAGTGTTACCTTTATAAAAAACATTCCAAAACAGGCTACATAAAATTTTTATTACTTATTCCTTGTATACCTGGTAAAAATTGCTAAGGAAGTTTCCTTTGTGGAAAAAAAAATATTTTAGTTTTGATTCAATTACTTTAATGGTTATTGACCTATTCACAATTTCTACTTCTTTTTGAGTCATTTTTGCTAAGTTATTATTTTTTTTTTCCTATGTGGATCTATAGTGTGCCCAGCATTCTTTGTTGAAAAAAACTACCCTTTTCCCAGTGGATTACCTTGTCACCAACAAAATAGTATTTATGGGTCCATATTGTTTAATTCTTTGTTTCTATTTGGTGTCATCAATCTAGCATTCTTAAAGCTATTATCACGTTGTCTTGCTCACTGTAGCTTTAGTCTTGAAAGTCTGGAAATAAGGCTGTATAGTACCCCAGTTTTGGTTCTCTTTTTTCAAGATTGTTTTAGCTATCCTAGGAAATTGCATTTCTATGTAAATTTTAGAATTACATTACAAATTCTACAAAAAGCCTGCTAGAATCCTGATTGGGATTATACTTACCATACAGAACAATTTAGGAAAAATTGACATTTTAGCAATATTGAGTACGATTTTGTTAAATTATATTTTCTAAGAATTTGTAATTTCATTTAACTGTTCGAATTAGTTGACTTTTTCTCCATCAGCCTTCTTAGTCATGTTTTTAAATGCTTGCAACATATGTAATGATACCATCCTTTTCATTCCTCATGGAATTCCTTTCATTCCTTCACTTCTCCCTTCACCAAGTGATTTTTTTCAGAAGTTCGTGAATGTATTAAGGTATTCCTTGTTTCTGCACAACAGCCAACAATGAGGGATGCCTGGGTGGCTCAGTTGGTTAAGCATCTGCTTTCAGCTCAGGTCATGATCCCAGGGTCCTGGGAACCAGCCCCTCATTGGGCTCCCTGCTTAGCGGGAGGCCTGCTTCTCTCTCTCTCACTTCCCCTTCTTGTGCTCTCTCTCCATCAAATACATAAATAAAATCTTTTTAAAAATAATATTAAAAAAATATCATAGTTTATTTCTCCTAATAGGTGAAAAGATATCATAGTTTATTTCTCCTAATAGGTGCTTCTAGTCAGCAGTGGCTGTACTCTAAGTGATGACTCATGAGCCCAAACCTTTTCCTCTTTGGCCCTGCCTTGTTCATGATGTGGTTTCCAAGACTGCCTTGCTTGCCTTTACCATGCGAGGAAAGAGGATGGAGGGCAACACATGGGAGGACTCAAGAGGCAGGACTGAGAATGGTGTGTGTCACTATTGCTTACATTCCACAACTAGAACTGCTGCTGGGCCACAGCCATTCAGGGGCACTGGGATCTGTTATGGAGCTGTGTGCCCAGAAAGAAGAGGAATAGGTTTGTACAGCTATCCTGTATATTCTACAAAGATTTTATTAGTCTTAAGTTAAAAAAAATTTCTTTACTGGTCTTCTCTGTTATGTAGTGATTTTCTATTTCATTAATTGTTGCTCTTAGCTTTCTATATTTTTTCTTATACTTAATTTGGCTTTATTTTTCTATTCATCTTCTAACTTCTTAAAAAAGATCCTTAATTTATTAGTTTTTAGGCTTTCTTTTCTAGTATTTAAGACTACAGATTTTCCCCCTAAGTAATGCTTTAGCTATATCCCATGAGTTTGCACTTAGGGTATTTTTAATATCATCCAGTTCAAAACATTATCTAATTTCCATTGGTATTTCATCTCCAATGCATGGATATTGTAAATTGTTCCTTAATTTCTAAGTATATGAAAATGAGCCTTTCTTGATTTCTAGTTTAAATGTAGTGGATCAGAGAATGAACACAGAATTATTTCAGACTTTTGAGCACTGTAATAATTACAATCTTTTTCTCTCCTTTTTAGAAGTTGCACATTCTGTCTCCATTTTTTAGCTGTTTGGCCAAGACATATAATATGTATATTTAACTTAACCAAATGATAGTGAATCAATTCCTTTATTTTCCTCATGGATAATACAATGATCTTAGAACACTTTAACCTTATAATTTTACTAATTTCTTTGATATTGTTGTTCTATAGTTTCTGTTTATTTTTTAAACCTGCTAAATGTTATTATTTTATATACTCAAAGTGCATTTTTTTATTATTTTTTTTAATTTATTTTTTTCCATTTTATTTATTTTTTCAGCGTAACAGTATTCATTCTTTTTGCACAACACCCAGTGCTCCATGCAAAACGTGGCCTCCCCATTACCCACCACCTGTTCCCCCAACCTCCCACCCTGACCCTTCAAAACCCTCAGGTTGCCCCAACCTCCCACCCCTGACCCTTCAAAACCCTCAGGTTGTTTTTCAGAGTCCATAGTCTCTTATGGTTCGCCTCCCCTCCCCAATGTCCATAGCCCACTCCCCCTCTCCCAATCACACCTCCCCCCAGCAACCCCCAGTTTGTTTTGTGAGATTAAGAGTCATTTATGATTTGTCTCCCTCCCAATCCCATCTTGTTTCATTTATTCTTCTCCTATCCCCCTACCCCCCCATGTTGCTTCTCCATGTCCTCATATCAGGGAGATCATATGATAGTTGTCTTTCTCTGATTGACTTATTTCACTAAGCATGATACGCTCTAGTTCCATCCACGTCGTCGCAAATGGCAAGATTTCATTTCTTTTGATGGCTGCATAGTATTCCATTGTGTATATATACCACATCTTCTTTATCCATTCATCTGTTGATGGACATCTAGGTTCTTTCCATAGTCTGGCTACTGTAGACATTGCTGCTATAAACATTCGGGTACACGTGCCCCTTCGGATCACTATGTTTGTATCTTTAGGGTAAATACCCAGTAGTGCAATTGCTGGGTCATAGGGTAGTTCTATTTTCAACATTTTGAGGAACCTCCATGCTGTTTTCCAGAGTGGTTGCACCAGCTTGCATTCCCACCAACAGTGGAGGAGGGTTCCCCTTTCTCCACATCCTCGCCAGCATCTGTCATTTCCTGACTTGTTAATTTTAGCCATTCTGACTGGTGTGAGGTGATATCTCATTGTGGTTTTGATTTGTATTTCCCTGATGCCGAGTGACGTGGAGCACTTTTTCATGTGTCTGTTGGCCATCTGGATGTCTTCTTTGCAGAAATGTCTGTTCATGTCCTCTGCCCATTTCTTGATTGGATTGTTTGTTCTTTGGGTGTTGAGTTTGCTAAGTTCCTTACAGATTTTGGATACTAGCCCTTTATCTGATATGTCGTTTGCAAATATCTTCTCCCATTCTGTCAGCTGTCTTTTGGTTTTGTGAACTGTTTCCTTTGCTGTGCAAAAGCTTTTGATCTTGATGAAATCCCAATAGTTCATTTTTGCCCTTGCTTCCCTTGCCTTTGCCGTTGTTCCTAGGAAGATGTTGCTGCGGCTGAGGTCGAAGAGGTTGCTGCCTGCATTCTCCTCAAGGATTTGGATGGATTCCTTTCTCACATTGAGGTCCTTCATCCATTTGGAGTCTATTTTCGTGTGTGGTGTAAGGAAGTGGTCCAATTTCATTTTTCTGCATGTGGCTGTCCAATTTTCCCAGCACCATTTATTGAAGAGGCTGTCTTTTTTCCATTGGACATTCTTTCCAGCTTTGTCGAAAATTAGTTGGCCATAGAGTTGAGGGTCGATTTCTGGGCTCTCTATTCTGTTCCACTGATCTATGTGTCTGTTTTTGTGCCAGTACCATGCTGTCTTGATGATGACAGCTTTGTAATAGAGCTTGAAGTCCGGAATTGTGATGCCACCAACTTTGGCTTTGTTCTTCAATATTCCTTTGGCTATTCGAGGTCTTTTCTGGTTCCATATAAATTTGAGGATTATTTGTTCCATTTCTTTGAAAAAAATGGATGGTATTTTGATAGGGATTGCATTAAATGTGTAGATTGCTTTAGGTAGCATAGACATTTTCACAATATTTATTCTTCCAATCCAGGAGCATGGAACATTTTTCCATTTTTTGGTGTCTTCCTCAATTTCTTTCATGAGTACTTTATAATTTTCTGTGTATAGATTCTTAGTCTCTTTGGTTAGGTTTATTCCTAGGTATCTTATAGTTTTGGGTACAATTGTGAATGGGATTGACTCCTTAATTTCTCTTTCTTCAGTCTTGTGTTGGTGTACAGAAATGCAACTGATTTCTGTGCATTGATTTTATATCCTGACACTCTACTGAATTCCTGTACAAGTTCTAGCAGTTTTGGAGTGGAGTCTTTTGGGTTTTCCACATATAGTATCATATCATCTGCGAAGAGTGATAGTTTGACTTCTTCTTTACCAATTTGGATGCCTTTAATTTCTTTTTGTTGTCTGATTGCTGAGGCTAGGACTTCTAATACTATGTTGAATAGCAGTGGTGATAATGGACATCCCTGCCGTGTTCCTGACCTTAATGGAAAAGCTTTCAGTTTTTCTCCATTGAGAATGATATTTGCGGTGGGTTTTTCATAGATGGCTTTGATAATATTGAGGTATGTGCCCTCTATCCCTACACTTTGAAGAGTTTTGATCAGGAAGGGATGCTGTACTTTGTCAAATGCTTTTTCAGCATCTATTGAGAGTATCATATGGTTCTTGTTCTTTCTTTTATTAATGTGTTCTATCACATTGATTGATTTGCGGATGTTGAACCAACCCTGCAGCCCTGGAATAAATCCCACTTGATCGTGGTGAATAATCCTTTTAATGTACTGTTGAATCCTATTGGCTAGTATTTTGGCGAGAATTTTTGCGTCTGTGTTCATCAAGGATATTGGTCTGTAGTTCTCTTTTTTGGTGGGATCCTTGTCTGGTTTTGGGATCAAGGTGATGCTGGCCTCATAGAATGAGTTTGGAAGTTTTCCTTCCATTTCTATTTTTTGGAACAGTTTCAGGAGAATAGGAATGAGTTCTTCTTTAAATGTTTGGTAGAATTCCCCT
Organism: Meles meles; assembly: GCF_922984935.1. Classification (NCBI taxonomy): domain Eukaryota; kingdom Metazoa; phylum Chordata; class Mammalia; order Carnivora; family Mustelidae; genus Meles; species Meles meles. Next base: position 115,541,072 of record NC_060074.1, on the reverse strand, counting down.
GGGAAGCCGTCTGGCCCTGGGCTTTTGTTTGTTTAGAGATTTTTGATGACTGTTTCAATCTCCTTACTGGTTATGGGCCTCTTCAGGTTTTCTATTTCTTCCTGGTTCAGTTGTGGTAGTTTATATGTCTCTAGGAATGCATCCATTTCTTCCAGATTGTCCAATTTGTTGGCGTAGAGTTGCTCATAGTATGTTCTTATAATTGTCTGTATTTCTTTGGTGTTAGTTGTGATCTCTCCTCTTTCATTCATGATTTTATTGATTTGGGTCCTTTCTCTTTTCTTTTTGATGAGTCTGGCCAGGGGTTTATCAATCCTATTGATTCTTTCAAAGAACCAGCTCCTAGTTTCATTGATTTTTTCTATTGTTTTTTTTTGGTTTCTATTTCATTGATTTCTGCTCTGATCTTTATGATTTCTCTTCTCCTGCTGGGTTTAGGGTTTCTTTCTTGTTCTTTCTCCAGCTCCTTTACGCGTAGGGTTAGGTTGTGTACTTGAGACCTTTCTTGTTTCTTGAGAAAGGCTTGTACCGCTATATATTTTTCTCTCAGGACTGCCTTTGCTGTGTCCCACAGATTTTGAACTGTTGTGTTTTCATTATCATTTGTTTCCATGAATTTTTTCAATTCTTCTTTAATTTCCTGGTTAGCCCATTCATTCTTTAGAAGGATGCTGTTTAGTCTCCATGTATTTGGGTTCTTTCCAGCTTTCGTCTTGTGATTGAGTTCTAGCTTCAGAGCATTGTGGTCTGAAAATATGCAGGGAATAATCCTAATCTTTTGATACCGGTTGAGACCTGATTTGTGACCCAGGATGTGATCTATTCTGGAGAAGGTTCCATGTGCACTAGAGAAGAATGTGTATTCTGTTGCTTTGGGATGAAATGTTCTGAATAGATCTGTGATGTCCATCTGGTCCAGTGTGTCATTTAAGGCCTTTATTTCCTTGTTGATCTTTTGCTTGGATGATCTGTCCATTTCAGTGAGGGGAGTGTTAAAGTCCCCTACTATTATTGTATTATTATTGATGTGTTTCTTTGATTTTGTTATTAATTGGTTGATATAGTTGGCTGCTCCCATGTTAGGGGCATAGATATTTAAAATTGTTAGATCTTCTTGTTGGACAGACCCTTTGAGTAGGATATAGTGTCCTTCCTCATCTCTTATTATAGTCTTTGGCTTAAAATCTAATTGATCTGATAGAAGGATTGCCACCCCAGCTTTCTTCTGATGCCCATTAGCATGGTAAATTGTTTTCCACCCCCTCACTTTCAATCTGGAGGTGTCTTCGCGTCTAAAATGAGTTTCTTGTAGGCAACATACTGATGGGTTTTGTTTTTTTATCCATTCTGATACCCTGTGTCTTTTGATTGGGGCATTTAGCCCATTAACATTCAGGGTAACTATTGAGAAATATGAATTTAGTGCCATTAGTAGCCTGTAAGGTGACTGTTACTGTATATTGTCTCTGTACCTTTCTGATCTACTACTTTTAGGCTCTCTCTTTGCTTAGAGGACCCCTTTCAATATTTCCTGTAGAGCTGGTTTGGTGTTTGCAAATTCTTTCAGTTTTTGTTTGTCCTGGAAGCTTTTGATCTCTCCTTCTATTTTCAATGATAGCCTAGCTGGATAGAGTATTCTTGGCTGCATGTTTTTGTTGTTTAGTGCTCTGAATATATCATGCCAGCTCTTTCTGGCCTGCCAGGTCTCTGTGGCTAAGTCTGCTGCCAATCTAATATTTTTACCATTGTATGTTACAGATTTCTTTTCTCGGGCTGCTTTCAGGATTTTCTCTTTGTCACTAAGACTTGTCAATTTTACTATTAGGTGACGGGGTGTGGACCTATTCTTGTTGACTTTGAGGGGGGTTCTCCGCATCTCCTGGATTTTAATGCTTGTTCCCTTTGCCATACTAGGGAAATTCTCTCCAATGATTCTCTCCAATAGACCTTCTGCTCCCCTCTCTGTTTCTTCTTCTTCTGGAATCCCAATTATTCTAATGTTGTTTCGTCTTATGGTGTCACTTATCTCTCGAATTCTCCCCTCATGGTCCAGTAGCTGTTTGTCCCTCTTTTGCTCGGCTTCCTTATTCTCTGTCATTTGGTCTTCTATATCACTAATTCTTTCTTCTGCCTCATTTATCCTAGCAGTGAGAGCCTCCATTTTTGATTGCACCTCATTAATAGCTTTTTTGATTTCAACTTGGTTAGATTTCAGTTCTTTAATTTCTCCAGAAAGGGCTTTAATATCTCCAGAGAGGGTTTCTCTAATATCTTCCATGCCTTTTTCGAGCCCGGCTAGAATGTTCAGAATCGTCATTCTGAACTCTTGATCTGACATAGTACCAATGTCTGTGTTGATTAGGTCCCTAGCCTTCGGTACTGTCTCTTGTTCTTTTGTTTGTGGTGATTTTTTCCGCCTTGTCATTTTGTCCAGATAAGAGGATATGAAGGAGCAAATAAACTACTAATAGGGTGGCAAAGACCCCGGAAAAATGCGCTGTAACCAAATCAGAAGAGACCCCAAATTGTGGGGGGGAGAAAGGGGATAAAAAACAGGTTCTGAAAAAAAAAAGAAAAAAAAAAGAAAAGAAAAAAATTTTAAAAATAAAACAAATAAAAAAATATAAAAAAGAAAGAAAAAATATATATATTTAGATGAACTAGTCAAAAAACGTTAAAAAAGAAAAGGGTAAAAGTTTTAAAAAAATTTAGCAGAAGAAGAAAAAAGAAAAAAGAAAAAAAATTGAAAAAAGAAAAAAAAATTGAAGTAGCCGCAAGACTAAAGAATCATGGGGAGAAAGCCATGAGTTCCGTGCTTTGCTTTCTCCTCCTCTGGAATTGCTCTGCTGTCTTAGGAATTGAATCTGCTTTCTCCTTGATAGATGAACTTCGTCCTGGCTGGATATTTTGTTAAGCTTCTGGGGGAGGGGCCTGTTGTAGTGACTCTCAAGTGTCTTTGCCCGAGGCGGGATTGCACCGCCCTTACCGGCGGCCGGACTAAGTAATCGGCTCGGGTTCGCTTTTGGGAGCTTCTGTTCCCTGAACGCTTTCCGTAGAGTTCCGGAGGACGGGAATGAAAATGGCGGCCTCCCAGTCTCCGGCCCGGAGAAGCCGAGAGCCTGGGGCCCCACTCCTCAGTGCGCCCCCAGAGGACAGCACCCAATCACTCCCGTATCCCCAGCCTCTAGCCGCGCTCCGAGCTCACCCAGCCCGCGACCAGTTCAAGGTAACCCCGAGCTGAGAGTTCAGTCCTCGGCTCTGTCTTTGCAGCCGGTTTCTCCGTTCTAATACCTGCGAGCTCTCCGACACTCTGACACCCCCGATCCTTCTGTGACCTTGCGGGGCCTGGGGCCACGCTGGCCCCGCGTGGGCTTCACCCCGGTTTAGCCCCTGGAGCAATGTCCCTCAGTGGAATAGACTTTTAAAAGTCCTGATTTTGTGCTCCGTTCCTCCGCCGCTTGCCGGGAGCCGGCCCCTCCCCCCGCGGTCTATCTTCCCGTCGTTTTAGATTCACTTCTCCGCCAGTCCTACCTTTCAGAAAGTGGTTGATTTTCTGTTTCTAGAGTTGCTGTTCTTCTTCTCTTCGCTCTCCCGTTGGATTTGTAGGTGTTTGCAATGTTTAGATAAGCTATCGGGCTGATCTCCTGTTACCTGATGTAGTCTCAGGCTGCTACTTCTCCGCCATCTTGACTCCTCACCCCCTTATTCATTTATTTGACAGAGAGAGATCACAAGTAGGCAGAGAGGCAGGCAGACAGAGGAAGGGAAGCAGGCTCCCTGCTGAGCAGAGAGCCCGATGCGGGACTCAATCCCAGGACCCTGAGATCATGACCTGAGCCAAAGGCAGCAGCTTAACCCACTGAGCCACCCAGGTGCCCCACTAATTTTCTTTTTTTAGCTGTATCTAATTTGCTGTTAAAGCTATCTGTTAAGTTTTTCATCCTTTTATTATAGTTTAATATTAAAGTTTAATTTTATTGTTCTCTGTACATACTTAAGCTTGTCTCTTTTTCTTTAAACATAACAAACATACTTGCTTTAGCTTCAGGCACTTGCTGTCTCCTTTAGTCCTCAGGATGCAGCTGTGAAGAATCATATGCCTATCATAGAGCTAAAACACCAAGACACTTTTCTCAAGGTCTGTTAATTCCTTTTCTATCATCTGCTTTCAGCTAGAAGTTGAAGCTCTGAGAAATTGCTCTAGGCCGCAGAGGAGTTTTGGGATTTGATCCCTGTTGGGGATCTACAGAGATTGCCTCTGCTGATGGAGCCTCCCTCAAAACAATACAAAAGAGGTGGGTCATTGCACATGGAATAAGGTTCTATGGAGCTAAGACTTATTTTCCGGGATTCATTGTGAGCTTCCTGAGGGCAGGGACTGTATCTGATGCATCCTTGTGACTATAGTGCTTAGCACAAGACTTAGTAAATATTTGGTGTTTGCATGATTCAGTGTTCTAACCACATAGCCGGGATGCATGTATAACTGTAGGAATGAATTAATAACTAAAATAATACAATTAAAACAAACTTAATTTGAGCACTATTTGTTGAGCATTTATTAATATCTGGCTATGAACATCTAGAATGGAGCTTGGCAAACTTCTTCTATGAAGGGGAAAATAACAAGTATCTTAGACTTTACTGATCATATGGTTTATTTCACATCTGCTCAGCTCTAGCATTGTAGCCTTTATTAGTCTGATAGAGCTTCCAAAACAATAAAATATCAGACTGGGACTTCTAGGTTCCAATATTTTCACACAATTTTGGAACCTAGAATATCAAGATCAGGATGCGATCAGGGTTGGTTTCTGGTGAGAACTGTTCCTAGCTTGCAAATGGCTACCTATAACTGTGTCCTCATGTGGCCTTGCCCTTGTGTATGTGCAGAGAAGGAGGGAAAGATTGCTTCTTATAAGGACATCAGTGCTATCAGCTAGATTCTCCTTCATGATGTCCTTTAACATTACTTAACTCCTTAAAGGTCCTATCTCACAATACAGTTACATTGGGGGTTAGGGCTTCAATGTATGACTTTGGTAGGGGGACATAATTCTGTCAATAACAGAACCTAAAGGAGCCCTAAGCAACCCATAAATGAATGGGTAAGGCTGTATTCTAATAAAACCCTATTTTTAAAATATTTTATTTATTTCAGAGAGAGAGAGAGAGTGAGAAGAGGGAGGGGAGGAGAAAAAGGGAAAGAATCTCAAGCAGACTCCTTGCTGAGTGAAGAGCCCAGCATGAGGCTCAACCTCAGATTGTGAGATCTTGACCTGAGCCAAAACCAAGAGTCAGGTGCTTAACCAACTTTGCCACCCAGTTGCCCCCTAATAACGCCTTATTTACAGAAATAAGTAGCAAGCTGATTTGATAAAAGAACTGCATATCTAGATATGCACTCTATTTGTACAAAGATGAACATTATATCAAATCTAGATATACAAAGATGAACATTATATCAAAAACAAATGACATACTATACCTTGGCTAATTGAATTTAAATTAAAAAAACAAAACAAAACCAAACTACCGTATGATATAGCAATCCCATTATTGGATATATACCCTCAAAATACAAAAACAGTGATTCAAATGGATACATGTACCCTATGTTTATTTTTTTATTGCTTTTTAAGGATTTTATTTATGTCAAATAAATAATTTGACAGAGAGAGTGAGAGACCACAAGCAGAGGGAACAGAAGAGGGAGAGGGAGAAACAGGCTCCCCGCCAAGCAGGGATCCTGATGTGGGGATGGATCCTAGGACTCCGGGATCACGACCTGAGCTGAAGGCAGACACTTAACCATCTGAGCCACCCAGGCACCCCACCCCTATGTTTATTGCAGCATTATCTACAACAACCAAATTAGGAAGCAGCCCAAGTGTCCAGAAAAAAAAGATGACTAAGCTGTAAATGTGACAAAACTTATTTGAAATCATATTCTTCAGGGCACTCACTCTTGGCTCTGGTGGCTCTTGAGCCTCAGCAGGAAGAGTATAGCATGTGGGGCAAGTGCACAGTCAGATGCTTTGTTTTGCCCCACTGACCAGCTGCATATTCTGACTTTAACCTTCCCTTGAGAGGAGCCTAATTTATCAAAAGCAACTAAGTGATGAATGACAATAAACACATCCTGAACAGGTTTTATTTCATTGCCCTTTTATTTCTTATAGAATAAGATACAAAGCTTTAGTTTAAATTGCAGTTGGTTCCTCTGTATGTAACTGAGACAATCTATATTATTCCATTCATGCATGCATTCATTCATTCATTCAAGTACATATTTTTTAACAGTTCATGTGTGTAAGACAGAGTTCTAATTGCTACGATCCAGATAATATTAAGACAGACACGTATTGCACACATGAAGCACTGGGTATGGTGCATAAACAATGAATCTTGGGACACTGAAAAAATAAAATTAAATTAAAAATAAAAGAAATAGAAAAAAAAAGACAGACAAAATCTTGACTTTGCTGACAACATATGGCTCATGCTGACAATATATGGCTCTTGCCAAAATTATAGCACTATTAAAGAAGGCCCATAAATCCTTGGTGATGCCTCTTTCATAAGACTCCACTCATTTCTCTCTTTTTTTTCACTCATTTCTATTCATATCCGCTCTTTGGGAGGTCCCTATAACCACGTACCTTACCTGAGTGAATGGATTTTCTTGGTTGCTTCTCTATTCTATGCAATAGGTGTGGACCTGCCTAAGTCTAGCAAGTCAGTAAGACCTATGAGGACTTGGGGCTTATAAGGAAAAGTGTGCCTTCATTTGGGGTGAAAAGCTATTTGGATAGACAAAGAAGGAGAAGTAGGAAAATCAGCCTCAGTGCTTCTTCTCGCCATGAGAATTAGGTCCGCTTGTATCACTCATTTCCCAATTTGGCATTCTGGTGGGTTCATGCACTACTTCTGGTTTCAGTGACAATCCGGGGCTATGCTGGTGGAGAGGGGGCCTAAGGACTGACTCATTAGGATGTGATGGCAACTCTTTTTTTTTTTTTTTAGATTTTATTTATTTGACAGACAGAGATCACACGTAGGCAGAGAGGCAGGCAGAGAGAGATGAGAGATGAGGAAGCAGGGAGCCTGATCGAAGCGGGGCTCGATCCCAAGACACTGAGATCATGATCTGAGCCGAAGGCAGAGGCTTTAACCCACTGAGCCACTCAGGCGCCCCTGTGATGGCAACTCTTACAGGGAAGGCCTGGCCAACTCTGTTACTAGGAAATTTCTGAGAGGATGGTGCTGTGAATGATCTGGTGAGTGGCTCCCTATAGGTGGTTCCAGTGCACTATGACAGGAGACTGTCACCCATCAGGCATTCACTGGACACTACCTTGGCATCTGGCCTCTATACAGGTATGGAGGAGTGGGTGGATGGGACACAGGGGTAAAGACATTGGGATATAATGGGTCAATGAAGAGCTGTGTTTACATCTTACCTTCGCTGTATCAGTTACAGGGGTTTTATTATTATTATGTTCAGTTAGCCAACATATAGTACATGATTAGTTTTTTATGTAGTGTTCAGTGATTCATTAGTTGCATATAACACCCAGTGCTCATCATAACACATGCCCTCCTTAATAACCATCACCCAATTTCAGTATTACCCCTCCCCCTCCCTTTTGTAACCCTCAGTTTGTTTCCCAGGGTCCAGAGTCTCTCATGGCTTGTCTCCCTCTCTGATTTCCTTCCATTCAGTTTTCCCTCCCTTCCCTGTGGTCCTCTGTGCTATTCCTTATATTCCACATATGAGTGCAACTGTATGATAATTGTCTCTCTCTGCTTGACTTATTTCACTTAGCATAATCCCCTTCAGTTCCATCCATGTCAGTGCAAATGGTAGGTAGCTGCATATTTTTAAGCAAATCACTCTTTCAGGTTTTACAGACCCTGTGCTCCAGGCTATTGACTGTTCTCTTCTAGACCATTTATCTCCAGAGAAAATTGAAGCTTGGGCACCTCTAAACTTGGCCCAGTGGCCAGCAGCTCGTTGGTGGCAGACTGGGGACTAGAGCCAGGATGAATCCCATCCCAGCAGTATGTCAGCTCTTCACCAATCCCCACAAGCAATAAAAGACCCCCCAACCCTATAATGCACATCTTTTCACAGGTTCCCCTTCAAGACTTCTACCCTCCTCTCTCCTCTTTGCAGCCTCTCCAGACTTTGCCTGCATTCACAGTCCACCCAAGACCCATTTCCTCCAGGAAATGAGTCTGCGGCCCGTACATAGGTGCTACCCTTCTTGCCTTCCTTCTCAGTGTCTGAATATCTGTGTCCTACACGGCTCCCAGGGCGATGTTTTTTACCCAGAAATATGTTGATTTACTTTCTTATTTAAAGGTGGTGTCTCCGTACACAAAGATAAACTCAAAATGGATAAAAGACCTCAACATGAGACAGGAATCTATCAGAATCCTAGAGGAGAACATAGGCAGTAACCTCTTCGATATCAGCCACAGCAACTTCTTTCAAGATATGTCTCCAAAGGCCAAGGAAACAAAAGCAAAAATGAACTTTTGGGACTTCATCAAGATCAAAACCTTCTGCACAGCAAAGGAAACAGTCAATAAAAAAAAAAGGCAACCCACAGAATGGGAGAAGATATTTGCAAATGACAGTACAGACAAAAGGTTGATATCCAGGATCTATAAAAAACTTCTCAAACTCAACACACACCAAACAGATAATCATATCAAAAAATGGGCAGAAGATATGAACAGACACTTCTCCAATGAAGACATACAAATGGCTATCAGACACATGAAAAAATGTTCATCATCACTAGCCATCAGGGAGATTCAAATTAAAACCACATTGAGATACCACCTGACACCAGTTAGAATGGCCAAAATTAGCAAGACAGGAAACAACGTGTGTTGGAGAGGATGTGGAGAAAGGGGAACCCTCTTACACTGCTGGTGGGAATGCAAGTTAGTGCAGCCACTTTGGAGAACAGTGTGGAGATTCCTCAAGAAATTAAGAATAGAGCTTCCCTATGACCCTGCAATTGCACTGCTGGGTATTTATCCCAAAGATACAGATGTAGTGAAAAGAAGGGCCATTTGTACCCCAATGTTTATGGCAGCAATGGCTACGGTCGCCAAACTGTGGAAAGAACCAAGATGCCCTTCAACGGATGAATGGATAAGGAAGATGTGGTCCATATACACAATGGAGTATTATGCCTCCATCAGAAAGGATGAATACCCAACTTTTGTAGCAACATGGACGGGACTGGAAGAAATTATGCTGAGCGAAATAAGTCAAGCAGAGAGAGTCAAGTATCATATGGTCTCACTTATTTGTGGAGCATAACAAATAACATGGAGGACATGGGGAGATGGAGAGGAGAGGGAGTTGAGGGAAACTGGAAGGGGAGATGAACCATGAGAGACTATGGACTCTGAGAAACAACCAGAGGGTTTTGAAGGGGCGGGGGGGGGGGAGGTTGAGGAACAAGGTGGTGGGTAATAGGGAGGGCACGTACTGCATGGAGCACTGGGTGTGATGCCAAAACAATGAACACTGTTATGCTGTAAATAAACAAATTAAAAAAAAAAAAAGGTGGTGTCTTGTAGATTAAAGCCAGAGCCCTGAACATGGGGTACATAACCCTTTGCATCCTGGCTCCTGCCTAATAAGGTTGGGCGTTATCACTTTTTTTCTAGATATTCCCAGTGAATGTTCCAACTGTGTTAAGTGACTCAGTTTCATACCATGTTTTCTCTTACAACTTCATCCTTAACACCAAACATCCCCTTTCTACCTGCTGAACTTCTACTCCTCTTTCAGGTTTAGCTTCTACTGTCTGCCTTGGCTTACTTACCTGGGAGGGCCCACCAGACTTTTGCATTCAACAATATAATACTTAGCGTAAACTTGGCCTTATAATTGCCTTCTTATTTGCTTCAACTTCTGCCTGACCTCTCTACGGGCTAGAACAGAGTCTTTTATTTTTATGTCATCATTACCTAGCATAGAATCTAGCATAGAGTAGGTGTCTAACAAATAAATATTTGGATAAAGTATTAGAAGTTCTAGCAATGGCAATCAGAAAACAAAGAGAAATAAAAGGTATCCAAATTGGCAAGGAAGAAGTCAAACTCTCTCTCTTCGCAGATGACATGATTCTTTATATGGAAAACCCCAAAGACTCCACCCCCAAACTACTAGAACTCATACAGCAATTCAGTAACGTGGCAGGATACAAAGTCAATGTACAGAAATCAGTGGCTTTCTTATACACTAACAATGAAAATACAGAAAGGGAAATTAGAGAATCGATTCCATTTACTATAGCACCAAGAATCATAAGATACCTGGGCATAAACCTAACCAAAGAAGTAAAGGACCTGTACTCGAGGAGCTACAGAACACTCATGAAAGAAATTGAAGAAGACACAAAAAGATGGAAGACTCTTCCATGCTCTTGGATTGGAAGAATAAACATTGTTAAAATGTCTATACTGCCTAGAGCAATCTATACTTTTAATGCCATTCCGATCAAAATTCCACCGATATTTTTCAAAGAGCTGGAGCAAATAATCCTAAAATTTGTATGGAGTCAGAAGAGACCCCGAATTGCTAAGGAAATGTTGAAAAACAAAAACAAAACTGGTGGCATCACGTTACCCGATTTCAAGCTTTACTACAAAGCTGTGATCACCAAGACAGCGTGGTACTGGCATAAAAACAGACACATAGACCAGTGGAACAGAGTGGAGAGCCCAGATATGGACCCTCAACTCTATGGTCAAATAATCTTCGACAAAACAGGAAAAAATATTCAATGGAAAAAAGACAGTCTCTTCAATAAATGGTGCTGGGAGAACTGGACAGCCATATGTAGAAGAATGAAACTTCGACCATTCTCTTACACTGTACACAAAGATAAACTCGAAATGGATAAAAGACCTCAACGTGAGACAGGAATCCATCAGAATCCTAGAGGAGAACATAGGCAGTAACTTCTTCGATATCAGCCACAGCAACTTCTTTCAAGATATGTCTCCAAAGGCCAAGGAAACAAAAGCAAAAATGAACTTTTGGGACTTCATCAAGATCAAAAGCTTCTGCACAGCAAAGGAAACAGTCAAAAAAACAAAGAGGCAACCCACGGAATGGGAGAAGATATTTGTAAATGACAGTACAGACAAAAGGTTGATATCCAGGATCTACAAAGAACTTCTCAAACTCAACACACACAAAACAGATAATCATATCAAAAAATGGGCAGAAGATATTAACAGACACTTCTCCAACGAAGATATACAAATGGCTATCAGACACATGAAAAAATGTTCATCATCACTAGCCATCAGGGAGATTCAAATTAAAACCACATTGAGATACCACCTAACATCAGTTAGAATGGCCAAAATTAACAAGACAGGAAACAACGTGTGCTGGAGAGGATGTGGAGAAAGGGGAACCCTCTTACACTGTTGGTGGGAATGCAAGTTAGTGCAGCCACTTTGGAGAACAGTGTGGAGATTCCTGAAGAAATTAAGAATAGAGCTTCCCTATGACCCTGCAATTGCACTGCTGGGTATTTACCCCAAAGATACAGATGTAGTGAAAAGAAGGGCCATTTGTACCCCAATGTTTATGGCAGCAATGGCTACGGTCGCCAAACTGTGGAAAGAACCAAGATGCCCTTCAACGGATGAATGGATAAGGAAGATGTGGTCCATATACACAATGGAGTATTATGCCTCCATCAGAAAGGATGAATACCCAACTTTTGTAGCAACGTGGACGGGACTGGAAGAAATTATGCTGAGCGAAATAAGTCAAGCAGAGAGAGTCAAGTATCATATGGTCTCACTTATTTGTGGAGCATAACAAATAACATGGAGGACATGGGGAGATGGAGAGGAGAGGGAGTTGAGGGAAACTGGAAGGGGAGATGAACCATGAGAGACTATGGACTCTGAAAAACAACCAGAGGGTTATGAAGGGGTGGCGGGGGGGGTGGGGGGTGGGGTGGGGTGGGAGGTTGAGGAACCAGGTGGTGGGTAATAGGGAGGGCACGTACTGCATGGAGCACTGGGTGTGATGCCAAAACAATGAACACTGTTATGCTGTAAATAAGCAAATAAAAATAAATAAATAAATTTAAAAAAAATTTGTGAATTATGGAGATGAACATATTCTACCTGATTACAAACTGTCCTGCACTGATTTTTAATAATCCATCTTGTTCCAGCCTTAACATTCTTCAGGTGTAACTGGTCTTACAGCCTGGCACAGTTCTGGGAACAGAACATGGCCTCAGGAGCTATAGTGTTCAATGGAGCTGAGCTGTGAACTTCCATGCCAGTCAGTGTAGCCTCAGCAGGGTGGGGAGACATAACTCCTCCCTGTTTTACCTCGGGGACCCAGTCCCACAGAGCCAGAGGGTGGAGTTCACAAAGGAAAGCCTTTATCCTCAGGTGTTGTGGCCCCACCTGGTGAATCAGCCCAACCAGAATGGGCCTAGTGAAGCACATGTTGACATTGCAAATACCCAGAGGCCCTTTCTAAACTTCATGAAGCCTCCCTCCCTGCCCAGTCCAGGCATGTTCCCTAGTTCTCTGCAGAAGGCGCTCTGCTGGCAAAGGCCACCACCTTGGTTTACTTGTGTTCCAGGACCTAACAGGTAAGAAGGGCCACAAGTATTTCTAAGAGGGGAAACTAGTCTTGTGTCTAGGAAGAGATCTTTTGATGAGATTTAGATGGGAGAGAAAATTCGTAGTTTAGGTGATCCTGTTACTATTCTTAGAATCCTATAGCCTTCCCTGCCACACCCCACCATGCCTGGTACAGAGGATATGCCAATGCATAGGCTGCTGAGTTCATGGCAGGACACGAACAGACCCTGTAAGAGTACACCTGATCATTGGATATAGTTTCAGAATTTTAAACTGTGTGTTACAAGCTGGGTATACATGTCAATTTGCTATGCATGTGATTGTTTTTTGTAAAAGCTGTTTATTAAACTAAACTGAACTTGGTTATGCAGAAACACAAAAATTACCATAATGATGTTATCTACATGCTTATTCATGCTCTTTATTTCATCCACTGCCCGCCCAGAATGGTTGCTTAATTTCTGCATGTACAGTGTCAGGAAAGGCTTATTCACTCCAGATATGATCCCTGAAGAAGTGAGATTTGAGATTTTATAAGGAATACAAAGGACTGTTTAATGATTTTTGAACCACTGGATTGCAAACTAAATCCAGGAGTGGCTTTCAGTTCTTTTTCATTAAAGAACCACTGAGGAACCACTGCAGAGGAAATAAGAGGACAGTGTGGTGAGCAATGTGGTCCTGTCCCCAAGGGTCACTTCTGAGGGCAGGACTCAGGGTCCTGGGATGGAAAAGGAATTGTACTCTCATTTCATATCCTTCTGATCCGTTGCTTTGCTTGTACAAGGAACCATCTATTGCCTTGCTAATTTTTAGAAATAAACACTTTTTTATTAACGTATGCTGTTTATTTGCCCCAGTGGTACAGGTCTGTGAATTGTCAGGCATACATACTTCACAGCTCTCATACACTCCCCAATGTCCATAACCCAACTACCCTCTCCATACCCGATCCCTGGCAACCCTCAGTTTGTTTTGTGAGATTAAGAGTCTCATATGGTTTGTCTCCCTCCTAATCCCATCTTGTTTCATTTTTTTCCTTCCCTACCTCCCAAACCTCCCACTTTGCGTCTCAAATTCCTCATATCAGGGAGATCATATGATAATTGTCTTTCTCTGATTGACTTATTTCACTCAGCATAATACCCTCTAGCTCCATCCACATCCTTGCGAATGGCAAGATTTCATTTCGTTTGATTGCTGCACAGTATTCCATTATATATGTGTGTGTGTGTGTGTGTGTGTGTGTGTGTGTGTGTGTGTGTGTGTATATAATATATATATACACACCACATCTTTATCTATTCATCTGTTGATGGACATCTAGGTTCTTTCCATAGTTTGGCTATTGTAGACATTGCTGCTATAAACATTTGGGTGCATGTGCCCCTTCAATTTCAATTATTTGCCCCCTACAAATAAAGATTTGTATCTTTAGGGTAGATACCCAGTAGAGCGATTGCTGGGTCATAAGTAGCTCTATTTTCAACTTTTTTTTTTTTTTTTATTTGAGGAACCTCGATGCTGTTTTTCAGAGTGGTTGCACCAGCTTGCATTCCCACCAACAGTGTAGGAGGGTTCCTCTTTCTCTGCATCCTTGCCAGCATCTGTCATTTCCTGACTTGTTAATTTTAGCCATTCTGACTAGTGTGAGGTGGTATCTCATTATGGTTTTGATTTGTATTTCCGTGATGTGGAGCACTTTTTCATTTGTCTATTGGCCATCTGGATGTCTTCTTTGCAGAAATGTCTGTTGATGTCCTCTGCCCATTTCTTGATTGGATTATTTGTTCTTTGGGTGTTGAGTTTGATAAGTTTTTTATAGATTTTGGATACTAGATATGACATTTGCAAATATTTTTGCCCATTCTGTCAGTTGTCTTTTGGTTTTGTTGACAGTTTCCTTTGCTGTGCAAAAGCTTTCATCTTGATAAAGTCAAATAGTTCATTTTGCCCTTGCTTCCCTTGTCTCTGGCGATGGTTCTGGGAAGAAGTTGCTGCAGCTGAGGTCGAAGAGTGCCTGTATTCCCCTCAAGGATTTTGATGAATTCCTTTCTCACGTTGAGGTCCTTCATCCATTTTTAGTCTATTCTCATGTTTGGTGTAAGGAAATGGTCCAGGTTCATTGTTCTGCATGTGACTGTCCAGTTTTCCCAATACAGTCTTTTTTCCATTGGACATTCTTTCCTACTTTGTCGAAGATTAGTTGACCAGAGAGTTGAGGGTCTATTTCTGGGCTCTCTATTCTGTTCCATTGATCTATGTGTCTGTTTTTGTGCCAGTACCATACTGTCTTGATGATTACAGCTTTGTAATAGAGCTTGAAGTCTGGCATTGTGATGCCACCAACTTCAGCTTTCTTTTTAAACATTCCTCTGGCTATTTGAGGTCTTTTCAGGTTCCATATAAATTTTAGGATTATTTGTTCCATTTCTTTGAAAAAAAATGGATTTTTTTTATTCATTTTTTTTTGCAACTGTTTTTTTATTTGTTTATTTACAGCAAAACAGTGTTCATTGTTTTGGCGTCACACCCAGTGCTCCATGCAGTACGTGCCCTCCCTATTACCCACCACCTGGTTCCTCAACCTCCCACCCCCCCCCCCCGCCCCTTCAAAACCCTCTGGTTGTTTCTCAGAGTCCATAGTCTCTCATGGTTCATCTCCCCTTCCAGTTTCCCTCAACTCCCTCTCCTCTCCATCTCCCCATGTCCTCCATGTTATTTGTTATGCTCCACAAATAAGTGAGACCATATGATACTTGACTCTCTCTGCTTGACTTATTTCGCTCAGCATAATCTCTTCCAGTCCCATCCATGTTGCTACAAAAGTTGGGTATTCATCCTTTCTGATGGAGGCATAATACTCCATTGTGTATATGGACCACATCTTCCTTATCCATTCATCCGTTGAAGGGCATCTTGGTTCTTTCCACAGTTTGGCGACCGTAGCCATTGCTGCCATAAACATTGGGGTACAGATGGCCCTTCTTTTCACTACATCTGTATCTTTGGGGTAAATACCCAGCAGTGCAATTGCAGGGTCATACGGAAGCTCTATTCTTAATTTCTTCAGGAATCTCCACACTGTTCTCCAAAGTGACTGCACTAACTTGCATTCCCACCAACAGTGTAAGAGGGTTCCCCTTTCTCCACATCCTCTCCAACACACGTTGTTTCCTGTCTTGCTAATTTTGGCCATTCTAACTGGTGTCAGGTGGTATCTCAATGTTGTTTTAATTTGAATCTCCCTGATGGCTAGTGATGATGAACATTTTTTCATGTGTCTGATAGCCATTTGTATGTCTTCGTTGGAGAAGTGTCTGTTAATATCTTCTGCCCATTTTTTTGATATGATTATCCGTTTTGTGTGTGTTGAGTTTGAGGAGTTCTTTATAGATCCTGGATATCAACCTTTTGTCTGTACTGTCATTTGCAAATATCTTTTCCCATTCTGTGGGTTGCCTTTTTGTTTTGTTGACTGTTTCCTTTGCTGTGCAGAAGCTTTTGATCTTGATGGAGTCCCAAAAGTTCATTTTTGCTTTTGTTTCCTTTGCCTTTGGAGACATATCTTGAAAGAAGTTGCTGTGGCTGATATCGAAGAGGTTACTGCCTATGTTCTCCTCTAGGATTCTGATGGATTCCTGTCTCACGTTGAGGTCTTTTATCCTTTTCGAGTTTATCTTTGTGTACGGTGTAAGAGAATGGTTGAGTTTCATTCTTCTACATATGGCTGTCCAGTTCTCCCAGCACCATTTATTGAAGAGACTGTCTTTTTTCCATTGAATATTTTTTCCTGTTTTGTCGAAGATTATTTGACCATAGAGTTGAGGGTCCATATCTGGGCTCTCCACTCTGTTCCACTGGTCTATGTGTCTGTTTTTATGCCAGTACCACACTGTCTTGGTGATCACAGCTTTGTAGTAAAGCTTGAAATCGGGTAATGTAACACGGATCTTCTGAACAGAAAATTAATAGGGAGACAGTGACTTTGAATGGCACACTGGAACAAATGGATTTACCAGATCTATTCAGAACATTTTATCCTAAAAGAGCAAAATGCACATTTCTTTCAAGTGTACATGGAACATTCTCCAAGATAGATCACATATTAGGCCACAAAATAAGTTTCAACAAATTGAAAAATATCCAAGTCATACCGTGCATCTGTTCCAACCCACATGCTATGAAGCTAGAAAGGCAACAATAAGAAAAATCTGGAAAGACCACAAATACATGGAGTTATATAATGTGCTACTAAATAATGATATGGTCAACCAGGAAATCAAAGAAAAATAATAAAGTACATAGAAACAAATGAAAATGAAAACACACTGGCCCAAAACCTTTGAGATACAACAAAAGAAGTGGATAAATTCCTAGAAACATATTAAACTACCAAACTGAAACAAGAAGAAATAGAAAATGTGAAATGTGATTCCCTTCACTTAAATTATCTCACTATTATGGATTGTATTTGTGAGTAAAGGAAGAACAGAATGGGGAAAATTGTATAGTTGAGATCCTCTCAAACACCTTATTTGTTTCAAAACGGTAGTCAGACAGTAAAAGAATGGGTATTTTATAATCACATATAATTCCTCACTGTTTTGTTATTTAGCATTATCAATTTCTTCCTGTAACCACTGAAAGGAGCTAGGAAACATTGTCTCATTAAAAGTTTATGTCTTCAAACCATAAATGACTCTTAATCTCACAAAACAAACTGGGGGTTGCTGGGGGGAGGTGGAGTTGGGGGAGGGGGAGGGGGTTATGGACATTGGGGAGGGTATGTGCTATCGTGAGTGCTGTGAAGTGTGTAAACCTGGTGATTCACAGACCTGTACCCCTGGGGATAAAAATACATTATGTGTTTATTAAAAAAAAAAAAAAGAAAGGATGAATACCCAACTTTTGTAGCAACATGGACGGGACTGGAAGTGATTATGCTGAGTGAAATAAGTCAAGCAGAGAGAGTCAAGTATCATATGGTTTCACTTATTTGTGGAGCATAACAAATGACATGGTGGACATTGGGAGATGGAGAGGAGAAGGAAGTTGAGGGAAATTGGAAGGGGAGGCGAACCATAAGAGACTATGGACTCTGAAAAACAATCTGGGGGTTTTGAAGGGGTGGGGGTGGGAGGTTGGGGGAACCAGGTGGTGGGTAATAGGGAGGGCACGTATTGCATAGAGCACTGGGTGTTGTGCAAAAACAATACTGTTACGCTGAAAAAATTAATTAATTAATTTAAAAAAGTTTATGTCTTCATAATTACATCTCAAGTTAAAATGCTGTCTGTAACACAATGCAAAGACTTAAGTGGTAGGGTTTCAATAAATGTTGCTTTTACTCAGATTGAAACCATTTTGAATTCAAATAAATCTTGATTGGGCCCCAATCCTTCTTCTCTTTTGTAAAACCTGAGTGTTTTCAAAGAACATTTTTTCATTGCATATTTCATTTCTTTTAAATAAATTTTAAATACATGAAGAAAAAAAAGAAAATGTGAACAGACTAATAATCAGCGAAGAAACTAAATCAGTAATCAGAAATTCCAAACAAACAAATGTCTAGGACCAAATGGCTTCAGGGGGAATACTACCAAAAATCTAAAGAAGACTTTATAGATTCTGAATACTAACCCTTTACCTGGTAAAACATTTGCAAAAATCTTCTCCCATTCTATAGGTTGTCTTTTGGTTTTGTCAACTGTTCCCTTTGCTGTTCGAAAGCTTATCTTATGAAGCCCCAATGGCTCATGTTTACTTGTTTCCCTTTTGTTTCTCTAGCCAGACGTTGCTATAGCCAAGGTCAAAGAGGTTGTTGCCTGTGTTCTCTTCTAGGATTTTGATGGATTCTTGTCTCAGATTTAGGTCTTTCATCCATTTTGAGTTTATCTTTGTGTATGGTGTAAGAAAATGGTCCAGTTACATGCTCCTGCATAAAGCAGTCCAGTTTTCCCAACACCATTTGTTGAAGAGACTGTCTTTTTTCCATTGGATGTTCTTTCCTGCTTTGTCAAAGATTAGTTGACCATGGAGTTGAGGGTCCATTTCTGGGTTTTCTATTCTGTTCCATTGATCTATGTGTGTGGTTTTGTTTGTTTGTTTTTTGTTTTGTTTTATTTTGTTTTGCCAGTACCGTACTGTCTTGATGATTACAGCTTTGTAATAGAGCTTGAAGTCTGGCATTGTGATGCCATCAGCTTTGCTTTTCTTTTTCAACTTTCCTTTGACTATTTGTTGTCTTTTGTGGTTCCATACAAATTTCAGGATTGTTTGTTCCAGTTGATGGTATTTTGATAGAGATTGCATTGAGTATGTAGATTGCTCTAGGAAGCAAAGACATTTTAACAATATTTGTTCTTCCAATCCATGAGCATGGAACCTTTTTCCATTTCTTTGTGTCTTCCTCAATTTCTTTCATGGGTGTTTCTATAGTTTTCAGGGTACAGATCCTTTACCTCTTTAAACTCAGCACCCAGAGAACAAATAATGCAGTCAAGAAAAGGGCAAGAGACATGAACAGATATTTCTTCAAGGAGGACATACAAATGACCAACAGACCCATGAAAAAATGCTCAACATCACTCAGCATCAGGGAAATATAAATCAAAACCACAATGAGATACCACCTCACAACAGAATGGCTAAAATTAACAAGTCAGGAAATGACAAATGTTGATGGGGATGTGGAGAAAGGGGAACCCTCTTATGCAGTTGGTGGGGATACAAGCTGGAATAAACACTCTGGAAAATAGTGTGGTGGTTCCTCAAAAAGTTAAAAATAGAGCTACCTTATGACCAAGCAATTGCACTACTAGGTGTATGCCCCAAAGATAAAAATGTAGTGATCTGAAGGGGCACCTGCACCCCGGTATTTATAGCAGCTTTATGTACAATAGCCAGACTATGAAAAGAGCCCAGATGTCCATCAACAGATGAATGGACAAAAATGTGATATGTATATATACATATACATACATAGACACACACACAATGGAATATTACTCAACCATCAAAAATAATGAAATCTTGCCATTTGCAATGACTTGGACGGAACTAGAGGTTATTAGACTAAACGAAATATGTCAGTCAGAAAAAGATGGATATCATATGATTTCACTTATATGTGGAATTTAAGAAATAAAACAGAGGAGCATAGAGGAAAAGATCAGAGAGGGAGACATACTATAAGGAATCTTAACCACCCGGAAAAAGGTGAGGTTTGCTGGAGGGGTAGGGGCAGGGGAATAGGTAATAGGGTGATGGCCATTAAGGAGGGTACATGATGTAATGGGCACTGGGTGTTATACAACTGATGAATCACTGAACTCTACCCAGGATTTATTCCTGGGTTGCAAGGGAAGTTCAATATTTACAAACCAACCAATGGGAAACATCAACATCGATAAGAAAGAATAAGAAACATGATCGTTCTCCAAATGGAGAAAAAGGATGACAAAGTACAGCATCCATTCTTGATAAAAACCCTCAACAAAGTAGGGATAGAGGAAACATACCTCAACACAATAAAAGCCACCTATGAAAAACCCACAGCTAATATCATCCTCAATGGGGAAAAACTAACAGCTTGCCCCCTAAAATCAGGAACAAGACAAAGATACCCACTCTCACCACTGTTATGTAACATAGTACTGGAAGTCTTAGCCATAGCAATTAGACAATAAAAATAAATAAAAGGAAATCAAATTGGCAAGGAAGAAGTAAAACTTTCACTATGTGCAGATGATATGATACCATATATAGAAAACATCAGACTTATCAAAAAGCTGCTGATACTGAGAAATGAATTCAATAAAGTCACAAGATACAAAACCAATATACAGAAATCTCTTGTACTCCTATACACCAAAAATAAAGCAGCAGAAAGGGAAAATTTAAAAAATCATCCCATTTATAATTGCACCCAAAATAATAGGATATCTAGGAATAAACCTAACCCAAAAAGTGAAAGACCCATACACTGAAAACTAAAACATTGATGAAAGAAATTGAAGATGACACAAAGAATTGGAAAAACATTCCATACTCATGGATTGGAAGAACAAATATTGCTAAAATGTCTATACTACCCAAAGAAAGCACATTTAATGTAATCCCTATCAAAATACCAACATTTTTCGCAGAACTAGAACAAACAATCCTAAAATTTGTATGGAACCACATAACAAACAAACAAACAAACAAAAAACAAATAGCCAAACACCTTAAAAGAGAAAAGCAAAGGTGGAGGCTTCACAATCCCTGACTTAAGTTATATTACAAAGTTGTAGTAATCAAGACAGTATGGTACTGGCACAAAAATAGACACATGGTTCAGTGGAACAGATAGGAAATCCAGAAGTGGACCCACAACTTCATGATCAATTAATCTTCAAAAAAGCAAGAAAGACTATTCAATGGGAAAAAGTTTCTCTAACAAATGGTGCTGGGAAAACTGGGCACCAACATGCAAAAGAATGAAATTGGACCACTTTCTTATACTATACATAAAAATAAATTCAGAATGGATTAAAGACCTAAATATGAGACCTGAAACCATAAAATCCTAGAGGAGAACACAGGCAGTAATTTCCTTGACCTCAACTGTAGCAACATTTTTCTAGATATGTCTCCTGAAGCAAAGGAAACAAATAAAAATAAACATTTGGGACCACATCAAAATAAAAAGCCTCTGCACAACAAAGGAAACAGTAGATAAAACATGAAGGTAACCTACTGAATGGGAGAATATATTTGCAATTGACATATCTCATTAAGGGTTAGTACCCAAAATACATATACTTTTTTTTTTCTTTCTAGATTTTATTTAAATTCATGTCAGTCCACTTGTAGTGTAGTATTAGTTTCAGGGGTAGAATTTGATGATTCACCAGTGCATACAACACCCAGTGCTCATCAAATGCCCTCCATCCAATGTGCCCATGGCATCCAATGCCATCCAATTACCCCATCCTTCCACCCACCTTCCCTCTGCCAACCCTCAGTTTATTCCCTATATTTGGGTCTCTTATGGTGTGCCTCCCTCTCTACCTTATTTTACTTTTCCCTCCCTTCCCCTACGTTCACCTGTTTTGTTTAAATTCCACATATGAGTGAAATATGGTATTTTTCTTGAACCTCAACACCCAAAAAAACAAATAATCCAGTTTAAAAATGGGTAGAAGACATGAACAAACATTTTTCCAAAGACATACAGATGGCAAATAAGCATACAAAATGATGATCAACATCACTCATCCGCCAGGAAATATAAATCACAACTACAATGATATATCACCTCACACCTGTCAGAATGACCAAAATCAACAACACACACACAAACACACACACACACACACACACACACACACACACACACACGTAACAGTGTTGGCGAGGATGTGGAGAAAGAGGAGCCCTCTTACACTGTTGGTGGGAATGAAAACTGGTGCAGTCACTATTCAAAAAGTTAAAAATAGAACCACTCTATAATCCAACAATTGCCCTACTAGGTGTTTACTCAGAGAATACAAAAATACTAATTCAAAGGGATACATGCACCCTTATGTTTATAGCAGCATTGTTAACAATAGCCAAATAATGGAAAAAGCCCAGGTGGCCCTCAATTGATGAATGGATAACAAAGAAGTGGTACACAATGGAATATTACTCATCCATAAAAAAAGAATGAAATCTTGCCATTTGCAACATGGGGCTAGAGAGTATGATGTTAAGTGAAATAAGTCAGTCAGAGAAAGACAATACCATATGATATCACTCATATTTGGAATTTAAAAAACAAAACAAATGAGTGAAGAGCAAAAAAAAAAAAAAAGAGAGAGAGAGATCCAAACCAGGAAACAGACTCTTCACTATAGAGAACAAACTGATGAAACTGATGGTTACCAGAGGGGAGATTGTGGGGGATAGGCGAAGTAGGAGATGGAGATTAAGTGTACACTGATCGGGGGGAGGGGAGAATTTAAAAAAAAGTACACTGATCATGATTCAACATAAAATGGTTGAATCACTGTTATACACCTGAAAATAATTTAACATTGTTAACTAAATGTAATCAAAGCTTAAAAAGAAAAAAAGATGCTTTTTTAATTACACTTTACAATGATTCTTTGATAAATTATAGAAGTTCAGTTGATAATATTGCTCTTTTTAATGCTTATAATTTACCTAAAGATTTTTTGGACTTTTTATGAGGGTGTATGTGAATAGTGATAACTTCATGTATTCCTTTGCAATTATTATATCCAGGTGTACCTCAGAGATATTGCAGGTTTCATTCCAGAGCACTGCAGTCAAGTACATATCACAATAAAGCAAGTCAAATGAATCTTTTGTTTTCCTCGTGCGTATAAGAGTGGTGACTACTCTTATATGTATTATATGTAAAGTACTATGCTGTACTTTATTAAGTGTATTAAGAGTTTTGTTTACACTAAATTTTGTATTACCATTATGTCAAAAAAATGTACATACCAATTAAAAAAATACTTAAGTGGTTAAAAAGTTAACCATTATCTGAGATTTCAGCAAGTCATAATCACTGATCACAGATCAGCATAGCAAATATAATAGTAATGAAAGAAGTTTGAAATACTGTGAGAATTACCAAAATGTGACAGAGACATGAAGTGAACAGATGCTGTTGGGAAAATGACTGATAACTTGCTTAATGCAGGGTTGCCATAATCCTTCAATTAGTAAAAAATCCAGTATCTGTGAAGTATAATGAAGTGAAGCACAATAAAATGAGTTATGCTTGTATTTTATTGTTTTGTTCTGTCTTTTGTGCAAGACAGGATCCTTAGTACATTTTGAAAAAAGAGAAAGTGTCATAGCAACCATCCTTGATTTTTTCCCCCAATTTGAAAAGGTTGAGGTTGAGTGTAATGTTTTATATTTTATGTAGGCTTTTTAAAATACCCTTCATCAGATCTTGAAGTTTCTTTCTCTTTCTGTTTTGATAACAGGAATGGATATTGAATATTTTCAAATTCTTTTTCTGAATCTGTTGAGATGGCTGTATGTTTTCTTTCCTTGTTGACCTTTTTGTGGCAGACTTTATGTGAGAATAATTAAGTGCTTTTTTTTACATCAATAGATTTGCTAATATTTTGTTCAGAATTTTTGCATCTGTGTGGGTGAGATTAATGTGTCTGGTGCTGTGTGCTGAGTTTTTGTGTTCATATTATACCATCTTCATTAAATGAGCTAAAGGATAATCTCTTTTTTTCCCCACTTTGGTGAGACTGGACTTATCTGTTCTTTGAATATTTCATAGGGTGTTCCTTTAAAACCATATGGATGTATGTACTTTCTCTATAGGACTTTTTCTTTCAAGAAAAGATTTTAACATGTTTTTGAGTGCCTGCTATTCTTGAGAACTGTACTAGATTCTTACACACAATCTTGTAAATCTGTATATCAGCTTCTCAAGGAATCATCCCTGTCATTAGAGATGAAGAAAGTGAGGCACTCAGAGGGCAGACCATTTCTCAGGGTCCCTCAGCCAGAAAGTGCTGGACCAGAAATTGGAATCCAATTCCATATGTCAAAAAAATGTTAATCATTCTTGTTACACATTGCAGAGAGACTTTATAAGAAATAAAGATGAGGGGGCGCCTGGGTGGCTCAGTGGGTTAAGCCTCTGCCTTCGGCTCAGGTCATGATCTCAGGGTCCTGGGATCGAGCCCCACATCGGGTTCTCTGCTCAGCGGGGAGCCTGCTTCCCTTCCTCTCTCTCTGCTTGCCTCTCTGCCTGCTTGTGATTTCTCTCTGTCAAATAAATAAATAAAATCTTAAAAAAAAATTAAAAAAAAAAAAGAAATAAAGATGAGTTCCAGTGTAATCATATCCACAAAGCCTGGGCTCAGGTGTCTGAAAAAGCACTGTTATATGGTATTAGATAGAGCCATCTTTATTTGTACATTATTAGTTGATGATGAGACTGTGCATTTCTCAACATTTTTTCTCTATTTTAGTTTTGACTGTTCATTACTTTTGCTTTTCTATAATTTAAATGTATTTATGTAGTTATGTAGCTTACATAACTGAAATTTGTAATTATGTATTTTGAGATAACTGTACATTATAATTACTTCCTTTCTGTTGGAGTATTTCCTTTAGCCAGTCTTTAATATGGGCTAGCAATAAATTCGCTTAATTTTACTTCATCTGAGATTATATCTTGATTTGCCCTTCGCTTCTAAAGGTTTTTCAGTAAATACTGAATTTGTAATTGAATGTTCTTTTAACACCACTTGAAAAACGTACCACTTTCTTCTGGCTTCCACGGTTTCAGATGAGGAAAGGGTGTCATTCAAACTGGTATTCCTCTGTAGGTAATGCCTCATTTCTCTTTCATTGCTTTTAAGTTTTCTTTGTCTTTAGTCTCCAGCGGCTTAATTATGATGTATTTTGGCATGGATTTATTTGGATTTATCCTATTTAGCATTCTTTCATCTTCTTGAATCCACGATTTATTACTTTTGCTAAATTTGAGCCATTATTTGTTTAAAAATTATCTCAGTTCTTCCTTTCTCCTCCTCCCAAGACTAAGGACACAAATATTACTGAGGCTGTAAATTGTCTTTTTTTTAGGATGTTTCCTTTCTGTTGTTCAGAGTTCTATTGACTTGTTTTCAAGTTCACTGATTCTATCTCTGTGCTCTTCATTCTCCTGTTTAAATCATCCATCCAGCTTTATTTCCATTATTATACTTTTCTCCGATTTCCATTTGATTCTTTTTTTTTTTATGTCCAAATTTCCCAATTTTTAATGTTCCGTCTATTTAAAACATTTTTAAAATATTCTACTGGGCAAAAACAATCAAACAAACAAACAAAAACCTACCAGTTCAGCTGGGCCTCGTGGGCTGCCAATGCATGCCAGCCAACATAATTCCCTACCAGAACAGTACCTGTCACACGGACTTAGCACAAGGAAGGACATCAAGTGAGGAAGAGCTCTATCACGGACACTGGCTTCGACCCCCAGGGGCTGGTGACAGATCCCCACCTAGACACTTGTGCCCTTGTATCATCCCCATCAAAGCCCGGCTATGTGGCCGCCTTAAGCCCTGACTGAGCACTCTTTTTTTTTTTTTTTTTCACTTAGCATTTTTTTTTCCATTTTATTTATTTTTTCAGCATAACAGTATTCATTCTTTTTGCACAACACCCAGTGCTCCATGCAAAACGTGCCCTCCCCATTACCCACCACCTGTTCCCCCAACCTCCCACCCCTGACCCTTCAAAACCCTCAGGTTGTTTTTCAGAGTCCATAGTCTCTTATGGTTCACCTCCCCTCCCCAATGTCCATAGCCCGCTCCCCCTCTCCCAATCACACCTCCCCCCAGCAACCCCCAGATTGTTTTGTGAGATTAAGAGTCATTTATGATTTGTCTCCCTCCCAATCCCATCTTGTTTCATTTATTCTTCTCCTATCCCCCTACCCCCCCATGTTGCTTCTCCATGTCCTCATATCAGGGAGATCATATGATAGTTGTCTTTCTCCGATTGACTTATTTCACTAAGCATGATACGCTCTAGTTCCATCCACGTCGTCGCAAATGGCAAGATTTCATTTCTTTTGATGGCTGCATAGTATTCCATTGTGTATATATACCACATCTTCTTTATCCATTCATCTGTTGATGGACATCTAGGTTCTTTCCATAGTCTGGCTATTGTAGACATTGCTGCTATAAACATTCGGGTACACGTGCCCCTTCGGATCACTATGTTTGTATCTTTAGGGTAAATACCCAGTAGTGCAATTGCTGGGTCATAGGGTAGTTCTATTTTCAACATTTTGAGGAACCTCCATGCTGTTTTCCAGAGTGGTTGCACCAGCTTGCATTCCCACCAACAGTGGAGGAGGGTTCCCCTTTCTCCACATCCTCGCCAGCATCTGTCATTTCCTGACTTGTTAATTTTAGCCATTCTGACTGGTGTGAGGTGATATCTCATTGTGGTTTTGATTTGTATTTCCCTGATGCCGAGTGACGTGGAGCACTTTTTCATGTGTCTGTTGGCCATCTGGATGTCTTCTTTGCAGAAATGTCTGTTCATGTCCTCTGCCCATTTCTTGATTGGATTGTTTGTTCTTTGGGTGTTGAGTTTGCTAAGTTCCTTATAGATTTTGGATACTAGCCCTTTATCTGATATGTCGTTTGCAAATATCTTCTCCCATTCTGTCAGCTGTCTTTTGGTTTTGTGAACTGTTTCCTTTGCTGTGCAAAAGCTTTTGATCTTGATGAAATCCCAATAGTTCATTTTTGCCCTTGCTTCCCTTGCCTTTGCCGTTGTTCCCAGGAAGATGTTGCTGCGGCTGAGGTCGAAGAGGTTGCTGCCTGCATTCTCCTCAAGGATTTGGATGGATTCCTTTCTCACATTGAGGTCCTTCATCCATTTGGAGTCTATTTTCGTGTGTGGTGTAAGGAAGTGGTCCAATTTCATTTTTCTGCATGTGGCTGTCCAATTTTCCCAGCACCATTTATTGAAGAGGCTGTCTTTTTTCCATTGGACATTCTTTCCTGCTTTGTCGAAGATTAGTTGGCCATAGAGTTGAGGGTCGATTTCTGGGCTCTCTATTCTGTTCCACTGATCTATGTGTCTGTTTTTGTGCCAGTACCATGCTGTCTTGATGATGACAGCTTTGTAATAGAGCTTGAAGTCCGGAATTGTGATGCCACCAACTTTGGCTTTGTTCTTCAATATTCCTTTGGCTATTCGAGGTCTTTTCTGGTTCCATATAAATTTTAGGATTATTTGTTCCATTTCTTTGAAAAAAATGGATGGTATTTTGATAGGGATTGCATTAAATGTGTAGATTGCTTTAGGTAGCATAGACATTTTCACAATATTTATTCTTCCAATCCAGGAGCATGGAACATTTTTCCATTTTTTGGTGTCTTCCTCAATTTCTTTCATGAGTACTTTATAATTTTCTGTGTATAGATTCTTAGCCTCTCTGGTTAGGTTTATTCCTAGGTATCTTATAGTTTTGGGTACAATTGTGAATGGGATTGACTCCTTAATTTCTCTTTCTTCAGTCTTGTTGTTGGTGTACAGAAATGCAACTGATTTCTGTGCATTGATTTTATATCCTGACACTCTACTGAATTCCTGTACAAGTTCTAGCAGTTTTGGAGTGGAGTCTTTTGGGTTTTCCACATATAGTATCATATCATCTGCGAAGAGTGATAGTTTGACTTCTTCTTTACCAATTTGGATGCCTTTAATTTCTTTTTGTTGTCTGATTGCTGAGGCTAGGACTTCTAATACTATGTTGAATAGCAGTGGTGATAATGGACATCCCTGCCGTGTTCCTGACCTTAATGGAAAAGCTTTCAGTTTTTCTCCATTGAGAATGATATTTGCGGTGGGTTTTTCATAGATGGCTTTGATAATATTGAGGTATGTGCCCTCTATCCCTACACTTTGAAGAGTTTTGATCAGGAAGGGATGCTGTACTTTGTCAAATGCTTTTTCAGCATCTATTGAGAGTATCATATGGTTCTTGTTCTTTCTTTTATTAATGTGTTCTATCACATTGATTGATTTGCGGATGTTGAACCAACCCTGCAGCCCTGGAATAAATCCCACTTGATCGTGGTGAATAATCCTTTTAATGTACTGTTGAATCCTATTGGCTAGTATTTTGGCGAGAATTTTTGCGTCTGTGTTCATCAAGGATATTGGTCTGTAGTTCTCTTTTTTGGTGGGATCCTTGTCTGGTTTTGGGATCAAGGTGATGCTGGCCTCATAGAATGAGTTTGGAAGTTTTCCTTCCATTTCTATTTTTTGGAACAGTTTCAGGAGAATAGGAATGAGTTCTTCTTTAAATGTTTGGTAGAATTCCCCTGGGAAGCCGTCTGGCCCTGGGCTTTTGTTTGTTTGGAGATTTTTGATGACTGTTTCAATCTCCTTACTGGTTATGGGCCTCTTCAGGTTTTCTATTTCTTCCTGGTTCAGTTGTGGTAGTTTATATGTCTCTAGGAATGCATCCATTTCTTCCAGATTGTCCAATTTGTTGGCGTAGAGTTGCTCATAGTATGTTCTTATAATTGTCTGTATTTCTTTGGTGTTAGTTGTGATCTCTCCTCTTTCATTCATGATTTTATTGATTTGGGTCCTTTCTCTTTTCTTTTTGATGAGTCTGGCCAGGGGTTTATCAATCTTATTGATTCTTTCAAAGAACCAGCTCCTAGTTTCATTGATTTGTTCTATTGTTTTTTTGGTTTCTATTTCGTTGATTTCTGCTCTGATCTTTATGATTTCTCTTCTCTTGCTGGGTTTAGGGTTTCTTTCTTGTTCTTTCTCCAGCTCCTTTACGCGTAGGGTTAGGTTGTGTACTTGAGACCTTTCTTGTTTCTTGAGAAAGGCTTGTACCGCTATATATTTTCCTCTCAGGACTGCCTTTGCTGTGTCCCACAGATTTTGAACTGTTGTGTTTTCATTATCATTTGTTTCCATGAATTTTTTCAATTCTTCTTTAATTTCCTGGTTAGCCCATTCATTCTTTAGAAGGATGCTGTTTAGTCTCCATGTATTTGGGTTCTTTCCAGCTTTCGTCTTGTGATTGAGTTCTAGCTTCAGAGCATTGTGGTCTGAAAATATGCAGGGAATAATCCTAATCTTTTGATACCGGTTGAGACCTGATTTGTGACCCAGGATGTGATCTATTCTGGAGAAGGTTCCATGTGCACTAGAGAAGAATGTGTATTCTGTTGCTTTGGGATGAAATGTTCTGAATAG
Organism: Meles meles; assembly: GCF_922984935.1. Taxonomy (NCBI): domain Eukaryota; kingdom Metazoa; phylum Chordata; class Mammalia; order Carnivora; family Mustelidae; genus Meles; species Meles meles. The sequence goes on along the minus strand of NC_060074.1, from coordinate 115,511,627 downwards.
ATCTGTGATGTCCATCTGGTCCAGTGTGTCATTTAAGGCCTTTATTTCCTTGTTGATCTTTTGCTTGGATGATCTGTCCATTTCAGTGAGGGGAGTGTTAAAGTCCCCTACTATTATTGTATTATTATTGATGTGTTTCTTTGATTTTGTTATTAATTGGTTGATATAGTTGGCTGCTCCCATGTTAGGGGCATAGATATTTAAAATTGTTAGATCTTCTTGTTGGACAGACCCTTTGAGTAGGATATAGTGTCCTTCCTCATCTCTTATTATAGTCTTTGGCTTAAAATCTAATTGATCTGATAGAAGGATTGCCACCCCAGCTTTCTTCTGATGCCCATTAGCATGGTAAATTGTTTTCCACCCCCTCACTTTCAATCTGGAGGTGTCTTCGCGTCTAAAATGAGTTTCTTGTAGGCAACATACTGATGGGTTTTGTTTTTTTATCCATTCTGATACCCTGTGTCTTTTGATTGGGGCATTTAGCCCATTAACATTCAGGGTAACTATTGAGAGATATGAATTTAGTGCCATTAGTAGCCTGTAAGGTGACTGTTACTGTATATTGTCTCTGTACCTTTCTGATCTACTACTTTTAGGCTCTCTCTTTGCTTAGAGGACCCCTTTCAATATTTCCTGTAGAGCTGGTTTGGTGTTTGCAAATTCTTTCAGTTTTTGTTTGTCCTGGAAGCTTTTGATCTCTCCTTCTATTTTCAATGATAGCCTAGCTGGATAGAGTATTCTTGGCTGCATGTTTTTGTTGTTTAGTGCTCTGAATATATCATGCCAGCTCTTTCTGGCCTGCCAGGTCTCTGTGGCTAAGTCTGCTGCCAATCTAATATTTTTACCATTGTATGTTACAGATTTCTTTTCTCGGGCTGCTTTCAGGATTTTCTCTTTGTCACTAAGACTTGTCAATTTTACTATTAGGTGACGGGGTGTGGACCTATTCTTGTTGACTTTGAGGGGGGTTCTCCGCATCTCCTGGATTTTAATGCTTGTTCCCTTTGCCATACTAGGGAAATTCTCTCCAATGATTCTCTCCAATAGACCTTCTGCTCCCCTCTCTGTTTCTTCTTCTTCTGGAATCCCAATTATTCTAATGTTGTTTCGTCTTATGGTGTCACTTATCTCTCGAATTCTCCCCTCATGGTCCAGTAGCTGTTTGTCCCTCTTTTGCTCGGCTTCCTTATTCTCTGTCATTTGGTCTTCTATATCACTAATTCTTTCTTCTGCCTCATTTATCCTAGCAGTGAGAGCCTCCATTTTTGATTGCACCTCATTAATAGCTTTTTTGATTTCAACTTGGTTAGATTTCAGTTCTTTAATTTCTCCAGAAAGGGCTTTAATATCTCCAGAGAGGGTTTCTCTAATATCTTCCATGCCTTTTTCGAGCCCGGCTAGAATGTTCAGAATCGTCATTCTGAACTCTTGATCTGACATAGTACCAATGTCTGTGTTGATTAGGTCCCTAGCCTTCGGTACTGTCTCTTGTTCTTTTGTTTGTGGTGATTTTTTCCGCCTTGTCATTTTGTCCAGATAAGAGGATATGAAGGAGCAAATAAACTACTAATAGGGTGGCAAAGACCCCGGAAAAATGCGCTGTAACCAAATCAGAAGAGACCCCAAATTGTGGGGGGGAGAAAGGGGATAAAAAACAGGTTCTGAAAAAAAAAGAAAAAAAAAAAGAAAAGAAAAGAAAAGAAAAAAATTTCAAAAATAAAACAAAAAAATATAAAAAAGAAAGAAAAAATATATATATTTAGATGAACTAGTCAAAAAACGTTAAAAAAGAAAAGGGTAAAAGTTTTAAAAAAAAATTAGCAGAAGAAGAAAAAAGAAAAAAGAAAAAAATTGAAAAAAGAAAAAAAAATTGAAAAAAGAAAAAAAAATTGAAGTAGCCGCAAGACTAAAGAATCATGGGGAGAAAGCCATGAGTTCCTTGCTTTGCTTTCTCCTCCTCTGGAATTGCTCTGCTGTCTTAGGAATTGAATCTGCTTTCGCCTTGATAGATGAACTTCGTCCTGGCTGGATATTTTGTTGATCTTCTGTGGGAGGGGCCTGTTGTAGTGACTCTCAAGTGTCTTTGCCCGAGGCGGGATTGCATCGCCCTTACGGGCGGCCGGACTAAGTAATCGGCTCGGGTTCGCTTTTGGGAGCTTCTGTTCCCTGAACGCTTTCCGTAGAGTTCCGGAGGATGGGAATGAAAATGGCGGCCTCCCAGTCTCCGGCCCGGAGGAGCCGAGAGCCTGGGGCCCCACTCCTCAGTGCGCCCCCAGAGGACAGCACCCAATCACTCCCGTATCCCCAGCCTCCAGCCGCGCTCCGAGCTCACCCAGCCCGCGACCAGTTCAAGGTAACCCCGAGCTGAGAGTTCAGTCCTCGGCTCTGTCTCGGCAGCCGGCTTCTCCGTTCTAATAGCTGCGAGCTCTCCGACACTCCGACACCCCCGATCCTTCTGTGGCCTTGCGGGGCCTGGGGCCACGCTGGCCCCGCGTGGGCTTCACCCCGGTTTAGCCCCTGGAGCAATGTCCCTCAGTGGAACAGACTTTTAAAAGTCCTGATTTTGTGCTCCGTTCCTCCGCCGCTTGCCGGGAGCCGGCCCCTCCCCCCGCGGTCTATCTTCCCGTCGTTTTAGATTCACTTCTCCGCCAGTCCTACCTTTCAGAAAGTGGTTGATTTTCTGTTTCTAGAGTTGCTGTTCTTCTTCTCTTCGCTCTCCCGTTGGATTTGTAGGTGTTTGCAATGTTTAGATAAGCTATCGAGCTGATCTCCTGTTACCTGATGTAGTCTCAGGCTGCTACTTCTCCGCCATCTTGACTCCTCCGATTCTTTTTTTTATAACTTCTTTCTTCTTTTGTTTTAAGTGTATTAATACTTATAGAAATTTTATGGTGGCTTCTTCAAAATCTTTGTGAGAGTGTTCTGATTCTTCTCAGTATTAATATCAACTCAATGTTTTTTCTCACTCAAGTTGTGATTTCTCATACCACTTGGTATGACAAGTGGTTTTTATGTTGTATCATAGGCTTTCTGGATAATGTTAAAAGAGACTCTAGTCCAATTTTAATCTTCTCTTCGAGCAAACATTTGTCCTATTTAGATTTAGCATGGAGGACTGGCCTATATTATTGACTGCAATTCCAATGACAATTTAGTTTTCTTAGACTTTGAAGTGCTTTTCTGGTTTGCTTTATCCTTCTTCTTGAACTCTTTCTTGATCCCTGTTGGTGCTGTCTATATGGCTTCCTTGGGCTGCCTAGCATTGTTAGGTTGGATGTGGGGATCTCAAGTCATAGGACAGAGATCACTACCCCTAGCCTATTCTCAAACTACACAGTGCTGGTGGGCTTCCCACTCTATCTCTGTCATTATGATTGGGGGAGAGAGGTGCCTACCTGGTCCAACTTCTGTCACTGGGAAAACCCAGGAGCCATGGAATCCAAGTGGTTCTCTGCTGTTGGGTGGAGGATTGGGAGACACCAGTCCTGCATTTCTTTCTGCCACTGGGTGGAGGACTAGGAGACACGAGGGCTGTTGACAACACCTGCGCACACAGAGGTTCCACCTGCTCATGGCAGATATCTTCCAGGGGGTTGTATGGCTTGCCAGGCTCTGCTATTGGTAGATCCACCTGACCTTGCCAACATTTGGGGGGATTCAGGAGCATGGCTTGACCTACCCAGGATCTATTGTTGCCACCATTGCTGTTACTGGGGATGGATCTTCCTGCCAAGACCTTCCTGGGCTTTCCCTTTCCTGAAACTTTGGAAGGAGAGAGTGTTCTGTTTTCTTAGATTCTGGATTTTTCTATTTGACATCCATAATAGGGCCAGGCTAAAAGCCAAGGTGGTTTACATTTTCTTGAGATCCAGAGCCCGCATCCTGAATAACCTCTTTATCAAACTTCCACACTGAGCCAATATTCCCCCTGCCCTTAATCAACCCAGGGCCACCCCCTAAAATCCCATAACCCAGTGTAATTAGTCAGATTTGCTGATCCTAAGCTGTTTGCCTTGTCCTGCTTTGTCTTTCCCTTGGAACCACTGATAATGGCTCTGGCCTAGGCTGTCCCCTTGCTCCTTCTGCCTTCTGCCCAACACTGGTGTTTTCCTATGTGGCCCTATGTGGTATGGCATCCTCCTTTATCTTGGAAACTGTTAAATAATCTAAGTCTTCTTCTAATGGCATTAACCTCTCCATCTTGTCACTCAGTGCCTCCATAACTTTAAATTCTGTGAATACGAATGAAACAGAGCAGGTTTTTCTTCCTTACCTTTCTTCCTCCCCCACTTCTCCCCACCCTACATCCCTCCCTTCCTTCCTTCCTTTCTTTTTCCCTGTTGATGGTTCCAGTCTGCTCATCATCTAGAATATTTGGGAGATAAAAAGACAGCTCAAGGAACAAATTGTTTTGTAGTTTTTATTTTATTTTTTTAAAGATTTTATTTATTTATTTGACAGAGATCACAAGTAGGCAGAGAGGCAGGCAGAGAGAGAGAGAAGAAGACTCCCTACTGAGCAGAGAGCCCAATGCAGGGTTCCATCCCAGGATCCTGGGATCATGACCTGAGCCAGAGGCAGAGGCTTTAACCCACTGAGCCACCCAGGCACCCCTGTTTTGAAGTTTTTAGTATACAAGTCCTACACATGTCCTTATCAAAGCCTATTGCTTTTGACATTTTACCAGTTTGAGTAGTATGGAAAACTTTACTTCCCTTTTTAATCTCCTTACTCTCCTTCCTTTATAATTACCTTAAATATTTCTTCTTTATGTATTGATACCTGACACTTATTAATTTCTGCTTCAAGAGTCAAACAAAACTTCACAAACTCAAGAGGATAAGGGAAATCTGTTTCCTGGATATTATGTCTTTTGTTGTAGTCCCAGAGGTCCCTCAAGCTCTGTTCATTTTTCTTTCCAGTATATTTTCTCTCTGGTGTTCAGATAATGCAATTCCCATTGTTCTATCTTCCCATTCACTGGTTATTTCCTTTGTCTTTTCCATACTGCTTTTGAACCCATCCATTGAGTTTAAATTTCAGTTATCATATATTTCAGTTCTAAATGTTCCTTTTGGCTCTTCTTTTTGTCTTTTGTGTTTTTTTGCAGGGGAAGGGAGGCTGAGTCTTCCACTTTTGCATTGTTTTAAACATTTTTATAATAGGTGCTTTAAAATCCTTGTCAGATAATTTCTACTCTATTATTTTGTTTTTGGCATCTGTTGAGTGTCTCTCCTCATTTAAGTAGAAATTTTCCTGCTTCTTGATATGATGAGTAATTTTCTATTTTATTCTGGACATTTTAATATGATATTATGAGATTCTGAACCTTATTTAAATCTTGTGACTTAACAGTCCTCCTTTGGCACTGCTCTGGCAAAGGCAGGGAGCACCATCTAATTACTGCCTCATAGTGTTAGAGTCCAGGTTTTCCACTGATGAAATGAAAGCCATTACCTGAAAAGAAACAAGTACTAAAGTTTCTTTTTATTTTTTTATTAAGCCAATTAGCCAACATATAGTACATCATTAGTTTTTGATGTAGTGTTTAGTGATCATTAGTTACATATAATATTCAGAAGCATTACACTTTCTCAATGCAACAACTGTAGCTAGGAATACTGAGAGTGAATAAGTTTGCAAATGTTGAGATCATTCTGCATTATCTGGTCTTACAACTATGGGAAATACAAAGAAGTAATTGACATGGCCCTTTCTCTTGAGGCTGAAATTCTATTTGAATTATTACAAAATAACCTATAATGCTAATGCTATAAAAGGAATTATTTCTAAATATTTTTAAATTATAAAGGTAATTTAACCACTTTTGTGGTAAATAGAAAAAAATGTTTTGACTATAACAAAAACACTATTTCTGTATATATTTTATTTCAGGGTTTTTTGGGTATTTTAAAAATGTTTTATAATCACAGACTGCATAAAATTCTCTATCCCAACCTTTTGTCTGTACTGTCATTTGCAAATATCTTCTCCCATTCCGTGGGTTGCCTTTTTGTTTTGTTGACTATTTCCTTTGCTGTGCAGAAGCTTTTGATCTCGATGAAGTCCCAAAAGTTCATTTTCGCTTTTGTTTCCTTGGCCTTTGGAGACATATCTTGAAAGAAGTTGCTGTGGCTGATATCGAAGAGGTTACTGCCTATGTTCTCCTCTAGGATTCTGATGGATTCCTGTCTCACATTGAGGTCTTTTATCAATTTCGAGTTTATCTTTGTGTACAGTGTAAGAGAATGGTCGAAGTTTCATTCTTCTACATATCGCTGTCCAGTTTTCCCAGCACCATTTATTGAAGAGACTGTCTTTTTTCCACTGTATATTTTTTCCTGTTTTGTCGAAAATTATTTGACCATAGAGTGTGGTCCATATCTGGGCTCTCTACTCTGTTCCACTGATCTATGTGTCTATTTTTATGCCAGAACCATGCTGTCTTGGTGATCACAGCTTTGTAGTAAAGCTTGAAATCAGGTAACGTGATGCTGCCAGTTTTTTGTTTTTCAACATTTTCTTAGCAATTTGGGGTCTCTTCTGATTCCATACAAATTTTAGGATTATTTGCTCCACATTATATATTTTCTCTACTATTTAATAGTCTTTGTAAATTACATTTTTAATTGCTCCTTAGTTTTCCATTAAGTGCGTATAGCTTGATTTGCTTAATCATTTTCCTAGTGCGGAACACAAATTATTTCCCTTTTTCAATTTTGCAAGTAACACTTCAATGGACATGTCAGATTACAGAATTTTTCCTTAGGTTAGAATCTCTCAAGTGACATTACTCGGTCAGAGTTTGAACCTTTTGATTACTCATTACACCTGATTTTAACATTCACTGGTAGATCCTTTCTGAAACAATTCTTACAGTGGTGTTGTAATGGCAATTTTCTATTTCCCTTATTTATTAGTTGTATTTTTCTCCTTTTCAAAATTTATTCAGTCATTTATTCATATCAGTACAGACTTATGGATAATTATTCTCTTCTTTGGGTTATAATTCAATAATATAGTTACTCAATTTTGTTACTCAAATTATTCCAAAATGGGGAGAATTGGCTTAATATTAAGTAATAGTAAGTAATAGTAATATTATTAATATTAAGCAATACTAAGTCCTTAAATCCATGAAGAGCATACTTGCTTCATATATCTAGGTCTATTTGGATTTCTTTCATCAGTACTGATTAAAAAGCCAAGCTGATGAAATATAGCCTATATTGCAGAGGATATGTGGTATGGTGAATGCTATGAAATGTGTAAGCCTGATGATTCACATACCTGTACCCCTGGGGCAAATAATATATCATATGTTAATAAAAATTAAAAATAAAAATAAACAAACAAATAACAAACAAAGAAATACAGTGTATAGATCCTGATTATATTTCCTTAGATTTATACCTAAGGATATAAATTTTGACAACTATTATAAATGCTGTTATTTTATATCAAATTTTAATTGCTCACCCCTAGTATAGAAGTGCAATTTGTTTTCTTTCTTGACCTTGTTGTCTTGGAACTTATTAATATCACCTATTAATTCTAGGGAGGGTTTGTTTTTGGTTTTAGGATTTGGCTTGGTTTTAGGATTTTCTATATAGAAAACAACACTTTTATTTAGTAAAACGACACATAGATTATTTAGTTTCTTCCATTTTAATCTGTATTCCTTTTTTTTTTTTTTTTTTTTTTTTTGGTCTTATTACACTGGCTAGCACTCCCAATGTTCAGTGGGAGTGATAAGAGAAAAGGCCTTGAAGTCTTAGGGAGAAAGTATTCAATCTTTCCGCATTTAGTATGAATTTAGCCTTAGGATTTTTTTTTTAATAGTTTCTCTTATCAGGTCGAGAACATTCCTTCTGCTCCCGGTTTGCTCTCTTCATTTATTTGTGTAGACTCTGCTATCATGTTCCTTCTGCCTGAAGAAGTTTTAACATTTCCTATACAGTGTGTTTGCTGGAAATTAAGTCCGATTTTTGTTAGGAAAGTCTTTATTTTTCCTTCACGTTGAAAGATTCTTTCGCTGGATATATTTTTCTCTCTCAGCTCTTTAAAGCAGTCACTCCACTGCAAACTGGTTTGCATGGTTTCTAATAATATTTTTCTTTAATTTTTCTTTTTTTTTTAATTTCTTTTAAATGTTCCAGAATTCGTTGTTTATGCACCACACTCAGTGCTCCATGCAATACGTGCCCTCCTTAATACCCACCACCAGGCTCGCCCAACCTCCCACCCTCCTCCCCTCCAAAACACTCAGTTTATTTCTCAGAGCCCACAGTCTCTCATGGTTCATCTCCCCCTCCAATTTCCCCCAACTCCCTTCTCCTCTCCATCTCCGCATGTCCTCTGTTTTATTCCTTATGCTCCACAAATAAGCGAAACCATATGATAATTGACTCTCTCTGCTTGGCTAATATTTTTGCTCTAATTCTTATCCTAATTTTTCTCTATGTGCTGCTTCTCTTTACATTAGCTGCTTTCAAAGTCTTTGTCTTTGATTTTTCAACAGTTTGAGTATGACATGCCTACATGTGAGCTTTTTGTCTTTTATATTTATCCTACTTGAACTTTATGAATTTATGTCTTAATATTGTCATTTATTTGGGGAAATTCTTGGACTTCTTGCCTCAAATACTTTTTCTGCCCTATTCTCTCTATCCTTTCCTTCTAGGAATCTTATTATCCCATGTGTCAGATCATTTGAAATTAGTCTTGGATATTTGAGTTTCCTGTATCCCTGCAGATGCCTGTCTCTCCTCATATTTTGGGCCAGTATTTTGCTCTGCAACCTCAACTCCCAGATGGCTCCAAAAAAGTTGTGAATTTGAATCTAATTTGGCTCTTTCATTGCAAGAGCTCATTTGTACCCCAGGGCAGAAGCTGCAGTCAGAATGCAGTCTTGGAAAATGATATTCTGGTCATATGACTTGTTTACAAATGAGGATACTGAGGTATAGAGAAGGGAAGTAAGTTTCATAACTCAAATTCTCATCACATTGAGATCACTAACTTTTTACCTCTCTAAGCCATGGTTAAATGCCTATTTCCCATTGGGGAGGGATTCTGGGCTAGTTTCTCAGGTGATCCAGTTCACAACTTAGAGCAGTTCACAGAAAGGGGAAAGGGTTGGAGGGGCCAATGTGAAGGCATATAGTCAGATAATAGGTTGCCTTTGCTAGGTACCCAGCTGTGAGACATTAGAGTCTAATAGAGAAGACAAGTAAAAAACTAAGTTAGCTTTCTGCCTGGTCAGGATGACTCTAAAGATACACCACATCATGTTACTCCCTGCCTTAAACTTTTTATTGGCTTCCTCTTTGAACTCAGAATGAGATCCAACTCTTCGACCCACCTAGAAGTCCCCACAATATCTGGCCTCTGTCTCCTTCTGCCTTCACCCATGATATCACAGTGGCGCATTGTATTGGATCACTTGAGCCAACGTCTGTAGGCCTCACAGTGTTCACATATGCCTTTCTCTCTACTCCCCAACCCTTCCTGCAGATGGCCCCTATTCAGCTTTCAGGTCTCAGTGATAACACTTTCCCTAACCATTTATTGCCCTTTGGGTTTCTCCCTTCATAACCTTCACCTCAACTTGTAATTATGCATACGCATGTCCTTGTTTTCTGTTTGTGGGTCTTTGGGGGCAATGTCGAGGTCTGCTTGGTTCACCTGTGCACCTCTGGACTTCAGTATTGTTAAATAATACTGATGATTGCAGTGTTATGTGTTATATGAGAAGACAGAGTGGTAGCAAAAATGGATACAGAGTAGATAAATATGCACTGACCTGACTTACAAGAAGAAGTGGAGAGCTCCAAGGACAGGTCTTGCTGCTGTGCCCCATAGTGGCCTTACTTGTCATCAGTAATTGCCCACCTGTACATTTGTCCCCCTGGCACCCAAGAACTTCATCTCTCATAGCACAGTTCAATGGGGAGCTCCTGTGAGAACTTTTCCTCTCTCTGAAATCACTCATTTTTAATGTGTGTGTATGCTTTTTGTTTATACCATTTGTATAGCACAGAGCACATTTCACTCTTGCTAGTTATTTAGGTGCTTGTTCCCTTGTTAGTTCACAATTGCTCTGATAGAAGGGGCTTTATTTTTTGTGTCGTTTATTTGAAATGGTTTCTGGCACATAATAGTTCCTAGTGAATGGCAATTTCTTTTTTTTAATTTAAATTTTAGTTAACATACAATGTAGTATTGATTTCTGGAGTAGAATTCAGTGATTCATCACTTACATACAAAACCCAGTGTTTATCACAAGTGCACTTGTGATCTATCTATCTATCACTCATCTAGCTCACCTTCCACCTACCACCCTCCATCAACCTCCAGTTTGTTCTCAATCATTAGGAGTCTCTTATGCTTTGTTTCCCTCTCTCCTTTCTTTCTTTTCCCCTTTCCAAATGTTCATCTGTTTTCTTTCTTTTTTTTAAATTTTATTTGATTTCTTCAGTGTTCCAAGATTCATTGTTTATGCCATTAGAGACTGTGAACTCTGAGAAACAAACTGAGGATTTTGGAGGGGAGGGAGGTGGGGGTTGGGAGAACCTGGCAGTGGGGCATGTATTGCATTTGTTTTCTTTCTTAAATTCCACATATGACTGAGATTATATGGTATTTGTTCTTCTCTGACTAATTTCACTTGGCATAATACACTCTAGCTCCTTCCATGTCATTGCAAATGGCAAGATTTCATTTTTTGATGGCTGGGTAGTATTCTCTCTCTCTCTCTATATATATATATATATACACACACACACACACATACACACACACACACACACATATATATATATATATACACATATGTATAATATATACAGTAATACTATATATATATCACATCTTCTTTATTAAATGGCAACTTCTTTTTTTAACTTCATTTCATTTTTTCAGTGTTCCAAGATTCATTTTTCATGTACCACACCCAGTGCTCCATGCAATACATGCCCTCCTTAATACCCACCACCAGGCTCACCCATCCCCTCACATGCATCCTTCCAAAACCCTCAGTTTGTTTCTCAGAGTCCACAATCTCTCATGCTTCATCTCCCCCTCCAATTTCCCCCAATTCACTTTTCCTTTCCTTCTGCTAATGTCCTCCATGTTATTCCTTATGTTCCACAAGTAAGTGAAACCATATGATTATTGACTTTTTCTGCTTAACTTATTTCACTCAGCATAATCTCCTCCAGTCCCATCCATGTGGATACAAAAGTTGGATAGTTATCCTTTCTGATGGAGGCATAATATTCCGTTGTATCTATGGACCATATCTTCTTTCCACTCATCCAACAGACCATTCGTCTATTGAAGGGCATCTTGGCTCTTTCCAGTTTGCTGATTGTGGCCATTGCTGCTATGAACATTGGGGTACAGATGGCCCTTCTTTTCACTACATCTGTATCTTTGGGGTAAATACCCAGTAGTACAATTGCAGGGTCATAGGGTAGCTCTATTTCCAATTTCTTAAGGAATTTCCACACTGTCTTCTAAAGTGGCTGCACCAACTTGCATTCCCACCAACAGTGTAAGAGGATTCCCCTTGCTCCACATCCTCTCCATTGTTTCCTGTCTTGTTAATTTTGGCCCTTCTAACTGGTATAAGGTGGTGTCTCAATGTGGTTTTGATTTGAGTCTCCCTGATGGCTAATGATGATGAACATTTTTTCATGTGCTTGTTAGCAATTTGTATGTCTTCTTTGGAGACGTGTCTGTTCACGTCTTCTGCCCATTTTTTGACATGATTATCTGTTTTTTGAATATTGATTTTGAGGAGCTCTTCATAGATCTTGGGTATCAGCCCTTTGTCTGTACTGTCTTTTGTGAATATCGTCTCCCATTCCGTGTGTTGCCTCTATGTTTTGTTGACTGTTTCCTTTGCTGTGCAGAAACTTTTGATCTTGATGAAGTCCCAAAAGTTCATTTTTGCTTTTGTTTCCTTAGCCTTTGGAGACATGTCTTGAAAGAAGTTACTGTGGCCGATGTCAAAGAGGTTACTGCCTATGTTCTCCTCTAGGATTTTGATAGATTTCTGCAGAAAACCCTCTCATGTGGACTAAAACCAAGGGGTCAGCAGGACTGTGTTCCTTTCCGGAGGCTCTATGGGAGAATCATTTATTTGCTTTCTCTAGCTTCTGAGGCTGCCACATTTCTTGGTTTATGGTCCTCCCCTGGATCACTGTTTCTACTCCCATTATCACACCTCTTTCTCTGACCCTCCTGCCTCTATTTTTCCCTTTAAAGGATCCCTGATTACATCAGACCCACCCAGATAATTCAGCATAATCTTCTCAAGATATTTAACATAGGGAAGCTCTATTTTTAATTTTTTGAGGACTCTCCACACTGTTCTCCAAAGTGTCTGCACCAACTTGCATTCCCACCAACAGTGTAAGAGGGTTCCCCTTTCTCCACATCCTCTCCAACACACGTTGTTTCCTGTCTTGCTAATTTTGGCCATTCTAACTGGTGTAAGGTGATATCTCAATGTGGTTTTTTTCTTTTTTTTTTTATTTGTTTCTTTTCAGCATAACAGTGTTCATTGTTTTTGCACCACACCCAGTGCTCCATGCAGTACATGCCCTCCCTATTATCCACCACCTGGTTCCTCAACCTCCTACCCCCCCCCCCCCCGCCCCTTCAAAACACTCTGGTTGTTTTTCAGAGTCCATAGTCTCTCATGGTTCATCTCCCCTTCCAGTTTCCCTCAACTCCCTCTCCTCTCCATCTCCCCATGTCCTCCGTGTTCTTTGTTATGCTCCACAAATAAGTGAGACCATATGATAATTGACTCTCTCTTCTTGACTTATTTCACTCAGCATAATCTCTTAGAGTTCTGTTCATGTTGCTCCAAAAGTTGGGTATTCATCCTTTCTGATGGAGGCATAATATTCCATTGTGTATATGGACCACATCTTCCTTATCCATTCATCCGTTGAAGGGCATCTTGGTTCTTTCCACAGTTTGGTGACCGTGGCCATTGCTGCAATAAACTCAATGTGGTTTTAATTTGAATCTCCCTGATGGCTAGTGATGATGAGCATTTTTTCATGTGTCTGATAGCCATTTGTATGTCTTCATTGAAGAAGTGTCTGTTCATATCTTCTGCCCATTTTTGGATATGATTATCTGTTTTGTGTGTGTTGAGTTTGAGGAGTTCTTTATAGATCCTGGATATCAACCTTTTGTCTGTACTGTCATTTGCAAATATCTTCTCCCATTCCGTGGGTTGCCTCTTTGTTTTGTTGACTATTTCCTTTGCTGTGCAGAAGCTTTTGTTCTTGATGAAGTCCCAAAAGTTCATTTTTGCTTTTGTTTCCTTTGCCTTTGGAGACATATCTTGAAAGAAGTTGCTGTGGCTGATATCGAAGAGGTTACTGCCTATGATCTCTTCTAGGATTCTGATGGATTCCTGTCTCACGTTGAGGTCTTTTATCCATTTCGAGTTTATCTTTGTGTACAGTGCAAGAGAATGGTCGAGTTTCATTCTTCTACATAAAGCTGTCCAGTTTTCCCAGCACCATTTATTGAAAAGACTGTCTTTTTTCGACTGTATCTTTTTTCCTGTTTTGTTGAAGATTATTTGACCATAGAGTTGAGGGTCCATATCTGAGATCTCCACTCTGTTCCACTGGTCTCTGTGTCTGTTTTTATGCCAGTACCACGCTGTCTTGGCTATCACAGCTTTGTAGTAAAGCTTGAAATCAGATAACGTGATGCCGCCAGTTTTTTGTTTTTCAACATTTCCGTAGCAATTTGGGGTCTTTTCTGATTCCATACAAATTTTAGGATTATTTGCTCCAGCTCTTTGAAAAATACCGGTGGAATTTTGATCGGAATGGCATTAAAAGTATAGATTGCTCTAAGCAGTATAGACATTTTAACAATGTATATTCTTCCGATCCAAGAGCATGGAATGGTCTTCCATCTTTTTGTGTCTCCTTCAGTTTCTTTCATGAGTGTTCTGTAGTTCCTTGAGTACAGATCCTTTACCTCTTTGGTTAGGTTTATTCCCAGGTATCTTATGGTTCTTGTTGCTATAGTAAATGGAATCGATTCTCTAATTTTCCTTTCTGTATTTTCATTGTTAGTGTATAGGAAAGCCACTGTTTCTGTACATTGACTTTGTATCCTGCCACGTTACTGAATTGCTGTATGAGTTCTAGTAGTTTGGAGGTGGCATTGTTTGGGTTTTCCATATAAAGAATCATGTCCTCTGCGAGGAGAGAGAGTTTGACTTCTTCCTTGCCAATTTGGATACCTTTTATTTCTCTTCGTTGTCTGATTGCCATTCCTAGGACTTCTAATACTGTGTTGAACAAGAGTGGTGAGAGTGGGCATCCTTGTCGAGCTTCCCTATGACCCTGCAATTTCACTACTGGGCATTTACCCCAAAGATACAGATGTAGTGAAAAGAAGGGCCATCTGTACCCCAGTGTTTATAGCAGCAATGGCCACTGTCGCCAAACTGTGGAAAGAACCAAGATGCCCTTCAACAGATGAATGGATAAGGAAGATGTGGTCCATATACACGATGGAGTATTATGCCTCCATCAGAAAGTTGCATCAAAAAATTGCATGGAGCACTGGGTGTGGTGCAAAAACAATGAGTACTGTTACGCTGAAAAAAAAAAAAGACATGAACAGACACTTCTCCAATGAAGACATACAAATGATTATCAGCATATGAAAAAATGCTCGTCATCACTAGCCATCAGGGAGATTCAAATTAAAACCACATTGAGATACGACCTTACACCAGTCAGAATGGCCAAAATTAACAAGACAGGAAACAACGTGTGCTGGAGAGGATGTGGAGAAAGGGGAACCCTCTTACACTGTTGGTGGGAATGCAAGTTGGTGCAGCCAATTTGGAGAACAGTGTGGAGATTCCTCAAGAAATTAAGAATAGAGCTTCCCTATGAGCCTGCAATTGCACTACTTGGTATTTACCCCAAGGATACAGATGTAGTGAAAAGAAGGGCCATCTGTTCCCCAATGTTTATAGCAGCAATGGCCACGCCAAACTGTGGAAAGAACCAAGATGCCCTTCAGTGAGTGAATGGATAAGGAAGATGTGGTCCATATACACTATGGAATATTATGCCTCCATCAGAAAGGACGAATACCCAACTTTTGTAGCAACATGGACAGGACTGGAAGAGATTATGCTGAGTGAAATAAGTCAAGCAGAGAGAGTCAAGTATCATATGGTTTCACTTATTTGTGGAGCATAAGAGATAACACGGAGGACATGGGGAGATGGAGAGGAGAAGGGAGTTGAGGGAAATTGGAAAGGGAAATGAACCATGCGAGACTATGGACTCTGAAAAACAACCTGAGGGTTTTGAAGGGGCTGGGGGTGGGAGGTTGGGGGAGCCAGGTGGTGGGTATTATGGAGGTCACGTATTGCATGGAGCACTGGGTGTGGTGCCTAAACAATGAACACTGTTACGCTGAAAAGAAATTTAAAAATCAAATATAAATTAATAAATAAAAAGAAAATAAAGGAATGGAAAAACCCAAAGAAAGCTGGTATAGGTCTATTAATATTAGAGAAGATAACCTTGAAAGCAAAAACCTTCATTAGTGATAAAAAGGTTATTATGTTATAATAAAAAATGCCACTCACCAGGAAGACGTACTATCATAAACTTGTTTATGTACCTACAAACATAATGCTGAAATATCTATATGTTATGCCGAAGCGAGCACATATAATGCTGAAATATGTAAATCAAAAGATGACAGAGTTAAGAGTAAATTGACAAACATGCCACCTTTGTGGTTATGTTAAATGTTAAAATCATCCTTCTCTTAATAGCAGATGAAAAACTGGTCAAATTACTGAGGATTAATAGTGTTAATGAGGATGTAGCAGTTAACAAGCTTGAGTTAATGAACAGTTATTAGACCCTGCATGAATTTATTAGAAAATACATATTATTTTCAAACACCCAGGAAACATTTATGAAATAAAACTTGGATTATGCCATAATGCCAGTTTTAACTAATTTCAAAGAATAAATATCATACAGATCACACTCTGGTTATAATTAAATAGAAATCAGAAACAAAAAAATAACTAAAACATATATTTAAATAAATCGTGAGCCAAGGAGAAAATTATAATGGCAATTAGAAAAAAAAATATATAGGAGAAAGTCCAAGTCTAGTGTTTGAAGTTTTATATAGTTACAGAAACAGGACAATTAGGAAGTGGTAGGACTGTGACAAAATAAAGAGATTTTCTGCTTAAAAACATTCAAACACATGCCCACCAAAAATCTTCAACAAAAGAATACTTTTGCTTCTAGATTTAACCCCTAAGCCTTCCCTTTAGGGTAACCCTGAAATTATATGGAATCATGCTGAGAAATTATTTGAGGATTACTTCTGAGTCAAGTCAGGAAGAAAATTTCTTTTCTTTTTTTTTAGATTATTTATTTATTTATTTATTTGACACACACAGAAAGAGAGAGAGAGAGAGAGAGAGAGAGAGCGTGCACAAACATGGGGAGTGGCAGGCAGAGGGAGAAGCAGACTCCCCACTGAGCAGACATGGGGCTTGATCCTAGGATGCTGGGATCATGACCTGAGCCAGAGACAGACACTTATGTGACTGAGCCCCCCTAGTGCCCCCAAAATATTCTTTCTTTTAAGATTTAGAATCTGATATTCAACAAAATAAAATGCTTTTTTAAAAAGACAGCTACTTTTCATATTGCAGCATTCATACATTTTAAGGAATATTATGCCTGCTATTCCAGTGCTCTTGCACAGATGACACCAATTTTGTAATCTACAGAATTTATTTTATATTTTTTCCCCAAAGTCTTTTATTTTCATTGAGACAGAGTGAGACCTTTTGCCAAAATAACCTGGAACTCAAAGAAATCCCTGACCATCAACAACACCCAGCGAGGGAATCCAGTTTCTTGGCAGCAGCCCATCCCCTTACTCACAGGGTTCTGGGAAGTGATGTTGAGCAAGGGTAGGGGCAGGAATGAGACCTCTGGCATCTGGGGATAGTCATTTTCCAGATCACTGGTCATTTGGAACTTGAGACTGTGGGATTCTCTGGGCCTGAAGCTTGTGAGTATTGATGCCACCATAAGTCTGTAAAGAGATGTCGAGCTATGACAGTGCTGAAAGGGCCACTCACGTTCTCTGTTGTCAGGAAATCAGTTCCTGATTTAATAACCACAGTTGGTGAAATGAGGGAATGGAGGTGCTCCAAAGGCCACACTCAGGGAGCAGGAGCCTGCTGCAGGGGCTGTCAGTGGGCCTCTGTGCTTGCCAAGGCATGTGCACCTCAACACTTGCTCATCCTGGCAGGGCTGTGGGCAGTGCCCATCACCTGGGACATGGGTGACTGTGCCCCTGCGTACTTGTTGGGAACCCTGGGAGACCCAGGCTTCCTAAGTGCGCATCTCCCTTGGATACCACACAGCAAGCTCACAGCCCTCCTTTCCAAATGGTTTTATTTTAAATGTTTCCTTTCCTATTTCTGATTCTTTTCTGCTTTGCAACAAATTTGAATCTATAGTATCATCATTCCTGATGTTCTGAATCTATCTAGTGCCTTAGAAGCTTCGCATTGCAAGCTTTGGCATTTGTTTTTCTCCACTTGGTTAAGGAGTAATTAAAAACATTTGCTTTGGGAAATCTCTTATGACAAGTCCTGAGAAACCATGCTTAGGAAGAGCTGGTTGAGTAAATGACTTCTGTACAAAACCTGGCTACAGCTTGGCCAAGTGCTTGCTCCACTCCTGATCTAAGGAGTCTTTGGGGAGTTGACGATCGAAGGTTGGGGGCAGAGGTGCCTGGATGACTCAGTCGGTTAAGCGGCTCCTTCAGGTCATGATCCCAGGGTTCTGGGATTGAGACCCACATCATGCTCCCCACGCAGCAGGGAGCCTGCTTCTCCCTCTTCCTCTGCTTGTGCTCTCTCTCTATCTTTCTCTCTCTCTCAAATAAATAAATAAAATCTTAAAAAAAGAAAAAAAGAAAGTTGGGTGCAGCATTATCACCACAATTCAAGGTATTGTTTAATACTTGCTACAACCATGATACATGGATGAAACTGTAAAATATTATCCTGAAAGAAACAAGTCAGACCCTGAAGAGTACATACTGCATATTCTGGTCATTTGAAATTCCAGAAAAGGCAGACCTAGACTGTGTGACAGAGAGCAGGTCATAGGCGAGGTACAGAATGACTGGGAGGGGAAAGGGGCTTTTTTTTTGGGTAATAAAAATACTCTAGATTTTTATCATGATAGTAGTTACATGGGTGTCCACATGTGTCAAAATGCATAGATCCACCCACTTTAAACAGATGCATATAAATTTATATCTCAACAAGTTGATTAAGAAATATGTAATGACAGGGGTGCCTGGGTGGGTCAGTCAGTTGAGCATCTGACTCTTAATTTCAGTTCGGGTCATGATTTCAGGGTGATGGGATAGAGCCCCAGGTTGTTCTCTGTGCTCAGTGGGGAGTCTGCTTGGGACTCCCCCCTTCCTCTGTGCCTTCCTCTATTCTCTCTCTCTATTTTAAAAAAATGCATAATGACAAAAGGAAAATTTGCAAGTACTTGCGCAGTTCTCTATTTTTCTTCCTATTCTCAAAACTGTCTTGGGCATTTATAATATCACAAAATGTGTTTGAAATAATATCGCAAAAAGCATTTGAAATTCAGTAACTCTTGTATTCTTTTCTTTTTACTCCAGGAAACATAATTCAGAAAACACTTCTAAGCGTAAGAGTGCTGACTTTAATCCAGTTGGTTACATAACAACAAGCAATACAAAACAAACATATATTACTGCGTTCTTTCCTGCTGAAAACATCAGGCAGAGATGTGCTTTTCATCATGACTCACACAACACATTTATACTTACTTCAGCTGCACAAGCTCATTTGTTCTATTCTGATTTTTTAATAGGGTCACCTTTAACTATGTGCTATATTTTCTCCTTACTGTTTGGGTTTGGCTTCATTCCTTATTTCCTGTGTTAATAAAAGGTAGCTCTTCGTCTTTACCTCTCTTTTCCTAGGTGCTCATGGGGAACTAATGAGATGTTTCTGAACCTTCCTCCTTCTGACAAAGGCTGGTACAGTGTAAACGTGTGCAAATATCCTGAGGCCTTATCTCTGACTCCTCTCTTCTTGCCCTTCCAGACTCCAGAGCCAGGTGCACACCTGCCAGGTGAAGACAAGATTGAAGACAAGCAGCTCCCCACTTCTCCTGCAGAAGCAGAGGAATGGGGATGGAGCCAGGAAACAGACCACAATGATTTTGAGACACTGTCCCACCATAGCGAAAGTTATTCAGACACAAAAACCGACCCCTTCGAAAGTGCTTCTGACACAGAGTCCCTGCCTGATGACCTCACGGGGGGACTCTGCCTTCCTCTAAGTGGTACCTCTGTGGACAGAGAAGGACACTGGGGATGCCCTGACATTCCAGCAACCACACTTCCTCATGAGCAGCGTTCAACTGGTGTCCCTGGGCTTGACCCAAAGAACCTAGAGTTGTCCCTTGACCTCAAGGAAGAGTCTTACAAAAGTGGGTTTCAAGCCTTTGCTGCAGTTGCTGGAGAAGAGAAGACAGAACACCTCCAGGACAATGGCATGGGCAGCCTACAGCTAGAGTCTTTGCTGGCAGGGTCTCCTCATCACACAAAGCGCTGCTCACAGGATACCACAGGCAGCTACAGTCTCCAGCCTGCAAAAGTGGTGACTGCACAAGACCTCAGGGGATTCTCTAATTTTTCTCTTCAGAAATCCAGGTCTGAGAGTTGTCTGGGCATCCCAGTAGTCTGGCCCTTCTTTCTCTGGTGCTGTGAACTGGGCCAGAGCTGGCCACATATCCATAAGAGGGCCAGGGGTCCAGGGCTGCCTTACAGAGGTCCACTGCACACCACCACCCCTTTGGGAGCCAGGACAAAGAAGGGAAGTATTCTAGGCCCCAAAGACAGCATAGACTTGCTCTGTGCTGAGCCTTGCTCTGATGTCCCTTACCACATTCCTTTGGGGACCTCTTACCTTGCATATGGCAAGCTTCACCATAGTGCCCCAGAAAATATTAATGACAAGGACAGGACATCCCCAGAGCACTGCTATCAGCACATGAGGACACTGAGAAGGGCCCATTCCGTAGCAGTGTTTCCCTTAAGATACCCTGAGAATCCTCCAGGACAGAATTTTGTGAAATTTGGGACTCATTTGAAGGAAGGGATGGGAGCAGAACAAGATCAAAGAGCACAAAACCCTCTTCACCCTGTTCCCACCCAGATGTCTCCTTTGCCTTCTGTTTCCCAAAGAAGGGCCCCTTACTTGCAGGTCCAGGATAAACCCAAGGCTCCTAGCTGGAAAATGGCCTTTCAGAACACACCCTGTGAATTTCTCTGGCTGGAAAACCAGTTGGGACAGGATTCTAGATCCTGCCCAGTCTCTTCATGCCTTACTGCAGAGTCTGTGAGCCTTAACACAGAGGAAGTGCCAGAGCCCACACAGTGCAAGTCGGAACACAACCCAGAAAGCCTACGAGAGGAGCCCCAAAGCACTGGCCCTCCACCAAACAATGCTGATGTGAGTGACAGACAAAACTACCTTCAGGACATTTCTGTTGAGGCAGGAAACCAAACCAGAAATTACAGATCAAAGTACATTCTCAGTGCGAAAAGAAAGCCACCTGTTAGGGCCAAGTTCCCACATCATTCTAGCAATAGTGGGTCACAGGTGAGGAACAGACACTGGATGCATTGCTGCAAAGGGAGTGATTATTTAGTCACTCCAGAGACTACCCTGAAAACAAGTGCAACAGATACTTCAAAGGAAGTGGAAGATGTGATGTTTCTAGACCTCAACTTCCCCGAAAATGCCTTGCAGGAATTTTCAGAAACTACAGAAGCCACCATGTCTCATTGCAGTGGTGGGGATGAGTGTGACCAGGGACTGGATGGTGGTGCCCAGGACTCTCCTGAGGGCCTGAAGCTAGAGCCCAAAGTAGACACCTCTAGGGGCAGGTGCACACTCATCATTATAGCTGTTGAGCAGAAAGGTCTGCAGGCCACCAGGAGGAAAACAGGTCCTCTTCCAGAAACACAGTCCAAGTTTCTGGAGCAAAGACCACCATCTCCCTGCAGTGCTGGAGCAACCCCCTATGAATCTCCCAGGGCTGGGAAACCACAAACTTGTGGCAGTGAGTATGAGCTGCCTGCTGCCAGTGCACTGGGAGGTGATGGTGGAACTCTTTGTCAGGGGGCCAAAGCCGCAGAATTTGAGGTAGTTCTGCTCCCCCAAACTGCCTCCCAAAAGAGGCCCCTGGGCAAAGAGACTTGTTCCCAGGAGCCCGCCCAAGGCAAGAGGAGCACAGGGGATGCTGCAGAAAAAAGCCTGCCTAGGACAGACAGGAAGCATGCTGCTAGGTTGCTGGGCCCTGGTCCTGAAGACATACCCAAGGCCTGGATCCTTCACCCCATGGGGAGCCAAAGAGCACAGAGCCCCAAGGCAAGGACTGGGGCTGGGGAAGTGGATGGGGTGGAGAAGGGCTCTGGCACCCCTGCCTCTGCCAGCGCCCAAGCTATCTCACAGCCTGGCCCACTCCTCCATTCCTGCAAGCCTTCACAGGAACCCGGGAAGTGCCTGACATTTCCCAAGGTGACCTCCGTCAGGAAAAGCAGGCCCTTGGTTGCCAAGACCCCAGGAGGGGATGCCGGTTCTCAGGAACTCCGGCATTGGCAGCCCATCAGGCCCGCCACAGCCAGCACACCTGCCTGGACCGTGGGTCCTTCGGGCCTGGAGGAACTGCGTGGGGATGGTGCAGGATCTGCGGCCCATTGGCAGAACGCAGTTAGTGGGAATGAGCCTCCTATACACGAAGTGGGCATGAGCACTTCTAGGAAGGCCATACCCCAGGGTGCAGGGGGCGGAGCTGCAGGTCTGAGAGAAGTGGACGATGTGGAGACACCAGGAGACCTCGGTAGCAGAACCCTATCCTCTGAAAGCTGTGATGCTAAGAAACTCAGAACTCCAGAGAAAAGGCTCAGGGCAAAGTTGGCCTTAGCTCATAAGACCTTGGCAAATTTTTTTGAGTCAAAAGTTTTAGAAAAAGAGAACACTGATGAATGTTCTCCAGGTTCTTTCAAGGGTCAGAAGGAGAAGGGCAGGACGCGGCAGAGCTCCTGGCGTGCATTTCTGAAAAGCAAAGATGCAGAAGGCCCCAAAAGGCCCACCTTAGTAAGTCTGGTTCCAGGACAGGAAATCTTGAATCCTCTCAGACCTTCTCCACCGAGGAACAACAGTCACTGTGAGGAGCAGGTTGAAGACAAGGAAAGCTGTGCTTCTGGAGATCCCTGGTCACCTCCACATTCTCCCACGCTGGTGTCACCCAGCAATTTGGTTTCTCCGGAAAACAGGAGAAAAAGTGAGCCAACCCTCAAATGCACCAGCCCCCAGGAAAGTAGTAGGTGCCTAAGTTCAGGTATCTTTCCTGAAAAGTCCTGGTTGATGTTACCCACCAGCCCTCGTGCCCAGCAGGCTGGGATCAGCTGCACTCTTCCCTCCAGTTCTGCCTGCTGCCTGGCATATGGAGGCCAAGGCATGCCTTGCAAACCCATGAGTCCCAAGCCCCAGAGCCCGAGGCCTGGTGTTCATTGGGCAGATTTCCACTGCTCTGGCAGCAACAACGCCATCTCCGTGCTTTCCCTTGGAAGCTACGTTGATGTGGATAACAGTCCCGAGGCTTCCAAAAGGTCCAAGACCCCTAAGGCCTGGGCAAGCCTCCTACTTTCTCTGCAGACACTAGACCAGGATGACCAGAAGGAAGAGAGTGGGAAAAGAGGCTGGCATCATCATGCTCTGAGCATAGCACCCTCACTCAGGGACCTTCCTCGAAGTGAGGTGAGTTACCTGTGACTAGCACCAACTTGTTGATTTATCTCTAAATGCAAGAGGAGGGAACACGTGGGAAATTTTCCCAAGAGAGGGGAGAGGTGAAGCAGGAAGGCCAATCTGCCTTGCAGGGAGACTACCATTTAACACTCCTAGAGTGCCTTAATCAACATAGTGTGTGACCAACTTCTGAAAATTTGCCAAACTAACGAGTAGGAAGTGAAATTTCACTATAATTTTGTGCTTCTAGGCTTTTTTTCCCATGTAGAAATCCAGACATTTAAATTCCCTTTTCTATCAACTGCCTATTCTTCTATCAGGTAGTTGTTGCAGACTTTTTCCTTTCAACCTTCATCATTCCCCGCTGTGAAATTTTTTAAAAAAGAAATTCCCCTTTGTTGTCTTCTAATATTCTTAATGTGTTTATTTTTTTAAATTTAGGTCTAATACCATTGAGCTTATTTCAGCATAAAGAGATAGTTGTTGGTTCTTCTGAATTTCCTAATAAAATAAAATGGCCTCTCCCCCAAAGCTAAGACCCAGAACAGGGTAACATGTGTTGGGTCAGGCACAAGAAAGGGTATACAGGCTTGGGTTTTCTCATGAGTCACTGCTCTCAGGAGGAAGTAGGTTTTTTGAAATTCCAGAAAGAATACCCGTGGGGCTATGAAAGAAAACCTCCCTATGCCCTATCCACCCCTGCATCTGTGTGCCCCTGCCCCTCCGCTTCTTTAGAAAAATGGTATTGTGTCTCCCTTGTGCCCAGCGCTGTGCTGCTGTGAAAGGACCTCAAGTTCAACGTTAGTCTCCAGACAGAGCCAGGCAGTGCACACCCAGCTACACACTGCCTGCTGGTTCCTGGTGAACCCCTCCCCTGAGCGACCCATCTGTCTGGAACCAGTAATGCTGGGCTGGGTCTGTTCTCCCTCCTCCCTACGTCAGCCATCCAGATACTCCTGTGGGTCTCCTGTCTCAGAACACATGCATTTTTCCTGTGTTCATGTATTTGCGACTCTCTTGTCTTGCTACATGTTCTGATGTGCACGCATACTAGGCTTTCCCTCTCCTCCCATAAGATGTGAAAGACAAAGAGAAATAGTAACCAACATGGGTCACCCACTTCATGCCTGTCCCTTTCCTGGGCACCTTCCAGGTGTTTACCTCAGGCCCACTACATCTACTCCTTCCCTTATATAACACCTGGACAGACTGTGTGGGTCTTAACAAGCAGGGATGTGATTGCAAAGTGCCCGGGAAATGACTAGGCATCAAGTGGGTGTTAGATAAATGTTAGTTCCTGTTCCTCTTTGTCTTTCATATCATACTGGAAGAAAGGGAAGGCCTAGTGGGCTTGCACATAAGAACACGTAGGAAGGGACTTTTCTGGGTGGCTCAGTTGGTTAAGCGGCTGCCTTTGGCTCAAGTCATGATCTCAGGGTCCTAGGATGGAGTACCACTTGCTCAGCGGGGTGTCTGCTTCTCCTTCTGCCCCTCCCCCTGCTTATGCTCTCTCTGTCTCTCTCTCTCTCTCAAATAAATAAATAAAATCTGAAAGAAAGGAAGAAAGAAAATAAGTAAATGTTGGTAGACAAGAGAGCAGCAGATACCTGAACACAGGAATGGGAAGGGTAGAAATGCTTTCAAGTTTGCTCTAGCTGAACCTGTGAGCAATCATGGAACAAGAACCTCACCTTGGAGATATGAAGGCTCCCTCTTGTGGCTGCTCCTGGGAGAGCAGGCAATGATTGTAGGAGTAATTAGCAAGGAATTCAGTCAGCATTCCCATTTATTCCTTCCACAGTGCATTTAAAGAACAAGGGTTCTTTTATTCCAGTACCCTAAGACAACCATCCCTTTTTTTTATGGCAAAGCTCAACTGTAATGTTTTTATTTTTTATTTTTTTTATTTTATTTTTTCAGTGTTCCAAGATTCATTGTTTATGCACCACACCCCGTGCTCCATGCAGTACATGCCCTCCTTAATACCTCCCACCAGGCTCACCCATTTGTTTCTCAGAGTCCACAGTATCTCATGCTTTACTAAGACAACCATTCCTAATATGTTAAATTTTCTTCCAGCTTCTTTTCTGTAAGTATGTTTTATATATTTATGATGTTTGCGATAATGCCATCTATAGAGTCTTTAATTTTCTATGAATTTGCATCTTGCACTTTGTTTCTTTAAAACTCTTTTAAGTTAAGAAATTCAGAGGTCATACAGAAAAGCATAATGCACAAATGTGTAGATAATATATTCTTGTAAAACAAAAACCAAGTAAGCACCACAAGAAACACTATATACCACCCCAGCTCCCATCCCTTCCTGTTCAGAATGCTCTCTCTTCTCTCTGACACTAACCAGTGCCAACCTTTATGGTATTCACTCCCTTGCCTTTCATTATAACTTTACTACTTAAGTTTGCACCACCAAACCACACAGTTTATTTTTGCCTATTTTTGAGCTTTACTTAAGTAAAACCTTATTTTATTTCCTTTAAACCTATTCATTCTATTGTCTGCCTTCTTTTGCTCTAATTTTGTTAAGACTCATTCTTACTCTGTGTATCTAATGTTCTTTCATTTTTTTGTTATCGAGAATTACTTTGAATCAGCATATTACACTGTGTTTATCAGTCAGCTATTGCTGGACTTTGAGGCTTTCTCCAG
Source organism: Meles meles (assembly GCF_922984935.1). Taxonomy (NCBI): domain Eukaryota; kingdom Metazoa; phylum Chordata; class Mammalia; order Carnivora; family Mustelidae; genus Meles; species Meles meles. The sequence continues at coordinate 115,486,024 of NC_060074.1, read as the reverse complement.
CTGCATCTGTTGTGAACAGGGCTGCTAGGATCATTTGTGCCCAGGTGCCTACTGTGCCTGCACATGCATTTCTCCCCAGTGAGAAATGCATCCTCCTTCAGAGGAGTGAGATGGCTGGCTCATTGGGGGGATGCAGATCTTCAGCTTTACTAGATACTGTCAAACATTTTCCCAAAGTGATTTGCCAGTTTATACTCCTTCCTTGAGATTTCTTTTGCTCTATATTATCATTAACATTTGTTTGGTATTGTCATTCTTGTTAATATTAGCCATTCTTCTAGGTACAGGTAGAGGTTATCTCCTTGTGGTTTTAGTTCGCATTTCCTCTATATCTATACTTATATGCTTATATGGCAATTTGGATATCCTGTCTGGGGACATGTCTGACCTAATCTCTTGCCTATTTGTCTATGAGGTTGCCTTTTTCTTGCTGATGGCGTATATTCTAGATACAATCCCATTATTGATTAAATATGACACAAATATCATTTCCCACTCCATGGCTTGTCTTTTTCCTTCTGTAATGATATCTTTTGATGAACAGAAGTTCTTAACTTTGATGTTTTCATGTATATCCACATTTTCTCAACACCAAATTTAGGGAATTTATAGAATCCCCTAAAAAAACTTTTTTATTAAAGATTTGTATTTATTTATTTATTTGACAGAGAGACAGAGAGAGAGCATGAGAGGGGAGAAGGTCAGAGGGAGAAGCGGACTCCTTGCTGAGCAGGGAGCCCGATGCGGGACTCTATCACGGGACTCCAGGATCACGACCTGAACCAAAGGCAGTCGCTTAACCAACTGAGCCACCCAGGCGCCCTCCCCAAATAGCTTTTAACAAAGATTTCCTAGTCTTATTTTTTTTTCTTACCTTTAGATTTCTGAGATGGCTAAAACTGGCTTTTGTGTTCCTTTGGTGGTTTTTCTGTCTATGTGCCAGTTCAGTGTCTCATCAGTGTAGCTATATAGGAAGTGTTGCTGTCCAGCTTGTCAGATCCTCCCACCTGGTTCTTCTTCAATATGAACACTTATTGAGTGCCAGCCATTCATCAGGCAATATTCTAGGTGCTATGAATACAATGTGGAAGAATATATAAAGATCTCTGTCCTCAAAGGAGGCATGGTGGGAGTAAATAAATAATTGAGCAAATAAGATTATTTCAGATATTGAAGAGATCATAAAAAACAAAAATGTAATTAAGAAATTGGAAAGGCTAATGGGATAGAGGTTTGGGCATTATGAGGGTCAGGCTCCCTTAACTTGCAGGTTTGGAGTCTAAGGAGTTGAGCCAAGCCTTGGGTGATGAGAAGTCAGAAAATGAGGCCTCTCAGGGCCAGTCCAACATGTCAGTGACATGGAACACTCCCCTTGCCGAGAGATTGCCATATAATAGAGCTCCCCACAATGTTACCTCATACATGGGACAGCACAGCATGTTTGTGTAATGGAAAACAAAAGGAGGCAACATTTGGGTGTGAAAAGTGCCACTTACATGTAGACATTTCTTCCCTTTTTAATTCAGGTTTAGGGGCAAAGAATCTGTGATTCCAGGCAAGCAAGCTCTGCATCTTATCTATAAACTAATTTGTGCACACATGGGCTTGCACTCCTGGCTAAGGGGGTTTAAGGAAGAAGACCAAGATCAAGAGGGAGCAAGATGAGAAAGAACTGTGGATGGATGAGAGAAATGGAGAAAAGTTATAAGTTTTGAACAACTGTGCATTCTTGATTCTCACTCTGTTACTTCCTAGCCATGAACCTTGCTGTAAGACCTCACTGGGGCTCTGTTTCCTTATTTGTAAGGGTCAGACAAGGTAATCTCTTAGGCCTCTGCTAGGTAGAATATCAACTTTCTGAAGGAATGCTGGAGAGTTTTGCTGACCTTCCCCCAAGGTCTTCTCTGACTCTGAAAGCAAGGATCCAAAGTATGGCTTCTACTGAGACATTTTAAATGAGCTGGATAGGAGGGAATACATTGTGAACATTTTCTAACCTTTCTGAGGGGAATGTAAAATAGTATAGCCACTCTGGAAAAAAAAGGTCTGGCAATTTCTAATTAAACCTAACCTGGGTTTACCATATGACCCAGAAATTACCCTCATGCACATTTATCTCAGGGAAATGAAACTTAGTTTACACATGAACCTACAAATAAATGTTCATACCAGCTTTAGTCATAATAACCCCAAACTGGAAACAACTTAGATGTCCTTCTGTAGGGGAATGGTTAACAATCGATTAACAAACTGTGCTACATCCCTAAAAATTGAACCATTGACATATGCAACAACTTTGATGGATTGCAAGGGAATTATTCTGAATGAAAAGAAAAGCCAATAGAAAAAGGTAATGTACTGTAGGAATCCATTTATATAACATTCCTAAAATGGAAAAAAAAAATATGGAGATGAAGAACAGATTGGCCGGGGCAAGATGACAGAGAGGTAGTAGAGGCTGTTACAACTGGTCCCCTAAAGTAAGCTGATCATCTACCACAACGCTCTGAAAACCCATGAAATCAGTCTGAAATGTAGGATTATACACTTCTGGATCTCTGCTGGGGCAGAAGACACTAGTGGTGAGAAACGTTTCAGGGTACGCCTTGCCTGGATCACAGTTGATACATTCAGCTACACATCCCCTCAGCCATCTCTCACCAAAATGGGTAGGAGTAAGAATGCCCAACAGAGGAAAAATTCAGAGACTGTGCCCTCTCCAGCAGAGCTGTTGGATATGGACATAAACAGTATGTCAGAAAGGGAATACAGGGTAACAGTTACCCAGGCAATGGCTAGTTTGGAGAAAACCATTATTGACAACAGGGAATTGATTAGGACAGAAGGGGAAGCCACCAGGGAAGAAGTTAAAAATGCTCTCAATGAGTTCCAATCTAATCTAAATTCTTTAACAGCTAGGTTAACTGAAGCAGAAGATAGAATTAGTGATTTAGAGGACAAGCTGATAGAGAAAAAAGATCCAGAGGAGGCCTGGAACAAACAGCTTAGAAGCCTTGAAAACAGAATTAGGGAAATAAATGATGCCATGAAACATTGCAATGTCAGAATTATTGGGATCCCTGAGGGAGAGGAGAAAGAAAGAAGATTAGAAGATATAGTTGAATAAATTCTTCATGAAAATTTTCCCAGTCTGGGGGTGCCCGGGTGGCTCAGTGGGTTAAGCCTCTGCCTTCGGCTCAGGTCATGATCCCAGGGTCCTGGGATCAAGTCCCGCATCAGGCTCTCTGCTCAGCAGGGAGCCTGCTTCCTCCTCTCTCTCTGCCTGCCTCTCTGCCTACTTATGATCTCTGTCTGTCAAATTAAAAAAAAAAAAAAAAGAAAAGAAAATTTTCCCGATCTGGCAAATGGAACCAGCGTTTGTGTCCTAGAGGCAGAAAGGACTCCCCCCAAGATCATAGAATCTAGAAAGACCTCCAAACGACTGATTGTGAAGCTGATGAATCATAATATTAGACAGGAGCTCTTGAGAGCAGCTAGGAGGAAGAAATTCCTTATGTACAGAGGAAGGCCCATGAGACCTGTCCACAGAAACCTGGCAAGCCAGAAAGGGCTGGCAAGACATATCCAGGGCACTAAATGAGAAGAACATGCAGCCAAGAATACTTTATCCAGCAAGACGGACTTTCAAAATTGGTGGAGAGATAAAGAGCTTCCAAGACCAGGAAGCTTTACAAAAGTATGTGACCACCAAGCTGGCACAACAAGAAATATTAAGGGGGGGGGGTTCTATAAAAGAAGAAAAAACCCAAGAGTGTCATAGAACAGAAATTTATGGAGACAATTCTATAGAAACAAGGACTTCACAGGCAACACAATGTCAATAAAAACGTATCTCTCAATAATCAATCTCAGTGTGAACAGACTAAATGCTCCCATAAAATGGCACAGGGTTGCAAATTGTATAAAATGACAAGACCCGTCCATGTGTTGTCTACAAGAGATGCATTTTGAACCTAAGCATACATCCAGACTGAAAGTGAAGGGATGGAGAAGCATCTTTCATGCCAGAGGGCCTCAAAAGAAAGCTGGAGTAGCTATTCTCATATCAGATAAATTAGATTTCAAACTAAAAACTGTAGTCAGAGATAAAGGACACTACATCATTCTTAAAGGGCCCATCCACCAAGAAGATCTAACAATTGTAAATATTTAGGCCCCCCAAAAGGGAGCAGCCAACTAGGTAAGACAACTGTTAATCAAAATAAAGAGTCATATTGATATGAATACATTCATAGTCGGGAATCTTAACATGTCACTCTCAGTAATAGATCATCCAAGTAGAAAATCAATGAAGAAATAAGAGCATTGAATGACACATTGGACCAGATGAACTGCATAAATGTATACAGAACATTCCACCATAAAACAACAGAATACTCATTATTCTCAAGAACACATGGAACATTCTCCAGAATAGACCACATACTGGGTCACAAATCAGGACTCAACCAATACCAAAAGATTGAGATTATTTCCTGCATATTCTCAGGCCACAATGCTTTGAAATTGGAACTCAACCACAAGAAAGAGATTGGAAAGAATTCAAACACCTGGAAACTAAGGGCCACCTTCCTTAAGAATGTTTGGATCAACCAGGAAATCAAAGAAGAACTTCAACAATTCACAGAAACCAATGAGAATGAAGACACTTCAGTCCAAAACCTATGGGATACAGCAAAGGCAGTCTTTTTGTTTGTTTGTTTGTTTGTTTTGTTTTGTTTTGTTTATTTACAGCATAACAGTGTTCATTGTTTTGGCATCACACCCAGTGCTCCATGCAGTACGTGCCCTCCCTATTACCCACCACCTGGTTCCTCAACCTCCCACCCTCCCACCCCTTCAAAACCCTCTGGTTGTTTTTCAGAGTCCATAGTCTCTCATGGTTCATCTCCCCTTCCAGTTTCCCTCAACTCCCTCTCCTCTCCATCTCCCCATGTCCTCCATGTTATTTATTATGCTCCACAAATAAGTGAGACCATATGATACTTGACTCTCTCTGCTTGATTTATTTCACAGCAAAGGCAGTCTTAAAGGGGAAATACATAGCCATCCAAGGCTCCATCAAAAAAAAAAAAAAAATTGGAAAATTCAGAATACAACAGCTCTCTTTACCCCCTTAAAGAACTGGAAAATCAACAACAAATTAAGCCAACTCCACACACAAAAAGGGAAATAATCAAGATTAATAATCAAGATTAGAGCAGAGATCAATGAGATAGAAACTAGAGATAGAGTAGAACATATCAATGAAACTAGAAGTTGTTTTTTTTTTGTTTTTTTTTTGTTTTTTTTTTTTAGAGAATCAACAAGATCGATACATCACTGGCCAAACTAATCCAAAAGGAAAAAGAGAGGACCCAAATTAATAAAATTATGAATGAAAAGGGAGAGATCACAACTAACATCAAAGAAATAGAAACAATCATCAGATATTATTATCAACAGTTATATTCCAAGAAGTTAAGCAACCTAGACAAAATGGATGCATTCCTAGAAACCTATAAACTTCCAAAACTGAGTCAGGAGGAAATTTAAAACCCAAATAGACCAATATCCAGTAACGAGATTGAAGCAATGATCAAAAACCTCCCTAAAAAGAAGAGCCCAGGACCAGATGGATTCCCGGGGGAATTCTACCAAACTTTTAAGAAGAAATATAACCTAGCTCCTGAAGCTATTTCAAAAAAATAGCAACAAAAGGAAAACTTCCAGACTCTTTCTATGAAGCCAGCATTACCCTGGTCCCCAAACCAGGAAAAGACCCCACCAAAAAGGAGAATTTCAGACCAATGTCCCTGATGAATATGGATGCTAAGATTCTCAACAGATCCTGCCTAATAGGACCCACCAGTACATTAAAAAGATTATCCACCATTACCAGGTGAGATTTATCCCTGGGATGCAGGGGTGGTTCAACATTCACAAATCAATCAATATGATAGAACAAATCAATAAGAGAAGAGAGAAGAACCACATGGTTCTCTCAATTGATGCAGAAAAAGCATTTGACAAGACATAGCATCCGTTCCTGATTAAAATGATTCAAAGTACAGGGATAGAGGGAACATTCCTCAACTTCATAAAATCTGTCTATGAAAAACCCACAACAAATATCATCCTCATTGGGAAAAAGCTGACAGCCTTCCTGTTGAGATCAGGAACACGACAAGGATGCCCATTCTCACCACTTTTGCTCAACATAGTACTAGAAGTCCTAGCAACAGGAATCAGACAACAAAGAGAAATAAAAGGTATTCAGATCGTCACAGAAGAAGTCAAACTCTCTCTCCTTGCACATGACATGATACTTTATACGGAAAACCCAAAAGACTCTACCTCCAATCTACTAGAACTCATACAGCAATTCAGTAATGTGGCAGGATACAAAATCAATGTACAGAAATCAGTTGCTTTCTTATACACTAACAATGAAAATATAGAAAGGGAAATTAGAGAATTGATTCCATTTACTATAGCACCAAGAATCATAAGATACCTGGGAATAAACCTAACCAATGAGGCAAAGGATCAGACTACTCCTGAAAGAAATTGAAGAAGACACAAAAAGATGGAAGACCATTCCATGCTCATGGATCAGAAGAATAAACATTGTTAAAATGTCTACTCCCTATAGCCATCTATATTTTCAATGCCGTCCAGATCAATAATTCACCAGCTTTTTTCAAAGAGCAAGAACAAACAATCTTAAAATTTGTATGGAACCAAAAGGGACCCTGAATTGCTAAGGAAATGTTGAAAAAGAAAACCAAAACTGGGGGCATAACATTGCCTGATTTTAAGCTTTACTACAAAGCTGTGATCACCAAAACAGCATGGTACAGGCACAAAAACAGACACATAGACCAGTGGAACAGAGAGCCCAGATATGGACCCTCAACTTTATGGTCAAATAATCTTCGACAAAACAGGAAAAAATATACAGTGGAAAAAAGAGTCTCTTCAGTAAATGGTGCTGGGAAAATTGGACATCTATGTATAGAAGAATGAAATTCGACCATTCTTTCACACCATACACAAAGAGGCAACCCGTAGAATGGGAGAATATATTCACAAATGACACTACAGATTAAAGGGCTGATATCCAAGACCTATAAAGAACTCCTCAAACTCAACACACACAAAACAGAATATCATGTAAAAAAAAAAAAAAAATGGATAGAAGACATGAACAGACACTGCTCCAATGAAGACATACAAAAGGCTAACAGACACATGAAAAACTGTTCGTTATCATTAGCCATTTGGGAGATTCAAATCAAAACCACATTGAGATACCACATTACACCAGTTAGAATGCCCAAAATTAACAAGACAGGAAACAACATGTGTTGGAGAGGATGTGGAGAAAGCGGAACCCTCTCACACTGTTGGTAGGAATGCAAGTTTGTGCATCCATTTTGGAAAACAGTGTGGAGATTCCTTAAGAAATTAAAAATAGAGCTTCCCTATGAACCTGCAATTGCACTACTGGGTATTTTTCCCAAAGATACAGATGTAGTGAAAAGAAGGGCTACCTGTACCCCAATGTTCATAGCAGCAATGGGCACGGTCGCCAAACTATGGAAAGAACCAAGATGCCCTTCAGTGGACAAATGGATAAAGATATTGTCCATATATACTATGGAGTGCTATGCCTCCATCGAAAAGGATGAATACCCAACATTTGAATCAACATGGACAGGATGGGAAGAGACTATACTGAGTGAAATATGTCAAGCAGAAAGAGTCAATTATCATATAGTTTCACTTGTGGAACATAAGGAGTAACACAGAGGAAATGGAGAGATGAAGAGGAGAAGGGAGTTGGGGGAAATCGGAGGGGGAGATGAACCACGAGAGACTGTAGATTCTGAGAAACAAAACTGAGGGGTTTTTGTTGTTCTGTTTTTGGTTTGCTTTTTTATTTTTTTTTACAAACATATAATGTATTTTTATCCCCAGGGGTACAGGTCTGTAAACCGCCAGGTTTACACACTTCACAGCACTCACCATAGCACATACCCTCCCCAATGTCCATAACCACATTCCCCTCTCTTGACACCCCTCCCCCCAGCAACCCTCAGTTTGTTTTGTGAGATTAAGAGTCACTTATGGTTTGTCTCCCTCCCAATCCCATCTCGTTTCATTTATTCTTTTTTTTAAAAGATTTTATTTATTTATTTGACAGAGAGAGATCACAGGTAGGCAGAGAGGCAGCCAGAGAGAGCGGAAGGGAAGTAGGCTCCCCACTGAGCAGAGAGCCAGATGCGGGGCTGGATCCCAGGACCCTGGGATCATGACCTGAGCCGAAAGCAGAGGCTTTAACCCACTGAGCCACCCAGGTGCCCCTCGTTTCATTTATTCTTTTCCTACCCCCTAAATCCCCCATGTTGCATCTCCATTTCCTCATATCAGAGAGATCATATGATAGTTGTCTTTCTCCGATTGCCTTATTTCACTCAGCATGATACCCTCTAGTTCCATCCACGTCGTCGCAAATGGCAAGATTTCATTTCTTTTGATGGCTGCATAGTATTCCACTGTGTATATATACCACATCTTCTTTATCCATTTATCTGTTGATGGACATCTAGGTTCTTTCCATAGTTTGGCTATTGTAGACATTGCTGCTATAAACATTCGGGTGCACGTGCCCCTTTGGATCACTACGTTTGTATCTTTAGGGTAAATACCCAGTAGTGCAATTGCTGGGTCATAGGGTAGTTCTATTTTAAACTTTTTGAGAAACCTCCAAACTGTTTTCTAGAGTGGCTGCACCAGCTTGCAGTCCCACCAACAGTGGAGGAGGGTTCCCCTTTCTCCGCATCCTCGCCAGCATCTGTCATTTCCTGACTTGTTAATTTTAGCCCTTCTAACTGGTGTGAGGTGGTATCTCACTGTGGTTTTGATTTGTATTTCCCTGATGCCGAGTGATGTGGAGCACTTTTTCATGTGTCTGTTGACCATCTGGATGTCTTCTTTGCAGAAATGTCTGTTCAAATCCTCTGCCCATTTCTAGATTGGATTATTTGTTCTTTGGGTGTTGACTTTGTTAAGTTCCTTATAGATTTTGGACACTAGCCCTTTATGATATGTCGTTTGCAAATGTCTTCTCCCATTCTGTCAGTTGTCTTTTGGTTTTGTTGACTGTTTCCTTTGCTGTGCAAAAGCTTTGGTTGATAAAGTCCCAATAGTTCGTTTTTGCCCTTGCTTCCCTTACCTTTGGCAATGTTCCTAGGAAGATGTTGCTGCAGCTGAGGTTGAAGAGCTTGCTGCCTGTGTTCTCCTCAAGGATTTTAATGGATTCCTTTCTCACATTGAGATCCTTCATCCATTTTGAGTCTATTTTCTTTTTCTTTTTTTTTAAGATTTTATTTATTTATTTGACAGAGAGAGATCACAAGTAGGCAGAGAGGCAGGCAGAGAGGCAGGCAGAGAGAGAGGGAAGCAGGCTTGCTGCTGAGCAGAGAGCCTGATGCGGGACTCAATCCCAGGACCCTGAGATCATGACCTGAGCCGAAGGCAGTGGCCTAACCCACTGAGCCACCCAGGTGCCCCTTGAGTCTATTTTCATGTGTGGTGTAAGGAAATGGTCCAATTTCATTTTTCTGCATGTGGCTGTCCAATTTTCCCAACACCATTTATTGAAGAGGCTGTCTTTTTTTCCATTGGACATTCTTTCCTGCTTTGTCAAAGATTAGTTGACCATAGAGTTGAGGGTCTATTTCTGGGGTCTCTAATCTGTTCCATTGATCTATGTGTCTGTTTTTGTGCCAGCACCATACTGTCTTGATGATGACAGCTTTGTAATCGAGCTTGAAGTCCGGAATTGTGATGCCACCAACTTTGTCTTTCTTTTTCAATATTCCTTTGGCTATTCAAGGTCTTTTCTGGTTCCATATAAATTTTAGGGTTATTTGTTCCATATTTTGAAAAAAATGGATGGGATTTTGATAGGGATTGCATTAAATGTGTAGATTGCTTTCGGTAGCATAGACATTTTCACAATATTTGTTCTTCCAATGCAGGAGCATGGAACATTTTTCCATTTCTTTGTGTCTTCCTCAGTTTCTTTCATGAGTACTTTATAGTTTTCTGCGTATAGATTCTTAGCCTCTTTGGTTAGGTTTATTCCTAGGAATCTTATAGTTTTGGGTGCAATTGTAAATGGGATTGACTCCTTAATTTCTCTTTATTCTGTCTTGTTGTTGGTGTATAGAAATGCAACTGATTTCTGTGCATTGATTTTATATCCTGACACTTTACTAAATTCTTGTACAAGTTCTAGCCATTTTGGAGTGGAATCTTTTGGGTTTTCCTCTTATTGTTTCATATCATCTGCAAAGTGTGATAGTTTGACTTCTTCTTTGCCAATTTGGATGCTTTTAATTTCTTTTTGTTGTCTGATTGCTGAGGCTAGGACTTCTAGTACTATGTTGAATAGCAGTGGTGATAATGGACATCCCTGCCGTGTTCCTGACCTTAGTGGAAAAGCTTTCAGTTTTTCTCCTTTGAGAATATTTGCGGTGGGTTTTTCATAGATGGCTCTGATAATATTGAGGTATGTGCCCTCTCTCCCTACACTTTGAAGAGTTTTGATCAGGAAGGGATGCTGTACTTTGTCAAATGCTTTTTCAGCATCTATTGAGAGTATCATATGGTTCTTGTTCTTTCTTTTATTAATGTGTTGTATCACATTAATTGATTTGTGGATTTTGAACCAGCCTTGCAGCCCTGGAATAAATCCCACTTGGTCGTGGTGAATAATCCTTTTAATGTACTGTTGAATCCTATTGGCTAGTATTTTGGTGAGAATTTTCACATCTGTGTTCATCAAGAATATTGGCCTGTAATTCTCTTTTTTGATGGTATCCTTGTCTGGTTTTGGGGTCAAGGTGATGCTGGTCTCATAAAATGAGTTTGGAAGTTTTCCTTCCATTTCTATTTTTTTGGAACACTTTCAGGAGAATAGGAATTAATTCTTCTTTCAATGTTTGGTAGAATTCCCCTGGGAAGCCGTCTGGCCCTGGGTTTTTGGTTGTTTGGAGATTTTTGATGAATTTTTATGTTTCAATCTCCTTACTGGTTATGGGTCTGTTCAGGTTTTCTGTTTCTTCCTGGTTCAGTTGTGGTAGTTTATATGTCTCTAGGAATGCATCCATTTCTTCCAGATTGTCAAATTTGTTGGCATAGAGTTGCTCATAGTATGTTCTTATAATTGTTTGTATTTCTTTGGTGTTGGTTATGATCTCTCCTCTTTCATTCATGATTTTATTTATTTGGGTCCTTTCTCTTTTCTTTTTGATAAGTCTGGCCAGGGGTTTATCAATCTTAATTCTTTCAAAGAACCAGCTCCCAGTTTCATTGATTTGTTCTATTGTTTTCTGCTATTGATTTCTGCTCTGATCTTTATGATTTCTCTTCTTCTGCTGGGTGTAGGCTTGGTTCACTTTCGGGAGCTTTTTTTCCCTGAACACTTTCCATGGAATGCCAGAGGATGGGAATGAAAATGGCAGCCTCCCAGTCTCCAGCCTGGAGGAATCGAGAGTTCAGGGCCCAACTCCTCAGTGTGCCCTCAGAGAAAAGCACTCAATCATTTTGTCTCCCTGGTCTCCAGCCGCACTCTGAGCTCACCCAACCTGCGACCGGTTCAACATAACCCCAAGCTGAGAGCTCTGTCTCTGTAGCCAGTTTCCCCGCTCTAATACCTGTGAGCTCTGCAACACTCAGATGCCTCCAATCCTTCTGTGACCCAGCGGGACCTGGGGCCACGCTGACCCCACATGGGCTTCACCCCGGTTTAGCCTCTGGAGCGATGTCCCTCAGTGGAACAGACTTTTAAAGGTCCTGATTTAGTGTTCCGTTGCTCCGCTGCTTGCCAGGAGCCGGCCCCTCCCCCGCAGTCTATCTTCCCATTGCTTTGGATTCACTTCTCCGCCAGTCCTACCTTTCAGAAAGTGGTTGATTTTCTGTTTCTAGAATTGCTGTTCTTCTTCTCTTCAATCTCCTATTGGATTTGTAGGTGTATGCAATGGTTTGAAAAGCTATTTAGCTTATCTCCTGCTACCTGATGTAGTCTCAGCCTGCTACCTCTCTGCCATCTTGACTCCTCCTCCAAAACTGAGGGTTTTTGAGTGGAGAGATGTGGGGTGTTGGGTGAGCCTGGTGGTGGGTATTATGGAGGGCACGTATTGCATGGAGCACTGGGTGTGGTGCTTAAACAATGAATTCTGAAACACTGAAAAGAAATTTTTAAAAGAAAAAAAATAGAACAGATTGGCCATTGCCAGAGGTTGAGGAGAGACCTGTGGATGTGGTAATAAAAGAACAAAAGTATCCTAAAGTGCTGACATATCTTGACTATGTTGATAGATTCCTGAACCTATGTAAGTGATAAAACAGCACAGAACTAACAGAACTAAATAAACACACACACACACACACACACACACACACACACACACACACACACACACACCTGCAAGGAAAACTGGGAAATCTGAATAGGATCTGTGGGTTGTATCAATGTTCTGGCTGTAATATGTAACATTCTATAAGATGTTACCATTCTGAGAATCTGAGTACAAAGTACACAGGATTTCTCTATACTATTTCTTACATCTGGGTGTATATCTACAATTATATCAAAATTCCAAGTTTAATTTGAAGAAAATATTTATATCATTAAATTAATACCTGGATGGTGTTCAGTGGTATATATGCATTAGAAATCTCAACCAGTTCTCTATTGTTTTGAGCAATTAGGTTGCTTACCACTTTTTACATAAATAAGGCTATATTGAACATCTTTGCAGATAAGCTTCTCAAAATGTTTTATTCTCCCTCTTTTTTATTTCCTTTACTTTTTAAAAATTATCAAAATTATGCTTGCACATAGTTATAAAATCAAATGTTACTTAGATAATGTTTTTCTTTTTTTTAAGATTTTATTTATTTATTTGACAGACAGAGATCACAAGTAGGCAGAGAGGCAGGTAGAGAGAGAGAGAAGGAAGCAGGCTCCCCACTGAGCAGACAGCCAGATGTGGGGCTCGATCCCAGGACCCCAGGATCACGACCTGAGCTGACGGCAGAGGCTTTAACCCACTGAGCCACCCAGGTGCCCCAATGTTTTTCTTTTTTTAATTAAAATATAATGTACTATTTGTTTCAGGGGTACAGGTCTGTGAATCATCAGTCTTACACAATTCACAGCATTCACCATAGCACATACCCTCCCCAATGCCCATCACCCAGCCGCCCACACCCCTCCCCTCCAGCAACCCTCAGTTTGTTTCCTGAGATTAAGAGTCTCTTGTGGTTTGTCTTCCTCCCCAGTCCCATCTTGTTTAATTTTTCCTCCTTTCCCCCCCACACCCCCCACCCTGTCTCTCAACTTCCTCATATCAGAGAGATCATATGATAATTATCTTTCTCTGACTGACTTATTTTGGTTAGCATAATACCCTCTAGTTCTATCCAAGTCATTGCAAGTGGCAAGATTTAGGGGGTTTTGATGGCTGCATAGTATTCCATAATGCTTTTCAAATGTTAACATACATATAAACCACCTGGGCTCCATTGAGGTACAGGTCCTGATTCAGATATTTGGATGAGGCCTGAGGTTTGCATTCTGACACGTATCCAGGGGCTGTAACTGCTGGTCCTCCCCCTCACTAGCAGTAGTGAGAGGTTAGAAGACATCCTTTGGCAATAACAGCCAGCTGGCTCATTCCTCCCTTCCCAAAGACAACCAAGTTAGGTTTTAATAGTAAATTCAAACTGCTATTTTGACTTATTATATTTAAATACTATGTATTAACTTCCAGTTATGATAGTTATGAAGATTCAGCATCTTGCATTCCATCTGGTCTCCTTTCCCATCCTCCTAATACCATCCTTCTACTATATAGTTAAGTCAGTAACAAGAGTTTCTATCCTATGGATATGAAAATATTCTTCAGTGTGAATCCAAGTGGTAGGCTTCAATGGCATTTTTTTGTTTCTTTTTTCCTATAGTTAATATTTGTTGAATTGTTTTTTATTTCTTTTCAGCGTAACAGAATTCATTGTTTATGCACCACACCCAGTGCTCCATGCAATACATGCTCTCCATAATACCCTCCACCTCGCTCCCCCAACCTCCCACCCCCTGCCCCTTCAAAACCCTCAGGTTGTTTTTCAGAGTCCATGTTGAATTTTTCATATGTGTGATTTTTCTAGAAATCTATCCTTAAATCTGACTGTAAGATCACTTATAAACTATTTTCCAAATATTCAAACATGTCAGCATTCTATCAAGTCTCTATTTTCTCCTAGAGACCTTCCTTCCAGAACCCTCTGACCTCCTGCTATACTTTGGACTAGTTGTTCCCAGGAATTCTACATAGCTTTCTTCTCTAGTTTCCTATTTCTTGGATCCTGGGTCTTCCTCTACTCCTTTATTGTGTACAAGAACATCCCCCACTAGCTTCCTAAGAAAAGGTATGTAGGAGGGATTGTTTTTTAGTTTTTGCATGTCTGGAAAAAAATACCCTTTTAATTTTTATACTTGATGGATAGCTGGGCTTTGTATAGAATTTCCTTCTAAAAAGTGAAGACGTTGCAATGCTATGTTCTAATATCAAAATTGCTGGTGAGAAGGGTGATAATGTTGTTCCAGGTGGTCCTGCATGGCTTAGTTCATTTTGTTTGTTTTTCTTTAGAGGCTTTTAGGGTTCTTTCTTATTCTTAGTATTATGAATTTTTTTAGTGAAATTCTGGATGTAAGTTTCTTTTTATTCATTTTGCTAAACATTCAGTGTGCCCTTTAAATCTGAAGTCTCTTAACCTTTAGTACCAGATAAAAAATTAGGTATCATTAATTAATTAGGTATAATTAATTTGATAATTTCCTTCTCTCCTTTTACCCCTGGAGCTCCTGTTAGAGGTTGTAATTCCTTGACAAATCTTTAATATTCTTACCATTTTTGTGTATCATCTCTATATCTTTGTTTTATTTTGGAGAGTGGAGAGATTTTCTCAAACATATTTCCAGCCCTCCTATTGAATATTTTCAATGTTCTCTAATTTCATTTTGTAATAAAAATGGCTTTCTCCTGGTTATATGACTAATATGTGCTCATTACAAAGAATTCCAACAATACATAAAAATACAGAGAACACAAGAAATTCTCTGTAATCCTACCACATTATGGTAATCAGCCTAATATTTTGGTGCCCATTATTTTATTTTTCATTTTATAGAAACACAAATGTCAAAAATGTCACACCTATAATTTGATACAAACAGAATATCACTCTTGCTGTTTTTAATCATAGATGCTACCAGTGCCCCTCTTCCCGCCTCAGCATCACTTCACTGTGGTCCCCCATTAGCCCATTCCTACAGCCTAGTGACTGACATACTATATTTTCTCCATACTCTTATAATCATGTATAAATACATATACATATACATGCATACACAGCTATACAAACACCCTTTCCTGTATCTTAAATTTATCCCTTAACAACATTCATGGAAATATTACCAAGGTACTTGTAAGTAATGGTTGCATAATATTCCATGTTGTGAGGGTATCAAAATTTGCTCCCTTTTTCACCCATAGATAGCTACACACTTTTCCTGTTCCTGGAAACTGCAAATATTCTTTTAGTAAACACCACTTTATAATAACTTTATAGACTAGTAGAGAGTCTTGAATGAAAATCCCAAAGATCATAAAATTTTTATATTTTAATAGGTTCCAGATTCTCTTCCAAAAAGGCTATAATATTTCATATTTCCAGGGGCATCTCAGTGGCTCAGTCTGTTAAGCATCTGCCTTTGGCTCAGGTCATGATCTCAGGGTCCTGGGATAAAGCCCCACATCAGACTTCCTGCTCAGCAGGGAGCCTGCTTTTCCCTCTCCTTTTGCTGCTCCCCTTGCTTGTGTGCACTCTCTCTCTGTCAAATAAATAAACAAAATCTTAAAAAAAAAAATTTGTGGTGGTGGGTAATAGGGAGGGCACGTACTGCATGGAGCACTGGGTGTGATGCCAAAACAATGAACACTGTTATGCTGTAAATAAGCAAATAAAAATAAATAAATAAATAAATAAAAATTTGTATTTCCAGTAGCATTTTATATTTCTCCATGAGTAAATGAACATTATAATCTTATAATTCTTGTTTTGGTTTGATATTGTTGCTATTGTTTTAAAATTGTTTTTTTAAGTTTTTAAGCACATATTTATTTAATTAAAGTTACTTTTTCTTGTTCCTTCTTGATCTTTTTTAAACTTTTTATTTTAAAACAATTATAGACTCACAGGAAGTTGAAAAAAATATAGAGAGGTCCAGTATGCCCTTCCTTCATCCAGTTCCCCAGTGTAACATCTTTTTTTTTTTAAAGATTTTTTATTTATTTGAGAAAGAGAGAGAGTGTGCATGTGCATGAATGGGAGGCTCAGAGGGAGAGAGAGAAGCAGAGTCCCTGGTGAGCAGGGAGCCTGATTCAGGACTCAATTCTAGGACCTTGGGATTATGACTGAAGCCAAAGGCAGATGCTTAAGAGACTGAGGCACCCAGGCACCCCCCAAATGTAACACCTTATGTAACTATAGAACAATATCAAAGCCAGCAACTGACATTGGTAGGATGGGTGTATGACTCTGTGTCATTTTATCACAGATGTAGATTTACATGACTACCACTATGAGCCTGGTAGACACTATTCCATTACCTCATGCTACACTTCTTTACAGTCACACCCTCCCCAGACTTCCCTGACTACCTGCAACCATGAATCTAATCTCCATCTCTATGAGTTTGTCATTTCAAAAGTGTTGCCTTTTGAGAATGGCTTTTTTCATTCAGTGTAAATCTATGGATTTTTATTAAGCTGTAAGGTGTATCCATAGTTATTCCTTTTTATGGCTGAATACAATTCCATGGTGTGTCTTTACTGTTGTTCTCCTGAACCAGTTGTCTATTGAAGGACATTCAGGTTGTGTCTAACTTGAGGCTATTGCAAGTAAAGCTTCTATCAACATTTGTGAACAGGTTTTTTGGGTGGATAAAAGTTTTCATTCCTCTGGGATAAATGCCCACCAGTGTGGTTTTTAAGTTGTATGGTAAGTATATTTTTAGTTTTTTTTTTTAATTAATTTATTTATTTTTATTTGCTTATTTACAGCATAACAGTGTTCATTATTTTGGCATCACACCCAGTGCTCCATGCAGTACGTGCCCTCCCTATTACCCACCACCTGGTTCCTCAACCTCCCACCCCACCCCACCCCCTCCCGCCGCCCCTTCATAACCCTCTGGTTGTTTTTCAGAGTCCATAGTCTCTCATGGTTCATCTCCCCTTCCAGTTTCCCTCAACTCCCTCTCCTCTCCATCTCCCCATGTCCTCCATGTTATTTGTTATGCTCCACAAATAAGTGAGACCATATGATACTTGACTCTCTCTGCTTGACTTATTTCGCTCAGCATAATTTCTTCCAGTCCTGTCCATGTTGCTACAAAAGTTGGGTATTCGTCCTTTCTGATGGAGGCATAATACTCCATTGTGTATATGGACCACATCTTCCTTATCCATTCATCCGTTGAAGAGCATCTTGGTTCTTTCCACAGTTTGGCGACCGTAGCCATTGCTGCAATAAACATTGGGGTACAAATGGCCCTTCTTTTCACTACATCTGTATCTTTGGGGTAAATACCGAGCAGTGCAATTGCAGGGTCATAGGGAAGCTCTATTTTTAATTTCTTCAGGAATCTCCACACTGTTCTCCAAAGTGGCTGCACTAACTTGCATTCCCACCAACAGTGTAAGAGGGTTCCCCTTTCTCCACATCCTCTCCAGCACACGTTGTTTCCTGTCTTGCTAATTTTGGCCATTCTAACTGGTGTTAGGTGGTATCTCAATGTGGTTTTAATTTGAATCTCCCTGATGGCTAGTGATGATGAACATTTTTTCATGTGTCTGATAGCCATTTGTATGTCTTCATTGGAGAAGTGTCTATTCATATCTTCTGCCCATTTTTTGATATGATTATCTGTTTTGTGTGTGTTGAGTTTGAGAAGTTCTTTGTAGATCCTGGATATCAACCTTTTGTCTGTACTGTCATTTACAAATATCTTCTCCCATTCCGTGGGTTGCCTCTTTGTTTTGTTGACTGTTTCCTTTGCTGTGCAGAAGCTTTTGATCTTGATGAAGTCCCAAAAGTTCATTTTTGCTTTTGTTTCCTTGGCCTTTGGAGACTTATCTTGAAAGAAGTTGCTGTGGCTGATATCGAAGAGGTTACTGCCTATGTTCTCCTCTAGGATTCTGATAGATTCCTGTCTCACGTTGAGGTCTTTTATCCATTTCGAGTTTATCTTTGTGAACGGTGTAAGAGAATGGTCGAGTTTCATTCTTCTACATATTTTTAGTTTTTTAAGGAAGTACCAAATTCTTCCAGAATGGTTATACCATCTTACATTTCCACCAGCAATGTATATAGGAGATCTGGTTCTCTGCATCCTTGCCAACATTTGGAATTTTGCTGTTTTTCATTTTTCAGGTACTAATAAGCATGTGGCACTATCTCACTATGATTGTGATTTACATTTCCATAAGGGCTAGTGATGTTGAACATTTTTCATGTGCTTATTTGCTTAGCCCACTCAGGCTGCCATAATAAAAATACCACAGACTAGGTAGCTTAAAAGACAACAGAAATTTTATTTTTTGCAGTTCTGGAGGTTGGGGAATCCAAGATCAAGCACTGGCAGATTTGGAGTCTAGTAAGAGCCCACTTCCTAGATGGCCCTCTTCTCAGTGTAATGTCACAAGCAGAAAGGAAAAAGGGCGCTCCCCGGGGCCTCTTTTATAAGGGCGCTAATCCCATCCAAGAGGGATCTACTGTTATGGACTAATCACTGCCAAAAGCCCCACCTCCCCTGGGGGTTAGGATTTCAATTTATGAATTTGGGGGGGGGGCAGATATTCAACCTATAGAATTTGCCATCCATATAAATATATCTTCTTCAATGAAATGTCTCTTTATGTCTTCCTTATTCTTTAATTGAATTGTTACTTTTTACAGTGGAGTATTGAGAGTTCTTTTTTTTAATGAGATATACTTGATATAACACCACATAAGTTTCAGGTGTATAATTTATTTGATGGAATTATATATTGCAACTTGATTACCACCTTTAGCTAACACCTCTGTCAGGTCATGTAATTCTCATTTCTTTTTTGTGATGAGAACATTTAAGATCATGTCTCTCTGTAGCTTTGAGGTTTATAATATGCTATTTTTATTGTCATTATTCTGTACATTAGCCCTCCAGGATTATTCATCTACCAGGTACAAGTTTGTAACCTTTAACCACATCACCCAATTCTTCTACTCCCCAGTCCTTTGTAGCTACCACTCTACTCTCTGACTCTATGAATTCAGCTTTTTTAGATTCCACATGTGAGTGATATCATACAATATTTGTCTTTCTCTGTTTAACTTATCCCACATTTCTGCAATGCCCTCAAGCTCCATCCATGTTGTCACAAATGGCAGGATGTCCTTCTTTCCCATGGCTGAATAATATTCCATTGTCTATTATATATACACCACATCTTCTTAATCCATTCATCCATTGAAAGACACCTGTTGTTTCCATATCTTGACTATTATGAATAATGCTGTAATAAACATGGCAGTGCCTATATCTCTTCAATATCCTATTTCCATTTCCTTTGGATATATACCCAAAAGTGGGACTGCTGAATAATATGGCAGTTCTATTTTTAATTTTCTGAGGAACCTCCATACTATTTTCCATAGTAGCTGTACCAATTTACATTCTCCACATTCTTGCCAGTACTTGTTATCTCTTATCCTCTTGATGATAGCCGCCATTCTAACAGGTGATATCTCGTTGTTTTGATTTACATTTCCATGAGCATCATTTCATGTACTTGTTAGCCACTTGCATGTCTTCTTTGAAAAATGTGTTCTTTCAGTTCTTCTGTCCATTTTTTTTAAAGATTTTATTTATTTATTTGACAGACAGAGATCACAAGTAGGCAGAGAGAGAGGAGGAAGCAGGTTCCCTGCTGAGCAGAGAGCCCGATGGTCTCTGAGACCATGACCTGGACTGAAGGCAGAGGCCTAACCCACTGTGCCACCCGGGTGCCCCCAGAAAGCAGAACATTTGAAGGCAGAAGGCTCCAGCAGACCACTTTTCATGTGTCTGTTGGCCATCTGGGCTAGTGTCCAAAATCTATAAGGAACTTAATCAAACTCAACACCCAAAGAACAAACAATCCAATCAAGAAATGGGCAGAGGACATGAACAGACATTTCTGCAAAGAAGACATCCAGATGGCCAACAGACATGTGAAAAAGTGCTCCTTGAAGTTTTTAATTGCTATCTTCACATGAGAAGTTGCAGTCACCTCCTCCAGTATTCACTTACTGCTTTCAGGATAGAAATACCTGGTGTCACCTCTGCTAGTGATTCTGAGGATTTCTCAGTCTTCTATTAATATACATGTTCCATTCTTTTTATTCCCTCCTCTGACACATTTAAGTTTATATGCATTCTACTGATCCCTCAAAGCAACAAGCTCTGCAGTCCCCCATTTCTTTTCCAAAATGTGGTGCTAAAACTCAAGCTTGTGTTCTGTCCCTTGCTTACAGATTGGTCTGGCTTTCTACATGAACTCACTAGCCACATTTCCATCCTTTTTATTTCAACCTACCTGTAGCATTATATTTGAAATGAGTTTCTTACAACCAGCATATATTTGGTTGTGTTTTTTAATCCACTTTGAACTTTTCTGTTTATAATTGGTCTTTTAAACATATATTATTGACTGTTTATATTTAAAATAACTTTTTTCTTTTTTTTAAATTATGTTATGTTAGTCTATTCAAAGTAATTCTTAAGGTTTAAGTCTGCCTTTTTATTTTTATTTTTTGGTTTCTGTTTGTTGTTTCTGTGTTCTTTTTCCCTCAGTCCTATGGGTTGCTTGAATATTTCTGAGAATTCCATTTTTATGTATCATAGCATGTTTGCATCTCTTTTTATAATTTTTTTAGTAGTTGCATAGGTATTACATTGTATATATACAACTTACCAAGGTTGATGGATTGGACATTTTACCAGTTCAAGTAATGTTTATAATATAATTATCTTAAATATTTCCTCTAAATACATTGAGAATCACATCAGGTAATGTTATAATTTTTTTTCCAAACATCAAAACATAATTTAGAAATCTCAACAGGAGAAGGAATGTCTGTTATATTTATCCACATTTTTACCCTTTACATTGTTCTTTTTCTTTCTGATGTTTGTTGCAAGATTCTTAATTTATCATGTTTCAATACTTTCTTTAGCTATTTTTAATTGAAGTATAGTTGATATACAATATTATATTAGTTTCAGGCGGACAACATAGTGATTTGACAATTACATTATGAAATTCTCACCACAATAATTGTAGTTACCATCCCTCACCATATAAACTTGTTACAATATTATTGACTATATCCCCTATACTGTATTTTTTATCCTCAGGATTTATTTTATAATTGAAAGTTTCTATCTCTTAACCCCCCTCATATTTTATCCATCTCCCCACCCTTCTTTTCTTTGGCAACCACCAGTTCTCTGTATTTATGAGTCTGTTATTAGTTTTTGTTTGTTCATTTGTTTTGTTTCTTAAATTCCACAAATATATGTGATATTATATGATATTTCTCTTTGTCTGACTTATTTCACTTACAATAACACCCTCAAGGTCCATCCATGTTTTCACAAATGACAAGATTTCATTCTTTTTTAAGGTTGAGTAATATTTTGTTGTGTATATATACCACATCTTCTTTAACATTCACCTATGGATGACATATGGGATGCTTCTATACCTTGGCTAATATAAATAATGCTGCAATAAACACAGAGGTGCATATATCTTTTCAAATTAGTGTTTTCATTTTCTTCAGGTAAAAACTCAGAAGTGGAATTGCTGGATCAAATTTTAGTTCTATTTTTAATTTTTTTCCTCATTCAGTAAACATTTTCTTTTTTTTTTTTTCATTATGTTCAAAGGCCAACGTATAGTACATCATTAGTTTTTGATGTAGCATTCAATGATTCATTAGTTGCATATAGCACCCACTGTTCATCATATCATGTGCCCTCCTTAATACCCATCACCTGGTTACCCCATCACCCTACTCCACTCCCTTCTCTGATACGTAGGTTGTTTCCTGGAGTCAGAAATGTACCCTCAAATCTATGGTCAACTAATCTTCAGCAAAGCAGGAAAGAACACCCAATGGACAAGAGACAGTCTCTTCAATAAATGGTGCTGGGAAAATTGGACAGCCACGTGCAGCAGAATGAGACTGGACCTTTCTCTTACACCCTACACAAAGATAAACTCAAAATGGATGAAAGACCTAAATATGAAACAGCAATTCATCAAAGTCCTAGAGGAGAACAGAGGCAGTAACCTCTCTGACATCAGCCACAGCAACTTCTTACAAGACATGTCTTTAAAGGTAAGGGAAGCAAAAGCAAAAATGAACTTCTGGGACTTCATCAAGATATAAATCTTCTGCACAGCAAACAAAATAGTCAACAAAACTAAAAGACAGCACACAGAATGGGAGAAGATATTTGCAAATGATGTTAACAGATAAAGAGCTAGTATTCAACATCTACAAAGAACTAATTAAACTCAACACCCAAAAAACAACAAATCCAGTCAAGAAATGGGCAGAAGACATGAACAGACACTTCTCCAAAGACATACAAATGGCTAACAGATACATGAAAAAATGCTCCACATCACTATCCATCAGGGAAATACAAATCAAAACCACCATGAGATACCACCTCACACCCGTCAGAATGGCTAAAATCAACAAGACAGAGAACAAGAAATATTGGTGGAGATATGAAGAGAGGGAACCCTCTTACACTCTTGGTGGGAATGCAAGCTGGTACAGCCACTCTGGAAAACAGTATGGAGATTCTTCAAAAAGTTAAAAATAGAGCTACCCTATGACCCAGCAATTGCACTACTGAGTATTTACCACAAAGATACAGATGTAGTGAAAAGAAGGGGCACCTGCACCCCAATGTTCATAGCAGCAATGTTCACAATAGCTGAAATGTGGAAGGAGCCAAGATGTCCTTCAAGAGATGAATGGATAAAAATGTGGTTCATTTATACAGTGAAATATTACTCACCCATCAGAAAGGATGAATACCTACAATTTGCATTGGCATGGATGGAACTGGAGAGGATTATGCTAAGTGAAATAAGTCAAGCAGAAAGACCATTATCATATGGCTTCACTCATATGTGTAATATAAGGAATATTTTTAATTTTTTGAGGAACTTCCATATTGCTTTCCATAGTGGCTGCACCAATTTACCTTCCCACCAACAGTGCATCAGGGTTCCCTTTTCTTCACACATTTACCAATGCTAATTTTTTGCCTTTTTTGGTAATAGCCATTCTGATGTGTGTGAGGTGATATCCCACTATGGTTTTTATTTGCACATTGCTGATGATTAATGATGTTGAGCATCTTTTCATGTGTCTCTTGGCCTACTGGATGTCTTCTTTAGAAAAATGTCTATTCAGGTCCCCTGCCCATTTTTAAATTGGATTATTTGTTTTGTGTGTGTGTGTTGAATTTGCATGAGTTCTTTATGTATTTTGGATATTAACCCCTTATCAGATATATCATTTGCAAATATCTTCTCCCATTCAGTGGGTTGTCTTTTCGTTTTGTTGTTTCCTTTGCTATGCAAAATCTCTTAAGTTTGATGTAGTCCCAATTGTTTATTTTTGCTTTTGCTGCCCTTGCCTGAGGAGAAAGATTCAGAAAAATATTACTAAGGCCAATATCCAAGAGTTTGCTGCCCATGTTTTGTTTTGGGAGTTTTATGGTTTCAGGTCTGACATTTAGGCCTTTAAAGCATTTTGTGTTTATTTATGTGTATGGTACAAGAAAATGGTTCAGTCTCCAGTTTTTCCCAACACCATTCATTGAAAAGACTGACTTTTCCCATTGTATATTCTTGCCTCCTGTCTCATAGACTAATTGGCTGTGTAAGTGTGGGTTTATTTCTGGACTTCCTATTCTGTTCCCTTGATCTATATGTCAGTTTTTGTGCCAGTACTATACTGTTCTGATTACTACAGCTTTCTAGAGTTATCTTGAAATCTCCAGCTTTGTTCTTTTTTTTTTTTTTTTTTTTTTTTTTTTTTTAAAGATTTTATTTATTTATTTGACAGAGAGAGATCACAAGTAGGCAGAGAGGCAGGCAGAGAGAGTGAGAGGGAAGCAAGCTCCCTGCCGAGCAGAGAGCCCGATGCGGGACTCGATCCCAGGACCCTGAGATCATGACCTGAGCCGAAGGCAGCAGCTTAAACCACTGAGCCACCCAGGCGCCCCTTTGTTCTTCTTTCTGAAGATTGTTTTCACTTATTCTGGGTCTTTTGTGGTTCCATACAAATTTTAGGATTTTTTTATTGCAGTTATTTGAAAAATGATATTAGTATTCTGGCAGAGTTTACATTGAATCTGTAGATAGATTTGGGTAGTATTGATATTTTAATAAGATTAATTATTATCCATAAACATGGGATATCTTTGTACCTATTTGTGTCATCTTTAATGTTTTTCATCAGTGTCTTCTAGTTTTCAGCATACAGGTCTTTCACCTCCTTGGTTAAATTTATTAGTAGGTATCTTATTCTTTTTGAGGTAATTATAAATGGAAGTATTCTCTCAATTTCTCTTTCTGCTAATTCATTATTTTTTATAGAAATGCAACAGAGTTCTGTTAATTAATTCTATGTCCTGTGACTTTACTGAACTCATCAGTTCTAATCGTTTTTTAATGAATTTTTTATGGTTTTCAATATATAGTATCATTTTGTCTGCAAATTGTGAGTTTTACTTCTTCCTTACTAATCTGAATGCCTTTTATTTCTTCTTGTCTGATTGTTGCATATTTTAACCATTTTTAAGGGCATATCTGATGGTAAAATATTCCGTTTTCCTTTCTCTGAGAATGTCTTGATTTTTTCCTTCAATCCTGAAGGATATTTTCACTGCATATAGGATTCCACATTAACAATTGTTTTCTTAAAAAATGACCTTGAAAAATGTTGTACCTCTTCTTTCTGGATTCCAGAGTTTCCTATGATGTCATTTAAATTGTTTTTCCCATATAAGGAAGTTGTCTTTTCTATCTTACTGCTTTCTGCCCTGCTTGTGCTGACGGATGAAATGTCTGATACTAAACAGAGACATCTGGAGAGCATCTTATTCATTTGTATAGAACAAGGTTACTTTACAAGGATGCAAACCAAATAAACCTAAACTGTACTGCCCAATACTACAAAAAGAATTAGATTTGTACTAGAACTTTCTCCAAGTAAAAATGTCAAGATTCTCCAAAATAAAAATGAAAAATCAGAGAATGAGTTTAATGCTGAGTAGCGTGTTTATAGTGAAGTGCTGCAGTAGGACCTGAAAACAAATCATTCCAGAGAGACAGGACTCTATTACCACCACAGCCCTCTCATCCCTGTCTACTTATTAATAAAAACAGCAGTATTGGCTACTATATATTGATGCAATATGTATGTGACAGACATTATGCTAAGTGCTGTATGGATACTCTCATTTAGTCCTGATAACTGTTCTGAAAAGTATTAGTATTCCCATTTTAAGGTGGAGAAATAGAGAGGAAGTTAAGGAAAGTTTCCCAAAGCAAGTCTGTTGCTAAGAGCCACAGCCAGGATTCAAACTCAGCTTAACTAACCCCACAGTCTGCTCCCTGACCCTCCACCCTAGGACATATGAGGAGCACAGAACAGCCTGATACGCCTTGCCTGTCTCTCTAGTACAGTGATTCTCAAAATAGCCATGTAACATAATCCCTAGAGGGCATTATGAACAGATTACTGGACCCACTTCTAATTCAGAAAAGTCTTGATCAGGCTTGAAAACGTGCACTTCAGCAGGTTCCCAAGAGTATGAGTTATCCATTGCTACATAACCGGCCTGACTTAGCTGGGTGCTTTTGGCTCAGAGTCTTTCACAAGGCTATAGTCAGTGTTTTGGCAATGGCAGCACTCATCTCAAAGCTGGACTGCAGGATGTCTTGCTTACACACATGCTCTGTGACAGGTCACAGATCCTTGCTGGCTGTTTGGAGACATCAGTTTCCTGCCACATGAGCCTCTCCATAACACTCTTCACAATATGTCACTTGGCTTCCTGCAGAGCAATGTATCCAGGAGAGCCTCCCCAAATGGAAGCCACAGCCTTCTATAACATAATCCCAGAAGTGGCATCCCATTCCTTCTGCCATATTCTGTTCATTAGAAGAGAGTCACTAAGTCCAGCCCACTCTCAAGAAAAGAGGCTCAGACAAGGGCTTGCACCAACCAGGTGAGGTCTTTGGGGGTCACCTTAGAGGCTGTTCACCATACTGGGTGCTGCTGCTTGACTGGAGCCACACTTTGCAAACTACTGCTCTATTTAATAGCCTCAGAACAAGACCATTTTTCCTGATAACAAAGCTCTTTGGTAAGTAAATGGATATATGACTCTAGTAGCCTCCCAAGGTAGGAAAAGGTGTGCGAGGGGAGTTAACTTTTTTCTATTGAACATACAGAAAAAAATCAAGGTAAAGTTTTGCATTTAGAACACTCAGTCTTCAGCCCGCATTCTCTCTAACGGCCCATAACCAAGCTATGAAAGTGCTAATGTTCTAAAATTATGATGAAAGGAAAGTTGAGGATAAAACTCTCATGATAGCATGACGAGGCCCAAGCCAACAACTCAGGTACAAGCTGGTAGACGAGTGGGGAGTGGTGTGATGGAAAAGTAAAGTCACCTCCTAACTTGAAAACAAGTGAGTTCAACTTTAGTGGCAGTACGTTGCATTCTTATGGAAGCGCGAGAATCAGGTAGCTTGATTTCCTTCCAGAAGGCTTAAAGTCATTTACTTGCTGAATGGCAAGGGCCCCTCTTCTTTATCTAGTGTACCTAAAGTGCATAAAAGGGAGCCTTGCATACAGATGTGCTCAATTAACATTCAGTCCTTTTGGGGGGAATTTGAAAGTTAGGAAAGAGTCTGAGGTGTTGTTCTTCCTTATTTTGGAGTCATTCTATCTACCTATGAAGCAACAGGAATTTATATGATGTAGAATAGTGAGTGGACATGGGGTTTAGAATCACAATATGATGACACACAGAGCTGTGTGAACTCGGGCCATTGCTGAAGCTCTCCGAGAGCTATCTGTAGGATATAGATAATATACCAACTCTTTCTAACTCATAGTGGAGTTGGGGAAAGAAAACTAAATGAAAGCACTTTTTAAACTTAGAGGAATAAACAAACAAACAAAGCAATATTTGGGAGCTAAAAGAAAAACAAAACAAAACAAAACAAACCAGAATAAACAGTGATTTTAAACTTTGGGTGCATATTAGAATCACCTGGAGAGATCTGAAAAGTCTGAGTTCCCAGGCTGTACCCCAAAACCATAAGCAACAATTAGGCTCCGTTCTCTTCCTCCTCCTCTGCCTTCCTCTCTCTCCCCATGGAATTGGGTGCGTATATACATATGCATATTTATATGTATATTATTTAAGGTAAACTCTTAAAATAGTTAAAAGAAATTTCACCTTTGTTTCCACCAAATAATATACACAAAGTATTGAGGATGACATTCCAAAGGCGTATGTGAAAGAGGTATCCTCCAGGGTTGGGTGGAGGTGGGAGTCGTGAGACTTGAAGAACACCTGTGAATGAAAGAGCTTCATTTCTCAGCACCTGTGGGTTGATCATAACAGGAAGGATAGCCACATCAGCACAAACCTGAAGTATTCTGTCAGGAGGGACAAACTTTATTTTGAATTCAATTAGAGTGCCTGAGTAGATAACTAAACTGGGACAGAGTGGGGGCAGCATAGGTAGGTGAAGCTGTGTGTACTCTGAGTTAATGTCTGAGCCAAGAAATAAGTAAGAAGGGCCTGAGTGTATTTGTGTTCAAATTCTGTTCTTAGGGGATATTGTTTAAGCAAGAGCATTTGCCCCAACTATTTACCTTTAAAAAGTATTTCTAATAAGCATGCCAAGTTCAGTAATTACTTTCAAGACTTTCTTTGATCAAGGTGGAACACTTGATTTTTTAAAATAGTCTTAAAAGTATAGATTTTAGCAGGAACAAGATTTGTTTATTCCTAATCTTCACATTTTCCAAAATTACTGTGAACAAAGTATTTCACTGGAATCTGTATTTTGGGGATTAACCAAAAGATGGGGTAATACTAAAAAAAAAAAAAAACTAAACTAAACAGGAAAAGGACACTGTGCCCAGTTGATACGTTCTCCTCTCTGCTCTCCAGAACCACATGCGGTGGGAAGAACAAGGCAAGAAGTCCATTTGCTCCCACAGTCAGAAAGCTTTTCACATTGAGCCAGTTCAGAGGGCATGGACCCTCCCCTCCATCTCTGCAGAGGATGTACCCAGAGAGATTCCTTTACAACCCAGGAGCATCATTTCTTAGCACCCAAGCATCAGTTTAGATGACCTGTGGCTGGAGAAGACACAGAGAAGGAGGTTGAAGAAGCAGGTTCAGGAAAGGAAGATGCAAAAAGGGACAACACATAAAGATGGAGTCCAAGTAAGCTGTTCACATGACATGTGTCATCAGACTTGGCCTGGTATCCCCTCTTCCTCTGCGTTGCTTGCATTTCCTGTGACTCTTTCCTGTGCTATAGCTTGTTACCCTTGCTTGGGCCCTCTGGATACAGCACAGTGATGCCCCTCTCCAGCCCCTCTCCGCCCTAGCACAGCCTGCAGGAGACACTTTTCATAGTGGCATGTCCCAGAGCTAAAGGTTGTGGATCCTCTTTCCTCTCTGCAGTATGTCTTGCCTGTGTCCAGCTCTTTGCAAGGTATTGGAGCAGAACTGAGGAAGGCAGGGCCAACCCTCAAGTTTGTCTGTAGTAATTACCATTTAGTGAGGACCTACTCTGTGCCAAGCACTGTGTTAGACAATGGTCAGTATTAGCTCTACTACTAATAAAGGAGCATGGCATTCTGAAATATTCTTAATTAAGTTAATTAAAATTATATTAGATCAGTAGAATGTTGTCCCTAGGGACATTCCAACACCATGATTTTTGCATGAAACTGTCAGCCTTTTTTACATCCATTGAGGTTCAATTACCCTCCCTACTTGTAAAGTATTATTGTCTAAAATGTTTTTTTCTATAAACATTGAGCACCATATCAAAGATCTTTAAATTTTGTTTTAGTCATCAGAAATGATTTGACATACACAAGAAGTAAGATAGTCTATATATATTTACCCTAATTTTTACCTATGCCATTGTTCTTTCTTTATGAAAGTCCAGACTTTTTTGGTCATCATTTCCTTTCTCTTCAGAAAACTTCCTTTACCCACCCTTAAAGGGTAAGTTTGCCAACAATAAATCTTTCACTTTTCCTCCAACTAAAAATGTCTTATTTTCCCTTCATCCTGAAGGGAAAAAAAATATAAGTTTTGGAGTTGACAGTTCTTTTCTTTCAGTACTAAAAATGTGTTGGGCCACTTCCTTCTGGCCTACATGGCTTCAGATGACAAACCCATTGTCATTACAATTGGTGTAACCATATAAGTAATGAATCTTTGCTCTCTGGCTGCTTTCAATTTTTTTTTTAATTTCTTTTCAATTTTCAGAGGCTTAACTATGATATGTCTTGGAACTTATTTCTTTGGGTTTATCATATTTGTGGTCCACTCAATGTCTTAGTTAGCTTGGGCTCCTACAACATAATACCACAGACTGAGTAGCTTAAAGAACAAACATTTATTACTCACAGTTCTGGAGGCTAGAGGTCCAAGACCAAAGTGGTGGCTGATTTAGGGTCTAATGGAAGCCTGCTCCCTGTTTTGAGATGGCTTCTTGCTATATCCTCACATAGCAGAAGGTAAGATTATCTCTCTTGTGTCTTTTCTCATTAGGGCACTAATCCCATTTATAAGGGCTACACCTTCTATTACCTTCAGATACCATCACACTGGGGGTGAGGGCTTCAAAATGAATTGAGAGGGGACATAAACATTCAGTTCAATAGCACTAAGTCTTTTGAATTTATAGTTTTATATATTTCACCAAATTTGGGAAGTGTTCAACCATTATTTCTTTAAATATTGTTTCAATCCCATTTGTATTTCTTCTCCTTTAAAGACTCTTCTCTTTTGTTATTCACCCACAGATCTCTGGGACTCTATTTATTTCATTTCTAGTTTCTCTGTTGTTCAGAATGAGCAAATTCTATTGATCTACCTTCAGGTTCAATGACTTTATCCTCTGGCATCTCCACTCTACTACTACTACTTTTTGTAACCTAGCAGGGTTTTTGTATCAGTATTGATTCCTGTTTGGTTCTTTGTACAACTTCTTTGTCTCTTTTTTTTTTATATTTGTTTCAAGAAAATGTGTAACTGATTATTCAAGTACTGTTGTAATGATTGTTGTATTTACACTGTCAGATAATTCAGGATCTGATTCATCTCAGTGTTGACATGTTGTCTTTTCTCATTCATTTTGTGAGTTTCCTCTTTCTTTGTATAATGAGGGATTCTCTGTTGTATCATGAATATTATGTGATGAGACTCTGCATTGTATTTTACTTTCTTATTCTTATTCTTTTTCTTATTTTAACAGTCAGTCCCCCTGACAAAAGTTGGGCTTTCACTGCTTCATTGCAGTTGGGTAGGGTAGTTCATCTCACTCCTTAGGACTGCTTACAACTTCCTGGTAAAAGTGGGGCACCAACTCTACCACTTCATTGCTTCCAACCTGTAAGTCACCTCCCTGCTGGGCCCTGCCAACACACCGAGAGAGGAAACAAAGTAGGGTGCCAGTTGGTCCTGCCTCTCTTCAGTTCCCCTGCCTCATGGCTGCCCAGTGAGTCTGGAGGTTCATCTTTCCTACCTTTCTGACACAGGGACAGGTAGAATTAAAGTGGTGACAGGGGCAGGTAGATTTACATGATGTCATTCAGTCTCATTCATGCCAACTGTGGTAGACAATCACCATAGCTGCACCCCACTGCACCAGAGTAAAGGTGGTAAAAACCTACTTGTGCTGCACCCCACCTCACTTGTCCTCTTGTCTAGTTCCTGTTACATGAGGGAGAGGCTCAGCTCTCTGCTGGACCCACTGACACTACCCTGGCAAACAAATTGGATCACCAATTTGCTTGCTTCCACCGGGCAAGGGATGGAAGGTCAGTTCCCTGCTTGGCCTGCTAACACTACCTACTGGGGAAATTAGAGTGCCACCTGGAAAAGAATGGAAACTTCCCACTCATTTCATAGACACCACTGAGAGTGGGGAACAACTAGAACACTTCCTACTTCTGCTGGGTGCATGTTGGGAATATAACTCCATGTTCAGCCCAGTGAAACCACCTGAGAAAGGAATTAGAGCATGCCATCTGCTTCTGTGAGATAGAAAAATGGGGTGAAAGATTAGCTCTCTGCTTGGCCCCACCTTCATTTTGTGTTCTCTGTCCCTCTTGTTCCAAACAGACAGTGATTTTGCTGTGATAATATTCTCAAAAGCCTTTTGGGTCTCCCACGTTTGTGATGGGGATTCACTCCATTAACCAAGAGGTTCTTCCAAAGATCTTTCATCTCTCTATTTTTGGCTTTTTCTGATATGACTAAGAAGATTGTGAGTCACATGCCTAGTGTCTTCAAAGATTGTTTTGTAAAACTGAATACTCTTTCAGTCTTTCTGAGGCATTAGCAAAAGATGAGGTCTAGACACTCAGTGTTTTCTCTAGACCTACTTTTCTGAAACTGACCTCTTAATTTTAGTATTTTTGCCATCTGGATAAGCTGAGAATTTCCCAAATCATCAAGCCCCTGTTACTTATTTTTCAATAGTTCTTCCCTCAATTTAACTCTTTCTTCTTGCATTTTATCATAAGCATCAAGAAGAAAACAGGCTGTACTTTCAACACTTAGCTTAGACCTCCTCACCTAAATATCCAAGTTCATTATTTACCAATTGTGTTTCTTCATAACTACAGAACACACTTCTGCTAAGCTTCCTACCACCAAATGACAAGGATCCTCTTTCCTCCAGTATCAGGAAAAAAAAAAAATCCCTCATTTCCTTCTGAGCCCTCACTAAAGGAACATTCAATGTCCATTTTCTACTAACAGTCTATTCAAACCATCTTAGTTTTTATCTAAGACAATTTATGTTTCTTTATCAAGCTCTTCTCCCTCCTGAGCCCTTACTGCCAGTCATGACTTCAATATCCATGTTTCTACTAACAGTCTATTCCAGGCAATCTAGATTTTTTTCTATCATGCTTTTCAAAATTCTTCCAGCCTCTGCCTACTGCTCAATTACAAAGTCTCCATGTTTTTAGGTGCTTGTTATAGTCACACTCCACTTCCAGGCACCAGAATCTCTACTTGTTTCCTATTTCTGCTATAACAAATTACTGTAGATCTAATGGTTTAAAATAATACAAAAGTATGACCTTACAATTCTATATGTCAGAAGTCTGACATGGCCCTCACTGAGCTAAAATCACTGCATCAGTAAAGCTGTGTTCTTTTCTTGAGGTGCTAAGGGAGAATCCATTTCCTTGTCTTTTCCAGCTTCTGGAGACTGCCCACATTCTTTGTCTTATGACCACTTCTGCATCTTCAGAGTCACCAACATGGCATCTCTCTGACTATTCTTCTATAGTTTTCTCTCTCTCTCTCTGAACCTGACCTCAGCGGGGAAAGGTACCTTTAAGGACTCATGATCAGGTTAGGTCCACCTAGGTGATCTCCCTCTCTCATGATCATTAACCTTAATCACATCTGCAAAGTCAGTTTGCTTGGTAAGATAAAAGGCAGGGATTAGGATGTGTGTACTGGGTATATTATTCTACCTACAACAGCCACCCTTCTAATGTTTTAGCTAGGGGAAACAAGCTTTTCTTTGAGCTTTTCTTGTTTATGCCTGTTGTTGGTTCTGGGTTGGAGGTTTCTGCAATGCCTTGTCTGGGTTACATGAGGGGCATAAGGAGACCCAGGTCACTCAGCACCCCGCTGTTTCTCAAATCCTGAGATCTCCAGATAGCCCACCTTCTTCTACCTTCCAATCTTTCTATGTTGGTTTGTTGTGTTGTATCTAAGGAATTTATTGGGAAGAGAAAGGCCCTTGAAAGAATAGGGCTATTACATCCTAGCAGAACCAGAAATCTGTAAATGTTTGGTTTTTAAGAACTAAGCAGGTTTGGAGGGTTGAGGGGATCCCTAAGGCCATTCACACATTCAGTAATGTGCTAGAAGAACTCCTGAGACTCAGCATATAATCATATTTATGGGGAGACTTATTGCAGTGAAAGGATATAGGACAGGATCAGCAAGGGAAAAAGATACAGGTGAAGTCTGGATAAGTGACCCATGAAGTCCTCCCATGCTTTCTTTCTTCTGTGAGGGTTCACATTGAGCTTGCTTCTTTCTCTAGCAGGAAAAAAAATGCAGTAACGTGTGCCTAATCCTTCTGTCCAAGTAAGTCCTCTAGTACCTGAGTGCTTAATGTTTTTATTGGAGAAGGCTGGTCGCATGGCACCCGCTGCCGAATACATATCAAATTCCAGACTGTTAGAAGAAAACCAGGTGTTTGGCCTAAAGCACATTATACAACTGAGAACTGTAAGTACTCATTTTAATTAGATGATAAATAAATATTGTACAGATGGCCCATGCACAGTAAACCCATCCTTATCAGTTATGGAATGGTTTGAGAGCCAAGCTTCCAGATGCCAGCTAAGAACAAATCTTGCACACAGGCCCCAGTAAAAATAACAGCCTCGGGGCTGGTCTGCTGTTTGCTCTTTTCTGCATATGAGGAATAAACTTATTTGAGATTTTATCAGATAATACATCAAGACAACAACATAAATGGAATAGCCAAACACTTTAGGATCTCACAAAATTCCACTCCAGGGAGTATGCAAACCTATAGCTGGGAATGGAAGGAATAATGGGGTAAGATTCAGAAATGGGGATAGTACGTAACATACAGTCACTTTTTACAAAGTATTTGTACCATTTGACTATAACTCTCAAAGTGGGAAGTGAGATTATAGGAGATAAAAAATATTGTTTTATATTTTGAATTGAATATTTTTTAAAAATTTTTATTAACATATAATATATTATTAGGGCCAGGGATACAGGTCTGTGAATTGCCAGGTTTACATACTTCACAGTACTCACCATAGCACATACCTTCCCCAAATTCCACAACCCAACCACGCTCTCCCTATCCCCCTCCCCCCAGCAGCCCTCAGTTTGTTTTCTGAGATTAAGAGTCTCTTATGGTTTGTCTCCCTCCTGATCCCATCTTGTTTCATTTATTCCTTTCCTACCCCCTGAACCCCCTACATTGCCTCTCAACTTCCATATATCAGGAAGATCATATGATAATTTTCTTTCTCTGATTGACTTATTTTGCTCAGCATAATACCCTCTAGTTCCATCCACATCGTTGCAAATGGCAAGATTTCATTTCTTTCAATGGCTGCATTGAAATGGCTTTCAATGCAAATGGGTGCATTTCTTTCAATGCACATCTTCTTTATCCATTCATCTGTTGATGGACATCTAGATTCCTTCCATAGTTTGGCTATTGTGGACATTGCTGCTATAAACATTTGGATGCACATGCCCCTTCGGAACACTACGTTTGTATCTTTAGGGTAAATACCCAGTAGTGCGATTGCTGGGTCATAGGGTATCTCTATTTTCAACTTTTTGAGGAACCTCCATGATGTTTTCCAGAGTGGTTGCACCAGCTTGCATTCCCACCAACAGTGTAAGAGGGTTCTCCTTTCTCCACATTGAAGTGAATGTTTTGATGCAGGTGCCATGGCAAACTAGCCATATCAAATGGTTGCAACAAGTTAACCCATGAATCTAAACCACTTTATCATAACAACAGTCTTGTGAGTTGGTTATCATGTACCATATTTTACATATGAAAAAGCTGAGGTTCAGAGGTATTAAGAAACTTGCCAAATTTTAAGACTGTACATTGGCAGAGACTGGATTTGAAACCCTATTTGTGCATCTCCAAAGCCTTTTCTCTTTCTACTTGTTTTGCTTTAGGTAGGTTATGGAATGATGAGATAAAACCACATATTTTTTACTGTAAGTTCTCATTTTAATTAGCTGATATGTAAAAAAAAATTGTTGGAAGCTGTGTAACTACACAAGGCAGAAACAGATGGTGCATATATAGTGTGATACTTCCCTGGCTTTGCAATTCCCAGTGAAAGTTGTACCTGCCAGAATCACTTTATCACTGTCTGAAGAGGAGGATGAATCTGAGTCCTGCTGAATCTGAGGAAATAGTTCAGTTCTTGTTGCACTACCGTTTTTTTTTTCATATATAGATTTATATCACCATTGGAGAAGAACTCACTTCAACAGTCAGTGCATTTCAGGTTAAAAGTTTCCACCAACCGTCCACATTCTTGTTTAAGACTCAAAAGCTGTAAGGACCCTGGTGCTCTCACAGAGTACTTTTGCCCCCAGCACCCAGCTTCTCAGAAAGCCCCTTCTCACTCCTCAGTGCCCTTGGTGTCTGGAGACTCAGTGTAGGCTAAGAATGTTTCCTCCATGCTATTCTAACAAAGAGTGATTTATCACTAATTTTGATGAGGAATCTATAATACATGAAACTAAATAGTTCCTTATTATTCACAGATTTCATATTTGTGAGTTCATCTCCTCACTAAAATTTATTTGTAACCCCAAATTCAGTACTCAAGGCACTTGTGCAGTCATTCAAAGACATGTGCAGAGCAGCAAACATTTGAGTCACTCAATACCAGGTTCTCAGCTCAGGTTGAAAAAGGCGATGCCCTACTTCATGTTTAAGCTCTTTTGCTAAACAAATGTCCTTTTTGTGACCTATTTAGTACTATGTTTTTGGCATTTTTGTGCTTTTTGTTGGTGATTGTGCTGCTTAAAATGATTTTCAGACATAGTGCTGAAGTGATATCTAGTGTTCCTAAGCACAAGAAAACTGTGATTGCCTTATAGAGAAAATACATTTATGGCTAAGCCTTGTTCAGGCACGAGTTCTACTGCTAGTGGCCATGAATTAAATGTTAATGAATTAATAATGTGATACATTCAGAAAAAAGGAAGTGGAAATTCACTGATCTCATTATGAATTCATTCTGGAAAGTACTAAAGTGAAAGCTATAGTATATGCTTCAAATATGGAAAAGATGAAAAAAGCAGATAAAATGTGGGTGCATCCATGACCAGGTGGGATTCATCCCTGGGTTGCAAGGTTGGTTCAACATTCACAAATCAATCAATGTGATAGAACAAATCAATAAGAGAAGAGAGAAGAACCACATGGTCCTCTCAATTGATGCAGAAAAAGCATTTGACAAAATTCAGCATCTGTTCCTGATGAAAATGCTTCAAAGTATAGGGATAGGGGGAACATTCCTGAATTTCATAAAATCTATCTATGAAAGACCCACAGCAAATATCATCCTCAATGGGAAAAAGCTTGCAGCCTTCCCTTTGAGATCAGGAACACGACAAGGATGCCCACTCTCACCACTCTTGTTCAACATAGTATTAGAAGTTCTAGCAACGGCAATCAGAAAACAAAGAGAAATAAAAGGTATCCAAATTGGCAAGGAAGAAGTCAAACTCTCTCTCTTCGCAGATGACATGATTCTTTATATGGAAAACCCCAAAGACTCCACCCCCAAACTACTAGAACTCATACAGCAATTCAGTAACATGGCAGGATACAAAGTCAATGTACAGAAATCAGTGGCTTTCTTATACACTAACAATGAAAATACAGAAAGGGAAATTAGAGAATCAGTTCCATTTACTATAGCACCAAGAACCATAAGATACCTGGGAATAAACCTAACCAAAGAGGTAAAGGACCTGTACTTGAGGAACTACAGAACACTCGTGAAAAAAATTGAAGAAGACACAAAAAGATGGAAGACTGTTCCATGCTCTTGGATTGGAAGAATAAACATTGTTAAAATGTCTATACTGCCTAGAGCAATCTATACTTTTAATGCCATTCTGATCAAAATTCCACTGGTATTTTTCAAAGAGCTGGAGCAAATAATCCTAAAATTTGTATGGAATCAGAAGAGACCCCGAATTGCTAAGGAAATGTTGAAAAACAAAAACAAAACTGGCAGCATCACGTTACCGGATTTCAAGCTGTACTACAAAGCTGTGATCACCAAGACAGCGTGGTACTGGCATAAAAACAGACACATAGACCAGTGGAACAGAGTGGAGAGCCCAGATATGGACCCTCAACTCCACGGTGAAATAATCTTCGACAAAACAGGAAAAAATATTCAATGGAAAAAAGACAGTCTCTTCAATAAATGGTGCTGGGAGAACTGGACAGCGATATGTAGAAGAATGAAACTCGACCATTCTCTTACACCGTACACAAAGATAAACTCGAAATGGATAAAAGACCTCAACGTGAGACAGGAATCCATCAGAATCCTAGAGGAGAACATAGGCAGTAACCTCTTCGATATCAGCCACAGCAATTTCTTTCAAGATGTGTCTGCAAAGGCCAAGGAAACAAAAGCGAAAATGAACTTTTGGGACTTCATCAAGATCAAAAGCTTCTGCACAGCAAAGGAAACAGTCAACAAAACAAAAAGGCAACCCACGGAATGGGAGAAGATACTTGCAAATGACAGTACAGACAAAAGGTTGATATCCAGGATCTATAAAGAACTTCTCAAACTCAACACACACCAAACAGATAATCATATCCAAAAATGGGCAGAAGATATGAACAGACACTTCTCCAACGAAGACATACAAATGGCTATCAGACACATGAAAAAATGTTCATCATCACTAGCCATCAGGGAGATTCAAATTAAAACCACATTGAGATACCACCTGACACCAGTTAGAATGGCCAAAATTAGCAAGACAGGAAACAACGCGTGTTGGAGAGGATGTGGAGAAAGGGGAACCCTCTTACACTGTTGGTGGGAATGCAAGTTAGTGCAGCCACTTTGGAGAACAGTGTGGAGATTCCTGAAGAAATTAAGAATAGAGCTTCCCTGACCCTGCAATTGCACTGCTCGGTATTTACCCCAAAGATACAGATGTAGTGAAAAGAAGGGCCATCTGTACCCCAATGTTTATTGCAGCAATGGCTACAGTCGCCAAACTGTGGAAAGAACCAAGATGCCCTTCAACGGATGAATGGATAAGGAAGATGTGGTCCATATACACAATGGAGTATTATGCCTCCATCAGAAGGGATGAATACCCAGCTTTTGTAGCAACATGGATGGGACTGGAAGAGATTATGCTGAGCGAAATAAGTCAAGCAGAGAGAGTCAAGTATCATATGGTCTCACTTATTTGTGGAGCATAACAAAGAACACGGAGGACATGGGGAGATGGAGAGGAGAGGGAGTTGAGGGAAACTGGAAGGGGAGATGAACCATGAGAGACTATGGACTCTGAAAAACAACCAGAGGGTTTTGAAGGGGCGGGGGAGTGGGAGGTTGAGGAACCAGGTGGTGGGTAATAGGGAGGGCACGTACTGCATGGAGCACTGGGTGTGATGCCAAAACAATGAACACTGTTATGCTGTAAATAAACAAATAAAAAAATTAAAAAATTAAAAAAAATGTGGGTGCATGAGATGATGAACTAAAAAGCGTGTACTGGGGGCGCCTGGGTGGCTCAGCGGGTTAAGGCCTCTGCCTTCAGCTCGGGTCATGATCCCAGGGTCCTGGGATCGAGCCCCGCATCGGGCTCTCTGCTTGGCTGGGAGCCTGCTTCCTCCTCTCTCTCTCTCTGCCTGCCTCTCTGCCTACTTGTGATCTCTGTCTGTCAAATAAATAAATCTTAAAAAAAAAAAATAAAAAAAAAATAAATAAAAAGCGTGTACTGGGCAGCATGTTGTAGGACTGAAAGCTGAAGAAATTTATGGTCACGTTACTCAGCATTAGGAAAATGTTAAACCTATAGCACTTGCATGGCTCATCTGTTTCAAAGGACAATATGGTATAGGAAACATTAAATTTGCAGGTGCGGTAGGCTCTAAGGATGAGGGGGTTTCAAGAAAAAAAATGTGGCATGAATAATGAGACTCAACTGTAATTTAAAGACCACAGCTCCAGTCAGGGGGTATGCAGGAAAGCATGGGGATGTGTGGATATAAAGTAGTCATATTCAGTTGTGACTCATTACTATCTTTATAATAAAAACCTTTTTCCTGAGTGACGCAGTCTAATTCCTTGCATTTGTCTCTTTCAAAACCAGACTGAATATAGAGAATTACCTAGGTTTTGTACTCTTTAATCCATTCTGATAGGATGTTTTCCAGGTGTTTATCAAGGCCACTGTATTTTACCTATTTAAAAGGGCTATCAGCTAGATATTGAAAATATCTTGATTAAGGTGAATATTAGTTTTACTTATTCAACATACATTTAATTTTAAAAATAATGTATGGACCACTAACATACTAGGCATTGTTCTGGGTGGTGAGGATGTAAAAATTAAAGCACTACAGTAGAGGAATTCAAGTACCCCAGGGGATCACAGGAGGGATGCTGAAGCCAGCCTGGCAATGCAGATGTCCCCTGAGCTGAATCCCAAAAGATGTGTAGGTTTCTTAGGAAAGAAAGGAATGCAAGGTGGCTGTTAGGTCAGAGATAACATCCTTAGCACAAGGATATGGTGGAAACTTTAAAGAGGTGGCTTAACTAGTATATCAAGTATGAGGAGGAGTGGCAGGAGATGAAACAGAGGATTAGGTCAGGGCCACATCACAAAGCATTCTAGATGAAGAGTTTATAGTTTGTCTTCTGGCCACTATGTGAGGTGGGATCCACCGAAGGCTTTTAAGTGCAGAAACAATATGGGCATTTGATGCTAGCAATTGCACATTTTAAATAGGGAACAGAGTAGAGGATGAATTTGGTGAAGACATAATAAGATATGAGAACCTGAATTAGTTTGTAGCCAGAATAGGTAAAATAATAAAAATTGTTCTAGTACTTATCAAGCATGTTTTAAGTGACAATCACTAAGTGATTCAAATGAAATAACACATTCCTTCCTGCAGATGCCATTAGATGCCAGTATTAATGTTATTTTCATTTTTCTAGTGAGAAAATAAAGACATAATTGCCCAGGTAGCAGGTAGCAGGGGTACAAGCCAAACCCAAGAAGTCTAGCCCCAGAGCCCATGTTTTAACCAACATGTGATACATCCTTTCTAGGAGAAGGTTGGAGATATGTTTAAGAGATAAAATCTGTCAGATTTGTTATTATTGGATGTGGGAGATGATAAAAAGGGACGAATCTAATGTTCCTTTGGATTTCAGCTAAACAACTGGGTAGATGAATAATGCTAGCCTTCCCTGAGAAAAGAAACACAGGAGGATCTGAGATGTAAAGAAAGGGGTAGAATAATAAGAATGATTTGGTACTAGTTCCGTCAGAGGTGCCTGTGGCTCATTCAAATGGATATATTCAGGAATCAGTGTTGGAATTATTAGTCTAAAGGTTAAGGAAAAAGTCAGGGCTAAAATAGAGATTAAAAAACCATGGGAAGTGTATATTCTAGCAGAAAAGAAGGCAGAACCCAGAACATCAACATGAATCATTACAAAGGAAGGAAAGCCAGGAGAAAAGGAAAATGGAGCAGAAACAGTGGAATGGTCAGCAATGTCAAATGTGCAGAAAGTACTGAAAATTACTCACTGGATTTCACAATATGAACTTAATTATTGAGCTTTGTAAAGTAGTGTGGGTATAGAGGTGTGGGCAGAAGTCAGAACAGTTGCATGAGGAATGAAACGAGGAAAGTGGAGGAAGCGAATCAGTGAAAATATCTGGAAATACAGTTTTCTTTCAAAAAAGATGGCCCAGAAAATAAGGAGATTTGGGGCACCTAACATTGCTTAACCTCTCTGAACCTCAGTTTCCTCATCTGTAAAATAGAGATATTAACATTTTAATATTTCATTGGCTTGTTGTAGGGATAAAATTAGAAATGATGAACTGTGTAGTACATGGCAGACACATATAAAGTGCTAATGAAAGCTATCCCTTCCTCTCTATCAGCTCCTTCCTGAACAAATTAGCTTGACTCTGAGCCATATGTTAGGATAAAACAAGAAGACAATCTTTCCTCAGGAAGTTTACAGTCTAGCTAGAATGCTAACACAATAATAAAATGTATACTGAAATTTGATGTACATAAAACCATAAGTAACGATACTGAAATACAGATACTATAGTGTTTTCAACAAAATATTGTTAACAGAAAGGCAATATGGAGGGAGCATAGGAAATACCTTGCAGACAGGGAGATACTTGCCTGAAGATTGATGAAATTTCACTGGGGGAGTCATTTCAAGTAGAGAGAACAGCAAAATCAAGGGCATGGTAGGGAGAGGCAGTCCAAAATGGTAGTGTAAAAAGAAACTGAATTCACTTCCTCCTGTGCACACCAAATCTACAGCTACATGTGGAAAAATTTTCTCTGAAAAATAGAAAACTAGTTGAAATGTTCCTCCACAACAAAGGATAAAAAGACCACATGGAGAATGAGACAGAGAGGCAGAGACATAGTATCTCCAAAATCCCCACCCCAGAAACAGAGACACTCAATAGGAAGGGAACCTCACAAGTCCAGAGTTTCTCTCAAAGAAGGGGGGGGGTTTGCCCCACATCAAGCACCCACCCCTGGGACCTTCACCAGACAGACAAGCCCCCAAAACATCTGGCTTAAACAATGAAGCTTACATCCAAGTGACACAAAGGACTGTAGGAAATGGAGATACTCCTTTTAAAGGACTTAAATGCAGTCTCACTTGCCCCAGGAACAAGTACAAAGTCATCAGCTTAAAAACCTCCTATGCTATCATGAAGGGGGTCCATTTACTAATCTTAAACATGTGCTATAGGAGAAGGGACAGATGGGACTATGGGGGCCAGCAGAGTACATGATTACAGCCCTACAAGAATGTATATATTTACATACTTTGAAAGCTACTGCCTGAGGGTCAGACTTCCAATCAGCCTGAAACTAGGTGCTAACTGAGATCCTTCTCCTTGGATCATGACAGGTCTTGGTGCATCTTCAATAATGGGGACTTATCAAGAATAAATCAAACTACTTAAACAACCACAAATGTTCAAAAGACAAGCAAGAATTGGGGCATGGTTAAATAGTAAATTTCATCACCTACACAAAGCCACTCCTTCAAGACTGGTAGAAGTACCTCTTTTGCATAATACGTAGAAACAAATGCAATGAGTCAAGCAAAATGAGGAAACAGAAGAGTATGTTCCAAGCAAGAGAAGAATATAAAACCTCAAAAAGATCTCAATGAAAAAGATGTCAGTAATATACCTGTTAAAGAATTCAAAATAATGGTCATAAAGATGCTCTCTAAACTTCAGAGAAGAATGAATGAATATAATGAGAACTTAAAGAGACAGAAAATATAAGAAAGTACCAAACAGAAGTCAGAGAGCTGAAGAACACAATAACTGAACTGAAAAACACACTAGAGGAGTTCAAAAGCAGACTGACTCTAAAGAATCAGTGATCTAGAAAACAGGGCTCAATCAGAGCAGCAAAAACAAACAAAAATTTTAAAAAGTGAAGACAGTTTAAGGGATCTGTGGGACAACATCAAGTGAGATAACATTCACCATTCACATTACAAGGGTCCCAGAAGGAGAAGAGAGAGAGAGAAAGAAGCAGAAAATTTATTTCAAGAAATAATGGCTGAAAACTTCCCTAATCTGGGAAAAGAAACAGACATCCAGATCCAGAAAGCCTAGAAAGCTCCCAAAAAGATGAATCTAAAGATATCCACATCAAGACTCATTACAATTAAAATGTCAAAAGTTAAAGAGAGAGTCTTAATGACAACAAGAGAAAAACAACTTGTTATCTACAAGGGAATCCCCATAAGGCTATCACCAGAGTTCTCAGCAGAAACTTTGCAGTTCCAAAAACAGTGGCATTATTTATTGAAAGTTCTGAGAGAGGAGAAAAAAAAAATACTTTCAACCAAGACTACTCTACCTAGCAAGGTTATCATTTGGAATTAAAGAATAAATAGTTTTCCAGATAAACAAAAAGTAAATAAGCCCATCACCACTAAACTGGCCTTACAAGAAGGATAAATGGGACATTTTTTAGCTGAAAAGAAAATTAACAATTAGTAACAAGAAAATACATGAAAGTAAAAATCACAGTAGTAAATTTAAATATCTAGTAAAGGTAGTCTATTAGCCACTTATAAAGTTAGTATGAAGGTTAAAAGACAAAAATATTAAAATTAACTATAACTACAGTACTTAGGGAATATGCAAAAAGATGTAAAATTAGATATCAGAAACAATGTTGGGAGGGAGTAAAAATGTAGATTAACAATGGATTCAAACTTAAATTGCTGTCAACTTAAAATAGACTGTTTTACATATATAGGATGTAAGATATATATATGCATCACAATAGTACCAACATATATAAAGCAAATATTAATAGACCTAAAGGGAGAAACTGACAGCAATACAAAAGTAGTCAGGGACTTTAACACCTCCTTACATCAATGGCTATGTCATCTCAGCAAAGTCAGTAAGGAAACATTGATCTTCAACAACAGACTGGACATGACAGACTTAACAGATA
This sequence comes from Meles meles, assembly GCF_922984935.1. Classification (NCBI taxonomy): domain Eukaryota; kingdom Metazoa; phylum Chordata; class Mammalia; order Carnivora; family Mustelidae; genus Meles; species Meles meles. The sequence goes on along the minus strand of NC_060074.1, from coordinate 115,442,168 downwards.
TATAAAGATATAACAGATATATAGGGATATAACAGTTATATACAGAATTAAGCTTCTGGGACTATAATCATATACCTATTTTAAATTCCATGCAAAAGCAGAATACACATAGAACATTCTCCAGGATAGACCACAGGTTAGGCCACAAAACAAGTCTCAATAAATTTAAGAAGAATGAAATTATATCAAGGTTCTTTTCTGACCAAAATGGTAGGAAACTAGAAATCAATTCAAAGAAGAAAACTGGAAAAATCACAAATAATCAGTGACTAAACAACATGGTACCAGAAAACTGATGGGACAATGAAGAAATCAAAAGAGAAATTTAAAAAATACCTCAAGACAAATAAAAATGGAAACACAATAATCTAAGATCTGTGGGGAAATGTGGTTCAAAGAGGGAACTTCATAGCAATACAGGCCTACTTCAAAAAACAAGAATAATTTCAATGAACAATATTAATTATATACCTGAAGGAACTAGGAAAAGAACAAATGAAGTACAAAATTACTAGGAGGGAAGAAATAATAAAAATCACAGCAGAAATATAGACTAAAAGACAGTATAAAAGATCACTGAAACTAGGGGCTGATTCTCTAAATAGATAAACAAAACTGACAAACCTTTAGCAAGGATCACCAAGACCATCCTTTCCCTATTGTATATCCTTGCCTGTGTCACAAATTAATTGACCATACATGCATGGGATTATTTCTGGGCTCTCTATTCTGTTCCTTTGATGTGTGTCTGTTTTTATGCCACTTCTATACTTTTTCTAACTGAGGTACAGTTGACATAAAATATAATACTAGTTTCAGGTGGAAAACGGAGTGATTTGACAAATAGATACATTACTAAGTGCTCATCACAATGTTAGTTGCCATCTGTCACCACACAAGGTTATTACAATATTATTGACTGTATTCCCTTTGTTGTACTTTTCATCCCTATAACTCATTTATTTTTTTAAAGATTTTATTTATTTATTTGACAGAGAGAAATCACAAGAGAGGCAGGCAGAGAGAGAGGAAGGGAAGCAGACTCTCCGCTGAGCAGAGAGCCCGATGTGGGACTCGATCCCAGGACCCTGAGATCATGACCTGAGCTGAAGGCAGCGGCTTAACCCACTGAGCCACCCAGGCACCCCTAACTTATTTATTTTAAAACTAGAAGCTTGTGCCTCTTAATTTCCTTTCATTTCATGTCTTCCCCCACCCCCTGCCCCTCTGGAAACCACTAGTTTTTTCTCTATGACTCTGTTTCTCTTTTTTGTTTGTTTTGTTTTTTAGATTCTACATATAAGCGAAATCATTTATCTGTCTTTCTCTGTCTGGTTTATTTCACTTAGCATAATACCTTAGTTAATCCTTATTGTCATGAGTGGCAAAATTCCCTTCTTTTTTATGGCTGAATAATATCCTATTGTATTCAATTCCATAGTACACAATATATTCTTTATCCATTCATCTATCTGTGAGCACTTGGCTTATTTCCATATCTTGGCTATTATAAGTAACACTGCAATAAACATAGGGTATTTTTCACAGAACTAGAACAAAAAAATCCTAAAATTTGCATGGAACCATAAGAGAATAGCCAATATTTCAATATCTTGAGAAAGAACAAAACTAGATATAAATACACAGTGGAATATTACTCAGCCATAAAAGAAAATGACATCTTGCCATTTGTGACAACATAGATGGACCTTAAGGGAATTATGCTAAATGAAATAAGTCAGACAGAGAAAGATAAACACTATATGATTTCACTTATATATGGAATCTAAAGAACAAAACAAAACTTATACATACAGAAAACAGAATTGGTGGTTGCAGAGGGGAAGAGGTGGATAGTAGTCAAAAGAGGTAGAGGGGGCCAACAGGTACAAACTTCCAGTAATAAAATAAGTAAGTCATGGGGATATAATACACAGCATGGTGACTATAGTGAATAATATTATAGCACATACTTGAAATTTTCCAAGAGAGTAAATCCTAAAATTATCTTCATATGGGGACAGATGGTAAATAGATTTATGCAGTGATCACTTTGCAATGTATCATTATGTTGTATACCTGGAATAAACATGATGTTGTATGTCAAGTATACCTCTACAATTTTTAAGAGCATGGTAGTATGGAATTCATGGAATTCTTGGTAGTATGGAATTCAGTCAGTCCTGACTTGATTCTATAAGCAATGGCAGTCTTTCAGGACTTTAATAGAGGAGTGACATTAACAGATCTGGTGTGGAGTAAGAAGAGAAGGATTTAGGAGAATGTATTAGTAATCCCTGTGAAGTGGCTAGATAAAAAGTTTTGTGAAAATGATGCAGTCACCAGCTTACAGGACTGTTTTTAAAAATCAGATATGTTGGGGCGCCTGGGTGGCTCAGTGGTTTAAGCCTCTGCCTTCGGCTCAGGTCATGATCTCAGGGTCCTGGGATCGAGTCCCACATTGGGCTCTCTGCTCGGCAGGGAGCCTGCTTCCTTCTCTCTCTCTCTCTCTCTCTCTCTCTCTGCCTACTTGTGATCTCTCTCTGTCAAATAAATAAATAAAATCTTAAAAAAAAATCAGATATGTTGGTTGAGTCCTGATTTGTGACCAAGTATGTGGTCTATTCTGGAGAAAGTTCTATGTGTACTCAAGAAGAATGAGTATTCTGTTGTTTTAGGGTGGAATGTTCTGTATTTATCTATAAGGTCCAACGGTCCAATGTGTCATTCAAAGTTCTTGCTTCTTTGTTGATTTTCTGCTTCGATGATCTGTCTATTGCTGAGAGTGGTGTGTTAAGATTCCCTACAATTAATGTATTCATATCCATATGACTATTTTGTTTAACAGTTGGCTTGTGTAGTTGGCTGGTCCCATGCTGGGGCATAAATATTTACCATTGATAGATCTTCTTGGTGGATAGACCCTTTAATAATGATATAGTGTCCTTCTGTATCTCTGACTATAGTCCTCAGCTTAAAATATAATTTATCTGTTATGACAATAGCTATCTCAGTGTTCTTTTGAGGCCCATTGGCATGAAAGATTGTTCTGCATCCTTTACTTTCAGTCTGGATGTATCTTTAGGTTCCAAATGTGTCTCTTGTAGACAGCATATGGATGGGTCCTGTCATTTTATTCAGTCTGCAACCCTGTGTCATTTTATGGAAGCATTTAGGCTGTTCACATTGAGAGTGATTATTGAAAGATAAGTTTTTATCTAATGAATTCCTCATTTCTATAAAGTGTTCCTGTAAATTTGTGTTCTGTGTCACTCTTGGATTCTTCTTCTTTTATAGAACTCCTCTTAATGTCTTGTAGTGACAGCTTGGTGGTCACATAATGTTTTAAACCTTGCCGGTCTTGGAAGCTCTTTATCTCTCCATTGATTCTGAATGTCAGTCTTGCTGGATAAAGTATTCTTGGCTGCATGTTCTTCTCATTTAGTGCCCTGAATAAGTATTGCCAACCCTTTCTGGCTTGCTAGGTTTCTGTGGACGGTTCTGATGTTATTCTGATGGTCCTTCCTCTGTACATAAGGAATTTCTTCCTCCTACCTGCCCTAAGATAGTCTCTCTGAATTTATGATTCGTGAATTTCACAATGAAGTGTCTGGAGGTTTTTCTAGATTTGTTGATCTTGGAGGGGGTGTCCTCTCTGCCTCTAGGAAATTGAAGAAGACACAAAAAGATAGAAAAGCATTCCATGCTCGTAGATTAAAAGAATAAACATTGTTAAAATATCTAAACTGCCTAGAGCAATCTATACTTTCAATGCCATCCTGATCAAAATTCCACTGGCATTTTTTAAAGAGCTGGATCGAACAATTCTAAAATTTGTTTGGAACCAGAAAAGACCCCAAATTTCTAAGGAAATGTTGGAAAAGAAAAAGAAAAATGGGGACATCATGTTGCCAGATTTCAAGCTTTACTACGAAGCTGTGATCACCATGACAGCATGGTACTAGCACAAAAACAGACACATTAACCAATGGAACAGAGTAGAGAGTCCAGATGTGGACCCTCAACTCTATGTCAAATAATCTTCAACAAAACAGGAAAAAATATACAGTGGAAAGAAGACAGTCTCTTCAATAAATGGTGCTGGGAAAATTGGACAGCTATATATAGAAGAATGAAATTTGACCATTCTTTAACACCATACACAAAAATAAACTCAAAATGGATGAAAGGCCTCAATGTGATACAGGAATCTATCAAAATCCTAGAGGAGTACATAAGCAGTAACCTCTTCAACATCGGCCACAGCAACTTCTTTCAAGACACATCTCCAAAGGCAAAGGAAACAAAAGTGAAAATGAACTTTTGGGTCTTCATCAAGATCAAAAACTTCTGCACAGCAAAGGAAACAGTCAACAAAACAAAGATAAAGAGGCAACCCATGGAATGGGAGGATATTTGCAAATGACACCACAGATAAAGGGCTGATATCCAAGATCTATAAAGAACTCAAACTCAACACCCCAAAAAACAGATAATCATGTCAAAAAATGGGCAGAACACTTGAACAGACACTTCTCCAAGGAAGACATGACAGACATATGAAACAGATACATGAAAAAAATTTTCAACATCATTAGCCATCAGGGACACTCAAATCAAAACCACACTGAGATACCACCTTATACCAGTTAGAAGGGCCAAAATTAACAAACAGGAAACAAGTGTTGGAGAGGATGTGGAGAAACGGGAACCCTCTTACACTGTTGGTGGGAATGCAAGTTGGTGCAGCAACTTTGGAAAACAGTGTGGAGATTCCTTAAGAAATTAAATATAGAGATACCCTATGATCCTGCAACTGCACACTGGGCATTTACCCCAAGATACAAATGTAGTGAAAAGAAGGGCCATATGTTCATAGCAGCAATGGCCACAGTCGCCAAACTGTGGAAAGAGCCAAGATGTCTTTCAACAGATGAATGGATAAAAAAACATATGGTCCATATATATAATGGAGTATTATGCCTCCATTAGAAAGGATGAATACCCAACATTTGTATCAACATGGATAGGACTGGAGGAGATTATGCTGAGTGAAATAAATCAAGGAGAGAGAATCAATTATCTTATGGTTTCACTTACTTGTGGGACATAAGGAATAACACGGAGGACATTAGGAGAAGGAAAGAAAAATGAATTGGGGGAAATTGGAGGGAGAGACAAAGCATGAGAGACTGTTGACTCTGAGAAACAGTTTTGGTGGGGAGGGGGTGGGGAGTTAGGTGAGCCTGGTAGTGGGTATTAAGGAGGGCACGTATTGTATGGAGTACTGGGTGTGGTGCATAAATAATGAATCTTGGAACACAGAAAAAATAATAAAACAAAATAATAAATAAAATAAAATAATTTAAATATAAAAATCAGATATGATTTAGCCTCCATGTGAATATGTACATTATGTACATGGCCAATTTCACCTTAACCAGGATTAAAGTAGACTTCTAGAGAATTCTAAGTGTGAGAGTCTGTGATTTTAACAGGTTTGGGGTCTAAGAGCGAATTCTGATAATTTAATAGGAAGTGGAGATTATATACTAGTTGAGTCAAATAATGCTGATACTTTCTACAAGTAAACACAAAAAGATACATTACAGGTATGATTACCTAAAGAGTATGATGAAGAGTAATACAGTATAGCTTGAAAGAATCAGAACAGTAGGAATTTTAAAAAGCATATGTTGAAGGAACTGGAACACTGGATCACAGTTCTCAAAGTATAATCACTTTACTACTGTGGATTATTTTGTATGTTGCTTAATCTAAGTAGGTGAAGACTCTCCAATTACCTTTCTATCACTGATTTCTAGTGTAATTCCATTATGGTCAGAGAAGCATATTCTGTATGATTTCAATCCTTTTAAACTTGTTGTTGTTACTGTTATCATGATCATCAAGGACATAGCCTCTCAGTGAATATTCTGTGTGCACTTGAAAGCAATGCATATTCTGTGATTGTTGGGTGGACTATTTTGTAATTGTCAGTTCCAGTTGGAGGATGGTATTGTTCCCTTCCCCTTGGTGTGTGTGTGTGTTGTTGTTTTTTTTTTTAACTTTTCCTATTGATTACTGTGGTAAAAGTGTTAAAGTACCCAACCATAATTGTGGTGATTCTAGTTCTCCTTTAAATTGTGTCAGGTACTATTGCTTCTCAGCCTTTTGGCTAAGATCAAGTGTAAGTTTCATCAGGTTTTGCTTCATATACTTTGACAGTCTGTAGTTAGATGTATACATCTTTAAGGTTGTCCTGTCTTCTTGATGAATTCACCCTCTTGTTAAGTATATAATGTCCTCTTGTATTCCTGGTAATTTTCCTTACTCTGAGCTCTGTTGTGTCTAATATTAGTGTAACCTTTCAAGTTTTGATTAGTGTTTGTGTGGCATACGTTTTCCATCCTGTTACTTTTTAATCCACCTTCATCATTATTTTGAAAGTGGATTTCTTATGATAACATATTGTGAGGGTTTTTTTCTCTAATCCATTTTGAAAATCTCTTTATGTGTTTTGAGTATTTAAATTAAATGTAGGGGCACTCGGGTGGCACAGTGGGTTGAAGCCTCTGCCTTCGGCTCAGGTCATGATCCCATGGTCCTGGGATAGAGTCCCGCATCGTGCTCTCTGCTCAGTGGAGAGCCTGCTTCCCCCTCTCTCTCTCTGCCTGCCTCTCTGCCTACTTGTGATCTCCATCTGTCCAATAAATAAATAAATTCTTTAAATAATTAATTAATTAAATGTAATTACTGATGTGTTTGGATTTAGATCTACCATGTTCTCTGCTTGTTCCTCTGATTCATTGCTCTGTTTTTTTTTTACTGTCTTTTGGATTATTTGGATATTTTTTGTTTTTGATTTTAACTTACTGGTTGAGTTTTTTACACTATATATTATTATGTGTTCTTTTTTTTCTTAATAGCCACTATAGGGATTAATATATATCTTTAACTTTTCATAGTCCACTTTTATACCTAGTTATTTTACTATTTCAAGTAGAATATATTAAACCTCCCACCATATAGTCTCCTTTAGTCTCCCCCTTAATGCTGTGGTTGTCATGTGTCATCTGCATATACTGAAAACCTCATCAGACAATAATGTAATTTTTGCTTTTAACTGTTGGACATACTTTAAAGAACTTAGAAGAGAAAAATAGCCTGTTACACTTATCTATATACTTACTATTTCTACTGCTCTTCCTTCAATTCCCATGTTGTTGCAGTGTCAGCACTATCTCCCTGATGTTATTTTCCATTCATTTCAAGAGTGTTCACCCTTACTTCTTAAAGCATGCTTATATGAGCTGCTTTAAAGTCTTTGATAATTTCAACAACCATGTCATCTTGGTGTTGAGATATGTCGGTTGTCCTTTCCCTTACACTTTATTAAGATTTTCATAGTTGCTTGTATAGTAAGTAATTTTGAATAATATCTTAGACATTTTGAGTGCTATGTTATGAGACTCTGTTTAGTTGGTATGGAAAACAATGACTAGTACATTTTCCATGCAATTGAATCCAACTTATATTCTAAGTTCTTACTGACCTTCAGAGGCTTTCTTATGTCAGTTCATTTCCAAGGATTTTTCAGGGCTATTCAGATAATTTGGATCACTCAGAGGCCAGTCTGGAATCTGAAAAATGTTCTATTCCAAATACTCAATGACTTTAGTATTTAGAGTCAAATCCACCCATGCACAGTTTGGGGGTAAGTCTAATAGCTTATAAACAAATTTTTGGGATCATTTTCATGGGCCCCTTCATCTCTGCATTGTTCCAGACACTTTTTTGTCCCAGGAGCCCTCACATTCCTGTTTTATTTGTTTGTTTGTTTGTTTTGCAAGAAGGCTGGCTTTTGTTTTCCCACTTTGCCATACACTTCTTGCAATTTTTGTCTGCCTCTGGAGCTAAAGGGCAGGAGGACAGAGAGATAAAAATGAAACAGGGAGGGGCACCTGGGTGGCTCAGTGGGTTAAACCTCTGCCTTCAGCTCAGGTCATGATCCCAGGGTCCTGGGATCGAGCCCTGCATCAGCTCTCTGCTCAGCAGGGAGCCTGCTACCTCCTCTCTCTCTGCCTGCTTCTCTGCCTACTTATGATTTCTGTCTATCAAATAAATTTTTAAAAAATCTTTAAAAAAAAATGAAACAGGGTTCTCCAGCCATCCCATGCTCTTGTGACCACAGTTCCTTGGGTCATAAAGGATTCCCCTTCCTCAGAGTTTTATGTGCCTACCTGGCCAACACTGCCATACTATAATGGGATTTCCTGGAAATCTTGGGTGGAAGACAACAGAGAAGATTTACACCATTTGTTCATACTCTTTAGGGGCCCTTTATCCCTAAGACCATAGAGGGCTTCTTTTGGAGTCCTTTTTATCCATTTTTTATCCAGTTTCAAGCTGCTGCTGAGTTCAGAACATAGGATATCATAGGAACAGCAAAAGAATTTTCTAAGCACACTTGCTTGATCATGCAAGGGATACAAAAGAAAAAGAAAGGGAACATTTATTTGAATAAATACCAAAATGTTAAAGTTAATACAGTAATTTTACAAAGTAGACAAAACTGGAAGGGGACAATTTTATCTCAGGATGATAGAAAGAGTCAGTATCCCTTGTCTTTCCAAGACCCTATGTAACACTTGTCCTTACAGTTTTAAGGGTAAGGATAAGGTCTGCCATCCTGAGGAAGGTCTTGTAATTATGACTTGTCAGGGACTTTATCAGTTGAATTTTAATTAAGCACTCCTAGAAGAAAATGTCTTGGTTAAAATTAACAGTTATGCTTTTGGAGAACTGTAGGGCCATGTTACTGAGCAGCTAGGGGAGATTTAGGGGTTTGAAAACTTTCTCAACAGTCCTCATTTTATATTGTTGAATGACAACCTATTCTGCCACAATTACCACATATGGCCTCATAGGTTGTAGACTCTGGGAGAAGTTTTATGGTTTGTTTGTTTCTCATGGATTTTGATGTGAATGGCACCTCCTGAAGCCATGTGCATTTTGGCTGTGTACCCTGCTCCTGGACAATGAAAAAGTATGATGTTGTAATGACAGTATATCATCTCTTTTCTTCTCTCTTTCCTCCTCTCCCAGTGTTGGAGGAAGATGGCTATTACCTCTCCAGAGTCTTTGAGTCTTGCTAGAAGAACACATCCATTCTCCCAGAGTGTCCCAACAGGATTAAACTGCATGGGTTGGCCAGAATACACACCCGACACTGGTGAGTTATGTCTCTCTCTCTTCTGTTTTACACTCCCATGTCCTGAAAAGAAGAACAAGAAGTGAGAGAGTGTTGTTGACTGCTATGTTTGCTTGTCTGGCAAAAGTAGCTTAAAGATGAAACAGATAAGACATCTCTTATCCCTTCAATGAGGAAGAGGTCCCTAACCCCCTGAGAAAGGGAATTCTTGGCTTCAGGAAGACTCCATTATTGAATCCTCAAACCTGTCTCTGTTTACTTTAAGTAGAACTAATGACCACCTCTTGGATCTTGTAATAGGATATAATTTGTAGATGAAATGACCACAGTGAGTTGTCTCTAATCTAGAATAGAACTTGAGTATTTTCCCTTCTAAGGGACAAGCCTCTTCCTCTAGTTTTATGGCCACTTCTGTGAGACCATTTCCCAAATCTATAGAAAATAGCCTCACATCACATATTCGGCCATAAAAGGGTTGGCCTTTGTGCCAGAAGGAAGCTGGGCCCCAGTGAAAGCAAGCATAGGGCATCCTCATGCACAACCTTCACCTGTACTAGACCTAACCCAGGAAAGGATGGGCATGTTGAAAATGCTCAAGGACTTCTGGTGGAAGGACAGGTGTTATGTCTTGAGTGGGTGCAGATTTTATTAGATTGGAATCTTACTGTCCAAAAGCTGGCTAGAAGGGGAAGCCAAATACAGTGTTATGAAGGATAAAGAATGGTAAAATCCTAGACAGGATTAAAAAGGCAAGCTATCTACATCTGTCAAACATGTACTGGGTCAAGACTCGGGGAGTGGGAATAGGACTGATAGGAGCAGAGTGGCCAGGCTCTGAGCATCAATGTAGCATATGTCATCCTGAGGAAGGTCAACTCAGTGCATGCTGGTGCTGGTCCTGGGGACCTGGCTGCTCTGATTAGCTGGTGGACATGACTGGTTTCCACTCACAAATGTATGTGCTTTTGCTGCATCATGCAGTGGACTTTAATGGTTGTGATCATGAATTCACAATAAGAAAAGTCATGAAAAGTTACTTTACAACTGCTGAAAGAATCTTTCCAAGGGGGGGAAAAATGATATTTCTAACATAGCTCTTCATTAAGTCATGGGATTATTTAGAGGCTCATGGAAGGGGTCATAGTGGATTAGAGCAGCATTTTTCCAGTAATAATCCTCAAGTCCTTGAAGCTAGAACATCCTTACAAAGCCAAAGCTTAATAATCACATAGTCCTATTATTTCAGAAGTTCACTAGAATTAATTGACACGTGAATTTATCGCAGAATAAGAAATTTAAACATCTCAGTGACACATTTGTCCTGGTATGTCTGCCTATTGAGAATACTGGTCTGGATGTCAGAGTTTAGGGCTCTGGCTCTAGCTGCACTTAATATAGGGATGAGAAATTGGGCACATCCCTCGGTTTCTCTGTATTTCAGATTCCATTATTATTCAAAAAAGGAATGATAATTCCTGCTTTCCCATTTCACTGGGTTAATATGAGGGTCAAGTTAATATGGGCTTGGATCTCTGCATTTACCTTAAGAAAGCATTCTTTTCTTTAATTATTGCTTCTACTCCAACTGTTCTGTTCCAAACTTCTGAGATTTCTACTTTCTATAGATTATATTTCCAGCTTTATTCTTGGCACCTCTCTCATTATTTTCTTTTTTTTTAATCCTTTTTCCTCTTAGTTTTGGGAGAAATTTTTAGGCTTTTTTTCTTCTTTGTTTTTCTGGTTTTATCTACCTGTTAATTGCCTTCATTGGGATTTGTGATTCAGTGATCACACTTTTAATATCTCCATTAAATCTTTCCAATGTCCTCTAGAATCTTGTTAAAAACAGAAAATAGAGAATTTTGTAAAACTTTTTCTCCTGTTCATTTCCAAATTCATCTGCATTTCTTTTGCCTATTAGTTTTTCTGTAGGTGAAATTTCTCTATTGTCTTATCTGAATAGACATCAGTCCTTCACCAGCAAGGGCTTGTTACCATGTAGCACTGGAGACAGCACTTTTTTTTTTTTTTTTTTTTTTTGTGATCTTCTTTCTTTAACACCGGCAGTTGTAGCTATAAATTTCCCAGCAAGAGTGAAATAAGTCAAGCAGAGAAAGTCAAGTATCATATGGTTTCACTTATTTGCGGAGCATAACAAAAATCATGGAGGACATGGGGAGATGGAGAGGAGAAGGGAGTTGAGGGAAATTGGAAGGGGAGATGAACCATGAGAGACTATGGACTCTGAAAAACAACCAGAGGGTTGTGAAGGGGCAGGGGGTGGAAGGTTGGGGAAGCAGGCGGTGGGTAATAGGGAGGGCATGTATTGCATGGAGAACTGGGTATGGTGCAAAAACAATGAATACTGTTAACGCTGAAAATAAACAAATAAAAAAAAAATTCCCAGCAAGCATGCTTTAGCTGTGTCCCATAAGTTTTGGCAAATTTTGTCTTCATTTTCATTTATCTCAAAGTATTGTCTGATTTTTCTTCTCATCTGTTCTTTGACCCATTGGTTATTTAGGAGTGTATTTGTGAGTTTCCTAAATTTCCTGTTACTTATTTCCAATTTTATTCCATGTGGTCAAAGAACATGCTTTCTATTATTTTTATCTCCTCTTAAATTTACTGAAGTTTGTTTTACGGACCAACATAGGGTCTATCCTATAAAATGTCCCATCTGCACTTGAAAAGAATGTATACTCTATCATTTGGTGGTATGTTCTATAGATGTCTAGTAGATCTAGGTTTGTAGTGTTGTTCAAGTCTTCTATTTGCTTGATCTTCTGCACAGTTCTTTTATCCATTACTGAAAGCTGGATGTTAAAACCTCTAACTATTATTGTTGAATTATCTTTTTCTCCTTTCATTTCTGTCAGTTTTTGCTTTATTTATTTTGGTGCTCTGTTATTAGGCCTATATATGTTTTAATTGTTATATCTTCCTGATGGATTGACCCTTTTATTGTTAAACTCAGATCTTAAACTCCACTGATTGGCAGTTGATTGCTCTACTGTTTACAACAATGCCTTGGGGCATCAGTTGCTCTACAAACTAATTCAATCAACTTCTCACTCCTTTGAAGAAATAGTTTCAGAGTTCTGGGTTTGGTGTTTGTTCTGATTCCAGAAGGACTCTCCCCAAATATCTTATTCCTAGTTCTTTCTTGAGACTGTCATAGGTTCCTGTTAAAATCCTTTAAACATGGCTGAGTAGGAAGTGAAAATTTAAGCTTTTGTATAAAATATATCACAAATTCAGTCACCTTGGAGGGAGCTGTAAACAGTTCCAGCTGAAAGCTTCACCTCTTACCAGTATTTCTTTTCTGTTTGAAGGAGTAGCCGAGGAGTAGCCAAGAATTAGCCTGATGTGGGAGATTGATACCATCTGCCCCACAAGTTGATGCCCAGATAAATTGCTTCATATCCACTTCTCTCTTTGTAGAGCCAGCAGAGCTAGATACAACTCTTCCAGTCGCCAGCACAGGAGAGGCACACAGCATCGCATGAAGCCCTCTGCACCTCCAGAGCCCTGGTGGTTGGGGACAGGGTGAAAAACACAGCTCCATTAGGGAAGTGAGTTCTCCAGCCAAGAGATAGTAAGAGAGAGAGCCCTATGTTCTTGGCTTTAGCCATGGGAGTAGAATCTCCAACTCACTGAGCTAGGAAGAAGGGTAGAAGGAGTGGTTTTGGTTTTGGTTCAAACCAAAATGCTCCCAAAAGGCACAGACTCTAACCCCTCTTAGTAAACTTTCATTGATTTTCTTGAACAGATGTTTCTTTATTTTTGCTTTGCCCCCTAGGACCATATCCAGAGGTTTTAAGTGGTTACTTTTAAGTAATTTTCACCAGTTACACTGGGGAGTGGGTCAGGAGAACTTGTCATTGTCTTGCCTGCATGAAGTCATTCTTAATTTCCCCTATTTTTATGACCTATTAGTCATTTCCATTAGACTCTTAAAGGAGGTAAGTTAGATGACTGAGCTCATATCAGACTTACTTTATATCAAGATCCATTGCTTAAAACTTCCTCATTATATCCCCAACAACTAGCATTATGCTTTGTACAAAGTAGGCTCACAGTGTCTCTTGCCAATGACACTGATAATATTCCAATAAGAACTGTCTGGAGAATGCTTAGAATTAGGAGGAAAGGAATTAACAAATTACACAGTGGTTCAAAGCATCGCTGGTGAGCACTAGACCAATTCCACCATTTCCTAGACGAGTGGCCATGGATCATTCTGAGCTTGTTAGGTTCAACTGAAAAATGAGGCCAATAATAGTACCTATTACTTAAAATTATTGTGGAAGTTAAATAATATATATAAAGTACTTAACATTTAGTATATACTTAATAAATATCAGCTAAGATTTCACATCATTGAGCCAGCAATCACATCAAACAGTGATCCTCTGTGCTGACCCTTCTGATAAAGACACTGTATTATTGTTAGTTCACAGAGAGAGAGAAGTAAGTACTTATAATTATAAACCTATCATGTGATGTTAAGAGAACCAAAATCTCCTCTCTCTTTTAATAATATCAGAAATCGATGAGTTTGATGGGCTTCCCATGGTAGGGAGGTAGCTAAGTCTCACTGAATCAACTTTTATCTCCCAAGACTTCCTTAACCTTGGGCAGTAAGTATTCATTTTAGCCACCGGAGCACCTGGGTGGCACAGCTGGTTGAACATCCAACTCTTGGTTTGGGCTCAGGCCATGATCTGGGGATTGTGAGACTGAGCCTTGCATCTGCTCCATGCTCAGAGGGGAGTCTGCTTGGGATTCTTTCCCTCTCCCTCTGTTCTTCCCCAACCCATGCATTCTCTCTCTGGAATAAATAAGTAAGTCTCTTTAAAAATAAACTTTAATTTTAGCTGCCATTATCACTGTGGTCTTAAAAAATGTGGATCCCTTTTTCATACTCAAACTTAGCAGTAGAGCTGAGACCAGAGTAGCTGGTTCAAGTAAGAGTTTACTAAGTCTCAGGAAGAGTTAAAAGAGAAACGGACTCGGCAAAAGCATGGCGCTTGGCTGTCTGGCTGCCAGTGGCTTACAGGGCTAGATGTGCCCATGGCTCCTGCCATCTGGAAAATTTTTATCTATGCTTTTTCTATCCATCCCCTCAGGATGACACATCATCTGCTCAAGGGCCTGATCCCAAAGAACAAGAATGCTCCCTTCCTGCCTAGTTGGCCTCCTGCTAAGTTCCAGGCCCCCAGTCATTCCTCCAGAGGCACGCACAAAGCACTTAGCCTGTAATGGGCCCAGCACCCATGGTCTATGGGGGCAGACAAGAGATAACAACAAGCTATTGACATATGAGACCTGTGAAGGAGAAATGAAGTTTCGCTGAGGAGGTTATGTTTTCTAAGATCTGAATGTTGAGGATGAGCCAGTGCCCTGAAAAGCAAAAGAATATTCCAGGCTAAAAGAACAGTAAGTGCAAAGACCCTGAGGCTAAAAGGAGAAACAGCAAGGTGGCAATAGTAGGTGGAGTGCAGAGAGCAAAGAATAGAGGAGATAAGAGTTGCAGACAGAGGTCAAGTCAGAACACACAGGTTGTTGCAGGTCTGGCTAATTGTGAGGAGACGGTTCTGGAGGGCAGGAGCATGACATGGTATGCTTTATATTTTGGAGCTCTTGCAGGCTGCTCTGTGGAATAAGTTAAAAAACTGATGCTGTCTTCTAAACCCAGTGTGATAATGGTAGCAGTAAAGACAAGGAGAATTTGACACTTATTCTGGAGCAGAACTCAGACTTGCTGATGAGTTGGGAAAGATGTCTCTTGATCTATGTCTCATGCTGGCAATGACCATCTCTTTCCGGAGCACTTCTCCTCACCCACAAGAGCTTATCTCTGAGTCGTTAACCAGAGAGCTGCACAAGAACACGAGGGAGACGCTTCTCGCAGAACCACCCACAATCAGGAATAAGGGGAAGGAAGAATTGTTCTTTCCAAGGGCAGGAAAGGATGGAGGCATACAGAGTAGTTAGGAAAGCACACAGTTTTCCTAGACAAGTACATTAAATTGAGGGAGGGGTCTTCAAGACGCAGATTGGCTGAGTCACCCTCCAGTGCCCATCAAGTGAACACCAATATTACCTTAACCTTGTACAGAACTCTGTGCTTTACCCAAATGTTGGCATGCCATTATCCCCAGCCCCTGCGTCTGTTAATACCTGCAGATATTAATATACTCATCTGATAGACAAGATAACAAAAGGCCTACAAGGAGAGGAGATAGATAGCTATGATGATGCAATGTCTCGTATGGTACAGAGCTAGGAGCACATATAGCTTAAGGAAGGAGATGGGCCACAGGAAATGGACTCCAAATGCAGGGAAGGGGAGAAAATGACCACTTTTCCAGCATTCACCCTATACCAGCTGGTGTGTGCTGCAAGTACCTCTCATTTTATCCTCATTATCATTAATACCTCAGCCAATTTACAACCATCTCCCTAGGGGCTGGAGGAGCTGGAGGAGGGACAATACTGGGCGTGGGAGGCTGGGAGGGTAGGAAGTTGGGAGGGTGGGTCAGCAGCCCTGATCAGCTTCTATCAATCCAATTACGACTTCCCTCACACATCTTACCTCCAAGACCAAGTCTCCCACTGTTTCACCTCCCAGATTTTATATTTCAGATAGGCACTTCTTGATTTACTGTTCTTGTTTGGAACAGTGGAGGTATTTCACCTTTTAGGCATACTCCAAGAACCCACAGAACTCTCACAAGTGTCTGGAAAGGTCAAAGCAAACAGCAACTTTCTTCCCTATTAATCCTTATCTCCCCCCAAAACAAAACAAAGCAAAAACAACCTGTAATCTCTGGCTGGGCCAGGGGCTAGAGGCGTGTCCTGGCTAAGCGCGCTCCTCCTAGCCGGTGTTCACGGTTGCTTGCCAGAGTCATGCCCCTGGATGAGTGTGGCCTCTCATCTGCGTTCCCGCCCCACGTGGACACACAGGCACTGCCCCCAGTCTGAGCCGGATCCTTGCAGAAGAAAAGCCCACTGGCTTTACCCACCACCCGGGCCTCGAGGTGTCCCCGTCTCAGAATGATCCTGTCCTAAACACACGCATGCGAATGCGAGCTGCGGGGCACGGCCCTGCGGGGACCAAGAGTGGCCAGGTGCCCCCGCGCGCCGCGCCCGCGCCTGCCGCCGCTCCAGGTCTGCGTGCGCGCGTGCGTGAGCGCGTGCCGACCGGGCCCGCGACCCGCAACCCGGTCGCCGCCGCCGGTTTGCGCCCGCCAGGCTGGCTGGGAGCTGGCGGCGAGCGGAGGCGCCGTGCCCCCCCGGGTGGGCGCTTGGCCTGACCCTGAGTCGCGCGCGCCCCGTGCCTGCAGAGGGTCCCCGCCGCGGTGGCCACATAGTCCGAGCAGGCGGCGCCCGGCCGGAAACCTCCTTAGCGGAGCCCCATGATGTCAGCTGGCCCGAAGCGGCGGCCGTGCGGCGACGGGGATGGGGCCGAGGACGCCGCGCGATCGCCTGCACGCCCCTCGCCCTCCCACGGCGCTGCCGGGCCCGGTCTGGGCCCCGGCTCGCTCGCCCTGTCGCCTGGCAGCCCCACCACCGCAGCGGTCCCCGCGCCCTGGCCCGCGCCGCCCCCCGCGGCCCAGCCGCCCCCAAGCCTGTGGCTGGAGCTCGGGCCCGCCTGCATGAGGGCGCAGCAATGCCCGAGCGAGTCCAGCGGGCAGACAAGCGGCGACCTCGGCACTAGCAGCAGCAGCAGCAGCGGAAGCAGTAGCTCTGGGCTGTCTCCGGGCTCGGACTCGGACAGCAGCGGAGTAGTGTGCGGCGGCCGCGGCTGCAGTGGGGGCATGCGCGGCGCCCTGTCGCGCTCCTGGAGCCTGGAGAGCCTGCGCTCGGCCACTGCCGGTAAGGGCGCCGCCCGCGCCCCTGCCGCTCCGCTCCCCGGGTCTGTCCTCTCGCCAGCCGCTTCTTCTCTCCTTTCCCCCTCGAGACGGTCTTGCTTCCTTTCCACTCCTCCCTCACTTTTTCTGTTTTTCGTTTCTATCTTCTGGTTCCTCGCTTCCCATTGATTTACCCTCCCGATTCCTTTTCTTTTCCCTGGTTTTCTTCTGATTTGCCACCACCACCTCCCACCATCCTGTCCCTTCTTTCACCTACTTTTACCAGTGGGCCACCTGTTACAGCTGGGACCTTGTTTCCCCCACCCCCAGCAGGGCGCGTCGTCAACTGGAAACTGAGTGCTTAAGGTGAGAACAGAATTTGGTCCTTGATGCTCTGTTTTCCTTTCCCAAACTGTTCCTGACCAATGGCACATGTCTGGCTTTCTGAACTGCAGTTCTTTGAGCTCTGTAAAACAGAAGGTAGGTGAGGGCTCTCTGGCCAAGGGTGGACAGGATTCAGTGCGTTTGGTCCTAGCTTCAGAACAGGCTCCCCACCCCCTTCGGAGGGCCCAATTCTTGCTATAGAGTGAGAGAAAGACTTTGACCCTAAATATTAAGTCCAGACTGGTTTTATAAATGGTGTTGGCCTACCCTTGGTTAGTTGGTAAATGGGATTCTTTATATTTTACTTCTTACAAACATTCAACAAGTTATTTTTGAGCTCCTGATGTGGGAGCTCTAAAGGAAATCAGAAATGGGGTGTTGGCGGAAGGTAACACTTGCCTTATGCTTGTGCATGCTATAAGGGGTGAGACCTGTGAGAGCTATATGGTCCTACCAAGGGCTTGATGTGGAGGTAAGGCTCTGCGTGTGCCCTGGTCAAAGCAGCAGAGCCAGAGTAGAGCAGGGGGCCATACAGACAGCAGTTCCCCCTATTCCCCAAGGGTGGAGCACAGGCCATGTTGGGGAGTAGAGTTAGAGGCTGACTTCCAAGGTTTGTGAGAGTACCCTTACTGGCAGATACAGGGTTGGGGACCCTGCTCTAAAATAGATGGGTTTGGAAAAGGAAAGTGAAGGATGCCCATTGTATTGAGCATTCCATGATTCTCATCTGCTCTGTCCCAAAACAAACACGTGAAACTCAGAAAAGTTGGTGTCTCCTCCAAATAAAAGTTTTTTCAGAATTCTACAGCTGACTCCTTCCCATCCCAATTCCCTTGACACTCTCCATTCCCTCCCTTCCTCAGGTGCTTAGATAGAACCCAACTTGAGAAAACCAAACAAGATAATAACATAAGTGGGACTTTAAGGAAACTGATAAAGGACGCTTTTCTCTCTCTTTCACTCTCAGCCCAAATAGCTTCCTTTCCACTTTCAGAGTGAAAAGGCATACCTGCTCCACCTCAGCAATGGCAAACAGGCCCAGAGAAGCTCAGGGAGGTGGCCCTGGTACCCCCAGGGTCTCCTTTGCTCCAGGGCAGGAGTGAAGCAGATGGAAATGGGAGAGACCCAGGTTAATTAGGTGACCTTGAGATTCAGGGACTCCCCAGATCACACCAGGGGCACCGAGGCCACCTGGATGAGTTTTAGAGATAACAGCTATATGGGTATGAAGGTCTGGGGTGGTGTATATGTGTGTGTTAAGAGGTGAAGCAAGTTAAAAGGTAAGGCCCGGAAGGCTGCTCCTTGAGGGGCTCAGAGTTGCCCCTACAGTGGGAGGACAGTGTTTAGAGCAACATGATATTGGAAGAGTTGATGTGAGACCCAGAAGCAAATGCCATGCCCCTCACAGAACACAGGTACTGCTAGGTATATAAAGAGCTCAGGGAGTGCCGGTCAGTAACCAACCACAGAGACCCAGGGCTTGAAGGCATTTTAAATCCCCTTCTTGATCCCCTGCCCTCAATCCCAACCCTCAACCCTCTATTCCCTGCTTTGCTTGGGGGACCCTGTATCAGTTGTATTCAATACTATATTTGTAGCGGTGCTGCCGTGGACCCTGTAGAGTTTCATGAGTCCATGACACCATCACAACTGGATTCCAGGAGAGAATTAAACCCTAATGTCCTAAGACATCTACTGTATGCAATGCATGAATTTTCTTCTCTTCTTCTAAAACAGCACTAGCTATTCCATCCTTGAGAGGAAGTAAGAAAATAGGCACTCGAGTAATACTTTTTGGATTTTTGGTTTAGATGAGGAGATCTGGTTGGAAAGGCTGCCATGAAAGGGGATTCAATGGGAAAAACAAAGGGAATTTGTTGAGCATCTTCTTATGGTCAATGTTAACTGCTTTACCACATAAAAATCCAGTGAGGTAAGCATTATTATCCTACAACTCAGGTACAAAAACAGGATCAGAGAGATGCAGTAACTTACCCAAAGTTGCCTAGCTAGGCCCTGTCTAACTAAAGCTTCAGGCCTGGATCCATGTGAATTGATAAGGGCTCTTTGCCAGGTTTGGAGTGGAGGCTCCAGTGGAGTGCCAGGTCCATAAAGAGAAGGTGTGTTGGGTGGCACACGGGAGGGGAGGGTACATATTGAAGTCATGTCTTGGCTATTTGCATGCTGTTATCTTTATTTGACAGCTGTGTTTTTTTCCTAGATCCCAGTTATCTCATTTTCAAAATGAAAGCATGACTCCTTCTCTAATCAACTATAAAATTCCATGATTCTAGTCAGAGCTATTGATTTGGGGTCGATACCCTCCATGAGTCAGCATTTTTTATATATTCTATATTGTATTTCTGTTCCATTTATAGCTCTGAAACAAAATACATATGTGTTTAATTGAACTGTGTTTCTCTCTTAAGAAAGATTCAGAATTACCGGTAAAAGATCCTTAGCAAACTTAATTACTATTGTTGTGATTTTTGTAATGGAGTGTATTTGCTAAACAGTTTTGTAGTTGTCAGCAAGAACCAGAAGGGCTAGTCCTTGAGGGCAGAATTGCAATACTTACACCTGCAGAGCAGAACATCAGCTAGGGAATCTAGTAGAGAGCTGTAAATTTTCCTTATTTCCAAAAGACTTTTTGAATCTTAAATGTCCAATCTTGGCATTTTCCTTTGAAATTTCACTTTTCCTGGTGTGGAGAAGGCTTTCCTTTTAGACAGAATCTGAGAGTTAAACACAGTTGACAAGGTGGAATTTCTGTAACCTTCTTTCTGCTCCACTGT
Organism: Meles meles; assembly: GCF_922984935.1. Lineage (NCBI taxonomy): Eukaryota > Metazoa > Chordata > Mammalia > Carnivora > Mustelidae > Meles > Meles meles. The sequence goes on along the minus strand of NC_060074.1, from coordinate 115,421,916 downwards.
TCTCATCCCCCTCACCCCACAAAGCAAGTGCCTGTAGTCTGCGGCCCTCAGCTATATTATCACACTGCTGCTGCTGGGTAAGGCTTTTCAGATTTCTATTCTGGATATCTTGTCTGACAGGATTATTTCTCAGTTCAGGCTTCTGGGGTTGACAGTTTTCACTACCTGTGCTTTTGCATGGTTAATGTCATACGATTCCTTCTCGGGAGAGAATCCTTGCTACCTCACATTTCCTCTGCAAGTCTCTGAGGCATTTTACTGACTCAGATAGGAATCAGACTTTTCAGAAGGCTAGGTCTGTCTTGTGGTCAGACATTTATTTAACACTTAGCATGTCCCAAACACAGTACTAGGCACTAGAGATGGCAGACAAATCCTACAAATCATACATCTTGCCTTTAAATAAATGACAGCAGGGCAAGACAGACAGTGACTGTTCACTATAAGGGCTCTAATAGAAGTAAATCCAATGGGATGATGCAGTGAGTCAGGGGCACCAAGCCCTTGGTGCCCAAGCCCAAGTGGCATCCACTCTCAGTGAATGATTCTCTAGAAAGACTCACAGAGCTTGGAAAAGCTGTTACATGCATGTTTCCAGTCTATTACAGCAGAAGCTTACAGACTAAAATCAACTAAGGCAAAAGGAGCGTAGGGCAGCATATATAAGAGAAATCAGGTGCATACTTCCAGATTTTTTCTCCCATGGAATCATGTGGACCATGCTTAGCTTTCCCAGCAACAGTGTGTGACAACATGCAGGAAGTGTTGCCAACCAGGAGAATTTGCCAAAGCCTTGGTGTCCAAGGTTTTTAATTGGAGGTCATTTACTTAGGCACATAGTGTCCACAAGACTGACCTTAATTCCTTAGTCCCCAAGCTCTCCAGAGGCCACACTGATAGAGTGTCACTCAGGACCCCCCATCATAAATCACACTGTTGGTATAAAGTATCTGGGGTGGTTGAAGACCCCAGGTATACAAAGCCACTCTTATCAGACAGGATATTTCAGGGACTTAGAGTCGATCTCTCCAGAACCAGCTGAAGGCCAGCCCTTCAAAATATGTAAAGTTTGAACATCCCCAAACCTTTACTGTACATCCCCAAGCTTCCCCAAGAAAGCTCAGAAGAGAGGCACTGGACCCTACTAGTTATGAGGGGCAGAGACAGGGAGAAGTGAGTCAGAGAAACCTTTCAGGATAAGGTACTGCCTAAGCCCTATTGCCTGCAAGTTAGCTGTGTGGTGAGGAGTAGAAAGAGCCTTCACGAGGAAGAGCGAACATGAATGCAGAAAGATGTACAAGGGAGGGGAGCCTGTGTTTACTGAGCACCTATGCTGGGTACTGTGTCAAGTGCTTTAAATATGCAGGAATTGCAAATAATATGGAATAAGGACCATAGCAAGAAATAAGGAAGACCAGGCTGTGACTCCATGCTAAGAACTGTGGACTAACAGTTCTTGGAGCCTTGGAAAGGTTTTTGTTTTGTTTTTAATATTTTTTTTATTTATTTGACAGAGAGAAATCACAACTAGGCAGAGAGGCAGGCAGAGAGAGAGGAGGAAGCAGGCTCCCCGCGGAGCAGAGAGCCCGATGTGGGGCTCGATCCCAGGACCCTGAGATCATGACCTGAGCCGAAGGCAGAGGCTTTAACCCACTGAGCCACCCAGGCGCCCCTTGGAGCCTTGGAAAGGTTTTAAGAGGGACACTAATGTGGCCAAATGCTTGCATACTTTCTGTCCTTTATTTTTAAACACAGTAAAAGTTACTCTTTTGGGTGCTAAGTTTTTACAGATATACAGTTATATAATCACCACTGCAATCTAAACACAGAAGAGTTCTATTACTCTAAAAAATGAATGCTGCTCCTTCGTAGTCACCTCCCTCCCTCACCCTCAGTTCCTGGCCAGCCTGACTGTTAAATCCATGGATTCATGTCATATTGCCTTTCAAGGCCGGCTTCTTTCGCCAGGTTCATCTATGGTTTTGCATGTATCAGTAGCTGTTTTTTCCTTTTATTTGTTGAATGTTATTCCACTGAATGTATATACCACAGTTCATCTATTAAGGGCTAATAGATTCACTAATTAAAGGGCTGTTTGGGGGTTGTTCCCAGTTTTTGTCTATATATAATTTTGTTTATTTTGTTAAATAAAGCTACTATGATGTTAGTGTAAGAGTCTTTTATGGATATAAGTTTACATTTCTCTTGGGTAAACACCTAGCAGTAAATTGTGGGGTTGTTTTGCAAGTATATGTTTAACTATAGGAAACCATCAAACTCTTTTTCAAAGTAGCTGCCACTTTCACTCTCACCATCAGAGTATGACAGTTCCCATTGCTCCATATTTTCTTCGGTACTTAGTACTGCCAGTGTCTCAAACCATTCTGTTAGGTGTGTGACATCCCGTTTGGCTTAATTTGCATATCCACAGTGACTACTGATGTTGAACATTTTTTCATATGCTTGTTTGCCATATGGATATCTTCTTCTTTGGTGAAGTGCCTGAATCTTTTGCCCGGTTTTTATTGGATTATTTGTTTTCTTATTACTGAGTTTTGAGAGTTCTTCATATATTCTGAGTACAAGTGCTTTGTCAGATATGTAATTTGCGAATATTTTTTTCAGTCTGTACCTTGTATTTTAATTATTTAATGGCATCTTTCGCAGAGCAAAAGTTTATAATTTCAGGGAAACTCAATTTATAACTTTTCTTTTAGGGACTGTACTTTTAGTGCTGTATCCAGGAACTCCTTTATTGAACCTGAGTACATAGAGTTTCCTATGTTTTCTTCTAGATGCTTTTATACTTTCAGATTTTATACTTAGGTATTTGATCCATTTTGAGTTAATTTTTATATAGTTTGAGATGAGGGTCAAAGTTCTTTTTTTTGCATATGCATGTTCAGTTTTGTAGCACCATTCATTAAAATATTATCCTTTCTCCACTGAATTGCCTTCCTATTGTCAAAACTCAACTATCTGTATTTGTCTAACCCTAACTTTATATTATTTCTTAAGGAAGATATGTGAACCTCTCATTTTATTCTTCTTTTTCAGTCTTACTGTAGTTACTCTAATTTGTCTTTCCATTTGCATTTTAGAATCAATTTGTCAATATCTACAAAATGTCCTTCTGCAATCTTGATACAGATTATAATGAATCTGTAAATTAAATTGAAATCTTGACAATATGGGGTCCAATTTATGAGCATTGTACATCAGAGGCTAGGAAGCCAAAACCACACACCACTCACCTACAGTACTTATAGATTTGGATGAATTCTTCCCTTCTAAAAGTTTCCAAAATATCCTAATGCTCTTGAGCCTGCCAGATAGTGACCTTCCTCACTTACCTATAAATCTGGAAATTCTTCAAGCCCCAAATCAGACCAATTTTTCTAAGAAGGCTTTGTAAGCATTGGCTGCATGAGGTCAACTTAGGTCCTTAAAAGTGTCTGGGTGTATGCCATTAAATTCATATTCTTAAATATGACATTCTAATAATATAACCAAGTTTCCAGGTATTCCTTCTGTTAAACAAGGAGGACAGATTCTTACTGAACCTATGCAAACAATTATATTGCTATGAATATAAGAGTATTCAGAGTGTCCAAATTCTGGAGGGGTCAGGCAGGGATAAAAACGTATAATTAATAAATGTTTCATTTTACAAAAGCATATTCTACCAACTGGCTGTTTATCAATGAAGGATAACTTAAGAGAATAAAAGGGGAGTTCCTTATGTATCCAGAAATTAGAACATTAGAATATTAACAATGTTACAAATAAAACTCACAATCATCCTTAATCAAATCATTCAGTTTAATGTAGGTAATTATCACTTTGGTCTATCTTGGGTTTGTAATCTCTTAAATCCATCTGCTTCTCTGCTAGAGTTTTAGAAATCCACTGCTGGAATTTCAAAGTTGATTATGTGATATCATCAGAACCTGACACCCAAAAGTATCTGGCATAGTCCCTTTCATGGAGTACTGAGACAGTTCTTTGTTGAAGAGGAAGTTTTTAGGCCACTAGCTGTAGCATCAGAATAAAACAAAAAACTATCTATAAAAGACTTATAGTGGCTATGGTTAAATTATTACCAATATTTTTAAAAGTGAAAGATCTCGAGATGCCTGGGTGGCTCAGTTGATTAAACATCTGCCTTCAGCTCAGGTCATGATCCCAGGATTCTGGGATTGAGTCCCACATCAGGCTCCTTGCTAAGCGGGGAGCCTGCTTCTCCCTCTGCCTGCCACTCCCCCTGCTTCCTACTTGTGTTCATGCACACTCTCTTGCTCTCTCTGACAATAAATAAATAAAATCTTTAAAAAAAAAGTGAGGATCTCATGAGAATTCATAATAAGAATAGTGTAACATACAAGGAATTTTGGGTATTTCTGCTATATACAAAGCAAGAAAATAAAGTCAATCAAAAAATTTCAGACATTATAATTATAAACATGATTAGCTGTATTTTCAAGTAGATAGTTAACATTAAAGCTAATGTATTTAAGTGAATGAGCATATCTCTACATAAAAAATCTTCAGATATAATATGTAATAATCCTGACAAAATTTGTTATGAATATACCAACCATGTAGTTAGAATATACTAAGAATATCTATAAAGAGGTTGAATAAGTCTGAAGCAGGTCTTAAACATCTGTATATTAATAAAATTACATAGGTTTTATTATTTTAATCCTCTGTTGAAAACTACTGGCCTACAAAATGCTAGATTCAAATTAAAGGAGTAAAGTTGCAACCAGCTTAACTTTTAAAAATCAATGAAATCATGATTTATAACACTATGTTATTGTTGTATGATACCAGGCAAAGTAGCACCAGTACTCTGACATATAAGAACACATCATGGGTGACAAGGGCATTGGCAATTCTTTAGGAACTTTCCATATAGCATACATTTTCTGAAATATTTTTGTTAACATTTTACCCATTCCCATTTAACCTAGGGAAGGTTAGACATCTCTTCTAATTTTACAGCTCTTCCTATTCAACTCATCTATGGTAACATAGCAATAAACCTAAATATTTCTAGCACTTGTCTTTTTCACAAGGTGAAATAACAAATACTTTATGATTTTCCAAATACCCTCCAGGAAATCCCAAAGATAGTTTCAGGTTCAAAAGTTATCAAAACTTGGGGCGCCTGGGTGGCTCAGTGGTTTAAGCCGCTGCCTTCGGCTCAGGTCATGATCTCAGGGTCCTGGATCGAGTCCCACCTCCTGCTCTCTGCTCTGCAGGGAGCCTGCTTCCCTCTCTCTCTCTGCCTGCCTCTTTGCCTACTTATGATCTCTCTCTGTCAAATAAATAAATAAAATCTTTAAAAAAAAAACTTATCAAAACTTAATTTTGGAAGGGCAAAATATCAAAAGTTGTCAGGAGATTTGAACACTGATTAAGACAGGATCATGAGTTACTGAACAATACTTGACTAGCTGTTTAGTGGAAGTGGCAATAAAATATTTCTAAAATAAACATGATTGCAAGGAATCTTAGCTCTTTTCTAACTAAGAAACCTTTGTGATCTGAAGTAATCAGATGTGGCAAAGTCAACATAAAACACAAAGAATGATTTTCATAACATACAGAATCTCTGCTGTCTAGGCAGATTACAAGGAAAGCAACAAATAATCTACAGCTTCTTATTAAGAACAAACCAATAATCCAAGAAAATTTTGTCATTTTAACAAAGAGAAAACTAAATTCTTTTTTTCCATCGGTACAAAATTTAATGCTACAATACTCGTTTTGCAAGTCTTATAAAACCTACTAACTCTTTGTCAGCTTTGACACGACAAGATGAACTCTTCTTTTTTTTTTTTTATTTGTTTATTTACAGCATAACAGTGTTCATTGTTTTGGCACCACACCCAGTGCTCCATGCAGTATGTGCCCTCCCTATTACCCACCACCTGGTTCCTCAACCTCCCACCCCCCCCCCCCCCCCCCCCCGCCCCTTCATAACCCTCTGGTTGTTTTTCAGAGTCCATAGTCTCTCATGGTTCATCTCCCCTTCCAGTTTCCCTCAACTCCCTCTCCTCTCCATCTCCCCATGTCCTCCATGTTATTTGTTATGCTCCACAAATAAGTGAGACCATATGATACTTGACTCTCTCTGCTTGACGTATTTCGCTCAGCATAATTTCTTCCAGTCCCGTCCATGTTGCTACTAAAGTTGGGTATTCATCCTTTCTGATGGAGGCATAATACTTCATTGTATATGTACATTCATTCATATAATACTTCATTGTATATGAATGTATAACACATTCATATGTATATGTACCACATCTTCCTTATCCATTCAAGATGAACTCTTGTAACTTCTAGTTCTGTCTGTATCACTTACAGTATGCTTTTTAAAGTGGAAAAAGCAAATGTATTTGTTAACAGACCCAGTTATATGTATATAGACTCTCTGTAGCATAAAAAATAAGAACACATAAACTCAGTGAACGATTCAGTATTCTATCGTATTGAAATAATCTAAATATCTATTGAATATCAATTAGTTAACTCCCAGTTTGAGCGACATAAAAATCTTGGAAATTATCTTCAAGTTTACATACTTACTGTTAAAAGAGGGTTTGTCAGAATAATGATTCAGTTTTGTTAAACACATGTACATTTTTCATAATGGTAAACATTTAGTAGAAGTAATGCTAATTTATATAATAAGTCTATATAAGTTTAGGAAGAACATACCCAAGTAGGATAAAAACCTACATGGATATTAACACTGATAATTATTTAACATAGAGAAGACATAGTTCCACTTATTAAGCCAAAGACTTACCTAAATTAGCTGAACTTGAATAGTTAAACTGTTTCTGAGGGTTTTTTCCCAGATTAAAAATATTTGAGGTTTGATTTCCTTAGCTTTTTATAATACTAAGAATATTCATTTATTACAAATGCTAATTTATTGTTAAGCTGATCAGAATAGAGCTCCTTTAAGAGATTTTATAATCCAATTTGGTAATACTATCTGAAATTAGGAAAATATTACACAAAGGGAAAGTGCTTTCTGAATTACAGACATGGAAACATACAGACACATAGAAATTTTATAAGCTTCTGTCATAAAATTTCAGCCATTTACAGAAATACAAAACTCGCCATTCCAGATATCCACCTCCTGGTGGGTATGGAACTCTTTTTTTTTTTTTTAAGATTTTATTTATTTATTTGACAGAGAGAAATCACAAGAGAGGCAGGCAGAGAGAGAGGAAGGGAAGCAGGCTCTCCGCTGAGCAGAGAGCCCAATGTGGGACTCGATCCCAGGACCCCGAGACCATGACCTGAGCTGAAGGCAGCGGCTTAACCCACTGAGCCACCCAGGCGCCCCTGGGGGGTATGGAACTCTTAACTGACTTGAGCTTAAGACAGGCAAACAGACAAACAGAAGACTAACAAACCAGATTCTCTGCCATCTTTGCTCAACAAAAACAAGATCTCTATAAAGCATTATCTGTTTATGGAGATCACCAAATGGTAAGACCATGAAACCAAAAGAAGTCAGCACCAGAAATTAAGTGAGCACTCAAAAGGAATCAAAATCAAATCCTTACTGTGCTACTGATGGACATGATCCAGAGCCCAGGACCATGAGCCCAACACACCATTGTTTCCCCATCTCCAGCCAGGAAGGAAAGACTCATCACCTGAGTGGAGCAAACAGGGATCTGAAGACTGACTCTGCGAGTGTACCAGTCACAGCACCAAAACTACCAAAGATAAAGTGCACTGGGAAATTGAGATGGTTTGATTCAGGCTATTTCAATAGGGGGTATGTTCCTTACTGAGGAAAATCTCAGAGAAGAGAGAGAAAACTTGGGGTTTTATTAAACAAGGGAGTCATTGAAGAAGGGCAGAGGGGTCTTACCTGAGGATATGGGAGAGCAGGGTAGTCCTTTGTATTCTCAGAATACAAAGAATCACAAAAGGAGGGAGATTTTTCTGTTTTCTAGGAGCACAGGACTCAGCGAAAGTTCAACATTGTCCAAAGTGTTCTTTCTTTTTTAATTTTTAGGAGATTATGTAGATTATGTAGATTTGGGATTAATTTTCCTAAAATGCTTGATAGAATTCAACAGTAAATTATCTAGGCCCAGAGGACTTTGTTGTTGTGGTCTTCTTTCTTTTTTTTTTAATTTTTCAGTTAGTCTGGATATCTGGACTGGTGAGTTTTGTATTTCTGTAAATGGCTGAAATTTTATGATGGAAGCTTATAAAATTTCTATATGTCTGTATGTTTCCATGTCTGTAATGTCCTAGTGGCTTGTCAATTTTCTTGACTTTCCAAAGAACCAACTTTTGGCCTTATTGACTTTTTCCGTCTTCTGCTTTCTTCAGGGCTTTTCTGCTGTTTTTTCCTAATTTCTTATGGTCTAAGTGTAGACTTATATGTTAATAAAAATTTTTTTAAGAAGTGTAAGTGTAGACAATTGATTTGAAACCATTCTTCTTTTCTTATAGAAGCATTTAAACTTGCTTTAGCTATGTCTCACAAATGCTGATGTTTTTATTTAATTAAAAATATTTTTTAGTTTCCCTTGTGACTTCTTTTATTTATAGATTATTTAGATTTTTAATTGCCAGATATTTAGGAATTCTTCCAAATATCTTTTATTGATTTCTAGTTTAATTCAATCATCAGAAAACATTTTAGTATGATTTAGTTCCTCTAAAATTTTTTTTCCCATTTTATTTATTTTTTTCAGCGTAACAGTATTCATTGTTTTTGCACAACACCCACTGCTCCATGCAAAACGTGCCCTCCAGTTCCTCTAAAATTTTTAAAGCTTGATTTTGTGGCACAGAGTATGATCTCTCTTGGTTAATGTTAGGTGCTAATTCCATCTTAAAAGAACATTTTTATTTTTATATAAAGAGTACAATTAGGAGTCCATCATGAACTGGGCTGAGCTGAAGCTCCCAGGTATTGGAGTAACGAATTAAGACAAGCCAAAACGAAGCACTGGCCAAGCCTTTGATCACTCACTATGATATATAAGCAAGAAGGGAAAGCATGGCTCCCCCCAGTGTTTCATTTTCCCTTGTATAAGGGCAGGTGGGGAGAATGTCTCACTGCTGAGAGGACAGAATAAAAGATTCCTGACATCTTTTTTTTTTAATTTTTTTTTAAGATTTTATTTATTTATTTGACAGAGAGAGATCACAAGTAGGCAGAGAGGCAGGCAGAGAGAGAGAGAGAAGGAAGCAGGCTCCCTGCTGAGCAGAGAGCCCGATGCGGGACTCGATCCCAGGACCCTGAGATCATGACCTGAGCCGAAGGCAGCGGCTTAACCCACTGAGCCACCCAGGTGCCCCGATTCCTGACATCTTATGGACAGAGCCAGGAGTTGAGAGCAGGGAAAGAACAGGAGTACTGTGTACTGAGTCAAAGTGGACAAAAGAATCTTGAAGGTTTCTCTCCTCCCTACTATAAGGAGATCTCTGTAGAAGCAGCTGAGTTAAGGCTTTAGCTGAAGGCCCCCAGTAAAGAGGTCTCCAAATAGAGGCACCTGGACTAGGAATGCAAGTATGTATGGGCGCATGGCTGACAAGGAGGCCTTAGCCCTAACTACAACTCCCTTCAGAGACTGCAGTGCACTGGCTATCACCAAGTCCACTGTAGGGGTGGAGAGGTTGGAGCTGGGAGCAGATTTCCCCAATAAAAGTCTTTGTAATTGCCTGTGATCTGACCTGGAAGATCCTATATATGTTTCTGGCCAGAAGCTAGACTTCTCAGAGTTTCTTGTGGTTATCAAAGCAACACATGATAGCAGCCATGAACTAAAACACTAATAGTAGGAGAAGACTTGAAAGTAGACTTCACAGATGTTGAGTTGGGAGTGTTGCCGAGGTAATAGATTGGTGTCATGGGTTGGGTTACCTGAGAAACAGAATCAAAATCTGTGAAATGAGAGGAAGGACCTTCAGAGTTGTCTTGATTTGGACCAAGATGATTAGGCTTTTATCCTTACACATCAACTGAACATAGGCCACTAAGTAGACAGGAAGGGCCTTGAATAAAGTGGTTCCCTAAGACTCTGGCAGTCCCTGAAGGAACTGTCACTGAAGGCTGCCATCAGTTTCCAGCACTGGGCAACAAGTCCTTTATCAAAGGAGAACTGTGGTAGCTCACGGCAGAACAGAGGAGTCTATAACCCCTAGCTGTTTGACTTAGATGCCTAGGTAAATGGAGATATTCTTACTGAGGTAAGTAGTCCAGGATGGACAGGTTTAGGGAAGAAAGATGGTGAGTTGAGTTCTGGACAGGTTAACAACTTGGGAATCAAACAGTGAGGATCAAATCCCCTTCTTCTGAGTGTACAAAGAATTAATTGCATAGTTATGTTTTTATTTGCTAATGCTTTGACATCTTGGGGCCTTGCTGACACTGGGAAGAAAGCCACTCCCAGGATACCTCTTCCCTTGAGAGAAAATACTCATCTGAGTCCATTCTTTTCAAAAGAAGGCTAACCAATCCAGAGGTCACACTCCCAACCACTTCCTTTATGGGATTCTTACACTCAGTGCCACTATCCCCCAACCCTAATCATCCCAGGGTCAGAGACCAGACAACTAGAGGTAGCCCCTAGACCCCAGAATCTGCTGAAATTATTCAAACTAGTCACTTCTAAGCCTGGTTACACCATGTTGGCCTTGCCTTCCCCACTGAAACCACCATGTTTTCCCCCATGTCATGTGACATCTGACCTGTGCTTCCCCATGCAGCCCACATCACATGCCATGCTTCCTGTGTGTAGGAAACTGTGAGCAGAATATATTCCTTCATGACAGTCATTTCCATGTCCACATATCTTACTGTACCTGATTACAACAAATCTGGAGTACATTTTAAGACACTAATTTGGTGATCTGGGCTTCCAGACCTATCAGTTATGCATCTCTCCACCTACCGTCTGTAGTCAGTAGTTGAAAGAACACTGTGCAGATGAGAAAGAAGAAATGCCACTTTAAGGATTTTTCTATATAGTCTTCACAACCATCCTATTTCATAAATAAGAGAAATGGGAGCTCACAGAGTTTAACTAACTTATTGTGATCACGTCACACAGCTGATTGATTATTTTAGAGCTGGCCTCAAGTCTATCGGATTTCCATGTTTGTTCCATTCCAGCTGTCTCTGATTTGAGGCTTCTGTTTGGTTTCTGTTTAAAAATGAAGAAATTGATGCATGGGGAGCTTGTCCAAGGCCACTAGTGTGAAAGTGAAGCTAGAAACATGTATCCCAGAGTGCATGGTCTCATTCTTGAGCAATGTTCAGTGGAAGATGAACCCACAGACCAAATAAGTTGGGAAAATGCAGGTTAAAATATCTCAGCCTTTCTTATCTGTTTGTAGTGTTTTCAAAGTTTGACTCCACAATTCTTGTGTGACTGGGTGCACGTGTGCACGCATGTGTGTTTGTGTGGTGTGTCTTATGCTACTTTTCTCTGCATCAGCTTCCTTCTTCAGTCTTCTTAGGAAAGGAGTGCCTTCTGGAGGTTGCCTGGAACAGCCCATAGTGTCCAAGGTCAAATGTTACAGTCTGTTCTCATAGAGAGGGCAAGTGTCTCTCATTCCCAGTTTGAGATCCCTTGAGAAGGATCCTGATTGCCTTAATGTGTGAAATCATCTGAAGCCAGCACGGTCATAATTGCCTATGTGAGCCAGACAGGCGTTCCAAGAGGTATGTACTGCAGGGAATTCCTAGTCTCATTAAAAACCTGCTATTTGTGGGGCGCCTGGGTGGCTCAGTGGTTTAAGCCTCTGCCTTCGGCTCAGGTCATGATCTCAGGGTCCTGGGATCGAGCCCTGCATCGGGCTCTCTGCTTGGTGGGGAGCCTGTTTCTCCCTCTCTCTCTGCCTGCCTCTCTGCCTACTTGTGACCTCTCTCTCTGTCAAATAAATGAATAAAATATTTTTTAAAAACCTGCTATTTATACACAAGCAGCAGTGGAGACACTGTTGCTAAAAAGCATAGCTCAGACACCACTGCTAAGGAGGCTGAAGGGGAAGAGGCTTCTGTGCAGGCGGGCTAGTTGGCTTTGAAGGGTTTGAGGCGGACAAGTGCAGTAGTTCCATGCTTGGGAGGCAGAATGAGGCTGGCGGGGACTGCAGGATAGAGCTCAGGACCTCCATGAGCAACCTCAGGGCATGCTGGTTTCAGGCCCAGCAAGGAGAGCTCTCCTTAGGGACATGCTTCATTTCATCAGTGCCTCTTCCTCCTTTTCAGGTTGCAGCCATCTGCCCCAAGAAAAAAGGAGTTTGAAGGCAGTAGATGTGAGAAACAGGTGAAATTTGGAGAAAATAATTGGCAATGCCTAATAATTGTTTTGCCAGTACCTGTTCTCCCAGTGCATCCCTTCATCTGGCCTCTCCTTTCTCCTGCTTCAGGCAATTCAGCAGACTTTGAAGCAGTCTTTTCTCCCTCAATCCCTCTCTCAACACTGTCTGGAGAGCCTTGGGGTGGCCTACCCCAGGTGGTCTGCATTGATGGAGAGGTAAAGTTGGGAAGAGCACTTCCCAGGCCCTGAAGCAGCAATAGGGAGAATGGGACCCCTTCAGTGTCTTGTCACATCTCATGCACATTGCGAGTAGACTGGCTATTTGTACTTCCTGTAGGACTTGAACTGTGTCTGCCATGGTGCGTTAGGAACCCCATTACCAGTGACAGGAGTGCAACCAGTGTGCATGGGCAGACAGGGAAGGGGCACTGACCTCACCGTGGGGGTCCAGGACACAGCCCAGGGTACAGAGTGCAACCAATGACAATACAGCACTATCCTGGCCCTGAACACATCTATGCAGGGCCACAGGGAGACGGTTCTGTGAAGTCAGAAGGCAGCCAGGTTTCCCAGGATCTGGAAGGGGCTGTTCAAGAGCCCAGCACGATGGTGGATCTTGTTGTGTGCAATGACTTCCACATTCTCACAGGGGTCCTAGGCTGAGAGCCTGCAGATCATCCGCAGTGGGTGTTATGAAATGTGTCAAGACCAAATTAGCTGTGCATTTTTTTTAAGATTTTATTTATTTATTTTACAGATAGAGCACAAGCGGGGGAGTGGCAGGCAGAGGCAGAAGGAGAAGCAAGCTCCCCTCAGAGCAGGGAGAGCTCGATGTGGGACTCGATCCCGGGACCCCAGGATCATGACATGAGCCAAAAGCAGTCACTTAAGCAACTGAGCCACCCAGGTGCCCTTAGCTGTGGGTTTTATTGAAAAATCAGCTTGTGAATGTAGTGAAAGATATGGATTAGTGTTCTTTGTATCAAATCTGATCTTCTGATGTTTCAAAAAGAAATAGCCCATGGGAGGTACTAGAGGACTTGGCAGCCATATAGACACTTGGTTTGGATCCCAGCTGTGCCTCTTACTGTGGTAAGCTGACAAGTGACCTAATTCTCTGCCCTCAGGTTTGTCATCTGTAAAATCAGAAGCATGAGATGATTCTCAGGGTCTTCATGAGGAATGAAGACAGTAATGTGTGTTTAGTTCCAAATTTACTGCATAGCACATAGACACTAGGTGCTCAATAAATGTATAGAATGAATGACTGAATTTCTTTTTTTTTAATACCTATAATGTTTTGTTTGGCTTTCTTTCTTTTATTATTGTTATCTTAAGTTAGCCAACATACAGTACATCATTAGTTTTTGATATAGTGTTCAATTTCTGATAGAAAAACAAATTAAGTAAGTCCACCATGGATGAGATCTGTCTGCGCTCCAGGAATATCAGGGAGCCTGGCCACCCACCTCGGGCAGTGGCCAAAGGAGGCGTCGGCAGCCCTGAGGGTCATCGCAGGACCCTCATAGGAGTCTGATTCAGATTGGAAACTTCCTGTTGGCCTTGGATGACCAGGGCTCAGAGTTCCAGAGCTGCATCTTTGGAGGCAGTGTTTCATCCCTGGAAGAAGCTCAGGCCTGGTTACTGCAGGGTAGAAATTGGGATCACCTGTGTGTTGTGATAGATGACACAGAGAAATGAAATTGGATCTGAGGTTCAAGAAATTTAAGAATTAACTTTTAATTGACTTTTATTATTACAAAAACAATGTTCATTATAGAACTTTTTTTTTTAAATTACTCATAATCTCCCAACCCAGAAGCCATTAATATTAAAATTTTGGTGTGTATTTGGCCCATCATTATTCCATTTATAAAATTGTTCATTAACAAAATAGAGCTCCTACTGTATGTTTTGTCTCAGGACATTTTTTTTTCCTCTACTTAACGTACTGTGGTTTCTGTGGATGTCATTAAATATTCCTTTTACTTTCTTTTTTTTTAAGTAATATCTACTTTATTATTAATATATAATGTATTATTTGTTTCAGGGGTATAGGTCTGTGATTCATCAGTCTTATACAATAACCAGTGCTCACTCCAACACATACACTCCCCAATGTCCATCACCCAGCCACCTCATTCCACTCATCCCCCTCTACTCCAGCAACCCTCAGTTTGTTTCCTGAGATTGAGAGTCTCTTATGGTTTGTCTCCCTCTCTGGTTTCACCTCGTTTCATTTTCTTCCATAGAGGGTATTATGCTAAGCGAAATAAGTCAATCAGAGAAAGACAATTATCATATGACCTCACGGATATGTGGAATTTGAGAAACAAGGCAGAGAGGATCATAGGGGAAGAGAGGAAAAGAAAGAAATGAAAAATAAATATTCTCTTATTTTCATGGTTACATTTTATTGACATGTCACAATATTTTTAGTTAATATTTTATTATTGAGCACTTAGGTCTTGTTTACAATTTTTTAGTGTTTTAAACACTACCTTAATTGGTATCCTCCACATATCTTTGTATTCTTCCGTGAGTATTTTCTTTTTTTTTTTTTTTCTTTTTTTATTTGACAGAGAGAAATCACAACTAGGCAGAGAGGCAGGCAAAGAGAGAGGAGGAAGCAGGCTCCCTCCTTGAGTATTTTCTTAAGATAAACTTATAGAAATAGATTTGTTGAGTCAAAATGTACATAAAATTTGATGGTTTCCGATAAGTTTGCATTACATTTTGATTGCAATTTTATTCACCTTGCTACAAATCCCTGGAACAGGAGTATCCTTTATAATTCCAATAATATATTAGAGCTGGTACATTTATGTTTGGAAACCATACTACATCATAAGTAAGATATTTTGTAAAATACTTAATTGAAGTACATTATATTTTTAGCAATGAGCATGACTATAATAAAAAATATCTGAGAATGGATAAGCATAAATAGGACAAAATTACCCACAATTCCTTTTCCCAATTAGATTTATTCTTAACATTTCATATTTTCCTTTTAGATTTTTTTCTATGCATTTAAACACAACTGAGATCATTCTATATCCTTCATTTTGTACTTCCGCTAGAGTGATTCATGTGTAGTAAATGTGCTCAGCCTGTCTCCATCAGCTTTTTGATGACAGGGCACATGTTTTGTCCCCCCTTATGGCCCGACATCAAACAAAACTGTCACAAACACCAAGCAAGATGCTCTATATATACCTTCTCTGAACAAATTTGAGAGTCAGGGAAAGCAAAGGTAAAATTAGTCTTGTGGCCATATGGACGGAGAATTACTGCCATGTAGTTAAGCTTCTGCCCTTCCAGGATTAACTCATATTGCTGCTTCTCAGAAGTGAGGAGAAAAATGGTTCTCCATACACAGATCCCTTTGAACTTCTGTCAGCAAACACAGCATGGGCAGTGATCATTTCCCCTACACACTTCCACACTTCCTAACCCCTGCTGTGTGCTGGGATCCATTCAGATATGCAGCTTTGGAATCTAGAGATCTTTAGGGCCTGGGTTGTGGTTTCATTTTTTTTTTTTTAAGATTTTTTTTTATTTTTTATTTTTATTTATTTGACAGACAGAGATCACAGGTAGGCAGAGAGGCAGACAGAGAGAGAGGAAGGGAAGCAGGCTCCCTGCTGAGCAGAGAGCCCCATGCGGGGCTCGATCCCAGGACCCTGGGATCATGACCTGAGCTGAAGGCAGAGGCTTTAACCCACTGAGCCACCCAGGCGCCCCTGGGTTGTGGTTTCAGATAAGCTTTTAGAGTTTGGCACATTCCAGAAAAAAAATTTACACATAAAACGAATTGATATCATGGAGACACAGCTCAGCCTTCTTCAGGTGAGTGAATTGTTACTGAGAAAAATATTCTGAATGGCCAAGGAATAAACAATACACTCTTTCTGTTTGAATATTTTTGCATTTTTATGCTAAATTCATTTCTTCCCCTTCTTTGAGTCTAGAGACTTTAATTTTTTTCTTTGTTAAATAAATATCAGCAGATACTCAAGAAGTTTTTGTAATGAAGAATGACTAACATGGGCTTCAAGGTCAGACCAATCTGAGATTAAGCCCTGGCTGCAATTCTGGTAAACTGCTTGGCTTTGGGCAGATTATCTAATCAGGACCTGCATTTTCTCATCTTTAGAATAAGACTAATGATACTTCATTAGTTGAAATATTGAATGCATATTTCCTAATACAGTCTTTGGCACATAGTAGATGCTCAATTAGTGTTTAATATTTTCTTCTGCTTCCCCAAGAACTATCATCAGTGGTCGTGATCTAAGACTGAAGTCTTAGATCAGTGCCAGATATCAGTACCGTGGCCAAGAGCTGTGGGAGAAAAGGCATAGGAAGTTAGCGCATAAATAATGATCTCTGGATATGAACTGGTTACATTTTTTAACAAATCCTTAACAGCACTTAGTTTTATTATCTTTTTTTGGTAAAGATTTATTTGTTTATTTATTTGAGAGAGAGAGAGAGAGAGAGAGAGCATGCTCAAGTGGGTGGAGGGACCGAAAGAGGAAGAGGGGAACAATCTCACACAGTTTCCCCGCAGAACCCCATGTGGGATTTGAACTGACAACCCTGAGACCATGACCTGAGCCAAAATCAGGAGTCAGATGCTTAACCAGATGAGCCACCTAAGCACCCCTATCTTTATTTTTTTCTAAAGAAATTGACTATATCCAAAATTTGGGCTTCTCTCTGCGTAGCTCAATTCTGTATCTTTTTATCTCTGTGGCTGGGGAAAGAGTATGTTTGTAAACAGTTTTTAAAGGTGTGTAAAACACCCTTGGATAGAAGTATTTTGGGTATTGGTTAAAAAATATTTTTTTAACATGCACCAATCTGATATTTTCCATGATTTCTTTGTTAAAATTGAGATTTAATTTCTTATTAGCTTCTTGGGGAGTTTACAGTCTTAGAAGCTGCAATTCAGTTACTGTTTTATGTAAAGATAAAATTACAGCTTCCAGTTCTGCCAGATGATAAGCTGAGATAACCTGAAAACTTACTTTCTGTAAACTTTTCAATATGCTGGGTAAAATACAACAAAAATTACCTTAACAGCATCAGGAGGCTCTGAAGCTGAAAGTTAACTCCCATACACTCTGACACTATGGTTGATGAGGAAATAAAGGGTATTTGCCTGAAATAATGGCAGCTAGAGTTGTAGTTTCCACTTGGGAATAGAGGATCAGGCCTTGGACCTATGCAAAGTGGAAGATAGAACTAAAACCCTTACTCAAAACTGAGGCTCTGTAAGAGCTATACTTGTGGGAGGGTGGATTTTTTTGATTCCACTCAACTCTTGCTATCTCTAGGTTTTGGGTCTGTGTAAGGAAAAGAAAGACTCTCCTTGAGAATTGGAAATTTTGGGCCTATACTTTACATGGATATAGGGTTCAAATTTATATCAATTCATGCAGTCTGAGAACCCACAAATTGGGAAATCACCTAGAAATCAGTTCCTATTTAGTGATAACTCAGGGCATTTGAGAAACATTCATATATCTAATGGTGTTCCAAAAAGGAAAAAAATAGTATAAGAAACAGTATTTGAAGCATTCATATCTAAAGATTTTCTAAAATAGATGAAAGATATGAATCTTTAATTCAACAGTCACAGTAGGCTGGTCATCATGGTGAAACTGCAGAACACCAAAGGCAAGTAGAAGATACTAAAAGCAACCAGAGAGAAGCCAGATTATCTACGCTAGAATGATATTAGATTGAAAGCCTACTCATTAGCAGTAACAGTAGAAGTCAGAAGAATAGTAACTTCGGGAATAACTTTAAAGTACTTCAAAATGCTAAGAATTCATTACCCAAATAAAGTAACATTCAAGAATGAGGCTAAAATAAAGACATCAAGGACTTCCTCTATCCTAATGCAAGTTTAAGACTATATATTTTCCTCCAAGCAGATTAAGTCACATTCTAGAGACTTTTATATTATTTTCATTATCTTTCAGTTCAAAATATTTTCTAATTTATATCTAAGTTTCTTCTTTGGCCCATGAGTTATTTAGAAGTATATTATTAATTTCTAAATCTATGTGAATTTTTTCTAACTAATGTTTTGTCCTTAATTTTTGGGTTATTTGCATTAAGACAAAAAGATTCATGATTTCAACACTTTTGAATTTGTTAGAACTTGGATGATTTTTATAGTATTTTTGGTATTTTATATGTACTTGAAAATAATGTGTATTCTGTCCTTGTTGAAGGCAGTATTTGTCAGCAAGTCAACTCTTGCTGTATCTGTTTGTCTGCTTGTTCTCTCAGATGCTGAGAAAAGAATACTTAGATTTTCCACCAGGATTTTTAATGTTTCTACGTGCTTTATATATTTAGGGGCTATGTTATTAGGAACATATAAATTTAGATTTAGGTTATATCTTCCTTAAATATTAACCTTTTGTTATTATTAAATGTTTCTCTTTATCTCTAATTATGTATTTTTTTAAAGATTTTATTTATTTATTTGACAGAGAGAGATCATAAGTAGATAGAGAGGCAGGCAGAGAGAGAGAGAGAGAGAGAAGCAGGCTCCCTGCTGAGCAGAGAGCCCGATGCGGGACTTGATCCCAGGACCCTGAGATCATGACCTGAGCCGAAGGCAGCGGCTTAACCCACTGAGCCACCCAGGCGCCCCTCTAATTATGTATTTTGCCTTCACATCTATTTTGATATAAATAAAGCTGCATTAGCTTTTTTTTGGTTAGTGTTTGCGTAACATTTCATTTTCCATTCTTTTATCCTTTCTGTTAGTTTGATGTATCTTTTACAAATAGCAAGTTAAGTGGGTTTTAAAATCCCGTATGAAAACCTCTCTTTTAATTGGAACATTTAGCGCAGCGTAATTAATAATATATTTAGTTTTAAATCTGCCATCTTCATAAATGTGTTTCATTTGTCCCATTTTGAGTTGCTTTCTCTCCTTTTTCCCTTTTTAGGATTGACTATTTTTTTTCTTTTTTAAATTTTCTGTTAGCTTGGAAGTTATAAAATTTATCATTCTTTAAATGGTTATCCTAGAGATCACATCATAAAACCACTTTCATCTTATAAAGGTCTAATATGAATTAGTACTTTAAATATCTTTCATAATAATATAAGGACCTTGGAATATTTAGTATATCTATTCCTCTACTGGCTTATAAGCCTTTATTATCTTACATTTTAAGTTTTTGTATATTTTGGGGGCACCTGGGTGGTTCAGTGGGTTAAAGCCTCTGCCTTTGGCTCAGGTCATGATCCCAGGATACTGGGATCGAGCCCTGCATCAGGCTTTCTGCTGAGCAGGGAGCTTGCTTCCCTTCTCTCTGACTGCCTGTCTACTTGTAATCTCTGTCAATTAAATAAATAAAATCTTTTTAAAAGTTTTTGTATTTTTTTCTACATATTTTTAAGTCAATAAGACATTATTTTTTTTTGTAGAGTCAATGCTTATTTATATTTTCCCATATATTTACATTTTCATTGCTTTTCATTTCTTTCTGAATCTCCAGTTTCATATATGGGATACTTCTCTCTCTGCCATGATAAACATGCCTAGTTTAAATCCCTATGCCTAGTTCAGACCCCTTCACTTTGGGGTATAGAATTGATACTTTGAAGATATCATTACACTGTGTTCTAGTTCACATTGTTTCTATTGAAAAATCAACTTTTTTTTTTTTTAAGATTTTATTTATTTATTTGACAGACAGAGATCACAAGTAGGCAGAGAGGCAGGCAGGGAGAGAGGGGGAGAAGCAGGCTCCTCGCCGAGCAGAGAGCCCGATGCGGGGCTTGATCCCAGGACCCTGAGACCGTGACCTGGGCTGAAGGCAGAGGCTTAACCCACTGAGCCACCCAGGTGCCCCAAAAAATCAACTGTTGGTCTGCTTTTTGCAGCTTTAAAGTCAATCTGTCTTTTTTGCCTAGACTCCTTATAAGGTATTCTCTTTGCCTTTTGTTTTCAGCAGTGTTGCTGATGTGCATGCATGTAGATTTTTTTTCTTTTTCTTCTTTATTTTAAACTTATTACTCATCTTAGGGTTTTATAGAACTTCTTAGATTTGTGACTTGATATCTGTCTTCTATCTTGGAAAATTTAATATTCTCAAACCATTCTTTTTAAATATTGCTTCTAGCACGCTCCCCCTCTCTCTCTCGTCTCTTGAGACTGTAATTACATGTAGACCTCCTTGGTGGATTTCCCATCTTTTACCTTCTCTTCTGTGCTTTCCATCTTTTTGCCTCTGCTTTATTCTGAAATTTTGTCTGACCTACCTGACCTACCTACAGCTAAATAAGCTGTATCTAATTTTCTGTAAACCCATTCACTAGGTTCTTGATTTCAGTTACTGAATTTTTTAGCTCGAGGGTTTCCATTTGTTTTGTTGTTGTCATTGTTGTTTTTACACTTTTAACTTCCCTGCTGAAATGGTCATTCTTGCCTTTTACCTCCTTGAACCTATAAGTCTGTTAATTTTTAAGATCTCTATCTAATAATTCCATTCTCTGGATTGCCCGTGGGTCTGTATCTATTGAAGTTTTTTCTTTTGTTCATACTGCCCTCCCTCCACATGTGTCTGGTTATATTTGGTGATGAGCAGGTATTTGCAGAATTGTTTATAGAAATAATTTTTGTTTTAAGATGATATTATCTTTCTGAAAAACAAATTTCTATTTGTTTTTCAAGTAAGTCTAGGCACTAGCAATTAGTGTCACCTTGGTCGGGTTTTAAAGTATTCAAAGCTCAGCCAAGTCCTGCAAGGGCCCGTCTATTTATAACCTATCCACACTCCTAGGATATAGTCCTACAGAGTTCTACCACAAGGATAGGCAACCCCCCTTAGCCCTTCTGGAAGCCCTTGCATTTATTTCTTCCCCCTCTAGCCCCTTGAGGTCTTCTAGACCCCCAGCCATTCGTCTCTTTTATCAGGATTCAGTACTCCTCTTCCCCAAGGAAATGAAGCCATAAACACTTGGCTTCTTTGCTTGAGCCTGTTTTCCTCTGGATCTTGACCTTGTTGTTCATATCTTAATCACCTTTTCATGTCTTGAAACATATGTGTTTCATATTTTATCTAGTTTTTCTAATTGCTCCCCACAAGTGGATTATTTGAATTATAGTCTCCCATTATCAGAAGCAGAAATCCCTTATCATATTTTTAAGATCTGCCTATGTTGTTGTATATATGTTTAGTCCTTTGATTCTCACTGTAGTCTATGATGAGCATTTACTACATTTTACCTATTGCTCCAGTGATAAACACCTAGATTACCTTCAACTGTTTCCACAATTAGTACTACAAAAAATATGTAGAATTGTCTTTCCCTATAAACTGTATAGGAATTTGGGGCAGCTATCCAGGAATAGATTGCCAGAACATTGGGAATTCCTGCATTTATTTTAATCAAGAGCTTCCAGGTGGGGGCACCTGGGTGGCTCAGTGGGTTAAGCCTCTGCCTTCGGCTCAGGTCATGATCCCAGGATCCTGGGATCGAGCCCTGCATCGGGCTCTCCACTCAGCGGAGAGCCTGCTTTCTCCTCTCTCTCTGCCTGCCTCTCTATCTACTTGTGATCTCTCTCTGTCAAATAAATAAATAAAAAATATTTAAAAAAATAAAATAAAATAAAATCTTTTAAAAAAAAAAAGAGCTTCCAGGTGACTTGTCCTCAGTCCAAGATGGTTGCATTAATATATTTTCCCTCAGTGCTATCCCCATACTGTGACCAAAACTGGAATGTTCCAAGTCCCTAATTTACATCAAGTCTAATGGAAATAAAATGATATCAAAAGTTTAATTTGCATTTTCCAAGTTAGTTTTTCTATTGAATTTCTGTCTTTTTTCTCATTGATTTTCAAGAGTTCTTTTTGTTTTTAAATAATATCCTTTGTTTGGGACGCCTGGGTGGCTCAGTTGGTTGGACAACTGCCTTCGGCTCAGGTCATGATCCCGGAGTGCCGGGATCGAGTCCCGCATCAGACTCCCAGCTCCATAGGGAGTCTGCTTCTCTCTCTGACCTTCTCGTCGCTCATGCTCTCTCTCACTGTCTCTCTCAAATAAATAAATAAAATATTTAAAAAAATAATATCCTTTGTTAGATACAGGTATTACAAATATATTCTCAGTCTGTAATTTAACTGTCATCCTATTCATAATGTCTTAATTGATCAATATTGCTGTTTATGACTTGTGCTTTGTACTACTATTTAAAAAGTCATTTTCTTGCCTTATTTCTTCTGTATTTTGAGCTTTTAATTTTATATTTTTACCATTAATTGATAAGTATTTAAATCATCTGGAGCCCACTTTTGTATAATATGTTGATAAGGGTCCAGTTTCATTTTTCTTTATATAATAATCTAGTTTCCCAACACTAGCTATTGACATTCTACCTTTTCCTCTTTTTTTCATTTCTTTTCACTTTTGATAAATTCCTATTTTTTAATATGTTACTAACCAGATTTTTTAGTTTTATCCCCCAATCCTATTTTTCCCAAAATCCTCTGGTTTTAGTTGTGTGATTTTATATAGCATAGTGATTTTTAGGAATGCATATGTTGCATGATAGAACTACAAGTATCTGAAAATTTCCATAATAAATTTTTTTAAATTTTTAAATAAAAATGTAAACCAAATAAATTCTTTTTTATTTCAATTTTGCTAAAAGTGTTTGTGTTTTTGTGCAAGTAAGCCATTAAACATTTTTTTAGCACTAAATTTTTAATATGCTTTTTTAGAATTGATGGAAATGTCTTTTCAATGATTCCTCTTTCTTGTCTCTAATTTGGTGAATTTTATCAGTAGATTATCTCATATGGAACCACCTTCGCATTTCTGGATAAGCCCCTAATGATGCATTATTTTTAATGCGCTGATGTATTTGGTTAGCTAATATTTTATCTAGGGTTTTTGTATCTATTTTCATAAAGGAGATCTGAACCTTATTTTTTGTTGTTGTTGTATTCCCTTATTTGGTTGTGGATCATAGTTATACTACCCTCAAGTTGAGCAGTTGTTGTTCTTTTTCTATTTTCTAGAACAACTTTTGTAAGATATGAATGAACTGTTCTTTAGAAGATTGATAGCCTCTAATCTGGTCTGAGTTGCCTGGATGGTCCAGTCAGTTAAGCATCTGACTCTTGATCTCAAGTCAGGTTAGGGTTAGGTTTAGGGTTAGGGTTAGGATCTCAGGATCATGAGTTCAAGCGCTGTGTTAAAAAATAAAAGATCTTGTCCATGGGATTTGGGGCAGGAAGGTTTTTTTTTTCTTTTATACTACCATTTAAATTTCTTAAACCTTTGTTGGTTCGAATTTTCTTTTATGCCAACTTTTACCATTTTATGTACATTTTTTTAAAAGAGTTTATTTATTTATTTGACAGACAGAGATCACAAGTAGGCAGAAAGGCAGGCAGAGAGAGAGGGGGAAGCAAACTCCCCACTGAGCAGAGAGCCCGATGTGGGGCCTGATCATAGGACCCTGAGATCATGACCTGAGCCGAAGGCAGAAGCCTAAACCACTGAGCCACCCAGGTGCCCCTTTATGTACATATTTATCATTTAATGTACTTTTTCAGAATTTAATTATTTTATCTAGGTTTTCAGATTTAGATTTGAATGACAAACTGAAACTGCTGCCAAATCTAGAAGAAAAGATATGTGCTTTAAATTAGTTAAGAAAGGGGCATTTGGATGGTTCAGCATCCAGCTCTTGGTTTTGGCTGGGGTCATGACCTTGGTATCCTGAGTTAGACCCCAGCAGGCAGTCTGCTTGAAATTCTCTCCCTTCTCCTCTGCCCCTCCCACTATACTTGCACATAATGCAGTTTTTCTCTCTCTCTCTCTCAAAATAAATACATAAATAAAATCTTTTTCAAAAACTAAATAAAGTGGCTAGGTCAGTTAAGCATCTGCCTTCAGCTCAGATCATGATCCTGGGGTGCTGGATTCCAGGCCCGTGTTGGGCTCCCTGCTCAACAAGGGCGCCTGCTTCTCCCTCTCCCTCTGCCTGCCACTCCCCTGCTTGTGCGCTCTCTCTCTCTCTGTGTCAAATAAATTTTAAAAATTTTAAAAATAAAGAAATAAATAAAATTTTTAAAAAACTAAATAGAATAAAATAAAATGGTTAGAAAAAGTAAAAGTCAAAAAAGAGGCCCTAATATAAAGGAAACAAATGGATAGATCTAACAACATTAAAATGTAAAACTATGCTTCAAAAGACCATCTAGACAATTTGACATTTCAGACTAGAAAGTAGACCATGTCATAGTATAAGAAAGATATTTATAATATTTTGTAAGTGACAA
Source organism: Meles meles (assembly GCF_922984935.1). Lineage (NCBI taxonomy): Eukaryota > Metazoa > Chordata > Mammalia > Carnivora > Mustelidae > Meles > Meles meles. Next base: position 115,397,258 of record NC_060074.1, on the reverse strand, counting down.
CTGATTAGTGTAAACAATGTGTAAAGAACTTCTAAAAATAGATAAGAGGAAGACAGAAAACTCAATATACAACAGGTGTATGGTACAAATAGGCAATTCTTAGAAGTGGAACTTGAATAATCAATAAATATATGAACAAATGCCCAGTTTCATTGATCATCAAAAGAAGCAACATAAAATTGACACTCTAAGTGTGAATCCCAAATATTGCTAAGGATATACAGTGTCAGGAATTTTTGTAAGTTGCTAGTGAGAGTATGAATTTATACAGAGACTTTGGAGGGTGGTTTGTCAATATCTAGTAAAGTTGAAGATAATTTTCTGTGTATCCTAGATAAACTCATCAATATACATGAGGGACACCTGTGTGTTGACTGGTGCTTCAAGGTTTGGTTATAACCAAGGAATGCAGAAGAAGCAGGCTTCAGAAGGATACATGCAGTATGATAGTGTTTATGTAAGTGTATAAAACACAAATAATAGAATCCATAATAGTTTACCTTTGACATATAATGACATATATTTTTAGTATATTTTTAGTATTAGTAATATAAAATCCCATGGGACGCCTGGGTGGCTCAGTAGGTTAAAGCCTCTGCCTTCGGCTCAGGTCATGATCTCAGGGTTTGGGGATGGAGCCATGCATTGGGCTCCCTGCTCAGCAGGGAGCCTGCTTCCTCCTCTCTCTCTGCCTGCCTCTCTGCCTGCTTGTGATCTCTCTGTCAGATAAATAAATAAATCTTTAAAATATAAAATCCCTTTGGATATATACATACTTAATCAGATAATGAAAATTCATGAGACCAGGATAATGTTAAGTAAAGAGATATGTAAAGAGATAATGTTAAGTCAAGAGATAAGGAGTTCACATGAAGGGTGGGGCTTAAGATGCACCCATAATGTTTTGGGAGATCAGCAGAGAATATAGCAAAATGTTAATTAACACTTGTTTAATCTCAGTGATGGCTGCATGGAAGATTTGACCATTTTATTTTCTATGCTTTTCTGTATGTTTAGTTTGCATTTATTCAAAAAATATTTACTGAACACCTCCTAGTTGTCAGGCTTTGTTCTGGATGCTTAGAATCGAGCAGTAAACGAGGTACACATGTTGCTCTACCCTCATGGAGCTCAGAGTTTAAAACACTTCAGAATTCAAAAATTTTAATGCTTAAAATAATTTTTTAAAAGACCCCTTTGGGAGCTATTCCTTCTATAAAGTTCTAATTACACTTCTAAATCCATCCTGATTCATTTCTCCTTATCCCCGGACTCAGGCACTTAAAAAGCTGTGGGTAACAAACTCAAACTCTGGTACAGAACGCTGATGGAGGAGGCTGGGGGCGGGGCAGGGGGTGTATAGGAACTCACTGTACTTTCTGCCGACTTTCACTGTTGCTGTGAACCTAAAGCTACTCTTAAGATAGTCTATTTAAAAGGGAAGCGGAGGCTTACCTGGGTGGCTCAGTGGGTTAAGCCTCTGCCTTCGGCTCAGGTCATGATCTCAGGGTCCTGAGATCGAGCCCCACATCAGGCTCTCTGCTAGGCAGGGAGCCTGCTTCCTCCTCTCTGTCTGCCTGCTTCTCTGCCTGCTTGTGATCTGTCTGTCAAATAAATAAATAAAATCTTAAAAAAATAAAAGGGGAGGGGAAGCTTTTAAAAGGGGGAAAAAATGGAAGAAACCTAACTGCTCCTTGTAAAATCAACCTTCATAAATGGAATGTGCAGTCTGAATGAGCTATGGGTGGGCCTCCTATACAAGGTTTCCCTCCTTGTGGTTTACACTTCAAAGATCATAGAATGAGCGCTTCAGCTCTATAGTTCTGTAAATAGTCACCTATGGGAACTGTTTTAATGAATAAACAAAGATGGTTTCTAATTGCTACATTCACTGAACATATGTTGGGCACCCTTACTTTGTGCAAGACTAGGATACAGGACATGGACCAAGCAGCAACAAGCAGAGACCCTGTTCCGAGAGGTCCAACAGTATTTACAGTAGTAATAAGTAATAATGAGAGCAGCTGTGATCATTGGCTCTGCTACCGCCTGCATCAATTATCAAAAGACCTGAACCGGAGCACTCATGCAAGGACTGCCATGCACAGGCCTCTGCATCCAGAGATTAGGGAGCCAGAGATCCAGGGAGTCAGTAGTGGTGGAAGCATCAGAAAGGGGTGGTAAAGGGGTACCTGAGTGGCTCAGTCAGTTCAACGTCCAACCCTTGATCTCACCTCAGATCTTGATATCAGGACTGTGAGTTCAAGCCCCATTAAGCTCCACACTGGGGGTGAAGCCTACTTAAAAAAAGGAAAGAAGAGTAAGGGGTGGCAAAGGAAGCCCCTAAAAAATGAGCAGGTACATGCTGACAGCCTTTTCAACCAAAGGGAATAGCCTGAGCAGAAGCACAGAGCCTGCCCAGAAAATGTTGGAGCAGCAGAGTGGTCAGGAAAAGGAGGGCAAGCGTGAAGCTACTTATGGATCAGAGAGATTTTTGAAACCACAAACATGAGTGAAATTGTAAAGGGGAGAAAGAGACAGAACAGGAGAAGGCCAAGGACAGAACCCCGAGTACCTGCTTTTGGGGGTGTGGACAGCATGGGAGGAGACCCTGTGCCACTGGACCAGGGGTCTGAGTGGGCCTGCCAGTCTGGCCAGGACTGAAAATGAGCACTGCTGACGGTGCAAACCATCATGTACCCAGCTGAGTGGAGGAGGTTCCTCCGTGAAGGCCGTGTTCACAGTCGGTAGCACTTGTGGGGCTGACGGCATCCTGACAGAGCCAGCGTGCAGTTGTCTTAGCACAGACACTGACATGAGAAGGCATCAGATTGGGGTTCTGACAGTTCTGTAGGACTTGCCACAGGCCATGTTCCAGAGTTAGTGAGGAGCTTTGGCCCTCGGGCCCCCTCACTCCACACCTCCCAGACGCTCCAGATGTTGTCATCCTTGGTCACAACCTGAGTTCCAGACTTGCCTTGGGTAAATGGCTCGTACTTGAGGACCTGGTCAGTGTCACTTCTACTTCTGAACACAAGGTTTGAGGATGGCCCAGAGAAAAGCAGAGACCACTAGTGAGAGTCATGTGTAACCGGAACAAAAGGCTGGAGCCAGGCATTCCACTCTACCTCACAAGAAGCCACAGACTTAAAGGAGACCCTCTGGGACACATGTCTGAGAGCTGGAATGCTCTGAGTCAGACATTTGCACAAGGTATATGGGTGTTAAGCCTTGTGTGTGTTATGCTAGGTGTTATGCTAGGTGGTGAGATACAGTTGGAACAAGAAGTTGTCCCCGGCCTTTACAGAAAATTTATCCTAGTAGAGAACCCAGACCAATAAAACGGGCGGTGCAGGAATAATTGCAGAGGGTGATGTTATTATTTCTGCCAATAGAAGTGCTGGTTGTAAAGACATTGAGGAAGAAGGAATCTCACCAGTCTGGGGAGTCCCAGAAGATATCCCAGGGGACAAATGAAAAAGCCACAGCTGGGGCACCTGGGTGGCTCAGTCAGTTAAGTGTCTGCCTTGAGCTCAGGTCGTGATCTCAGGGTCCTGGGATCGAGTCCCAAATCATGCTATCCCCTCAGTGAGAAGCCTGCTTCTCCCTCTCCTTCTGTATGCTGCTCCCCTGTTGTGGTCTTTTTTTCTCTCTCTCTCACTGTCAAATAAATAAATAAAATCTTTACAAATAAGTAGATAGATATTAAAAATTTTAAAAGAAAAAAAAGAAAGAAAAGAGAAAGCCACAGCTACTCAGTGGTCAAAAACTGAAAGCAGTCCTCCTAAGGTCAGGATTGAGGTGAGAATGTTCACATTTACCACTTGTATTCAGCATTGTACTGGAGGTTCTAGCTAGAGCAAGTGGGCAAGAAAAAGATGTGAACGGCACCTACACTGGAAATGAGGAAGTACAACTATCTCTATTCACAGATGATATCATCTACTATATAGAAATTTGAAAGAATGAACACACACACACACACAATTAAAACTAATAAATGTATTCCAGGGTATAAGACTACACACAAAACTGAATTCTATTTCTATCTTCTAGCACTGCACAATTTGCAGTTGAAATTAAGAAATAAGTTCCATTTATAATAGTATCAAAAAAAAAACTTTTAAAAATAAATTTAACAAAACCAGTGTAAGACTTGTACACTGAAAACTATAAAATGTAACTGAAATAAATTAAAGAAGACATATCTAAATGGAAAGACATCCCATGATCAAAACCATCCCTATCAAAATCCCAACTGCTTTTTTTTGCAGATGGAAATTAATTGATATAGAGAACCAGAATAGCCAAACAACTTTAAAAAAGAACAAAGTCAGAATTCATAGTTTCCAATTTCAATCCATACCACAAAGCTACAGGAATCAAGGCAGTATAGTACTGGCATAAGAGATACACATAGGTCAGAGAAATCAAATTGAAAGTCTAGACATAGTTCTTATACTTCTAAGTTCAATTAATTTTCGACAAGTGTGCTAGGACCATTCCCTGGATGGAAGAATAGTCTTTCAACAAATAGTGCTGAAACAACTGCACATCCACATGCAAAACAATATAGTTTGGTCCCTACCTCATACCATGTTCAAAAATTGGCTCAAAGTGCATCATAGAACTAAATATAAGAACTAAAATTTTAAAAGCTTCATGCACAGGGCAAGATATGGGAGAGATGGCTCCACAGCAGGAAAGCTACCGGGGGCTTTAGCTGACAACTGAAGGAGTCAGCCATAGGGTGGAGGGAACAAACAATTGGGACGCTTTTACCAGCCTTAGGTTGACCCATCTGAAATCCAGTCTTGGAGTGACTGGTTAGTCCATTGCTGAGACGTTGCAGATATGTGTACTACAATGTAGGAAGGGCAGAGCAATCCAGAGTAGTTCAAAGGAGTGAACAGACTCACTCTGCTGTTCCATGCCTTCTATGAGATCTGTAATCTGTGTCCATGTATCTGTATTCTGTGTATACGTAGCAATATATGTATATTGTCTCTTTCCCTGGCTGGTGCACAGGCATAGATGTTACCAGTTCTCTGTGGGCCAGGAGGTGAACAAGATTGAAAGGCACTTTTCTCTGCCTTCCGTGGCATCCACCTGTGTGAGTGGACCTTTCCACAAGGGTGCACGTCCTCTGATCCCTTACATATATCTGCTGCTCTGTCTAAAATAGACTCTACTGTACCAGCTTGCTTGTTCCTGTATGTGCATCCTCATTCATGCATTTTGAGTTCTTTCCCTATTCTTCTCTCTGTCTCTCTCCAAACCTACCTTCTCCTGGACATGCTAGCCCCTATCTATCTTTCTTAGCTTCTTTCTGGGTTACTCATTTGCCCCCCACAGTGAGCATGGATCATCAGCTTTAACATTCCTTCTAGACCTAGACAACTTCTTCAGCCAAGTGTTGTCCATTTTTGATGTGTATCGCAGACAGTGGCGAGATTGCCATTACCTGTTCTTTCCATTTCCAGCTTGGTTGATGTGATTTGCATTGTTGCCTCATTGTGTGTCATGCATTGGCGGCTTCATTCAGCAGACTGTCCCATCTTCTATCGATCATAACAGGAGTATTCGCCTCTGGTTGTAGTTCAAGAAATGTCTATGTTACCTTACTGGTTCTACTGATTCTTTTCTCTTCAGACCCAGTTGTGTGACTCCAAAGCCCATATTGAAATCTGGAGCCCAAAGTATTTATCATCAAAAGGGCTAATTCCTTAGGGGTCTGGAGCTATTTGTACTTCCAGCAGCCTTCTCTGTCTTCATCTTTCCAGAGTTCTCCAAGCAAACCTATCTTCTTCAGTGGTCCAGGGCCCCTCACAGTCTTCCAGACAATCCACAGTTTCTCCCACTCCTGAGTCTGCCTGAATGAATGCCTTGCCCCATCCTCTGCCTCTACAAAATCCCAATCCTATGTAAGGCCCAGCACTAGTGTCTCTTGTTCTTAGAAATATCCTCCAGCCCGCACGTCTCCCTCAGTTGTCTGTACATGGAGCTGCCGCCAATTCTACTGCATTTGGTTGTTGACTATTGCCTGCATTCACCTTGGTTTCTCAGTGGGCATTAGTTTGCTCTGGATATAGCTAGACTTTACCTCCACACCCTCTCACTTCAAATCACAACTGCTCTGAGCCTCACTATTTCCTTATTTATAAAACAGTGGTGATTTCTGTTTCACCCAGGCTTTGTAGTGAGTGGAATAATATATATGAAAATTCCTGACACATCATAACCTCTCAGTAAATGCTAGTTTTATTTTCTTCCTTCTTGAGCATGAGCACTATCTCTTAAAATTTCTCCAGTAATCTCTGCAAAGAATTCTTTTTTTTTTTTTTTAAGATTTTATTTATTTATTTGACAGACAGAGATCACAAGTAGGCAGAGAGGCAGGCAGAGAGAGAGGAGAAAGCAGGCTCCCTGCAGAGCAGAGAGCCCCATGCAGGGCTCGATCCCAGGACTCTAGGATCATGACCTGAGCCGAAGGCAGAGGCTTTAACCCACTGAGCCACCCAGGTGCCCTCTGCAAAGAATTCTCTTCTCTGAGCAGAGTTCTGGTCAGTAAACATGGACTGATGGGACTGTATGGTTCATTGAGTCCCCAGAAGCACAGGACAAGTGGCCTGAGGGCAGATGGCTGAAAAAAAATCTAAAAGACACTCTTTCCCCACTTACTGAGTCACTGAGAAAGACAACAGCTCAGTCACTTTACAAGGCTCTGCCCTGTCTCAGAGACTCAAGTGACACTGATTTTAAGATTGAGATCATCTTTTCTGAACTCTGACTTAGCCAGCAGTCTGCCTTGCATTGGATAGTACATGACAGCACTTGCTAGAATGTTGCTAAAATGTAGCAACATTGAGGAAAAAATAATATCTGACAGCCTAGCCTAGAAGTCCAAACCTAAGCAGGTTTATGTCCATCAGCTGGTGGCTTTCAGATCTGTCTTCTGGAAAATAAGCTTTTGTGAAACTGATGGGCTTAATCAGAAAGAACTTAAGTAGGGTAAGAGGATGGTAGTCATTTGAAAATAGTTATGCAGGGATCCTTCACAAGGGGTTTTTGTTGAAGTAGGACTTTTTTAAACCCTAAGTTTTCACCCAAGGGCCATCTTGGGGAGGCCATCATAGAAGGGAAATATCACCCCAGAGAGCCCCCAATGCCCACAGTGGTCTGTTCCTGACTCTAGGGGACACAAGAAAGGGAGGAGCCTGGGTCCAGTGGAGTGTGAAATCTGGGCACGCCTTTGGAATCAAGATATCCATTAGTGTTTAAACTATATTCTGAGGGCACCTGGGTGGCTCAGTCAGTAAGCGTCTGCCTTCAGCTCAGGTCATGGGCTGGGATCCTGGGATCAAGTCCTGCATCAGGCTCCCTATTCCACAGGGAGCCTGCTTCTCCTTTTGCCTCTCTCTCATGAGTAACTAAATGAAATTTAAACAAACAAACTACGTTCTGAAATATTTCCATTCTATGATTGTCTTTTCTCCTCGAAACAAAAAGAAAGGCTCAGGGAAGGAAATGGGTTGACAAAGCTACTCAGCAGCAGAGCTAACCCTTGCTGGTCATGCTTCAGAGCTCGTGTCAATAGTCCTTCCAGGGCCATATCGCAGACCCTGTCTCCCTGGCATGTGTATTGGGGCCACATGCACCTGCCACCTCAGCCAGCCCCTAGGTGTGTACAGTGTCCTGCATCCCACCAGATCCTTACAGAGTCCAGGCATAGATCTCTGTACTAATGGGAGAATGTTAGCATATAGTTTGCACATTGTTTTATTGTTGCCCGATGCTCTGGGAGAGCAGGGTAGACTCCTAGCATGTTTGGAATAGCTGGAGCAAAGAGTGGGTAGTGGCTTAGGATTTTATTGTGGTTAGCGGTGGACTTGGCTAAGTGTTCTTCACTTCCTGCTGCCTCTGATGGGGCCACAAAAGGCCACAAAAGGCCACAAAAGGCAGGGGGATCCTCACACAGAGAGGCACAGCCATGAGCAAAATAACCCCTAAAACATGGCAAGGACTTTGCCTTTCTGAGAGACATAATCAAGGCCTGAGCTGTGCTGTACACAATAGGAGTGGGTTTATTCTATAGGAAAATATTGGTTAAAATATTTTTGGTTGAAAGCATGGATTTTATATTGTAGTCTAAAGTCAGGTTTGGGGGCATAGGTTTTGGAGCTAACCTGGCTAGATTTGAATCCCGGCTTCAGCATTTCTTTTGCTATGTGAACTTGGGCAGGTTAACCTAAATGCTCTGTGCCTCAGTTTCTTTAAACTGAGATAACAGTGCCCATGTAAAGTTTATTTGAATTAGGTGAGATTATAATAATGGGCTAACTGAGTTTCTAATACATAGTGAAGACTCAAAAATTTTTTTATTATTCTGGATGTACCAATACTTGCAGTAAAATAAGAAAATAAATCAAAATCATAAAAATTGGAAAGGAGGAGGCAAAGGTATTATAACTTGAAGATTATTATTTATTCCTGGAAAACCAAAGAGAATCAATTATCAGATGCAAACAGATTAGTATACAATTGTATTTTTGACATAAAAGGCAAAATTAGTAATATATTTAAAAATCAACAGTTTGAGGGGGATGCCTGGGTGGCATAGCCTGCTGAGTGCTGATCTCGGGGTTATGAGATTGAGCCCTACATCAGGCTCAGTGTGGAGTCTGCTTAGGATTCTTTCTCCCTCTCCATTTGCCCCTCCCTACTGTGCTCTCTGTCTCTCTCTCTCTCTCTTTCTTTAAACATGGATTAATCTTTTTTTAATTCAACAGTTTTTTAACATATTATCAAGAATAATGCAAGAAAAGATGTCACATATATTTCTAACCAAAATTAAAAGATACCTTTGTATCTTGAAAAGAAATGTGATGGAGCTATACGAAGCAGCTTTTAAAATTCTACTGAAACAAAACTTCAAGATTAGAAAACTTCTTTTTAAGTATCATAAAGTAAAACATCATCTCTTCCCTAAATCAATCTAAAAATTCTACTTTGTTCAGTTCACTCATTTATTCAACAAATATTGAGTCGCTGTGCTAGAACTAAGAGTATAGCAGCAAACAGGACAACCACGGCATCTACCACAATACTGGTGCTTGTGATAAGTGGAAGGAAGAAAAAGTTTAGAATATTGTAAGGCCAGTAACACAAAAGTAGGTGTTCCAAACAAAAGTGAGCCTACTTTTCTGAGTTAGAAGAAATTAAAGAGATGTAACAGTCAAATGCAGGGTGTAAACATTGTGGCCTTTTCCTGATACCCTATACCTAAGACCCCACCTGACCCCAAGTGTTAGGTTCAGTCATTCATCAAATTGTTATTAAGGCACTGCCCTGGGCACTGAGATACAATGGAGAGAGAACCCAGTTAAAAAACTTTGGGGGAAACTGGGAGCCTTAATGTGAACTTTAGGCTACATGATATTATTGAACTAACGTTAATTTTCTAATATTTGATAATGGTATTGTGATCATGTAGGAGAATGTCTTTCCAGGAGATGCATGCTGATGCTTTGAAAGGTGAGGTGTCGCCAGTGTGTGATAGAACACATGTGTTGGAGGAAAATGTATGTGTAAAGAAAGAGAAAGACCTAGAGAGGTGTTATTTAAAGGTACAAATTTGTGGGGTACCTGGGTGACTCAGTAGGTTAAGCATCTAGGTGAAGCAGCATACTTTAAGGTTTTCAACCTTATTTTATTTTCAAAATAAAAACTGGGGGGAAATCCAGGTTCTCTGTCTATACAGTTACAAACTAGGAGCCCATGTCCCATTTGTGAACTGCCTTGTCAGCAATTTGGAAGAGTTGTGACCTGAGACTGGGCTGGGGAGCTTTGATACCAAGAAAGAAAATTGTATCCTCACAGTTTAGCAGGATAGCATCTGAAAGATCAAAAGGTTCTATTTCACAAGCCATGGTCACGTGTATTAGAAAGGAGTTATAGGATCTGTCTAATAAAACATTAAGGAGCTGTCATTTGTTGAGACTGTTTAGATTATGTCTAGTTTATGTAACTCAAAGTTCTGTTTGGGGAACCAAATTTCTTCATCCGCAGATTGGTTGTGAGGGCACAATAATGGATCAATGCTTCTTGCCATAGAGACAGTGAGTCCAAACAGGAGAGGGTGCATGAGAATTTAAGACAGTCCTGAGTTCAAATCTGGATTCAAGCACTTACTAAGAAGATCACTTCATCTTTTTTCACCTCCACTTCCTCAGCTTTAAAATGGGGATGGTAAAATCTACTGTCTGGGTTGTTATGAGAATTAAACAAGATAAATGATGTAAAATTCCTGGCATATTGCCTGTCATTTACAAAGCAGTCGATGCTCAGAGTTTTCATTTTTCCTTGGATTAATGTTAAGAATCACATTAAAATAATAATAATAATAATAATAAGGAATCACATATATATGGATTTGTATATAAGCTAAATTTTGAAAAGCTGAATCTTGACATGTATGTACATGGCTGTGTACAGAATATGGATCTAGAAAGATATATGTCAAATTATTGATAGTGTTTTAAACAACGAGTGTGGTGGGCAGTCTTCTACTATTTACTTTAGATAGTGTTTAAAATTGTTTTCAGTGAAAACCTATTTGTTTCATAATGTTGGGTCCCCCCAAAACTGGGTACCCCAAAAATGGGTCCGTGATTAAAGGAGCGAGACTGATATAAGGCGAAAGTCAAGCAAAGCTTTATTTCGCGCCAAGCATCAAGAATCTAACCGAACGTTCGGGGCCGCACCCATTACAAGAGAGGGCGACCCTTCTCTGTTTCACAGACTAGCTTTTAAGGGCAAAGGCCATGCGGTTGGGCCTGGCCATGCACAGGTGGCCAAAGAAAATGTAACACACACAGGAAACTCCACAGTGATGCTAGGTGACCAACTGAATTACAATTTACCTTAGTAGACATTTGAACCACCTTGATTAGGATTGGCGCCAAAAAGGCTCCCAGAGGGCGGGGGTCCCTACTCCTTGGTAGCTAAGGAGACAGTATGCAACCCCCCACTGATCGGATGTCTCCACCTGGCCAGACCCACCCTTTATCTGGGCTTTGTTACCTGGAGCTGGTTTCCGGGACTTGTTTCCAAGTAAATCCCCTGGGGGAAGAGGGGCAGGGACGGTTTCTAAATAGCTTCTTACAATAATAAGAGAAAAGAAAGAAACACTGAACTGTGTAAATGCACTGGAGGTGGAAATGGGCTGCCTACCACGGAAAGGAATCTTGTGATGAATCCTTTTGTAAAGACTTTCCTTCTTCCGTTCATCTGCAATCACGGTTTTATATGCAGAGTTTTTCTTTTTTAATGAGGTGTCCTAGAGTCCTGGCTGGTAATGACAGGATGGGAGGAGAACCGAAACTGCTAAAAAAAGAAAAGAAAAAAAAAACCTGTCCTGGGGCTACCTTGATTTGCCTCCCTTTCCTTCTAAGAGGATAGCGTAGGGCTCTGCTGGAAATGCTCTGGCTGTGAGAGCCAGACCATGGGTCCCCTTTTCTATTCAGTCACACTCTTTACATTTATTTATACTGTTAAACAACAAAAACTCAACTGAGTAATTTAAAAGATTGAATTGGCTTTATAAAACCATTATGAATTGGGGAGCATCCCATCCAGCAAATAGAAAGGAGCTCCACCAAGCTGTAGAAAAGGAAAGCTTTGTTTGTTTGTTTTAAAGATTTTACTTGTTTATTTGACAGATAGAGATCACAAGTAGGCAGAGATGCAGGTAGAGAAAGAGGAGGAAGCAGGCTCCATGCGGGGCTCCATCTCAGAACTCTGGGATCAGGAACCAAGCCGAAGGCAGAGGCTTTAACCCACTGAGCCACCCAGGTGCCCTGAAAAGGTCAGATTTCTAAAGGTAGAGAAGGAGCAGAAAAAAGGAAATTATTAGCAAAAAGGCCATTGTTTTAGGCAAGGTCACCCTCCCCAGGGGAACTGAAAGGGTCTACCAGTCAAATTCCTAGTGCTGATGTGGGGCCCTTAATATAAGTGACTCCATTTCAGGCCTGTAGTTTTCTTTTTAACAATAATCATGGGACAAGCATGCAATGGTACTAAATGCAGGGAACTAAGGCTAGTCTTCGGCTTAGGAGAATAATACTACAAATAGCTAAAGCCATCCTGGCTTAATCATTAACCACAGGCAAGAACCCCTTCATTATTATTCTTGTGAGATATCACTCCCCTCTTCCCTGACTGAACACATTAGTTTTAATTTTGGAAAACTTGACTGCTTTAGAAAAGGCTTCATCCTTAATGCTGGGCCAAAATCAGCCTTCCTGTACCTTTTCACTCTTGCTCATGCCTTAAAGTAATTTTTTAAAAAGTTTATTTTTTTAAGTGACAGCCCTTCAGAAGCCTGAAAATCTTTCTCATCTCCCCTGCCTCCTCTTCCCTTTGCCAAAATAACCATCAATAGTAACATAACTGTTCCTGATATTTATAGAGGTATCATTGCCCTAGTTATTTTCTACCAGATATGTTCCTCTTTGTGAGGGTTCCTCCTGAAACAATGTTGCTAAGTGTCAGATGTAGTATTCCAAATGTGTTCCATCAGAAACAATGGAACCCATCCTCCTTGGATCACCACAGTATTACAACTAAGATATGTATATATATCTAAAGAAGTTAGAGGAAAAGCAAGTTAAACTCAAAATTGAATAGAAGGGAGGAGGTACTAAATATGAGAAAAGAAACTAATTAAATGTAAAACAAACATATGATAAAGAAGATCAACAAAAACAAAAGTTGTTCCTTTGAAAAGTCTAATAATTTCTTAAAGTCTAAAATTGATAACCCCTAGCAAGAATGATCATAGGGGGTAAAAAAGAGAGAAGGAACAAATTACCAGTGTGAAATGGGGAAAGAACTCATGAGATCATATAGACATTTAAAAAGTCTTAGGACCATGTTTTGAGCAATATTATGACAATAAACTTGAAACTTTGAAATGCCTAGAAAAACAAACTTATCAAACTTAACCAAGAAGAAACAGAATATCTGTAAAGTTTTATATCTAAAAAAGAAATTAAATTCATAATTAGAAAACTTCTCATTTAAAAAAAAATGGGAACAGATGACTTCACTACTGAATTCGACCAATTTTTTTTTAATTCTACCAAACTTTAAAGGAAGAAATAACATCAACCTCATATAAACTCTTCCAGAGAATAATAAAGGAGTAAATTCTTCCCAGTTTGTTTTATGACACCATGTAACATTGGAAAATTAAAACACAGACTCATTAGAATGGAGCAAAAGTTCTAAAAAAGAAATTAAACCAAATTCTGCATTGTGTGGAAAAGGGACACATCTGACCTAATTATATTCTTAAAAATCAGTCAGTAGGTACAACTACTTTAGGAAATAGTTTGGCAGTTTCTCTCTTTCTTTCTTATTATTATTTCTTTCTGTATACTACATAATTAGTCCTTGATGCAGTGTTCAGTGATCCATTAGTTAAGAATAACACCCTGTGCTCATCACAGCTCGTGGCCTCCTCAATAACCATCACCCTGTTACCCCTTCCCCCCCACCCTCCTCTGAAACCTCTAGATTGTTTCTCAGGGTCCATAGTCTCTCACCGTTCATCTCCCTCTCTGATTTCTACCCCTTTGGATTTCCCTCCCTTCCCTTATGGCAGTTTCTTTAAGAAGGTAAACATATACCTACTGTATTACCCATTCTACTCCTTCTTTGGGGTTAATTGATTTCTTTTATTAAATCCCATTTTTATTTATTATTGGCTTGGCATGATTCCTTTGTGTTATGTTATAATGGTTGCTCTAGAGAATATCACATATATCCTTAACTCTTCACAGTCTACCAAGAGTAATATTATACCACTTCATGTAAAATGTAAGAACCTTACAATTATACAGCCTCGTTCATCTCTTTCTCATCTTTCATCATACATTCATCTATATACACTATAAGCCTCATAATACAATGTTATAAATTTTTATAAATTTATAAATTTATAAATTTTTATAAATAAGGTTTTTTTTTTAAGTAGTGTGTTGTATGTGCCCACATTTTACTACCTCTAGGGCTTGCATTCCTCCTTGAAGATCAGAGCTTTCATCTCTTATTTCACCTCAAACTAAGGAACTTATTATTTCTTGCAATGATGATCTGCTTATCATTAATTATCTTAGTTTTTATTTTTTTGAAAATGTCTTTTATTCTTTATTTCTTTGAAAATTTTTACCACTTTTATTCTTGAAAGACATTTTTGCTGATATGGAATTCTGAATTGACATCTTCCCCTACCCTCAGCAATTCAAAGATATTGTTACACATCTCTGTCCTCATGATGAGAAGTCAACTGTCATTCAACTAGGGTCTGTCTAATTATGCTCCTATTTATACTGACTGGAGATCGCTGATGTCTTTGATCTGTACATTTACATCTTTTACCAAATTTGTGAAATGTTTGCTTGTTATTTCTTAAGATTTTTTCTGCCCCATTCACTTTCTCCTCATTTGATACTGTCTCATAAGCCACTGGTGCTGTTCACTATTGTCCAACATTTTTTTTAAGATTTTATTTATTTATTTGACACACAGAGATCACAAGTAGGCAGAGAGGCAGGCAGAGATAGAGGAAGGGAATCAGGCTTCCTGCTGAGCAGAGAGCCCAATGCGGGATTCGATCCCAGGACCCTGGGATCATGACCTGAGCCAAAGGCAGAGGCTTTAACCCACTGAGCCACCCAGGCACCCCAATTGTCCAACATTTTAAAATCTCTTTTTCAAACTGGATCATTTTTCTGGTCCATCTTCAAATTCACTGACTTTTCCTTCTGATATCTCCAATGTGCTGTAAGCTTATCCAGTGAATATTTTTATTGAAGGTACTATACTTTCTTGTTTTAGAATTTCTATTTGATTCCTTGTTATGATTTCCGTTTCTGTGCCATTTCTTATTTCTTCATTCATTAGAAACATGTTTTTCTCTATATTTCTGAGCATTGTCACAATAACTTATTTGCTCATTCTGACATGTGACTGACTTCTTTCTTGAGAATTAGTCATAGAAGAGGAATATTCCTTTTCTTCAAATGTCTAATAAATTTGAATTATATATTGGTCATTGAATGATAAGTTGTAGAGTCTCGTAATCTGTTTCTCTAAAGAGTATTGTGGGTTTTTTTTTTTTCTTTTAGCAGGAAATTAAGGTGACTGAATTAGAACTTCACATTCTTGATCAGTTTTTTACCTTTAGCTAGATTTCTTAGTCTTCCCCATAACTTCCCATTTCAGGAGTCACCTAAAGATTTAGGCAGAGTTCCACCCAGAAATTATTTGTATCTACCCCCTTGAAGCTCTCCTTTCTGGGATTGTCTCCCTCATTCCAGCTTGTACGATCACCCTGAATTCTATTTTCTGATTCTTCCATCAGTGAGGAACAGAAGGTTCCTACCTGAGTTTTAATTTAGCCGCTCTTAGAGCCTGCCCTGAGGCAAAAAACTAGAAGAGCAGGAAACTTACCCAGTGGTGTTCTGTTTTTCTCACCTCTAGTTTCTTTCTCATTTGGGTCATTCTTCAGGGCCATCAGACTATTGACTTTTACATTTTTTCCACTGGGTATAATTATCCATGGGAGAGTTTTTCTGATAGTAGTTATTCCACTATTAACCGGAAACCCTTGAGATAAAACTATCTTATTTATTGAGAAGTTGAGGGAGATATTTTAACATTCTCTGACACAAGATAGTAAATTTTACTTGACCTTAAACACCTCTAAGTAGAATAATTGAGGGGTGAGTCACAGTGTTAATGTTGTAACTGAGATTAATTTATTTGCACACTTGGCATATAATAAATGGAAGTTAACATCCTTACATAGCCCAAAATTTAGCATATTTCAAGGAACTTTTCATTGCAGAAATCAAATTCATTCATGTTTATGGGTCTTTTTAATTTTTTAATTTTTTTATTAACATATAATGCATTATTAGCCCCAGGGGTACAGGTCTGTGAATCTCCAGGTTTACACACTTCACAGCACTTACCATAGCACATACCTTCCCCAAGTTCCACAACCCAACCACACTCTCCCTATCCCCCTCAGTGTGTTTTGTGAGATTAAAGTCTCTTATGGTTTGTCTCCCTCCCAATCCCATCTTGTTTCATTTTTTTCCTTTCCTACCCCCAAAGCCCCCACATTGCCTCTCAACTTCCTCATATAGAGAGATCATATGATAATTGCCTTTCTCTGATTGATTTATTTCACTTAGCATAATACCCTCTAGTTCCATCCGCATCGTCGCAAATGGCAAGATTTCATTTTTTAATGGCTGCATAGTGTTCCATTGTATATATATACCACATCTTCTTTATCCATTCATCTGTTGATGGACATCTAGGTTCTTTCCATAGTTTGGCTATTGTAGACATTGCTGCTATAAACATTTGGGTGCATGTGCCCCTTCGGATCACTACATTTGTATCTTTAGGGTAAATACCTAGTAGTGTGATTGCTGGGTCATAGGGTATCTCTATTTTCAGCTTTTTGAGGGACCTCCATGCTGTTTTCCAGAGTGGTTGCACCAGCTTGCATTCCCACTAACAGTGTAGAAGTGTTCCCCCTTCTCTGCATCCTTGCCACTATCTGTCATTTCCTGACCATTCTGACTGGTGTGAGGTGATATCTCATTGTGGTTTTGATTTGTATTTCCCTGATGCCAAGTGATGCGGAGCACTTTTTCATGTGTCTGTTGGCAATCTGGATGTCTACTTTGCAGAAATGTCTGTTCATGTGCTCTGCCCATTTCTTGAGTGGATTATTTGATCTTTGGGTATTGAGGTTGGTAAGTTCTTTATAGATTTTGGATACTAGCCCTTTATCTGATATGTCATTTGCAAATATCTTCTCCCATTCTGTCAGTTGTCTTTTGGTTTTGTTAACTGTTTCCTTTGCTGTAAAAAAGCTTTTCATCTTGATGAAGTCCTAATAGTTCATTTTTGCCCTTGCTTCCCTTGCTTTACCTGGTTGCCTTTCAGGAGAAAGCCAGGAAGAAGTTGCTGCGGCTGAGGTCGAAGAGGTTGCTGCCTGTGTTCTCCTCAAGGATTTTGATGGATTCCTTTCTCACATTGACGTCCTTCATCCATTTCGAGTCTATTTTCATGTGTGGTGTAAGGAAATGGTCCAATTTCATTTTTCTGCATGTTGGCTGTCCAATTTTCCCAACACCATCTGTTAAAGAGACTGTCTTTTTTCCATTGGACATTCTTTCCTGCTTTGTCAAAGATTAGTTGTCCGTAGAATTGAGGGTCTATTTCTGGGCTCTCTATTCTGTTCCATTGAAATATGTGTCTGTTTTTGTGCCAGTACCATACTGTCTTGATGATGACAGCTTTGTAATAGAACTTGAAGTCTGGAGTTGTGATGCCACCAACTTTGGCTTTCTTCTTCAACATTCCTCTGGCTATTCGAGGTCTTTTCTGGTTCCATATAAATATTATGATTACTTGTTCCATTTGTTTGAAAAAAAATTGATGGGGTTTTGATAGGGATTGCATTAAACGTATAGATTGCTTTAGGTAGCATAGACATTTTCACAACATTTGTTCTTCCAATCCAGGAGCATGGAACATTTTCCACTTCTTTCTGTCTTCCTCAATTTCTTTCATGAGTACTTTATAGTTTTCTGAGTACAGATTCTTTGTCTCTTTGGTTAGGTTTATTCCTAGGTGTCTTATGGTTTTGGGTGCAATTGTAAATGGGATTGACTCCTTAATTTCTCTTTCTTCTGTCTTGTTGGTGTATAGAAATGCAACAGATTTATGTGCATTGGTTTTATATCCTGACACTTTGCTAAATTCCTGTACAAGTTCTAGCATATTTGGAGTGGAGTCTTTTGGGTTTTCCACATAAAGTATCATATCATCTGCAAAGAGTGATAGTTTGACTTCTTCTTTGCCGATTTGGATGCCTTTAATTTCTTTTTGTTGTCTGATTGCTGAGGCTAGGACTTCTAGTACTATGTTGAATAGCAGTGGTGATAATGGACATCCCTGCTGTGTTCCTGACCTTAACGGAAAATCTCTCAGTTTTCCCCATTGAGAATGATATTTGCGGTGGGTTTTTCATAGATGGTTTTGATGATATTGAGACATGTGCCCTCTATCCCTACACACTGAAGAGTTTTGATCAAGAAAGGATGCTGTACTTTGTCAAATGCTTTTCAGCATCTATTGAGAGTGTCATGTGATTATTTTTCTTTCTTTTATTAATGTACACATTGATTGATTTGCAGATGTTGAACCAACCTTGAAGCCCTGGAAAAAATCCCACGTGCTCGTGGTGAATAATCCTTTTAATGCACTGTTGGATCCTATTGGCTAGGGTTTTGGTAAGAATTTTCGCATTTGTGTTCATCAAGGATATTGGTCTATAATTCTCTTTTTTGATGGAATCTTTGTCTGGTTTTGGGATCAAGGTAATACTGGTCTCATAAAATGAGTTTGGAAGTTTTCCTTCCATTTCTATTTTTTGGAACAGTTTCAGGAGAATAAGAATTAATTCTTCTTTAAATGTTTGGTAGAATTCACCTGGGAAGCCGTCTGGCCCTGGAATCTTGTTTGTTTGCGAGATTTTTGATGACTATTTCAATCTCCTTACTGGTTAGGGGTCTGTCCAGGTTTTCTATTTCTTTCTGGTTCATTTGTGGTCGTTTATATGTATCTAGGAATGCGTCCATTTCTTCCAGATTGTCAAATTCGCTGGCATATAGTTGTTCATAATATGTTCTTATAATTGTTTGTATTTCTTTGGTGTTGCTTGTGATCTCTCCTCTTTCATTCATGACTTTATTTATTTGGGTCCTTTCTCTTTTCTTTTTGATAAGTCTGGCCAGGGGTTTATCAATCTTATTAATTCTTTCAAAGAACCAGCTCCTAGTTTTGTTGATTTGTTCTATTGGTTTTTTTGTTTGTTTGTTTGATTCTATTTCATTGATTTCTGCTCTGATCTTTTTTTTTTATTTGTTTATTTACAGCCTAACAGTGTTCATTGTTTTGGCATCACACCCAGTGCTCCATGCAGTACGTGCCCTCCCTATTACCCACCACCTGGTTCCTCAACCTCCCACCCCCCCCACCCCCCTGCTGCCCCTTCATAACCCTCTGGTTGTTTTTCAGAGTCCATAGTCTCTCGGGGTTCATCTCCCCTTCCAGTTTCCCTCAACTCACTCTCCTCTCCATCTCCCCATGTCCTCCCTGTTATTTGTTATGGTCCACAAATAAGTGAGACCATATGATACTTGACTCTCTCTGCTTGACTTATTTCGCTCAGCATAATTTCTTCCAGTCCCGTCCATGTTGCTACAAAAGTTGGGTATTCGTCCTTTCTGATGGAGGCATAATACTCCATTGTGTATATGGACCACATCTTCCTTATCCATTCATCCGTTGAAGGGCATCTTGGTTCTTTCCACAGTTTGGCGACCGTAGCCATTGCTGCCATAAACATTGGGGTACAAATGGCCCTTCTTTTCACTACATCTGTATCTTTGGGGTAAATACCCAGCAGTGCAATTGCAGGGTCATAGGGAAGCTCTATTCTTAATTTCTTGAGGAATCTCCACACTGTTCTCCAAAGTGGCTGCACTAACTTGCATTCCCACCAACAGTGTAAGAGGGTTCCCCTTTCTCCACATCCTCTCCAGCACACGTTGTTTCCTGTCTTGTTAATTTTGGCCATTCTAACTGATGTTAGGTGGTATCTCAATGTGGTTTTAATTTGAATCTCCCTGATGGCTAGTGATGATGAACATTTTTTCATGTGTCTGATAGCCATTTGTATATCTTCGTTGGAGAAGTGTCTGTTCATATCTTCTGCCCATTTTTTGATATGATTATCTGTTTTGTGTGTGTTGAGTTTGAGAAGTTCTTTGTAGATCCTGGATATCAACCTTTTGTCTGTACTGTCATTTGCAAATATCTTCTCCCATTCTGTGGGTTGCCTCTTTGTTTTGTTGACTGTTTCCTTTGCTGTGCAGAAGCTTTTGATCTTGATGAAGTCCCAAAAGTTCATTTTTGCTTTTGTTTCCTTGGCCTTTGGAGACATATCTTGAAAGAAGTTGCTGTGGCTGATATCGAAGAGGTTACTGCCTATGTTCTCCTCTAGGATTCTGATAGATTCCTGTCTCACGTTGAGGTCTTTTATCCATTTCGAGTTTATCTTTGTGTACGGGGTAAGAGAATGGTCGAGTTTCATTCTTCTACGTATCGCTGTCCAGTTCTCCCAGCACCATTTATTGAAGAGACTGTCTTTTTTCCATTGAATATTTTTTCGTGTTTTGTCGAAGATTATTTGACCATAGAGTTGAGGGTCCATATCTGGGCTCTCCACTCTGTTCCACTGGTCTATGTGTCTGTTTTTATGCCAGTACCATGCTGTCTTGGTGATCACAGCTTTGCAGTAAAGCTTGAAATCGGGTAACGTATGTCGCCAGTTTTGTTTTTGTTTTTCAACATTTCCTTAGCAATTCGGGGTCTCTTCTGGCTCCATGCAAATTTTAGGATTATTTGCTCCAGCTCTTTCAAAAATATCGGTGGAATTTTGATCGGAATGGCATTAAAAGTATAGATTGCTCTAGGCAGTATAGACATTTTAACAATGTTTATTCTTCCAATCCAAGAGCATGGAACAGTCTTCCATCTTTTTGTGTCTTCTTCAATTTCTTTCATGAGTGTTCTGTAGTTCCTCGAGTACAGGTCCTTTACTTCTTTGGTTAGGTTTATGCCCAGGTATCTTATGGTTCTTGGTGTTATAGTAAATGGAATCGATTCTCTAATTTCCCTTTCTGTATTTTCATTGTTGGTGTATAAGAAAGCCACTGATTTCTGTACATTGACTTTGTATCCTGCCATGTTACTGAATTGCTGTATGAGTTCTAGTAGTTTGGGGGTGGAGTCTTTGGGGTTTTCCATATAAAGAATCATGTCATCTGCGAAGAGAGAGAGTTTGACTTCTTCCTTGCTAATTTGGATACCTTTTATTTCTCTTTGTTGTCTGATTGCCATTGCTAGAACTTCTAATACTATGTTGAACAAGAGTGGTGAGAGTGGGCATCCTTGTCGTGTTCCTGATCTCAACGGGAAGGCTGCAAGCTTTTTCCCATTGAAGATGATATTTGCTGTGGGTCTTTCATAGATAGATTTTATGAAGTTCAGGAATGTTCCCTCTATCCCTATACTTTGAAGCATTTTCATCAGGAACGGATGCTGGATTTTGTCAAATGCTTTTTCTGCATCAATTGAGAGGACCATGTGGTTCTTCTCTCTTCTCTTATTGATGTGTTCTATCACATTGATTGATTTGCGAATGTTGAACCAACCTTGCAACCCAGGGATGAATCCAACCTGGTCATGGTGGATAATCTTTTTAATGTGCTGCTGGATCCTGTTTGCTAGGATCTTGTTGAGAATCTTTGCATCCATATTCATCAGTGATATTGGTCTGAAATTCTCCTTTTTGGTAGGGTCTTTGCCTGGTTTGGGGATCAGGGTAATGCTGGCTTCATAAAAAGAGTCTGGAAGTTTTCCTTCTGCTTCAATTTTTTGGAACAGCTTCAGGAGAATTGGGGTTATTTCTTCTTTGAAAGTTTGGTAAAATACCCCAGGGAATCCGTCAGGTCCTGGGCTCTTGTTTTTTGGGAGGTTTTTGATCACTGCTTCAATCTCGTTACTAGATATCGGTCTATTCAGGTTGTCAATTTCTTCCTGGTTCAATTTTGGGAGTCTGTAGCTTTCCAGGAATGCATCCATTTCATCTAGGTTGCTTAGCTTATTGGCATATAACTGTTGGTAATCATTTCTGAGGATTGTTTCTATTTCCTTGGTGTTAGTTGTGATCTCTCCCTTTTCATTCATAATTTTATTAATTTGGGCTTTCTCTCTTTTCTTTTGGATTAGTGTGGCCAATGGTTTATCGATCTTATTGATTCTTTCAAAAAACCAGCTTCTAGTTTCATTGATACGTTCTACTGTATCTCTGGTTTCTACCTCATTGATCTCTGCTCTAATCTTGATTATTTCCTTTCTTGCATGTGGAGTTGGTTTGATTTGTTGTTGATTCTCCAGTTCTTTAAGGTGTAGAGACAGCTGGTGTATTCTGGATTTTTCAGTGTTTTTGAGGGAGGCTTGGATGGCTATGTATTTCCCCCTTCGAACCGCCTTTGCTGTATCCCATAGGTTTTGGACCGAGGTGTCTTCATTCTAATTGGTTTCCATGAATTGTTTAAGTTCGTCTTTGATCTCCTGGTTGATCCAAGCATTCTTAAGCAAGGTGGTCTTTAGCTTCCAGGTGTTTGAGTTCCTTCTGAACTTTTCCTTGTGATTGAGCTCCAGTTTCAAAGCATTGTGATCGGAGAATATGCAGGGAATAATGTCAGTCTTTTGGTATCGGTTGAGTCCTGCTTTGTGACCCAGTATGTGGTCTATTCTCGAGAAGGTTCCATGTGCACTTGAGAAGAATGAATATTCTGTTTTAGGGTGGAATGTTCTGTATATGTCGATGAGGTCCATCTGGTCCAATGTTTCATTCAATGCTCTTATTTCTTTATTAATTTTCTGCTTCGATGATCTGTCTATTTCTGAGAGAGGCATATTAAGATCTCCTACTATTATTGTATTCGTATCAATATGACTCTTTATCTTGATTAGTAGTTTTCTTATGTAATTGTGTGCTCCCATATTGGGGGCATAGATATTCACAATTGTTAGATCGTCTTGGCGGATAGTCCCTTTAAGAATTATGTAGTGTCCTTCTGTATCTCTGACTACAGTCTTTAGTTTAAAATCTAATTTATCTGATATGAGAATCGCTACTCCAGCCTTCTTTTGAGGCCCATTGGCATGAAAGATGCTTCTCCATCCCTTCACTTTCAGTCTGGGTGTATCCTTAGGTTCAAAATGGGTCTCTTGTAGACAACATATGGATGGGTCCTGCCGTTTTATCCAATCTGCAACCCTGTGTCGTTTTATGGGCGCATTTAGGCCATTCACATTGAGAGTGATTATTGAGAGATAGGTTGTTATTGACATCGTGTTGCCTTTGAAGTCTTTCTGTTTATAGATTGTTTCTATATTTCTGTTCAATGATATTCTTAGGATTTTTTCTCTCTTATAGGACCCCCCTTAATATTTCCTGCAGTGTCGGCTTGGTGGTTGCATAGTCTTTTAAGCCTTGCCGGTCTTGGAAACTCTTTATCTCTCCATCCATTTTAAATGTCAGTCTTGCTGGATAGAGTATTCTTGGTTGCATGTTCTTCTCATTTAGTACTCTGAATATATTTTGCCAACCCTTCCTGGCTTTCCAGGTCTCTGTGGAAAGGTCTGACGTTATTCTAATGGGCTTTCCTCTGTATGTAAGAAGCTTCTTTGTCCTAGCTGCTTTTAAGAGGGTCTCTCTTGAAACAAAATTCCCCATTCTAACGATAAGGTGCCGTGAGGACTTTCGAGAATCTAAAATCTTGGGAGGAAATCTTTCTGCCTCTAGTACATGAACGTTGTTTCCATTCGTGAGATTGGGAAAATTTTCATAGACAACGTCTTCCACTATATCTTCTAGACTTCTTTCTTTTTCTTCCCCTTCAGGGATTCCAATAATTCTGACGTTGGAACTTTTCATGGCATCGTTTATTTCCCTGATTCTGTTTTCGTGGCTTCTGAGCTGTTTGTTCCAGGCTTCCTCCTGATCCTTTCTCTCTATCTGTTTGTCCTCCAGATCACTAATTCTATCTTCTGTCTCAGTTACCCTAGCTTTTAGAGAATTTAGATTGGATTGGAACTCGTTGAGAGCATTTTGAACATCATCCCTGGTGGCTTTCAGTTCTGCCCTAACATTGTGAACATCATCCCTGGTGGCTTTCAGTTCTTCCCTAATCAATTCTGTTTTGTCATCTATGGCTTTCTCCAACCTAGCTATTGCCTGGATAATTGTTAGTCTGAATTCCTTTTCTGACATATTGTCTATGTCGATAGCCATTAGCTCTGTTGCAGAAGGCCCATCCTCTGTATTTTTCTTCTGTTGGGTATTCCTCCTCCTAGTCATTTTGGTAAGAGATGACTGAACAGATGCAGCTGGACTTACCGATTGTGGTGTAGTCAATGTGCACCCTGGAACGCTTCTGTGCAATCAGGATTCCCCACCCAAATGAGAGAAAAAGGAAGAGAAAAAGAAATAGAGAAGAAGAAAGAAAAAAAAAAGGGGAAGGAAAAAAGGAAAAAAAAAAGAGATAGAAAGATAGGAAAAAAAGGGAAGATAAAAGAGAAGGCTCAGCCCAAATGGGCCACAAGGTAAGATTTGTGGAGTATACAAACAAAAACAGACAGACAAAAAGAGTGATAAAAGTATATGACAAGAGAAAAAAATATGTATATATAAGCAAAAAAAAAAAAAAAAAAAGGGAAGAACCTCATCAGAAAGAACCCCAAGTATAAGGTTTATATATTATCAGGACAAACACAAATTCACAGAAACACTGACAGAAGGAAAAATTGGGAGAATGGTTATAGATTCTCCGTGTGGGTGAGGAAGGTTATTTTGATTCTTCCTGAAGGTATCTTGATGTTTTTGTTAAGGGACTCAACTTTCCTATGTTACAGGGGGATTAGAAACTGGTTTGCCTATAGGGGTAGCATTGATTGGGGAAAGGGGATTACCTTGAAGTTTAACTCTATATGTATAGTAGAAAATAAAAATTAAAAAAGAATAAGCTAGACTAAACTAAGTTAAGATTAAAAAAGAATTAAAAAAATAGAAAAACAAAAGAAAAACACGGGTGTCTGTATCAAAAAGTTCAGGTTAGAAGGTTATTAAAGAATTTGATGTACTGGACATCTCAGTGTGATGGTAAATAGGTTAAAAAATTATCTGTATGTATAAAAAAAAGAACCAGAATATTGGTAAAGAGTTAAAAATAAAAGTTGTATTTATGAAGTAGTGGTGATTGTTCTCTTGTAGTCTTTTTTTTTTTTTTTTTCTTCCTTCCTGGTTGGTTTTCTGGGGGAGGGGCCTGCCACGTGGGTTTTCAGACAATGATGTTCCCTGAGTTAGGTCCTCCCGCTCCCCTCAAGGGGGTGAGCTCTTTTTTTTTTTTTTTTTCCAGGAAACTGCTTTTTTTCAGCCTTTTGTTCTCTGGGGGTTTTTATGTTCTTTCATCTGCTTTCTCTCGCCTTGACAGCTTTTGATGGTTTTTGGAGGTTTAGAGGAGAGCAAACAGCACCCCAACCTCCCTCTCAGAGAGAAGCCTCAGACTGTTTTGCAAAAGCTTCTGGCAGAGTCGGTTCTGAGTCACTGTCCCTGGGGATGCAGGAGCTCCTGGTAGTACCCAAAACCAGGGCAGCGGTGGCTGTCTAGGCAGCTCCAGACCGCCAGAGAGGTTCCGAGCAGAGATCGCACACTGAGATTTTCCCGCTGTCCCGGGCTGGGAATGTCTGGTTTTTCTGGCTGCCAGAGCTCCAGGCTAGTGCCAATGAGCACCTATCCCAAGGGAGGGTGTGGGATGCGCGCGTTTCAGGACTGCCGTCTGGCCAGGCTCCCAGCCCCTCACGGGAGCCAGACCCCACTCGTTCTCGGGCGTGCTGGCATTCAAGTGCACTGGCGGCTCAGGGACGGAGACCTGATTTCTCCGCCACACTCTCTCTGGCTCCACGCCAGGGGAGGCTGTCCTGGGTCGGGGAACTTAGGTCCCTGACCCTAACCGCCCAGGTTCCCACTATTACCCCCCGCGATCCTTTGCTGTTTGTTTTTTGAGTGCTTTCAACCAGACTCCAGGTTAATGCTGGTCCCCAGACGCAGAGCACTCTCGTGTTGGGGTGTTACTTTCTGATCGGTCACCTCTGGTGGCTCCCTCCCCCTTTTGTTTATTTTCCGATATCAGTCGGACGTTCCCAGTCTGCTTTACCTGCCACTGGCGTCTTCTGCTCCTGTAGAGATCCAGACGTGTATAATTCTGATCTCAGGCTGATTTCATGGGTGGCCAGAGTTCTTTGGTAGGTAATCAGCTCACTTTAGGGTACAGGTTGAAATGGTGCCTCCTCCTACTTCCCCGCCATCTTGACTCCCCACGCTAGGGATTCTTATCCTTATTTAGGTTTGAAACTACTTTGTGCTTAGAAGTCAAGTGATGGGGGAAGGGCTGGCAGAGTTGGGGTGCCAGTGGAAGAGTGCCCAGCTGCGGGAGAGCTGTGAACCTGCTCCAAGCCCACTCTCAGGCTAGGTTCTACACAGAGTTGTTGGGAGCTCAGGGAGGACATCCATGGACAGACAATGCTGCCTGCTTCTGCTCTGCTCTGATCTTTATGATTTCTCTTCTCCTGCTGGGTTTAGGCTTTCTTTGTTGTTCTTTCTCCGGCTCCTTTAGGTGTAGGGTTAGATTGTGTACTTGAGACCTTTCTTGTTTCTTGAGAAAGGTTTGTATTGCTATATATTTTCCTCTCAGGACTGCCTTTGCTGTGTCCCACAGATTTTGAACTGTTGTGTCTTCATTATCATTTGTTTCCATGAATTTTTTCAATTCTTCTTTAATTTCCTGGTTGACCCATTCATTCTTTAGAAAGATGCTGTTTAGTCTCCATGTATTTGGGTTCTTTCCAAATTTCCTCTTGTGACTGAGTTCTAGCTTCAGAGCATTGTGGTCTGAAAATATGCAGGGAATGATCTCAGTCTTTTGGTATTGGTTGAGACCTGATTTATGACCCAGGATGTGATCTATTCTGGAGAATGTTTCATGTAGAGAAGAATGTGTACTCTGTTGCTTTGGGATGGAAAGTTCTGAATATATCTGTGAAGTCCATCTTTTCCAGTGTGTCATTTAAGGCCTTTATTTCCTTGTTGCTCTTTTGCTTGGATGATCTGTCCATTTCTGTGAGGGGAGTGTTAAAGTCCCCTACTATTATTGAATTATTGTCAATGTGTTTCTTTGAGTTTGTTATTAATTGGTTTATATAGTTGGCTGCTCCCATATTAGGGGCATAGATATTTATGTAAAATTGTTTTAAATATGTTAAATTATTTAAATTGTTAAATTGTTAAATCTTCTTGTTGGAACGACCCTTTGAGTATGATATAGTGTCCTTCCTCATCTCTTATTATAGTCTTTGGCTTAAAATCTAATTGATCTGATATAAGGATTGCCACCCCAGCTTTCCATTGATGCTCATTAGCATGGTAAATTCTTTTCCACCCCCTCACTTTAAATCTGGAGGTGTTTTGGGGTTTAAAATGAGTGTCTTGTAGACAGCATAT
Source organism: Meles meles (assembly GCF_922984935.1). NCBI lineage: Eukaryota > Metazoa > Chordata > Mammalia > Carnivora > Mustelidae > Meles > Meles meles. The sequence goes on along the minus strand of NC_060074.1, from coordinate 115,369,972 downwards.
TGATGGGTTTTGTTTTTTTATACATTCTGATGCCTGTGTCTTTTGATTGGGGCATTTAGCCCATTAACATTCAGCATAACTATTGAGAGATATGAATTTAGTGCCACTATATTGCCTGTAAGGTGACTGTTACTGTATATTGTCTCTGTTCCTTTCTGGTCTACTATTTTTAGGCTCTCTCTTTGCTTTGAGGACCCCTTTCAGTATTTCCTATAGAACTGGTTTGGTGTTTACAAATTGTTTTAGTTTTTGTTTGTCCTGGAAGCTTTTTATCTCTCCTTCTATTTTCAATGATAGCCTAGCTGGGTATAGTATTCTTGGCCTCATGTTTTTCTCATTTAGTGCTCTGAATATATCATGCCAGTTCTTTCTGGTCTGCCAGGTCTCTGTGGATAAGTCTGCTGCCAGTCTAATATTTTTACCATTGTATGTTACAGACTTCTTGTCCCGCGCTGCTTTCAGGATTTTCTCTTTGTCACTAAGACTTGTAATGTTTACTATTAGATGATGGTGTGTGGACATATCCTTATTGATTTTGAGGGGGGTTTTCTGTGCCTCCTGGATTTTGATCCTTGTTCCCTTTGCCATATTAGGGAAATTCTGTACAATAATTCTCTCCAATATACCTTTTGCTCCCTTCTCTCTTTCTCTTCTTCTGGAAACCCAATTATTCTAATGTTGTTTTGTCTTATGGTATCACTTATCTCTCAAATTTTCCCATTGTGTTCCAATAGTTGTTTGTCTCTCTTTTGCTCAGCTTCTTTGTTCTTTGTCATTTGGTCTTCTTTATCACTAATTCTCTCTTCTGCCTCATTTATCCTAGCAGTAGGAGCCTCCATTTTTTATTGCACCTCATTAATAACTTTTTTGATTTCAGCTTTGTTAGATTTTAGTTCTTTTATTTTTCCAGAAAGGGCTTTTATTTCTGTAGTCAGGGCTTTTTTGAGCCCAGCGAGCACCTTGAGAATCGTCATTTGAACTCTAGATCTGACATATTACCAATGTCCATATTGATTATGTCCCTAGCCTTCAGTACTGCCTCTTGTTGTTGTTTTTTTTGTTTTGTTTTTTTTTTTTTGTTTTTTTTGTGGGTGAGGTTTTCTGCCTTGTCATTTTATCCAGATAAGAATATATGAAGGAGAGAATAAAATGCTATTTTATTTGGTGGCAAAGGCCCCAGAAAAGTGTGTGTTAACCAAATCAGAAGAGACCCCAAATGGTGGGGGGAAGAAAAGGGTTAAAAAGAAGTTCAAAAAAAGAAAATAGGAAAACATATATATTAGCCTGGTGAATAGAACAGAGCCACTCACTTAATTCTGGGAGTATTTTGGTCTCTTAGAAGAAACTGCCTCCCAAGATTTTAAAGAAAGAAAAACCTACACACACACACACACACACACACACACACACACAAATAAGGGTAAGTACAATGAAGGGATGGAATATGAATGTAAGGATGAGAATTTTAAAACAATTCTAAAAAAGGAGTTGATAAGTTGGTTGGGAAGAGAAAGAAAAAGAAAGTGGAGAGAATTTGTTCAGGCTGGAGACTAGAACAAAGCCCTGTGCTAGATTTATATTTTGATTTATTAGAAGAAGTTGTATCCCAAAACTTTTTAGAAGAACAAACCCTATGTGCATACAAAAAATAAAGTCAGATACAATGATGGGTAAAATATGACTATAATAATGAAGGTTGAAACGATTTTTTATGAAAGTTATTGTTAAGATAAACTAGTTAAAAAACGTTAAAAGAGAAAAGAGTAAAAGTTTAAAAAAATTAGAATAATAAAAAATAAAATTAAAAAAATTAATCAACTTTGCAAGACTAAAGCATCGTGGGGAGAAAGCCATGAATTCCATGGTTTGCTTTCTCCTCTGGAATTCTGCTGTTCCCCTTGATAAGTGAGCTTGGTCTTGGCTGGATTTCTTGCTGATTTTCTGGGGGAGGGGCCTGTTGTAGTGATTCTGAAATGTCTCTGCCCAAGGCAGAATTGCACCGCCCTTGCCAGGGGCCAGGCTAAGTAATCTGCTCTGGTTAGCTCTGGGGAGCTTTTGTCCCCTGAACACTTTCCATAGAGCTCTGGAAGACTGGCAAGAAAATGGCAGCCTCCCAATCTCTAGCTGGGACTTGCCAAGAGCTCAGGGCCCCACTCCTCAGTGCACCCTCGGCAAAAAGTGCTCAGTCACTCCCGTGTCCCTGGCCTCCTGCTGCACGCTGAGCTCAACCCCGCCTGTGACTGAGCATCTCTGTCTCTGGCACACAACCCCGCCTGGAGTCTCCAAACCCAGCAGATCCCTGCTGCTCTTCCAGGGGGTCTCCACAGATCTGCCACTTGTGGGCTTCCTGCTCAGAGAGCAGCATCCTGACTGTGCCACAGATCACAGTTTAAGGTAACCCTGAGTTGAGAGCTTACTCCGTGGCTCTGTCTCTGTAGCCAGCTTCCCCCCTCTAATACCTGTGAGCTCAGCAATACTCAGACACCCCTGATCCTTCTGTGACCTTGTGGGACCTGAAACCATGCTGTCCCCACGAGGGATTCACCCCTGCTTAGCCTCTGGAATGAGGTCACTCAGTGGGGCAGACTTTTAAAAGTTCTAATTTTGTGCTCCATCGCTTGCTGGGAGCTGGCCCCTCCCCCCATGGTCTATCTCCCCTTCGCTTTGGGTTCACTTCTCCACAGGTCCTACCTTTCAGAAAGTTGTCAATTTTCTGTTTCTAGAATTTGCTACTCTTCTTCTCCTCGATCTCCTGTTGGATTTGTAGGTGTTTGGAATGGTTTGATAAATAATCGAGCTGATCTCCTGCTGCCTGATGTCATCTCAGCCTGCTACTGCTCCACCATCTTGACTCTCATGTTTGTGGCTTAAAAACAGATCCAGGGGCACCTACGTGGCTCAGTCAGTTAAACATCTGACTCTTGATTTCAGTTTAGGTCATGATCTTAGGGGTCATGAGATTGAGCACCACTAGGTATCTGGCTCTTTGCTCATCAGGAAGTGTGTTTCTCTCCCTCTACCTTTGGCCATCTCCCTCCACCACCATCCCCCATACTCATGCATGTTCTCTCTCTCTCTCTCTACCTCTCTCTTTCTCTCAAATGAATAAATAAATATTTTAAAAATAATAATCAAGAAAGATCCAAAATGGACAGTGTCTGTAAGTTAATTCTGAACAGGTCTTCAGAAAAAGAAATAAATAAAAAAACAAAAGCTGGGTAAATTGGTAGTGCAGAGGTATGAGTGTCAGTCTTGAAGCAATCAGATTTGTTTATTTGTCAATTCTACTGCTATTTTCTCATGACCTGGCAAAGTCTCTCCAGGCTACAGCATTTCTCTTGTATAAAATGAAGACAAATAACTTAGCCCACATGATAGAGAAATAAGTGAAATATTTGCTAAATCTAAATCGGAAAGGTTTAGATTACACTTTCTTGATAATAAAACAAAATAGTCCCAGCATGCCTGTTCTTTTACCTCTCTTTACCCCAACTTTAATCCCTTTACCCCACCCCCAAATTATGCTATGTTTCACCAGTGTTCAAACCCATGGCCAGGATTTTTATGGTAAATATTTTGACAATGAGAGAAAAGTAGCCTTGAGCAAATTCATTTTATCTGTCTGAAAGAATATGATCATTTGAATAAAGTATCAGGATTGATAGGAAAAGAGATGGTATAGAGGAAAAGAAAAATGGAATTTCTAGGAAATCTGAATGATTCCAGCAAAATTACCACTTTGAGCCTCAAATGTCAGGATGTTAAACATATGCCTCTGTCTGTATCAACTACCTTGGTGAGTAGTACATGCTATTAATGACCACATTAGTGGTTCCTGGTAGTTTTCATCAAAACTAGTTAATCCTCAGATTGGCCAGGAGCCCAGGGTAACTGGAAGTGGGGAGGGTAGAGAAAAGAAATGAGGCCAGGTAAGAAACCAGCTATGAGCACCATGGTAAAGACTTTGACTCTTACTGGAAAGTAAAGGAGAACATTTGCAGGTCTTAGGCAGAGAAGTGATGTGATCTGACTGTATTTTACCAAGGAACACTCTGGCTGTGGTGTAGGAGACACGGACTCAAACAGGAAAACAGCCAGGAGGCTCTTGGGTCATCAGTGGAGGAGGGGACAGTGATGTGACCTGCACCAGGGGTTAGTGGTGGAGGGATGAGAAATGGCTGGAATCTGGGGAACAAAGCAAAAGCAGAGCTGATAGATTTGGATGTGAATTGTAAGAAAAAAGAGTTAAGGAGAACTCCAAGACTTTAATTCTGAGCAACTGCAAGAATGTAGCTGCCAGCTGTTGGGACAGGGATGCCAGTGAGCTAAGCAGGTTAGGGTGGATGGTCAGGAGCTCTTGTTGGGGTACATGAACTTTGAGATTCTATCAGACCTCCAGGCAGAGGAGCCAACCAGGTTGGGTTTATGAGCCAGGAGTTGAAGACAAAGCTCCAGACTAGAGAACCAGAAGGATGTGAATCCTCTGGGAGAGGGCAGTACTCTCCCAGCTTGAGGGGCAGGAGTAGGTGCTACCTCACCATTGCGTAGCACTGCCCTGACAGAGCAGGTCATGGGAACATGACAACCTAGGCTTCAGAGCACATTTTCAAACCCCCATGAGAACCTGTTATAATGACTGCAGTGCAAAAATGCCCAGTATCTGAATGTGAAGCTAAGTGTGGCTGTGGCAAGCAGAAGATAGCTCATGCTGACAATTATACATCCATAGACTTCAGAGCACAGAGTGGAAAACAACTTTCATTGTGAAACCACTTATCAACACAGCAAGAGTCAAAGCATATTGTGAGAACACTCTATATTGACTGTGGACAGACAATGGAAATGAAATCTACCAGTTCCATTTACAGGGAGAATGTGAGAGGTTTATATACAAGTTATATCTTCAAGAGCCAGGAAAAATCAGTCTGATTCAAATAACCATAATCACTACAAAAGGATTCATGTCAGTCGTTACCTGGGACTAATGAAAAATACAATATTTTCAAATATTAAATGCTAAAATTGAAAAACCATCTATCTCAGAAGATGGAGGCATAAGGACACCCATAATAGCATTTATAGGGAAATGATCATCAAGATTAGTATAAAACTTAAGTTCCTCTAGGTCTCTGCAATCTAGCAATATGTTTATTTATATTTGTTATTTAAAATGTATAACTATATGTTAGGAAGGGTCTTTTTTTGTAATAGGTTAAAGAAAGTCCATATGAATGTTTGATAAACTGAAAAGAGGTGCAGATCTTCCAAAGAGGTCAGGTAGAATGACCAATAAAGGTAAAGCCCAGCTACACAGAAGGTTCCATTATGGATATGAAGACAGCAATATTTGAAAAGTTACCTCAACCTAAAACTGGTACATGGCCTAGCTTTCTTTAAGTACAACCTCACAAACTTTCATTTTACTTTACTAAGAACATTTAACATGAGATATACCCTCTTAGCAAATTTTTGAGTGTACAATAAATTATTGTTGACTATAGGTGAAATGCTGTAGAGCAAATCTCTAGAGCTTATGATCTTGTTTAACTGACACTTTATGACCATTTATTAGTAACTACCATACCCCACCTCCCCAGCCACTGGCAACTACCGTTCAGTTCTTTGATTCTATGAATTTGATTATTTTGACCCCTCGTACAAGTGGAATCATGCAATATTTATCTTTCTGTGACTGGCTTGTTTCACTTAGCATAATGTGCTCAAGTTTCATCCATGTTGCATATTGCAAAGTTTCCTTCCTTTTTAATACTTAATCATATTCCAGTGTATGCATATACTACATTGTCTTTATCCATTCTTCTGTTGATGGACTTTTAAGTTGTTTCCACATTTTGGCTATTGTGAACAGTGCTGAAATGAACGTGAGAATGCTAATATGTCTTTGAGATCCTGATTTTAGTTCTTTTGGATAAATACTCAGAAATGAAGTTGCTAGATCACATGATAGTTCTTTTTTTTTTAAATTTTTTGAAGAACCTCCATTCTGTTTTCCATAACAGCTGTAGCATTTTGCATTTCTACCATGAGTATACACTGGTTCCAATTTCTCCACATGCTCTCCAACACTTGTCTTCCATTTTCTTGATACTAGCCATCCTGACAGGTGTGAAGTGATATCTCATGGTGGTTTTTATTTGCATTTCTCTGATGATTAGTGATGTTGAGCATCTTTTTATTACCTGTTGGCCATTTGTATGTCTTCATTGAAAAAATATCTATTCATGTCTTTAACCTATTTTTTTTAGAGATTGATTTATCTATTTTAGAGAGAGAGAACATGAGTGAGTGTGACATGGAGCGGCAGAGGGAGAGGAGATAGAAACTCAAGCAGACTCCACATTGAGCATGGAGCCTGATGCAGGGCTCAATCTCACGACTCTGAGATCATGACTCTAGCCAAAACCAAGAGTCAGACGCTCAACTGAATGCACTACCCAGGTGCCCATAGCCCATTTTTTAATTAGGTTATTAGCTTTTCTGCTATTGAATTATAGGAATTCCTTGTATATTTTGGAGATATCTTATCAGATAACACAGTGTGCAAATACTTTCTTCCGTTCCATAGGTTATCTTTTTACCCTGTTAATTGTTTCCTTTGCTGAGCAGCAGCTTTTTAGCTTGATATAGTCCCACTTGTTTGTTTTTGTTGCCTGTTCTTTTTGTGTCATACTCAATAAATCAGTGCCAAGACAAATGTCCTAAGCTTTCCCCCTGTGTTTTCTTCTAGGAATTTTACAGTTTCAGATTTTATATTTAAGCCTTTAATCCATTTTGAGTTGCTTTTGTATAAGGTGTAAGATAAAGGTCCAGTTTCATTCCTTCATATATAGATATCCAGTTTTCCCAACCCCACCTGCTGAGGAGACTGCCTTGTCATCATTGTGTATTTTTGGCATCTTTGTCAAAGATCAATTGACCATATATGCATGGATGTATTTCTAGGTTCCCTATCCTGCTGCATTGGTCTATATGTCTCTTTATGTCAGTACCATATTGTTTTAATTATTATAGCTTTATAATATAGTTTAAGTCAGGAAGTGTGATGCTTCCAGCTTGGTTCTTCTTTCTCAGAACTGGTTTGGCTATTTATGGTCTTTGTGCTTCCATATGAATTATACAATTTTTTTCTATTTCTTAAAAAATGCCTTTTTGATTTTGATAGAGATTACATTGATCCGAAGATCACTTTGGGTAGTATGAACATTTCAATATTAGTGTTCCAATCCATGAACACAGGATGCCTTTCCATTTGTTTGTGTCTTTAATTTCTTTCTTCAGTGTTTTGCAGTCTTCAGTAGACAAGTCTTTCATCTCGTTAGGCTCATTTCTAAATATTTTATTCTTTATGGTACCACTTTAAATAGAATTGTTTCCCTTGTCTTTCCTTTTTTTTAATTCCTTTTTTTGTCTTCTCTTTTTATTATTTATTTATTTATTAAAGATTTCACTTATTTATTTGAGAGAGAGAGAGCATGCACAAACGGGGAGCAGGGAGGGAGAGGGAGAAACAGGCTCTCCCCTGAGCAGATAACCCAAAGTGGAAGCATGACTGGAGCTAAAGACAGACACTTATTTGACTGAGCCACAGAGGTGCCCCTTCCTTTTCTTTTCAATCATTTTGGTTAGTCTATAGAAATACAACTGATTCTTGTACTTGATTTTGTATCTCCTTCAACCTTACTGAATTCATTCATTAATTCTAACAGTTTTTTTAATATAGAGTCTTTAGGATCTTCTAGGTATAAGTTCGTGTCATCTGCAAACAAAGACAGTTGTACTTCCTTTTCAATTTGGATGCATTTTTTTTCCTAATTACTCTAGCTAAAATGTCCAGTACTGTATTGAATAGACGTGGTAAGAGTGGGCATCCTTGCCTTATCCCTGATGTTAGAGGAAAAGCTTTCAGATTTTCACCATTGAATACAATGTCCGCTGTAGGATCTTCATACATGGCCCTTATTATGTAGAGGTACTTCTGTTTCTAGTTCGTTGTGATTTTTTATCATGAAAGGATATTTGATTTTGTCAAATACTTTTTCTGCATCTATTGAAATGATTGTGTGATTTTTATCCTTCATTTTGTTAATGTAATGTATCACATTCATTGATTATCATATGTTGAACCATCCTTGCATCCCAGGGATAAATCCTACTTGGTCATGGTGTATGATTCTTCTAACGTGTTGTTGAATTTGCTTTGCTAGTATTTTTTTGGATGACTTTTGCATCAATGTTCAACAGCATTATTGGTCTTTAGTTTTCTTTTCATGTCACATCTTTGGCTTTGGCATTAGGGTAATTATGGACTTACAAAATTATTTTGGAAGTGTTCCCATTTCTTCAGTTTTTTTTGAAGAGTTTGAGAGATTGTTGTTAATTCTTCTTTAAATGTTTATGCAGAGACAGTTTCTAGATACATGAGATTGTCCTGTTGCATTTAACTTAGACAGCTTACACACTAAAAGAAGAAAACTGTATCATTTTAAAGGCTCAATCTACTTAAAATAACTGGCTCAGCTATAATCTGTCATGAACAATCATGATATTTTATATGGTACTTAAAATTATTATTTCAGTCATGTATGATATGATTCTGTTGCATTGCAGAGTATTGAGGTAAAAATAAAAGTTTTCATTAAATGTGTTATCATTTTATTATATTATGGAGTATTATATTATATTGATTTACCAAAACTTTACATAAAATTTGATAAAAGATACTGCCTTCTTTGGATTTGTACTCCAAAAGTCTATTATATTGTGGGCTGGTTATACTAAATGAAAAATCAAAGTCATTACCTAAACTTTACAATAGTCTAAACATAAAAGAACAGTTGTTTACCTCCTTAGCACTTCATATTTGCCTAACATAAAATTTCCATGTGTCAAAAATCATGCTTCACTTCTTGTTAAAATATGATATGTCACATTTTTTAATGTAATTGCTTTTTGAAGTAATCGTGACCACAAAGCCTCTTTTATATGTGAAGACCTGTACTTTGACTGATTTCCCAGGTACTTAATTCTTTGAGTATTATGGAACCATGGCACCAAACAGGCAGGCACAGGAGGGTGGTTGATGGGCAAGAAGGCTAGGGAAAATAAGGGATTGTGTGCTCATGAAGGCCAGATGGCAAGGAGACCTTCAAGAGGTGTGGGGGGAAATGTGGGCATTTGGGCAAGTTATTAAAATTATTTATTTCAATTTAGTTTAATTAACATGTACTGTATTATTAGTTTCAGAGGTAGAATTTAGTGATTCTTCAATTTCAAATAATACCCAATGCTCATTATATCAAGTGCCCTCCATAATGCCCACCACCCAGCTAACCCTTCCCCCCAACCCATCTCTCCTCCAGCAACCCTTAGTTTGTTTCCTAGAGTGAAGAGGCTCTTATGGTTTGCCTCCATCTCTGTTTTCATCTTATTTTCGCTTTCCTTCCCTTGCCCTGTGTTCATCTGTTTTGTTTCTTAAATTCCACATATGAGTGAAATCATATGGTATTTGTCTTTCTCTGACTGACTTATTTCGCTTAGCATAATATCCTCTAGCTCCATCCATGTCATTGCAAATGGCAAGATTTCATTTTTTTTATGGAGGAATAATATTCCATGGTATATATAGCTAAACGCATCTCCAAAGACAAGAGAAACAAAAGCAAAAATGAACTATTGGGGCTTCATTAAGATAAAAAGCTTTTACACAGCAAAAGAAACTGTGAACAAAACTAAAAAGCAGCCTATGGGATGGGAGAAGATATTTGCAAATCTCTTATCAGATAAAGGGCTAGAATCCAAAACCTATAAAGAACTTCTCAAACTCAAAACCTAAAAAAGCCAAAAATCCAGAAATGGGCATAGGATATGAATAGACATTTCTCCAAAGAAGACACACAAATGAACAACTTTTAATCCTGCCTCTGCTGCTGGCTATCTATGGGACAAGCAAGCATCTTAACCTCTGGGAGCCTCTTTATCTGTGTGATATGTCTAATAATACCTGTCTCCTCGGTTGGCTTGAATCTGATGTGTAAAGCAGTCAGCACATTGGAAATGCTCAGAAAAAGTTATTTGCTCCCAGCAATAATAGGACAGGAAGACTAGCAGGGACAAAAGAAGTTCAATTTCTTTCCTATGAGAAAACACCACAAATAGGCCTGGCGGGACAGAGGGGATTCAGGTTTGATGCTATAGATGCCATAGAGTTTTATTTGCCAAATGGACAAAGATCTCAGAAACTTGAATAAGTGAGGCTTTGTGCAACCTGAATAAAAAATCTTGATCTGAGGAGATCTCTAAATGTGATATGGGATCCTGGAACAGTAAAAGGGTATTAAGGAAACACTGAGGAAAAACTGAGGAGAGTATGGACTTTAGTTAATAGTAATGTATCAGTATTGGCTCATTCACTGTAATAAGTAGCTTAAGATTTTATTAATTAGGGAAACTGGGTATGGGGTATATGGGGACTCTCTGTACTATCTACTATATGTACTCTCTGTACTATCTACTCAATTGTTCTGTAAAGCTAAAACTTCTAACAAATAAAGCCTATTAACTGAAAAAAAAATTTTTTTAATCTGGAAGCTGGACAAGATTTGGGGCAGAAGGCAGTTTCCAATTCATGAGCATAGCACCAGAAGAAGTAAGAACGCATGAGGAAAGACAAGTCATGTCAGGACAGCCTGGCTTCCAGATCAGTGGGATCTGGCCCCTGAGAAGACACCCACCCTTTCCACCCTAGGTCCGACCCTGACTCCCCAGACATGGCTTCAGAGCATGGTGCAGGGAGTGGCTGCTGTACCTAGTTACAACTGCGAGGGGATGCAGGGCCACGGATAGGTTATTAGTGAGCAGATGGACACTGCCTGTGCTGTGGGCTCCTCTAGCAGTAAGCACAGACCTTACAGACCCTTGTCTGACTTGCTATCAGCAGGAATCCTTCATGCAAAATAATAAATATAAACAAACTCAGTATGGTGAAAGCAGTTCAGAGATCTGGCTGGTGTCTGAGCTTTGACTCCTTGCTAGCTGGGTGATTTTTCTAAAGAAAATTTAATTCTCTGTACTGCCAGTTCTTCATCTGTAGAACAAAATGCATAATTTAACCTTCCCTGTCCATATCACCCCTCATGGTGGTAGACCTGACACATCACTCGGTTGTTCTGCAAGAGGCTGTCTAGGACAACACTGTTTGCACTAGCTGTCTTTCCCAGGAAGTGATCATCAGACCTCGCTTCTTTCCTCTTTCCCCTTTCTCTATTCCTGGAATTCTGAGATTCTTCCATGTCCTTGGCCAACCCTACCTTCTTGCTTCTGGGGCCTGATGCCGCCCCCATTGCCTGGAATCCCCTTTGCCACCTCCTCTCATTTTCCCACAGGTCACTTCCACATTGAGGTGTCTAGGACATCACAGTCTCCTTTGCTTGCCACTTCATAGTTCTGCCACCTGTCACCATTTAACTCCAGTGTTTCCTGCCAGACTCTAATCCCCACAGAGAGCAGGGCATGTGTCTGTTTTCTTCATACCATGTCCTCAGAACCCAGCATGTATCTGGTAGTACACACACAATGGACACTAAGTACTTTTGAGTGAGTTCAGAAAGAAAAAAACACATGCGTAGATGGAATAAATGGGAGCCCTGGTTAGTTGGTTAGTTGGCTGGGGGAAGCCCAGGCTGCCTGCACCCCTCCAGATGCTCTGACATTCTGAAATTCCTGTTTCTACCCTGCAACTTTGTGCCAGGTTCTTAAAAGTTTTCTAAAAGGGTCCTGAGGCCCTTTTAGACTGTACTACGTGGATCTGCTGAGGCAGAAATTTCCTAGGAAGTAAGTCACTTTGTTAAGGACTCTTGACTCATAGCAGTAATCTCAGACTTTCAACTCTGGACCAGCATCACCTGGGGGGCTATTAAACACAGCCTGCCCCAGAAACCAGTTCCCAAGAAATGCTGCTGGTCTGAGGACCATACTTTGAGAACCACTAATTTCCAGGGCTCTAGGACAGCACCAAAAAGATTCCTCTGGGACTCTCTCCCTTCATTGGTTGAGCCATGGCCTTTCCTTGTAAGTGGACACAAAGAATTGTTTGTAAAAGGGTCTTGCTGACTTTTGTCTAGAACCCGAAATTCTTATCTGTTACTGTCTAAATGTTCTAAATAGTTGGAATCTCAGAATGGATCAGACAGCTGACTTGTTTTCCTACATGCAAATTAAAGATCTGGAGTCAAGACTGACTTTGTGTTGACCAGGCCATATTGTGCTCATGTATTTATTCACCCAGAGATGTTTGTAGAGCACTTGTTCCACCCTTTAGTGCCTTCGTGTCAACGAACTGCATCGGAATCTTCCACTGGCCTTGTTTGGGCCACCTCTCAGGGGGCAAGTGACTATCTCTGCCCCGGCCATTTGCACAGATCAGCCAAACCAGGGCCCGGATTTCCTAAATTTAGTCTCAAGGTCATTCTTCCACTATGGGCTCCACTCACCCCCGGGAATTCCCCACCTTTCCTTTAATGCAAACACCACTTCTGTCCCAGACCCTGTGATGGAAGCTGGGATATTAGATGATGAGTAAAAATATTGGGACACTCACATTGAAATGTGGTTTTCTTTTCTCCTGGGTCTAAGTTTGCTAGGTGAGCAATCGTTCTGTGAGCTGCTGAGACCCCAGGCGAGACTGCCTAAGAAAAAAAACAAGGAAAGTAGTGACTCTTACAAAGAATCTATTTTATTTCTCTCAAGACCAATGATTTTTAAATTCCCCAGAGAAAAAGGATGGCAGAGAGACTGTATCTTTTAAGACATGTTTTATAGTATTTATAGATTAAATTATAGGATTCTGGGATTTGATTTAAAATAATGCAGTGCTTCAAGAAATCAAAGAAAATCTAAATTATGGAGAGATATTTCATGTTCACAAACTGGAGGACTCAATGATTTTGTAAAGATGTCAGTTACCTCCAAATTGACCCACAGTTTTAATGCAATTTTTATCAAATCCCAGCAACTGCGACTGTAGTTTTTAACTATAGACAAGATAATTCTAAAATGTATACAAAAGGCAAAGGAATGAGAATAACCAAAACAATCTGAGAAAGAGTGATAAATTAGGAAGAGCCACAGTACCAAATTTCAAAAATTACTATGTAGTTGTGTTCGTTTCAGCAGCACATATATAAAAATTACTATGTAGCTACAGAAAACTGTGTCGTACAGACTGTATGGTATTGGAGGAATAAACAAATAGATCATTGGAACAGAATAGAAGATTCAGAAACAGTGCTGAGCAAATAGAGCCAACCAATGTTTTAAACAGCCTTATTGAGTTATAGCCCACATACCATACAACTCACCCACTTGAAGTATAAAATTCAGTGGGTTTTGGTATATATTATTAATTTTTTAATTATGATAAAATGTATATTTTAAGATTTACCATTTTAACTGTATAATTCAGTGGCATTAATTATTTTCACATGTGCAACCGTCACCACTATATATTGCCAAGCTTTATCACCCTAAGTGGAAACTCTGTATTAAGCTGTAACTGCTGTTCCTCTATCTCTACAGAGCCTGGTAACCTCTAATCTCTTTTCTGTCACTATGAATTTGCCTCTTCTAGGTACCTTACAGAAATGGAATCATGCAGTGTGTGTCCTTTGTGCCTAGCTCATTTTACTTAGCCTAGTGTTTTCAAAGGTCATCCATGTTGCAGAATGAAATAGAACTTTGTTCCTTTTTATGGCTGAATAATATTCCATTGTACATATATATCACATTTTGTTTACCCATTTATCTGTTTATGGACTTTTGAGTTGTTCCCAACTTTGGGCTATTATAAATAATGCTACTGTGAATACTGGTGTACAAGTATCTTTTTGATTCCCTGATTTCACTTCTCTTGGGTACATACCTAGAAGTGGATTTGCTGAATCATATGGTAATTCTATGTTTTGCTTTTTGAGGACCTACCAACTGTTTTCTGCAGCAGCTGCACTGCTTATTTTCCTGCCAGCAGTGCCTGAGGGTCCTACTCCCTCCAATCCTCCCCAGTGATGGTTATTCCTATGTTTTTCATTTTTGGCGTTTGCTTTAATAGTAGCCCATCCTAAAGGGTATGAAGCAGTATATCACTATTGTTTTGATTCATATTTTCCTAATCATCAGGGATGTTGAGCATCCTTTTCTGTGTTCATTGGCCATTTGTGTATCTTCTTTGAAGAAATATTTATTCGAGACCTCTGCCTATTTTTTATTCAGTTTGTTGTTGTTGTTTTTCTTGTCCTTGAATTGTAACAGTTCTTTACATATTCTGGATATTAATCTCTTATCAGACACATGATTTGCAAATTATTTTCTCCCTTTCTGTGGGCTGCCTTTTCACTGTCTTGAAACTCTCCGTCAATGCACAAAACTTTCAAGTTTTGATGTATTCCAGTTTACCTATTTTTTTGGTTGCCAATACTTTTGATGTCATATACGAGAAACTATTTCCCAATCCAATGTCATAAAGTCTTTCCTCTGTTTTCTTCTAAGAGTCTTATAGTTCAGTTTTTATTCTTATGTTTAGGTCTTTGATCCATTTTGAGTCTATGGTGTAAGGTAAGGATCCAGCTTAATTCTTTTGAATGCAAATATCCAGTTGAGACTGTCTTTTCCCCCACTGGCCATCTTGGCATCTTTGTCAAAAATCATCTGACCATATGTATGACAGTTTGTGTCTGGGATCTCTATTTTATTCTATTGGTTTACATGTCTATCCTTAGGATAGTACCAAACTGTTTTGATTGCTGTGGGTTTGTAGTAAGTTTTGAAATCAGGAAATGTGAGTCCTCCAACTTTTAGGTTTTTTGTTTCAGGATAATTTTGGCTATTCAGGGTGCCGTTATATTCCATATGAATTTTAGGGTAAGTTGTTTTTTTTTTTTTTGTAAAAATGCCATTGGGATTTTGATGGGGATTACATTGAATCTGTAGATTACTTTGGGTAGTAATGTCATCTTAACAGTATTAAATCTACCATTTCATGAACATGGAATGTCTTTCTGTTTATCAATTTTCTGTAATATCTTACAGGAGGTTTTGTAACTTTCAGTGTACATAATTTTTGCCTGCTTGGTTAAACTTATCCTATGTATTTTTGTTACTTCCAATATGACTATATTGCAATTAATTTTTTTCCTTTTCAAATTGTTCATTGCAAATATATAGAAATAAAACTGATTCTTATGTGTTGATTTGTACTCTGCAACTCTGCTGAATTTATTAGCCTTAATGATTTATTGTGGATTCTTCAGGGTTTTCTATATGTAAGATCATGTCATCTCTGAAAAGAAATAACTTTACTTCTTCCTTCCATTTTAGATGCCTTGTTTTTTTTTTTTTTCTCTTTCTTGCCTAATTGCTCTGGCTAGAACCTCCAATACTGTTTTGAATAGAAGTGGTAAGTGAGCATCCTTGTCTTTCCTCATCTTAGAGGAAGAGCTTTCAGTTTCTCACTATTGAGTATATTAGCTATGGCTTTTTCACATATGGCCTTTATCATGTTGAGGACATTCCTTTATATTCTAATATGCTGAGTATGTTTTATCATGGAAGGGTGTTGAATCTTGCCAGTGCTTTCTCTGCATCAATTGAGATGATTATGTAGTGTTTTTTTCCCCTTCATTCAACTAATGTCATATATTACATTGAACAGTTTTCATATGTTGAACTATTCTTGTATTCCAAAAATAAATCCTAGTAGGTAAAAATATATATAATCCTTTCAGTATCCTGTAGAATTCAATTTACTAGTAGTTTACTTATTGAATTCAGCTTACTAATCTTTTGTTGAGGATTTTTGCATCTATGCTCATAAGGGATATTTGTCTGTAGTTTTCTTGTGGTGTTTTGTCTGGTTTTAATGAGGAAGTATTCTCTCTTATTCAATTTTTGGAAGATATTGAGAAAGATTGATGCCAATTCTTATTCACATGTTTAGTAGAATTCACTAGTGAATCCATCTACTCTTGGGCTTTATTTTGTTAAGTAGTTTTTGACTATTGCTTAAGTCTCCTTACAAATTTTATATATATTCAGATTTTCTGTTTCTTCTTGAGTCATTTTTGGTAGATGTCTGTTCCTAAGAATTTGTCCATATCATCTAGTTTATCTAGGGTACAACAGTTGACCAAAAAAAAAAAAAGAAGAAAGAAAGAAAGAAAGAAAAGAAAAGAAAACACAACTCAAAATGGATCATAGATTTAAATGTAAAAGGTAAAACTATAAAGTTTTTAGAAGAAAACATAAGTGCAAATCTTTTGCAACTAGGGTTTGGTGATGAGTTCTTAGACATGATTCCAAAAGCATGATCCATAAGAGGAAAAATCAGTAAATTGAACTTTATAAAAATTTTAAACTTTAGCTCATGAAAACCCTTGTGAAGAAGATGAAAAAATAAGCTGCAGACTAAGAGAAAATATTTCCAAATCACGTATCTGACAAAGGACTCATAGCTAGAATATATAAAGAATTTTCAGAGGTATCCGGCTGACTCAGCCAGTATTGTTCTTAGGGTTATGAGTTTGATCTCTGTCTGTCAAATAAATAAATTTTAAAAATCTTCAAAAAATATAAAAACTTAAATTAAAAAAATTAAATTTAAAAACTTAAAAAAAATAATTTTCCAGGGTACCTGGCTGGTTCAGTTGGTAGAGCATGCAACTCTTGATCTCATGAGATTAAGCTCCACATTGGGGGTAGAGTTCACTTAATTAAAAAATTTAAAAAAAAAGAATTTTCAAATCTCAACATCAAGACAATAAACAATCTAATTAGAAAAGGGCAAAAAAAAAAATGAAGAAATACTTCACCAAAAAAGGTATATAGATTATAAATAAGCACATGAAAAAAAGTTCAACAGCACCTGCCTTTGGGAAATGCAAATTAAGACCATGATACAATATCACTATACACTTATCAAAATGTCTAAAATATAAAATTGTAACAGGGTCACCTGGGTGGCTCATTCAGTCCAGTATGCAACACTTGGTTTCAGCTCAGGTCATTACTGAGCCCTGCTTTGGGAGGTCAGAGCTTATCTTAAGATTCTCTCTCTTCCTCTCCCTCTGCCCCTCCCCCCACTTTTGCACTCTCTCTCTCTCTCTCTCTTTTTCAGATAAATTAATAAATCTAAAAAATATATAAAATTGTGACAATACCAAATGCAGGTAAGGATTCTGAGAAACACACATTGTTGAGTATGAAAGTGTAAAACGGTATCACTACTCTAGAAAATAGTTTGTAGGTTAAGCCTCTGCCTTCAGCTCAGGTCATGATCCCAGGGTCCTGGGATCGAGCCCCACATCGGCCTCCCTGCTTGGCGGGGAGCCTGCTTCACCCCTGCCCCCCCATCCCCCATCTCTCTGGCTGCTTGTGATCTCTCTCTGTCAAATAAATAAATAAAATCTTAAAAAAAAAAAGATTTAAGAAAATAGTTTGGCAGTTGTTGCCTATTGGCAATTGGCAATTGCATTTATCCCAGAGAAATGAAAATTTAGGTCCACCCAAAAACCTGTTCACAGATGTTCATAGGACCTTTATTTACAACAGCCTGAAATTAGAAATCACTCGGATGTCTGTCAGTGGGTTGGAGATGGAACAAACTAATATACCCATTGCATGGAATACTAGCAAGCTACAAAAAGGATGAGGTAGAAATACAAACAGCTTGGATGGATCTCAAGGGCATTTGGCTGAGTGAAAAAGCTATCCTCCAAAGCTTACATACTGGTTGCCATGGTGGTTACACAAATCTACACAGATGATAAAATGATGTAGAACCATAAACACACATTGTACTAAGGCCACTTTCCTGTCTATGATATTATATTAGAATTCTATAAGCTGTAACCACTGGGTGAAGGGTACACAGGACCTCCACACTACAGTTACAATTCCCTATAGAGTTATTTCAAAATAAAAGTTTTTTTTTTTTTAAAGATTTATCTATTTATTTGGGTGAGAGGAGGTGCAGAGGGAGAGTGAGAAAAATCCCAAGCAGACTCTGTGCTGAGTGCAAAGCCCCACACAGAACTCAATCTCACAACCCTGAGATCAAGACCAAAGCAGAAAACCAAGAGTTGGTCATTTAACCAACTGTGTCACGTAGGTGCCCTTAAAAATTTTTTTTAATGCCCTAGAGGAGAAGGTATGCCACTAAGACAACTTCTGATGGGTTATAGTTTGTTTTAGCTGTGCATTGTAGCTACTTTTTTTTTTATAAAGACCAAGTCCTCATCTCTTATATACTACAGTTTTTACAGATGGAATTGTATCATATCTAGGATCTGAAAGGGGAGGGGATATGGATGATGAAACAAAATTGCATTCATGTTGAAAATTGCTGAAGCTGGATAATGGGAACACAAGATTCATTCTCTCCCTTTGTACTTATTCAGAAATTTCCATAATAATCATTTAAAAACAATAAAATATGAAATAAAAATGATGAGGGTTCCTTGGTACTCTTAACTGTGTGGGGTCAGGGGCAGGGCTCTTAGCTCCTGCCCCTAAGTTGGGCTCAGACAATTGCTGCCAGGCTGGAGCAGAGGGCTTCTCCAGTCATTTCCAGAATGTCCCCATTCTGAGGACAGAGTGCTGCTCTCAAGTTCCATGCTTCTGTGTCCATATTCAGCCACAGGCATGAAGCTTTAGCTGTATTCCAGGCATTTGCTCTGCCAGGCCCGAGAGTCTCTGCCTTCCAGTACTTGCCATCATCCTCCAGGCCTCCCTACATTCACTTACTCGTCTCTCCATTTTTTTATTCATCTATTGAGTCATTCCCTCTGTCCACCATGCTCCCATTTCTTTATCCATTCATTTCTTTAACACTTACTGAAGTCTACATCAAGGAATAAGGCAAGGTTACTGCCTTTGGGGAGACAGTCAGTGCAATGTATAGGGGATGTATGATAAGCGCCATAACCATTGTCTGTACAAAGCTCCTTGGGAGTGAGATAGAAACGAATGTCAGTCCTTGGAGTGATATTAGATAAGACTTGCCCCAGAGAAAATGCTTGAGATGAGTCTTCACAAAGTTATTAGGACTTTGACATTTTTTGGAGGCGATTACTCTACTCTGCCTCCCACAAGAATAGAGTCCAGAATTCAATTTAAGGCCAGAGCAGACATCATGGATCCATTGGAAAGCACTGTCTATTCCATAATGATGCTGAGAAAATTGCTTATCTTTACAGAAAAAAATGAAATTGGATTCTAAAGGTTCTGGACCCATTCTCATGTGTGTTCCCATTACCAAGCAATTTCTCAGACACCAGCAAGGTGTCCTGCAATTCAGCTCAATTCTCATACTCACCACCTGGAGATAACTTCAGATCCCACAGGTCAAGGGCTCAGTCCTATACGACCACCCCTGTTCTCCCAGTTCAGGTACTAGTCACAAGCCCCAGGTGTTTCTGATCCACAGGCTATAAATTGAAGGTTCCAATAAAGTCCTGCAATGGGTTCAATTAATTTGCTAGAGCGGCTCACAGACCTCAGAGAAACATTTTATTGACTAGATTACCCGTTTATTACAAAAGGATAGAACTCAGGAACAACCAGATGGAAGAGTTTCCTGGGCGAGGTATACAGGAAGAGTTATGGAGCTTCCATGCCCTATCCCCAAATTTCCATGTGTTCACCAACCAAAAACTTCTCCAAACACTGTCCTTAGGGTTTTTTGGGAGGCTTCATTATGTAGGTGTGATTGACTAAATCATTGGCCACTGCCTATTGATCCAGCCCCTTTCCCCTCCCTAGAAGTAGGTTGGGGGGGCAGCCCCATCTCCGTGTTACCTAGGGGCTTTCCCAAAGCATTCATTAACATAAGAAAAGAAACCTTTATCACTCTTATCATAGGATACACCAGGAGCTCCATGCCTGGAAAGGGTCAAAGTCCAAGTATATAGTTCTTATTAGAAATGATAATACCACAGATTTCAAACTACACAATACACAAAAATCATTCCCAAGTGCAATAAAAACTTAATGTCAAAAGAAAAACTACAAAACCTTGAAAGATAACATAGGAGAGTACCTTTGCAACTTTGAGGTGGGGAAGAATTAATCAGCACGAAAAATATAAACCACACAGGACATGATTGATAAATTTGTCTATATGAAAATTTATCCTGCAAAGGTACATTTCCTTCTCTGCCTGTCCCCCATGCTCAGCTCCTCTTTGCCAGCTGGTGTCTCTCCTTCCAGCTATCCCTGATGGAGTTCTGGACACAGCCCTCCGTGCTGACGAGGCGGGGAGTGAGGAGGACCTGTTTGAGGACATGCACAGCTCCAGCCACCACTACAGCCACCCTGGAGGGGGTGGTGAGCAGCTAGCCATCAATGAGGTAGGGTCAAGGCTGCATGGATGAAGGGATGGGGATGGGACAGATGGCTTGGATGTCAGGGTGAGTCCAGCATTCTCGCACACGCCTAGAAGTCCACACACAGTCTCTGTCTTCCAAGCAGATGGCAGTGGCCCCCAGGTGTTTCAGCCTGTGGCTCTCACTTTAGGATGTGGTGTCCACCAGCAGAGCTTACCCCAATACAGTACGTGCCCCGCTGCCCTCCTGGCCTACAGGGAACCCAAAATAGCAAGCATGACCCAGGTCATACGATGAAAGGGTGCTGGTCTGTCCTTCCCTATAATAGCCCCCATAAGCCATCCTGGATAGAAGAAGCTCTGCTTGGTAGAAGGGAGGCCAGGGCTTTAGCCCCCCTCCCTCCAAGAAGTTGTCTGGGCAGGATGGAAAGCAAGGCAAGTGAAAATTGATTTCTCTCCTATTGACTCCAAAAGCTCAAAGAGCTTTGTGGTTGCTATGACAACTGTGCTCAAGTCTGTTTACTGTTCCTACCTAAACAGAAGAAATTAGTGACATACTTCCTCTAGGTAAAACTGGTTCCCCTATCAAGGAATCCTTTTGCATTCTCGAAGGACAGAGAGATTCTGAGACCTTGACTCCTCTCTTTTTCTCACTTGTACTTTTATTTTCTCCCCGTCTTCTTTTTTACTTAATTTGGCAGGTAGAGGACCCCTAAACATAATGTGGTCTATAACCCACATCCATAACACTGCATTCTGTTCCTGGTCATAAGCTATTGTGTATTTCTGTCTCATCAAAACCAGAATCTGACTACCCAGGATATTGCAACACCTCAGGAGGGGATCAGTTTACAAACAGTGTGAATGAATAAATGGGCTGGTGGGCTTCTCAGAAACCCTCAAGGACTATCCTCATTACCTACTTGACAGATGGGTACAAACTATAGACGGTGGACAAACTCTTCTCTCACGCCCAGATCTGAATAATTTAAAAGTCATTAAATAATGCTTTATTTAGAATCCATGGTGTGTTAAAGAACACATATCCAAGTTAAGTGGACATTTCCAATACATAAAGCCTTTCTTTAAGTACTTCTCATCAGCTATTTTGTTATCTTAAGCAGAATTCACAGATAATGGTTTTGCTTTTCCTTGAAGTCTCAGGCTGCCCTCTTCAGTCTTGGGCCACAGCCCTGGTGGGGAGAAGCATGGTGGAGGGGGTAGAATCTGAGCATTGGGGCCTCCCAGACCTGGATGATAGTTCTTCCCTGCCCAGGGTCAGGTGTGGAGCTCTGAGCAGGTAAGCCCTCTGAACTCTGGTTTACTTAACTGTAAAATAGGATATCTATGAGGTTACCTGAGGACTGACAGAAATAACATAAATGGCATGTGGTGGGTTCTCAGTAAATTTCAAGCAATGCGAAATACATACAGTTTTTAGGGACAAGGTGTGTGGCCATTGGTGTTGCATTGTTAGAATTCTGTGTCTGTTTTTCATAGCTGCGTGTGTCCTACCTGATAGCAAAATTATGGTCTGTCATATCTTGCTGCTGGGGTGGAGGTGCCTTCTGAGGCCCTTGACAAGTTTTTCATTCTTAGATGCTTTGGATGAGGGAAGTCAAGAGCCAGGGCCACTCTAAAAGAACAAATAGGCTCTAGCAGAGGGCATCTTTATGAGGGAAATGAAGGTAATTTAGACTATGAATTGGATAGCATCTATCTTAGCCACCTACAAAATTTGTTTCCTATTCGGTTCAAAGGTCTTTCTTGGTATTTGAGGCTTCTGAGTAGACAGGGTGGTAATGTTGTTTCTTATGTTTAGAGCAGTCAGTTCTTTCCGGGTTACTTGTCTTTCCTGGAGGTGCCTCTGCGAGAAGGACATAGCACATCCCGGAGGAGGGCAACCAGACCGAGGAGCCCTTCTCCAGGGATGCAGCAAGCTCATGCCAGTTGGATGCTGGGCTCCTGACTTGGTTAGTGTCCACCAGGCTACTCACCTTTATGACACCCAGCAGCACTTCTAGATACTTTATGCTGTACTGCCCTCCTAGGGCATAAAAGACGGGGCCTGGGTTTGGAGGCTGACAACCTTGCACTTCCCCTCATCCTGCCAGATGTCAAAGAAAAGTCCAGACTAAAGAATAGTTGTCTTGCTCTAAAATCACACATTCACTTGGATTTTTTGAACACATGTGGATATCATGTTCTAAATTGTGACACTTTCTTGTTTGTGTTGACTTCAGAAGGAGAGACCACATCTCAATTTCCAAGCAGAAGGGAGCTCAAAAACCATTTCGCCCGAAGAGCAGTAGATACAGGGTAGAATAGTGAAGCACTTTTGTATTCCGGGTACAGAAGTGAGCGCATGTGCCCACACCTGCATGCACAAGAAGGTTCTGAGTGTGTTGTGTGGATGTCTATGCTGCATGTATGTGACATATCTACTGAGTACTTAGATCATGTCTGGTAATGTCCCAGGCCCTGGGATACAGGATCGGCAGGGGCCAGCAACACAGGGCATATATGGGAGAAAGCGAGAAAGGACACAGCATTATGCTCATTCTTTATTCCCTGCATCTCACGCAGGCCTTGCGCCTCATGATCGTCTACCCCTGCTATAGGCGTTCCCTTCAGTGCCCAGAAGTATCCCTTTCTTTCTTCAGCATTGTCCCATCTAGTGTGTTGTCCAAATGTTCGAGACCCAGGCCTGGGCCTATCTGCCCGATTCCTCACCCTCTTCCCAGCCTCTCCCTACCTCACAAGGCTCTGAGCCTTTCCTGCTGGGTTGGGCACATATCCCTGCAGTCAGGCCTGACAGTGTCCTTAGCCCAAGCATATTTTCTGGAGTTGAGGGTCGAAAGGAGGAGGTGTCTTGGGAAGACATCATTTTCTTTTCATTTCCACCCAGCTACCCGCCCTCTCCCCACCAAGTTGTGAGATGGGACCAGAAGAGGGGAGAGGACATGGCTCCTGGCTCAGAGGCCTGCGGTCTTCTGATGCCTACTCCACTGCACTATAGGTGACAGTGTCTCCCCTACTGGCCAGGTCACAACGGCATTAAAGGAGGGCACGTGTGGAGCTGGTCTTCCTCCCAGTTCTGCTCACTGCCTGCATGGCTCTGAGGGCCTTGTTGTGTCCAGGTCTACTCCAAGCACCTGTGCATAGGAGTGTTCTGATGTCCCTGCTCTAGGAGGGTATGGGGGGGTCCAGGGACAGTTCCTGGATCCTCCTACTGAGAAGAGATGAAGTTTGAACTAGAGGGCAGACAGATATAAATCTTGTCATCTACCCTGAGGCTTAAAGCATAAAAGGAGCTCTACCAATAATTAGGCCAGCAGAGTAGGTGGGAAGCAGGGTTGTCCTGGCCCACCAGGCCACAGGGTCACCCAAGGATAGAAGACGGTCTTGTCATCCTTAAGGTCCCAGAAATTCTTTGTGGAACATTAAGAGGACACGGGAGGACACCAGGCCAGCTTGTGCCCACCCCATCCATGGAGTTAGTCTGACCTTCTCTGCAGATCTTTCTGTCATCCCCAGAACTTGTGAGCCTGGGTGTCCATCCCAAGGCCTGACCTGGCTCTTGTACCCCCTTCTTGCACCAGCCCGAGAGAAGAGCCTGATACTGGCCGGTGTTCCAGTTACCCCTTTTATGCCCTGTTTTGGGATAATGACTGCCCTTAACTCTCCATGGGGTAGAGTAGTGTCAGCTTGAAGACACCCAGGGCCAGGACTGAAAGTTTCCTAGTGGCCAGCATACCAAGAGCAGCTTTCCTCTTCCCTCCCCAGGACACGGTCCTGGGGGCTTATCCCTCATCTGCCCTTCTTCCTGCCAGTCCTGCTACCCTGGCAGCCTGGGTGGGCCACTCCCTGCTGCCATCTCCACCTACCCTACCCTCCCTGGCTTAGCACCATCTAGCTTGAACCCCTCAAGGGCCAAGGCCTTCACTTTAAAACTTTTCTGGCTTTGTTTTTGGTCATGAAACATACACAAAAAAGATGTTGCCACTGTGTTCCCTGCTATACACCCAGTTCCCCAGGAGTTAAAGTCTGGGTGCCCCCAGGCAGGGCAGAGAGCACCCCTTAGTTCTTGGTCCCAGCCCAGGTTCAGAAATTCTTCTGGCCCAGGCTGGTCAGCTACAGGGGAGATCTGACTCCAGAACTGGGCCTTGGATGAAGCCTTAAAGTATGGTCCTCGGGCCAGTCCAGCAGCAGGTAGTACAATAGACCCACAGCACTCAGCATGCACTGACCCGTGGAGTCCCAGAACTTCCTTCTGTCCCTTCTTCCCTGGTGTTCAATGGTTCTATAACTACAGGGGCACAACAGAACATCTGGCCCAAAGTCAGGGCTTCTGAGATGCCCCCTACCAAAGGGCATGTCACACAGTCTTACCACAGGAGCCCTGGGATTTGGGGTGGCAGGGAGCCTTTGATGCCTTCTCTTCCCCCACAATCCTCCTGAGAGCCTGAGGGAGCAAATCTTGAGCCTAGTTTCCTGAAGAACTGAAGAGATAAAGAAAGAAAATTTTCCCCCCGACAACCAGACAGATGGGACCAGGCTGAACCATCTGAGGCAGGCAGCCAGCCTCTCTGGACATAATCCTGAACAACTCCTGGTACACACATACTAGCATCTGCTTAGGGTGTTCAGCAGGATGGGAGGGTCCTCAGTGCACTCATCTGTACTCACTCACATGCATGTGGTACTGACCCACACGTAGAGACCTGAACATACAGAAACAAAGTCACCCACATGTGAACACCCACCTCTGCACATATTCCATCACTCCTACCTCCATGGAACCTGGAAATCTCTACTCACTTCTGACCTGTTTTTAAGTCTCCTCAGCCCCCACAGCTGCACCCCTCTGATGGCATGGTGACTGTGACAGAGCTTGCTGTTGTAGATGGACTGACAGACACCTGCACATGACACCTACAATGTTAAGTTTGCAGCCTCTGTCAGGAAGAAAGTGTAAACTCCTGCATAGTTGACATAAGGTTTTGTTTTGTTTTACGAAATCATTTATTTTAGAGAGAGAGTGTGTGTGTGTACCAGTGGAGGGAGGAGCAAAGGGAGAAGCAGACTCCCCACTGAGCAGGGAGTGTGATGTGGGGCTACATCCCAGAACGCTGGGATCATGACCTGAGACGAAGGTAGACGTCCAACCAACTGGGAGCCACCCAAGCACCCCGACATAGGGTTTTTTAAAAAAGCTGTTGAGCCACATGCAGAAGAATGAAACTGGGCCCTTACCTCACAAGATACATAAAAAGCAACTCAAAATGGATTAAAGACTTAAACCAAAAACTTGAAACCATAAAGCTACTAGAAGTAAACAGGGGAAAGCTTCTTGACACTGGTCTGGGCAATGGTTTTTTGGGTATGATACCAAAAACACAGGTAACAAAAACAAAAATAGGTAAGTGGGACTACACTAAACTCTAAGCTTCTGTACAGTGAAGGAAACTGTCAACAGAGTGAAAAGGCAGTCTGTGGAATGGGAGAATATATTTGCAAACATGTACCTGAAAAAGGATTAATATCCAAAATATATAAATAACTCATGTAACTGAATAGTAGAAAAAACAAATAACTCATTTTAAAAATGGACAAAGGGCCTGAATAGACATTTCTCCAAAGAAGATACACAAACGGCCAATAGATATATGGACAGATACATGGAACATCATTAATCATCAGGGAAGTGCAAATCAAAACCACAATGAAATATCACTTTACATCTCTTAGAATGCCTATTATTAAAAAGACAAAAGACAAGTGTTGGTGACAATGTAGATAAAAGGAAACTTATAAACTGTTGGTGGGGATATAGACTGGTACAGCCAGTATGGAAAACAGTATGGAAGTTCCTCAAAATATTTGAAATAGAATTATTACTTAATCCAGCAATCCTATTTCTGGACATTCCAAAAGAAAATGAGATCAGATCTCAAAGAGACACCTGCATTCCCATCTTCATTGCAGCATTATTCACAGTAGTAAAGACAAGGAAGTAACCTAAGTGCCCACTGACAGATGAATGGACAAGGAAAATGTGGTATATATACTATGAAATATTATTCAGCCTTAAAAAAGGAAAGTCCACCATTTGTGATGACATGGATGAACGTGGAGGATATTATGCTAAGTGAAATAAGCCAGACACAGACAAAAAAATGGATGATCTTACTTATATATGTAATCTAAAAGTCAAACTCATAGAAGCAGAGAGAAGAACGATGATTGCCTGGAGTTGGGGGAGGGAGCAAGGGGGAAATGTCAGACAAAGGGATACAAAGTGTGTGTGAGATGAGTAAGTTCTGGAGATCTAAGGTGCAACATGGTGATCATAGTTAACAATACGTTGTGCACTTTAAATTTGCTAAGAGGATATTTCTTAAGAGTTGTCACCGCACATAGGGACACCTCGGTGGCTCAGTCCGTTAAACGGCTGCCTTCAGCTCAGGTCATGATCCCAGGGTCCCAGGATGGAGTCCCGCATCAGGCTCCTTGCTGCGCGGGGAGTCTGCTTCTCCCTCTGCCTCTGCCTGCAGCTCCCCCTGCTTGCTCTCTGTCTCTTTCTCCCTTTATCTCTGAAAAATAAATAAACTTAAAAAAAAGTTGTCACCACACATAGGCATGCAAATGGTGTGTGAGGTGATAGATATGGTAATTAGCCTGATTGTGGTGATTATTTCACAATGTATACCTCTTTCAAAATACCAAGTTGTACACTTTAAATATATACAATTTGTATTTATCACTTACACCTCAATAAATCTGAGAGGAGATGACTAGCAGCTGAAGAAGCCAACTGCTTTCCCAAAGGAACAAAATGCTGCTCTGATGGGTCAGTAAGGAGAGGTCCTGAGTCAGGGCCTCAAGGGAGCATCTCAGTGTGGATGACCTTAGTCTGCCCAGAGTTCAAATCCTGATTCCACCATCCATGTATACCCATGAGATTTTATGAGTGAGCAAATTACCTGACCTTTTGGAGCCGCATTTACTCCTCTGAAGTGGAGGCCAAGATAGTTCTTGATGTTAGGAATCAGAACCCCTGTCTGGTCCCCACAGCTGAGATGCCTCAATATGGACGAACTCCCACAGCACCCCCGAGCGCCCCTGCCCCCCGCCCTCCCCAACGCCACCGCGGTCCTCTGCGTCTGGCCGGCCGAGGGCCAGAACCATCTAGTGGGCCTTGAGAGGTTCCCCAGACTCGCAGCCCAGGAAGCGCCCAGGGCGGAGCGCCGCGCAAACCCCAGCCTCCTTACCCCTCCCGCCCCGGCTCCCCCGCCCCTGCGGTCGCTCCGTGGCTGTGGCTGCGGGGCCTGAGAGACGCGGCGCTCCCTACGCCGGCTGAGCCGGAGGAGCCGTGGGCCCGGGGAGCGCAGGCGGCTCCGCCCCCTCCGGGAGCTCCCGGCTGCCTTGCTCCCGCCCTATCGCAGCGGGACCTCCGGGCCGCCGGGAGCGCGGAGGCCGGGCGCCATGGCCAGGGCCCCGCAGTCCCGGCGACGCCCGGCGGCGCCCGGGAGCGCCCTGCGCGCCTTGCTGCGCTGCAACCTGCCCCCCGGCGCCCAGCGCGTGGTGGTCTTCGCCGTGCTGGCGCTCCTGGTCCTCATCAACGTCGTACTGATCTTCCTGCTGGCCTTCCGCTGACCGCCTGGGCAGGGCGCCGCGGGGAACCGCGCAGGGTGAGTGGCGCCAGCGTTGGGCTCCTTCGGCAGCCGCGGGTCTTGTCTTTCAGCCCTGTCCTCGGTGCCCGCCGAGGCTCCCAGCCCGCGGTGGCCCGAGGTGCGGCGACTGGCCCCGTCTTGCCCCCGTGAGTCCACCAGGGGAGGCCTTCCCTGCCAGCCCCGGGTGCCAAGGCCTGGTCTGTGTGCGCGCCCCGCGGGGGATGCGACCCTGCAGGTGATTCAGGGGCGTAATGGCACTGGTGCCACGGGTTCTTTCCATCTATCCTTTGTACGTGTGTGCGTGTGTCTAAAATGGCGCATCTCTATGTGAAACTGAGGACGCGGATGCAGCTGTGGCCACGGCTGTGTACGGTTGTCTGGGAATTGTACATAGGATTGCTTTGTGAGCGGAACTGGACCTGCGTTTCTGTGTGGGTTGAACAATGTCTAGGAAGTGAGTGGGCTCCTCTTCACATGTTATCTGCCCTTGCTTTTCCTATTTTAGGTGTCAGTGGTCTCAGCCAACCTGTCCCCACTTCAGGTAGAGCCCCTCCTGCATCCCCTCAAAGGTGGGCATTCTGAGTACTCCCTAGCCCTTGCTGTACAGGGACCCAAAGTAGCTGAGCCACATTCTTTCCCAGACTGTCTGATTGGAATCCTCCTTTAGTCTGCATATGTGAGAGAGGAGGAGATGGGGCAGGGTGAGAAACATACTGGGTGGTCATCAGGGGGAGCTTTGAGGCAAAGCCTGGCTTCTTGAAGCCTGTCAGAATCTCTGGGGTACAGGAGTGGATCCTGCCCCCTGTCCCTCCACAGGACAGTTCCCCCAGCTGGCCTCCACATAAATATTCCATGTCTCAGAGCCAGCTTCTTCTCCCCACTGCCAGGCCAAAAAAGAGCCTGCAACCCTTGCAGCTCAGCCTGCTGGACTTGAATCTGGGCTTCCATGCAGCTACACCTCAGACAGGGAGCATCAGGAAGGACCTCTGCCCAGAAACCATGCAGTGTGGGCTCTGGTGGCCTGTGAGCTGTCCTGGAATTAGAACGTATCTCTGACCTCTTGGGGCTACATTTTTATCTTGGTGACATGGCTTAAATGGTTAATGTCCTCACTCTAACTTGACAGAATGCCTCACATTTGTAGATCTAGAGGAGCTTTGTGGCCCAGGGAGAGCACATCGTTACTCTGGGCATTGGTCAGGACCAAAGCACAGGGAGATCGGGGGAATTACTCATGGCTGTGTGTCTGTCAAGTACCTCCTGTGCACAGCAAGGTACTGGGACAAGGAAGTGACCAAGGTGACCACCCCCACCACCACCAAGGACTTCTAGATGATTGGACAATGCAGGTGTAGGGGCTTGTCCATAAAGGTTTCAGGAAACATTGTCTCTCTGGGAAGCCCTACCTCTGTCCCATACCTAGAGCCCTTCTCCTGCAGCTATATAGGAAACCACCCGTGTAGGATCTGCACCTCTCTGCAAGGGCTGGCAGAGGAACGCAGCAGGAGGAAGCACTGGCCCATATAAAAGTGGCTTTTTCTCAGGGCTCATTTGAGAGAACCCAGGGTTAGGAAGAGACACTGACCTGGTTAATATTAGTAGGGAACAATCTTTGCAGGGAAATGGTGGGAAGCTGAGCTGTGTGGAGTATGTCTGCATTATGTTTTCCCCGCCTGGGCTCCAGGACTGAAAGGCAGCTTCCATGCTGTCCTGGAGGCCTGCATGGGCACCTGGTGTAAACTGAGGATGGACAGCATTCACCTGCAGTGTTCTCAGGAGATCAAAGTGGAGCGTCCCATGAAGCGACTGTATAAATGTGTTTTGGCAGGTGCATGTCGAGGTGTGTACAGGAAGAGGGAGTCTCAGGACACTCACCTCTCAAGGATCAAAACTACCCAAATACCCTGTAGTCACACATTTCCTCCATTGTGATGCATACACTTCCCTGAGGTCATACACACCCTCTGTCCTTATCCTTACGCTCACCCTTGCTCACACACATCTTCTGTCCTGATGCATCTGCTCACCTGTGATCACTGTCCCTGAAAGAGGACATTCACCTGCAGACCTCATTCTCATTGGCTCACCCACACCACCCTTGAGTACACTGCTTCTTTCTTGTCTTCAGGCAAGATCCTTCACGAGTAGGGGTGGTAGCCTGCTCATGTGGAGTGTGCCAGCTCTGGGATACTTAGTCCAGTGCCTGCTCGCTAGGTACATCAGGCACTTTCATGTGGCCTCCCTGAGTCCTCTTGTCTCATCTCGTTCATATTGCAGCCAGGAGGTCTTGATCCTGGGGACCAGGCCTTCCTGCAGAAGAGGACATACCTGTAGTAGGTCTTTTTAGCTGGGGTGAGTTCAATGGTCCCTCGAGGAGGCATGCAGCCCCCCAGGAATAACCCAGTGCTTGGTGCCCAGGGTCCCTGTGTGGGCATCAGGAATCTGCAGCCCCCAAATGGCTGTTGCATGGGAGAGTAGGTCTACAGGTTGGCTGTGGATCATTCAGGGGAGTGGTTTCTTCAGGGTTTAGAGCAGGTTTCATCCCCAGAAAACATGAACTGGAGGTTTCTGAATGTGCTTGCTAAGGCCCTACCCTGGAGGAAGGTTCCAACCTGAGTGGGCTCTGGTACCCAGGTGACTTATCCCATCCTTCACCCTGCCCATTCAGGGCCTAGAGGAGACCCCCTAGCTACTGGAGTTCTCAGGTGAAGACTCAGACAGTCTGGTTGCCGCTCTGGATCCCATTTCAGTCTAAGAAAAAGCACATACACTGAGCTGGGAGCACCCAGAGAAGGCACCACTGGACCTGAAGCCAAGGAAGGATTCACACTCACGAGTAGGGGTAGAGGCAAGCAGCTCAGAGGAAGAGATAGTTGGTGCAGAGAGCCTGACTGGTGATGCTCTGAGGCCTTAATTGCCAAAGAGGCACCCTGCAGAGCCAACACTTGGTCCTACCAGAGAGGGGCATGTATCTCATCTCTTGTATAGCCCCCAACCTACCCCTCCCTCTTGTCCTAAGCCCCAGGGCCATTCATTATTCATGGAGCAGAAACTGAGCCCATGTTATAGGAAAGCAGGCATCAGCCCAACAGGAAATGGGGCTCTAAGCACAAGAGCTGCCTGGTCAGGGGGAGGGAGGGAGTCCCATCTCCCTGCCTCTCAGGGCAAGGGAGCATTCCTACTGATTTGAGGTCCATGACCATGTGGGAGGAAGGAAACACACTAAATTATTTCAGCAGAGAGAAGTCAAAGAATTGTGAGCCCCATAAAGAGTGCCTGATTCCATTACCAAGTACATAAGAACAATCCTGAAGTATCTGTTACAGAAATAGCAGCTTCAAGATGTACCTACCTCCCCTAGACCTAGGGAATAAAGGAAAGAGGTTGAAATAATTAAAGATGAGGATTCCATGGGCCTGGGACCTAATCGGTGCTGCTCAGCTAGTGCGGGGGGCTGAGGGAGGATGGCAAGGGAGGGCCATGAGACTGGTTCCATAAATGTTCAAAAACCACTGCAAAGCAGATCCAGCTACTGTGACGGCTGGGTCCCCGTGCACCTGAGGAGAGTGGCACTGCCGCTTGCCAGGTGACCTCACACAATACAAGTCCACAAGAAGCCAGCAGGAGGGAATAAGCTCCTTCTCTCTCCAGCCTTGTGGTCTCCCTCCAGACCACATTAGGAGAACCTGATGTGAGCAGAGATGGTGAATGAAGCCGACAGTTATAATTAAATCACCGGTCTAGTGGAGTGGGTGACGGCTGTGCCCTATGCAGGGGAGCGAGCAACACACTTGCTTCTCAGATTTGGTGGCTCACCAGGATTCTGGTGGTCAGATTCACTTCAGGCTTCATCATGAGCCCTGCCAGTCTAGACATGCCCAAGGCATAGTCCTGTCCCCTGAAGAACAACTGGCTCAGAGGGAGCCTCTGTTCACTCCTCTGTAACCTGAGTCAGGATCTCCTCTTTGCAGGGCTGCTGAGGGATGGAGGGCAGAGGGCGGAAACACCCTTCCCCATGAAGAGGTCCATGACAGCCCTCCCACTGATCTGCTATCTGTGTCTCTCTCCACAGCTCATCAGTGATGGCAGTGTGGTCTGTGCTGAGGCACTCTGGGACCATGTCACCATGGATGACCAGGAACTGGGCTTCAAAGCTGGGGATGTCATCGAAGTAATGGATGCTACCAACAGAGAGTGGTGGTGGGGTCGTGTTGCTGACGGCGAGGGCTGGTTTCCAGCCAGCTTTGTGCGGGTATGGCACCAGCCTGTGCTGCTCCTATGCCCATAAGGAGCCAACTGGCTCTGTTCAGAAGTGCAGACCTGAAACTGCTCTGGGTTCCAAGGTCCTGGGCATGGACTTACCCCACCCCTGCCTCCCCCCACCCTCAGGGCTGTGCTGAGACTGCAAGGCTATGGGTTGGGGTGGGGAGTGAGGTGTCAAGAAGGCCAGCCACAGTGTGACACAGGCTTCCTCCTACGGCAGAGCCATCACCAAATCCTGCCTGCTCCCTGCCTGAAGGCATTGAGGAGTTCCCTCAATGTCAGAAAGGAATGGGTCAGAAATGATGGTGTGTGGATTCCTCCAGGGGGAATCTGCATGTTAGAATTCCATCACCACAGACAACTCAACACCAGGCATTTACTAAATCCCGTGCAGAAAATTTGGGTGGGCATCTCAGTTAACAACTTTCACAATGCCCTGGGATCTGGGAAAAGCTACTTACAGCTGAGAAAATTGATGCATGGACGAATTAAGTCTTTAGCACAAGAGACCACAGGAAGGGGACCCAGAGCCTACCTGGGGCAGCCTTTGGTCTCCAAGGAAGGAATCATGGTGCCCTCTCAAAGGCCAGGTGGAGGGCAGTGGAGAGGAGATATCCCAGACCTTGGGGTTCACTGCTTCTCCTGCCCCAAACCCTGTGGATAAACTGCCCACTCTCCACTTCTAACCTGCCCTACTTACAGGTCGGAAAGCCAGAAAGGCCCCAGCACCCATCCACTTCCGTCACAGCCCCTAAAGGGTCGGCCCCTTGTGAGCAGGCACTAGTTCCAAGCCCGGAGAGAATGAGCATGTGATCCGCTCCCCGCGCCGAGCCCAGAAACAGCAGAGGAGGGAGAGGAGAAGGGGGAGCGGGTGCGGTCTCGGGCGTTGGGGGATGAAAGGCTGGTGGGTCGACGCGTCTTCTGAGCCTCAGCTCCCCGCTGCCGCCGCGTGCGGGTCGCAGGGGCTGACCCCGGCAGGGTGCTGACCCCGGCAGGGTGCTGACCCCGGCAGGGTGCTGACCCCGGCAGGGTGCTGACCCCGGCAGGGGCTGACCCCGGCAGGGTGCTGACCCCGGCAGGGGCTGACCCCCGGCAGGGTGCTGACCCCGGCAGGGTGCTGACCCCGGCAGGGGCTGACCCCGGCAGGGTGCTGACCCCGGCAGGGTGCTGACCCCGGCAGGGTGCTGACCCCGGCAGGGTGCTGACCCCGGCAGGGGCTGACCCCGGCAGGGGCTGAGCGGAGCGGGCGCTGACTCGCCGCGCGCTGCCTGTAGCTGCGGGTGAACCAGGACGAGCCCGCCGACGAGGAGGCTTTGCGGGCCGGAGACGGCGGGGCCGAGGATGGAGGGGCCGAGGCGCAGAGCAGCAAGGACCAGATGCGGACCAACGTCATCCATGAGATCCTCAGCACCGAGCGGGACTACATCAAGCACCTGCGCGACATCTGCGAGGTGAGGCCCGGCGCGGGCGCGGCTGTTGGCGTGGGCGGGTCCGGACAGGCCTGACGGGTCGCCGGCCGCAGGGCTACATCAGGCAGTGTCGCAGGCGCGCCGACATGTTCAGCGAGGAGCAGCTGCGCACCATCTTCGGGAACATTGAGGACATCTACCGGTGCCAGAAGGCGTTCGTGAAGGCGCTGGAGCAGAGGTTGAACAGGGCGCGCCCCCACCTGAGCGAACTGGGAGCCTGCTTCCTGGAGCACGTGAGCGCGCCCGCCCTGGACACGCTGCTGCCCAGGACCCACTCGCCCGGTCTCCCCACTAGGCAGGCCCCCTGCCCTGCCCATCTCTGCTGGGGGTACACGGCCCACTACACACACACCCTGGCCCCAGCACAAAGCCTCCCTTTGCCCTTGTCTCCCATGCCTGCCTCCTCTCAGAAGTCCAACCTTCAGGCTAAAGCCCAGGAAACCTGCTGCTCTTTTCCCAGAAGCTTCCAGGCCTCACACACTTAACTGCCCAACAGCCCTCGCGCTCCCACAGTTTTCGCAGCGTCTGTCCTTGTTTGGAAGGCAGACCAAGTCAGAGAAGGCTCCCTGGAGCAGGGTTGCCTGGGCAGCTGTCTGAAAAGATCTGCTTGGGCTAGAGTAAGTAGAAGACAGAGCTGGGCTGGGCCACCTCTTGAGCATCTTCAGAGCTGTTCGTAACAGATTCTGGGCTTCCTCACACAGCGAGAAAACTGTAATTTGTGGAATGTACAGTGCTTCCACTCTAAATGCCAGCTGGCATTTAGCCAAGGTTCATGGGACTGGTCTGGGCTAGATGGACTCCTTCTGGCCTCGCCTGGTAAGGAATGCACTTGTTACAATCTCTCTCCTGTGGCAGTTATGTGGGGTTGAGCAGAGGATGCCAAGGCCAGCCCATGAAGGACAGTATGTGTTCCTTCCTGGTGTTGGAAGGGCTCTGGTACCTCACTCCAATGGCAGGAGGAATACTGGAAAGGGAGACCTTACACTCCCCAAGCAGGGACTAGTGGTGGGTCAGAGCACCTGAGTGAGTATGGGATTTGCAGCTAGTTATTCAACAGGCAGAGCTGTGATGGGGGCAGGAAGGGGAGGGCAGGCACTTTATTGATATTACCTAGTGTAACCATCCCAGCAACCCACCAGTCAGCCAACTGCTGTTACTCTCCTATCCCATCTAAGTCCATGAAGTCCTAGTCACTATAGGGCACACCAAATCCTTCTCTGGTTCTACATAGATGAAACTTAAAAAAAAAAAAAAAGGCACCATGAGTCTTCTATGATACACACACAATATGGATGTATTTGTCACATTATGTTGAACAAAGTGGCAGTGTCTGTCTTTCAGATATGAAGCCAGAGCTTTGTGAAGGAGAAGCAAGACACTGGGCTGAGGATGAATGCAATCCAGGGGACATAGCCATAGACCCTGACATCCATTTAATCTCTCATAATCTCTTTCCCCTCTCCCTCCCTCTCCCAGTCTTTCCCTTTCCCTCTCCTTCACTCCTTCTCTCCCTCTCTTTCTGCCTGTCCCTCCCACTCTCTCCTCTCCTCCCTCTCTCTCCTCTCTCTGGTTTTTGGCCTTGATAATGCTTCCTTATTAGCATCATTGATTTCATCCAAAAAACCAGACATACTGTCAGAATATCTGCTTGAGGGCCCTGCTGAGAAAGCTTGGTGGCGACGGGTACACATATGCCTGTTTTCAGATTGCTCACATCCCTGAGCCTAGTTCTACAGTTTGTGCCCAGTAAAGTAGGTAGATAAAACCTGAGCCCTGTAAGTCCAGTTCCTGAAGGAAGTTCAGAGGATCCCTCCTGATGCTGTGCCTGAGTCGCCTGGGTGGCCTGAGGGACAGAGGGTCACCATCTAACCTCCAGCTGTGCCCCCCAGCAAGCAGACTTCCAGATCTACTCAGAGTACTGCAACAACCACCCCAATGCCTGTGTGGAGCTGTCCCGGCTCACCAAGCTCAGCAAGTACGTGTACTTCTTTGAGGCCTGCCGGCTGCTGCAGAAGATGATAGACATCTCACTGGACGGCTTCCTGCTGACACCAGTGCAGAAGATCTGCAAGTACCCTCTGCAGCTGGCTGAGCTGCTCAAATACACACCTCCCCAGCACAGGTAGGAGGCCCCTGGGAAGGCTGCTCGAGGCTCTTCCTGCCCCAGGTCAGCCGGTTAGTTGAGTCCTGGTAGTGTGTGCACACGGTTATAGGCACCGGCTGACAGCCAACGGTAAAACAGTCCCTGCTGTCACATGCTGTCCTTGTAGTGAGGAATGAGGACAAAAATGGGATATTTAGTTCTGCTGCCTGGCCAGGTGTGCATTGACAAGTGAAGAACTGGCCAAGAGCAGAGCCCTGGAGGGAAGCAGCTCCACAGGGGGGGCCCTCTCTGCTCTCGGTAGTGCAGCTTTCTTCCATCTCACTTCTGCCCCAGGGATTTCAAGGACGTGGAAGCAGCCTTACATGCCATGAAGAATGTGGCCCAGCTCATCAATGAACGGAAACGAAGGCTCGAAAACATCGACAAGATTGCTCAGTGGCAGAGCTCCATAGAGGACTGGGAGGTGAGGGTCCCACACCCCAGAAAATACCATGGGGCTCTGCCCCTGAAAAATCTATCTAGGAAGGAGCAGGGGGCCATGGTCTTGGGAGCTGGCAAACAGGAACTAGTGGTAAGAAAGCTAGTCCTCTGCCCAGGCCAACCCACCCGAGCACTGAGCTGCAGGCCTGGTGGCCCCTGTCCTGGTCAAGAGTGTAGGGCATGTGTGAGATAGGATGTCATTCCTGGTGCAGCTGGCCAGCCCAGCAGGACAGGCCAGCCCCAAGTTTTAGTAACTGTTGGGACTTCTCCCAACAGAAGGGTTCAGGCTTGCCACAGCAGAACCAAAAATTGCCATGGGTCAGAGCCTCCTGGTTCCATTCTTCTGGCTTACACATACCCCTTGTATCTGCCAGTCTTGCCTTCTAAAGCAGAGTCCTGAACTCATAGGGACATTCCCGTCCTCCGGAGGTCTTCCTGTCATCTCACCTCCACCCATTAGCCATAAAAATGTTATGAAAATACAGATTATTGGGTTCCACCCAGAAAACAGAGACTTAGAATCCCTGGTGGGGATGCTGAGCAATGTGTTCTTTGTTTTGTTTGGGGTTTTTTATTTTCCTAGTGGCTGGTTCTGATGCCCACCCCTGGCCAAGGACCCATACAAATTCACTTATCTCAAACTAAATAGCTGCCCCAAACTCCTGGCTGTGGTTTGCATTTCCCAGGAGGAATGGGAAGAGGGCAGGGGTTAACCTGAAAGTTTGAAGTCTGATGATGGGGCTTCAGGTACTAACTACATTTAGATGAGAAAACTTCCTTAGCCCCTAAAAGACAAGGTTCACAGGTGACTTCTAGCCAGGTCTAATTATTCTCGAGCTCAGCACTGATTGAAATATCATGGGAGCCACATAGGTAATTGTTCTAGTAGTCGTCTTAAAACAGAAAAAAAAAGCAGGTGAAATAAATTTTAATAATGTTTTATTTAACTCAGTATATCCAAAGTATCATTTCAGTGTGTACTCAAAACCATTAGTGAAATATTTCAGATTCTTTATTTAGTCTTCAAAATCGCTGTTACTTCACTTACATGACATCTCAGTGGGGATTAGCCATAATCCAAGTGCACATGCCACTGTCTGCCACGGGGCCCCATTTGGCACCTTTCCACTCCCCACTCTCCCCTTGGGCTTCAAGAGCAACCCCTCCTTTGGTGGCCTGCTGCTCGATACTTGCCAGTGGGGAGCCCGCCCAACCCATGATGGAGGCAGGAGGCAGTGCCCAGTGGAGTTGGGTGCATTCAGCTCACAGCTCTCCTTGGCATTTCCCAGGGGGAAGATCTCCTGGTCAGGAGCTCAGAACTCATCTACTCGGGGGAGCTGACTCGTGTTACCCAGCCACAAGCTAAGAGCCAGCAAAGGATGTTTTTCCTCTTTGACCACCAGCTCATCTACTGCAAGAAGGTACCAGATTTGCTGTGCCCTGCTGGATAAGCCATTTAGAGCAGGAGTGGAGGAGTGAGGCTGAGGGCTGGGAGTAACTGCCAAAGAAAAGGAGCCACACACCGGTGGCTCCTTTTCCTTGGGAACTTCAGTGCAGCAGGCCCTTCCCTGGCCAGGCTTCTAGGACTGGGATGAGGGTGATTCTCTGCAGAGGGAGTCAGATAGCAGTGGCCCTCACAGTCTAACCAGTGTTGTTAGTACTCTCTTGCCTGACCTAGGCCCTGCTTGCTTCTAAACCCACCTCTCCTGTCCCTGCAAACTTCAGTTCCCTGAGCCCTGGGGTCCTTGCTCCTGCTGCCTCTTTGCTGTTAGCTTCTACTCTCAACATGTGGCCCAAGTGCCTGGCCACTGGCCCTGGGCCCAGCCTGGTAGGTCTGGTACTCTTCTCTGTCATGTGGGATGAGCCATGGGCCATTGTTTCCATGACTGCCTCACCATGAAACTATGGGTACCCTAAAGATCCTCCAGGCCAGTCAGTAACTTCACTGAAGGAGCGAGGCTCCTCCATCATGGGTTCAGCACACAGGTGTGGGCCACACCACATTTACTCTGCCCTTATGAGCTCACCATCTGCTGGGGAAGTGGGTGAGCAGCTCACTGGCCCTTCCAATGGCAGGGTGCGGGGTGAGGCATAACATGGTCAGGAGAGTGGTTCAGAGGCCTGGGTGGGACCCCGACAAGCAGAACAGGCCAAGAGCTCACAGAGTCTCTGGCAGGACCTTCTCCGCCGCGATGTGCTGTACTATAAGGGCCGAGTGGATATGGATGGACTGGAGGTGGTGGATCTGGAGGATGGAAAAGACAGAGACCTCCACGTGAGTGTCAAGAATGCTTTCCGGCTGCTCTGCGGCACCACAGGAGAGAGTCACCTGCTGTGTGCCAGGAAGTCTGAGCAGAAAGAACGCTGGCTCAAGGCCTTCGACAGGGAGAGGGAACAGGTGCGGCTGGACCAGGAGACAGGTGCGAGACCCCATCATCCTTGCTCCACTGTGAGGGCCCACTCAGCCCTCCTAAACTCTAAATGCAAGGTCAGGAGAACCTTGAGACTGTGAGACAGGATGTCCTACAGACCAAGGACCTCAGGTTTTGGCAAGGCTCCAGGGAACCTCTTCATTTCAGCCCCAGGGCATGGGTCTTCTGGCCTGTTGGGGGTTTGCTTCCAAAACACTCACATATGTATGCACACTTCATAAGGTGGGGGCCCTCTGCTCAGTTGCAGAAACCTGGTGAGGCCCCTTTCTAGCATGGACCATTTAAGTAGGATTTGGGCACTGGCTTTGAGAAGACTCCTCCACTCCAACATAAGCAAGCCACCTCTGCTACTGCATTCCTCTCCTCTCCAGCATCAGGCTCAGAGTGATCTGACTGGATCTTGGTCTGGGAAAGTCATAATGGAGAGAAAGGACACTAGATGTTGGAGACATCAGGGATTGGGTCAGGGTGAGAGATGGGATAGGGCAAGATGTGGGGAGGGCCTTTGTGCATCTCCTCTGCCTGGTTGGCCAAGGCAGGCTGGCTGAGCAGGATGCTGGGCATCTGCAGCCTGATGGGACCCCAGACCCTGTGAGGAGGTGCAAGACCACAGAGGACCACAGGTTCCAGGAGGCACAGGACAAGAGAAATATTGGCTGGGGTGGTGGAACGGCAGCCAAGTCCTCAAAGTAAGCAGAGGTCTTATTTGTGGCCCTCTCTCCCAGGCTTCTCCATCACCGAGCTGCAGAGAAAGCAAGCCATGGTGAATGCCAGCAAGCAGCAGGCCACTGGGAAGCCCAAAGGTAAGTGGATGGTACTCTAACTCTTCCCATAGCACCCTGACCCTACCCATGACCAAACTCTTCTCTAATCCCCCAAAGCAAAGCCAGCTAGTACCTGAGGTCCCTCTGCTGCCCACTGCCCTTTGCAGGTATTTGTTCCCGAAGATGGGTGTTAAGAGGCCACTGGTAACAAAGCTTCAGTCAGTGTGCAGTTGATTTTGCTCTCAATTCTCTTGGGCACCCCAGAGCAGTAGCATTAGTAACAGCACACCTCCCCAGGCAGGATTTCTGCAGGACTTATACAGTCACCTGGCAAGGAGCTCATATCCCCATTCCTACAGAGATGTTAAATGCCTGGCATGGAGCCTGTTCCATGGAGGAGCTCCAGGGCCCCACCCCATCTCTGCAGACTAGAGGGTGGCCCAGGCCACTGGGTGTGATGGGCCCCATAGGAAGGAAGTTCCCTTGCATGGGACAGGACCCATTCTATTCCCTGCTGAACAGAGGCTGCTGCTATGCCCTGTGCCACCTGGCTCCCTAGGCACTCATGATCCCTGCTTCTGCTCAGCTCTCAGCCGGCCCTACTACCTGGCACGCCAGAAGCACCCGGTACTGCCCACCAGCTTGCCCCAGCAACAGGTCTTGGTATTGGCAGAGCCCAAGCGGAAGCCATCCACCTTCTGGCACAGCATTAGCCGGCTGGCACCCTTCCGCAAGTGAGCCAGCTCCCATCCGACAGCACTGTCTGGACCTGCCTCACCACTGGGCCTCCAGCTTTTTTTTCCCTGAGGCCCACCGCATGTGGCCTACTCTGCGGGTCACACACACTGCAAGTTACAGGCTGAGCGAGGGACTTCTCGGTACCCCATTCATGGATTCTTCCCCACTACTGGTGCACTGAAGACACCAGCTGGAGGGGCAGGGGCCCATAGCAGTGAGCCTCCCGCCACCCTCTGGACCTCTATGGGGCCTCCTGGGAGCCACAGTTCAAGAGCCACCAGCCAGGCCAATGTGGTGAGAGGACTGGCCGCTCTGAACCCTCTTCTCTGGACATCTGATCATCCCTCCTCCTGTTTCCGCTGGGCAGGAGACCATCTGCCTTTTTAGCCCCTGCAAGTTGGGCTCTGTGCCCCTCTGCCCTCCAACTGTCTCTGAGGCCCCCAGTCCCCAGCTGGTGGTGCCAAGCAACTTGCATCCCTGGAGGGTGGTAATCAGAATTCTGTGCACAAAAATGTCCAGCCCACAGCCCACTCATTTTCGCCTTCTAGCCCCTCTAGACACTCCTGGCTGCTGGACAACCTTCCTCACTTGTGATGTGTTTATAGTGGAAAGAAATAGTCACTGTATACTTCTGTCAGGGTTTGTGATCAGTCCACGTGTAGCTGTGGGTTGACTCCAGAACCTGATCCCATTTTTTTTTTTTTTTGTTTGGATTGTGCTGTTTTTCCAACAATGGGGAAAAAGAATTGTTACTAGTGACACAGAAAGATTGCCTTACCCTAAGTGAGCGTGAGAAGCCATAAGGACTGAATTCTGTGGCCCAGCATCCAGGACTGACCCACCCACCCCCCCAGAGGCTAATGGGCATGGGCATGGGAGCTAGAGGGAAGCTCACGCCCCGCTAACAAAGGTCACCCATGAGTACAGCCAGGACCTGCCTTGTGGGTTTGGAACACTGAGCTTTCCCTCTGGCCCACAGGAATTCAGCAGCATGTACAGTCAGTCACTCTTGCACTATACCTTCTCCAAGCCAGAAACCACATTTAATTTCATAAAGAAATTTATGAAAAATAACCTGGCTGCCAGCCCTTGTTTTTCCATTTTGTCTGTGTATTTTCTTCTTTGCATGCCCCATCCTTCCTGTAACTCTTATACCTGTCTCTGCCCTGGACCTTTCCTTCAACAGAAAGGATGAGCCCAGCATCACCCACTGTGGTGGGAGCTCACTTACATGCAGACCATGCCCTCAGAGTTTTGATGGATAGAAGCAAAGGTGACAGGGAAAATACTTCAGAGGCTCAGAAGGAGCTGGGAAGACAGTGTGTGGCCTGGGAGCTGTCCTGGTGTGGGATACAGCTGGCTCAGCTCCTCCAACCTATTTGGGCCTGGAAGCCTCCCTGGTGCTCCAGAGTCAGTGTTTAGCTAAAGTTGGCAAATGTCAATTTTGGGAACAGAAAGTCTGCAATCTTTCTTAGGTCTTAGCATCCTCCTTAATGAAATGGAGATACGAATGTGTCCTCCCAGGAAGACTCAGGCCACAGGACCAGGAGAAGAGGAACAGGGCTAGCTTTCCTCCCTTCTCCCGAGGTCAACAGTCCCCACAACCTGCTGCCTCCACACACCCTTACACACTGTGATGTCAGAAAGCCTCTGCCCCCAAACCCTGGATTTCCTAACTTGAAACTCCTAACTTGGCCTCCCAGCCAGGACATACCACCTCAAGATAAAACCTGCAGGGAAAAAAAAATTAAAATCATAATTTGCAACACAAGTCAATCTTTATTGAAAACTGCAGTATTAATACATAACAATTCTTGTTACAATAAACGTGCTTTTAAGAATTTTAAATCTGAGCTCATCTACTCATCAGATTGCATAAAAAATTAAAATAGTATGAATTTACACATAATGGAACTGGCTCAGGATGGATGTTCCATTCCTTTGTATTGACTGACACCGTAAGTTCAATGCAGAGGGGAGGGATGCCTTTAACACTGGAAGACAATGCTGACTTAAGCTTTAAAAAAGTACCAAGGGAACGGTCTAAAAAAACAGTATTTAAAAAGCATTAAAAAGAAAAAAAAAAAAAAAAGGAACCATTTCCTAGTCAGTCACAACCCATGTGGCTCCTTGGGGTCTCTCCTCCAACACAGCAACCTGTGATCACAGCCATCACAGCAACCCTGACAGGAGTACAGCACAGCCCAACTATTTTACTGACCACTAGTCTGCACAGGACCCATGGGAGAGTGACAAGGCTCAGGAGGCCCAAATGAGACACCTGTCCTCTTTACCACATCCACCCTGGGAACACGGGTC
Source organism: Meles meles (assembly GCF_922984935.1). NCBI lineage: Eukaryota > Metazoa > Chordata > Mammalia > Carnivora > Mustelidae > Meles > Meles meles. Next base: position 115,327,338 of record NC_060074.1, on the reverse strand, counting down.
TCCTGAAGCCTCCTGCAGGCTTCCTGAACAGACCCCTGCCTCTCCCGTCTCCCTGTCCCAAGTAAGTATACTTTAGTCCTGGGGATTCAGATAGGTTACCCTATCGTTTTCTGTTCTTCAAATGAATTGGGGTTGGGGGGAGTGCTGCATGGTAAGTGGGGGGAAACAAATCCTCTGAAACATGTAAGAACAACTTTGCGACTTTCTACTGAAAAAGATCAGACCTTCTTCTGCAGCAGTCATCTGCAAGTCTGTTCAAAAAAGTCTGATGCACCTTCAGAAAGCTCAGGTGAGTAATAAAGAGCTCAGGGAAAAAACACAAACATTTGAGATGTGCTAGAGAGAAGAGCTAAGCAGTCTGCCCTTCCCCCGAGCCAACCATACTCCTCAGTAGAGACACCCCACCCACACTTAGAAAGCACCAGAAAAGAACCAGAAGCTGCCCCCCACCCTTAAGCCATTCACCCTTAAAACTGGCCATAAGCCTGCTGATGGGTCAGACAGGTACCCTGTCCTGTCTCGGCAATACTTAGATTGGCAATGACTAGAGAATCCAGTCATTAGCTGCCAGAAAGAGAGAAGGTGGCCCAACTGGTCAGAGAAACACTGTTCCAACTGTTTACAAGAACTGGTGAAGAAGCCTAGATTTCCTTTTTGACGTAGGCCCCAATATTGATGTGGTTGGTGTGTGCTACCTTTTCATTACCGACTGGCAGGCACACTCACAGAAACCCATATGCCAGGTAGCAGTATATCCAAAGTGCCCTAAGAATGTATTTTCTCTCCTTATAGAAGTGATGGTGCCACCAGATGGAGCAAAGCACTGTATACTCAGTGTGGGAAGGGCAAGATGCTCACCAACCAGGTGCCCAGCCCAAGCAAGGCTCACGACCTCCCTCATGTCCTCTAAATACTACATTTGCATAGCACTCAAGAAACAGAATAGCAACTGGTAGGCCTAATAACCATACCAACAAGAATGTTCTGAAAAGATTTAACATGAGACATAAAAGGTTCTGGAAGTGCCTTGCCTCTGTGCCTATTACTATGAATGGCCCTGGCCCTGATGTTGTCCTCACTTCACAGAGGCAGCAAACTGATAGACCAACACTCATCACTAAACACTCAAGTCACCTGGCCCAGATCCAAACAAAATTTCCATAAGCAAAAAAACGGACCTCCTAAGCCTCAGCAGAGAGGCTGTAGAACAACTTTTTTTAAAATACCCATGATGACATTCATGTTTAGAGGAATTAGGTCCTTCACGTGCCTATCTCCACTTCTAAAAGAACCGTAATTCAACTGAAAGACTCTCAAATTAGGAATGTCACATACAAAAAGAAAAGTGAAGTTTCTCCGAATGTTCCATTATTATGCTTGGGATGTCAAATTATGCAGCTCTAACAGAAGTCTATTCCTTAATTAATTTTACTGGAATTAAATGTTGTTAAAATTACAACCTATGATAGCGTTGCTACTATTCATATGTCCAGATTCTTACCTGCTAGACAAGATCTACCTTTCATTATCATATTTGATAGCTCAAGCCCTATCAGTTCAAAATGGGAAAGATTTCCAGAGATGTATTCCATTATGCAAAAGTATTTGATAAAGTACTCACCCTCACAAAAGGGAAAAAAGATTAAAAAAAAAAAACACAAAACCCATAAGGGGGAAAGTGTTTATGAAGCTGATATAAATGAGGGCAAAATGCAACCCACCCTTCTTGCTCTCAAAAAAACCATTTAATTCAGTGCTTGTGAAAATGCTCACCCTGTGTGTGCCAGGTCTCAAGCAAGCTCAATGCAGCATCCTCTATAACTTCTATCTTTCCGCTCAATTCAAATGACTCCACCCCTTTACATATAGTTTTGTGTGTGTGTGTGTGTGCCCATTTTGTGATATTTAGGGCTTTTCTAAAGCATACATTAAAATTGTATTTTCTCCTAATCTATTACCCTAAACTGGGGAAACTGGCTTTTCTTCTACTTGGTCAGTTCAGCCCTGCAACCCTTAGAAACGATCAGATAGTTATTACAAACCATCTACTATGGAATTACCAACAAATGGTTGACACACACACACACACACACACACACACACACACACATGGGTTAAGTGCTAATGAAGCAATTTAAAGTACTTATCGAGTAAGCACACTATGTTAACAGACATTAGGAATAAGGACTCTTCTGTTTACAATGATCCATGCAAAAATATTCCTAAACTTCTTATAAAATAAAATGTGAAAAAGAAAATTATGGGATACTTACTATAAAAAAATAAGGTTACCAAAGGCTCAGGGGTCAGGTGTCCTACTCACCAAATGGGGCCAAATGCCAAACCAGTGCCAGAGTCCCAAACTAGCTGCCAGAGATGGAGGGGTAAGGTTCCCTCCCCAACCCAAAGCCCACAACACTTGAAACAATGATGGGGTGAACAGAAGCAAACCCCACCCACACCTGACAGACTGCTGAAAGGGAACAAAACCTTCACCCTCCCACCCCCTCTCTGAACAGACCCATACTCCCATCAATACAAGTTGGGCACACTTAGGCAAAAAAACCCTCTTCATTTCTTATGTACAATATTCAGACTCTAAACACAAAACCATTTCCAAATAAACCCTGGCAGGCAAATACATTCTGATGCTGCCTGGCCCTTTGCTGTCCATACCTGCTTTGTGCCAAGAGCCCTCCGCTAAAAGACATGGCAGACTAGGCTTACAGACAAGAGGCACCAGCTCCTCCCTTACACCTCCACAAACCCACCTCCAGGAGCAGCCTCCATATGGTTTCAGATGACAAGTCCCCATCAGGTGGATAGGCCCAAACACAGCCACAGCCCTGCCTCTCCACAAGAAACAACTTCAAATAAAGTTTGTTCCCTTTTAATAGTTCTTAAATATACAACTTTCTTCATAACAGACGGCTGAAATCTTTGCCCTTCTTGGAGAGGGTGGTGAGAATAGCAATGCCTACATATGTTTTCAGTGGCCTGAAACATTACTTGGGGGGAGGGGGGAAGGAATGGTTTCCTAAATTAAATAAAGGAGAGAAGACAATACCTTCTCTAAGTGTGGCTGTTTCTCCTTCACATATCTTTCATCCCAGGAAAATAATTTAGTTGTACATAGGACTTTTCCAGTAAAGATACAGAAAACCTCATCTCTATCTGTAAGAGGCTTGTAATAAAAACTTAGATGGCAGAGAAAATTGCTTTGCTGATGAAGACCACCTATTGCCCCTAACTATACTGGCCACACAACTCTACACTTTCATGATGATCTTTAAGAATGTCCATACCACAATGCCCCGCAAGAATTAACGGCAAGAAAGGGATGCCCAGTAAGCTGGCTGCATCCCAAGCAGTGGCAGCCCTCCCTGCACTCACCCTGTCCCTGCAACTCTCTCCCCACGCCATGCAGTCAGAATGAAAGAAACAGATGGCTAAAAACTCAAAGTCCACATTACCAACTGGCAACCCACCTCAACCCCAAAGGCTGAAGAATCATCATCTAAGGGATTTCAGATACTCTATGAAGAAATTCACTTTAACACTTATAACTTTAAGACTCTGCATACATTACAACAGTGCATTAGTGATACAAGTTATAAAATGCTTTTCCATTCCTTTGGGTTTTGCATATGATGATTTTGCATCAGTCACTGCAGGTAGATTGAGCAAGCTTTGTTTTTGTGTTTGTTTTTTTAAACATGCATTCAACTAGATATGATTCAGAATAGATTAATACTCCCTTTTTATCATTACAGTTAGCTAAAAAATTGCCAGGCAGCCCACAAAACAGGATTTGCTTTAAGACCAACCCACAGAGTTAGTTGGAGACTAATTGGTGCTGGGACCTGCTGGGCTGGGCCATCGTAGTGTTTAGCTAAGTGTAGAGAGCATTAAGAAGAAAGTCCAAGTTGGAGGCGCGAGGCCTGCAGCACCAGCTGTGGAACCTCCATGATGTGACTGCACAGCTCCATCCTCAAACCTGGCAGGGGGAGAAAGACAGACAGACAGTCAACGAAGTACCTCTGACACCACTGCTCCAAAAAGGAGGTGCTTCATGCAACTCAAGGAAGACAAAATCCACTAGGACCAGAAAGGACAGCAAGGAGTGGCCACTGCTCCTGGTTCCTGTGGACCTCAGAGAGACTTCCAGTTACAACCAGAACCCTATTTTCTGCAAAAAGCAGTGGAAGATTACAGCATTGAACAGGAAAGGAACAAAGTCTATAGTGTAAACAGCAAGTACTCAATGATTCCCTTCCTTCTTCTTCTTTATAGAGTCCCAGTAAGAACAAAACTTTAAATACCACACTGCTTTTGGATTAACAGGTAGCATTTTTCTCATTAGTGTTTAAAACATGTTAGATTGTCATTCTGTACCGAAAAAAATGCACTTAGTTAAGAACTGACACAGGTTTCACCAGTCACTTACATTTGCAGGGTGATCACCACTGAGGGGGCACGTAGCTGTAGGTGGGTGTTCCTGGGGCCCGATATGTGGGCACAGTGACTGGGTGGGGGGCAACAGGAGTTGGGGAGTGAGCGGTCAGCAGGGTACCTGGAAGAAAGAGAAGCTGTCTCAGTGGCAGGCAGCACCAGACCCACACACGGCTAGCTGGTGTCACCACACAGCTCCGTGCTGCCTGACGAGAGAGCTCTGACCTGGCCTGCTTGGAAAGGAAGGAAGTACACAGGAAGATGGGTAGTCTTGACCTAGAGTGCTGTCAGAACTCTGATCATACATAACTCAAAGTTGTACGAACACAGAAAGCTCATGTGATAATGTCTACAGGTTTTGTGTCTCCCCTTCACACGAGCATACTCCATGATTTTTGGAAATCAGATGATAGCTGACAAAATAAAAAAAGTATTATTCTGCCTTAAAAAGGGAGGAAATTTGTTACATGTTACAACATGAACTTTAAGGGCATTATAAGTAAAACAAGCCAGTCACAAAAAGATACATCCAAAAGGACTGCACTTAATGAGGTATCTCGAGTAGATACCTCAAACAAAGTAAATGGTGGTGGCTGAGGTGGGGACACGGGATAAGGGAAGTTGTTATTTAATGAGCAGACCTTCAGTTTTGCAAGGTGAAAAAGTTGTTTTACAAAAACATGACTATACCATATACAGTTAAAAATGGTTCAGATGGTAATAAATTGAAGAGAGGGAAGATACTAAACCACATGAGCTTCTGAATACATGAATATAATTGTATTTCCCTTATAACTAGAGAAAACTCTCTGAGCCCATTTGCAGATAAGCAGAACCTCAAACCTAACAGTCTTACCTTGCTTCTCTTCACTTTCCATCTCCCTGCCCACAACCAGCCCACAGCCTTTCATCCCTCCAACATGCAGTTTCTGTCTCTTCACAGATAAGTATGGGAAACCCATATACAATGGAGATTCTGGGCAGAAAACACACACCTTTCTCTCTGGCAGAATCTATGTTGAAATTTAATTGAGAGAGAGAGAGAAGGAACACTGAAAAAAACAAAAACAAAAACAAAAAACAGCCAGCGCAATCAAATGCATCCTGTGTACCTGGCCAGCCTGCCATAGATAACTCATATGTCCACTGGAGGTAACCTAAACCCTAGACATTACATCAAGTCCCCAGGGGCTCTGGAATCCAAGATGATGGGCACATCCTACCCAGGAGTCTCATATCTCTGTGATTTATTTTTCTGATCAAGGGAAGCCTTGGGAAATACAGTTGACCAATGCCAAAGGATTTCTACAAGTAGCTGTTCTATCTGTTAACACAAAGCTAGTTCTCTTAGATTTATGCAAACACCAACATTCACAGACTAAAGGGAGGTATCAGGAGGGCCAGACCACTTAGACACAAAGTAACCCTCTTCTGCTCAAGCTTGGTATGCTCCTCAGGAGGATCGGCCATTCCTGGGCCCTAATGCCAAGAGCTCAGCTCACCCATCAAGTACAGAGATTACTAGCCAGTCATGCCCACAGGGAAGGTGCTTAGTTCTTGGCTTATCACTCCAAACCCCAAACCCAGACTCCTCTCAACTGAAAGGAAAAGAGGAGGAAATGAAGGGAAGGGAAAGAAAAAATTCCTTTCCTAAGAGAATGTCCTTCCATACAACTCGAAGCATGAAAAATCAAACCAAAAGTCAAAGAATTAGTGAGCTCTCCCTTTCCCCAGCTCTCATGCCATCATAAAACAGGCAACCCAGGGTCACGGACTCACCTGCCGACATAGCCATAGTGGTCCCAGCCACCATGCCCATGGTGACGCCGTTGCCTCTAGGTGGAGGGATGGGAGCAGGGTACACCGTCGCTGGCATGCCATTGGGCTGCACCACTGTGGTGTGGTGGATGACGTGAGGGGGTGCTGCATACAGGGGCTGTGTGTAGTACGTGCCTTGCTGTGGAGAAGAGGAGAGTCAACTGCCACAAGGCTGCACACCCCATGGATCAGAGCCCAGAGAGAACCAACCCTTTCCATATGCACAGTGCCCATGAGCACCATTAACAGACCCAAAGCACACCCCAAGCCTACCTGCGCGTAGGGGCTCTGCTGGGGGTAGGCACTTCGCACAGGGTACACAGCGGTCTGGTAGGGATTGGGGGAGGAGGAGTATGGTGGCACTGCCCCGCTGGTGGGGGAACAGGACACTTTGTAAGGTGTGCCAGGAGTGTAACCTGAAACAAAGAAGCCAACGGCCATGAAAAACCCAGAGCTTTCCCTCTAAGGTAAGGAACAAGACAAGGATGTCCACTCTCACCACTGTTACTCAAGAGAGTACTGGAAGTTCTAGTCACAGCAGTCACACAAGAAATACAGGTCATCCAAAATCGTAAGGAGGAAGTAAAACTGTCTCTATCTGCAGATGACATGACACTACACATAGAAAACTCTAAAGACTCCATCAAAAAACTATAAAATAAATGAATTCAGTAAAACTGCAGGACACGAATACATAGAAATCTGTTGCATTTCTACACACTAGTAACAAATGAGAAGAGAAATTAAGAAAACAGTCCCATTTGCAACTTTACCAAAAAGAATAAGGTACCTAGGAATACATCTAACCAAGAAGGTCGAAGACCTGTGCTCTGAGAACTATAGAACACACTGATGCAAAAAAAAGTGAAGACGACACAAACAAATGGAAAGATACACCACACTCATGAACTCGAAGAATATCGCTAAAATGTCCATACTACCAAAAGCAGTATGTAGATTCAACGTAATTCCTAGCAAAATACCAACAGCGTGGGTGCCTGGGTGGCTCAACTGGTTAAGCAACTGCCTTCAGCTCAGGTCATGATCCCAGAGTCCTGGGATTGAGTCCCGCACTGGGCTCTCAGCTCCATCGGGAGTCTGCTTCTCCCTCTGACCTTCTCCCCTCTCATGCTCTCATACTCTCTCTCTAAAAATAAATAAAATCTTTTTTAAAAAAGTGCCAATAGTGTTTTTCACAGAAGTAGAATACACAATCTTGAAACATTTTATGGAACCACAAAAAAGACCCCAAATAGGCAAAGCAATCTTGAGAAAGAAGAACAAAGCTGGAGGTATACAAAGCTGACAATACGGTACTGGGACAAAAACAGACACATAGATCAATGGAACAGAATAGAGAGCCCAGAAATAAACCCACGTTTATATGGTCAATTAATAATCTACAACACAGGAGGCCAGAACATACCATGGTGAAAAGATAGGGTTTTTTTGTTGGTTTTTTTTTTTGATAAATGGTGTTGGGGAAAAGTAGACAGCTGTATGCAAAAATATGAAAATGAACCACTTTCTTACACCATACACAAAAAATAAAATGGATTAAAGATCTAAATGTGAGACCTGAAACCTTTCAAGTCCTAAAAGAAAACATAGACAATAATCTCTTGTACAATGGCCTTAGCAACTTTATGGATCTCTCAAGCAAGGGAAACAAAAGCAAAAATAAACTATCAGAACTACATCAAACTAAAAAGCTTCTGCACAGGGGCGCCTGGGTGGTACAACTGACTGAGGTTTCTTGGTTTCTGCCCAAGTCATGATCTCAGGGTCATGGAATCAAGCCCCCTCCCCACTTTCAGTATCCACACTAAAGGAGTCTGCTTTGGTTTCTCCCTCTCTCTCTCTCCCCCTCCCTCCTGCACCTACTAGCTCTCTCTAAAAAAAAAAAAAAAAAATTAAAAAATAAAAAGCTTCTGCACAGCAACGTAATCCATAACAAAACAAAAAGACAATGTACTAAATGGGAGATAAGATCTGCAAATGAAAAATCTGACAAGGTGTTAATATCCAAAATACATAAAGAACACCACCAAAAAACCAAACGATCCAGTTAACGAATGAGCAGAAGACCTGAATAGACATTTTTCCAAAAGAAGATCTCAGATGGCTAACAGACGTATGAAAAGATGCTCAACATAACTCAACATGAGAGAAATGCAAATCAAAATCACAATGAGATCTCATCTCACACCAGTCAGAATGGCTCGTATCAAAAAGACAAGAAATAACAAGTGCTGGCAAGGATGTGGAGAAAGGGGGACACTGGTGAACTGTTGGTGGGAATGTAAATTGGTAAGCCACTACAGGAAAATAATATGAACATTCCTCAAAAAGTTAAAAACTAACATAACCCATGATCCAGTATTTCCTCTATTGAGTATTTAACCAAAGAAAATGAAAACACTACTTTAGAAAGATACATATGCACCTGTTTTTACTGTAGCATTATTTACAAAAGCCAAGATACAAAAGCAACCCAAGTATCCAATGTTAGAATGGATAATGATGATGTTATGTATATGATGCACCCACACACACACAGACACACAGTGGAATATTACTCGGCCATAAAAAAGAAGGAGATCTTGTCATTTGCCACAACATAGGATGGACCTAGAGAATATTATGTTAAGTGAAATAAGTCAAGACTGAGAAAGACAATACTATATGATCCAGCAATTTCACTTATATGTGCAATCCAAAAAAAAACAAAAGAAAAGCCATAAACAAACTCAAAAATAGCAAAAAAGCAGTGGTTGCTGGGCTGGGAGGTGGAGGGAATAGTGATGGGCAAAATAGATAAAGGGGATTACGTGGTACAAATGTCCAGTTATAAAGTCAGTCAGTCATGGAGATGAAAAGTAGAGTACAAGGAATACAGAGTATAGGGAATAACACTGCACTGTGAGAGATGGTGAGTACTTACTGTGCTGAGCAATGAGCAATACAAAGAAATGTGATATCACTATGTTTGTATACCTAAAACTAACAAAAAATTTAAAAAGGAAAGAGAAAAAGGCCTTAATTCAAGCCCCCTTTCAGGCCTGGCATAGGGAAGGAACAAAGCAGTGAGGAACAAAGTATTGTTACAGCCCTGACTGCAGTCAAGATCTGACACCACTGTGGACCTATCTTCCACGAATATCTGACTTCATTTCTAGACCTGATGTGCAAGTACACGTGTGGGGACTGGGGTAAGTGGCATTTTGGGGGAGAATGGAAAAAACAAAGGAGAAAGTTCTACTGAGAGTATACTCAATACAGGACTAGGAAAGAAATACCTGTCCTGTGGGAATATAAATTGGTACACCTTTCTGGGGCACAATGTGGCATTAGACATATGGATTGGAACAAACTCAACTATAAGAATGCTAATCACAGTGTTGTTTATTACAGCAAAATAAAAGGGGATGGGGGAGAAACTTGTCGAACACCAGGGCTAAGGTAAAAAGATTGAGTTAAGACAGCAAACTGAACACAAACATTTGCCTCTGTCCCCAAAGTGAGAATAAATCAGATTAATAAATTAAAGATGTAAAGCCACACAAAGAATGGGAGAAAAGACAACATGTTGGAATCTAAAAGGCAGAAATGAAAAATGACCTGGGAGACTCAAAATAGCTACATCATAGCCAACAGTGAAAAAGGCCGAGAAGCAGCCTACTACCAGGAACAGGAACACCTCTTCCAAAAACCTGGAAACAATCAGCACCAGGAGCTGACAGAGGGCTGAAGTCTGGAAGAGTAGCTAGAGTCTATCTGGTAAGCAGGAAGATGTCTGGTTCCCCTTCCTGACTCCCCATCCCAACATAGAACAGTGACTTATTCTCTAATGAGGGTATGCGAAGGTCTTTGAACTGCTACGTTCGTAGCAGCAGACTGGTATATCCATATAATAAAATACTAGTTAGCAACCAAAAAGATATAACTGCTGATATATATAACATGGCATAAATTTCAAACTGTAAGATGCAAAGGAAACCAGATACAAGCACACAGGCTGAGAGGTGTCTGGCTGGCTCAGCTGGCGGAGCATGTGACTCTTGATCTCAGGGTGTTGAGCTCAAACCCCATGCTGGGCATGAAGACTACTTAATAAAAAATTTTTTTAATTATTAAAAAAAAATACATGCTACATTCACTGAGAGTAAATTCTAGGAAAGATCAACCTAGTATTCCAAGATAGAAAACCGATTGGTGGTGCTCAAGGGCCAGAGGGTGTGAGGAAACTTTTCAGGGAAATGAAGTCACTTGACTGTGGTGGTATTACACAACTAACTGTATACTTCTTTCTAAACACACCACACCGTACACTTGAAAGGATAACTTTTACAATATGTAAATTATACCTCAAAAAAAACTGCTTTCTAAAAGTGAGGGGGCGCTGGGTGGCACACTCAGCCAAAGCCCAACTCTAGACTTTGACTCAGGTCATGATCTCAGGGTGGTGAGACCGAGTCTACTTCAGGATCCCTACTCAGGGTGGAGTCTGCTTGATGATTTGCTCCCTCTCCCTCTACCCCAAACTCTAAAATAAATAAACAAACCCATAAAAAAATAAAAACAAAAATAAAAGTTTTTGAGGTACTATTTCTCATTCATTACAAGTGCTCACTCACTCACACTTAGTTCATGGGAATGTCAGATAGTACAACTTCTCATAAAGCTAGAGAAGTACTTTCCAAATGACCCAGGAATTCACGCTCAGATACCTGCCCTAGAAGAATGAAAACATACATCCACAATAGGACTTATAAAAAACTGTTCACCAAACTTAATAGACAAAAATGGGGAAATAATCCAAATGTTCATCAAAAGGAGAATGGTTCAATTATGATACATCCAAATAAAAAATACTAAGTATCAAGAGGAAAAACACAAGTAAGTCTCAAGCCATGTTGAACTTTTAAAACTCACCAAACACACATAAGAGCACACACTGTATGATCTCATTTTCAATACAAAACATACAAATATACATATGGTGGGAGAAATGGGAGGGGTGGTTTGGAGAGGGCAGAATGAAAGCTATCTGGGATGATCAAAGTGCTTGGTATTTTCTTTCAGGTGTGATTACATGAATATATACAATTGTCAAAATCTGTCTAACTGAACACTAATACATATCAGTGTTTGTGCATAAATTACACCTCAAGTTTAAAAAAATAAGCTAAGTGAGGCACCTTGGGTGGCTCAGTCAACTGAGGGTCTGATTCTTGATTTTGGCTCAGGTCATGATCTTAGGGTCCTGAAATCAAGCCCTGTGTTAGGTTCTGCGCTCACTGAGGAGTATGCTTGAGATTTTCCGGTTACTCTACCTCTGCCCCCCCCCAGGCCCTCACACATGGGCTCTCTCTCAAATATATAAACCTTTAAAAAAAAAAAAAAAAGCTGAGTATTAAAAAAATCAAAATAAAAAAATTTACATTATTGGTCTGTGGTTAGAACTATATATACATATATATATTAATTTAAGGGAGAGAAAGAGAATGAATGACTCCCAGGAATTTAAGATTTATTTATTGGGAAGGAGGGGCAGAGGGGAGAAAATCTCAAGCACACTCCCTGCTGAGGGGTGGAAGCCAACAATACAAGGCTAGATATCATGACCTGAGCCAAAATCAACAGTCAGATGCTTAAAAGACTGAGCCACCCAGGTGCCCCAAAATGCACAAGTTTTATTTATTTAAAGTCCATTAGCAAACATATAGTATATCATTAGTTTCAGATGAAGTGTTCAATAATTTATCAGTTGCATATAACCCCCAGTGCTCACATCAACGTTCCTCCTCAATGCCCATCACCCAATTATCCATCCCCCTGCCCACCTTCCATCTAGCAACCCTTGGTTTGTTCCTACAGTTCAGAGTCTCTCAGTTTTTGTCCCTCTTTGAAGATTTCCTGTTCACTTTTCCACCCTTTCCCCATAATCCTCTGTGCTGTTTTTTTATATTCCACGAGTGAAACCATAAGATAACTGTCATTCTCTAATTTATTTCGCTCCAGTTTCATGCTCATCTATGTAATTAAATTATAATAAGTATTCATCCTTTCTGATGACTAATATTCCACTGTGGGGTGTGTGTGTGTGTGTGTGTGGTGTGTATGTGTACCACATATTCATCCATTCACCATGTGTCAGTGGACATCTTGGCTCTTTCCACAGTCTCACTATTGCAGACATTGCTGCTATAAACACGGAGGTGCACAGGTGCCCTTTCAAATCACTACATTTGCATTTTTGGGGTAAATACTTACTAGTGCAATTGCTGAGTTACAGGGTAGCTGTCTTTATAATTTCTTGAGGAACCTTTCTTTTTTTTAAATATATATATTTTATTTATTTATTTGACAGAGAGAGAGAGGTCACAAGTAGGCAGAGAGGCAGGCAGAGAGAGAGGGAGAAACAGGCTCCTCACTGAGCAGAGAGCCTGATGCAGGGCTCGATCCCAGGACCCTGAGATCATGACCCGAGCCGAAGGCAGAGGCTTAAACCACTGAGCCACCCAGGCGCCCCATTGAGGAACCTTTCTTAAGAACATTTCTTGAGGAACACTCCATACAGTCCAGAGTGACTGTACCAGCTTGCAATCCTACTAACAGTATAAAAGGTTGCCCTTTGTCTGCATCCTTACCATTTGTTGTTTCCTGTCTTGTTAATTTTAGCCATTCTGACTGATGTAAGGTTGTGGTATTGACTATACATCCCTGAGGCTGAAGGATGTTGAGCGTTTTTTTAATGTGTCTGTTGGCCATGTGTATATCCTTTTTGGAGAGTCAAGTCTTCTGCCCATTTCTTAACTGGATTATTTGTTCTTTGGGGAGTTGAATCTGGTAAGTTATTTATAGATCTTGGATACTAGCCCATTATCTGATTATGTCATTTGGAAATACCTTCTCCCATTTCGTAGGTTGCCTTTTAGTTTTGTCAACTGTTTTCTTTGCCGTGCAGTAGCTTTTTATTTTGATGAAACAGGCTATTTTTGCTTTTGTTTCACTTGCCTTCGGAGACATGTCTAGCAAGAAGGTGCTGCAACCGAGATTGAATAGGTTGCTTGTTGCCTGTATTCTCCTTTATGATTTTGATGGATTCCTATCTCACATTCAGGTCTTTCAATTATTTTGAGTTTACCTTTGTGTATGGTGTAAGAAAATGGTCCAGGTTCATTTTTGAAACATGTGGCTGTCCAATTTTCCTAGCACCTGCTATTGAAAAGGCTGTTCTTTTACCACTGCATATTCTTTCCTGCTTTGTGAAAGATCCAATGACCTTGTGAAAAATCCATTAAGGGTCCATTTCAGGGTTCTCTATTCTATTCCACTGATCTATGTGTCTGTTTTTCTAACAGTACCATGCTGTCTTCATCATCACAGCTTTATAATACAGCTTGAAGTCTGGCACTGTGAGGTCATCAGTTTTGGTTTTCTTTTTCAACATTCCTCTGGCTATCAGGGTCTTTTCTCGTTCCATACAAATTTTAGGATTATTTGTTCCAACTCTGTGAAAAATGTCAATGGTATTTTGATAGTGATTGCACTGAATATGAAGACTACTCTGGCAAGCACAGATATTTTAACACTAGCATGTTCTTCCATTTCTTTGTCTTCCTCAATTTCTTTCATAAGTGTTCTGTAGTTTTTTCAGTGCATGTCATTTATATCTTTGGTTAGGTTTATTCCTAGGTATCTTATGGGTTTTGATGTAATTATAAATAGAATTGATTCCTTAACTTCTCTTTCTTCTGTCTCATTGTTAGTGTATAAAAATGCAACTGATTTCTGCATTGATTTTTATATTCTGCCACATTACTAAATTGCTGTATGAGTTCTAGCAATTTGGGGGTGGAGTCTTTGCGTTTCCACATAAAGTATCATGTTGTCTTGGAAAAAAAGTGTTTGACTTCTTTGCCAACTTGAATGTTTTTTATTTCTTTTTATTTGACTGCTGTGGCTAGGACTTCCTATATTATACTGAACAACAGCAGTGAGAGTGGGCATTGCTCTTGTGTTCCCGAGCTCAGGGGAAAAGCTCTGTTTCTCCCCATTGAAAATGGTATTCCCGATAGGCTTTTTATAGATGGCTTTTATGACACTGAGGTACGTTCTTCCCTCTTTCCCTACATTGTGGAAAGCTTTAATCAAGAAACGATGCTGTATTTTGTCAAATGCTTTTTCTGCATCAACTGAAAAGATCATATGGTTCTTGTTCTTTCTTTTACTGATGTGATGTATATTATACTAATTGATTTGCAAATGCTGAACCACCCCTGCAGCACAGGAATAAATCCCACTAGGTCATAATAAGTAAACCATTTCATGTATGTTGGATCCTACTGGCTAGTATCTTGGTGAGAACTATGGCATCCATGTTCATCAGGGATACTGGTCTGTAATTCTCCTAAAATTTTTAGTGGGGGGTCTTTGCCTGGCTTTAGGATCAAGGTAATGCTCGCCTCACAGAACGAGTACGGAAGTTCCTTCCATTTCCATTTTTTGGAAAAGTTTCAGAAAAACAGGTACCAATTTTTCTTTAAATGTTTGGGAGAAGTCCCCTGGGAAGCCATTTAGCCCTGGACTCCATGTGTTGGTAGATTTTTGATTACTGACTCAATTTCCTTGTTGGTTATGGGTCTGTTCAGGTTTTCTATTTCTTCGTGTTTCAGTTTTGGTAATTTTTATGTCTCTAGGAATGCATCCATTTCTTCCAGATTGCCTAATTTGCTGGCCCTATAGTTGTTCATAATATGTTCTTAAAATTGTATTTTCTTGGTATTGGTCATCATCTCTCCTCTTTCATTCATGATTTTATTAATCTGGATCCCTCCTTTTTTCTTTTTGTTAAGTCTGGCTAGGGGTTTATTGATCTTAGTAATTCTTTCAAAGAACCAGCTCCTGGTTTCACTGATCTGTTCTACTGTTCCTTTGGATTCTATTTCATTGAGTTCCACTCTAATCTTTATTATTTCTCTTGTCCTGCTTGGTTGAGGCTTTATTTGCTGTTCTTTCTCCAGCTCCTTTAGGTGTTAAGGTTAGCTTATGTATTTAAGACGTTCCAAATTTTTTGAGAACAGCTTGTGTTACTATGTACTACTTCCCTCTTAGGACTGACTGCCTTTGCTGCATCCCAAATTTTTGAACAGTTGTGTTTTCATTTTCATTTGTTTTCATGGATTTTTAAAATTCTTTAATTTCCTGGTTGATCCATTCATTCTTTAATACGATGCTCTTTAACCTCCAAGTGTTTGAGTTCCTTCCAAATTTCCTTTTGTGACTGAGCTCAAGTTTCAAAGCACTGTGGTCTGAAAATATACACGGAGTAATTCCAATCTTCCGGTACCACTTGGGACTTCATTAGGGACCCAAGGTGTTGGTCATGATCTCTCCTCTTTCATTCATGATTTTATTGATCTGGGTCCTTTGTCTTTTCATTTTGATAAGTTTGGCTAGGGGTTTTTCCTTATCAATCCTTTCAAAGAACCAGCTCCTAATTTCATTGATCTCTTGGTTTTTTTTTTTTTTCCTTTTCCATTTCTGTATCATTGATTTTTGTCCTGATCTTTATTATTTCTCTTGTCTTGCTGGATTTAGGTGTGATCTTATTTGCTGTGCTTTTTCCAGCTTCTTTAGATGTAAAGTTAGGTAGTACATTGGAGACTTTCCTTCTTTCTTGAGGAAGGCTTGATTTGGTATTACTTTCCTCTTAAGAGCACCTTGCTGCATCCTAAAAGTTTTGGACTGTTGTGTTTTCATTTTCATTTGCTTCTATGTATATTTTAATTCTTTAACTTCCTGATTGATCCATTTATTCTTTAATGGGATGTTCCTTAACCTCCACATATTTCTGTTCCTTCCAAATTTCTTGTGGTTGACTTCAAATTTCATAGCATTGTAATCTGAAAACATGCAGGGAGTAATCCTATTCTTTTGGTACCAGGTGAAACTTTATTTGTGACCCAGCATGTGATCTATTTTGGAGAATATTCCATGTGGATTCAAGAAGAATGTATATCCTGTTGCTATAGGATGAAATGCTCCTTATCTATCTGTGAAGTCCAGCTGGTCCAGTGTGTCATTTAAAGCTCTGTTTCCTTACTGACCTTCTGCTTAGATGATCTGTCCATTGCTATGAGTGAGGTGTTGAAATATCCTAGTATTACTGTCAATGAGTTTCTTTAATTGATTATTAATTGATTTGTGTAATTGGCTGCTCCCAAGTTAGGAGGATAAATATTTGTAATTGTTAGATCTTCTTGTTGGATAGACACTTTAAGTATGATACAGTGTCCCTCTTCATCCATTACTACAATCTTTGTTTTAAAATCTAATTTGTCTGACAGGAGGATTGTTACCCCAGCTTACTTTTGAGGTCCAGTAGCATGATAAATGGTTCTCCACCCCCTCACTTTCAATATGGAGGTATCTTTAGGTCTAAAATGAATCTCACCATATGGATGAATCTTGCCTTTTTATCTAATCTGATATCCTGTCTCTTCTGATTGGAGCATTAAGCCTATAGAATAACTACTGAAAGATATTAATTTAGTGCCAATGTATTACCTCTAAAGTTCCTGTTTCTGTAGACTGTCTCTATTTCTTTCTGGTGTATGTTACTTTGGGGCTTTCTCTTTGCTTACAGAATCCTCTTTAATCAGGGCTGGTTTAATGATCACAGATTCTTTCAGTTTCTCCTGGAAGCTCTTTATCTCTCCTTCCATTCTGAATGGCAGCCTTGGTAGATAAAGTATTGTTGGCTATATTATTTTTCTCATTTAGCACTCTGAATAATCATGCCAGTCCTTTCCTGCCTGCCAGGTCTCTGTGGCTAGGTCTGCTGTTTCTACCATTGTAGGTTAAGGAGCTCTTGCCTCAAGGGGCTTTCAGGATTTTCTCTTCATCTCTAAAATTTGAAAGCTTCACTATTATATGTCAGGATGTTGATCCATTTTTATTGATCTTGAAGTTTGTTTTCTATACCTCCTGGACACAAGTACCTGCTTTCTTTTCCAGATTAAGGAAGTTCTCAGCTGTGATTTTCTCAAATATATCTTCTTTCCCTCTCTCTTCTTCATCTGGGATCCCAATAATTCTAATACTATTTCACTTGATGGTCTTGCTGATTTCTCGAAGCCTCCCCTCAGGGGCCATTTAGTTTTCTCTCTTTTCTTCAGCTTCCTTTCTTTACATCATCTTGTCTTCTATGCCACTTAACTCTTCTGCCTCATTTACCCTGTTAGAGCATCCATTTATAGATCAGACTGCATCTCAATTAAACCATTTTTAATTTCAGTGTGAATGGATTATATTTCTGCTCTAAGAGATTTTCTATTGTCTTATATGTTTTCTCAAGACCCAGCTAATAAATTTATAACCATTATCCTGAATTCCACCTCTGACATTTTATTTATGTCCATATTGATTAGATCTGTGGCAGAGAATATTACCTCTGGATCTTTCCTTTGTTTTACATTCCTCTTGCTAGGCATTTTGCCCAGAGAAGAATGGATGAACAAGAGAACAAGACCAAAAATATCAACCATGACCCAAGCACAATACACACTAGACAAATCCAAAGAGGTTAGAAATCAAAAAAGAAAAGAAAAAGAAACAAAAGAAGGGGATAAAAGAGAGAATATAATCCTCCAGGTGGACAAAACAGGGTGAGCCAGTAGGTCCTGGGTATATTTTATTTTGTTCTTTTTTTTTGTTAGAAGACACTAAATCCCAAAACTGTTAAGAAAGCAAACTTTAAATATGTATATACAAAAATAAAATTGAATACAGTGGAAGCCCAAAATGAAGAATATATCTAAAATATAAATGTAAAATAAAAGTTAAAAAGAAACCTTAAAAACAAAAAGTTGATAAAATAAGAAACTGAAAAGAAAAAAAAAGGAAAATTTTAAACTGAAAGATAAAAGAATTATGAGAAAAAACCCTCAAATTCTATATACTATTCTCCCCTGGTGCTTGAGTTTTGCAGTTGTGTGCTTGGTAAACTTGGCATTCCCCTGATGTTGAGCTGGTCTCCTGAGGGAGAAGGAGCCTGCTATGCTGATTCTTGGGTGTCTTTGCCTGGGCAGAGTTGTACCTTCCCTTTCAAGGGGGGCTGGGCTCAGTCAGTGTAAGCTGCTTTTGGTTGTTCTCTGTGGCTTTTGTTCACTGAAGGCTTTCCCCACTGCTTTAGGGGATGAAAATAAAAAAGGTTGCACCCCACCCCTAGCCCTAGAGGTAAAAGATCATTGTCCCCTCTCTTCAGTAAACCCTCAGGGAAAAGCAGTCTCCAATTTTGTGTGCCCCAAACTCTGCAGACTCCCATGGTATGCGCCTGTGTGGATCCTCACATGAGTGGGAGGAGGGTCACCTTAGGCCTACACCTTGCTGGGCACTCGAACAGAGAGCAGTAGCCCAATCGTATCCCAATTCACAGTTAATGGCAAACCAAACTAAGAGCCCACTCCCGGGCTTGCTGACCATAGCAGGTTTCCCCGCTCCAATGCTTGGGAATTCTGCCAGCTCAGGCACCCCATTCTTTCTGTGACCCTGGGAATCCTAAGACCACACTGTCCCACCTAGGATTCTGCCCTGCTTTGAAGCAGGGCTGCCCCTCAAAGAAGCAGATGTCTACAAGCTCCGATTTTGCACTCTGCTGCTATATCACTTTCTGGTAGCCAGCTTATGGAGGCTCTCTCCCCCGATCATTTACCATCTTTATCATTATTATCATTTATCATATATCCCCTCAAATTCACCTCTCTGCACCTCTACCTTGCAAAAATTGGTCACTTCTCTATTTGTAGAATTCTACCAATTCTTTTCTTATGTCTCAGGTTGAATTAACAGGTGTTCAGAATGACTTGACTTGACTTATCCAGCTAAATTCAAAGGACCAGATGAAATGAGGTCCCCTACTCTTCCATCATCTTGCCTCCCTCTCTGCACCAGTTTTGAACCACAAGAAAGAAATCCCCCTTTTCTACAAGGATCGAGTTAGTCCTAGAGGTCCTTCTTAGAACTGTTATGTACTTACTGAAGTGAACTCCCCAAAATGCCTTGCATGGTATTCATTATGAAGATGCTGATAAAGATACTACTGCCCAAAATGTCACAAAGTCCTATGTAGCAGAGCAGGTACAACCCCAGATCTGGCTGTGAGTCCTGCTTCCTTTGTCCAAACGAGGCAACTCCCAGGCTCAGCTACTTTCTGTTTTAAGAGTGAAAAGATCCTTCCAGGTTTTATTTTTATTATTTATTATTTATTTTATTATTATTCTGAAATTCATTTTAACTGCCAGGTTAACCGTAAGTAAAAACAATAAATAGCCATCTGCTCGGTGTAGTGCTTCCCATCACCTGATGACTGGTCACAAGTATGCCCACCATGCACCAGCAACTCACTGATCCCAATATCATAACCTGATTTAGAAAAACAAGCTGCTCAAGAAATGAAAATAAACAAACAACATATTCATGACCTGGAGAACACAAACTTCTAAAAAGCCTATCAGTATTCTTAATAAGAAAGTCCAAGACCATTTTGTCACTATTCAAACTGCAGAAAGACCTTGGAGCTTGGACTGCATACGAAATGGGAGCTGTCAACCGGAACAAGCCTCCACTAACACAGTATAAAACCAAAACACGGATGATCTAGGAATATAGTCATCCACAGAGAGAGTCTCTGATTCAGAAGCACTGTTTTGATCAACCACATCCACTAAAAAAGGTGAAGCCCTTCACTCACAACCAATGAATGGTCAATCTACAATGAGTTTCATTTCTAATGGAGGCCCAAGGCCTACTGCTGCAGAAATCTCTCCAGCTGGCCCTAGGTGTCTTAATCATCTGAAGATGTCATGTAACACCTGCCTCATATGTATGCTTTATTGAAGACGATGATTCCAAGAAGATACTATGTGCATGCACCTGTCAGAATGCAACCGAATGGCACACTTAAAATGTATGCATCTCATATGTAAATTTCACCTAAAAAAAAAAAAAAAAACTAAAATACAACTACAAATAGCAATGGTATGTACACTGAACCAAATGGGATTAAGTGTTATTAGTGTCCCAACTTACTGTGGTTTCAAAGTAACCTCAAAAAACAAGATGGACTGCAGGTACACATATGTGATACAAGTAAAAGTTAATTTTCAAAGTTGATTTTAGGGGTGACTGCCTGGCTGTTGGTGGAGCACATGACTCGAGCTAGGGTCAAGAGCTGAAGCCCCACATGGGGGGGGGGGGGGTAGAAATTATTTAAATAAAACATTAAAAAAAATAAAAGATTTAAAAGGTTTAACTGTAGGGGAGCTCACAGGGCTAAGTCATTTAAGCATCTGACTCTTGATTTCAGCTCAGGTCATGAGCTCAAGGTCGAGATTGAGCCCTGTGTGGGGGCTCTGCACTAGGCATGGAGCCTGCTTAAGATTGTATTCTCTCTCCCTCCCCACTTAACTCTCGAGCATGCTCTTCCAAAAAAAAAAAAAAAAAAGTTTAATTGTAGAATCTTGACAGTCTACCTGTAGATGTTCACTGTGAATTTTTTTCAGTTTCTCTTTATACTGAAAATTCTCACAATAAAAATTGTTGGAAAAACAGTCACCCATTATTTCTACTAATGACAGCAATGATTTTTTTAGTAAGATTTACTTATTTATTTTCGAGAGAGAGGTAGTATTAGGGCGGGGGGGCGGGGAAGAGGAAAAGGCACAGGAAGAATCTTAAGCAGACTCTGTGCTAAGCACAGAGCCTACCGGACATGGAGCTCCATCTCATGATCCTGAGATTACCACGCTAACAGAAAACAGAAAAAATAGACCACGCCACCCACACTCCCCAGCAATGATTTTTAACATAAGCTATCTTACTGCCTATTTTTATAACTTTGAGCTACATCCTAATACTAACCAGAAAGTTTATTATGTTTTCTTGTATAGGTACTTTCTAACCAATAAGACAAACCAGTTTCAAGGAAACAAATATGTTCCCAAGTCACTTAAAACTGATTGTGTTTGCCAGAGACCTTCCTTTTTTTGTTTTAGATAGCACTAGCTCCAATGTATCACACGGGAGAACCTCAAAAGGAAACTTAAAATACATACACACACCTCTCATAGTATCCAAAACTGACATGGCCTCTCTAAAATAATTTTTAGGGGCGCCTAGATGGCTCAGCGTATTAAAGCGTCTGCCTTTGGTTCAGGTCATGATCCCAGGGTCCTGGGATCAAGCCCCGCATCGGGCTCTCTGCTCAGCGGGGAGCCTGCTTC
Organism: Meles meles; assembly: GCF_922984935.1. NCBI lineage: Eukaryota > Metazoa > Chordata > Mammalia > Carnivora > Mustelidae > Meles > Meles meles. The sequence continues at coordinate 115,305,778 of NC_060074.1, read as the reverse complement.
CTCCCCTCTCTCTGTGCCTGCCTCTCTGCCTACTTGTGATCTTTGTCAAATAAATAAATAAAATCTTAAAAATAATAATAATAATAATTTTTAGACTTATCGGCCATTCACAATACAGAAACAAATATAGGGGTGCCTGGGTGGCTCAAGTGGCTAAACGTCAGCCTTTGGCTCAGGCCATGATCTCTGGGTCCTGAGATAGAGCCCTACATTAGGATCCCTGCTCACTGGGAAGTCTGCCTCTCCCTCGACTCATGCTCTTTCGCATGCTCTCTCAAATAATAATAAATAAACGCATACACACACACACACACTGACTATATGGTCTTTTAAAAACAGTAATAGCTTTCCAGATTGTCCTTTCCTAAAAAGACCATTCACACCAATGCAACATAGACAACAAAATGATTGGAACCTTTCTCCTTTCCCTCTCACCAAAAAAGTGAGGCATCGCTGGTTGACTTCCTCTCAGGGAAAAATTCATGTCTAGGGCCACTGTTCTTTTTTTTTTTTTTTAAGATTTTATTTATTTATTCGACAGAGAGAGAGATCACAAGTAGGCAGAGAGGCAGGCAGAGAGAGAGAGAGAGAGAGAGAGGGAAGCAGGCTCCTGGCTGAGTAGACAGCCCGATGCAGGGCTCGATCCCAGAACCCTGGGATCATAACCTGAGCCGAAGGCAGAGCCTTTAACCCACTGAGCCACCTAGGCGCCCCTAGGGCCACTGTTCTTAGACTGCTAATTATGTGATGCCAAAAGCTTTTTATATTCAAATAGATCATATCCTCCAAAAGTACTCTATATGGCACAAGATTGTATATAAGTTTCTCAGCGTAAGACAAAAAATTCAGAACGCTAGGGGTACCAGGCATGCAATTCTTGATCTCAAGGTCATGAGTTCAAGCCCCATGTTGGATGTAGAGACTACTTAAATAAAAACTTAAAAATACATATTTAAAAATATTTGAAAAGAAAAAAGAGAATTCAGAACATAAAGTGTATTTGAGAAGGAAAGACCTGCACCAAGACACGGCATCAAGAAATTTCAAAACACTGGAGACAAAAATACCAAATTACCAGAAAGAAACCCAGGTTACAGTCAATCAAGCATCAGCAAAGTATCACAATTCTCAGCAGCAACAATGGAAGCTGGAAAACAATTAAGCAATGTCCTCAAAACTCTGGAGGGAAATAATTGCTAGCCTAGACTTCTATAACTAAACTACAGAAGTATGAGTGCAAAACAAAATGTTTCCACACATGAAATTATGACTCTCCCATACTACTGGGAAACTACTGAAGGAGATCCTCCACAAAACCCAAAAGGTAAACTAAGAAAGACAAGGAATCAAACAGAAGGAAAAGATTTAAGAAATCCCTGAGATGTTGGAAAGAATGATCCCAAGGTAAGGTGTAATCTAGGATACTGGGTCCAGGGAAGACAAAGCAGTCGCAAAAGAAAATAGTCTCAAATTCACTAAAGAATGTTCACAGGGTCACAGTAACAGGGATGGGAAGGAGTGAGGTTACCTTTAAACTATATGGATGTGAACCCTTTATTTATTTTTAAAGATTTTATTTATTTATTTGACAGAGAGAGAGAGAGATCACAAGTAGGCAGAGATGCAGGCAGGGAGAAGCAGGCTCCCTGCTGAGCAGAGAGCCCAATGTGGGGCTTGGTCCCAGGACCTTGAGATTATGACCTGAGCCGAAGGCAGAGGCTTAACCCACCAAGCCACTTAGGTGCCTCATGTAAACCCTTAATTTAAACAAGAGAAAGCAGATCCCATGACCCCACAACCTGGTAACATTCTAAGGCTTTTCTCTCCTATGTGGTTGCCATAAGTGGAGTTTATTTTTTAAACAAACCTGGGGTTTTACTTCATGGACATAATTCAAATCTTCCCTAATTTATTCTCCATCCAGCCCTGCATGGCAAAAACCAAGGAAGCTATTTCATCACTCTTGGCAACATTTTTCTCCCTTTAAAATGTATGCTGGTGGGTAAGGGGGACAGGTTAAATAGTTCATGAGTTTGAAGGAAGGTACTTGTGTTGAAGCACTGGGTGTTGTATGTAGGTGATGAATCACTAAATTCTACACCTGAAACTGGTATTACATTGTATGTTAACTGGAATTTTATAAATACCCACCCTCAAAACGTATGTTAATCTAGTGTTTAAGTCACTTCTTAAATAATTTACTACAAAGAACTGAATGTTTTCTTGAAGACTTCAGAGGATTATTGCAAATATTACTATAGAGACGGTAAATGGGAGTAGAAGAGAAGCCTGAATGTGCAGCCTCAGGGCCATGGGAGCCTGACTGTTTGTATGCTGCCTGCCAGCATTCTCAATAACACAGTCAGGGGGATATGTTAATTCATTATACAAATGCCAAAAATGAAATAAAATAACTTACCCAGGAGTGACACAGCCACGATCTAGCAAACTCCACACCCCAAACTCTTTCCAACAAATTGCTGATTCCAAAAGGAGACAGCCAACTCTGGCTGAACAGGTACTCAACCTATTATACTTGCTCATGAGGATGAAATGAATGATACCCCCATCAGAGTAATGGAATCTTTCAGCAAAAGACATGACATCTCATCACAAGGTTCTGTGTCACATTTAGAAGAGTGGTATGTTCATGGACATTGCCAAAGTGCCTCAAAAGCTAACCTCCACGAACATACCACCTGTACTACACAACAGCTTTGTCCACAAATCTGGTGCTAAGAGAACCAGAAGGCAGATTGAGAAAGCATCAGAAATGGAGACAAACTTCTTTTTAACTTTTTTATAGTGACAACTCTGACTTGTTCATCAGATAAGATGAAAGGCCCATTAAAAAAGAAAATTTTAAAATTCACAATATGAAACATTGAGCAGATCCCAGAAAAAGATGGGGAGCACAGCAGTGGCTCAAATTAGGTGGCTAAAAGAACTGGGGATGTTGGTGGAACCTTCAAAGTGCTCTCATTTTCTCATTTGCAAATTTTATATACATCTTATCCCCAGCCTCTTCCTGGATTATTTTTTTTTTTAAAGATTTTATTTATTTATTTGACAGAGAGAAATCACAGAGAGGCAGGCAGAGAGAGAGGAAGGGAAGCAGGCTCTCCGCTGAGCAGAGAGCCCGATGCGGGACTCGATCCCAGGACCCTGAGATCATGACCTGAGCCGAAGGCAGCGGCTTAACCCACTGAGCCACCCAGGCGCCCTTCCTGGATTATTTTTTATTCTCAGCTTGTCATTTACAAATTTCACAGACATCTTTATTATCAGCTTTCCCTAAAAATAAGAGGGTTTTGACAATCCTGGGCCAGCAGTTTCGCAGCTGACAACTCTCTCTGCCATCTATCAGCAGATGCCCCTTTGAACAAGGCAGGCCCTCATGGCAGCCACAATCCCCGAAAATCCTATTACTCCCACCTGCCACTAGCTTCTTGGTTACAACAGCAACTGCTGGGCAGTCTTGGAAAAGTAGCAAGAAAGGACCCATCTCCCAAAGAGAAGATGGATGACATCAGTTCTTCAGGTTGGCCTGAGGGGCCCCAAAGTAGGAAGCTAACCAGACCTAAAAACTCCAAGTTTCCTCTTGGGAGAGCACTGTATACTCTGGGAAAGGAGAACAACTTCACCAGCCTCCAAGAAGTCTGAGGCTCTTTTGTAAAAGAATAAAAAGTAAGTTTTGTGTTTTTTTGTTTTTTTTTTTAAAGATTTATTTACTTGAGAGAGAGAGAAAGAGAGAGAGAGAACATGTGAGCATGTGTCAGGGAGGAGGGCAGGACAGCAGGAGAGGAGAGAATCACAAGCAGACCCTGTGCTGAGCACAGAGCCTGATACAGGGCTTGATCCCACAATCCTGAGATCACAACCTGAGCCAAAACCAAAAGTTGGATGCTTAGCTGACTGTGCCAACCCAGGTACCCTGCTTTTCAGTATAATTCTGTTAACTTGTGTACTCCAAGAAGAAAATGAATACAAATGAACTATTATGGAAAATTCGAGAATGTGCCATTTTATGGTGGTCTGCAACATGGTAAGTAACAATTCTCAAGCAAAAAAATGAACTTCAAATTCCTCCCATCGTATACAAAAACTGAACCAAAATGGGCAACAGACTTAAATGTAAAATCTAAAACTATAAAACTTCTAGAAGAAAACAGGAGACCATCTTTGTGATTTGGGTTAGAAATGACACCAAACACATGACCCATAAATGAACAAAACAATAATCTGAAAACCATTAAATTTAAAAACTCTTGCTCATGGGGCGCCTGGCTGGCTCAGGCGGTAGAGCAAATCACACCTGATCTTGGAGTTGTAAGTTCAAGCCCTATGCTGGGTGTAGAGTTTACTTACAAATAATCTTTTAAAAATATAGAATAAATTAAAAAATACAAACTCCTGCTCTTTTAAAGACACTGTTAAAAGAATGGAAAAAAAGCAACAAACTAGGAGAAAATAGCTGCAAATCATATACCTGTAAAACAAGTCTCAACAGAAAAAGAAGACAAACTCAAAAACTGACATACAATAAAGATGCACACACTTAACCAAAGATGTTACAGATGGCAAATAAGCACATGAAAAGATGCTCAACATTATTAGTCATTAGGTAAGTTCAAATGGCTAAAAATTAAACAGAACAACTATACCAAGTGTTGACAAGGAGGTAAAGAAACTGGAACTTTCACACACTGTGGATGGGACCAGAAAACAGTACAACCATTTTGGAAGACAGTTTGGCAATTTTTTACAAAGTTAAATATTCACTTGCCTTGAGAACCAGCCATTCTCCTCCTTTGTATTTACTCAAGAGAAATGAAGCATATATCCACACAGACTTGTACAGAGATATTCACAGCAGTTTCATCTTTAAGAACCCCAAACTGCAAATAATCCATACGTTAACTGGAAAATGGGTAAGCAAACTGTGGTATTCCCAAACAATGGAATCCAACAATAAAAAGGAAACAATTACTGATAAACACTACAACATGGATTTTAATTACGTTGAATGAAAGCAATCCAAAAAAGAAAAAGAAAACAGTACATTCCATATGATTCATTTATATAAAATTTTAGAAAATAAGGCAATCTATAGGAGAGAAAACAGATCAGTGATTTTCTGGATCCTGGTAGAAATCACAAAGGGTGAGGAGAAAACTTTTAGTGAGAGTTATATTCACTCCCAACTGTGAGAGTGATATACATTATATCAAAAATTATCAAACTATATACTTTAAACACGTATAATTTACTGTCATCTATGCCTCAAGAGAACTACTTTTAAAAAGTTAAACCTGAGAAGTTTTACAAAAGGAGACACCATTTAGCTGTTAAGGAGTCCAGTGAGTAGTAACATAATATTGCTGGTACCAGGGAAAGGAGTTCCTTAATTGATCCCAAAACATAGGCAGCAAAGTAGCAGGTACTCTCGGCCAGGTGGGAGAGAAAAAACGTTAAGTAAAAGCTAACAAAAACACAAAGCAAAAACCATTTTGGAAAGAACAGGCCAATTGGCAAGAACCAGAGATTTAAAGTTAAGAGTCTTGCCTTTACAGTCACAGGAAACCTTCACCTGAGAACATTACTCTGGTGTAAGCAAGCATGGAACACGAATCAAAGGAGAAAAGCTTGGGAGCAGGATGAGCAAGCCAAGGTCTTTGTCTGCACGTGAGCTACAAGCTGCACAAATGCAGTCAGAGTAGGAATAGAAACAGGAGAAAGGACAGAAGAGTCACAGAAGAATTTTATGATTGACAAAACGGGGAGAATTCAGGAAAGGGACACTACTCTTATCTACTTTTCCGTCAAAGTTAACTGTATGAGGCGAGGGGTTCTCAGGGGTTGCTGAAAAAAGTGAAGCACACCAGCAGATCTATGAGGCCAAGACTTCAGGTCACTGTGGGCCACCACTGCTACAGAAGAATCACAAAGTCCAGTGTCAGTGAGTGAACCCTCGAACAAGCTCCCACCAGAGTACAAGCTCACAGAGGAAAGTATCACTCCCTTTACAAAGTTCAGACCCGAACCAAGTTAACTTTGAACTGTATCACTGATTTCTAAAATCTAAAAATAATCTCATGCATATGAAATAAGACTTTGTTTTAAAACTATAAAAGGGACAGTGTAGAGAACACAGTAAATGGTATTGTAATAGGGTCGTCTGGTGACAGATGGTAGCTACACTTGTGGTAAGAAGAACATAAAGAACATTTGTAGGATGACTGTGTTGTACACCTGAAACTAATGTAACATTATTAACTACACTTGAAAGAAAAAATAGTAAAACTATAACCAGAGTGCTAAAACACTGGAGAGAAATCAGTCATCTCTAAAAATATTGTCAACATGGAAATACCACCTATTAACTACGCAAAATGATCTTTAGTTTCTAGTAATCAACACTGTTTCATAAATATATGTCCTGACACTAGTTACCTATAATGACGTATTAGAATAAAGATCTGTGTTATGGAAGAAAATCAGAAATGCAGTGTCTAAAGTTTTACATGCAGTAAGAATAACGTTTTTATCACACTCATCAACAAGCCTGAACTTGCAAACCAAGAAATCAATTCAACCCAAATCCTAATTCTATAACCACACTTCTCAAAACCTACCCACTTTACATTCTCCCAAGCCACATGGACAAAGCACTTACATCAGCCAGCACACATAGGCTGCATACCTGTTTGGAAGGTAGGATTCGCTCCAGGGTACATGTTGGGGGAGTAGGCAGGAGCTGCAGCTGCATAGCCCATGGGGAAACCAGCTGGAGAAAAACAGAACAATGGGATATCACCACCTGAAGGAGTAACATAATTTTACAACCATGGCTCCTACAGACCCAGTCATTCTTACCTTTTCATCAAACACCAGACTGACTGAAGGAGCTCAACAGTTTGTCACTAGTTGTCTCCTTTCCTCAGAACTGGGATGGGTCACAGATGTCCATTTACAGATGAATGGATAAAGATGTGGTATATATACACAAAGGAATACTACTGAGCCATAAAAAAGAATGAAATCTTACCATTTGCAACAATGTGCATGGAACGTTGTAGTTGGTATTATGCTAAGCAAAGTAAGTCAGCCAGAGAAAGACAAATACCACGTGATTTCATTCACATGTGGAATTTAAGAAACAAAACAGATGAACATAAAGGGAAACAAAGGAAAAATAAAATAAGATAAAAACAGAGAGAGGCAAACCATAAGAGACTCTTAACTACAGGGAACAAACTGAAGGTTGCTGGAAGGGAGGTGCATGGGAGGGTGGCCTAACTGGGTGATAGGCATTAAGGAGGGCACGTGATGTAATGAGCACTAGGTGTTTTTTGCAACCAATGAGTCACTAAACTCTACCATGAAACTAATAATATACCATAGGATAACTAACTTGAATTTAAATTTTAAAAAGCTGGAATGGGACACAAACATAATTAAGTCTTTTAAACCTGTAAGTAAAGGCAATTGAAAAAATTTAGCAGAAAACTGAGTCAGAATGCCAAAAAATAGAACAAAACAAAAAATCAAACCTAAGCTGAAGTCAGAAAACTCCTAATACTTCTGGCAGTTTTACCATAGATTTTCATCACAAAATTTATTACTTAGCAACAGTAATAAGAATGCTAGGAAACTGTGTGGTGAGGTGGTGAGGGGGCTGTTAACTGGCACACTGACACACGGAAATGGGAAAAATCCAATCTCACAAACCACTTGCAAGCAACCTAATCTTTATTAGTATAAATGAGACGCCTTAGTAACACTAAACCATAACCACTACTAAAACAAAAACATCAAATGTGACTACAACAAAAACATCAAGTAAAACAGCATTGCAGTCAAAATTCTGGCTACCAGGCATCCACCAGCAAAGGGGCCTCAATTACCTGCTTTTGGCCTCCTGAGAGCCTAAGGACCCCTGTAAGGTTCCCTAGACCTATCTGGGTGAACCTATTTGGTTCACAGTTCAAAATGCTCCATTCATGTGACAGCTGGACCATTAGAATCTCCTTCCTTATATTCAGGGCAAAGAACCAACAAAGATGACCCACATTCCTTAGTCTTTACTACTGTCACAAACTAGTTGTGAAAAGCTGTTAACTTCTCCATCTCTCCTTCCCCTCACCTGTAAATAAAGCTGAAATGGAAAGGCAGACTTCAAATGAAAGACACTGTTGAGACTCAGAGAAAAGTGTCTCCCAGGGATATCTAAGGTACTGTGGTGGTTGAGTAACCAAAGTGAAAAAAAAAACATAAGGGTAGTAGGATAACATAAAGGAGAAAACTGAGTAGAGTTCAGAGTAGAATTCCAAAGGTAATCTTTGTGGATCTGAATATCATTGATGAAGATTTTGGATACAGCGCCTTACAGGAACCCCCGCAGTCCCCAGCACAGGCTGCATGCCCTTGCGCTGCTGTACCTCCTGATCCAGCTGTCCTTAGTTTCCAAGGTCTCTTCCAAGGGCAGGGACAGAAGTTCAGTCCCACTGCTCCCAAGGAATCTCTACTTGCAAGTGCCCAGTTCTCACTTCATATACAAATCCTCTGCTTCAGAGTTGCTTTCCTCTTTCTCAAAAATGATCCTCCCCTACCTAAGCAGAAGCTATTTGGAGTTTCCTTCCTAGATTATCATTTTCCTGTTTGCCCAATTACTTAGAAAACAGTTTGAGGGGATCAAATACTCACCAGATTCCCTCATTTTGGACATCAAGGACAGATTCCACGTGATTCCATGGGACCTAAAATGGCTTTTTTTAAAAGACCAGGAAGGTGGTTTTCAATCTGTGTTCAATGAATCCTAAGCATTTCCTTAGAGGCCTCAACTGTGAGCAGCAGGAGGACAAGCAGGCTCTGGAGCCTGCCGGAAACTCACCCTGGGAGATGCTGTAACTCATCTTAGTACTAAGGAACCACTAACAAATCTTTTCTAAGGTTGCACTGTTAAAAACAAAGTTTAAAATACTACTGACCTAGATCATATCTTATAGGCTTCTGCAACAATTCCCTCAAAATCCAAATGACCTCATCTCTCCATAAAGTCTACCAATAAATCCTCCAGCAGCATTGTCTGCTTCTGTAGTTATCTTGTGTCTAAGAGTTCCTGGAACACTATTATTATGTTTGCTTGGCCCTTCCTATCTTCACCTTCTAACAGTGAGTTAAACATGCTATAAAATGAAAGAGAAAAGCAACATAACAAGTATTTAAAACAGCATAATTAACCACCAAAAACAGGACATCCTCTGCTACTTCTATCCCTACGCATAGAAGTATACCACCCTTGCACACCACCCAATCCCACACATACACTGCCACACTGACCCAGAACCCCAGCACAGTTGACCTTCCATCTTGGCCATACAAAACCCCTACATGGAAACCTCTGAAAGAACTACCTCTCTGGACCCCCACAAACACTGTTTTAACTAGTCTTGGTTGTATCATCTTCTGCTTCTTCATTTTTCTAGAAAATTCCAACCTGCAGGGCTCCAATCATCAAAGTTGAGAAGCACTGTTCCTTCCTATCCCAGTCAATCTTTCTGGCCACACCACCGTGTTCCTAAAAATGCCCCTCACAGCAAGTACTCCTATGGACTGTTTCCTTCAACATCTGGTCTAGCTCCCTTCTGGGACAGAAACACTGGAATGCTAGAAACTACACTGCCCAGACTCCCCTCTTGTAAGAGACTATAAGTGACCCCAAATCCTAACCACTTTTATGAGAGTTATTACTTCATGAAAATAAAAACTTCAGAGCAAAAGATACCATAAGCTAAGTAAAAAAAAAAAAAAAAAAAAAAAGAAAAAATGCTTGCAAATTACATTAACAAAAAATACTATACAAAATACGAAAATTTAATAGTATAAGTAATTCTTAAAACTAAAAAAAAAAAATTTTTCAGTAGAGATCTGGACAGAATTGCTAACTACCACTACACCTATCCCATTTCTAACATGAGACTGGTAAAACTCCAAAAGCTGAAAACACACTTTGTTGGCAAGACTGTGGGGAAACCATTGCCTCACACACTTCTGGTAGGAATACAAAACAGTAAAAATCCTTTGGAGGAAAAATCAGAAGCATCTTAAAAATTACGTATGCAGGGCACCTGGGTGGTTCAGTGTGTTGAAGCCTCTGCCTTCAACTCAGGTCATGGTCCCAGGATCAATCTCCACATCGGACTCTCTGCTCAGTGGGGAGCCTGCTTCCTCCTCTCTCTCTCTGCCTGCCTCTCTGCCTACTTGTGATCTCTGTCTGTCAAATAAATAAATAAAATCTTTTAAAAAAAAAATTAGGTATGCATTTATACTCTCACCCAACAATCCCATCTCAAGGAATCTACTCTGAAGATAACATCCACAATCAACATATGCTGTAATATTACTGGAATATCAAAATACTTCAAACAGCACATCTACCCAAAGAATTGGTTGAATAAACTATGGAAACCCCACAAGTTGCAGGTGACACAGCAGTACTCTGCAAAAACAACAACAATAACAACAACAACAAGGCAAACCTTTGTAAACGGACATGGAATGGTTTCTAGGATATACTGAGTTGACAAAGCAAAGCGAACATCACCACCACCTGAATCTCCATTCCAGAAAAGAAGCAATTATTCAGCCACGAGCAGTAAGTACATGGACTGCCAGCCTCTGGCAGCGGTGCCTCCAAAGGCCACTTCTGCCTAATGAGGGCCTCCTTTAACTTCCAGTTCTTCCCTCACAGCTCCCCCATGAGCTAAGAATTCAGCACAGTCCTGAGGCTCCCCTCTACCTGATTCTGCATCGTCTTCATTAGACCTTTCACAAATGTTCCCCCAAAATGCCTACTTCCCTAATTTCATCTCAGTGTCCATTACCAACTGGAGTGAGGGCATGATATGAACTGAGTATTTGTGTCTCCTTCAAAATTTATGTGTTGAAATTCTAATTCCCAAATTTGACAGTATTTGAGTATACTCAATTGTGGTAATCATTTCACAGTGTATACATATATTAAGTCATTACATACACCTTAAAAAAAAAAAAACCATATTGGGACACCTGGCTGTCTCAGCAATTAAGTGTCTGCCTTCAGCTCAGGTCATGATCCTAGGGTCCTGGGATTGAGTCCCACATCAGGCTCCCTGCTCAGCGGGAAGCCCTCTTCTTCCTCCACCTGTTGCTCCGCTCCCCCTGCTTGTGCTTGCTCTCTGACAAATATATCTTAAAACAAAACAAAAAAACATACTGTACAACCTAAATATATATAATTTTTACTTGTCAATCATACCTCAAAAAAGCTCAGTTTAAAAAAAAAAAGCTAATCAGCATGCTATCTACCTCAAAGGGAAGACATCAACTGGAGCCACAATTTTTAATGTACTGTATATTACATTCAATGAAAAAACACTAGGCATGACAAGAGACAGAACTGCATAATTGAAAAACAAAAGACAAACTGACAACAGAAACAAACCCACATGTAATTCACAGACAGCCTCAACCAACAAAGTCTTTAAAATAACTTAGTATGTTGGAGGAAAAAAATGGAGTAGATGAAAAGATTCAATAAATGGGTTTTTAGCAAATTAGAGAAAAATTAGCAGGGTTGGTGAAATGGAAGCAGATCAGTACAAAATATTCACATTAAAACTCACAGGAGAAAATAATGTAAAATACAAAAAAGGATGCAACAGATGTGAGATAGAGTAAAATGGTTTAACATACCTATAAATGGAGTCCCATGAGAGAAGAGTGCAGAAAAAAAGTATTTGAAAAGTCACTACTATTGCTTGGGGGAAAACAAATCAACTTACTGAGGCTATTTTCAGTGTTAATACACACACACAGTATTATCTACAGCTGCTTCAGTTCTGGAAAAGCAGAACTGAGGAGTTGCAACAGAGACACTATGGCCCACAAAGCCTGAAATATATACTACACCTGGACCTTTACATAAAGTTTGTCAACCCTGCTTCTGACCAACCAAAGGACTGGAACAAAATTTAGACACAATGCATAGAACTGGAGTATGACAGTCACTGATTTATTAAACTATCAGGTAAAACTAATACCATCGGGTTTTGCCTATTTCCCTTGCTCTAGATCCAATCAGGATTCTCAGAAAGCTACTTGGCATTCTGTTTAAAGACAATAGGTCTCACTACTAAATTATTCTGGAAAATTCCGTCACTCCTATTCTTGTCTCTCTATTCAGTATTCACTCCTTCTGGAGCTCTTAATTCTCCCCAATTCTTCTGACATCTCGATTTCTTAACTGGTCTCCTACTGGCCCCTCTTTCCTTATTCTGCAGCCCTGTTCTCCCACTTAGCAGTGTTTTAGCTACAATTTAACCTGAATTTTGTTCAAATGCATTGCTTTTTCAGTTCTTTAAATTCCAGTTCATTCTTTTTTCCCCCAGTGTCTTGTTCCCCTCTTACAGTCTTATTTCTTTTAGATCTTCAATTACTCTAAAACTTGTATGATGTGGTATCTGATATTCTATTCCTGAAATCGGTCATGACTGGTAACTCTTATGTGATAAAGAAGTCACATGTTTTATAATAATTTTGTGGGAAACCCACACAACCTGGAATGAGAACATGTGCCTCCATAGCAGTTCTGCTTTTGCTGCTCTCAGGCACTGGGGGTAATGCAGGCTGCAGACTACTTTTTATGTTAGTTTCTTAAAAATTATGGACTGCCCTCCACCCCCCCAGCCCCCCCCCCCCAACCCCAGTTAAGTACAAGTAATACAAAGTACAGCCTCCAACATTCCTGACTGGGTACAAAGGCTTAGGAAAGATCTTCCCTTCCTATAGATCCCAAGCAGAGACAAAATTGTCTTGTGGAACCAGTGAATGGATTTTTTTACTCTAACTCTTCCCTGGGAGTATCATCCGCTGGAGGAACCAGATTGATGACGGGCCCCACCTCCAAGCCCCAGACTCACAAGGGCCTAAGGCCTCACTTTCTCTCCCCATGTGGGTTACTAAAACGTACGGAAAACAAAAATCCACAATAAAACTGTACCATTACAAATAATTACTCCTTGTTGGATGTCACCAATTAGGATGTCCACTTGCTATTTTCAAACAACCAGTTCCTTTTCCCCCTCCCTCACAGCCCATGTTCTACTAGCTGACTCCAATAAGGAGGAAAAGTGGCTCAGGTCTAAATTAATTAGGAAACCCCCCCCCACCCCCCGGCCCTGGGATGGAAGCAGAGTACAATCAGAACATATCCCAGGATTGGTCTGATTAGAGAACAAGAAGCCCCAAGGGGGCTTCCTATAGAGCAGAGATAGAGGGTCATAGCTAAGGTACTACTGGGGGGGTGGCTGCTGAACACCACAGAGACCACAACGGAGAGACATGCAACCTGTGACCAACACTGAGCCAATCCTGAGGAAGTGAACCTGAGCCTAGGAGGTAGAAACTAGATCCTAGTCCAACTGCTGGAGCTACCAGATCAAGCTTTGACCAAAGCCAGTCCTAGCTCTTGATTTTTCAGTTCCATGACCCAAAACATTTTCTTCTTTGCATAGATCACTTTGAGCTAGGTTTGTCAATTGAAAGCATTCTGAGCAACAAGGAAATTTACCAAGTGTTCAAACTTCAATAATGAAACAAAGTTTTACGTGCTTACCTGGATAACCAATTCCTTTGGCATTTGCATAGGGAACCCCGGAAGAACCAGGGCTATAAACAGGATTCATGATTTCAAGAACTAAAAAGGAAAAAAAAAAAAAAGTCATTTAGCCAAGCACTTTTATTCTCCGGTTTTTCTCCAATATCACCTACAAAAGAGCAGGCAGCAAGAGTCCCTTCTCTAGTTGATGAAAAACAAGGCACTTCATGCTGCTGCCAACCAACACAGAAAAGGCAGGCCAGAAGTCCTGATGAAAGCCCACCTAAACACTGTAATCTTTCCAACTTCTTCAGTCCATCAGAAGCTAAGGGAAAATGTGTTCTCTATGTCCCTGCTTAAAACAGTGAAAAAAAATGTTATGATCTAAATGTCCTTATAACAAAGAACAGTTAAGGAAACCAGACCTATGCAGAATATGAAATATTACACAGATACTTTTTAAAGTGCTTAAAAACATGACTGATATGTTATGTGACAAAAGGAAAAGAACAATGCTGCATTATGCAGTATGATCCTAAATCTGCACCTACATGTAGTACAGGCATGTGCACTTCCAGCACAAACAGAAAAAATCTGGGAGAATATAAAAATGTGAACAGAGATGATCTCCAGATAGGGTAGGTTTAGTGTTCTTTTTATGCTTTTCTCTATTTTTTAAATAACCTTTGTTAAATATGTATCTATTTTCTTTAAAAGACAATGTTTTTTATCATCTTTTTTTTTCCTGAAAAGTTCAAGAGCTTGCACAGTCACAAGCATCATTTTACCCCTTCCCCAACAGAAAAATGATTCTCATCTCCAGCAAGCTCCTCTGAATTCTGTCAACGAATGTATTACGAAAGTATGTTTAATTAAGACTACTCTATATTCCTCACCTATATTCCTCACTGACTTAGGTGGTAGTAAGGATGAAGGGGATCTTAAATTTAAATATAAAAACAGTACAGGATAGGGGGATAGCAGGCAACAGGTAACATGGGAACTCTGTGCCTTCTGCTCATTTTTTTTCTGTGAACCTAAAACTGCTCTAAAAAAGTCTATTTAAATCTAAAAATAAAGAGGGGTGCCTGGGTGGCTCAGGTCTTGCTCTCACAGTCATGAGTTCAAGCTCCACAATGGGTCCCATGCACAGCATGGAACCTACTTAAAAAATAAAATTAAAAATTAAAAATAAACAAAATGTACACATATGTACTTATTTAGTGTCTACCTCCCTCACCACATCCCCCACTAGAAAGTAGCCTGTGGCAGACAGGGAACAGGGACTTGTTCCTATTTACTATAGTATCTCTAGCACCAGTAACAGTACCTGGCACAAAAAAGATGCAGGTAACTGACTTTTTGTTTTTAAAAAAGATTTTATTTATTTATTCATGACAGAGAGAGACAGACAGAGCAAGAAGCAAGCTTGCTACTTAATACTCGACTCTAGGACCCCTGGATCATGACCTGAGCCAAAGGCAGACACCCAACTGACTGAGCCATCCAGGTGCCCGACCTGCTGACTTTCTAAAAACATATACACATTCAAACACTGCAGGTATCAAATTCCATTACAAAAACACACTGCAAAAATTAACGACTTCAAAGTCTCAGCTTACCTGACTCATTTAAAATATTCACAATCAAGCAGTTCAGTACATATTAGAAAATACCCAATCACATCCCTAGCCTTTGTAACAAGTTCTAGTCTAAATTAGGAATAAATCAGGAACATTGGTGATTAGGCCATTCTTACTTAAATAACTGTCTTTTTTTAAAACTTCTAAGCCAAAGTTACCATGACATCCACAATTACAACTAAAGAGATTAGTCTAGATCAGTGCTAACTAACAGTACTCTCTGCAACAACGAAGATGCTCTCTATCTGTGCCTTCCAATATGGCAGCCACTAGCTAAAAGTAACTACTGAGCACCCCAAAAATGTGGTTAGCGAAGGATCTGATTTTTAAATTTTATCTGACCTCAACTTAATTTTTTAATATTAATTTATTATGTAATCTCTACACCCGATGTGGGGCTTGAACTCATGACCCCGAAATCAAGAGTCCTCCAACTGAGCCTCAACCTAAATTTAATAGTCGTATGTGCCTAGGGACTACCATATGGACAGCATAGTCTACAATACAGATGAGAGAAAACAAGGCACAGAAAGCAAGCAGGAGACTCAATTACATATCTTACTACAGAGTTTAAGAATAAACAAACTGGGGAGGTGCCTAGGTGGCTCAGTCGGTAGAGCGCATCTGCTTTGGGCTCTGGGCATGATCCCAGGGTCCTGGGATCGAGCCCCATGTTGGGCTCCTTGCTCAGCGGGGAGCCTGCCTCTCCCTTTCCTTCCCACTCATACTCTCCTCTCACTATCTCTGACATTCCCTCTCTCCAATAAGTATCTTAAAAAAAAAAAATAGAATAAACAAACAGGTGGCATCTGGTGGTTCAGTCAGTTAAGCATCTGATCCTTAATCTCAGGGTCATGAGTTCAAGCACTTGCATTAAAAAAAGAATAAACAAATTGGCAATTGCCAATCCCTATTACCCTGTGCTTTTAACCTATTCTTGATGGATCTCCAACAGAACTGTGTAAGCCCTCATCTCTGTCGTTGAACTATGATCTGCTAAATATATAATTCTCAAAACTGTTTCTCTATTCTGTGCCAGAATCTAATTTTCTCAATTGAATTCAAGATAAGCAAAGCACTATGCAAAGTACACAGAAAACACAAAAAGAGCAAGTCACAATCTTCTGAGTTTACAATCTAGAAAAGTGTTGTCCAATAGAACCTTCTGTGAAGATGAAAATGTATGGTAACTGTACATGTAAAGTAGTCACTAATGGCTGGCTAGTGAACACCTCAAGTGTGGCTAGCACAACTAAGGAACTGCATTTTAACTTCAACAGTCACAAGTAGGTGATAGCGATTATTCTGGAGAACTCTGGCCTGTAAGACAAAACACATGAGGAGCACCTGGGTGGATTAGTTACTAAGCTTCTGTCTTTGGCTCAGGTTATGGTCCCTGGGTCCTAAGATCAAGCCCCACACTGGGCTCCCTGCTCAGCAGGAGGACTGCTTCTATTCCCCTCTAAGTACCATAAAGGAATAAAGTGTTCTGAAGGTTGAGAGAGCAAAAATTCAACAGGTGAGGGGAGGAATGGTCAGGAAAAATTTGATTATAGAAGGTAGTAGCTCTGAACAAGTATGATCCCAAAAAGCCACTGAAGAGAGAAAATGCAAGATTCACTTTAGGAATACTGGGCTATTGGGTTTGTAGAGAATTAACACAGATGATTATGAAAACACAGGTTAATTTCTTAGACCCATCATAGGGAGACCCTTAAACGTAGGGCTGAGCAGATCACATCTGGTAGGCAATGAAGCTCATGAGTAACATGGCAGACTAACACAGGAGTTACCAGGTGACCTGGTAATTCTATTCCTTGGTAAATACCTAAGAGAAATGAAAACATACATCCACACAAAAATCTGTACACGAATTTTTATTATTCATAACAGCCAAAAAATCGTAAACTACTCAAATGAAGCACTGAACACAAGGCTCTCCTGCTGTAAGGATCTCAGTGTAAACCAATAATACAATTTCACTAAGCTTGTCACTACAAAGTACATAGAACTGCCCATGAATTCTCAATACCATAAGTTTCAAACTACCCAGAAGTTTTATTTCCTAAAAGCATTTTTACCTCCCCAGAGGATAATGTTTCCTAAAGAGGCCGAAAAATCTTAATGAATTGAAAATATTAGGCAAGAAAATATAAAAAGACTGATGAAAAATGTTGCGGGTTTCCCTCTCCTATCCAATAAAAGGGCTTGACTGAGTAATATAAAGACAAAGTCTGTGAACTAATGTCCAAAAAAAAAGCTTCTTAGGTTACTTGTTCAAATAATAAGAATCCCCCAAGATTCTAAGCCTCAAGAGCAGAGAAAAATACTTTGTTCAGCTGTCTTCCTGTATTTCACCAGTGCTAGGCACTCAGATAGCTTATATATATCTTCTGAATGTTTTCGAAGAACTATGTGATAGAAAATGTAACTTTTCACAGCAATAAATATGAAGTTGAGCATGTGACTCTTCATCTCAGGATAATTGAGTTCCAGTCCCATACTGGGTATAGAGCTTACTTTAAAAAAAAAAAAGAAGAAGAAGAAGCTGAGACATTTATTTAAAATATAACTCAGGGGCACCTGGGTGGCTCCGTGGGTTAAAGCCTCTGCCTTCGGCTCCGGTCATGATCTCAGGGTCCTGGGATCAAGCCCCGCATCTGGCTCTCTGCTCAGTGGGGAGCCTTGCTTCCTCCTCTGTCTCTGCCTGCCTCTCTGCCTACTTTGATCTCTGCCTGTCAAATAAATAAATAAATCTTTTTAAAAATAATTAAATAAATAAAATATAACTCAGAATAGTTGAAACACCATCTATTTATTGATTAGTGACTATGAAAGCTGAACACACTGGCCAATCTTAACATTTCCAGAAATAAAACTATTTAACATTAAATCATGCCCATATGATACAATTACTCTGCATCATCTAAGGTACTACTACAAAAATATTACAATCTGAATATAATGAATCCTATCTAATGAATTTTTGGTAGACAAAAATTTCCTTTTAAATTACAGAACCTAGTGCTTGCTTCGGCAGCACATATACTAAATTACAGAACCTATACCTATAGGGGTGCCTGGGTGGCTCAGTCTAGTTTACAGAAAAAGAAGCTGGAGGAATAGGATGAATAACACCATGAAGCAATCAGACACACCCGAAAGATGGGGCATCTTGGAGGGCAAGTAACCCAGTTTCTTCAGTAAGTCAATGGTTTGAAAACTGGTAGGGATGGGGGTGGTGGGAAGGCAGGGAGGGCAGTTCTAGATTAAAATAGATTTAGACATTAAAACCATTAAGTAGTTTTGTTTGGGTTTTGGTTTAGATTGAAAAAACTGTAAGAAGATATTTTAAGGATTTGGGGACACAAGTGAATATGGGCTAAGTATCAAATGGTATTAATTTTGCTAGGTGCGGTGATAGCATTTTGGTTACGTAAAGACAAGGTTTTTCAGAAGTACATGCTGAGGCATACAAGACAAAAAAAAATGACATGATGTCTCTAAGTATTCTTACAAAAAAGGAAAACTACAGTAAAATACTAATGATTGTTATGCCTAGGTATTGGATTATGGCCGCATATGGTATTGTTACTCGTTTTAAGTTTGCATAACAAAAAAATTAAAAAAAAAAATCATCATCATTCTGCCTCCTATCCTAGTGCCACTGGCAACCCAGAAACCAATTTCCCAGTCTGATTTACTGTGGACCAAAGACTCCAATTCCAACACTGGATCCAGAAGGTACCACTTTTTTTTTTTTTTTAACCCATGTGGAATGACTCAACTGTAAGAATACCTATGGGTGGTCTGACACCTGCACCAGGAAAGCCAATCTCAGATTTACCTTTAAAAAAATGACAGCACAAAAAAAAAAAAAAAGAATAAAAAAAGGACAGCAAAAATTTTTGAATTTGAAAATCCAGTAATAATCAGAGATAAAATACACTTAAGTCTCATCACTGTATTATTTTCTCTAGTTTCAAAAGATACCATGATCTAAAGAAAGTTCCCACACACAACAGTAATTATGAAACTTTGAAGGCCTTTTTTATTAGTATTTCATACCAACAAAACTAATTTCAAGAGGGTTAAATTTTGTTTCTCTCAGAGACTGATATTAATATATAAGATATACCCTTTAGCACAACACTGGAAATTCTCAGTAACGTCTGATATTATAAAGAAGAGCATATAAGACTACAAAGTTCTTCTCAACTCCCTCAAAGTCTCCTTTCACTACTGAGGTTTGCAACCTATTGGGAGAAATTTATGTATTTCTCACAGGACTGGTCAGACTCCAAAAACACAGATGTAGAGTGGAAAACAGACATGAAAAAAGTAACTATTACTTTATTACATTGGTGTACCACTGTTTTTATAGGTGTTTCAACTGATATTGGAAAAGAAGCTGTTTAAGTGAGACAGTTTGCTGGACAAAAATTTCCCTTTAAACTACAGAACCTATACCTATAGGGGTCCTGGGTGGTTCAGTCTGTTAAGACTCCAATTCTTGATTTCAGCTTGGGCCTTGATCTCAGGGTTGTAGGTTCAAGCCCCATGTTGGTTTCCACACTGGCCTCAGAGCCTACTTTAATTTTATTTATTTCTATGACAGAGAGAGATAAAGCACAAGCAGGCAGAGGGAGAAGCTCCCCGCTGAGTAAGGAGCCTGACACCAGGCTCTATCCCAGGACCCTGGGACCATGACCTGAGCCAAAAGCAGTTGCTTAACCAACTGAGCTACCTAGGCACCCTGTGGAGCCTACTTTAAATAATTTTTTTTTTCCTACAGAACCTATCAAAAGCTAAAGTATTTAAAATGCACTTAAATTTCAAGCACCTGAGTGAGCATACTGAGTTAAGCATCTAAGCCCTGCATCAGACACTCTGCTCAGCAGGAAGCCTGCTTCTACTGCTCCCACTCCCAGGGCTCGTGTTCCCTCTCCCTCTCCCACTGTCTCTTTTCTCTCAAATAAATAAATATCTTTTTAAAAAATCCACTTAAGTTTTTTTTTTTTTTCAATTCTAATCCTCTACCTCTGTGGCATTATACTAATTTTCCTGGTGTTCAAAAATTCCAATGATTTTGGCATCACAATTCTAAACTCAAAATGAAAATGAGTTGAAAGGCAGGTGTAGAGCAGAATAATAAATATCCTAAGAAATATATCATGGCCTGATAAAAGGGCAGGGGGCAATAATAGCAACAGCCGCAGATGGTGCTTCCTCCTGAGATGCAGGCACTTGCCTCACAGGCACAACCCAATCTTTCCACTATGTACAAGGACAGGAACCAGGAAGAGGGGATGCTGCTACCTGCTCAGCATTTCTAGAGACTACTGACCAAGAACACCGAGCAGAACGCACAGGCAGCCAGCCGTCTCCAACTCAAGAAGGCCTTAGGAGACCTCTAACAATCCTCAGCTTCCATTTAGTCACAAACACAACTAAATATAAGAAACATGCAAACACTCCAACCAAAGCAAGCTAGCTTTATTAAACTGAAGAAAAAAAAATCTTCACAATGTGCACACACTAGCTTTGGCATTAGGAAAGAGAATTTTAAGTTATCCAACTGAATGTCAGCAAAAATAGTACACCACTTTACTTAACAAATTTGCAAAGTGTGTCGCTATTATTGTCCACAGCAAAAGCTTTTAAACTTTTTCATGCAATATTTGAGAAAATCTCAAATTACACAAGGATGACTTGAGAATTTAAGGTGTGGGAACAAGACAAAATTTTTCCTGCATGCCAAAAACACTCCAAAATATTTTTATGTATGACTTGAGTGAAACATTAACTCATACAATCCATTACATGCACTTACATTTACATATATTATGAAAGATAAATACCCTGTTTGTTGACAGGTTGCAAAGGTACACCTTCTTTTCAAAGTTAACCCAGACTGGGCCACGAAACGTCCTTTCGGAAATCATTAAAAGCCTTTCAAGCTGGGGGGCGAACACTAAGCTTCTGGCAGGCAAATGGAGTAATTTCCACTTCGTGGGTAGACAAAGTGAATAGTTTACACATTCGAAATGATTACAACCACAAGAATCCTAAATCTAAGTTACAGAAAACAACACCCTGCTGCTTCTCATTTTTTCATACGTTTTCCTGACCGGATCTGAGTCGGACCTTAATAAGGCCCAGGGAACATTCTTGTGCACTGACTCCACCTCTCACCGGCCACCTGGGCAGCAGCATCCCCCTCCCCCGACGCCCACACCGCACCTGCCAGTGCGCGAATCCGCGCCCAGCTCCGCCTCCTTCGGGTTCCCTGCTGCGCGGTTACCCCACCGGACAAAGCACAGCCGAGGTTCGGCCCAGCGGCCGACAGGCCGTAGCCCGAACCCGGCGCCAGGCCACCCCGAGCCGCGGGCCCGACCTTGGCGCCGCCCCAGGCCGGCTGCACAAAGCGCCGCACTTCCGGCCGGGCAGCGCCGCCGCCCGAGCCCGCCGCCCCGGCCCGCGCGCAGCCCGGGACCCGAGAGGGCGCCGCGTCGACCCTCCGCCCCGCCCCCGCCCGGGGGCGCCCGCCCGCCCGCACTCACCGCGCCGCGACGGCGGCGGCGGCGGGGGCCTGGGCCTCAGTGACCAGCGCACGCCGGCCCGGGGCGGGCTCGGCGGTGGGGCTTGGCTAGGGGCGAGCGCCGCAGAGGAGTGCTCCGATGCGAGCGCTGAGCCTCGAGGTCCCCGGTCGCCGCCGCCACCTCCCCGGCCCGCGCTTCCAGTCGCGCCGCTTCACCCGGCCCGCCTCTCCGCAGCCCGCGCTACCAGCCGACGCTGCGCAGCCCGCGAGCCGCCGACCTCACTTCCGCCTGGAGCGCGCCGCTGCGAGGGCGCGCTGGGCACGTGACTGGAAGGCTCCGTTCAGACTGGGCTGGTGGCGTGCGCGCTCCCGCCGGCGTCTAAGAGAGCCCCGGATGGAGAGTGTCGGGAGCCGTAAGGCGTGCGACCCGAGGCAGGTCTGTCTACCCTAGGGCACCGCGTGCGGGTGGGCGAGTAACCCGCGGCGGCGGCGCCCACTGGGACGTCCGTGTCCACTTTTCGGAATAGGCACTCAGATGGACTTTTTCCTCACCCTGTTTTTGCCCTTCTACCAATGCAGTGTGGAGGGGACATATTGGAACATAATTATAGAGTTTTACTAAAATTTTTTTATGAGAAATATGTCTTCGATTTTGTGTTAAAACGGCCACCGCACTGCAGGAACCTGTGTGTAAATGAAGACGCAAGGGTGGTGTGGTGGTGTATGACCCGGTCCTGGCTGTGATGCTCGATGGTGACAACTGAGGGCAAGGCTCAGCACCCCCAGCTAGGGCTAGTGTAGTGGCGGGCAGTCGAAGTGTTATCCCACCGAGTGGCACAGGGGACCGGCCTGGAACATCGCTGGGACAGTCGCATGCCCCAGAGCACCAGATAGAGGCTGCCAGCACGGACACTGCGCTCAGCCTGCCAATCGCTGTTTCCAAAGCTCCGCATTCATTAGGTCATGTAATATCCATAATAAATCATTTTGCAAATGAGGGAATTAAGACGCAAGCTGATAAGCATTCAAGAACACGCTATTAGGAAACCCACTCAGCATTCAAACCCCAGCATCTGGTGTCAGAGTGCATGTTCTTTTTTTCAATGTTTTAAAATATTTATTTATTTGACAGAGATCACAAGTAGGCAGAGAGGCAGGCGCGGAGGAGGGGGCGTTGGGGTGGGGGAGTGGGAAGCAGGCTCCCTGCTGAGCAGAGAGCCTGATGGAGGGATCCATCCCACAACCCTGGGACCACGACCTGAGCTGAAGGCAGAAGCTTAACCCACTGAGCCACCCAGGTGCCCCCCAGAGTGCATGTTCTTAAAGGGGAAGTCCTCGGATTTGGTTTTCCCAGAACAACCTTGTGTGACATTAGTAAGACCCACAAATTCCCTGCCTGAGCTGAGACAGTCTGCCTTGAAAAGAGGCGAAGGAATCCTGTGATGCAGGCTGGGATGGGTCCTTCAGAAGGGCCTGGAGAAAGCAAGGGCCTGTACTCAGCAGAAAGAGCCCAGGAGAGACGTTCAGTACATACAGCTTCTAAAGACTCTTTACCTGGCACGTCTGCAAGAATTCAGTGTAGGTTAAAGAGGTTGCAAAGGACAAGATTTCTGGCAAGCTGTAAACGTGGACTTTTTTTTCTTTCTTTTTTTTTTTTTTTTAAAGATTTATTTAGTGGCGGGTTGGGGGGGTAGGAGGGGCAGAGGGAGAGGAAGAAACTTCCTCAAGTAGAGTCCCTGCTGAACTGAGCTGGATCCCAGAAAGTCCAGATCATGGCCTTAGCCCAAATCAAGAGTTGGCTGCTTAACTGACTGAGCCACCCAGGTGCTTCTGAAGATTTTATTTTTTAGTAATCTCTACATCCAACATGGGGCGGAACTTACAACTCCAACATCAAGAGTAGCATGCTCCACTAACTGAGCTCCACTAACGGAGCCCTAAATCTGGACAGTTTTAAATAAAATGATGTTACTCTTTTAAATACCCATTAAGGGGTGCCTGGGTGGCTCAGTGGGTTAAAACCTCTGCCTTTGGCTCAGGTCATAATCCCAGGGTCCTGGGATCGAGCCCCACATTGGGCTCTCAGCTCAGCGGGGAGCCTTCTTCCTCCTCTCTCTGCCTACCTCTCTACTTACTTGTGATCTCTGTCAAATAAATAAATAAAATCTTAAAATAAAATACCCATTAGAATATAAACACTACAGAGATTCAATTCCCACCTTTTTCCATTTTAAAAATACATGAGTAAATTATGTAACAAAAAATTTAATTGTTCCCTTTTCTCCTTGACAGCCTGTATTTCACTGCCCCCACAGAATTTTACCCTAATATATTTGTGTGTTGAGTGTCTTTTTTTTTTTTTAATCACTTTTATCTGTCAGGATAGCTAGGAAATGTTCCAGTAATAACAAACCCAAAATCTCGGGCTCTTCACACAACAGAATTTTATTTCCCATGTATCCATCAGGTCAAAAACAGATGGGATTGTCTGAAAAACTACAAAAACAAAAGAATTCAGCAGCAAACTGGAAAAATGTACATATATACGTATATATACATATATATGAAAAAAATATATATAGCTATCATACATCTAGTTAACAACCAGTTGGAAGATACAATGACATTATGCAAAAGATCAATATTATACAAGGAATATATAACAACGTAATAACTAGCAATAAACTTTTATAAGAATTTCACAAGATCTATGTTAATAAAACTTTAAATAATCCTTGAATGGCACAAAGCAACTTAAACACATGGTGAAAAACATCATGTTCTTGGATGAGTAGATTTAACATCAAAAAGATGTCAATGCTTCCTAAATTAATTTATAAATTTAAATAAAATTCCTATGAAACACCAACAATTATTTTTAACTAGATGAAGTGATTCTAATTTACATATGGGAAAAAATCAGAATCAAATGAATCCGCCAGGAAAACTTTGAAAACAAAGAGTTATAGGGTGGTGTCTGGCTACTAGATAAGAAAACATATTTGAAAGCCTCAGTGGGGTGCTTGGGTGGCTCAGTTAGTTAAGCATTTGCCACCATTCAGCTGAGGTCCTGATCCCAGGGCTCTGAAATAGAGCCCTGAGTCCTCTCTGCTCAGTGGGAAGTCTGCTTCTCCCTCTCCCTCTACCCTTTGACCCCTGCTCTTGCTCTTGCTATCTCTCTCTCTCTCAAATAAATAAAATCTTAAAAAAAAAAAAAAAAAACCTCAATAAGGAGCACTTGGGTGGCTCAGTCGGTTAAGCATCTGCTTTCGGCTCAGGTTGTGATCCCAGGGTCCTGGGATTGAGCCCTGCATCAGTCTCCCCACTCAGCGGGGAGCCTGCATCTTCCTCTTCCCGTCCCTCTACCCTGCTCATATGCTCTCTCTCTCTCTCTCTCTCAAATAAATAAATAAAAACTTTAAAAAAAATAATAAATAAAGCCTCAATAAATAAAGCAGAGTGTCTCTGATACATGAATAGACAGACCAATGAAAACAGAAAATCCAGAAATACACCCAAATAATTTTGGAAAATCACGAAGGAAAAGATGGATAATTCAATAAATGGTATTAGGACAAAAATATAGCCATCTGAAAAAATATAAAGTTGGTTCCATACCTTACATCATACCAGAGTGAAATCCAAATCAAAAAAAGATACAAATGTATAACAGTGGAATCATAAAAGGACAAGAAGAGGGGCGCCTGGGTGGCTCAGTGGGTTAAAGCCTCTGCCTTCGGCTCAGGTCATGATCCCAGGGTCCTGGGATCGATCCCCACATGGGGCTCTCTGCTCCTCGGAGATCCTGCTTCCTCCTCTCTCTGCCTCCCTGCCTACCTGTGATCTGTCTCTCTCTCTGTCAAATAAATAAGTAAAATTAAAAAAAAAACAAAAAAAAAACAAAAGGACAAGAAGAAAACATGGGGAAAATCCTTTTTAATTTTGGAGTAAAGAAGGTCTTTTTTTTTTTTTTTTAAGATTTATTTAAGAGAGAGCAAGAGCTAGCAAGTTCCAACAGGGGAGACGGCCAGCGGGAGAAGCCAACTCCCTGCTGAGCAGAGAGCTTGATGCTGGATTCAATTCCAGGACACCAGGATCATGATCTGAATGGAAGGCAGACACTTAACCGACTAAGTCACCCAGGTGACCTAAAGAAGGCCTTTCTAACTCCTGTTCAAAATCCAGAAGCCATGACAATGAAAAACGTTAGTTTGGCAAAAATCACCATGAACATATGCAAAAGACAGATGATTAACAAGGAATAAATAGTTCCAACACATGTGATAGACAAAGGGCTAATAGAATAAAGGAATTTCAGAAGTTAGTATAAAGTACTACAAGCCAATAAAAAACAATGAGGAAAGGGGCCCCTAGGTGGCTCAGTCAGTTAAGCGGCTACATTCAGCTCAGCTCATGATCCCAGCATCCTCGGATCAAGCCCCGCATCAGTCTCCTTGCTCAGCAGAGAGCCTGCTTCTCCCTCTCCCTCTGCCACTCCCTTGCTTGTGTGCTCTTTCTCTCTATCAAATAAATAAAGAAAATCTTCAAAAAAAAAAAATGAGGAGAGTTCATAGAAAAGAAAGTAAATGGCTCTTAATCACATAAAAAATTCAATCTTACTCATTAAGAGAAAAATGCAGTTAAAACTCTTTGACACAGCATTTCCCTCCTATTTGATTGGCAAACATCAAAGAAATTGATAGTACACTCTGTTGATGTAGTGTGGAGAAGCAGGCACATTGCTGGACTGGAGAAGGGACTATTTGATGATGCATTATGACAAGTATACACAAAACATTTGACCCAACAATTCCACTTCTGGGAATGTGTCTAGAGAGATGTTCCCTGGCATATAAAATGAAGTAGCAAGCTTACTTATTGCAGCATTGTTGTGCAAAATATTGGAAACAACCCTAGTGTCCATCAATAGGACTGTTTACTGACCGGATGGTTCATCCATACAATAAATTACTCTCTAACTGAATAAACAAATAAGAAACCTTTCTGTATACTGAAATGGGAATATCAAGGGCAACTGGTAAGTGAACAAAGGATAGAACTGTTCTTATAGGCTAAACTGTGTTCCTCCACCTTTAATTCATATGTGGAAGCCCTAACCCCCAACCCCTCAGAATCTGTATTTGCAGATAGGGCATTTAAAGGAATACTTAGGTTAAAATGAGGTCAGTGGGGTGGGCCCTAATCCAATCTGACGGATGTCTTTATAAGAAGAAGAGGGGATTAGGACACAAACAACACAGATAACTGGAAAGCCATGTGAGGGCACAGTGAGAAGGTGATCATCCACAAGCCATGGAGAAAGACATCAGCAGGAGAATCTAACCCTGCTGGCATCATGATCTTGGACTTACAACCTCCAGAACTGGAAGAACATAAATTTTTGTTGTCTAAACTGTTTTGTCTGAGGTATTTGTTATGGCAGTGCTAGTCAACTAATACAACTGGGTTAAAGTACATTGTGTAAAAAGGGTAAATGAAAATATATATTAGTATTTGCTTGTGTATAAATACAGAAATAATTTCTGGGGTGCCTGGGTGGTGCAGTTGGTTAAGCGTCAGACTCTTGGTTTTGGTTCAGGGCATGATCTGAGGATCAGGCTCCAAGTGTGGTGTAAGACTCTCTCTCCCTCTCACTCTGCCCCTCCTGCTTGTGCGCTCTCTCAAAAATAAGTAAATAAAATCTTGAAAAAAAATACAGAATTAACTTCTAAAATCCAAGAAACTAATAGTTGTGATTACCTGTAATGAGGCCAGGGACAGAGTGGGTCCTGAACAAATGTGGGAGGGGTGAGAAGAATAATTTTCAAGATTTCTTTTTCTTTTGAAATATATGAATGTACTACATATTCTAAAATTAAATTATAAAAAATAAAAATCTAATATATATAGGGATATGTTATCAGGAATGTAAATGGTATAATATTTTGGGAAAAGATCTGGTTGTTTCTTAAAAAATTAAACACACACCTATCCTGTCAACTAATAAGTTGCTGGTATCTGCCAAAGAGAGATGAAAACATACATCCATGCAAAAGAATTGTACACAAAAGTTTATAGCAGTTTTTTTGATAATAGCTAAAACTTGAAAAAAGTGCAGACATCTTTCATCAGGAGAATAGCTGAACAAATTCAGTAGGGTGCCTGGGGTCTGTTTACAATGACCTGCACTGGCTCCTGAAAACCAAAGGATACATTTTCAGGAATTTGGCAAGACATTTGGCAAGCACAGTCATTATTAACAGTTATAGAGATTTGATATTAAAAACAAAAGAAAATATTCAAAAACTTATATTTTCCTAATTCTTGTATTTTATTTTTGCCTTTGCCCTGAGGCTCTTTGCGGCTATTGGACCAGCCTGGTGGAAATGTTTTATAACACTAGGGGTGGGGGCAGGGTGAGAGGGAGAAGTGGACTCCTTGCTGAGCAGGGAGCCCAACACAGGGCTCATCCCAGGACCCTGGGACCATGACCTGAGCTGAAGGCAGACACTTAACCCACTGAGCAACCCAAGCACCCCTAATTTCTGTTTCATATACACCTGATATACATCCTCGTAAACTACTTTTGGCTGGTGTTTCTGTATACTATGGGATTTTTGCATCAAAGAATCACTGATTTAAAGAGTATGAACTTAAACTTATTGATAGTATCAAATTTAACTCCGGAGGGGTTACACACCAATCTACAGTTGCACAAATACTGTATGCCACTGACTGTCTCATCAACTCCTTATATCAAGCATTTCATTAAAAATCTTTTAAAATTTGATCACTAAAAAAAGATTTCATTTAATTTGCATTTGTTAGATTACAGGCAAAATTCATCTAAAAATGTTTGTTGCAGGGCGCCTGAGTGGCTCAGTTGGTTAAACAACCAACTCTTGATTTCTGCTCAGGTCATGATCTCAGGGTCATGAGATCGAGCTCTGTGTCTGCATCTGTGTCAGGCTCTACCCCAGATGAACATGGAGGCTGCTTAAGATTCTCTCTCATGGGGTGCCTGGGTGGCTCAGTGGGTTAAAGTCTCAGCCTTCAGCTCAGGTCACAGTCCCAGGGTCCTGGGATTGAGCCCCACATCAGGCTCTCAGTTCAGCAGGGAGCCTGCTTCCTCCTCTCTCTCTGCCTGCTTCTCTGCCTACTTGTCATCTTTGTCAAATAAATAAGTAAAATCTAAAAAAAAAAAAAAGATTCTTCCTCCCTCTGCCCCTCCCTAGCATTCTCATTTTCTCTCTCTAAAAAAAAAAAAAAAAAAAAAAAATTGCTTGTTACATTTGCTTTTTCCTTATGTTAATAATTTACTCATATTTTTTTGCCTGTTTTTGTACTGGAGTCTTAGCGTTTTTCTTGTCAATCTATTTGAATTCCTTTTCAATGAATTTTCATTCATTGAATGAAATGAAAATGAATTTTCATTTCAATGAAAATTGAAGGGTTATTAGGAAAACAGCACTGTTTTCTGTTCACTATCTAGCTGGAGGTGAAGTTATTGAGAATACAAAATTTTTGGTTGGGTTGTGGTTTAGCACATAGGATTGAACATAGATAGGGATCTACTTCCCTTCCCTTCCGGACCCTATTTAGGTAAAAGAAAAAGCATTTTTAGTTTTTATTATTACTTTTTTTTTTAAGTAGGCTCCATGTCCAGCATAGAGTCCAGTGTGGGACCCTAACTCATGATCAAGACCTGAGCCGAGATCAAGAGTCAGGTGCTCACCCGACTGAGCCACCCAGACACCAGCCCCAAACACCCAAGTTTTTTAAAAGAATGAATTCTGAATAGTCCTGGAAAACAAGGTAAGGGGATTATTAGTTAACAAGAGATTTAGAGAAAGTTTAGCATGACAGAAAGGAGTTGGGGTTGGAGCCTTCTGTCTCAAAATGGCAGACCAAGAACACACTTTGGCCTTCTATTCTCTCCTTAGACTTCTATGAAACAGTAGGTGTTTAAAAATAATACACAACACAGCGAACTGACTAAGTAGTAGAAGCTGTGGCAGGTGGGGGAGCAGAGGGACTCACTTTCATGTGGACAGTTAAAGAGGCAGAGAAGGTGTGAGGTGAGGGGGGGAAGGGTGGTTAGAAATAGGCCTGTACACAAGGACAGTGACAGCAAGGCTGCATGTGCCACATCCGTGTCCCATCTCTCTTCCTTATTCTTGTGTTCATGCACGGTTTCATGTTTATAGTGGGCAAAAACACAACTGTTCTCCTCAAAAGAAATGGACTCAACTATCTGAAGAAAGTTAATGCTTTTTAGTAGATGTTGCGGGAAAAATAAAGTCAAATTTAAATACGCAAAAATTCATTATATTTTACCCCATGAAGTTTCAGAATTTCCTTTTAGGAAGAGCTAAGGTGCAGCAAGCAGAGTAGGAGAGTTTCCTAGTCCTGGACTAGACTTGGTTTTGGCTTACGATTCTCATTCCAGATTGTGGGGTATGGCATGGAGAGACATGACATAGTATTTCATATCCTATTAATTTTTTTAAAGTTTGTTTACTTATTTTAAATGATTTTTATTTTTTATCATGTTATGTTAGTCACATACAGTTTTAAATGATTTTTAAAAGATTTATTTATTTCTTTGAGAGAGTGAGAGCATGAGCAGGGGGAAGTGGGGAGGGGCAGAAGTGGGGGGAAAGAGAGAAGTGAGAGGGAGAAGCAGACTCCCTGCTGACTCTGGGATCTCAGCCTGAGATGGAGGCAGAAGCTTAACCACCCAGGCACCCCTATTTATTTATTTTAGTAATTTCTACACCCAATATGGGGCTTGAACTCACAGCCATGAGATCACAAGTCACATGCTCTACTGATTGAGCCAGCCAGGAACCTGATGTCCTATTTAGATTTTCTTTTTTAACCACAAAAACCTTACACTTTCTTTTTTCAGTTTCAGTACTTATAATTGGGGCAAAAAAGGGAGCAGGGCTAATCAGCATAAAATTTTATTTGATTGAGTTGAGGACCACAAATTCTACGGAGACATGGAGCCAGGAGACTGATGAATGCAGAGTGCCGGTGTAGTTCTTTGAAACCCCATTTCAGTTCTAGACCAGAGGCTGCATACTCAGTATTGGCAGATATGGGGCTGGAAATTAGGTGTTCTTACCTGCAGCTGGCCTTCTTCCTGTACTTTTATTGTCAGCAAACTTGGACAGAAAGCAAATTTACTGGTGAATGCTCCTTGTGAGAGTGTCCTGTAACCTTTCTCTGATCCACTGGTGATTTGTGAGCATGTCAGAACACTCCAGAGAAGAATTTTATTTACCTTCATTTATGGAATCCGAGGAGTCCAGGATGATTAGGATCTGAGTGCTGCTGCTCTTCATATCACCAGGACTGGCATACTATGATTTTTCAATTGATATTTATCAAATTGTGTTTTTAACTATGCACAAGGTATGGTGCTGGTGAGTGCTTATGAGCTTTGCCATTTATGGTGAAATAGTGTATCAATAGCCTAAGAGAACTATTTTGACCTGAATTCATGTTAAAGAGATTAGAGAATTAAAAAAAAAGAAAAGAAAGTCAATATTGCTAAACCAGAAAACTTACTAGGAGATATTTCCTGCTCCAGATCCTGGAACACCTACATAAACCAACTAGATTCAAATATTACTTTTTTCTGGGGCACCTGGGTGGCTCAATTAGTTAAGTGGCCAACTCTTGATCTCAGCTCAGGTCTTGATCTCAGGGTTGTGAGTTCAAGCCTTGTGTTGGGCTCCATGCTGTGCATGACGCCTATTAAAAAAAATTATATATATGTATATATATACACACATATATGTACATATATATTTACACACACGTATTACTTTTTCCTGTTGTCTAAATGATTTTAATTTTTTTAGAAGATTTTATTTATTTATTTATTTTACAGAGAGAGAGAGATCACAAGTAGGCAGAGAGGGAGGCAGAGAGAGGGGGGAAGCAGGCTCCCTGTGAGCAAAGAGCCCAATGCGGGGCTCAATCCCAGGACCCTGAGATCATGAGTGAGAGGCAGGGGCTTAACCCACTGAGCTATCCAGGTGCCCCTATCTAAATGATTTTAAATTAGGTGTTAAGTGATTAATCGAGGAAAATCTGGAAAATACAGCAAAGAATGAAGAAGAAATAAGTCATCCATAGACCCCTCACTTAAAGACAATGTGTGTATTTTGAACACTCCAAATCCAAACCTTGCAAGATACCTAAAACTAACACAGAAGATGGGGTTAGCCTTATTGCTTTACTGAGAGAGGGTCAGGAACTTCAGTGATGTCACCCAGTTTGCTCAAGCTCATCCTCATCAAGTGGGAACCAGGAAAAATTCTAGATGATTCCAAACTCTGTTGTTGACTAAGTCATGCTATTTTGCAAAAGATTAGATTGGAAGGCATCACAGTATTCCCCATTCTGAATTTCTCCTCAGAGAGGAGCTGGGTTAAGATAGGAGCTCTTGCTATCAGAGTTTGGAGTTTTAAAGACCATTAACTGCAGGCCTTCCCAAAGGAGTGTGTGTGTGTGTGTGTGTGTGTGTGTGTGTGCACGCGTGCACTCATGTGTGTAAAGAGAGAGAGAGAGAAAGTTTACAGGTAGATGTTAAAAATGAGAAAGCAGTCCAAAAATGGAGTCACTTGTGCTAAATTCCACCCTAGCAAAAAAAGATTTAATAACTAATCTAATTGTAGTTTCAACCACCCAGGAATAATATGGAATTGTCTGGTAAGCATAAATGAGATAATCCTCTTGAGAGACCCATTTTGATCTCTTTGAGGAAGGTAACCTTGCTTGAAACAATACATTCTTTGCTAACAATTTTCTTTTCCTATCCTTCTTCCACCTTTAAAAACCTTTCCTTTTCTATAGCTCGTTGGAGCTCCTTTCTATTTGCTAGATGTGATGCTGCCCGATTCATGAATCGTTAAATAAAATCAACTTGATCTTTAAATTTACTCAAATGCTTGCTATTTATCACAGAAAAACAAATCTTAAGTGTACAGCTCAATAAATGTTTACAAAATTCACCTTTCAGGAGTAGGGTGGAGGGAAGTTCCCTCAGGCTACTTCCCAGGAAGGGTCCCTACCTTGAGCCCAGAGGCACCACAGGGACTTAAAGTCATCTTAAAAGTTTAGCAGTAAAGATCACTAACATTTCTCTATTTCCCACTATTGTCTTCTTTATTTAAAAATAAACTTTTTTATTTTATTTTGGAATAATTTTATTTTATTTTTTAAAAGAGATGTATTTACTTATTTATTTGAGCAGGGAGCAGGAGAGAAAGAAGCAAGCTTCTCGATGAGTAGGGAGCCCAGTGCAGGGCTCCATCCCAGGACCCTGGATCAGGACTTGAGTGGAAGGCAGACGTTTCACTGACTGAGCCACCTAGATGACCCTGGAATAATTTTAAATTTGCAGAAAAGTTAGTATACTCTTCACTCAGTTTCAGATAATGTTCACATCTTACATAATCACGGTGCAATAATCAAAATTAAAAATTACAAGTAATTGTTATTATTCAAAATCAAGCATTTGGAATTTAACAGCTTTTTCCAGATTCCACCCTGGATCCCCCATTGCATCTGACAGTTTCTCAGTCTTTCCTTGTTTTTCATGACCCTTAAAGTTTTTGAGGAGTACTGGTGAGGTAGTTTGTGGAACATGCATCAATTAGGAGTTGTCTGATGTTTTTGTCATGGTTAGATTGGGATTGTAGTTTTTTTGGGAGGAAGACCACAGGAAAAGTGACCTTTTCATCACATCATGTCAAAGGTAAATATTATCAACATGACTTACCATGGCTGATGTCAATCTTGATCACATGGTTGAGTAGTGTTTGTCAGGTTTCTCCGCTGTAAAGTTATTTTCTCCCCTCTCTTTGAGAGGAAGCAATTATGCAGATTCAGGGTGTCTGGGTGGAGGCTTATACTTCCTCTGGATTAGGTATGATTTATTAGAATTCTTCTATTAAAAAAAACTTCTCTCTTCTCTTCATTAATTTAACCATTTACTTTCAAAAGAATGGACTCTGCTATATTTGTTTTATACTCTGTTATAACCTAATACTACATAATTTATTTTGGTTCTCAAGTTGTTCCAGATTTGGCCATGGGGAGCTTTTTCAGGTTTATCCCGGTGTCCTTTGACATGCCTCCATGATTTTATTTTTTGAGCATTTCTCACATCAAGCTCCAGGCTCAGGTTGTACTTTCGCTGCCATAGTTCCAGAGCCACTCATGTCTCTAAGCAGCCCTGGCTCCTTTTATTGGAGGATGGCATTTGGACAAAGGCCAGGGTGCAAACAATTTTTTCAGTTGAAAATTAAACTTCGACTTAAGCAGAGCTGAGGATGCCTCAGGACCCTCCCCTCCCTCCTACGACGACCCCGGCTCCGCCGCGGCCTCCGCGACTATTCCAGGCCTGCCCCGCGCGGCCGGGCGCATGCGCGCCGGGGAGGCGTGACGTTGGACAGCGGCCCGGACGTCGGCGTGAGGCTGTAGGAGCCCAGGAACGCCAGTGGCGTCTTTGCGGTCCCGCGCCCTGCTTCCGTGCTCCGCGGCGGCTGGAGGGTTCGCAGGTAAATGTGTGCATCCGGTCCAGGCGACTCCAGGGCCCCTTCTGTTCCTCACCCCCCCAGAGTTGGTTCCTCTGGAGCCTTTCCCTAGGGTCGCCCAGCCCGTCACCACTCGGAGACGATCCCTTCTGGAACCGCGGTCCCCGGCGTCTGTCCCTGTAGAGCCGTGGTGAGAAAGTCGTCCCTCTCCGCGCGCCCTCCCCTTCCCGGTGTAGGTCCCTGCAGAACTTCCCGTCCAGCCGCGCCCCGCACCCTCCGAGAGGACCCCTCCTTACACCCCGCGGCGTAGACCCAAGCTTCCTTTAGCGGCGTTTCCTCGGCGCGCGCCCCGGCGACCCCCCGGCCACCCCCCGGCCCCGGCCCCACCTCCTTTCTTCCCTTCCTGCTGTTGGCCCCACCAGAGCCTCCTCTGGAGCCGGGCCGCTCCCCGTGCCCTCCTCCCCCGTGTCGACTCCTCCAGAACCTTCCTTAGAGCCGCCCATCCCGCCACCCTCGGAGCGGACCCCCTCGGGTTCGGCCAGGCTGGAGCGGCCCAGCTCCAAGCTGCTCGGGGGGCACCGTCCTCGGCCCGCGCCGCCGTCCCTCCGTGGTGCGCCCCTCTAGAGCCGCCCAGCCCCGCACCTCTCCGAGAGCACCCGCTTCTCCCGGTGCGCGTCCCTCCTCTTCCAGGCCCCTGTGGAGCCTCTTCCAGCGCCACCCACTCGGCGCACCTCGGAGGCCCGCGCCCCTTCTCGCCTCTCGGGTCGGCCTCTCCAGAGCCTCCCCTTGAGCGGCCCAGTCCTGCCCGAGCTCTTCTGCTGCTGTCCCCCTTCCCGCAGGTGCTCCCCGCGGTCCCGCCACCTCTCCGCCGGTACGGGTCTCCCAGAGCCTGGGTTCCGCCTTGCGAGCACCGAGGTTGCTCCCTAGGAATGCGGAGCGTTACTGAAGCTGAAGACTCGCGGGGCGACTGGCCGCCACTTCTTTTCACTTATTCCTGGCCTTGGGGTGGTTGGTGGTTAGTCTTAAGGACTTTGGGTTGCACGTTACCTTTTTTCACGTTTGATCCTTTCACTCGGCCAGATCGGGAACTCCGGAGCGCAGGATTATTATTTTGTGTGGGCAGAGAGTTTTTTGTTATTATCTCAAATGTAAAGTAATACACACCGAAGATGCTTCGTAAAAATGAAGGAATAGTAAGTTCCAGTTTTTCTGGGTGGGTGGAGGGAATGCGGTGTGATGGCCATACTGTCAAGAAATCTAGAGGAACGTGGTTAATTCCCAACGCCATTGACTCCTAGGCCCTGAGAATCTTTTTTTTTTTTTTAACCTCTGGGGACTCGGACAGGGTGAGTCACTGACAGAGGCTGGAGTGTTTATTACGAAAGGGAGGAAAGTTCTGGGTCTCTTGGTCTTTGAGGAAGCTATTGCCAGTGCAGGAAATGAGTTGTCTGAAGCCGAAAGCGGAATTAGGGCCCTAGCGAGGACCGTCAGTCGCCTATTATGGCCGTCATTATTTGTCTGACCAAAATATATGAGATTGTGCAAAGGGCCAGCCTATACGTGGCAATGAGAATGCCTGGGGTTTATTTTTCACATTAGTGATTTCTGTGCTTGACTCCCCTGCCCCTCCCCAACATACTGATCTCTGAGGGCAGGAATTCAAAATGCTTCAAGATGGTCCTGGCAGACAACTTAGTGTTCAGTAAATGCTTCCTAGGGAAGCTGCAGAAAAGAACTCAGAACCTGACAGAGGTTCTTCACTTGCATATTTTTAATTGTGTTGGCATATTCTGTAGGTAAAATTCCTAATAATCTCAAGGACTGAATTTCTGAAACTTGTACATCATTCTGTAGAATGAAGGACAGATAGCACTCTGTGTGATAGTCATATTACTTCTCTGGAAGAGAGAGTGTTCTTTTCTGATTGCCTCTAGAAACTGCTGTGCTTCCCAGCTTGCCACTCTACATAAATATTTGGGTTCTTTCTCCTTAACTCTGCCTTTTTTTCTTTCCAGATGTCTAAAGAAATTAAAAATTATTAGTGTCTGTAACTGAAAAAACTGCAGAGAGTAAAATAAACATGTTACAAAATGTGGGTTAGTTGTGTTTTATTGGTTGTATGTTTGCTTCTGAATTTGATGGTGAGGATAGAAAGTTGAGCTTTCTTGCCTCTCCAGTGTGTCTGCCCTTTGATGAGTGCTATATTAGGCTTGTTACTGAGAAGTGGTTGCTACCTGGCAATGGTCAGTGCTATATATGAACTAAATGACGATGGATTACCCAGTTCTTGTCCCCTGTATTTAGAGGCACTAGGGAATTCTTGTTGCCTTTACAATATCGTTATTTTTTTTAAGATTTTATTTAAACATTTATACATTGTGAGAGTGCATGCATGTGTGTGTGTGCGTGTGTGTGTGTGTGCATGCGCGCGCGCGCACACACACACACACACACACACACACACACACACACAGTGAGGAAGGCAGAGGAAGATTATCTTCAGGCCGACTTTGTGCTAAGTGCAGAGCCTAAGGCGGGGCTCAGTCTCACACCCCATGAGATCATGACCTTAGCCAAAACCAAGTCATCCAGGAACCCCTAAAGATTTTATTTTTAAGTAATCTCTGCACTCAATGTGGGCACAAACTCACAACCCCGAGATCAAGGGTGGCATGTTCTACTGATGAAACCAGCCAGGTGCCCCTACATTATCATTTTTGAAGAACAGAGTTTTCTTTCCTTTGATAAGGTAATCACTTTTACAGTTAAAGTACAGCGAGGGCTAGCTAGAGGAACAAGGTTATTGTGAGTCAGTTGTAGACAGCTTTGAATTGCACTTCTTAGAACAAGATAGTAATGTAATTACAGCTGTTCTCTCTTTAGGAGCGCCTCATATGGGGCTCTTTGGGCATATTATCTCAGTTAATTGTCACACTAACCTCATGAGATAACTAGTAATGCCCTGTCATATAGGTAAGAAAGTGAGGCTTGGGAGGTTTGCTATTTATTTATTTATTTATTTTCAGCGGAACAGTATTCATTGTTTTTGCACCACACCCAGTGCTCCATGCAATACGTGCCCTCTCTATTACCCACCACCTGGTTCCCCAACCTCCCACCCCCGCCCCTTCTAAACCCTCAGGTTGTTTTTCAGAGTCCATAGTCTCTCATGGTTCACCTCCCCTTCCAGTTTCCCTCAACTCCCTTCTCCTCTCCGTCTCCCCACGTTGGGAGGTTTGCTTTTATGCTCCTAGTCATACCAGTTAGTAAGAAGTAGAGCTCAGAATTGCCAGATTCCAAAGGCAATATTCTTTCCACCTGTTAAATTGATGTCTTTTGGATTCAGTGTTTTGTTTTGTTTTTTAAAGGTTTTATTTTAGAGAGTGCATGTGCACTCACGAAGTGGGGTACAGAGGGAGAGGGAGAAAGAATCTGAAGCAGACTCCATGCTGAGTGCAGATCTGCACTTGGGGCTTGATCTCGTGATTCTGAGATCAGGACTTCAGCTGGAACCAAGAGTTGGGACGCTTAACCAACTGAGCCACCCAGGCATCCGTGGATTCAGTGTTTTTAAAATGATTTGAGTTCACATTTAAACTAATTTGAATTGCTGAAATGATTTATATTTAAAAGCTTCCTATAGGTTTATTGGCATGTGAGTAGTGTGGGTATTTTGCAGTTAGTTAGTTTGCTGGTGTTTTACTGTCTAGAGAGACCAAACCGCAGGACTTTGATCTGATGAATTTTAGTTTATGCAGTAGATCTTGCTCCAGGATAGAAATAGTGGAACGTTGAAATAAGCTGTGAAGTAATGTGGAATTCAGCAAGGTAAGGCAAAGAAATATTCCTGTTCCTTAAGGGATGGATTTGGTTATGTGTTCTGCAAGGTGTTTTGTTTTTTGCTTTTATTTCTATATATGTATTCAAATTTTAACCTTCAAGGGCATCTTTATTAAATCTTCTAAGCCATTTGAGAAGCAGTGTAATAATGTGCTACTATCTTCTGGAATGTTCTGGACAAATTTTAGTCAGGTGGCTAGTGAGGAAGTAAAGTGATAATAATGATAATTGCTGTGTGAGCAGCTCACATTTCTTGAGTTTTAGTAATGTCAAGCACTATGCCAAACACATGTTATTTCACCCAATTTTCCAAATGTCTCTCAAGTAGTTGTTGGTATTCTCATTGTATAGATCAAGAAACTAAGGCTTGAAAAAGTTAGGTAACTTGCTCAAGGTTATTTACTTATTTCCCAACCCCCAAGTTTATTTATAAGTGAGTAAGTCAGGATTTGAACACGAGTCATCTGCTTTTGTCTCTGCTGTTGGTGTTTTGTCTTTGTGATTTAGGCCTTGTTTCCCCCTTAACTCACTTGAGTTGCATTTCAGGAGGGGGCAGATTTAGTTGTTTGTGCTCCTTGTAATCCATCATTAATGTTGAAAATAGCAATGCAGTCACCTGCATGGGTGATCTTGACATTATTGGTATTTTTTTTTGTCTTGGATCCTCATTTCAGTATTCTTTCAGTATTATTGTTGTGCCTTCTGTGAAAATAATTCTCCTGTGAATTCCAGTGTTTAGTAACAAGAAATATGGACTTTACATATCTATGTAATATTTCTGTTTAACGCAGAGGGAAAATGAGATGATGGATGTTTAAAGTCTGCCCCGCCAGCCCTGTTTCCAGGTAATCTCAAGGCAGGACAGGCTAGCAGGATCTGGGGTCAGAAATTGGGCTAGGCTGATGAGTAAGGGCAAGTAGGCTGAGTGATAGAAAATGTCCCTTCTCCCTCTGCTCTGTGGTCAGGATTCAGGAGCCTGGCAGGGTGCAGACTCTAGACAGAAGGATGCAGCTGTGGTCCAGCTTAGGTGAGATGGGCCATTTAAGGAGTAGTAAATGGCAGCTGCTTATTTAAGTACTTGTAGCCTTTGGTGTTTCTTATTTATAAGCCCTTGGTGTATCTTATGTGCAGGATCTGTATTGTGTTACATGTTGCTTATTGGTTGGGAGCCAGAGGCAAGGGTTCTCTTGCTTTAGAGGCTGAGACTAAGGCTGATGAGGCAGTATGCTTCATGTGGTGGTCATAATACCAAAGTGATGCCTGACAGAAGAGGGTAGTAGGCACAAAGGACACACATCTCTTTAATGGGGATAAAGAACTTGTTCTCCTGCATTCAGATGAGTGCCCACCTTGCAATCTCTGCTAGATGGCAAAATGCCCTGGCTTCAGTCCCCCAAGAAGATGTGCTGTGGTAGATGATATTGCCTAATTAGAGTGAAGATCTCACAAGGGGTTTTAGGAGGCTTTTATTATCATGGGGCTTTAATCTCTTCTTGATGTCTTTTGACTTTTCTGGAGACTGGCTTGTAAGTGCCTGCTCAGCAAGTGCAAGTAACCAAACTCAAGTGTATTCCTGAGGGTGTGAGTCCAAGGTTCGTTTCCTGAACATCCTTCTTCCCAGTAGCCTAAGTTTTAGGCTGTTTCAAAGCCTATTCCTCTGATCTTTCCTACTGCATAAATTTTGTACAGTTGAGTCCTTAACTCAGAAGTCCAGACTTCCTGTTAAAAAAGAAATTGTAGTGTTCTAGTAAACATGACAAATATCTCTATTACCGTAATAACCGTTTGAATTACCTAGTGAGGAGAAGGTATACAAATCAAAGTATTTCAACATTTTTAAAATCCTCCCCACCCCACCCCTTGTTGAATGAAATTCGAACTCACATTGGAAATTATGTTTTCTCTGACACATTTCATAGCAGTGTATTTGATTTTTACTCATCTATACTAAGGATGCCTTTCATTCTCAGTTGGTTCTAATGAATTATAATTATTGTTCTCAATTTGGCATTATCCGAAGCCCTTCAGCTGGTTGGCTTCTTTATCCTTTCTAAAGTCATTCCTGAAAGTATCTTTGTTTTTTGATAGTAGGCACATCTTGAGGTTTCCTGTCCCTAAGTTGTAACCAGCTCATTTTCAAGGAGCGTTGATTCCTTCTAGAGCAGACCAGTATCAGAGATAAAAATCTGGATGCAGGCGTACATGTGAGATTGTCCCACAGAATGACTAAAGATAGGATGATACCAGAGAAAAAGCTACTTGAGTCCACAGAAGAATTACCCCTTTTCAAGAAGTCATGAGTTTCCAGGTGCCTGGGTGGATTAATAGGTTAAGTGTCCAACTTTTGATCTCAGCTCAGGTCCCAATATCCAGGTCATGTGTTCAAGCCCTGTGTTGTGCTCCAAGACACCACATGGAATCTACTTAAAAAGAACAAAAATCCAAAAAAACCTATATGATTTTCTGTTGCTAATTCCAGTTTGTTTCTTTCAGCCTTGTAATAATCTAGTTTTCTCTTACTCTAATGGTTTTGAATTATTTTATATAGGCACATCAAAGATGATGATGTTCTCTTGATGTTGAAGCTTTTGTTTTTTTTTTTGTTTTTAAGATTTTATTTATTTGACAGAGATCACAAGTAGGCAGAGAGGCAGGCAGAGAGAGAGAGAGAGGAAGGAAGCAGACTCCCCGCTGAGCAGAGAGCCGGATGTGGGGATCGATCCCAGGACCTTGGGATCATGACCCGAGCCAAAGGCAGAGGCTTTAATCCACTGAGCCACCCAGGCGCCCTTGTTTTTTTTTTTTTTTTTTTTTTTTTAACTTTAAAAATTTAAATTCAATTCAGCTAGCATATAGCATATTATTATTGGTTTCAGGGGTAGAATTTAGTGATTCATCAGTTGCATATAAGAGCCAGTGCTCTTCACATCAAGTGCCCTCCTTACTGCCCATCACCCAGTCACCCTCCTCTCACCTACCTCCCTTCCAGCAACCCTCAGTTTGTTTCCCAGAGTTCCATGTCTCTTGTGCTTTGGCTCCCTCTCTGTTTTTCTTTTCTTGTACCTTCCCTTGTCCTATGTTCATTTGTTTTGTTTCTTAAATTTCACAAATGAGTGAAATTAAATGGTCTTTGTGTTTCTCTGACTTATTTTGCTTAGCGTAATACCCAATGACGTTCCATGCGTGTTGTTGCAAATGCCAAGATTTCATTCTTTTTGATGGCTGAGTAATATTCCATTATAGATATCTACACACATACCTAGACAGACACACACACACACACACACACACACACACACACACACACCCAGGTCTTCTTTATCCATTTATCTGTCATTGGACATGTCAACTCTTTCTACAGTTTGGCTGATGTGGCCATTACTTCTATAAACATTGGGGTGCAGATGCCCCTCCGGATCATTACATTTGCATCTTTGGGGTTAATACCTAGTAGTCCAGTTGCTGGGTTTTAAGGTAACTCTATTTTTAACTTCTTGAGGAACCTCCATACTGTTTTCCAGAGTGGCCGCACCAACTTGAATTTCTACCAACAGTGTAAGAGGGTTCCCCTTTTTCCACATCCTCACCAAAATCTGTTGTTTCCTGACTTGTTCATTTTAGCCATTCTGGCTTGTGTGAGGTGGTATCTCATAAAGGTTTTGATTTATATTTTCCCTGATGCCAAGTAATGTTGAGCATTTTTTCATGTGTCTGTTGGCCATTTGTGTATGTCTTCTTCGGAGAAATGTCTGTTTATGTCTTCTGCCCATTTCTTGACTGGATTTGTTGTTTTTTGTGTGTTGAGTTTGATAAGTTCATAGATTTTTGGGTACTAGCCCTTTATCTGATATGTCATTTGCAAATATCTTTTCCTAGTCCACGGGTTGCCTTTTAGTTCTGTTGGTGTTTCCTTTTCTGCACAAAAGCTTTTTATCCTGATGAAGTTGCAGTATTCTTTTGTTTTTTCTTAAGATTTTCTTTCTTTACTTTAGAGGGAGAGAGTGTATGTGCGCGTGCTGTCATGCTCAAGTGTGAGCAGGGAGGGGCACAGGAAGAGGGAGAGGGAGAAAGAATCTGAAGCCGACTCTGCACTCAGTGTGGAGCTGGATATGGGGCTTGATCCCCGGACTACTGGATCATGATTTGAGCTGAAACCAAGGGTCAGATGCCTAACCAACTGAGCCACCCAGGCAGTCCCCAATAGTTAATTGTTGCTTTTGTTTCCCCTCCGTTTGTAGACGTGTCTAGCAAGAAGTTGCTGCGGCTGAGGTCAAAGAGGTGTTTTCTTTAGGATTTTGATGAATTCCTGTCTCACATCTTCCATCCATTATGAGTTTATCTTTGTGTGTGGTGAAAGAAAATGGTCCAGGTTCATTCTTCTGTGTGTGGCTGTCCAATTTTCCCAACACTATTTTTGAAGAGACTGTCTTTTTTCCATTGGCTTTTTCCTGCTTTGTCAAAGATTAGTTGACCATAGAGTTGAGGGTGCATTTCTGGGTTTTCTGTTCTGTTCCATAGATCTATGTGTCTGATTTTGTGC
The DNA here is from genome assembly GCF_922984935.1 of Meles meles. NCBI lineage: Eukaryota > Metazoa > Chordata > Mammalia > Carnivora > Mustelidae > Meles > Meles meles. The sequence goes on along the minus strand of NC_060074.1, from coordinate 115,263,021 downwards.
CAGTACTGTACTGTTTTGATAATTATAGCTTTGTAATACAGCTTGAAGTCCAGAATTGTGATGCTTCCAGCTTTGGTTTTCTTTTTCAGGATTGCTTTATGTACTTGGGATCTTTTGTTGTTCCATACACATTTTAGGAATGTTTCTTCCAGCTTTGTGAAAAATGCTGATGCTTTTTGATAGGGATTACATTGAATGTGTAGATTGCTTTGGACAGTATAGACGTTATAACGATATTTTTTCTTCTAATCCATGAGTGTGGAATGTTTTTCCATTTCTTTGTGTCTTCCTCAATTTCTTTCATAAGTGTTCTATAGTTTTCAGAGTGGTTAGTTTTATTCCTAGATATCTTATGGGTTTTGGTACAATTGTAAATTGGTACAATTGTACAGTTGTAAATGGGATTGATTCCTTAATTTTTCTTTCTTCTGCTTCATTGTTAGTGTATAGAAGTGCAACTGATTTCTGTGTGTTGATTTTATATCCTGAGACTTTGCTGAGTTTCTTTATCAGTTATAGCAGTTTTTGGGTAGAGTCTTTTGGGTTTTCTAGAATTGTGAAGAGTGAAAGTTTGACTGCTTCTTTGCTGATTTGTATGCCTTTTATTTCTTTTTGTTTGATTGCTGCAGCTAGGACTTTCAGTAGTATGTTGAACAACAATGGTGAGAGTGGACATCCCTGTTGTGTTCTTGACCTTAGGGGAAAAACTCTCAGTTCTTCCCCAGTGAGGATGAAACTCACAGTGGGTTTTTCATATATGGCTTTTATGATGTTAGGTGTGTTTCCTCTATCCTTACGTGATGAAGGGTTTTTATTAAGAAGGGATACTATATTTTGTCAGATGCTTTTTATGCATCAATTGAGAGGATCATATGGTTCTTGTCCTTTCTTTTATTGATGCGGTGTATCACACTGATTAATTTATTGGTGTTGAACCACCCCTGCAGCCCAGGAATAAATCCATCCTACTTGGTCGTGGTGAATACTCCTTTTAATATTCTGTTGGATCTTATTGACTGGTATCTCAGTGAGAATTTTGGCATCCATGTTCGTCAGGGATATTGATCTGTAACTCTCCTTTTTAGTGGGGACTTTGTCTTGTTTTGGGATCAAGGTAATGGCCTCATAGAATGAGTGTGGAAGTTCCTTCTATTTCTGTTTTTTGGAATAGTTTCAGGAGAATAGGTATTAATTTGTCTTTTTAAATGTTTGGTTGATTTCCCCTGGGAAGCCATTTGGCCCTGGACTCTTGTTTGTTGGGAGATTTTTGTTTACTGATTCAGTGTCTTTGCTGGTTATGGGTCTATGCAGTTTTTTCTATTTCTTCCTGCTTCAGTTTTGGTAATTTATGCGTCTCTAGGAATGCATCTATTTCTTCCAGATTGCCCAATTTGTTGACATTTAATTGCTCATAATGGTAATCTCTTGTTTATATTTCTGTGGTGTTGGTCGAGATTTCTCCTTTTTCATTCACTATTTTATTAATTTGGGTTCTTTCTCTTTTCTTTTTGGTAAGGTAGGGGTTTGTCAATCTTACTAATTCTCTCAAAGAACCAACGCCTAGTTTCATTGTTCTGTTCTTTTTTTTTCTTTAAATTTATTGCTGTATCATTGATTTCCGCTCTAATCTTTATTTTCTCCTGCTGGATTTAGGCTTTATTTGCTATTATTTACCCAGCTCCTTTAGGTGTAAGGTTAGGTTTTATATTTGAGACTTTTCTTGCTTCTTGAGGAAGGCCTGTATTGCTATATGCTTTCCTCTTAAGACTGCCTTTGCTGCATCCTAAAGGTTTTGGACTGTTGTGTTTTCATTTTCATTTGCTTCCATATATTTTTAAAATTCGTCTTTAATTTCCCATTTGACTCATTCATTCTTTAGTAGGATGTTCTTTAAACTCCATATATATTTTTTTCTTTTTAAATCTTTTCTCAAATGGCCTGGTATTGATTTCTATTTCTTCATGTTTACATACCCAGGTACCTGAAAGTAAAACCCAACTTCCCAGGAAGTAAGTACCAAAGAGAATATAGGTATAATATCTGGCAACTCAGGTGTTGACCCATACAATTTGTAGATAATAGGAAATCTCTAGGTCCGTAAGCTTTTAGCATGAACTCTCTTTTAAACTCCTATCTTCATGGGCGGTAGTGTTACTAAATTTGCAGGTATGGAAAGTTGTTGGTCTCAGGTTCTTAAAAGACCTTTGAGTAAATGTAACTGTTCTTATCCCAGGACTGACATTTTGACTATTTTTACATAACCACCAACTGATCAAGTACCAGTGAAGTTGTATGATAGCATTTCAGCCAGGTTTTATTGTATTGTATTGTGACTTGGTAGCTCCCAGTAACTCCTAATAATTTTTTGGCCTATACCCAGGTATTTTCCTTTTCACATGAAATACAGATTAAGAATTCATGTTATGATGATGGTAGGACACTTTAGTATAATTATTCAGGATTTGGCATGGATGAATACTGATTTATGCTCTGGGGGTAGTAACACCACTACAGAAATGTTGTCTACAACAGTGCATCACCCATCTTTAATTAAGTTTACTCTGTTGCTTTTACTGTAGGGTAAGCTACATGAAAACAGGGACTTTAGCTTGGTCACTGCTGTGTCCTTAGTGCCTACTACAAGGTTGGGCACACATTAGCATTCAGTATTTGTTGGATGAAAATATGATGGTGTCTGTTTTGAAATAAATGATTATATTAGACTGCAAGCTTTTTTTCCCCCTTCTTTTTTGCTGTAGGTTTAGAAAACCATTCAACCCAGTTTAAATAATAAACTGACATTTTGCTTAACAGCCTTGGATTAGGGAAGGTTTCCTGGTCAGTGATAGGTGCTGTTAGCCCTCTAGTCAGTGGCACTTGGCCTAGTCCCTTTTAGTTTGCAGTGAGCAGCATGCATGTGCACTCAGAAAAAGGGGAGAGACTGCCTTTCTGTTTCTAGTTTACCTGAGTGTGTGGGAGAAAAATGGGGAAAGATGAAAAACTTACTTCCTTTCATGGAGAGGACAGACAGCATGAATTGGCAGGAATCACAAGGACATTAAGAACATTTAATGTACGAGATTTGGGAGATGCTGGAGTATAGTATGAACCAAGCTTGTGTGGCTTTTTTTGTAAAGGTTTGGAGAATGGTGAGAATTTAGTCAGACATGGGAAAAATTAAAGGTGGGGGGACTGATTTTTTCTTATCAGGTGCCCACTTGGGCTTTTCTTCTGTTTTGCTAATATTCCAGCCCTTAAAGAGAATACCTAAAAATGCTAAAGTACAAAACAAAAATGGTCCAAATAAATTTTCCAAGTAAGATCTATTTTTTTTTTTTTTTAAGATTTTGTTTATCTCTTTGAGAGAGAGATAGCACAAGCAGATTCCCCACTGAGTGGGGAGCCTGACTTGGGGCTTGATTCCAGGACCTCAAAATCATGACCTGAGCTGAAGTCAGATGCTTACCTGACTGAGCCACTGAGGCACCCCTATTTTTTTGAATTCCAAAAAAAATTTTTAAATTATCTCTATGCCCAAAATGGGACTCAAAAACTCACAACCCTGAGATCAAGTATTGCATGTTTTACCAACTGAGCCCACCAGGAGCCCCTAAAATCTGTTGATGAAAGAAAAAGGATATAATACATGGAAATTGTTTAAAAATTAAGTATTAATAGAAAGTTGTAATAGGACTGAATAGTCACTTTTTCTTCTTTTTTTTTTGAAAAATTTATTTTATTTTATTTTTTAAGATTTTATTTGACAGAGATCACAAGTAGGTAGAGAGGCAGGCAGAGGGAGAGAGGAGGAAGCAGGCTCCCTGCCGAGCAGAGAGCCCGGTATGGGGCTCGATCCCAGGACCCCGAGATCATGACCTGAGCTGAAGGCAGAGGCTTTAACCTACTGAGCCACCCAGGCGCCCCCCAAAATTTGTTTATTTTAGCACTCATGTGTGCAAAGGGTGGGTGGGTGGTGAGAGTTACCAGCAGACTCCTCACTGTGTAGGGAGCCTGATGTGGGGCTCCATGTCACAACTCTGAGCTCACTCCTTGAGCCGAAACCAAGAGTCAGATGCTCAACCAACTGTTCCACCCAGGTGCCCCTAGTCACCTTCTTTTCTGATACATACACAGCATTGCCTCATTTCTTCTCCTCAGAGATACACGTGGTTAAGAGTTTCTGTGATTCCTTCCCCAAAACAGTTGTGCAGATATCAGCACACACTGTTCTACCTCCTTTTTCATATCTGCATAATGATCTGTCATGTGTAGAGGTACCCTTTGAGCCATTTTCTGAAGTGGATCGCTTTGGATGGGGCTAGTGTTTTGCAGTATAAGCAACATTGCCATATAGACAGATTTGTTGGTAGACCTCTGCACATCTGTCAGTGAAGTATAATCCTAGTAATCGTGAAATTTCTGGGTCACAGTTTATGAATGTTTAAAATTTTGATGGATGTCAAATCTTCCTCCCAGAAGTTTGCACCAGTTTTCACTCCTGCCATCTTACTTCTTTCTGGGTATCATAGTTTTCTTCATGTGTGCCTATCTGATAGGTAATATTGTGACTTGTATTTTGAATTTTGTCTTTAGAATTAAGAGAGAAATTGAATATCTTACAAATTTATTGCCCATTAATGTTCCTTTTCTTGTAAATTGCCAGGTGATTGTCATTTCTGTTATGTGTGAGCTATGGACGTGAAGGAAATTAGCTCATTGCTGCCATATAGTTGTAAATGTTTTTTCTTAATATTTTGTCTTTTTGACTTGTTTTTCCACTCAGATTTTTATTTTTATGGAGTTAAATTTATCACACTCTTTCTTTACTTCTTGAATTCTGTTCTGACCAGCCACTTGGCTTGTTGACACTAGTGCACATCTGATTGGGCTGTGTGAATTCAACTGGTCACACCGGGTATAAAGCTGAAGTGGTGGATCCCAGAGCCCCAGGACACTGGGCATGTTTGGAGAAGCCACAAATCCTTGACAGAGCTAAATCTTAGTGTTCCTGGGGGGCTTTATGTCTGTTGAGTGGTGTTAGATTTAGTAAGGTGGGCAGTGTTGAGCCCAAAGCCTAGAGTGGGAGGTGCGGGGAGGGGGTTTATTGTTCCTATTGAGGAGGTATTAGGTAAATGCCAGATGGCCAGTGAAATAAAATGGCTTTGGTGCCTTGCTCAACTGACACAGAAGGAGGTCAGGCTGGATAGTTAGACCAGATGGCTGTGATTTTTGTGTTGTAATAAGAAATATGTGAACTTCTAAAACCTTTGTAATTTCCTGAGATAGAGGTGCTGAGTATCTTGTTATTCATAATAAGCCCTTTTCAACCATATCTAAGCTTATGCTAATGAAGTGACTCTGGCTGGGCCCCTAGATAACTTTAGGATGGGGCCAATTGCCAGGGAACTCAACTTGTGATTAGAAGATTAGAACTTTCAGCCCCATCCCTGGACTTGCAGGGATGGGGAGAAGCTGGGGATTAAGTACAGTCACCAGTCGTCAGTAATGTAATCAATCATCCTACTTAATGCAACCTCCTTAAAACCCCTAAAGCCAGGGTTCTAAGAGCTTCTGGGTTAATGATCACATGGAGGTGCTGGGAGGGGGCTGTGTGCCTAGAGAAGGCATGAAAGGCTTACCCATGATGCTCTTTGCATCTCTTCCGGTCTGGCTTTTCCTATGTTGTATCCTTTATAAGAAACAGTGTTCTTGAGTTCTGTGAACCATTCTGGCAAAATTATCACATTAGAGGAGAGGTTGTGGGAACCCCCAATTTGTAGGTCAGCAATGCTGGAGACTTAGAATTTGTTTCTAAAGTGGGAGCACTCTTGGGGAACTGAACCCTCAACTGATGCTAATTCCAGGTCAGAATTGAGTTGAATCAGTAGACATCTAGTTGTTGTCCTGAGATTCAGAGAATTGGTTTTCAATGTGGAAAGACCCCACATGTTTGGTGTCAGAAGTGTTGCGAGTGAAAAAACAGCTTGTATGGGCCAGTCTCTTTTGTAGGTATAACTTTGAACTTGGCTTTTTCTTTTATAGGTGGAAAAATGGCATTTGTGAAGAGTGGATGGTTGCTGCGACAGAGTAAGTACAGAAGATGAGCCTGTTGGACTGAGTTTAGTGTTGCCTTAGGGTACATGTTTATTTCTGTTGCTGAAACAGATCACATTTAAAAACAAATGTCAAAGTCTTATTAATTTTTAGAGCTCTGTGAACTGTGTTTCTGCTCACACAGAGTTTTTTCTTGATAGGAACCAGGGAATTGTGGTAGTCCCTGCTGGTTTCTCTTTTTCTCACTAGGGTGCTCTATTACTTATGGCTGACCTGAGTCCCTGCTGGAATCTAACCAAGATGAACCCTCTCTCTGTGGGAAATACCTGTCTTATTTGGGGATTGAACAGTGACTAAGATTCTGAAATACTAGAGACTTTAATTATAGAGATGAAGATTTGAATTGAGAGATAAATAAAATTTTATTTCTTTTAGATAAACTCTATCAAATTAGTTTATCTAAAACTAGTTTATCTAAAATTAGTCTTTTGGATCTCCAAAAGGACTCTGCAGAAGAGAATCAGTTTTTTATTTATTTATTTTTAAAGACTTTATTTATTTGTTTGAGAAGGAGAGAGAGTGTATGAGCATGAGAGAGAGAATGAATGAGCGAGGTGTGTGTGGGGGTGTGGGGGTATGGAGGGGTGGGGAAGGGCAGAGGGAGAGGGAGAAATACTCCCTGCTGAGCAGGGAGCCCAATGCAGGACTGGGATCATGACCTGGGCCAAAGGCAGACACTTAACTGACTAAGCCACCCAGGTACCCAGGTTCATGGAATGTTCTAAAGTAAGAAGAACCAACTCTGTTCTTTGGAGAAAAAGTAAACAGATTATTCTGCTGTCCTTCTAAAAAGAGCACCATTAAGGGAAAAGTGACTACTATATAACTTACGATTTTACCAAAAAATTGAGCTGTAGTTTATACTGTTTATTGTTTAGATACAAATTTCTGTTATACCTTCAGAACTTAGCTAAAATTGAGACTAGCACTGAAGAATGGACTGCATACCTTAGCTGGTTTATAAAAACTATTATTTATGAGAGTTGTTTGTGATCCTGTTACATAGATTTTACATATGTTATGTACTTATCACAGCAGCTCTATGAGGTAGGTGGCATTATCCTGGTTTCTAGTTGAAGAAATTGAGTTTTAGTGATGTTAGGTAACTTAACACTGTGGATGGCGAACCTGTATTGAGATTCAGGACTGTGTCATTTCAACATTGATATACTTTCTACCAAGAGACAAGCCTTCAGCTTATTTGTCCTATCATTAGTTCTATATTCCCAGACCTGGAGCTGAACCACGTGTCCTTTCAAGGTCTGTGACAGTTCTATATTCTAAGAATAGATAGAGCAGTGTTGGCTTTAAAAAGAAAGTCCTGGCATATTGGAGGTTAGCCCCAGTCTTTGTGTAAGTTTCTTTGGGTTCTGTGATTCCATTCTTCGTTAAATTGTTAGGGGATGTGAAGAGCCTTGCTTGTGGAGACTCTGAGGATATACCTTCCTTTCCTGGCCCTTTGGATATCCTCTGCTTTTCTTTTTAGGCTTTGCTGTGTCCTTGTTTGAGGACAAGCTTTCCTTTCTCCACCATGACTCGATGTAAATGTTCTTGCAACATAAATGAACAGTGACTATTTTGACTATTTTTTGTCCCCTCTCCTATTACTGCCTAGCTTGAGGACATACACAAAATAGTTATATTTTTAAAAAATTGTACAGACTTTTCTAGTTTCTTGGTCCATTGGCAGTCTTGAAATGTACATTCAGAAGACTTATTCCATTTCCCCATCTTCCAATTTGTGGGTTGATTTTCCTTTGCAAAAACCGGAACTGTCAATCATAATAAAATAAGATGAGGTGAGATATATTATACTCACTGGGTATAAACACAGATGGTTACAGGTATGGATAGTGGTCTAGAGGATTCCTTTTATTGCCATTATCACACAGACCTTTAGGACTCTGGAAGATAGCCTAAATTGGAAATCTGCAGTCAGGGCTTAAGTGGCAGGTGAGATACTTGCATAGAACTCCTTAATCTGGTGATCCCGTCTATATGTTTGGGCAGCTCTGTTTGATAGTTTCTGTATAGCTCAAGGGGCTGCCAGTCAAATGGATGCTGATATCACTTATTTATCAGTTTGGGACAGTGCTGTGGATGCCTCTTTTTGCAAGGAGGGTGCCTGATAGATAAAAGAAATTTGGAAGGGTGATTTGGTACATATGTTGTTAACCCCAGAGCATAAGGAGAGGTAAATGGAATGTGATTTGTGCACAATGGCCAAGAAGGGCGGGATCTACAGGAATGAAGGATACAGTAGGTAGTGTCTGAGTATGAGGAAGGAGTAGGGGTGACTGACTTGGCCTTTTTGTTTTCCTTTTTGGCTGACCGGGAAATTTCAGTTTAACAAAGTCAAGTGCCTAGTCCAAGAATACAAATGATTGGATGAATTCCTTAAACTAATAGGATGTGTGAGGTAGCAGGACAGATGCACACAGGATGGGAGTCAGTGTCCTGGCTGTGGGTATACCCAGTGTCTGAACCTGCTTCTGTGTCTGTCTGAGGCAGGGAGACCCTCCCATGCCATGGGCTTTAAGGGAAGATGAATGGTAAAGAAGAATATATGTGAAAGCTCTGAGAAAAAAACAAACATTTTTTCAAAAGAGGAAGGCTTTACTCTTCTCTATATATTTTATATACTTTGTCTATAGAGACTTCACAGTCCAGTGTTCTCTGATCATTAGCAAAGTCATATACTACTGGGAAAGTTTTGATATGCTACATGGAAAATTAAATATTAGATGTTTCATTAGCTTAAAATGAAGGATTTTTTTGTTTTTAAAAATTTTTTTGAATATAATTGACGTAGTCTTACATTAGTTTCAGGTGTACAACTCTGTTATTCTATGCTCACCACAAACATAGTTACCATCTATTTCCATATAGCACAATTACAATATCATTGACTGTATTCTTCATGCAGTGCCTTTTATTACCATGACTTATTCATTTCATAACTGGAAGCCTCTATCTCCCACTATCCTTCCTCTGTTTTGCCCATCCCTCATCCCCCTCCCATCTGGCAAACATCAGCTTGTTCTCTGTATTTATGTGTCTGTTTCTTCTTTTTAATTTTTTTTATTCACTTTATTTCTTAGATTCCACATTGAGTGGAATCATGTGGTTTTGTCTTTCTCAATGTGATTTATTTCACTTAGCGTAATACCTTCTAAGTCTACCCATGTCATCACCAATGGCACAGTCTCATCCTTTTTTATGACTTTTTAATATTTCATTGTATATAAATGTCACATCTTTCTTATCTATTTGTCTGTCAGTGGATACTTAGCAACTTAGGTCTCTTCCTTATCTTGGCTGTTGTAAATAATGCTGCAATAAACATGGTGACTGTATGTTTTCGAATTAGTGTTTTTGTTTTCTTTGGGTAAATGGTAGTGGAATTATTGGACCATCTAGTATTTCCTTTTTTTTTAACTTCTTAATTTTATTATATTTTTTTCAGTGTTCCAAGATTCATTGTTTATGCACCACACCAAGTGCTCCATACAATACATGCCCTCCTTAATACCCACCACCAGGCTCATTCCCCCAGCGCCCTTCTCTCCAAAACCCTCAGTTTGTTTTTCAGAGTCCTCAGTCTCTCATAGTCCATATGGTATTTCTATTTTTATTTTTATTTTTTTAAAGATTTTATTTATTTATTTGACAGAGATCACAAGTAGGCGGAGAGGCAGGTAGAGAGAGGGGGGAAGCAGGCTCCCTGCTGAGCAGAGAGCCTGATGTGGGGCTCGATCCCAGGACCCCGGGATCCTGACCTGAGCCGAAGGCAGAGGCTTTAACCCACTGAGCCACCCAGGCACCCTGGTATTTCTATTTTTAATATTTTGGGGAGCATCCATACTGTTTTCCATAGTAGTTGTACCAGTTTATGTTCCCACCAACATATGAGGGTTCTTTGTTCTCTATATCCTCACCAACACTTGTTATCAAAATCAAGGTTTTATTAAACTTTAAAAAAAAATGGGGACTATTAAGTTGGCAGCATTCTTATTATCTTTAGTGTAAGCTGCATGTAGCATGGGTACAGCATAGGTGTTTATGCCATTGGAGTCTGCTTTCATCTCCATTTTTTTGGAGCAACTCTGGGCAGTTGTATGCATGCATACTTTTGGGGCCAGAGGAACGTTTCCTTTGTTTCCTTTGTTTTAGTTACCTGTGAACAAGAGAATGAAGTCCTTGCTTTTTTGGCTCAAAACCAATGGGTTTCCATTTTTTTTCAGGTACTATTTTGAAGCGTTGGAAGAAGAATTGGTTTGACCTGTGGTCAGATGGTCACCTGATCTATTATGATGATCAAACACGGCAGAGTGTTGAGGATAAGGTCCATATGCCAGTAGACTGCATCAATATCCGCACCGGGCAAGAGTGTCGGGGTAAGTGAGTCTGTTGTGGCCAGCTTCTGTCCTCTACCCTTTCCCATTCATGATGGGAGTTGAATCATCCTTTCTCATTTTACTTTCATTGACAGACCAAAGAAGGGTTTCATCTTTCATCAGAGAAAGGAGGTAACCACAGTGGGCACCCAGACGCTTGGATCATGAATCATATGGTTGGGGCAGATTAATTTTCTCAACTGAATCAGACCCAGCAGTCCACATTCCTTGCTCTGTTATGGAGAAAGTGATGGAGAACAACCAGACTGCTGGGATCCCCAAGAAAGATGGAACCACCCTAGTTAGTACAGGTTTTGTTACTCAGAAACAGGCATCTTATTGATGACACCACCAGTCAGTTACTTAAAAATCCATGATGCCTTGGTTTCCTGGAGTTATTCTTTGTATTCATTTTAAAGGAATATATTTTTAATAAGTATAGAGTTTTCTATTTCTAATTAAGGGCATATATAGAGTTCCCTGTTTATTAGCTCTGTTTCTGTTTGGAATAGAGTCTGTTTTAGTAAACATTGATGTTTGAAACATCCTGATCCTATATAATAGTTTTCGAATTAAAGAGTTAAAAAATGGCCTATCTGCTAGTAGTAACCATTGTTATAACATCTTGCCCCTGCATGTTAGTTCTTGAAACACAAGTATCCATGGACTAGCTGTTGAAATATTTACCTGTGCTAGGCTCAAATATCACAGACCTTATTTCTTGGTACACAGAGCTACTTGAAAAGTATGATTTTCACTTTTAAAGCAGTGATCCAGTTTAGCATTTCCTGTGAATAAAAGCAAAAAGTATTTTGTTATCTGATGCTCAGTAACGTTTTTCATTGTTTGGGGCTTATTCTTCTAATGTCTGGGCCATTCTGTACATTTCAGTATATGGATTGTCCTCTAGAAGAGGCCTGCTTGTTCATCCTTCAGGAAGTTTATTTATTTATTTTTATTTACTTATTTGTTTAAAGATTTTATGTATTTGAGAGAGAGAGGAAGGGAGAGAGCACATGAGTGGGGGGGAGAGGGAAAGGGAGGGAGAAGCAGACTCCCTGCTGAGCAGGGAGGCTGATGTGGGCCTCCATCCCAGGACCCTATGAACATGACCCAGGCTGAAGGCAGATGCTTAACTGACTGAGCTACCCAGGTGCCCCTCCTGTAGAAAGTTTAATTGGAACAGGGTTGTGACTCATGTGCTTGGTTCTGTAGAGCAGGGCAAAGATGTTTTGTTATTAGAGTGTTCTGAAATACTGGTCTTTTGCTTATCTGAATTGTTAGGTAGAATAAATCCTTTAAAACAAACTATATCCTTATTCTACTTATTTTTCAGATATTCAGCCTCCCGATGGGAAGCCAAAAGACTGTATGCTGCAGATTGTTTGCCGAGATGGGAAAACTATCAGTCTTTGTGCAGAAAGCACAGATGATTGTTTGTAAGTTTTGAGTTTTTACATGTTTAATTTAAAAACTGTTGTGTTTTAATTTCCAATCAAGGAAATTTCCAGAAGGGAGAAGAATGAGAATGGAGTTTTCCTTCAGGCAGCAGAATAAGTGACTCAGAGGATATGTGAAACAAATGTAACAGGGCATTATTCCATACCTAACACCCTTGTCCTAGTTTCTGCTTCTTTAGAGCTGTGCAGGCGAGATCCCATTATACTGGGAATGACAGAGTATTAGTATATAGCCACTTTGCACTCTTTTTCATTACTAGACGTACATTGGGTAATGGATGTAGTTGAATGGGTTCTTAAATCTTGTTTTTTTTATGTAAGTATTTTTTAAAAACACTGACATCTCTGTTACTCAGTCTTTTCCTTCCTTTGGTGGTTCTTGCTCCATCTGCCATCTCTGAAGAAGGGATATCAAGCCATAAGGAAGAAAACCCAGCTTTATCAGTTCTCAGCCTGTTAACATTGACAGTGAAGTTGAATCAGAATCTTGAAAACACCAGCTAAATATAATTTGGAGGTGAAGGAGCGCCTAGGTGGCTCCGTCGGTTAAGCATCCAACTCTTGATTTTGGCTCAGGTCATGATCTCAGGGTCATGAGATTGAGCCCTGTGTTGGGCTCAGTGTTGGGTGTGGAGCCTGCATAAGATTCTCTATCTCCCCCTCTCTGACCAAGCACAAGTGCATGCAAGCTCCCTCTTTCTCAAAAAAAAAAAAATGGGGGGGAATTTTTTTTTTTTAATGGTTACTCTGTACCACCATTATGAGTTAACTCTGGACGTTGTAAGAATTCACTGACCGAATATTGTAATGTTCATTTATATTAAAATCTTTATGTTTAGGTGACTATTTACATATAATCCAGGCCAGTTTTTCAGAGTGCCTGTTCCACATTTCACATATGTGTTCATTTTCAATATAAACATTTATTCCATGCTAAACTCACAGAGTTTATTTTAAATCCCATATATAGCTGCTTTTTTACACTCTTCTGATTTATATCAATCAGTAAATCTTAAACGATGCTTTCTGGAAGAGATACAGCTTTCCTATAGACTGATGGAGAAATGACCACACATAAATCCAGTTTGCTACTTTTTAATAAACTGGACCTATATTATTACTACTTAACATTTTAAACATGTATATTGAACACTTACCTGGCACTACATTGTGCTAATTGCTTTATATATGTTATTTAATCCTCACTATATCTTATAAGGTAGGTGCTGTTCTTGTTATAAGAAACTTAGGTTTAGTGAGGTTAAGTAACTTCCTGTATCACTGTTTGTTTTTGTTTTTGTTTTTAAAGATTTTATTTATTTGTCAGAGAGAGAAGCAGAGAGAAAGAGCATAAGTAGGAGAAGCGGCAGAGGGTGAGGGAAAGGCAGCTTTCCTCCTTAGCAGGGAGCCTGATGCAGGGCTTGATCCCGGGACCCTGAGATTATGACCTGAGCCAAAGGCAGATGCTTAACCGACTGAGCCACCCAGGCACACCCCATATCACTTTTTTTAATGCTCCTGTAATAAATTACCCTGACAGTGGCTCAAACAATACAAATTTATGATTGCATTTCTGAAGGTCACGAGTCCAACACTGGGTCTTAAGTGTCAGCAGGCTCTAGGAGAGAATCTGTTTGCTTGTCTTTTAAACTTCTGGAGGCTTCCTTGTTTCTTGGCTTCTGGGCCATGCCCTTCTCTTGTGGTCATCTTTTTGGTTCTCTGCAGGTGGGGAAGGGTTTATGCTTTTAAGAACTTAATGAATAATTTGTGCCAACCTGGATAATCCAGGGTAATCTCCCCATTTCAAGGTCCTTAACCTTAATTACAGCTGTAGAGTCCCTTTTGCCCCATGAGGTAACATTCACAGCGTTTCGGGATTAGGATGTGTGTATCATTCTGCCTACCATACTTGCCAAGATTTTAGAGGCTAGTAGACTAGACTCAGGATTTGAACCTTTGTCTCCAAGACCTGTGTTCTTAACTGCTCTGTTCTGCTGTACATTGAGGTGTCACATGGAACTTTTTTTTTTTTTTTAATGTATTGGCAAAAATATCTGGAACTAGCAGTAATTAGACCAGTGATGTTTATGATATCAGTAAATGTGAACTGGTTAAATTCCCCTTAAAAAGAGTAAGATTTGTGATTGGGTAAAAAATATAAAGTCTAACTATATAGTCTGTTAACAAGAATTTGAAATAAAATGACTCAGGAAGGTAAAAGAGTAAATAGGAGACTGTTTCAGGAGAGAGGCTGCCACAAACTGGGTGCCTTAAAACAACAAAGGTATTCTCTCACAGTTCTGGGAGCTAGGAGTCTGAGCTTGGCGTGTCAGCAGAGCCATGCTCCCTTTGAGACTCCTGAGTAGAATCCTTCCTTGCCTCTTCCTAGTTCAGGTTGTGGCTGGTGATCCTTGACATTCTTTGGATTGCCACTGGATCTGTCCAATCTCTGCCTCTGTTGTAACAAGGCATTCTTCCTGTGTGTCTGTGTCCAGATGTTCTCTTACAAGGACACTAACTGTAGTAGAATAAGGATCCATCTACATTAATTCAGTATGACCTCATCTTGAGTCCATCTGTAAAGACTGACCTTCCTTCCTTTTTCTTTTTTTCAAATTCACTTATTTATGATTTATTTATTTGACAGAGAGAGAGTGCGTGTACACATGCGCCTGGGAAGAGGAGAGGGAGAGAATTTTTTTTTTTCTTTTTTTTTTTTAAGGGACAAATGAGCATTTATTTGGTATTAAAGAATTGCAGATTTGCAGTTGAGGGAGCACAGATCCAGGGAAATCCCCAAGCAGTGTACCCACTCACAGAGTGTTCATAGAGTCAAAGCAAAAGTTTTTTATTTTTTATTTCAATTTAGTTAACATATACTGTATTCTTAGTTTCAGGAATAGAATTTAGTGATTGATCACTTGCATATAACATCCAGTGCTCATTACATCAAGTGCCCTGCTTAATACCCATCACGCAACCCCTACCCCCTCTAACAACCTTCTAATAACCCTCAGTTTGTTTCCTCGAGTTAAGAGTCTCTTATGATTCCTTCCTTCTCTGTGTTCATCTTAATTTATTTGTCCTTCCCTTCCCCTGCCTTCGTCTGTTTCGTTCTCAGACTCCACACATGAGTGAAATTATATGGTATTTATCTTTCTCTGACTGACTTATTTCGCCTTGCATAATACACTCTAGGTGAGGGAGAGAGTGTCTTTTTTTTTTTTAATTTTTTTTTTATTCGTTTGTTTATTTACAGCATAACAGTGTTCATTGTTTTGGCATCACACCCAGTGCTCCATGCCGTACGTGCCCTCCCTATTACCCACCACCTGGTTCCTCAACCTCCCCCCCCCCCCCCGCCCCTTCAAAACCCTCTGGTTGTTTTTCAGAGTCCATAGTCTCTCATGGTTCATCTCCCCTTCCAGTTTCCCTCAACTCCCTCTCCTCTCCATCTGAGGGAGAGAGTGTCTTAAGCAGACTCGTGCTGAGCATGGAGCCCTATATGGAGTTTGATCTCATGATCCTGAGACTAACAGCTGAACACTCAACTAACTACACCATCCAGGCACGCCAAGACCTTATTTCTAAACAAGTCAAAGGTACTAGAGATTAGGACTTCAACTTATTTTTTCGCAGGGGACAGAATTCAACCTATAACTGAGACCTTTGAGTAAAAATGGTAAAATGAAGGGGAAACTTTTTAGCCGTAACAGACAAAGAAGTTCAGCTTCAAGAAGCAGCTATAAAGAGTGATGGCCAAAGAAAGAAATTTTTGTTGAAAGAAAGATTTTGTTGAGATGTTTCATTGTTTTTACCTCCAGCTACCAGAAGTAGTAGCAGGAGGAGTTAATTAAGTCTTGCAAAGTTTCAGTAATACTCTGCAGTCTGGAAGGATGTTGATTAAAAGAGTAAGCTTTTTGGGAAAGCTAATGAAAAATCCTTTGAGAATATGATATCTCTGGACCTCAGTGGAGAGTGGAAGGTTCCCACCAGGGCTTACTGATCATTCCAGCCCTGGAAGATTTCAAAGATCACAGTAGTAGGATAATTCGTTGGCTGATGAAGTGAGCCCTGGCATAAGACATTCAAAAGAATATGCTCAGAAGAGTGTAGAGGCCAGATTTTTCAGAAAGGACTTAGCGGTGTCACAAGAAATTTTCTTCTCTCCCACCATTGTTTGCTCTGATTACAGAAAAGCAGTTGAAGGTAATACCTAGTCATCACTCTGTTACTGGGGTGGAGTGAGGTGGGGTTACCAAGAGAGGTCGGATTAAGTAGGAAGGATGTCAAGAAGAAATAACACATACTATATGAGAGCAAATAGAAGTTTTAGGTATCATTTCCCATGTTAAACATGAGTAAGATGCAGAGAAACGGTGTGGCAAATACACTGTAAAGGAAAAATAAAAAGGAAAATGTAAGCCTCAGAAAAAGCTCCTCATCTGTAGGAAAATAAAACCCACGAAACAGAATCGAATTTTCCAAGAATGCTTTCCTGGCTACCATATTTAAAATTATAAACCCCCCTTACATCATACACATATACTTACAATCTAACTAGCTATTTGTTTATCCTGTCTCTTTTTATTAGAATATAAACTGCCCGAGAGAGGGAATTTGTGTTTCTTCTATGCCTTTTGCATCTGAGTAGCCAAGAAGGTCTGTCATGGGGTGTATCTGCCATTCGTTTTATCATCTTAAGGGGTGCAAATCTCCCTTCCCTGAGGTACAAGCCCAACTAAAAAATGAATCATTGGCAAAAGGAAAGACTTGGGAATACTCTCAGGGAAAGCAGGGTGAAAACATTAAACACTTTAGAGAAAAGATCAGAATTACGTTAGACTAAAAGAGTTTATCAGGAAGATTATTGATGTCTGGAAAGTACAGAACCCAAGAAGGTAGTTAGAAATTCAGTGTAAGAAAAACTTGCCGAAATAGTAGAACTGAATTAGACCGTAAGAGACTCTCCTACCTGACAATATTAAAGCAATATACAGTATATGAACAATCCAATAGGATACCCTTTAGCAAAATGAATGATAATAGTAAACCGCTTATAAATCTGTTGGGGGAATTTTGCAACTTACCTGCATTTATTAGAAAACCAGAATGTTTGGGGCGCCTGGGTGGCTCAGTGGGTTAAGCCACTGCCTTTGGCTCAGGTCATGATCTCAGGGTCCTGGTATCGAGTCCCGCATCGGGCTTTCTGCTCAGCAGGGAGCCTGCTTCCCTCTCTCTCTCTCTGCCTGCCTCTCTATCTACTTGTGATCTCTCTCTGTCAAATAAATAAATAAAATCTTTTTTAAAAAAAAGAAAGAAAACCAGAATGAAAATAGCTTAGCTTGAAAATAACTTTGCAAAGCTTTTAACTCAAAGAGGTAGTAAAATGACTATCCTTCTAGAGAGATAGATTCTAGATAGATTCTAGATAGAGAATCATTAAGAAAGGTGAGGGGATGAGGGAGGGAGAACAGAAAATTTGTGAGATTTAAGATTTAGGTATCTAGTTTTTGTGACCATATATGGGCAGTTAGTAGGACTAGAATGTATTACAACTTTTTCCCAGGGTCATTTGACAGTGCCTACTGAAATATGTTTATAGTTCTTGACCTAGCAGTTTCATTCTTTTGGAATTTGTCCTATAGAAACGTTTACATAAGGGTGCAAAGGTAATAAGGATGTTAACAGTAGCATAGTTTTCTTGTGTGACGAATCTACAACTAACACATTCAGCAGTGACAGGCTGGAAGCTTTCCCACCAAGATCAGGAATAAGACAAGGATTACTCCACTCTTAATATTTCTATTCTACTACACTTTGGTTTTAACCAAATTAGTTAGGCAAGAAAGGAAAATAAAAGGCATCTAAATTGGAAAGGAAGAACTAAAATTATCTCTGTTATGGATGATTTGATCTTCTATATAGAAAACCCTAAAGAGGGATGCCTGTGTGACTCAGTCATTTAAGCATCTGCTTCCGGCTCAGGTCATGATCCCAGGGTCCTGAGATTGAGTCCCACATCAGGCTCCTTGCTCAGCGGGGAGTCTGCTTCTCCATCTGCTTGTGCTCATGCTCTCTCTCTGTCTCTCTGACAAATAAATAAAATCTTAAAGACTCCACCAAAAAATTGTTAGACCTAATAATTGAGTTCAGTAAAATTCTAGGATATAAACCCATCATACAAGCATCAGTTGCACTTCTTTATACTAACAAGGAACTATCTGAAAAAGAAAGTCTTATTTGTAATAGCACTAAAAATAATAAAATGCTTAAGAATGAATTTAACCGAGGAGATGAAAGATCTGTACACTGAAAATTACAAGACATTGATGAAAGATATTGAAAATGACACAGACAAATGGAAAGATATCCTGTGTTCATGGATTGGAAGAATTAATATCATTAGAATGTTCGTACTACCCAAAACCATCTGTAAATTCATTGTAGTTACTATCAGTTTCAATGACATTTTTCAAGTACAAAGAACAATCCTAAAATTCAAGGGGAACCACAAAAGACCTTGAGTAGCAAAAGAAAGAACAAATCTGGACACCATAATTCCTGATTTCAGACTTTATTACAGAACTGTAGTAATCAAAACAGTGTGGTATTGGCATAAACATAGACACATACATCAGTGGAATAGATGAAGAGCCCAGAAATAAATGCATGTATATATAGTCAATAACATATGTTTTTAAAGTTTATTTATTATTTATGTAAGTAATTTCTACACTTAGTGAGTGAGTGGCTCATACTCATGACCCTGAGATCAAGAGTCCTAAGTTCTTCTGACTGAGACAGTCAGCTGTATGGTCAATAATTTATTTTTATTGTTTTGATTTTTTTTAAATTTTTAATTTTATCCCCAAGGGTACAGGTCTGTGAATCGCCAGGTTTACACACTTCACAGCACTCACCATAGCACATACCCTCCCCAATGTTCATAACCCCCCCCCAGCAACCCTCAGTTTGTTTTGTGAGATTAAGAGTCACTTATGGTTTGTCTCCCTCCCGATCCCATCTTGTTTCATTTATTCTTCTCCTATCCCCCAACCCCCATGTTGCAACGCCACATCCTCATATCAGGGAGATCATATGATAGTTGTCTTTCTCCGATTGACTTATTTCACTAAGCATGATACCCTCTAGTTCCATCCACGTTGTCGCAAATGGCAAGATTTCATTTCTTTTGATGGCTGCATAGTATTCCATTGTGTATATATACCACATCTTCTTTATCCATTCATCTGTTGATGGACATCTAGGTTCTTTCCATAGTTTGGCTATTGTAGACATTGCTGCTATAAAGATTCGGGTGCACGTGCCCCTTTGGATCACTACGTTTGTATCTTTAGGGTAAATACCCAGTAGTGCAATTGCTGAGTCATAGGGTAGTTCTATTTTCAACATTTTGAGGAACCTCCATGCTGTTTTCCAGAGTGGTTGTACCACCTTGCATTCCCACCAATAGTGTAGGAGGGTTCCCCTTTCTCCGCAACCTCGCCAGCATCTATCATTCCCTGACTTCAGTTTTAGCCATTCTGACTGGTGTGAGGTGGTATCTCACTGTGGTTTTGATTTGTATTTCCCTGATGCCGAGTGATGTGGAGCACATTTTCATGTGTCTGTTGGCCATCTGAATGTCTTCTTTGCAGAAATGTCTGTTTATGTCTTCTGCCCATTTCTTGATTGGATTGTTTGTTCTTTGGGTGTTGAGTTTGCTAAGTTCCTTATAGATTTTGGACATTAGCCCTTTATCTGATATGTTGTTTGCAAATATCTCCTCCCATTCTGTCAGTTGTCTTTTGGTTTTGTTAACTGTTTCCTTTGCTGTGCAAAAGCTTTTGATCTTGATGAAATCCCAATAGTTCATTTTTGCCCTTGCTTTCCTTGCCTTTGACGATGTTCCTAAGATGATGTTGCTGCGGCTGAGGTCGAAGAGGTTGCTGCCTGTGTTCTCCTCAAGGATTTTGATGGATTCCTTACTCACATTGAGGACCTTCATCCATTTTGAGTCTATTTTCGTGTGTGGTATAAGGAAATGGTCCAATTTCATTTTTCTGCATGTGGCTGTCCAATTTTCCCAACACCATTTATTGAAGAGGCTGTCTTTTTTCCATTGGACTTTCTTTCCTGCTTTGTCGAAGATTAGTTGACCATAGAGTTGAGGGTCTATTTCTGGGCTCTCTATTCTGTTCCATTGATCTATGTGTCTGTTTTTGTGCCAGTACCACGCTGTCTTGATGATGACAGCTTTGTAATAAAGCTTGAAGTCCGGAATTGTGATGCCACCAACTTTGGCTTTCTTTTTCAGTATTCCTTTGGCTATTCGAGGTCTTTTCTGGTTCCATATAAATTTGAGGATTATTTGTTCCATTTCTTTGAAAAAAATGGATGGTATTTTGATAGGGATTGCATTAAATGTGTAGATTGCTTTAGGTAGCATAGACATTTTCACAATATTTATTCTTCCAATCCAGGAGCATGGAACATTTTTCCATTTCTTTGTGTCTTCCTCAATTTCTTTCATGAGTACTTTATAGTTTTCTGTGTATAGATTCTTAGCCTCTTTGGTTAGGTTTATTCCTAGGTATCTTATAGTTTTGTGTGCAATTGTAAATGAGATTGACTCCTTAATTTCTCTTTCTTCTGTCTTGTTGTTGGTGTACAGAAATGCAACTGATTTCTGTGCATTGATTTTATATCCTGACACTTTACTGAATTTCTGTACAAGTTCTAGCAGTTTTGGAGTGGAGTCTTTTGGGTTTTCCACATATAGTATCATATCATCTGCGAAGAGTGATAGTTTGACTTCTTCTTTGCCGATTTGGATGCCTTTAATTTCTTTTTGTTGTCTGATTGCTGAGGCTAGGACTTCTAGTACTATGTTGAATAGCAGTGGTGATAATGGACATCCCTGCCGTGTTCCTGACCTTAACGGAAAAGCTTTCAGTTTTTCTCCATTGAGAATGATATTTGCAGTGGGTTTTTTATAGATGGCTTTGATGATATTGAGGTATGTGCCCTCTATCCCTACACTTTGAAGAGTTTTGATCAGGAAGGGATGCTGTACTTTGTCAGATGCTTTTCCAGCATCTATTGAGAATATCATGATTCTTGTTCTTTTTTTTATTAATGTGTTGTATCACATCGATTGATTTGCAGATGTTGAACCAACCTTGCAGCCCTGGAATAAATCCCACTTGGTTGTGGTGAATAATCCTTTTAATGTAGTGTTGAATCCTATTGGCTAGTATTTTGGTGAGAATTTTTGCATCTGTGTTCATCAAGGATATTGGTCTGTAGTTCTCTTTTTTGGTGGGATCCTTGTCTGGTTTTGGGATCAAGGTGATGCTGGCCTCATAAAATGAGTTTGGAAGTTTTCCTTCCATTTCTAATTTTTGGAACAGTTTCAGGAGAATAGGAATTAGTTCTTCTTTAAATGTTTGGTAGAATTCCCCTGGGAAGCCGTCTGGCCTTGGGCTTTTGTTTGTTTGGAGATTTTTGATGAGTGTTTCAATGTCCTTACTGGTTATGGGCCTGTTCAGGTTTTCTATTTCTTCCTGGTTCAGTTGTGATAGTTTATATGTCTCTAGGAATGCATCCATTTCTTCCAGATTGTCCAATTTGTTGGTGTAGAGTTGCTCATAGTATGTTCTTATAATTGTCTGTATTTCTTTGGTGTTAGTTGTGATCTCTCCTCTTTCATTCATGATTTTATTTATTTGGGTCCTCTCTCTTTTCTTTTTGATGAATCTGGCGAGGGGTTTATCAATCTTATTGATTCTTTCAAAGAACCAGCTCCTAGTTTCATTGATTTGTTCTATTGTTTTTTTGGTTTCTATTTCATTGATTTCTGCTCCGATCTTTATGATTTCTCTTCTCCTGCTGGGTTTAGGGTTTCTTTCTTGTTCTTTCTCCAGCTCCTTTAGGTGTAGGGTTAGGTTGTGTACTTGAGACCTTTCTTGTTTCTTGAGAAAGGCTTGTACTGCTATATATTTTCCTCTCAGGACTGCCTTTGCCGTGTCCCACAGATTTTGAACCATTGTGTTTTCATGATCATTTGTTTCCATGAATTTTTTCAATTCTTCTTTAATTTCCTGGTTGACCCATTCATTCTTTAGAAAGATGCTCTTTAGTCTCCATGTATTTGTGTTCTTTCCAAATTTCCTCTTGTGATTGAGTTCTAGCTTAAGAGCATTGTGGTCTGAAAACATGCAGTGAATGATCCCAATCTTTTGATACCGGTTGAGACCTAATTTATGGCCCAGGATGTGACCTATTCTGGAGAATGTTCCATGTGCACTTGAGACGAACGTGTATTCTGTTGTTTTGGGACGAGATGTTCTAAATATATCTGTGATGTCCATCTGGTCCAGTGTGTCATTTAAGACCTTTATTTCCTTGTTGATCTTTGGCTTGGATGATCTGTCCATTTCAGTGAGGGAAGTGTTAAAGTCCCCTGCTGTTACTGTATTATTATTGATGTTTTTCTTTGATTTTGTTTTTAATTGGTTTATATAGTTGGCTGCTCCCACGTTAGGGGCATAGATATTTAAAATTGTTAGATCTTCTTGTTGGACAGACCCTTTGAGTAGGATATAGTGTCCTTCCTCGTCTCTTATTACAGTGTTTGGCTTAAAATCTGATTGATCTGATATAAGGATTGCCACCCCAGCTTTCTTCTGATGCCCATTAGCATGGTAAATTGTTTTCTACCCCCTCACTTTAAATCTGGAGGTGCCTTCGGGTCTAAAATGAGTTTCTAAAATGAGTTTCTAAAATGAGTTTCTTAGACAACATATAGAAGGGTTTTGTTTTTTTATCCATTCTGATACCCTGTGTCTTTTGATTGGGGCATTTAGCTCATTAATATTCAGGATAACTATTTTTTTTATATAAGGTTCTTTTTTTTATTTTATAAAATAAGATTTTATTTATTTGTCAGAGAAAGAGAGAGAGCGCACAGGCAGACAGAGTGGCAGAGAGAGAAGCAGGCTCTCTACGGAGGAAGGAGCCCGATGTGGGACTCGATCCCAGTATGCTGGGATCATGACCTGAACCGAAGGCAGCTGCTTAACCAACTGAACCACCCAGGCGTCCCGACATTCAGGATAACTATTGAGAGATAAGAATTTAGTGCCGTTGTATTGCCTATAAGGTGACTGTTACTGTATATTGTCTCTGTTCCTTTCTGATCTATTTTAGGTTCTCCCTTTGCTTAGAGGACCCCTTTCAATATTTCCTATAGAACTGGTATGGTGGTTGCAAATTCTTTCAATTTTTCTTTGTTCTGAAAGCTTTTTATCTCTCCTTCTATTTTCAATGATAGCCTCGCTGGGTATAGTATTCTTGGCTGCACGTTTTTCTCGTTTAGTGCTCTGAATATATCATGCTAGCTCTTTCTGGCCTGCCAGGTCTCTGTGGATAAGTCTGCTGCTAATCTAATATTTTTACCATTGTATGTTACAGACTTCTTTCCCCAGGCGCTTTCAGGATTTTCTCTTTGTTACTAAAACTTGTACATTTTACTGTTAGGTGACTGGGTGTCGACCTATTCTTGTTGATTTTGAGGGTGGTTCTCTGCACCTCCTGGATTTTGATGCTTGTTCCCTTTGCCATATTAGGGAAATTCTCTCCAATAATTCTCTCCAGTAGACCTTCTGCTCCCCTCTCTCTTTCTTCTTCTTCTGGAATCCCAATTATTCTAATGTTGTTTCATCTTATGGTGTCACTTACTCTCGAATTCTCCCCTCGTGGTCCAGTAGCTGTTTGTCCCTCTTTTGCTCAGCTTCTTTATTCTCTGTCATTTGGTCTTCTAAGGCACTAATTCTTTCTTCTGCCTCATTTATCCTAGCAGTGAGAGCCTCCATTTTTGATTGCACCTCATTAATAGCTTTTTTGATTTCAACTTGGTTAGATTTTAGTTCTTTAATTTCTCCAGAAAGGGCTTTTATATCTCCAGAGAGGGTTTCTCTAATATCTTCTATGCCTTTTTCGAGCCTGGCTAGAAATTTGAGAATCGTCATTCTGAACTGTAGATCTGACATATTACCAATGTCTGTATTGATTAGGTCCCTAGCCTTCGGTACTGCCTCTTGTTCTTTTTTTTTGTGGTGAATTTTTCCGCCTTGTCATTTTGTCCAGATAAGAGTATATGAAGGAGCAAGTAAAATACTACAAGGGTGGCAAAGACCCCAGGAAAATGCGCTTTAACTAAATCAGAAGAAACCCAAAATTGTGGGGGTGAGAAAGGGGATAGAAAAGGTTCAGGAAAAAAAAATTTTTTTAAAAAGAAAACAAATAAAAAATATAAAAAAGAAGAAATATATATATTAGATAAACTAGTTAAAAACGTTAAAAAAGAAAAGGGTAAAGGTTACAACAAAATTTAGCAGAAGAAGAAAAAGAAATTGAAAAAAAAATTAGATTAACTGCAAGACTAAAGAATCATGGGGAGAAAGACATGAGTTCTGTGCTTTGTTTTCTCTTCTTCTGGAATTCTGCTGCTGTCCTTGGTATTTAACCCACTCTCCTTCAGGCGAACTTGGTCCTGGCTGGATTTCTTGTTGATCTTCTGGGGCAGGGGCCTGTTGTAGTGATTCTCAAGTGTCTTTGCCCGAGGCGGAATTGCACCGCCCTTACCAGGGGCCGGGCTAAGTAATCAGCTTGGGTTTGCTTTCGGGAGCTTTTGTTCCCTGAACGCTTTCCGTAGAATTCTGGAGGATGGGAATGAAAATGGTGGTCTCTCAGTCTCCGGCTGGTAGAGCCGAGAGCCCGGGGCCCCACTCCTCAGTGCACCCCCAGAGAACAGCGCCCAATCACTCCCGTATCTCGGCCTCCGGCCGCACTCCGAGCTCACCCAGCCTGCGACCGGTTCAAGGTAACCCCGAGTTGAGAGCTCACTCCTCGGCTCTGTCTCTGCAGCCTGTTTACCTGTTCTAATACCTGCAAGTTCTGTGACACTCAGGCACCTCTGACCCTTCTGTGACCCTGCAGGACCTGGGGCCACGCTGATCCCGGGTGGGCTTCACCCCGGTTTAGCCTCTGGGGCAATGTCCCTCAGTGGAACAGACTTTTTAAAAGTCCTGATTTTGTGCTCCGTTGCTCTGCCGCTTGCCGGGATCCGGCCCCTCCCCCCGCGGTCTATCTTCCCGTCTCTTTGGATTCACTTCTCTGCCAGTCCTACCTTTCAGAAAGTGGTTGATTTTCTGTTTCTAGAATTGCTGTTCTTCTTCTCTTCGATCTCCCGTTGGATTTGTAGGTGTTTGCAATGTTTAGATAAACTATCGAGCTGATCTCCTGCTACCTGATGTAGTCTCAGGCTGCTACTTCTCCGCCATCTTGACTCCTCCCCTGGTCAATAATTTTTGATGGAGGAACAAAGAATGCTCAATGGGGAAATGACATTTTTTTCAGTAAATGGTGCTGGGAAGACTTGATAATCCTATGTAAAAGAATGAAATGGGAATGCTATCTTAGACCACTCACACAGGTTAATTCAAAATGGATTAAAAACTTAAATGTAAGGGGCGCCTGGGTGGCTCAGTGGGTTAAAGCCTCTGCCTTTGGCTCAGGTCATGATCCCAGGGTCCTGGGATCGAGCCCCACATCAGGCTCTCTGCTCC
The DNA here is from genome assembly GCF_922984935.1 of Meles meles. NCBI lineage: Eukaryota > Metazoa > Chordata > Mammalia > Carnivora > Mustelidae > Meles > Meles meles. The sequence continues at coordinate 115,237,416 of NC_060074.1, read as the reverse complement.
GCGTGGGGAGCCTGCTTCCTCCTCTCTCTCTGCCTGCCTCTCTGCCTAGTTGTGATTTCACTCTGTCAAATAAATAAAATATTAAAAAAAAACTTAAATGTAAGACCTTAAACTGTTATATTACTAGAAGAAAACAGGGAAAAAGCTCCTTGTCTTTTTTTTTTAATTCTTGTAAGTTAACATATAGTGCTACATCAGCTTCAGGTGTACAATACAGTGATCCAGCAATACTGTACATTATAGGCTGTTCATTGTGATAAGTTGTACTCTTAGTCCTCTTCCCCAATAAAATCTGTCCCTGCCACTCACCTCCTCTCTAGTAACCATCCATTTATTCTCCATGGTTGAGACTCTGCTTTTTGGTTTGTGTTTGTCTGTCTCTCTTTTTTCCTTTATTCATTTCTTTTGTTTCTCAAATTCCACAAATGAGTGAAATCATATGGTATTTGTCTTTCTCTGACTGGCTTATTTCGATTAGCATAATACTCTCTAGCTCCATTCATATTGTGAAGTGGCAAGATCCCATTCTTCTTTATGGCTAAATATTATTCCATTGTGTGTGTACATGTGTATATATGTGTGTACATACACGTGTCTGTATACACACATGCATGTATATATGCATACACATACACACATGTATATATACATATATACATACACACACACACCACTTCTTTATCCATTAATGTATTGATGGACACTTGTGCTGCTGTTTGACCACTGTAAATAATGCTGCAGTAAACATAGGGGTGCATATATCTCTTCAAATTAGTGTTTTCATATTCTTTGGGTAAGTATTCAGTAGTGCAATTGTTGGATCATAGGGTAGTTCCGTTTTTAATTTTTTGAGGAACCTCCATACTGTTTACTATAGTGGCCTCACCATTTGCATTGCCACCTACAGTGAAAGGAAGGCTCCTTTTACTCCACATCTTTGTTAACACTTGTTTGATGCATTGTTGATTTTTGTTATTCTGACAGGTATGAGGTTATTATAGTTTTAATTTGCATTTCTGTGATGATGGGTGATGTTGAACATCGTTTCATGTGTCTGTTGGCCATCCGGATTTCTCCTTGGAGAAATGTTTGTTCGTGTCTTCTTCCCTATTTTAATTGGATTATTTGCTTTTTGGGTGTTGAGTTTTATTTAGTTCTTTATATATTTTGGATACTAACCTTTATCAGATATGCCATTTGCAAATATTTTCTCCCATTCTGTTCTGTTTTAGTTCTGTTGGTTGTTTCCTTTGTTGAGGGGAAGCTTTTTACTTTGATGTAGTCCCAATTGTTTATTTTTACTTTTGTTTCCCCTGCCTCAGGAGATACATCAAGAAAGAAGTTGCTATGGTCAATGTCAGAGAAATTACTGCTTGTGTTCTAGGATTTTTTGGTTTTAGGTCTCATGGTTAGGTCCTGAATTCATTTTGAGTTTATTTTTGTTTATGGTGTAAGAAAATGATAGTTTTGGGAAAAAGCTCTTTAACATTGGTCTTGGCAGTGATTTTTTTGTTTGTTTGTTTTGGATGGAACACCAAAAGCACATACAGCAAAGGCAAAAGTAAACACATGGGAGTGCATCAAATTCTAAAGCTTCTGTATAGCAAAGAAACAATCAGAAAAATGAAAAGACATCCTATGGAATGGGAGGAAAAATATATTTTTAATATTTTATATATCAGTGACAGAGCATGGGTGGTAGGGAGGGGCAGAGGGAGAGGGAGAACCAGACTCCCTGCCGAGCAGGGAGCCTGACAGGGCTCAACCGTAGGACCCTGAGATCATGATGTGAACTGACTGAGCCACCCAGGTACCCCTGGGAGAAAATATCTGTAAACCTTCTACATGATAAGTGCTTAGTGTCCAAAAAAATATATAAGGAGATTGTATAGCTTCATAGCAAAAAAACCTACAGTTTTATCTTAAGATATTAATAATAAATATTTTTTGCATATTATGTATTTCTTGTGCATGTTTGAAATGCTTTGATTGAGTGGGGTCTTGGGGTAAGGGCTGAAGACCTATTCTTGAAACAAGCTTTTCCAGAAATTTTTATGCCAACAAAGGTTTAAGAATCCTTGCAATAGATGTTGAATTGCCTTGAATGAAACATCCTTTTTTCTTTTCTTCAGGGCCTGGAAATTTACACTCCAGGATTCCAGAACAAATACAGTAAGTTGCTAATGGCAGTCACCAGTAACATTTTCACCAAGTTTGCTGTAACAAATGGGAGGGTAGGGGATTAGGAAAGGGGAATGGAGATGGGTGTCTTGGCCATCCAGCCATGGCTGAGTAGTCATAGTTGGGTGGGGCACCTTTTGCTGATATGTGAGCAAGCTAGATTTTGTCAAACCTTTTAAGCAGAAAGGGCCCCTCTGAATATAGGCAGCACTGGTTCCAGTGTTACCTTCCAGAAATGTCTGTATCTCAGAAAGTTTTGCAACACTTTGAATTCTGCGATTTACAGGGATGGCTCAAAAGGACAGCAGAGTTCTAGGCATAACATTTCAGCCTTGTGAAACAAGCATTTTTGGGACTTGTACTTAATTCCAGTTCTGCTTCTGAGGTTGCTGAAACAGTTAAGCCCCATTTATAGGTGTTCATAATGCCATACTTGTTTCTGTCAGAGAATCAAGGCAACAACTTTGCACTCAACTTCTGTAGTCAGCATTTTTATTCTTTAGACAGAATTTTATTTTTTCTTTTATCTCTTTAGGAAGAAAAGAAGGTAGATGAAGCTTTTAAAAGATAATTTGTACAGGTGGGAAAAGAAAGTAAAAAAGACTGAATATCCAAATGACTGTTTCCTATTCCTGTTAGTCTAAGACAGTTCTTCCTCTTAAGGCTACTGTGCAACTTCAGTTACCTTTTCTTTCATAAAAATCTTCTTTTTGGCTGAAATTAGTATTAATGATCCATATAGTTGGGAGTAAGATCCTAAAAATGATTCTTTGTATGGAGTTGTTTTGTTTTGTTTTGTTTTTTTAAAGAGAGCGTTGATTTTTCTTTTCCGTTGGGAAGTATTTTAATGGAGGAATTTTTTTTTTTTTTTAAATGCAAAAACCAGGCTGTGTGTAGAACAATCTCTGACTGCTACATTTCAGACTGTAGGATTTTTATTTAACAAAAGGGTTGTTGAGAGTGGTACAGCATTTTTGAAAAGGCCTGGGTGATGTGAGTCTCTGTGGTCTCCTTGGGCATTGAGGGCTCTGTCCTTGTCATCTGCAGATGGGTGAAGAGGACCTCCTCCTCCCAAATTTGAAGGACACTTAGAGTGCAGGGTTGAAAGGGAGTGGTAGGGAGATACTTCTGTTTACTACTTCTCACAGAGCTGTTTTATTTGCTGTTCTGATTTTTAAGAATTTGCTAAATAAAAAGGATATATATACATAGAATCCCAAGAGCCTGCATTTGCTTTGTGACAGCTCTCTTTCATTCTCTCTTCCTCGCATAGGCTTACGTTGGCTCAGATGTCCTGTATGATGAGACAGCTGTGGCTTCTTCCCCACCTCCTTACACAGCCTATGCCGTACCAACCCCCGAGGTAGGGAGTGAATCTTGGCATTTCAGAATCCAAGTGAAGGGAAGTTGGGGGGTCTCTGTGCTATTGTCCTTTTTAAGAAATAAAAAAGAACCTTAAGCCACTATTAGAGAAATTAGAAATGTACTCAGCCCTTTTCTTCTTTAAACTTTTAAAAAAAAACCAGATTATTGTTTTCTTTCATAAAACTTATAATCTTAATATTTACATTTTATTTTAAAAATAGACCTGAAAATGATTCATGTTAATGATAGTTTGGTAATATGATATTGATGATTTATGATTTATAGTTAATGAATTAATAAATGAGAATTCAAATACTTGAATTCTCTTTATAATCAGGGAAAAAAGCTTTATTTATTTTGAAAAAACAAAACCTTGGGAGTATCTCCTAGATAGAAGTGCCAAGTGTTCATTGCTACATATAGAAGTCTCTGTTTCTGGGAGGTACTTCTGTTTTGTTTTGTTTAACTTAATTTTGAATAATTATAGATTTATAGGAAGTTGCAAAAATAATATGTAGAGATCTCATGTATTCTTCACCCAGCTCCCTTCTAGTTGTTACATGTTAGATAAAATCAAAACCAGGAATTTAAAATTGGCACAGTGTTTATGCCTGGTTTTGTGTCATTTTATTGTATGTGTAGATTTGTGTAATCAGCTCCTCAGTCATGATACGATGCTGTTCACAAAATCTTCCTTCTAACTCTTACATAGTCACATCTTCCTTCCCCTTTCCTAACTCCTGTCAGCTACTGATTTGTTCTCTGTTTATATAATTTTGTTGTTTCTGCAGCGTTACATAAATTGAGTCATTCAGCATGTGATCTTTTTTTTTTTTTTTTGGTATTTTTCACTTAGTACAGTGCCCTTGAGAGCCATCCATGTTGCATGTGTACCCCATTAAGTATTGAGAGGCATTGTGCTCGCTTTGGCAGCACATATACTAAAAAAAGTATTGAGAGGCATTTATCTGTTGGGGTTGTTTCAGAGTTCTGTTACCAATAACCCCCCTGTGAAGACTCATCATGTACAGGTTTTTGTACAAACATAAAGTTTTATTTCTCTGGAAAAAGTGCTCCAAAGGGGAATTGCTTGGTCTGTTGTATGGTAAATATATGGTTAGTTTTTTAGAAAGCTAGCAAACTACTTTCCAGAATGACTCTACCATTTAACTGATGAGTAATCCAGTTTCTTTGCATCCTTCCCAGCGTTAAGTGTTGTTATTGTTTTTTTTTTTTTTTTTAATTTCAGCTGTTCTAATAGGTGTATAGTGATATTTCATTCTGATCTTAATTTGTGTTTCCCTAATAGTTAGGAATGTTGCCATTTTTTTATGTTCTTATTTGCCATCATATATCCTGTTCAGTAAAATGTCACCTCATGTCTTTTGCTTGCTCAGTAGCATGTAGACATCTTAACAATGCCTTTCACAATTTTAATTTTCATGTAGTCCAATTTCTCAGTTTTTATGGTTCATGGTTTTGTTGTCATGTTTGACACTTTTCCAGACCAGGTTTCCTAAGGTTTTACATATGCTATTTTCTGAAAGTTTTATAGTCCCAAGATTTGCACTTAAGTGTTTTCCATTGTGAGTTGATTTTTTTAGGTTAAGGTTAGGTTAAGTTAAGGTTCATTTTTTGAATATGGATGTCTGATTATTCCACTATAATTTGTTGAAAAGACGTTTAGGCCTTCCTGAAATTGCTTTTGTATCTCTGTTAAAAATCAGAGATTTGTGTTTGTCTGTTTCTCAGTTCTTCGTTCACTCCCATTGATCTATGTGTTTTTCTTCCTCTGACACCACACAGACTTGATTACTGTAGCTGTATAAAAAGTCTTGAGATTGGATAGACTGATCCCCTTCTTTATTCTTCCTTTTCAGAATTCCCTTAACTGTTCTGGTTCCATTCCTTTCCATATGAAGTGTCTAAATCTATAGCAAAGTCTTGATAGATTTTGATAGAAACTGTTTTGAATTTAGGTATCCAGTTTATTGGGGGAGAATTGACATCTTTATTATGTTGAGTTTTCCAATCAATGAATGAAATCTCCATTGAAACAGTCTGAGCCAGAAGATTTCTTTTTGGGATATTTTTAATTACAAATTCTAATTTCTTAATAGTTGTGGGAATAAATACTTAATAGTGTTCTCTATTTCATATGGAGTGGGTTGTTGTAATTTGTACTTTTTGAGGAATTGGTCCTTTTCATTAAATTGTCTAACTTGGGGCACCTGGGTGGCTCAGTGGGTTAAGCCTCTGCCTTCGGCTCGGGTCATGGTTTTGGGGTCCTGGGATTGAGCCCCACATCGGGCTCTCTGCTCAGCGGGGAGCCTGCTTCCTCCTCTCTCTCTGCCTGCCTCTCTGCCTACTTGTGATCTCTGTCAAATAAATAAAATTAAAAAAAGAAAATAAATTGTCCATCTTATGTGTACAACTCTGTTGTTTATATTTTCTTGGTGGATTAAGTCTATTATAATATAATGTCCCTTTTTTGTTTCTGGTAATTTTGTCTGATGTCTGTTCTATCTGATATTGATACAGCCACTTCTGTTACTTTTTACTGTTTGTATGGTATCTCTTCCCATCTTTTTTCTTTCAAGCTACAAATATTATATTTGAAGTGAGTTTCTCATAGGCAGCATATAATTAGGTCATTTCTACCTGTACATCTGACAAACCTCTATCTTGTAATTAGTATATTTAGACCATTTACATTTAATGTAATTTTTGATACGTTAGGGTTAAATATGTCATTTTGTTTTTTGTTTTCCTTTGGTTATTTTTTTTAAATTTCTCTATGTTCTTTTTCTTAAGCTTTTTGTGAGTTATTTGAACATGTTTTAAAATTACATTTTTTAAAAAGATTTATTTATTTTAGAGAGGGGAAGAGAGTGTGTGAGTGGGGGCAGATGCTACAGAGAGCAGAGCTGACTTGGGGCTTGATTGCATGACCCTGACATCATGACATGAGCCCAAACCAAGAGTTGGATGCTTACTTAACCAACTGAGCCACCCATGTGCCTCAAAAATTGCATTTTGATTTATCTGTAATGTTTCTTGAGTGTCTCTCTTTGTATTTTCTTTTAGTGGTTGCTCTAGTTATTGTGTTATTCATAAAGTTAAGTGTTCACATTTCCTTTATATATGAGGACCACATTAGATGGTGTTAGAAATTTTGCTTCAGCTGTCAGACTTGTTAGAAATGTCAAGATGTGAAGAATATGTATTTCTGCTCTGACTATATTTTCTTACCTCTTGATATTTCAAGATCCCTTTTTTTAATTGTTTACTTTTTGCTTTGTGAATTTCCTTTTGTCGTTCCTTAGGATAGATTAGCTGGCAACAAATTCTTAGCTTTCCTTCATCTGAGAATGTCTCGATTTCTTCTCATTTCTGAAGGATATTTTCACTAGTATAGAATTCTGAGTTGGTATGTCTTTGAACTTTTGACAAGTGTGTGGTGTTTTCTTTGGCCTTCATGGTTTCTGAGGACACATCTGCTGTCATTTAAATTTTTTCCCCCATGTACATAGTGCATTGTTTATTTCTAGCTTCTTTCTTTGTCCTTAGATTTTTTTTTTTCTTTTTTAAGATTATTTATTTGAGAGAGCATGAGAGGGGTGAGGGTCAGAGGGAGAAGCAGACTCCCTGCTGAGCAGCTAGCTGGATGTGGGACTCGATCCTGGGACTCTGGGATCATGACCTGGGCCGAAGGCAGTTGCTTAACCTACTGAGCCACCCAGGCACCTATCTTTGTCCTTAGCTTTGAGAAGTTCGATTATAATGTGTTTTGGTATGGATTTTGCGGGGGGGTTTATTTTGTTTGGTTCATTTATTGAATATGTAGGTTTATGGTTCTTGCTAAATTTGGGAAAATTTAGGCCATCATTTCTGGAATTTTTTTTAGTCCCACCCCCTCTCTCTTTTGAAACTGATGACATGAATGTTAGATTCCATATGTCTCAGATTCTTTCATTTTCTTTTCATCAATCTATTTTCTCTCCAATTTATACTCCTGCTTACTGATTGTTTTTCTCTGTCATCTCTATTGTATTGTTAAGCTCATTCATTGTATTTTTTAATATAATTTTTTCTAAAATTTTTATTTTTTAAATCTTGAAAAATACATGAATATGTGTATAAATCTTTATGTTGTTTTTCCTGAGATTTTCTGTTTCTATGGAGACTTTTTTTTAAAGATTTTATTTATTTATTTGACAGAGACACAGTGAGAGAGGGAACACAAGGAGCGGGGAAGGGCAGAGGGAGAAGCAGGCTCCCGGATGTTCAGGGAGCCTGATGTGGGGCTCGATCACAAGACCCTGGGATCATGACCTGAGCCAAAGGCAACCGCTTAACAGCTGAGCCACAGGCCCTCCTCCAGGTCTCTGCTGACACCAGCCTATGTGGGAATCAGAAGGGTCCTCTCTACTGCTCCCCACTAGCTTCCACTGATACTATAAGTACTTGCTTGGTCTCATCCCAAGGGTCTGGGAGGGGCATCTGGTTTGTGCCAGACAGTGGTGGGAGTTCTGGCTCTCCATCTGACAAGTATGAAATTCTTAGCTCCCTACTTGGCCTTCTCTGACACAACTTGGAACGGGGCATGTGGAGGGTGGTGCCTAATTACAGCCTGCCAAACATGGAGGTTTACTCTCTATGCTTGGCCTTGCTGGTGGGAATTGGGGTGGGGCCACAGTTATTTTTGCAGTGTTGGACTGGAGTAGAGCAGTTACTGACTAAAAATTGTCTCTCTTGCCAGATTGCCCCTTTCCTCCCAAGGTTTTTTGGGTAAAGAGAGCAAGATTTTGGGGGGGGGGGGGTCTTTTTTGTCTGTATTTATTGGTTCGTGTCTTTCCTTTAGCTAGGTGAGGATATAGGAGGCAAACAGGAAACCCAGGGAGCTCACCATCTGGCCTTCTTAGGGTCCCGAGGTCCCTAGCCAGTCTGCTACCCTCTTACCATCTTTCAGAGTCCCCTTATATTTGTTTTAAATATTATGTTCAGGGTTTTCAGTTGTACTTAGGAAGAATAGGGAAAATCTACATCTTTGCTGACTTCCAGAAGCTTAACTCCCATGTCCTGCTTTTATAAGATGATGGGTTTAAACTATGCAGCTATTTGTTTGACAGCAGCATCCTGTTCTCCCTTGTGCCGTATAGTACTTATCACATGACCGCAGTGATGGTAGTTTTCTGTAAGCATATCTGTCTTCTCTTGCCGCTCCGCCGACCCCCAGCCTGTGAGCTTGTAAAGAAGGCTGGGCCTTTTGTCTCCAGATTTTCCAGAATATACTAGTCATTCACTTAATCAGTGAAGGTGGGTCCGTTGCCTATTTCTCGCAATGCCCATTCATAGACCTGTGCTACATAGACCTGACCTGCCAGTCACCTGCTGAGGGCTTAGACGTTAGGGTTTTCCCACCCACAAAATTCCTAGTCCTTCATTTTCTTCCTGGAATTGCTATGGGGGCTTCTGCTGCTAGGCTACCTTCCTTACCTCTCTCAGCCTTCACAGAATTGAAGTGAGTTAGGGCCTTACTTAGGGCCTTACTTAGGCTTTGGCTTAAGGGAATGTTGGACTGGTTTGATTTTTGTACCTAGACTACTCAGATTTTCTCTGTATTAGCTATATGACTGTTTTGCTTTTTTAATCATTTGTATGTTCACTGGGGTAGCACTTTTAAAGATTGAGGGGGGGCGGCCAGAGGCAGAGGGAGAGAGAATCTCAAGCAAACTCTGCACCAAGCATGGAGCCCATTGTAGGGCTCTATCTCATGACCCTGAGATCATGCCCTGATAAAAGAGTTGGGTGCCTAACCAACTGAGCCATCCAGGCATCTCCCAAGTAGCACTTTTTTTTTTTTTTTTTTTTTTTAAAGATTTTATTTATTTATTTGACAGAGAGAGCTCACAAGCAGACAGAGAGGCAGGCAGAGAGAGAGAGAGAGGGAAGCAGGCTCGCGGCCGAGCAGAGAGCCCGATGCGGGACTCGATCCCAGGACCCTGAGATCATGACCTGAGCCGAAGGCAGCGGCTTAACCCACTGAGCCACCCAGGCGCCCCCAAGTAGCACTTTTAATTTCCTTGAAGAACTTTCCCTCTGCATTCACAACTTGACTAACTGCTTGGTACAGGAGGCTCCGTTTTTGGCCTGTCTTGGTTTTCTACATGCTTTCCTCACTAAACTTAATCATTCCTAGGTTCTGATTTAGAGAGAGAGAGACATGTGACTCTTCTTTCACTTGACCACTTAGAGACCATTGTAGGGTTTTTTTTTTTTAAGATTTTATGTATTTATTTATTTGACAGAGAGAACGAACAAGCAGGGCAGCAGCAGAGGAAGAGGGAGAAATAGGCTTCCTGCTTAGCAGGGAGCCTGATGCAGGGCCTGGGATCATGAACTGCATCAAAAACGGATGCTTAACTGAGCCAGCCCAGTGTAGGGTTATTAATTGGCCTTATTTCAATATTGTGTCTCAGGAAATAGGAAGGCATGAGAGGGAGAGAGAACTAGTAGTTGGTGGAGCAGTCAGTACGTACAAGATTTATCAATTAAGTTTGCCCATTTTATGGGTGTGGTTTGTGGCACCCCAAAATAATAGTAACATCAAAGATCACTGATGACAGATTACTGTAACAAATATAATAATAATGAAAAAGTTTGAAATTTTGTGAGAATTTACAAAATTTGACACAGAGACATGAAGTGAGCAAATGCTGTTGGAAAAATGCTGCTGGTAGACTTGCTCAGTGTAGGGTTGCCACAAATCTGTCAATGTGTAAAAACACAGTATCTGCAAAGTGCAGTAAAGCAAAGCACAATAAAATGAGGTATGACTGTATATTTTTTTGAGTCAGGGTTTTCATTTTCTTCTGATAAATACCCAAAAGTGGAATTGTTGGGTCGTATGATAGTTCTGTTTTTAATTATTTGAGGAACCTCCATACTGTTTGTGATAGTGGTTGCACTAATTTACATTTCTGCCAGCAGTGCACAGGGTTTCCTTTTTTCCACATTCTCACCACCACTTGTTGCTTGTTTTGTTTTGGTTTTTTTTTTTTGGTACTAGTTATTCTAACAAATGTAAGGTGATTCCTCATTGTGGTTTTGATTTGCATTTCCCTTATGATGAGTGATGTTAGCCATTCTTACATATGTCTTTTGGACACCTGTCTGTGGAAAATGTCCATTCAGATTCTCTGCCCATTTTTTAATCAGTTTTACTTTTGTTATTGAATTGTATGAATTTCTTTTGTATGTTTTGGGTATTAATCCCTTATCAGATACGTGGTTTGCAAATATTTTCTTCCATTTACTAGGTTGCCTTCTTACTTTCTTGACCATTTCCTTTGCTGTGAAGAAAGTTTTTATTTTTCATTATTCATTTATTATGTATTTATTTATTTTGGGGGGCACAGAGGGAGAGGAAGAGATAGAATCTTAAGCAGGCTCCATACCCTGTGCAGAGCCTGACAAGGGGCTTGATCTCATGACCCTGAGAATCATGACCTGAGCCAAAATCAAGAGTTGGGCATTTAACTGACTAAGCCACCCAGGTGTCCCCAGAAACTTTTTAGTTTATTACAGTCCCAGTTGTTTATTTTTGTTTTGGTGTCAAATCCAAAATATTACTGAGACCTATGTCAGGTGGCTTACTATGTTTTTCTACTAGAGTTTTTTGGTTTCAGGTCTTATGTTCAAGTCTTTTAATCCACTTGAGTTGATTTTGTGTATGATACAGGTAGTGGTTCAGTTTCTTTCTATACATGTGGCTGTCCAGTTTTTTTTTTTTCCCCATTTTATTTATTTTTTTAGCGTAACAGTATTCATTGTTTTTGCACAACACCCAGTGCTCCATGCAAAACGTGCCCTCCCCATTACCCACCACCTGTTTCCCCAACCTCCCACCCCTGGTGGCTGTCCAGTTTTTTAAACACCATTTATTGAAGAGACTCCTTTCCCCATAGTGTATTCATGTTTCCTTTGTCACAAATTAATTGACCATATATGTGTGGGTTTATTTCTGGGCTCTCTTTTCTGTTCCATTGATCTCTGTGTTTTTATGCCAATATCATACTGTTTTGGTTACTGTAGCTTTGTCCTATAGTTTGAAATTGGGGCATGTGATGCCTCCTGCTTTGTTGTTTTTTCCCTTAAGATTGCTTTGGCTGTTGGGGTCTTTTGTGGTTCCATACAAACTGTAGAATTGTTCATTCTGTTTCTGGGGGTAAAATACCATTGGAATTCTGATAGGGATTGCATTGAACCTGTAGATTGTTCTGGATAGTATGGCTATTTTAACTATTCTTACAGTCCATGAGCACAGAATATTTTTCATTTATTTGTGTTTCCTTCAGTTTTTTTTTTTTTTTTTCCCTTCAGTGTCTCATGACTCAGTGTATAGGTCTTTCTCTTGGGTTAAATTTATCCCCAGGTTTTTTGTTTCTGATGTATTTGTAAATAGGATAGTTTTCTTAATTTGTCATTCTGATAGTTATTAGTGTATGGGAACACAAAAGATTTGTATATGTTGATTTTGTATCCTGTAACTTTACTGAATTCCTTTTTTTAGTTCTAACAGTTTTTTGGTAATTTTCTTTCGAGTTTTCTAGGTATAATATCATATCATCTGCAAATAGTGACAGTTTTACTATTCCTTCTTAATTACTATTACTATTACTTCTCAATTTATTTGCTTTTCATTTCTTTTTCTGACCAGGACTTTGATTATCATGTTGAATAAAAGTAGTAAGAGTGTATAACTTATTGTCTTATTCCTGATCTTAGAGGAAAGCTTTTAACTTTTCACTGTTGAATATGATGTTGGCTGTGGGCTTGTCATCTATGGCCTTTATTAAGTTGAGGTACATTCCCTCTCCACGCACTTTGCTGAGAATTTTTATTATAAATTGATGCTGAATTTCAAAAGTATGTTTCTGATGGGCCTATTTCTTTTCAGCAGGCATATGGCTATGGTCCATACAGTGGTGCATACCCTCCAGGAACTCAACTTGTCTATGCTGCAAACGGGCCGACTTATGCTGTACCCTACCAGTACCCATATGCAGGTAACTCATGCCTACCTTTCACTTCTTATATCTCTGTTTAGTGGGTAGATGAGTCCTGAAGGATTTCTTTTTCTCAGTTGAAGGATAAGTGAGCTGTGTTTCTGGTATAGATCTGCTACTGTGTTTAAAAAAAAGCATTATGTATTTTTATACTACCTCAGAAAGTTAGAATATGCTTTTTAAAAACTTTACCATTGGATCTAGTTTTGTTTCCAAGGAGAGAATTTGTACTTATTGGTATTCACTTGTATTAAAGAGCAACCAAACTAAGAGGCCAGTTTTAAGTGATAACTTCTCTTATTTTTCTCTTCTGGTAACATTCTTCAAAAATTAACACTAGTCAGGTGATATTCCCTTTTGCAGGTGAAGTAAAGTCCTGGAAGGTACTTATATTTATTCTGGGCTTTTGATCCACGTTTTCCATTTTTCACCTTTCACTGAGAAAGATTGTAGATAGGAGTAACTAACCTGTGTAGGTAGCATCAAGTCCTGTATGCAGTTTTGACAGTGGGAGGTCTAAGGTAGAGGTATTGGAGAATGCTGGCCATGAGGCTGGAGCCTACAGTCAGGGCGAGGGGGCAGAGAGCCATGTGACTGATGTAATGAAGAACAAGTGTCACCCAGATGCTGGGAGAGCAAGGGAGGTCTGGAAGGGGCAGGTTGCAGTAGACATGGCATGTCAGATCAACATATAAGAGAATGAGCTGGTAAATAGCCTAGAACAAGAGCCCAGAGCTCAGAGAGATACAGGAAATCTGAGGGTGTTGTGAGCAAACCTAGTGCAATGTCTTAACCCAGAAGCAGAAAGGTAAGTAAGTGGTTACTGATGCTAATGCCACAGAGATGCCCAGGAGTCACCAGCCCCATGTTAAATTGTCCTTTTACTTATTGGTGGTTACTTTCGTTTCCCATATTTTAGTGCATAATATGAGAGTTTCTCTGGTCATCTGTTTCTGAAGTCTGATGCAGTTCACTCAGCTAGCATGAAGTATGAGGGATTCTTCTTGCTTGACTTTTTCATGTCAAATTGAAAATGAATAAAATGCTGATGCTAAAAAATGAAGTATTTGTTGGTCCTATGATCTTAGCACAACTGTTTTGAATTACCTTTCCCATATAAAATGAATTTTTCATCTTTGCAATCTTACATTACTTTTTGCATTTTTTCTCATTTTAAAATTTTATATATTTTGTCCAGAGTGCTACATAATCTCCATAAGTATTTTAATGACTACATATTATCGTATTGGGTGATACATTATTTGAATCTTCTAGTATTGGCCGTTTACTTTCTTTTTTTCCCTGTTTGCAATTGTAGATACTACTTTAAACATCTGATGATTTTCTTTTTCATTCCTGTTAAACCTGTTTTAGAATATATTTGTATTTAGAACATATTTATATTTAGAATATATTAAGTTCATATGTCAGAGGGCATAGACATTTATATTTCTTTTGATACCATATTTATAAAAGTTCTCAAACATGCAAAAGTAGGGACAATAGTTTAATGAACTGTCATTTGTCCATTACCAGCTTCAGTTACCACATCATGCCTAACTCTGTTTTACCTCCATCTCCTTTCCTCATCTCTGGATTGTTTTGAGGGAAAATTTGGACATCATTTCATCTGAGAGTATGACAATAAATCTTGATACCAGTTACCCAGTTGATTCTCAGAACAGTTTGCCAGTTTCCAATACCACTAGGAGTTCATGAAACTGGTTTCTCAGTTGTCCTGAAAGAGTTCCTATAGTTGTTAGCTCTGAAAGTTTTGATAGCCTTCTTAGGTCTAAAGTGGACTGTCAAGTTGTTTAGTTTACTTTTCTCTGATGATTGGTGAAGATAAACATGGTATAATTGTTTATAAATTTAATTTCTTTGCCCATTTACCTTGGAGTTGGTGGTGGGTTTTTAATCCCTAACCTAACCAAGTCATGAAAGCCAGCCTCTTTCTTAGTTGCAGACTTCCAGACTGGGGTAATCTCAGCTGTTTCTTACTGTTCAGAAGAGCTGAAGTTTTTTTTTTTTTGTTTTGTTTTTTAAGATTTTATTTATTTGACAGAGAGAAATCACAGAGAGGCAGGCAGAGAGAGAGGAAGGGAAGCAGGCTCTCCGCTGAGCAGAGAGCCCGATGTGGGACTCGATCCCAGGACCCTGAGATCAGGACCTGAGCCGAAGGCAGCGGCTTAACCCACTGAGCCACCCAGGTGCCCCAGAAGAGCTGAAGTTTTGTGGAAGTACTTGAGAAGGGAATTTCTATAAGTCAGATTCTATTTTTGCTGTTCACTTGCTTCATAGGAAAAGAAAGAGCGCTCTCATGTGGGCATCCTCAAGATACTTGCTGCAAAGGGCAGAGTTAAGGAGGTCATCATTCAGCATTAGCACTATGACCAGCTAGCGAGTATGCTTGCTCTGGAGGGGCTGAGTTGGTTTGTGGTCATCCCACAGTAGCATTGTGCTGATAACAAGACAGAAGCTCCTCAGCTCTTCTAGATACCTCAGTCCTTTGCCATCTTCATGACATACCGCCTTCCATTGTTCCTAGACATCATCCTCATCATGTGTAGAGCAGGTTAAAGGCCTTCTCTCCCCTCACTACCCCCCCCCGCTTTTTTTTTTAAAGATTTTACTTTTAATCTCCATACCCATCATGGGACTTGAAGTTAAGCCCCCAAGGGAAAAAAAAAAAACCAAAGACCCTAGACCAAGAGTCACATGCTCTACTGACTGAGCCAGTCAGGTACTCCAAGATCTTCTCTGTAATATGATTGGAGCTAGTGGTCAGTCAGCCAATTTAAAAAGTGCAAAGGGTGCTGTGTACACACTGTAAGTGTTCTGTTGTAATTTACCCACATTAGTGGACAGTTGTTCAGCTGTCTTTTGATATAGGCTCTAGGTCTTTGCTTTGAGTTGGCTCCTTTGACTGGAGTTTCCTGTCTTATAAAGATTGTACTCATCACACATTATTGCACTGCAGTTTCCCTTGGCAAGTAGAAATGACAAGCTCAGATTTTGTGATTCTTCTATAATTTACTCAGTTCCTTGCTTTGATAGTAATTTGTAAATGTTACCTGCCTTTATTTAGTCTTCCCTAAAGTATCTACTTTAGTTATGTGGGGAAACAATATCTGTCTGTTTCACATTCACATTTTGACCATTTATGTAAATCTTAGTTAAGTTAGGTAATTACAATAACTAAAACTTAGAAATGTCCCCACTGACTTGGATTAGGAGTTTCCTCCTTGGAGCAGACGTGAGCAGAAGCTGCAGGAGAGGGTTCTCCTGGTCATGTGATACGGATGTCTCTTGGTATGACCTACTGAGGGGAATGCAGATTTAGATGGTCTAAGGGATTTTTTAATTAAGTCAGCTTCCTAGTTTCTACTACCCTACATTTCATAGTTTCAGTTCCCTAATTGAAAACTTCTAACTAGAAGGCTGTGAAAGTAAATATTATGGTTCACCAATTTTGAGATTTAAACATTGGTAAAAGACTGTTGACTTCCAGTGCTGTTATGTATACTTGATCAGCCCGAGGTTTATAATGGTCTCATTCTACTACCTTGTGGCTGTGGGTTTTTTTCTCTATCTTTCTCCATCTCATTGAGGCATTAGTGGTTATGAGTGCACACTTGTAGCCCAAGTGCCTGGGTTTGTGAGCCCTTACTGCCTTTAACCTGTGTGCCTCACTTTTGCCCATCGGTAAAATGAGAATAATAATAAACTCAGTTCACAGGTGGTTGTGAGGATTAAGTGAGTCAGTACATGTAAATGCTTGTAGTACTGTAAATGCTTAGAGTGATAAGCCTTTATTCTGCTGTTGGTTTTCATCTCCATGTATACATTACTGTTGGGTTAGTGTCTAGCTCCCCTAGGGCTGAATTGTTAAGGAAACAGCGGGTCAGGGAGGAAAGTTAATGTTATTTATATTTGAGTAATTTTAAAGCTAATTAGCTGTTAGACAATATAGTTGTGAAGTACAGAAGATGTTCTTTGTTCAGTGATACATTTCCAGTTGTAAGTTTTAATCACGCAAATTAAATATTAATGTGTTTAAAGTTTGCTTTGTAAAAGTTTTCCCTCTAATATAAGTATTTTCCCCCGTAAGGACATGATTAAAAATGAAGAATGAATTATATTAGCAGATTTAAGGTTTAATTTAAAAATGGTTTGCATGAATATCAAGAAACTCATTAGCTTTCAAATGGGTTTTACATTTTTAACTTTAGGTGCAGATTCTTGGCTCTCACCTTGTCTGTAGGCTCTGTGTATCTCCCATGCTGTTCCCCCATCTACCTGTCATACTAATGAGCATGATGTGGAAGGCAGAAGTGGACATTGGAACCTAGAACTTACAGCTTCATTAGGATCCTGCTATTTGCAGTGGTTGGGGCTTTGGACCTTGGAAAGTTGAGCATCTTAATTTCCTTTTAGTGTAGTCTTAGAAACTGTCATCTGAGCCTTTGGTGAAGGAGAGCTGGGGAGTACCACTCAGCCACCCTACACCAAGACAGCACCAATAAGGGAGGGATGCACATGCAGGGAGATGTGGCCTTTACCATTTTCAGGACACGCTGCCTTTTTGAAGGAATGTTGGACTTAAACTGCTCCTCACAACGTCTACTTTTTTACTTCCTTTTTAGGACTTTATGGACAACAGCCTACCAACCAAGTCATCATTCGGGAGCGGTATCGAGATAGCGACAGTGATCTGGCACTGGGCATGCTGGCTGGAGCCGCCACGGGCATGGCCTTAGGGTCTCTGTTCTGGGTCTTCTAGAATCCTTCAGATCTGGATGTGCCTAGCTTCTGATGCCCTGTGTGCAATACTATAATTTGCAGGGTGTTTCTGTTGGTGATGAATGTTTTTAATAATAGTTTGAATAGTTCTTTTGAAACTGGTGACATCATAGTTATAACTAATCCATCTACTGTAGAGAAGACTTCTGACTTCTGTTTAGCTAAAACGTGGACTCTGGGTTACTGGCTCATTCCAGAAATTTCTTCGTAGAACTCTCAGAATACTTTATTTGAACATACTTGTTTTGAAAGGCATTTTCTTTTCAGTTAGGTGTAATGCTTAAGGGACAATTTACTTTAGTGTTATGTTAATAGTCTGATGGTGTATGAGTGAGTTATGTGGCAAAGAGAACTGCAGCTTCTTTCTGTATAACATCAAACTTTCAAGCCTCAGATCAGAACTGGCTGCAAGTAACTTCAGGAATTGTGGGCTGGTAAGTTCTCAGGAACTTCCCTGAGGCAGTGGGGTTGGTATTCCCATGATATGGGTCCAGTTACTGCTCAGGATGATGGGGGAAGGGCAGCCCTCCCTCTCCCTTTCCCCACTTTAAAATGATTCTTCTTCATTTTGTTCTTTGTTTTCTTGGTAGCAATACTTGGAAAATATCCCACATTAGGAATTGACTTGAGCCTTAAAGTTTTAGGGCTTTATCCTTTAAAACTTGAAGAAGGCAAAATAGTTACAAGTATGTGGAGGTAGGTTTGTTATTCAGAGACATTGTTTTAAGTGTCTGTTTTGAGTATTTTTATTGCCACCTCAGCCTACTTATAGCTTATTTTTCTACCTGCTAAGAAAGTGCTGTTAAAAGAATGGTGAGGAAAATGGAATGAGAGCCATAGTTACAGTGTTACTGTGTCAGGCCTCCAGAGATTGCACTGTGTAGAGGATGCTCTTCTCTGTCCTTCTGAAGGCTGTTAAAGAGCAGGTGTCCTGTTTTGTGCAGGACTGGGGCATTGTGGCTGTCCCCCAAGCACTGGGGTGCATGGAGCCCTTGTGGTGGCATAGTGAGGGCTCTTGGGACCTTGGCTGTGGGGAGGACTCAGGTTATAGATGGCAAATGAGGCCTAAGGACTTGAATGACTTGGTGTCAAGATATTCCTCAACCTGACCAGGTTGCCAGCTTTGTTTTTATTCCTGACTCAGAGGAGCTTAAACATTTAATTTTGAGTCCCAGCTATGTGTGAAGCTCTGGAAAACCCAAAATCCTGCACTTCTTTTATTTATGTAAATTTTTAAAGCTCCTAATTAGTGCAGTTTTCTGTCCTGCATGCTTTAAAAAATGTACTTCTACCAAGGCAGTTTAGCACAGTAATAGTCCCTGTCCTTGCACTCCATGTAGCCATGTTGCCACAGAATATGCTCCTAGTAACACAAAATATTTTTATTTTCTATGGCCAGTTACATACATAGCTCATTTGTTTTTATTGGTCAACTGATTCTGTCTCTGAGCAGACTTAAATAGATTTCCATTTGAAACCATCTGCCAAGAGACCTTTCCTGGACAGTTGTGGTGAACGTACTGCCACTGTAGAGTCTTTATCTAGCTGAAAGGAGGTACACTTGACGGTCACCTCTTTGGATATTTGGGATGGTGGAAAATTGCCAGATGATGTGTGACAACGCTAGTTTTGATGGCTCAAAGTGTTGCTTTTATGATTTTATATCCTATATAGTAAGAATGGCTTTGTTGAGTGTAGTCATTACTAGAGCTGGATGCTTTGCTTATAAAATATTAAACAGTTTTTAATGTTGCATTGGGGTATTAATTTTGAACATTGAGTTGCTGGAAACACAGACTAGTGAGTTATATCACTGAAATGCCCAGGAAGCAGAGTCCCCCCACTGACAGAAAGGGAGGTGTGAATTGAAGCTTGGGCACATGTTGTGCACCCCGTTGGCCAGCCCAATTGGGTAGACATAGTTGAGCCTGGAAATTCACTGTTGCCATTGACTTGATGCTGACATGAAATGCATAGTAGTTATAAAGATGGGCTGAGATACTTCATTCCCCTGATCCAACTTCTGAAGAGGTTAATTTTGTGATCACTTCAATTTAGGTAATCCTAAATTAACGAGTTAGATGAGGTAGAAGGAACTTGTTCAGGTGTTAGCAAGCATTTCACTTTCATTATGTACTTCTATATAATGGACCTGAAAGAAGTTGGCCACTGACATTGCACATTTGCGTCTGATTGTTCTTTTAATTCCTGGAGTGTACTTCCGGTCTTATAAAGAGAAGGGAGAAACCAATGGCTGTGTTTCAGATGATCATCCTGAAACATGCCAGGCCAGGCCCCAAGACCTGGATCATAAGGAGATGTTCCATGGTTGAGATGAATGGCCCAAGTTTATTTTCTACCTCAGTTATGATCCTGTTTCATTTTTCTTTCTCCTTCCCAAGTTTATATAGACACAGGCATGGAATGCAGTTGCATTTTTACCCCCTAGAATTGATCTATTTTCCGACTGCTTCCCTGTCTCTTGTAGTCTTTTGTGTCCACAGAACCCGTTTTTCCCTATATATGCAAATTGTATGTTTATAAGTGAAAATGTTAGTTCATTAAATGATTAACTGTAAAGCATGTTTCATTGTGCCTTCTTTTTTTTTTTTTAATTATTTAAACTAAAAAATAAAACCCAACTTACCCCATTTCTCCCACCACCCACCCCCGACTTCTGGCAACCACCAGTCCTTTTTTTAAGGTTATTTTACAGTAACACACTGTTAGCTATTTCTGCTGCATCATAGACAATAAGAATGATACTGAGAATTCCCTGAGTGCTGGGGAATGTGTTACCACATCAGAAAACAATGACTCATTAAATTCTTACGGTGACTCTGTAAAGCAGGTATCATCCAGGATAGCCTGGATTCATCCTGACTGAATTCATCCAGCATAGCCTGGATGAAACTGGGACTCAGAAGTTAAATACTTTCCTCAGGAGCACACAGGTAGTAAGTGAAATGGGTTTGTATCTGATACTAAAGCACATTCTTTTTCTCTCTGCCATGTGCATATAAATAAGGTATAATTTCCACATGAACATAGAGATGGCATGAAGAAGTAGAAAACTAATGGTATCATAATCCTCAACCAGATCTACTTGGCAGTGTGGGTTCAGTAAGTTCTCCAATATTTGGGGTGCATGATTTTGTGGAGTTTGTTGTTTTTAAAAATTACATTTTTGGGGCACCTGGGTGGCTCAGTGGGTTAAAGCCTCTGCCTTCAGCTTGGGTCATGATCTCAGGGTCCTGGGATCCAGCACCGCATTGGGCTCTGCTCGGCAGGGAGCCTGCTTCCTCCTCTCTCTCTCTCTGCCTGCCTGTGTACCTGTGATCTTTCTGTCAAATAAAAATCTTTATTTTTATTTATTTATTTTTAAATATTTTATTTATTTGACAGAAATCACAACTAGGCAGAGAGGCAGGCAGAGAGAGAGGAAGAAGCAGGCTCCCCGCGGAGCAGAGAGCCCGATGTGGAGCTCGATCCCAGGACCCTGGGATCATGACCTGAGCCGAAGGCAGAGGCTTTAACCCACTGAGCCACCCAGGCGCCCGCAAAAGAGCTTTTTTATTTTTAAAAACACTTTGTTATTTGAAAGAGAACAAGCAGTGGGGAGGGGCAAAGGGAAGGAGAGAGAGAAGTAGACTCCCTGCTGAGCAGGAAGGCTGAGGGAGGCTTGATTCCAGGATCTGGAGATCAGAACCTGAGATGAAGGCAGAAAATGTTTAACCAACTGAGCCACCCAGGCATCCCACCCCCTCAAAAGAGTTTTATAAATATGATTTATATTTATTAAAATTTACCATATTATAAAATAAAACCCAGAAACTTAAAAAAGGTAAACCTATTGTGAGATATTAAACCTAGAATTTATAAAAAATATTTTCCAAAACAAAAATCAGTGAGGCAAATCGTTTTCACATTTGGAAAAATTTTTTTAGCATGTGGTTTAATGAAAATAGCTGGATTCTCCTATTTGCTTCTGCATTCAGTCTATTGTGATTTGTTTTTTGTTTTTTGTTTTTTTGTTGTTGAGGAATAGAAGGAAATCTGGCTGCACATGGACACGTGGTTGGAAAGGGAGGACCTAAGAGACACTGTGAAAGTATCTGGGACACTCAGGGGTCCTTGGATCATACCTTGAAAACTGCTGATGTATGCTGTTCTATACCTCATTTTTCTTTTTTTATCTTTCCACATAACAGGTCTGAGGTATTTCCATATAAGCAAATAAAGAACTTCCTTATTCATTTGATTTATCCTTTAATTTAGTCCAGTACCCATTTGGTTTTTGCTGTTGCTAACAATTATGCTATAACGAAGTTATTGTAGTAAAGTTACTCATCCCAGTGTGGGGCTCTTGAAGGGGTTGTGTTCTTGCTAGCTATGTGGAACTAGTGGATGTCAAGCTTCCCTGGAGCATAACTTTCCAAAGCTCTTACCTTGGATCACACCAAGACCTAGAAGTAAGAGTCAGCCTCACTGTATGCAGAGACTGCTATGATGAGCCACTTCAGATCTCAGGAGCCAAGTGCCAAAAACTTCACTAAGTCCCAGTCCTGTGGTTTGGGTAGGAAGGGGAGAGTTGTGCCGCAGGGACCACACTGGCTTCCATCTGGTTGTCTTAGAGTCCTTCCGTGGATGCTTCTAACATCCTGCTGGAAGAGAAAGATGGCGAAGATACATCCATTCCTCAGATTGGCAGTGATGCTCAACATTTTCACATTCCAGTGGTGAGAGCTAGTTACATGGCCCTGGCTGCAGGGTGTAGTCCAAGCTCAGGAAGAAGCTGCCCTGACTGTAGTTGCTGATGAACATACAGTAAATGGCAGATAATAATGGCCAACTATCCTAGACACTCAATGGAAATCAATTTCTATTAACCCTTATTTGCAAGATATTTATTGATTAGTACAATAGGTGGTTGCAAGTTACATGTAAATTATTGGTTCACATAACACAAATTGTCATTTGGTCACAGATTTTTTTGTTCTTGTAATTATTTCTTTTCCTACTTACCAGTTGATGGGCTGGTTTGGACCTAGAGAAAACAGCCACCCTTTCCAGTAACAAATGTAGTCATTTCATCCATTTGTTAAACTCATTCATCCCATCAAGTGTTTACTGGGCATTGTGGCAGATTATATCATTGCCCCTGCCCTCATTGTTCCTCCTTCTCCCTTCCCTGAGAGTTACACATTCTTGCCTGCTTCTGCATGATGTACCGTGTCTCTGCAGCCACTGGGAGGAACAGACCTCCCTTCCTTACCTGAGTTGTGGTATGTGGCATGTTTTGTCTCAGGAACAGTGAGGCTGCAGTGCCCAGGTGTTGAAGACAAGTGCATATTCCTGGGGCTCAAGCCCAGAAAGGCTGGAAGGGCCCAGGGTGGACTGGAGTCTTGAGTTTTCACCAGTTCACAGGGCATTTCCAGCCTTGACGCCCCTGGTCCGAGTTTCTCCAAGCGCTACCTGCTGGGAACACTTCTGCTTTCCTCTCACCTCTGCCAGTAGTACCTCCCTTCTACCCTTTCTGTGCCTACTGACATTCTAGGGAGGCTTTCTTCCTCTTCCAGCTCAAAACAGCGAGGAAGGGAGTGACACAGTGGGAAGCAGGCATTTGACCGTGGCTTTACACAGCTCTCTGGCCATTCTTCTGCCTGGTCAGTGGTAAATCAGGTCAGAGGCACCTCCCCTGGTGCCTCTTCCAAATGACATTTCTTCCAGATGACATTTCTTGAGCAGGTCATCCCCCAATGGGCAGTGAGCCTTGGGTGCTCCTGAGCAGTCTTTTAGGCAGGGCCCTGCCTAATTGTTGCAGTAACCTGTCAGAGGCCAGCTGAGCATCTCACGGGCACAGGGAATGTGGGCCAGGTACAGTGAGAGGCTGAGGACTTGGGTCCTTGTGGAGAGGTGTTATGGGTATGGTGCCTATGGAGGCTGTTCATCCCAGTGCTCAGGAGCTGCATCTTATGCCCAGGTGGGGATGGCAGGACAAGGGCAGGCTATACCTGCTCAGCTGATGAACCAGAGGGACCACGGGAAGGACTCTGGGGCCAGCACTAAGGGAACATAGCATAGCCTCCTGAAGTCTAAGTATAATAATGCCAGAACCATGACATGAATGGAACTAGAGAGTATTATGGTAAGTGAAATAAGTCAATCAGGGAAAGACAATTATCATATGATCTCTGGTATGAGGAATTTGAGAGGCAGGGTTGGAGTGGGGTCATGGGGGGAAGGAAGGGAAAATGAAGGGAAAGGAAAAAATGAAACAAGATGGGACCAGAGAGGGAGACAAACCGTAAGAGACTCTTAATCTCAGGAAACAAACAGAGGGTTGCTGGAGGCAGTGGGTTGGGAGGGGTGTGGGGTGAGGGGAGGGTGGAGGGTGGGATAGGGTGGCGGGGTTATGAACATTGGGGAGGGTATGTGCTATGGTGGGTGCTATGAATTGTGTAAGACTGATGATTTACAGACCTGTACCCCTGAAACTAATAATACATATATGTATATGTGTATATGTTCATTAAAACAAAACAAAAAATAATGACAGAACCAGCCCATAGACACACAGGAGTGGCCTAGATGTTCCTTCTTTTCCACTCTGTGTTTTTCCTAGACCAATGGTTCTCTGAGTATGATCCCAGACCACCAGCAGCCTCCAGGAATCTATTAGAAATACAGACTCTGGCTCAGCCCAGACCTGAATCAGCGAATCAGCCAGGTTGATTCCACTGCAAGTTCAATTCTTGAGAATGGCCTAAAATAGACTTCTTCCTCTCACCCTATCCTCACCCTCTGTCACCCTCCCTCTCTCTGTCCTTCTAGCCTTAATCTCCCTCCCTCCCTCCCCAGTCCTCTCTCTCTGTTCCCTGTTCCACTTCCCTGCTGGGGAGCAGCTGCACTTTCTCCTAGGAGCCGCTGGTTCTGAGAATCACCACTGGGTGTCAGAGCAGCCCCAGGAATGTCTGCTGTAAACCCCTCCCAGACCTGCCTGTGTCTCCCAGGGCTCCCACACTTACCCAGAAGAGGAAGTGCTGGGATGAGGGTGTGGGCCTGGTTGCAGTCACAGAATCCCTGCAGCCGTGCTCCGGCTCCCTAGTCACTGGCCTGGGCTGAGGCAAAGGTTCCATGTTGCCCTGTCTTCTGTTTCCAGCATTTTGGGGCTGAAACGCAGCCCCTGATGAGGTCTTGAGAGGAGGAGGGGCTTGCTGAAGGTCACTCCGAGACTCTGCCCTGTCCTTCCTAACTGCCCAGGGTGAGCACCGAGGTGGTGCATCTGCTAGAGTCTGTGGTGGGGATCAGGGTAGTGCCCAGCACCAAGTAGGTTGTCATGAGGGGTGTGAAGTTCAAAACCAACCCTCTCTCCTGCCGAAGTGTAGCTCTTGTTCTGGCCCTCCCTCCACACGGCTTCTCTAAACTCGTAGCTTTGAGTTCTGCTGGGAGCCCTGGCCTGGGCCTCCCAGGCTACTGAGGACTCCTACACATGTCCAGTTCACATAGTTGGCCTCCCTGCCCTGCCCCTCCTGCCATACTGGTATCGTGGTAGACCCTAGGCAGCCTGTCACAAGCCCTGTCCAGCCTTGTGGCTGCTTCTTCCGCATGGAAGGAGAAGAACACCCATCCCAGGCTTTGCCCACAATCCCTGCTGGGCTAGACCCACTCGAGCCCTCTCCTCCATTTCAGACCAGAGTACATGACCACACACTCAACACACACTGAACTCTGCTCAGTGCCAGGCACTGCGGCTGGATATACAGACTAGTTTTCTTCCTTGTGGAGCAATCACCCCAACGTAGTGGGTGCTGCAGAGTGGTGGAAGGAGCTGTAATGGAGGAAGGGGGGTTATGTTGGGATACCAGACTGGGACAGAGCCATGAGTGGCCTTCAGCAGGGTGGTTCTGAGGACAGGGACTTGCAGAAATGTTGGGAGGTGCTGGCCGCTGTGTGGAGGAAGGCCAAGCCTTGAGATGATTGGAGATGTGCTGTCAAGAAAGCCTTGGCAGGACTTTCTGAGGGTTGGCTGGAGGATGGAGGGGATTCCTGACCAAGCTCCTAGGCCCCATCTGGCGGCCTCCAGATGGGGCTGGGGCAGAGACTCGGGAATGTGCTATGTGAAGGGTGAAGTTTCTCCTGCATGTTTTGATGGGAACATCTGGAGGGCAGGACAGGTCCGGGCACAAGGGTGGTAATTAAGGTCTGGAGCTGGTGATCAGGGGAAGAGGCATTCTCAAGGACATACCTACTGGGATGTGAAGGAGGCAGATGACATAAGAGAGTTGGAGCAGAGAAGATTTCTTTGAAGAGGGTGTATCAGTGATGTGGTCAGGGGAGGTGGCCAGAGCGGATGGCCATTAGGTTTGGGAGTTGGAGGTCATCAGGGTCTTGACATGGGTCTGTGGAAAGCAGAGAGGACTGGAGTGGATCTGGGGCACTTTCCCTCCCGCAGGGCTTTATGGCAGGGGCCTGCCAGCTGGTGCTGAAACTCCTCTTCCTCTCTAGGGACTAAGCCACTGAGTATAATGCGTGACACAGGCTGAACACCTCACAGAGCGGGCATGTGGACTCCAGACATGCAAAGACCCTCGCAAGGGGGCCTGTGGCCGGGTGGGAGAGGCGAGGGGTCCAGGTGGTCAGAAAGCTACACATGGACTTGCCCAGCTGGGAACAGAGACTTGGTGTGTGCCCTAGAGACAGCATCCGCCAGGCTTGGCATTCAGCATCTGACATGGTTATCACCATCACCAACTCCACTATTTAAACAGGCCTGACCTGAGTCACCCCAGCTCTATGAGTGGCGGTACCCCATGCCACAGGGTCTGCAAGGAAGCCTGGTCGCCAGGGCAGGAAGGTGAGTGCATGTGCAGTGGGGACCAGGAAGGAAAACTCTAGAGAGAGAAGGGCCCAGCTGTCTCCTCTTCCTCCTCTCAACATTGTCCCTGAGCCTCAGCAACCTCATCCTTAAAATGGGGACATGAGAGCAGCTGCCTCGAGGGGTGCTCAGGAGTAGAGTTAACACATACGAGACACACTTAAAATATGCCCCACTCAGAGCAGCCTGTGTGCTGCTCTTGAGGTCATTCCCAGAGGCCAGGATACTGAAGCATAGAGGCTAACACTGCGGTGGGCTCCTGCAGCTATCCCTCCTCCCAGACTTGGGTTCCAGCATGTGCTCAGCACCTGGTGTGGAGGTAGGGGCTCAATAGTCATGGAATTGGGCCATCTGTGCCCTGGGCTGAAGCCTTGGCCATTTAGAATGGTCAGGATTTCCAGACACACTAGGAAGGCAACAGACCCCTAGTGCCACATAGTGGGAAAGGCCTCTAGTCAAATAGCTAAGTCCTTAGCACCATGGAGGGGCTTTCCTTTCCTTAGTAATTCAGGCTGAACCCCTTCCCAGCCATTGACTGGACTGGACTAGGCCTCCCTTAATTTTACCTATGGTGTGTTTCTGGCCTCTGGTCCTTTATATTCAGTGTTCCCTCTACCCCCACCTGCTCCCATGGACATACTCCCTGCCTCAGTATTTTCCCCCCACTCCTTGTACTTGCTGTCCCCCCCCCCCCAAGGACACTGCTTCTGGCCCCAGTGTCCCCCCTACTCCTTTGTACTTGCTGTCAGGGAGGCCCCATCCGTGGGGGGAGGGCAGGGAGGCCCAGTGTCCCACCCTCCACTCCTTTGTACTTGTTCTCCCCCCTTCATGGACACTGCTCCCTGCCCCCCAACTCCTTTGTACTTGCTGTTTCCCCCATGGACATTGCTCCCTGCCCCAGTGTCCCCCCATTCCTTGTCTTGCTGTCCCCCCACAGACACTGCTGTCTGCCCCAGTACCCCCACCCCCACTCCTTTGTACTTGTCTCCCTCCATGGACACTGCTTCCTGCCCCAGTGTCATTCCACTTCCCATCCCGTTCTGCACCCCTCGAGCACACATCTGCTCCCAGCTCATCCTTTCGATCTCAAAGCAGCACCTTCTCAGGCAGTCCTCCCTGATCTTCAAGACAGGCCTCTCATTTCTTTTATTGTGCCTTCTTTTTTCTCTGAGTTCCTTTTCAGCTTTTCCTTTTATACATGCATATTTGTGTAATTTTTCAGTCATGGCTGTCAGTGAATTTCATTCTTTTGCATGCAGCTGTCCAGTTTCCCCAACACCATTAATTAAGTAATTAATTTGAGAGGGAGACCAAAAGAGTGTGAGCAGGGGGAGGGACAGAAAGAGAGGGAGAGAAGCAGAATCTGCACTGAGCATGGAGCCTGAGACAGGGCTCTATCTCACTACCCTGAGATCATGGCCTGAGCTGAAACCAAGAGTTGAATGCTCAATCGACAGAGCCACTCAGGCATTCCCTCCAACACCATTAATTGAAGACGCTATTCATTCCCCATGGTATATTCTTGCCTCCATTATTATAAATTAATTGACCATATATACTTCATTTATTTCTGGACTCTTTATTCTGTTTCCTTGATCTGTGTATCTGTTTTTATGCCAATACCATTCTGTTTTGACTAAAGAAGCTTTGTGGTATACAGTTGGCTCTTGAACAACATGGATTTGAACTGTGCAAGTCTACTTATATGTGGATTTTTTTACATTAGAGTACTGTAAATGTATTTTCTCTTTCTTACGAGTTCTGAAATAACATTTTCCTTTTTCTAGCTTATTTTAAGTATACAACATAAATACATATGACATGCAAAATATATATTAATCATCTGTTTACATTATTAGTAAGGCTTCTCAGTAGACTATTATAGTAGTTAAGTTTTGGGGGGAATTAAAAGTTATACAAAGATTTTGATTACATGGGGTGTTAGTGCCCCTAACTTCCACATTGTTCAAGAGTCAACTATAGTTCAAAATCAAAGAGTGTGATTCCTCCAGCTTTGTTCTTCTGTCTTACTCATTTTGGCTATTCTGGGTCTTTTATGGTTCCATAGTAATTTTAGAATTATTACTTCTAGTTAAGTGAAAAACATATTTGGAATTTTGAAAAGGATTTCATTGAATCTGTAGATTGGCTTGGGTAATGTAGACATTTTAACAATATTAGTTCTTGCAATCCATGAGCATGGAATGTCATTCCATTTATTTATATCTTCCTCAATTTCCTTCATCAATGTCTTAGAGTTTACAGTAAAGGTCTTTTACCTTCTTTTTTTTTTTCCATTTTATTTATTTTCTCAGCGTAACGGTATTCATTCTTTTTGCACAACACCCAGTGCTCCATGCAAAACGTGCCCTCCCCATTACCCACCACCTGTTCCCCCAACCTCCCACCCCTGACCCTTCAAAACCCTCAGGTTGTTTTTCAGAGTCCATAGTCTCTTATGGTTCGCCTCCCCTTCCAAATTTTTTTTTTTTTTAATAAACATATAATGTATTTTTATCCCCAGGGGTACAGGTCTGTGAATCGCCAGGTTTACACACTTCACAGCACTCACGATAGCACTTACCCTCCCCAATGTCCATAGCCCCCTCCCCCTCTCCCAATCCCACCTCCCCCCAGCAACCCCCAGTTTCTTTTTGTGAGGTTAAGAGTCATTTATGGTTTGTCTCCCTCCCAATCCCATCTTGTTTCATTTATTCTTCTCCTATCCCCCTACCCCCCCATGTTGCTTCTCCATGTCCTCATATCAGGGAGATCATATGATAGTTGTCTTTCTCCGATTGACTTATTTCACTAAGCATGATACGCTCTAGTTCCATCCACGTCGTTGCAAATGGCATGATTTCATTTCTTTTGATGGCTGCATAGTATTCCATTGTGTATATATACCACATCTTCTTTATCCATTCATCTGCTGATGGACATCTAGGTTCTTTCCATAGTCTGGCTATTGTAGACATTGCTGCTATAAACATTCGGGTACATGTGCCCCTTCGGATCACTATGTTTGTATCTTTAGGGTAAATACCCAGTAGTGCAATTGCTGGGTCATAGGGTAGTTCTATTTTCAACATTTTGAGGAACCTCCATGCTGTTTTCCAGAGTGGTTGCACCAGCTTGCATTCCCACCAACAGTGGAGGAGGGTTCCCCTTTCTCCACATCCTCTCCAGCATCTGTCATTTCCTGACTTGTTAATTTTAGCCATTCTGACTGGTGTGAGGTGATATCTCATTGTGGTTTTGATTTGTATTTCCCTGATGCCGAGTGACGTGGAGCACTTTTTCATGTGTCTGTTGGCCATCTGGATGTCTTCTTTGCAGAAATGTCTGTTCATGTCCTCTGCCCATTTCTTGATTGGATTGTTTGTTCTTTGGGTGTTGAGTTTGCTAAGTTCCTTATAGATTTTGGATACTAGCCCTTTATCTGATATGTCGTTTGCTTATATCTTCTCCCATTCTGTCAGTTGTCTTTTGGTTTTGTTAACTGTTTCCTTTGCTGTGCAAAAGCTTTTGATCTTGCTGAAATCCCAATAGTTCATTTTTGCTCCTGCTTCCCTTGCCTTTGCCGTTGTTCCTAGGAAGATGTTGCTGCGGCTGAGGTCGAAGAGGTTGCTGCCTGCATTCTCCTCAAGGATTTTGATGGATTCCTTTCTCACATTGAGGTCCTTCATCCATTTGGAGTCTATTTTCGTGTGTGGTGTAAGGAAGTGGTCCAATTTCATTTTTCTGCATGTGGCTGTCCAATTTTCCCAGCACCATTTATTGAAGAGGCTGTCTTTTTTCCACTGGACATTCTTTCCTGCTTTGTCGAAGATTAGTTGACCATAGAGTTGAGGGTCTATTTCTGGGCTCTCTATTCTGTTCGATTGATCTCTGTGTCTGTTTTTGTGCCAGTACCATGCTGTCTTGATGATGACAGCTTTGTAATAGAGCTTGAAGTCCGGAATTGTGATGCCACCAACTTTGGCTTTCTTTTTCAATATTCCTTTGGCTATTCGAGGTCTTTTCTGGTTCCATATAAATTTGAGGATTATTTGTTCCATTTCTTTGAAAAAAATGGATGGTATTTTGATAGGGATTGCATTAAATGTGTAGATTGCTTTAGGTAGCATGGACATTTTCACAATATTTATTCTTCCAATCCAGGAGCATGGAACATTTTTCCATTTTTTTGTGTCTTCCTCAATTTCTTTCATGAGTACTTTATAATTTTCTGTGTATAGATTCTTAGTCTCTTTGGCTAGGTTTATTCCTAGGTATCTTATAGTTTTGGGTACAATTGTAAATGGGGTTGACTCCTTAATTTCTCTTTCTTCTGTCTTGTTGTTGGTGTACAGAAATGCAACTGATTTCTGTGCATTGATTTTATATCCTGACACTTTACTGAATTCCTGGACAAGTTCTAGCAGTTTTGGAGTGGAGTCTTTTGGGTTTTCCACATATAGTATCATATCATCTGCGAAGAGTGATAGTTTGACTTCTTCTTTGCCGATTTGGATGCCTTTAATTTCTTTTTGTTGTCTGATTGCTGAGGCTAGGACTTCTAGTACTATGTTGAATAGCAGTGGTGATAATGGACATCCCTGCCGTGTTCCTGACCTTAACGGAAAAGCTTTCAGTTTTTCTCCATTGAGAATGATATTTGCGGTGGTTTTTCATAGATGGCTTTGATAATATTGAGGTATGTGCCCCTATGCCTACACTTTGAAGAGTTTTGATCAGGAAGGGATGCTGTACTTTGTCAAATGCTTTTTCAGCATCTATTGAGAGTATCATATGGTTCTTGTTCTTTCTTTTATTAATGTGTTCTATCACATTGATTGATTTGCGGATGTTGAACCAACCCTGCAGCCCTGGAATAAATCCCACTTGATCGTGGTGAATGATCCTTTTAATGTACTGTTGAATCCTATTGGCTAGTATTTTGGCGAGAATTTTTGCGTCTGTGTTCATCAAGGATATTGGTCTGTAGTTCTCTTTTTTGGTGGGATCCTTGTCTGGTTTTGGGATCAAGGTGATGCTGGCCTCATAAAATGAGTTTGGAAGTTTTCCTTCCATTTCTATTTTTGGAACAGTTTCAGGAGAATAGGAATGAGTTCTTTAAATGTTTGGTAGAATTCCCCTGGGAAGCCGTCTGGCCCTGGGCTTTTGTTTGTTTGGAGATTTTTGATGACTGTTTCAATCTCCTTACTGGTTATGGGCCTCTTCAGGTTTTCTATTTCTTCTTGGTTCAGTTGTGGTAGTTTATATGTCTCTAGGAATGCATCCATTTCTTCCAGATTGTCAAATTTGTTGGCGTAGAGTTGCTCATAGTATGTTCTTATAATTGTCTGTATTTCTTTGGTGTTAGTTGTGATCTCTCCTCTTTCATTCATGATTTTATTGATTTGGGTCCTTTCTCTTTTCTTTTTGATGAGTCTGGCCAGGGGTTTATCAATCTTATTGATTCTTTCAAAGAACCAGCTCCTAGTTTCATTGATTTTTTCTATTGTTTTTCTGGTTTCTATTTCATTGATTTCTGCTCTGATCTTTATGATTTCTCTTCTCCTGCTGGGTTTAGGGTTTCTTTCTTGTTCTTTCTCCAGCTCCTTTACGTGTAGGGTTAGGTTGTGTACTTGAGACCTTTCTTGTTTCTTGAGAAAGGCTTGTACCGCTATATATTTTCCTCTCAGGACTGCCTTTGCTGTGTCCCATCGATTTTGAACTGTTGTGTTTTCATTATCATTTGTTTCCATAAATTTTTTCAATTCTTCTTTAATTTCCTGGTTAACCCATTCATTCTTTAGAAGGATGCTGTTTAGTCTCCATGTATTTGGGTTCTTTCCAGCTTTCCTCTTGTGATTGAGTTCTAGCTTCAGAGCATTGTGGTCTGAAAATATGCATGGAATAATCCTAATCTTTTGATACCGGTTGAGACCTGATTTGTGACCCAGGATGTGATCTATTCTGGAGAAGGTTCCATGTGCACTAGAGAAGAATGTGTATTCTGTTGCTTTGGGATGAAATGTTCTGAATATATCTGTGATGTCCATCTGGTCCAGTGTGTCATTTAAGGCCTTTATTTCCTTGTTGGCCTTTGGCTTGGATGATCTGTCCATTTCAGTGAGGGGAGTGTTAAAGTCCCCTACTATTATTGTATTATTATTGATGTGTTTCTTTGATTTTGTTATTAATTGGTTGATATAGTTGGCTGCTCCCACGTTAGGGGCATAGATATTTAAAATTGTTAGATCTTCTTGTTGGACAGACCCTTTGAGTAGGATATAGTGTCCTTCCTCATCTCTTATTATAGTCTTTGGCTGAAAATCTAATTGATCTGATATAAGGATTGCCACCCCAGCTTTCTTCTGATGCCCATTAGCATGGTAAATTGTTTTCCACCCCCTCACTTTCAATCTGGAGGTGTCTTTGCGTCTAAAATGAGTTTCTTGTAGGCAACATACTGATGGGTTTTGTTTTTTTATCCATTCTGATACCCTGTGTCTTTTGATTGGGGCATTTAGCCCATTAACATTCAGGGTAACTATTGAGAGATATGAATTTCGTGCCATTATTAGCCTGTAAGGTGACTCTTACTGTATATTGTCTCTGTACCTTTCTGATCTACTACTTTTAGGCTCTCTCTTTGCTTAGAGGACCCCTTTCAATATTTCCTGTAGAGCTGGTTTGGTGTTTGCAAATTCTTTCAGTTTTTGTTTGTCCTGGAAGCTTTTTATCTCTCCTTCTATTTTCAATGATAGCCTAGCTGGATAGAGTATTCTTGGCTGCATGTTTTTCTCATTTAGTGCTCTGAATATATCATGCCAGCTCTTCCTGGCCTGCCAGGTCTCTGTGGATAAGTCTGCCGCCAATCTAATATTTTTACCATTGTATGTTACAGACTTCTTTTCTCGGGCTGCTTTCAGGATTTTCTCTTTGTCACTAAGACTTGTAAATTTTACTATTAGGTGACGGGGTGTGGACCTATTCTTGTTGACTTTGAGGGGGGTTCTCTGCATCTCCTGGATTTTGATGCTTGTTCCCTTTGCCATATTAGGGAAATTCTCTCCAATGATTCTCTCCAATAGACCTTCTGCTCCCCTCTCTGTTTCTTCTTCTTCTGGAATCCCAATTATTCTAATGTTGTTTCGTCTTATGGTGTCACTTATCTCTCGAATTCTCCCCTCATGGTCCAGTAGCTGTTTGTCCCTCTTTTGTTCGGCTTCTTTATTCTCTGTCATTTGGTCTTCTATATCACTAATTCTTTCTTCTGCTTCATTGATCCTAGCAGTGAGAGCCTCCATTTTTGATTGCACCTCATGAATAGCTTTTTTGATTTCAACTTGGTTAGATT
Organism: Meles meles; assembly: GCF_922984935.1. Taxonomy (NCBI): domain Eukaryota; kingdom Metazoa; phylum Chordata; class Mammalia; order Carnivora; family Mustelidae; genus Meles; species Meles meles. The sequence continues at coordinate 115,203,767 of NC_060074.1, read as the reverse complement.
TTATTTCTTTAATTTCTCCAGAAAGGGCTTTAATATCTCCAGAGAGAGTTTCTCTAATATCTTCCATGCCTTTTTTGAGCCCGGCTAGAATGTTCAGAATCGTCATTCTGAACTCTTGATCTGACATATTACCAATGTCTGTGTTGATTAGGTCCCTAGCCTTCGGTACTGTCTCTTGTTCTTTTGTTTGTGGTGATTTTTTCCGCCTTGTCATTTTGTCCAGATAAGAGGATATGAAGGAGCAAATAAACTACTAAAAGGGTGGCAAAGACCCCAGAAAAATGCGCTGTAACCAAATCAGAAGACAGAAGACACCCCTAATTGTGGGGGCGAGAAAGGGGATAAAAACAGGTTCTGAAAAAAAAAAACAGAAAAAAAAGGAAAAAAAAAAGAAAAAAATTTAAAAAAATAAAACAAATAAAAAAATATAAAAAAGAAAGAAAAAATATATATATTTAGATGAACTAGTCAAAAAACGTTAAAAAAGAAAAGGGTAAAAGTTTTAAAAAAATTTAGCAGAAGAAGAAAAAAGAAAAAAGAAAAAAAATAGAAAAAATAAAATAAAAAAAAATTGAAGTAGCCGCAAGACTAAAGAATCATGGGGAGAAAGCCATGAGTTCCGTGCTTTGCTTTCTCCTCGTCTGGAATTGCTCTGCTGTCTAAGGAATTGAACCTGCTTTCTCCTTGATAGATGAACTTCGTCCTGGCTGGATATTTTGTTGATCTCTGGGGGAGGGGCCTGTTGTAGTGACTCTCAAGAGTCTTTGCCCAAGGCGGGATTGCACCGCCCTTACCGGCGGCCGGACTAAGTAATCGGCTCGGGTTCGCTTTTGGGAGCTTCTGTTCCCTGAACGCTTTCCGTAGAGTTCCAGAGGACGGGAATGAAAATGGTGGCCTCCTATTCTCCGGCCCAGAGGAGCCGAGAGCCTGGGGCCCCACTCCTCAGTGCGCCCCCAGAGGACAGCACCCAATCACTCCCGTATCCCCAGCCTTTAGCCGCGCTCCGAGCTCACCCAGCCCGCGACCAGTTCAAGGTAACCCCGAGCTGAGAGTTCAGTCCTCGGCTCTGTCTCTGCAGCCGGCTTCTCCGTTCTAATACCTGTGAGCTCTCCGACACTCTGACACCCCCGATCCTTCTGTGACCCTGCGGGGCCTGGGGCCACGCTGACCCCGCGTGGGCTTCACCCCGGTTTAGCCTCTGGAGCAATGTCCCTCAGTGGAACAGACTTTTAAAAGTCCTGATTTTGTGCTCCGTTCCTCCGCCGCTTGCCGGGAGCCGGCCCCTCCCCCCGCGGTCTATCTTCCCGTCGTTTTAGATTCACTTCTCCGCCAGTCCTACCTTTCAGAAAGTGGTTGATTTTCTGTTTCTAGAGTTGCTGTTCTTCTTCTCTTCGCTCTCCCGTTGGATTTGTAGGTGTTTGCAGTGTTTAGATAAGCTATCGAGCTGATCTCCTCCTACCTGCTGTAGTTTCAGGCTGCTACTTCTCCGCCATCTTGACTCCTCCCCCGGTCTTTTACCTTCTTGGTTAAATTTACTCCTATGTATTTTATGCTTTTTGATGCAATTATAAATGAGGTTATTTTCTTGTTTTTTTTCTAATAGTTTGTTATTTATTGTAGAGAAACAACAGATATTTGTATATTAATTTTGTATCCTGCAACCTTACTGAATTCATTTATTAGTTCTAACAGTTTTTTTTAATTTGGTGAAACCTTTAGGGTTTTCTATATAAAGTATCATTTCATCAACAAATAGTGACAATTTTAATTTTTCCTTTCCATTTTGAATGCCTTTATTGTTTTTTCTTACCTAATTGATTTGGCTTAGACTTCAAGTATTATGTTGAATGAAAGTGGTGGCAGTGAGCATGTTTGTTTCATTCCTGATCTTAGAGGAAAGTTTTTCAGTTTTTTATCGTTGAGTATGAGATTAGCTGTGGGTTTGTTATGTATGGCCTTCATTCTGTTGAAGTTTGTTTCCTCTATACCCACTTTGTTGAGAGTTTTTAATCATAAATGGATGCTGAATTTACTAGTAATCAGCCTATTCAGATTTTCTATTTCTTCATGAGTCAGTCTTAGGAGGTTGTAACTTTTAAAGAATTTATCCATTTCTTCTAGATTGTCTAATTTGTTAGCATATAATTATTCATAGTAGTCTGCTATGATCCTTTGTCTCTATGGTATCAGTTGTAATGCTTCTTTTTTTTTTTAAGATTTTATTTATTTATTTGACAAGGAAAGATCACAAGGAGGCAGAGAGGCAGGCAGAGAGAGAGGAGAAAGCAGGCTCCCCACTGATCAGAAAGCCCGATGTGGGGCTAGATCCCAGGACCTTGAGATCATGACCTGAGCAGAAGGCAGAGGCTTTAACCCACTGAGCCACCCAGGTGCCCTGTAATGCTTCTTTCATTCCTGATTTTATTTCCTCTGTCTCTCTCTTTTTTGTGAGTCTACCTAAAGGTGTGTCAATTTTGTTTATATTTTCAGAGAATGACCTTTTAGTTTCTTTTTTTTTAAAGATTTTATTTATTTATTTGACAGAGAGAGAAATCACAAGTAGGCAGAGAGGCAGGCAGAGAGGGGGAGGAAGTAGGCTCCCCACTGAGCAGAGAGCCCGATGCGGGGCTAGATCCCAACACCCTGGGAACATGACCGGAACCAACGGCAGAGGCTTTAACCCACCCAGGCACCCCCGCCTTTTAGTTTCATTGACCCTTTTCTATTGTTAGTCTCTATTTCATTGATTTCCACTCTGATTTCTATTATTATTTTCCTTCTAGTAACTTGGGGAATCATATTTTCTTCTTCTAGTTGCTTTAGATGTAAAGTTAAATTGTTTATTTGAGACTTATAATTTTGACCTGTCTAGATTTTAATTCTTTTATCTCTGCAGTAAGGGATTCTCTAGTGTCTTCTAGGCTTTATTTCAAGCCCAACTAGATCTTTATAATTGTTTTTATTTTATTTTAATTTTTTGTTTAAATTCATTTTTTTGTTATGTTCAGTTAATAGCATATAGTAGTACCTCATTAGCTTTGATGTAGTGTTCAATGATTCTTTAGTTGCTTATAATACCCAGTGCTCATCACCACAACATAAGGCATGCCCTCCTTAGTAACATATAGTATATTATTAGTTTCAAGGTAGAATTTAGGGATTCAGTAGTTGCATATAATATCCAGTGCTCATTATATCAAATACCCTCCTTAATGCCCATCACCAGTTACCCCACCTCCACTCCAGCAACCCTCAGTTTGTTTCCTATAGTTAAGAGTCTTTTATGGTTTGCATACCCCTCTGTTTTCATCTTATTTTATTTTTCCTTCCCTTGCCCTATGTTCATCTGTTTCCTTTCTTAAATTCCACATGTGAGTGAAATCATATGGTATTTGTCTTTCTTTGGTTGATGTATTTCACTTAGCATAATACCCAATGATTTTCCATCCATGTCATTGCAAATGGCAAGACTTCATTCTTTTTGATGGCTGGGTAACATTCCAGTGTGTGTATGTGTGTGTATGTGTGTGTGTGTGTGTGTGTGTGTGTGTGTGTGTGTGTGTGTGTTGTGTATAATATCTCCTTTATCCATTCAACTGTCACTGGATATCTGGGCTAACGTGGACATTGTTGCTATAAACATTGGGATACCTGTGCCCCTTCAAATCACTATGTTTGTATCCTTTGAGGTATTTACTCAAATCCAGAACTGCAAATGGTCAGTCATAGGGTAGCTCTATTTTTAACTTGTTGAGGAAACTCCATACTGCTTCCCAGAGTGGCTTCACTAATTTGCATTCCCACCAAGTATAAAAGTGTTCTCCTTTCTCTGCATGCTTGCCAACATCTGTTGTTTCCTTAGTTCATTTTAGTTATGCTGACTGGTGTGAGGTGGTATCTCATTGTGGTTTTGATTTGTATTTCCCTGATGCTTGGTGATGTTGAGCATTTTTCCATGTGTCTATTGCTCATTTGTATGTCTTCTTTGGAGAAATGTCTGTTCATGTCTTCTGCCCATTTCTTGACTGGATTTATGTTTTTTGGTGTTTAGTTTGATAAGTTCTTTCTGGATGTTGGATACTAGCCCTTTAAGTGATATGTAATTTCAAATATTTTCTCCCATTCTGTAAGTTGCCTTTTAGTTTTGTCAACTTTGCTGTGAGAAAAATTTTTATCTTGATGAAGTCCCAGTAGTTCATTTTTGCTTTTGTTTCTCTTGCCTTTGGGGATATGTCTAGAATGAAGTTGCTATGGCTGAGGTCAGAGAGGTCGCTGCTTATGTTCTCCTCTGGGATTTTAATAGATTCCAGTCTCAAATTGAGGTCTTTCATCCATTTTGAGTTTATTTTTGTATATGGTGTAAGGAAGTGATCCAGTTTCATTCTCCTGCATGTGGCTGTCCAATGTCTTTTTTTCCATCAGATATTTTTTCCTGCTTTTTTGAAGATTAATTGATCATAGAGTTGAGGATCCATTTCTGGGTTCTCTGTTCTGTTCACTGATCTATGTGTCTGTTTTTGTGCCAGTACCATACTGTCTCGATGATTACAGCTTTTTTTCTTTTATTATGTCATGTTAGTCACCATACAGTACATCATTAGTTTTTGATGTAATGTTCCTTGATTCATTGTTTGCCTACAACACTCAGTGCTCCAGGCAATATGTGCCTTCCTTAATATCCATCACTGGGCTAACTTATCCTCCACCCCGCTCCTCTCTAAAACCTTCAGTTTATTTCTTGGAGTCCATAGTCTTTCATGGTTCATCTCCTCCCCAATTTCCTCTGCTTCATTTTTCCCTTCCTTCTCCTAATGTCCTCCATGCTATTCCTTATTTTCCACAAATAAGTGAGACCATATGATAATTGACCTTCTCTGCTTGACTTATTTCACTTAGCATAATCTCCTCCAGCCCCAACCATGTTGGTGCAGAAGTTGGGTATTCATCCTTTCTGATGGCTGAGTAATATTCCATTGTATATATATCACTGTATGTATATCAACCACATTCATCTGCTGAAGAGCATCTCGGCTCTTTCCACAGTTTGGCTATTGTGGACATTGCTGCTATGAACACTGGGGTAATTACAGCTTTGTAAAACAGCTTGAAGTCCAGAGTTATGATGTCTCTAGCTTTGGCTTTCTTTTTGGGGAATGCTTTGTCTATTGGGGTGTCTTTGTGATTTCATACAAATTTTGGGATTCTTTGTTCCAGCTGTGTGAAAATGTTGACAGTACTTTGATAAGGATTGTACTGAACATGTAGATTGTTTTGGATAGCATAGACATTTTAACAATATTTGTTCTTCCTAATGTATGAATTTGGAATTTTTTTCCATTTCTTTGTGTCTTCCTCAATTTATTTCATAAGTGTTCTATAGATTTCAGAGTACAGATTTTTTACCTTCATGGTTAGATTTTATTCATAGGAATCTTACAGTTTTTGGTGAATTGTAAGTGGGATCACTTTCTTCATTTCTTTTTCTGTTGCGTCATTAATGGTGTATAGATATACAATAGAATACTGTGCATTGGTTTTATATCCAGTGATTTTGCTGAAATAATGTATCAGTTCTAGCAATTTTTGGATGGAGTCTTTTGGGTTTTCTATCATATCTTGGAAGAGTGGAAGTTTGACTTCTTTGCCAATTTGGATGCCTTTCATTTCTTTTTTTTTTAATTTTTTTAAAAATTTATTTATTTTTATTTTTTTATTTACAGCATAACAGTGTTCATTGTTTTGGCATCACACCCAGTGCTCCATGCAGTACGTGCCCTCCCTATTACCCACCACCTGGTTCCTCAACCTCCCCCCCCGCCACCCCTTCATAACCCTCTGGTTGTTTTTCAGAGTCCATAGTCTCTCGTGGTTCATCTCCCCTTCCAGTTTCCCTCAACTCCCTCTCCTCTCCATCTCCCCATGTCCTCCGTGTTTTTTGTTATGCTCCACAAATAAGTGAGACCATATGATACTTGACTCTCTCTGCTTGACTTATTTCGCTCAGCATAATCTCTTCCAGTCCCATCCATGTTGCTACAAAAGTTGGGTATTCATCCTTTCTGATGGAGGCATAATACTCCATTGTGTATATGGACCACATCTTCCTTATCCATTCATCCGTTGAAGGGCATCTTGGTTCTTTCCACAGTTTGGCGACCATAGCCATTGCTGCAATAAACACTGGGGTACAGATGGCCCTTCTTTTCACTACATCTGTATCTTTGGGGTAAATACCCAGCAGTGCAATTGCAGGGTCATAGGGAAGCTCTATTCTTAATTTCTTGAGGAATCTCCACACTGTTCTCCAAAGTGGCTGCACTAACTTGCATTCCCACCAACAGTGTAAGAGGGTTCCCCTTTCTCCACATCCTCTCCAACACACGTTGTTTCCTGTCTTGCTAATTTTGGCCATTCTAACTGGTGTCAGGTGGTATCTCAATGTGGTTTTAATTTGAATCTCCCTGATGGCTAGTGATGATGAACATTTTTTCATGTGTCTGATAGCCATTTGTATGTCTTCGTTGGAGAAGATTTCATTTCTTTTTGTTGTCTGATTGCTGAGGCTGGGATTATTTTGAACAACAATAGTGAGAGTGGACATCCCTGTCATGTTCCTGACCTTAGGGGAAAAACTCTTGATTCTTCCTTGTTGAGGATGATATTTGCTGTAGGTCTTTTGTATATAGCTTTTATGATATTGAGGTATGTTCCCTCGATTCCTCTATGGTGGAGGGTTTTTATCAGGAAAGGATGCTGTGTTTTGTCAAATTCTTTTTCTGCATCAATTGAGAGGATCATATGGCTCTTGTCCTTTCTTTTATTGGTGTGATGTATCATGTTGATTGATTCTCAAATGTTGAACAACTATGGCAGCCAAGGAATAAGTCTCACTTGTTCATGGTGGATAATCCTTTTAATGTACTCTTGGATATTATTGACTAGTATCTTGGTGAGATATTTGCATCCATGTTCATCAGGATATTGATATGTAATTCTCCTTTTTAGTGGGGTCTTTTGTTTTGTGACCAAGATAATGCTGGCCTCATAAAATGAGCTTGGATGTTTTCATTCTATTTCTATTTTCTGAAACAACTTCAGAAGAATAGGTATTGAGCCATCTGGGTGGCTCAGTCAGTTAAGCATCTGCCTCTGGCTCAGGTCATGATCCCGGGGTCCTGTGATTGAGTCCTGTGTTGGGCTCCCTGCTCAATGGAGAGCCTACTTCTCCCTCTCCCTCTCCCTGCCACTCCACCTACCTGTGCTCTCCTATCTCTCTGTCAAATAAATTGGTAAAATCTTTAAAAAAAGGAATAGGTATTAATTTTTCTTTAAATGATTGGCCGAATTCTCCTAGGAAGCCATTTAACTCTGGGCTCTAGTTTATTGGGGGATTTTTTGATTACTGACTCAATGTCTTTGCTGGTTATGGGTCTATTAAGTTTTTCTATTTCTTCCTGCTTCAGTTTTGGTTATTTATACATCTCTAGGAATGCATCCATTTATTCCAGATTGCCTAATTTGTTGGCATTTAATTGCTTGTAATATTCTCTTATAATTGTATTACTGTGGTTTTGGTTGAGATCTCTCCTCTTTCATTCATAATTTTATTAATTTGTGTTCTTTCTCTTTTCTTTTCAATAAGTCTAGGTTTATCAATCTTATTCTTTCAAAGAACCAACTCCTAGTTTCATTGTTCTGGTTTTGTTTTGATTTCTGTGTCATTGATTTCTGCTCTAATCTTTATTATTTTTCTTCTGCTGGATTTCGGTTTTATTTGCTGTTATTTATCCAGCTCCTTTAGGTGTAAGGTTAGGTTGTGTACTTGAGAATTTTCTTGTTTCTTGAGGAAGCCTTGTATTGCTATACACTTTGCTCTTAAGACACTTTTGTTGCATTCCAAAGGTTTTGGCCTGTCATATTTTCATTTTCATTTGCTTCTATGTATATTTAATATTTCTTTAGTTTCTTGGTTGATCCATTCATCCTTTAGTGGGACGTTCTTTAACCTCCTTGTATTTACGTTTTTCCAAATTTCTTCTCATTGTTGACTTCAAGTTTCATAGCATTGTGGTCTAAAAATATGCATAGTATTATCTCAATGTTTTCGTACCAGTTGAGACCTAATTTGTTTCATACCAGTTGAGACCTGACCCAGTATACGGTCTATTCTGGAGAATATTCTGTGTGGACTCAAGAAGAATGTATATCCTGTTGCTATAGGATGAAATGCTCCTTATCTATCTGTGAAGTCCATCTGGTCCAGTGTGTCATTCAAAGCACTTGTTTCCTCACTGATCTGCTTAGATGATCTATCCATTGCTGTGAGTTGGGTGTTGAAATCCCCTATTATTACTGTCAATGCATTTCTTTAATTTGGTTATTAATTGGTTTATATAATTGGCTGCTCCCAAGTTAGGAGAATAAATATTTATAATTGTCAGATCTTCCTGTTGGCTAGACATTTTAAGTATGATACAGTGTCCCTTTTCATCCACTACACAGTTTTTGGCTTAGAAATGTAATTTGTCGGGGGCGCCTGGGTGGCTCAGTGGGTTAAAACCTCTGCCTTCGGCTCAGGTCATGATCCCAGGGTCCTGGGATTGAGCCCCGCATTGGGTTCTCTGCTCAGCAGGGAGCCTGCTTCCTCCCTCTCTCTGTCTGCCTCTCTGCCTACTTGTGATCTCTGTCTGTCAAATAAATGAATAAAATCTTTAAAAAAAAAGAAATGTAGGGGCGCCTGGGTGGCTCAGTGGGTTAAGCCGCTGCCTTCGGCTCAGGTCATGATCTCAGGGTCCTGGGATCGAGTCCCGCGTCGGGCTCTCTGCACGGCGGAGAGCCTGCTTCCCTTCCTCTCTCTCTGCCTGCCTCTCTTGTAATTTCTCTCTGTCAAATAAATAAAGAAAAATCTTAAAAAAAAAAAATATTTAAAAAAAAAAAAAAAAAAAGAAATGTAATTTGTCTGATATGAGGATTATTAATTCAGCTTTCTTTTGAGGTCCATTAGCATGATAAATGCTTTTCCATCCCTCACTTTTAATCTGGAGGTGTCTTTAGGTCTAAAATGAGTCTCAGTCTATGGATGGGTCTTGTTTTTTTAATCTAATCTGATATCCTGTGTCTTCCAATTGTAGCATTAATCCCATTTACTTTACTTTTATTTTATTTTATTATTTTATAATATTTTATTTTTTCAGTGATCCAGGATACATCATTTATGCACCATACCCAGTGCTCCATGCAATACATGCCCTCCATCCACCATCAGGTTTACCCATACCCCCAAACCCTCCCCTTCAAAATCCTCAGTTAGTTTCTTAGAGTCCACAGTCTCTCATGCGTCATCTCCCCCTCCAATTTCCCCCAACTCACTTCTCCTCTCCTTTTGCCAATGTCTTCTGTATTATTTCTTTTGCTCCACAAGTAGGTAAAATCATATGATAATTGACGCTCTCTGCTTGACTTATTTCACTCAGCATAATCTCCTCCATTCCCATCCATGTTGTACAAAAGTTCGGTATTCATCCTTTATGAAGGAGGCATAATATTTCCATTGTATATATGGACCATATCTTCTTTATCCATTCATTTTTTGAAGGGCATCTTAGTTCTTTCCACAGTTTGGCAACTGTGGCTATTGCTACTATGAACATGAGGGTACAGAAGGCCCTTCTTTTCACTATGTCTGTATCTTTGGGATGAATACCCAGTAGTGCAATTGCAGGTCATAGCTCTATTTTTAATTTCTTAAAGAATTTCCACACTGTTTTCCAAAGTGGCTGCACCAACTTGCATTCCCACCAACAGTGTAAGAGGGGTCCCCCTTTCTTCACATCCTCTCCAAAACTTTTTGTTTACTGTTGTGTTATTTTTGGCCATTCTAACTGGTGTAGGGTGGTATCTCAATGTGGTCTTGATTTGAATCTCCCTGATGGCTAGTGATGATGAACATTTTTTCATGTGTTTGTTAGCCATTTGTATGTCTTCTTTGGAGAAGTGTCTGTTCATGTCTTCTGCCTGTTTTTGATATGATTATCTGTTTTGTGTGTGTTGAGTTTGAGGAGATTTTTATAGATCTTGGATACCAGCCCTCTGTCTGTACATCATTTGCGAATATCTTCTGCCATTCCGTGGGTTGCTTTTTGTTTTGTTGACGGTTTTCTTTTCTGTGCAGAAGCTTTTGATCTTGATGAAGTCCCAAACGTTCATTTTTGCTTTTGTTTCCTTTGCCTTTGGAGACATGTCTTGAAAGAAGTTGCTGTGGCTGATGTCAAAGAAGTTATTTCCTATGTTCTCCGCTAGGATTTTGAAAGATTTCTGCCTCACGTTGAGGTCGTTTATCCATTTTGAGGTTATCTTTGTATATGATGTAAGAGAATGGTGAAGTTTAATTCTTCTATACATAGCTGTCCAATTTTCCCAGCACCATTTATTGAAGACTGTCTTTTTTCCACTGTATATTTTTTCCTGCTTTGTCAAAGATTGTTTGACCATAGAGTTGAGGGTCCATATCTGGGCTCTCTACTCTGTTCCACTGGTCTGTGTGTTTGTTTTTGTGCCAGTACCATGCTGTCTTGGTGATCCCAGCTTTGTAGTAAAGCTTGAAATCAGGCAACGTGATGCCCCCATTTTTGTTTCTTTTTTTCAACATTTCCTTAGCAATTAAGGGTCTCTTCTGATTCCATACAAATTTTAGGATTGTTTGTTCTAGCCCTTTGAAAAATGCCAATGGAATTTTGATCAGGATGGCATTGAAAGTATGTATTTCTCTAGGCAATATAGACATTTAAACAATGTTTATTCTTCTGATCCACAAGCATGGAATGGTCTTCCATCTTTCTGCATCTTCTTCAATTTCTTTCATGAGTGTTCTGTAGTTCCCTGAGTACAGATCCTTTACCTCTTTGGTTAGGTTTATTCCCAGGTATCTTATGATACTTGATGCTATAGTAAATGGAATCGATTCTTTAATTTTCCTTTCTGTTTTTTCATTGTTAGTGTATAAGAAAGCAACTGATTTTTGTACATTGATTTTGTATCCTGCCACGTTACTGAATTGCTGTATGAGTTCTAGTAGTTTGGGGTTGAGTCTTTTGGGTTTTCTATATAAAGTATCATGTCATCTGCAAAGAGAGAGGGTTTGACTTCTTCTTTGCCAATTTGAATACCTTTTATTTCCTTTTGTTTTGTGATTGCTGCTGCTAGGACTTCTAGTCTTCTAGTCTTGACCAACAGTGGTGAGAGTGGGCATCCTTGTCATGTTTGATGTTCCTTATCTCAGTGGGAAGGCTTTCACCTTTTCCCCATTGAGGATTATATTCACTGTGGGTTTTTCATTGATAGATTTAAGAAGTCGAAGAATGTTCCTTCTATCCTTATACCGTGAAAAGTTTTAATCAGGAACGGAGCTGTATCTTGTAAAATGCTTTTTCTACATCAGTTGAGAGGACCATGTGACTTCTCTCCCTTTTCTTATTGATTTGTTCTATCACATTGATTGATTTGCGAATATTGAACCATCCTTGAAACCCAGGGATAAATCCACCTGGTTGTGGTGGATAATCTTTTTAATGTATTGTTGGGTCCTATTAGCTAGGATCTTGTTGAGAATCTTGGCATCCATATTTATCATGATATTGGTCTGAAATTCTCCTTTTTGGTGGGGTCTTTGCCTGGTTTGGTTTGCTGGCTTCATAGAAAGAGTCTGGAAGTTTTTGTCCTGTTCCTAGTTTTTGAAACAGCTTCAGGAGAATAGGTACTATTTCTTCTTTGAATGTTTGGTAGAATTCCCCCAGGGAATCCCTCAGGTCCTGGGCTCTATTTTTGGGGAGTTTTTTGATCACTGCTTCAATCTCATTGCTAGATATTGGTCTATTCACGTTGTCAATTTCCTCCTGATTCAGTATTGGAAGTTCATAGGTTTCCAGGCTTAGATGGCTATGTATCCAAGCTTTTGCCATACCTATAGGTTTTGGACCAATGCATCTTCTTTCTATTTGGTTTCCATGAATTGTTTAAGTTCTTCTTTGATTTCCTGGTTGATCTAAACATTCTTAAGCAGGGTGTTCTTTGACTCCAAGTGTTTGAATTCCTTCCAAAAATTTTTCTTGTGGTTGAGTTCCAGTTTCAAAGCATTGTGGTCTGATAATATGCAGGGAATAATCTTAGTCTTTTGGTATCAGATGATTCCTGATTTTTGACCCAGTATGTGGTCTATTCTGGAGAAGGTTCTATGTGTGTTTGAGAAGAATGAGTATTGTGTTGTTTTAGGGCGAAATGTTCTGTGTATATCTATGAGGTCCATCTGGTCCAATGTGTCATTCAAAGCTCTTGTTTCTTTATTGATCTTCTGCTTGGATGATCTGTCTATTACTGAGAGTGGTGTGTTAAGATCCCCTACAATTAATGTGTTCATATCAATATAACTCTTTGTTTTGATTAACAATTTTCTTATGTAGTTGGCTGCTGCCTTATTGGGGGCATAAATACTTACAATTGTTAGATCTTCTTGGTGGATAGGCCCTTTAAGAATGATGTAGTGTCCTTCTTCATCTCTGACTACAGTCTTTAGTTTAAAATCTATCTATCTGATGTGAGAATATCTACTGCAGCTTTCTTTTGAGGTCCATTGGCATGAAAGATGCTTCTCCATCCCTTCACTTTCAGTCTGGATGTATGTTTAGTTTCCAAATGTGTCTCTTGGAGACAGCATATGGACAGGTCCTGTCGTTTTATCCAGTCTGCAACCCTGTGCCATTTTATGGGAGCATTTAAGCAGTTCACATTGAGTGATTATTGAGAGATACGTTTTTATTGACATCATGTTACCTGTGAAGTTGTTGTTTCTATAGATGGTCTCTGTAAATTTCTATTCTGTGTCACTCTCAGGTTCTTTCTTTTACAAACCCCCCCTTAATATTTCTTATAGTGCCGGCTTGGTGGTCACATACTCTTTAAACCTTGCCAATCTTGGAAACCCTTTATCTCCCCATCCATTTTGAATATCAACTTCGCTGGATAATGTATTCTTGGCTGCATGTTATTCTCATTTATTGCCCTGAGTACATCTTGCCAACCCTTTCTGGCTTGTCAGTTTTCTGTGAACAGGTCTAATGTTATTCTCATGGACCTTCATCTGTATGTAAGGAATCTCTTACCCTTGGCTGTCCTCAGAATATCTTGTCTAAAATTATGTTTCATGAGTTTCACAATCAAGTGTTGAGGTCTTTCTATATTCCTTGATCTTGGTGGTTGTTCTTTCTGCCTCTAGGGCTTGAACGCTGGTTCCATTTCCCATATTGGGAAAATTTTCATCCAGAATTTGTTCATTTATATCTTCTAGTCTTCTTTCTTTCTTGACCCCCTTAGGAATTGCAACAATTCTGATGTTGGAACGATTCTTGACATCATTTCCCTAATTCTGTTTTCGTGGCTTCTAAGCTGTTTGTTCCAGGCTTCATCTTGATCTTTTTCTAAAGGAAGAGAGTCAAACCAAGAAAGAGACTCTTTTTTTTTTTTAATTTTTTTTTTATTTCTTTGACAGAGAGAAATCACAACTAGGCAGAGAGGCACGCAGAGAGAGAGAGGAGGAAGCAGGCTCCCTGCCAAGCAGAGGGCCCGATGCGGGGCTCGATCCCAGGACCCTGGGACCATGACCTGAGCCGAAGGCAGAGGCTTTAACCCACTGAGCCACCCAGGCGCCCCTTGTTCTTTTTCTTTATCAGTTTTCCTTCTAGATCACTAATTCTATCTTCTGCCTCCGTTACCTTAGCCGTTAGACTATTTAGATTAAATTGGATCTCATTGATAGCATTTTTAACTTTTTCCAGGTCAGCGCTCCCTTCTGCCCTTAGAGATTCTATGTTGTCACTAATTGTCTTTTCCAACCTAATCATTGCCTAAAAAATTGTTACCCTGAATTCCCTTTCCAAGATTCTGTTTATGTCCATATCCAATAGTTATGTGGCAGAGGGCACAGTCTCTGAATTTTTCCTCTGTTGGGTGTGCCTCCTCCTAGTTATTTTGGTAAGAGGTGGTTGAGTGGATGTATAGCTGAAAATATCAACCACAATCCAGGCAAGGTGCATCCTGGAAAGTCTCGGAGCAATTGGAGGTCACCACCAAAAAGAAAGAAAAAAGAAAAAAAGGGAGAAAGAAAGAGAAAGAGAGAGATGAAAAAAAGAAAACCTAGCCAAAATGAGCCCCAAAAGTAAGATTTATAAGGTATATAAATAAAAATGGAGAAATAAAAGGACCAACAAAAGTAAATGACAAGAAAAAAAATCCAGCCAAAATGAACACCAAGGATAAGATTTATATAATAACAGAAGAAAAATAAATACACAGAAATACTGACAGAAGATAAAGATGGTGACGATGGTTATAAATCTTCGACGTGGGCGAAGGAGTTTATTTTGGTTCTTCCTCTGTGTATCTTGATATCTTTGTTAAATTTCTCAACTTTCCAGAGATAAAGGGAGGTTAAAACTGGTTTATATATAGGAGTAGTATTGAATGGGAAAAAGGATTACCTTGATTCTTATATCTGCATATATATTAAAAAAAAAGAAAAAATCAAAAGAAAAACACAGGTATATGTATGAAAAAAGTTCAAGTAAAACGTTTTTATGGAATATGTTGTATTAAACCTCTAGTTAGTAGTAAGTAGGTTAAAATAATTAAAATAATATAAATATACATATATAAATATATTTTATGTAAATATACATAAAATATACATATTATGTTTAATATGTATATATTATATAAATTTTACATATTATACATATACATATATGTACATATTATATATATTATATATATATAAATATTATACATTTTATATAAATATAAAATATTTATTTTAAAATAAAATAATTAAAAGACCCAGAGTCCTGGGAATGAATTAAAAAAAAAGTTGTATCTATTAAATATACAGGGTTTAGGGAAATACCTGAGGTTAATATATTGTTTCCCCTAATGTTGGGGTTTTACAGTTTTATGGGGATCCTGTGGTGGTTGTCCTTTTGTTCTCTTGGCTTGAATTGTGGGAGAGTGGCCTGCTGCATTGTTCTCCTGTCAGTCTTGCTTGGGTTGAGTCGTCCTGCCCCCATCAACGGGCTGGGCTCTGCAGAAAAAGTCTTTTCAGGCTTTTCTCTAGAGGTTTTTGTTCTTTGGTGGCTTTTTGCAGCTTTTTGGAGGTTTAGAGGAAAGCAAACTGCACTTAGACCTCCACCTCAGAGAGAAGCTTCAGACTGCTCCCATCTAGGTGTTCAAACACATGGACTCCCCTCTGCAAACTTCACTGAACAGTGCAACCTCCCACAGGTGATGTGCACCCCAGTCACTGTCTTAGTGGTTGCCTGAGGCACCCGCTTGTCTCTGAACCCCCGTGCCACTAAAACTGTGAGAGATTTTGGTCCAGGGAGCCTGCTTCCAGTGGCTGTCTTTACCAGGACTGCTGTCTGGAGTCCAAGCCCATGTTGTGTGCACTCATACCCAGTCGAGCTGCAGGTTGTGTACGGCTGCTGCTGAGGGATCCCGACCAGAGATCATACTGGGTTCTCTCAGGCATGGGCTGGGAATGTTCAGACTTTGGTTGGTGTCTGAAGGCAATGGTCCTAGTGAGAGCTGGCTGACACCCACACCAAGCTCTCTCAGGTGTGGGCGGGAGTGTGCTAAGACACTGTGATCCCACAGAGCATGCAGAGCTGGGAAGGCTGTGGACCTAGAGAGCATCAGCTGGCACCCATAGCAGATTCTCATGCATGGGCAGGAGTGGGCCCGGCTGAACGGTGGTGCAGCAGCAGAAAGCCGGGGGCTCAGGGACTACAGACTGGAGGCTCTGCTGCACTATCTCTGGCATGGGTGGTTGCTGGTGATGGTTGTCCTGGGTCCACAGGCTTAGGCCCGTGCCCATGACTGCTTAATTCTACCAGTTACCCCTTAAGATCTTTTGTTGTTTTGAGTGCTTTTAGCCATACTCCAAGTTAATGGTGGTCCCCAACCACAGGGAACTTTCGTATTGGGGTATTACGTCCTAATGGGTCACTTCTAGTTGCTCCCTCTCCCTTCTCTTTTTCCAATATCAGTCTGAGTGCTCCTATTCCACTTTACCTCTCCACTGATGTCTTCTGTCCCCGTAGAGATCCAGAAGTGTATAATCTTACATCTCAGGCTAAGTGTTCTGATAGATATTTAGCTCACTTTAGGGGACTCGTTGAAACAGGGTCTCCTACTTCTCCATCATCTTGCCCCTCCCCGCCCATTTACATTAGAGTAACTATTGAAAGATATGAGTTTAGTTCCAATGTGTTACCTCTAAAGACTGTTTCTGTAGACTGTCTCTATTTCTTTCTGGTGTATGTTACTTTTGGGTTTTCTCTTCACTTACAGAATTTCCTCTAGTATTTCTTGCAGGGCTGGCTTAGTGATCACAACTCCTTGTAGTTTATGTTTGTCCTGGAAGATCTTGATCTCTCCTTCCATTCTGAATGGCAGCCTTGGTGAATTAAGTATTGTTGGCTGCATGTATTTAGTACCCTGAATATATCATGCCAACCATTTCTGGCCTGCCAGGTCTCTGTGGCTAGTTCTGCCGCCAGTCTAATGTTTCTACCATTGTAGGTTAAGGAGCTCTTGCCTCAAGCTGCTTTCAGGATTTTCTCTTTATCTCTGAAATTTGCAAACTTCACTATTATATGCCAGGGTGTTGGCCTATTTTTACTGATTTGAGGGATGTTCTCTCTACCTCTTGGGATTGTATACCTGTTTCTCTGCCAGATTAGGGAAGTTCTCAGCTGTGATATTCTCAAATATACCTTCTTTCCCTCTCTCTGTATTCTTCCCCTGGGACCCCAATAATTCTAATATTGTTTCACATTATGGTATCACTGATTTCTCAAAACCTCCCCTCATGGTCCATTAGGTGTTTTCTCTCTTTTCTTCATTTTCCTTCCTTTCCATCTTCTTGTCTTCTATGTCACTGACTCACTCTACTGCCTCACTTACCCTAGCTTTTAGAGCATCCAATTTAGGGAGCATCTCAATTAAAGCATTTTAAATTTTGGCCTGATTAGATTTTATTTCTGCTCAATGAGATTTTCTAGTGTCTCTTATGGTTTTTTCCCAAGCCTAGCTGGTAACTTTATAATCATTGTCCTGAATTCTAGCTCTGACAATTTACTATGTCCATATCAATTAGATCTATGGTAGAGTATCACTTCTGGTCTTTCTTTTGTTGTGAATTCCTCCTTCTAGTCATTTTGTCCAGATAAGAATGGATGACCAAGAGAACAAGATCAAAAATATCAACCACGACTCAAGTGAAATATATACTAGACAAATTGAAAGAGGACAAAAATACAAAAAAGAAAAGAAAAGAAAAAAAGGAAAAAAAGAGAGAATATAATTTCCCAGATGGACAAAACAGGGTGAAACACTGGGTCCTGGGTGTATTTTGGTTTGTGTGTTAGAAAACACTAAATCTTAAAATTGTAACGAAAGCAAAACTTTATACACACACACACACGTATATTATATATGTGTGTGTAATAGTTTATATACACAATGTTTAAATATATGTGTACACACACACACACACATACACACACACACTTTGAAAGGAAGACAAAAGTGAAGAATATATATATATATATATATATATATATATATATATATATATAATGTGAATGTAAAAATGAGAGTTAGAAAAAGGACTTAGAGCACCTGGGTGGCTTGGTTGTTTAAGTGGCTGCTTTCAGTTCAGGTCATGCTGCTGGAGTCCCAGGATCGAATCCTGCATTGGGCTCCTTGCTCAATGGGGAGTCTGCTTCTCCTTCTGACCCTCCCCCATCTCTTGCACTTTCTCTCAAATAAATAAAAAAGAAAAACTAAAAAAGGACTCAAAACAATGAGTTGATAAAATAAGAAATAGTTGAAAAAGAAAAAAGAAAGAAAAGCAAAATTTTAAACTGGAAGATAAAAGAATCATGAGAAAACCCCTCAAATTATATGTACTATTTCCCCCTATTGCTGGAGTTTTGCAGCTCTGTGTGCTCCAAAAACTTCGTATTTGTCTGTTCTTCTAGCTGGTCTTCTGGGGGAGGGGACTGCTATGCCGATTTTCAGGTTTCTGCCTGGGTGGAGTTGTACCACCCCATTACCAGAGGGCCAGGCTCAGTGTAAGCTGCTTTTGGTTGTTCTATGTCACTTTTGTTCCCTGAAGACTTTCCACATCGCATTAGTGGATAAAAATAAAAATGGCCACACCCTGATCTCCAGCCCCTGAGCTGAAAGATCCCAGCCCCCTCTCTCTTCAGTAAACCCTCAAGGAAGAGCAGTCTTCACTTTTGTGTGCACCTAACTGTGTAGACTCCTGTGGGTGCACCCACAGACATGGCGGAGTGTGATTGTGATTCTATCCTTTTCAGGGTCCCCACATGGAGAGTGGTCATTCTGTAGTGTTGTGGTTCCCAGTTATGGCAAACCAAGCTGAGACCCCATCCTGGTTTCCCTGCCCTAATGCTTGGGAACTCTGCTGACTCAGGCACCCCCCTTCTTTCTGTATCCCTGGGGATCTTGAGACCACACTGTCCCACCTAGCATTGTGACCCTCTTTGCCACCTGAGCACTTTTCATGCAGGGAAGTCTCTCACAGGAGCAGACTTCTAAAAGTTCCAATTTTGCCCTCTGCTGCTTAATCACTTTCTGATAACTTGCTTTCAGAAGCTCCCTTCCCCCATCACTTATCTTCTGATATATCCCCTCAGATTCACTTCTCTGCACCCCTACCTTGCAAGAAATGGTTGCTTTTCTATTTGTAGAATCAAGCTGTTCTTTTCTTACATCTCAGGTTGAATTTATAGGTGTTCAGAATGATTTAATAGTCATCCAGCTAAGTTCAAGGGACCAGATGAAATGAGGACACTACTCTTCTGCCATCTTGCCTCCATCCCCTATAATTGTTTTAAATTCTAGTTCAGATGTCTTCCTTATACCTATATTGATTAAATCCCTGGCAGTGATTACTACCTCCTATTCCTTCTTTTGAGGTGAATTTTTCCATTTTGTCATTTTGTCCAGAAAAGAAAAAAAGACAAAGCAACAACAACAACAACAACAACAGAAAACAAAAACCCACCACAAAAAACCCAGCTAGATCCTTCATGTGTTTTGGTCTGCTTATTGTAAGATACTTGATCCCAAAATAAGAAAGAAAAAAAAATGTAATAAAATGGAACAGAATGAAAGGAAACAAAAATTAATATATATGTAAACTATACATAAAAATCAAAATTAAATAAGTATAAATAAAAATAGTAAATAAATTGAATAAATAAAAATAAAAATTAAAATTAAAAAGAATAAAAAAAGGAATTAAAAAATAAGAAAATAACTGAAGGAAGACTAAGGACTATAAATACAAAGTATGCATACTATAGTCCCTAAAAGCCGAAGCTTTTAGCCCTCTATGATCAGTAAACTTGACAGGAGCAAGTTGTTCGTGCTGGCCTTCTGAGGGAAGGGACTGTTGCACTGATCCTCAGGTAGGTGGACTTGCACTAATGGAAAAGCCACCTCCAGCGTGCTGAGAGGTGTAATTGGCTCCAGGCTTCACTCAGTGGTGCCGTTTTGCTCCCTGAACGCTTTCCTTTACCCACTGATGGGTGGGATGAATATGGCTGGGCCCTGCTCTCTAGCTCTGGAACTGAAAATTTGCACCCCCCACTCTTCAGTGAGCTGTCACAGAAAAGCAGTCAGTCTTGTTTCCCTGGTTTCTGTCAGAACTCTGTGTTTACCCAGACTCTGACTGAGCTTTTTTTTTTTTTTTTTTTTTTTAATCGCAGGCGAAACTGAGTTAAAACTCTGAATTTTAGGATCTGTGCTGCTCCTCCTAGTTAAGGGGGGGGGGGGGCGGTGGTCTCCACAGCCTTCTGCCTTTTGCTGGACCCCTTCTAGGAAAACAGTCTAATGATCTCACAGTGGTTCACAGTTTGTGGGGACACAGAGCAGAAAAAGCATGTAGACTCGCTCTTCTCAGCAGCCTCTCTGTTCCTATGCCTGGGAACTCTGCCACACTCAGGCACCTTGGTTCTTCTTGTGACCCTAGAGATCCTCCAATCACACTGTTACACCTGGGATTCTGTCCTGCTTTGCCACCTGAGCAGCTTTAAGCCAGGAGCATCCCCTACTGTAGCAGACTTTGGAAAAGTTCCGATTTTGCACTCTACTACATATACTTTGTGATAGCCTCCCTATGCAGGCTCCCTCCCCTCCACCATATCCTCAGCTATATCCCACCAGATTCAAGTCTCCACACCACCTACCTTCGAAACAGTGGCCTCTTTTCTACTGGTTGATTTGCAGCATTTGTTTTCTCACACCTCCTACTGATTTCCCAGGGATTCAGAATGATTTGATAGTTATCTAGTTGTATTTGAGGGATGAAACCAACTTAGGGTACCTCTACTCCTCCATTATCTTAACTCTCCTCCATTGTAATTGTTGTTTTAAATACTAGTTCAGACATCTTACTTATGTCTGTATTGATTAAATCCCTGGCTGTTTTTTCTTGCCGTCCTTTCTTGAGTTGATGCTAGGTGTGTTTAGTCTGTTTATAAAAAGAATCTAGATCCCCAAAATTAAAAAGTAATAAATAAATAAAATAAAAATAATGAAATAAAACTAAAAAAATTATAATAATAGAATAAAATTAAAGAGGAAGCCAGATCCTATTTTCCCTAGTACTGAAGCTTTGCAGACCTCTATGATCAGTAAGCTTGGTTCTGGCTGGGGATTTGTGCTGGCCCTCTAGGGGAGGGATCTGTTGCACTGATTCTGAGGTAGACTTGCCCTAGTGGAGATGCACCTGCAGGGTGCGGGGGCGGGGGGGGGGGTGCTTGGTGTAAGTGGCACCAGTGTCCACTAGGTGGTGCTGTTTTGCTCGCTGAAGTTGGTCAGCGCGGAGGGGCAGGGCAAAATATCTTGGCGATCTAAAATTTTTTTCAGTATAGTTGACACAGGATGAGGAGTCAAGATGGCGGAGAAGTAGCAGCCTGAGACTACAGCAGGTAGCAGGAGATCAGCTCGATAGCTTATCTAAACATTGCAAACACCTACAAATCCAACGGGAGATTGAAGAGAAGAAGAACAGCAACTCTAGAAACAGAAAATCAACCACTTTCTGAAAGGTAGGACTGGTGGAGAAGTGAATCTAAAACGACGGGAAGATAGACCGCGGGGGGAGGGGCCGGCTCCCGGCAAGCGGCGGAGCAACGGAGCACAAAATCAGGACTTTTAAAAGTCTGTTCCACTGAGGGACATTGCTCCAGAGGCTAAACCAGGGTGAAGCCCACGCGGGGTCAGCGTGGCCCCAGGCCCCGCAGGGTCACAGAAGGATCCGGGGTGTCGGAGTTTCACAGAGCTCGCAGGTATTAGAACGGAGAAGCAGGCTGCAGAGACAGAGCCGAGGACTGAACTCTCAGCTCGGGGTTACCTTGAACTGGTCGCGGGCTGGGTGAGCTCGGAGCGCAGCTAGAGGCTGGGGATACGGGAGTGATTGGGTGCTGTCCTCTGGGGGTGCACTGAGGAGTGGGGCCCCAGGCTCTCGGCTCCTCCGGGCCGGAGACTGGGAGGCCGCCATTTTCATTCCCGTCCTCCGGAACTCTACGGAAAGTGTTCAGGGAACAGAAGCTCCCAAAAGCGAACCCGAGCCGATTACTTATCCGGCCCCGGTAAGGGCGGTGCAATCCCGCCTCGGGCAAAGACACTTGAGAGTCACTACAACAGGCCCCTCCCCCAGAAGATCAACAAAATATCCAGCCAGGACGAAGTTCATCTATCAAGGAGAAAGCAGGTTCAATTCCTAAGACAGCAGAGCAATTCCAGAGGAGGAGAAAGCAAAGCACGGAACTCATGGCTTTCTCCCCATGATTCTTTAGTCTTGCGGCTACTTCAATTTTTTTTTATTTTATTTTTTCTATTTTTTTTTCTTTTTTCTTTTTTCTTCTTCTGCTAAATTTTTTTAAAATTTTACCCTTTTCTTTTTTAACGTTTTTTGACTAGTTCATCTAAATATATATATTTTTTCTTTCTTTTTTATATTTTTTTATTTGTTTTATTTTTTAAATTTTTTTCTTTTTTTTTCCTTTTTTTTTTCTTTTTTTTTTTTTCAGAACCTGTTTTTATCCCCTTTCTCCCCCCCACAATTAGGGGTCTCTTCTGTCTTCTGATTTGGTTACAGCGCATTTTTCTGGGGTCTTTGCCACCCTTTTAGTAGTTTATTTGCTCCTTCATATCCTCTTATCTGGACAAAATGACAAGGCGGAAAAAATCACCACAAACAAAAGAACAAGAGACAGTACCGAAGGCTAGGGACCTAATCAACACAGACGTGGGTAATATGTCAGATCAAGAGTTCAGAATGACGATTCTGAACATTCTAGCCGGGCTCAAAAAAGGCATGGAAGATATTAGAGAAACTCTCTCTGGAGATATTAAAGCCCTTTCTGGAGAAATTAAAGAACTAAAATCTAACCAAGTTGAAATCAAAAAAGCTATTCATGAGGTGCAATCAAAAATGGAGGCTCTCACTGCTAGGATCAATGAGGCAGAAGAAAGAATTAGTGATATAGAAGACCAAATGACAGAGAATAAGGAAGCCGAGCAAAAGAGGGACAAACAGCTACTGGACCATGAGGGGAGAATTCGAGAGGTAAGTGACACCATAAGACGAAACAACATTAGAATAATTGGGATTCCAGAAGAAGAAGAAACAGAGAGGGGAGCAGAAGGTCTATTGGAGAGAATCATTGGAGAGAATTTCCCTAATATGGCAAAGGGAACAAGCATCAAAATCCAGGAGATGCAGAGAACCCCCCTCAAAGTCAACAAGAATAGGTCCACACCCCGTCACCTAATAGTAAAATTTACAAGTCTTAGTGACAAAGAGAAAATCCTGAAAGCAGCCCGAGAAAAGAAGTCTGTAACATACAATGGTAAATATATTAGATTGGCGGCAGACTTATCCACAGAGACCTGGCCCGCCAGAAAGAGCTGGCATGATATATTCAGAGCACTAAATGAGAAAAACATGCAGCCAAGAATACTCTATCCAGCTAGGCTATCATTGAAAATAGAAGGAGAGATCAAAAGCTTCCAGGACAAACAAAAACTGAAAGAATTTGCAAACACCAAACCAGCTCTACAGGAAATATTGAAAGGGGTCCTCTAAGCAAAGGGCCTCTAAGAAAGAGAGCCTAAAAGTAGTAGATCAGAAAGGTACAGAGACAATATACAGTAACAGTCACCTTACAGGCTAATAATGGCACTAAATTCATATCTCTCAATAGTTACCCTGAATGTTAATGGGCTAAATGCCCCAATCAAAAGACACAGGGTATCAGAATGGATAAAAAAACAAAACCCATCAGTATGTTGCCTACAAGAAACTCATTTTAGACTCAAAGACACCTCCAGATTTAAAGTGAGGGGGTGGAAAACAATTTACCATGCTACTGGGCATCAGAAGAAAGCTGGGGTGGCAATCCTTCTATCAGATCAATTAGATTTTAAGCCAAAGACTATAATAAGAGATGAGGAAGGACACTATAACCTACTCAAAGGGTCTGTCCAACAAGAAGATCTAACAATTTTAAATATCTATGCCCCTAACGTGGGAGCAGCCAACTATATCAACCAATTAATAACAAAATCAAAGAAACACATCAATAATAATACAATAATAGTAGGGGACTTTAACACTCCCCTCACTGAAATGGACAGATCATCCAGTATAGTTGACACACTATGTTACATTTGTTTTTTCAGTATAGGTGACACACTATGTTACATTTGTAACATAGTGTGATTTCACCACTCTATATACTATGCTGTTCTCACCACAAGTGTTGCTACCATCCTTCACTATGCAGTGTTATTATGATATCATTGACTATATTCCCTATGCTGGATTTTTCATTCCCATTATGTATTAATTCCATAAGTAGAAGCCCATATGTTTCACTCCCCTTCACCCATTTTTTGCCTTTTTTAAAAAAAATGTGTACTTTTATCCCTTGCTGTTTGTATTGTATTAACCAAAAAAATTTTAATCCCCTCCTTTCTCTGACATGGAGATTATACATTCTCATGCTTACTCTTAAGTCTGCATACCAGGCTTAATAAAGTCAAATTTACCTCCTAATTGAAACTGGATTCTTAGAATGTTTACATCCCTTATCCCCCATCTCTTCCCGTCTATCATTGTCCAGTAGTTTAATTCCTTTTTATATTTTCCAGTGAATCAGCAT
The DNA here is from genome assembly GCF_922984935.1 of Meles meles. Lineage (NCBI taxonomy): Eukaryota > Metazoa > Chordata > Mammalia > Carnivora > Mustelidae > Meles > Meles meles. The sequence goes on along the minus strand of NC_060074.1, from coordinate 115,179,459 downwards.
TGTTTTATAGTAAACAGTTACTTATATTTACCTCATTTGCTATTTCTTCTATGTGTAATCTCTTTTAGGAGTCATTTCCAGTGGGTATGTGAGTGATAAGTCATCTCAGTCTTTACCTGAAAATATCTTTTTTCTCTTATCACTCAGGAATGATTGTTTAACTCAACAATCACTATCATCCTAGTGATGGTAGTGGTTTTTGTGTTTGTCAACATTTAGGATAGTCAACAATTGTTAGTCCTCAATTTTTACTTTGAGGTTTGCTGTGAATATAATTTCTGTTCATTTTGCTAATAATCTATCTTTTCTCTCTACTTGATTTTGTGTTTTTTTCTTTTTTTTTCTGTTTATCAGTTTTTGCAACGAACAGTTTAGGCATTTTTTTTAGCCTTACTTAAAGCTTGTGATTTATGAATCTAAGATTCTTTTTTTTATTATTTTTGCGAAAATCCTCAGCCACTTTCTTTTCAAAAATTTTATCTCCTCCATTCTATCTTTTCTCTTTTTCTAGAACTTCTATTAAGTGAATGCTGGACCTTCACTTATTCTACCCCATATTTCAACCTCTGTCATATTTGTTATCTTTGGATCTTCATTCTGATTATCTTTCTCAGATCTTTCTTCCAGTTTACCATTTTTCCTTTAAATTATCTAATTTACTATTGAACCCATCCATTGGGATTTTTAAAGAAATATATTTTTAAAAGATTTTATTTATTTATTTGAGAGAGAGAGAAGGAGTGAGGAGAGAGAAGCAGACTCCCAGCTGAGCAGGGAGGCCAATATGGGGCTCAATCCCAGGACCCTGAGATCATGACCCGAGCCCAAGGCAGATGCTTAACCATCTGAGCCATTAAGGCACCCCTTCCCTTGGATTTTTTTTAAAAAGATTTTATTTATTTATTTGACAGAGAGCGATATGGCAAGAGAGGGTATGCAAGCAGAAGGAGTTGCAGGCAGAGGGAAAAGCAGGCTCCCTACTGAGCAGTGAGCCTGATGCAGGGTTTGATCCCAGGGTCTGAGCTGAAGGCAGATGCTTAAGGACTGAGCCACCCAGGTGCCTTGTCCATTTGGATTTTTTTTTTAAAGATTTTATTTATTTATTTGACAGAGAGAGATCACAAGTAGACAAGAGAGGCAGGCAGAGAGAGAGAGAGGGAAGCAGGCTCACTGCTGAGCAGAGAGCCTGATGTGGGACTCGATCCCAGGACCCTGAGATCATGACCTGAGCCGAAGGCAGCGGCTTAACCCACTGAGCCACCCAGGCGCCCTCCATTTGGATTTTTTTAAAAATTTATTTATTATTTTTTTTATTTGTTTATTTACAGCATAACAGTGTTCATTGTTTTGGCATCACACCCAGTGCTCCATGCAGTACGTGCCCTCCCTATTACCCACCACCTGGTTCCTCAACCTCCCCCCACCCCCGCCCCCCCACCACCCCTTCAAAACCCTCTGGTTGTTTTTCAGAGTCCATAGTCTCTCATGGTTCATCTCCCCTTCCAGTTTCCCTCAACTCCCTCTCCTCTCCATCTCCCCATGTCCTCCATGTTATTTGTTATGCTCCACAAACAAGTGAGACCATATGATACTTGACTCTCTCTGCTTGACTTATTTCGCTCAGCATAATTTCTTCCAGTCCCATCCATGTTGCTACAAAAATTGGGTATTCATCCTTTCTGATGGAGGCATAATACTCCATTGTGTATATGGACCACATCTTACTTATCCATTTGTCCGTTGAAGGGCATCTTGGTTCTTTCCACAGTTTGGTGACTGTAGCCAATGCTGCAATAAACATTGGGGTACAGATGGCCCTTCTTTTCACTACATCTGTATCTTTGGGGTAAATACCCAGCAGTGCAATTGCAGGGTCATAGGGAAGCTCTATTCTTAATTTCTTGAGGAATGTCCACACTGTTCTCCAAAGTGGCTGCACTAACTTGCATTCCCACCAACAGTGTAAGAGGGTTCCCCTTTCTCCACATCCTCTCCAACACACGTTGTTTCCTGTCTTGCTAATTTTGGCCATTCTAACTGGTGTCAGGTGGTATCTCAATGTTGTTTTAATTTGAATCTCCCTGATGGCTAGTGATGATGAACATTTTTTCATGTGTCTGATAGCCATTTGTATGTCTTCGTTGGAGAAGTGTCTGTTCATATCTTCTGCCCATTTTTTGATATGATTATCTGTTTTGTGTGTGTTGAGTTTGAGAAGTTCTTTATAGATCCTGGATATCAACCTTTTGTCTGTACTGTCATTTGCAAATATCTTCTCCCATTCCATGGGTTGCCTTTTTGTTTTGTTGACTGTTTCCTTTGCTGTGCAGAAGCTTTTGATCTTGATGAAGTCCCAAAATTTCGTTTTCGCTTTTGTTTCTTTGGCCTTTGGAGACATATCTTGAAAGAAGTTGCTGTGGCTGATATCAAAGAGGTTACTGCCTATGTTCTCCTCTAGGATTCTGATAGATTCCTGTCTCACATTGAGGTCTTTTATCCATTTCGAGTTTATCTTTGTGTACGGTGTACGAGAATGGTCGAGTTTCATTCTTCTACATATCGCTGTCCAGTTTTCCCAGCACCATTTATTGAAGAGACTGTCTTTTTTCCATTGAATATTTTTTCCTGTTTTGTCGAAGATTATTTGACCATAGAGTTGAGGGTCCATATCTGGGCTCTCCACTCTGTTCCACTGGTCTATTTGTCTGTTTTTATGGCTCCATTTGGATTTTTAATTAAAGTTAATATATTTTTCACTTTAGCAATATCTACTTTTGTACCTTTCAAAACTCTGTACTTTAAAAAAATTGTGTCATCTTTATGTTCCTTGGTCCTTTGTAGATATTAATACTTGAGCCTGTAATTTACTCATTCCAAAACCCTCCAACCAACTAACTAGGCAGTCACAGCATCAGCTTATGTACTTCAACATGTAGACTTTAGCTCTTTTTTTGTTTCTAGCATTCTATTTCTTATCCACTCAGTTATGCATTTAAAAATTGTTGCTTTTAATTTAAAACTTCTTGATTTTTGCGGTAAAAGGGTTTTGGGGGTTATTTCAGTCCACCATCTTTTAGAATTTGGGAATCAGTGCATTATATTCATTTGAGGAAATTTTCGATAGCAGGGAAGTTGCTTGGCCAATATCAATCAGCAAGTCAATTGCAAAGCTTGAATAAGGACTCATATCTCATAATATAATACATAAAGATGTTTCAATTTTTGAGACTCAAAAGCCAATTTTTGAGACTCAAGCCATTGAGACTCAAAGCTTAGTTTCCCAACAGTGAGTAACTGAGCCAGTTCCTTTAAGCATTATGGTTTATAATATATATATATATCCATCCATCCAGTCCGTCCTTCAACAGGTGTTTGTGACATGCTGGTCATATGCCTGGCTGTGCTAGTGCTGGGATGTGGCAGTAGGGAGGCACTGTCCCTGTTCTAAAGGTGCTCATAGTATGGTAGCAAATAGAGAGAAGTAACTAGATGCCAGTGCAGGGCTGGAAAGCCCAGGCGAGAGCTGGGTACCCAGGGGGAGAACCAAGTTCAAGGAGACAGTTGGAAGAAGGTGGTTTCAGGGCATTGTCACCCCAGATGTCATGACGAAGATCAGACCTTGCACGTGGGTTTAAGTTGGTCAGACACAGGAGGAGGTAGGGAGAGTTTTTTTGACCTGAGCCATGGCCTGCAGGTCCCTGGAGGCCTGGATTGTCCTGATGACTGCAGGCCTCTCAGTGATCTTAGTGAGGCTGAACCTCAGGGCAGGGATGGGCTAAAGATCAAGACGCAAGGTCAGGAAGATCATCAAAAGCCATCAGGAATTTGGACTTCATCTTGAGGTGATGAGGAGCCATTGAAGGGTGTGAAGAAAGGGACAAATTGGCTGAAGGGAAGGTCAGGAAGCTGTCAGATCTGGGGCAATATAGGAGGCAGCTGGAATAATCCCAGCTAGAGACAGTGGGGGTGGGGATGGATGCAGCTGTTTCAGGAGTGTGGGTCTGTGTCTGATCATTGTCTCTACCACAGTCCTCAAGGGTGGGTGCCTAAAGAGCAAATGTCTTCTTCAGTTCATTGACCAAGTGCCTCCACATGGCAGGCTTTTTAGGCAGGTCAGTTTTCCTTCCTGTCCACCGTGTCCTCCTAGCTGTCCCCACCAAGTGGGAAATGGGCCATGGAGTTCTCTTCATTAACTTACATGAACTGCCCTGGCTCAAGTTTCCCCTAGCATCCAGAAAGTGGTTAAGGTAGGGGTTTCGAATGCTTTCTTTAAGAGTACAAAACAAGTCCTTGTGCTGAGCTAGGGTCTGCTGTATCTGTGCACATGAAACTTCCATGCTGAGTGGGGCATGACCACATCGGGCACAGCTGTTGGCTGTTGGCTCTCTGCTCCTCTGTAAGGCTCTCTCTGCCTCTTCCTGTCCCATTTCCTGGTTGCCCGGGCTCAACACTCCCTTCAGTGGGGGAAATGCCTGTTTTTCTTTTACCTGGGTATCTGAATTATGGCCTCTCAAAGAAGGCAAGACACAAATGATGGGTACCCTCGTTGGCCATGCAGTGAGGGACCGTCACCCCAGGTGTTGGCTGGGGAGCCCGTCTGCTAGCCCATAAAGGGGATTGAGAGACACTTCAGGGATATGAAATTGTCTACAGTGAAAATAGATAAATTAACTGATGTTTATGCTTGTGCTCATTTAAGCTCCAAAGATGACTTGTGCAAGAAGCAGCCACCTAAATTGTGGAAGAGGAAGAATCAAGATTAATTGAAACAGTAAATCAACATTCTATGTGTATGGGAGAATACATTTCCAGCACATTTTTCACCAGCTCACCAAAGCAGCGCCGTTTAGCATGCTGATTTACAAATGGGAACGGAAATGACTAGGACATCAGACTGCTTCGCTGGGCTACCAAATTGGAGGATCCCTCTGAGAAAGTCACTCTGGCATTTGAGTGTAGAGTCAGGCCATCTGTGTTAGGTGAAGTCCCACTTTCCCCAGTTCTATCGGTGAGAAGCTACTCTGGCCAGTGGGACATGCAGGCCAGTGGCAAATGAAGGGCTCCCCAAAATATTATTTCACTGAGATAAGTCCTTGATGATAGATGGATATTAACATTTGCTGTGCAGGCAATCCCCACTGTGTTTTTTCCCCTAAGAACTTAAGTTGATCTAATGGGCTTAAATCTGTGTGTTTACTGCCTGTTCCATCTCACTAGAGTGTAAGCCCCAGAAGGGCCAAAGGTTTGTCTGCTCCATGTCCTGCCCTGTTACCTGCCCTTGACCCACCTGGAACATCAGAGGTGCTGCAGGAGCATTTGCTGACTGAGTGATGGAGCCTAGCCCTTGGCGTGGGGACCTGCCCTGTCTTACTGTGCACTCTCCAGCACACTCTATTCTCACTGCAGAGCCCACATGCCTGGGTCAGGGCCAGTTTCATGATGTTACTCCATAGGCATTAAGGAATACATCTTTCTGGGAGCATTCACGGCTGAGAAGAGAGGAGAAGCCAGAGAAGAGAAGGCACGTGTTTCCTGATCCCCCTATCTTTCCACTGAGGTGGGTTCTAAGGCCAGTATGCTGATTTGTTCCAGTGGAGGAAGCCCTGCCTTGCTGATATTCCTTCTGTGGGACAAGTGTGACAGCAGCCTTCTTGGTGGGCATAAGCAGACATGTCTGGCTCTGAGTGGTCTGGCTTTGGGAGGCCAGCTGTTTGTAGGAGCTGCCTAGCACCTGGAGACTGTGGTCTGGCAGGAAGCTGAGCTTGGCTAATCCTCTACCACTGGGATTGCTTCCACACGGCTCATTGTTCGGGAAACCTGGAGGGAGCCCTAGGGTTATTTTTGGAAAATCTTGTTTGTTGCACCACATTTTATGCTGATGGAACAGGCACAGAGGATTGGATAATTTGCTCAAGGTCATATGCCTGCCAACGTGGCAGATGTAAAGCCAGATTTGACTCCTAGGACCATTGTCGTCCTACTGACCCATCCTGCCCAGACTCCTCCAAGCTGCTAAGCAATCTGGGGAGGGACCCTGAACATCAGCACTGGGTTACCTCTGGAGGCCCTTGTGCCTATGGTCTGGACTCACAGATGGTCAAGTCTCCTTCAGGAGGCAGGGAGAAATGGAAGGCAGTGGCTTTGTCAGGGTCTGCCAAGGGCACAGCGTTCCTCATGCACCCTCTTACTCCTGGTGTCCTTACAGCTGAGGCTCAGGCATTCGGCCTCTTGCCTGGACTCACACAGTGAGAGATAGTGGGCCAGGGTTGGTCTCACGCCATTGTGTTGAGTGTCCTCTGCATAGGACCTGCCCTGAAACACTTCCATGGTCCTTTGGCCATTCCCAGGGATGCTGCAGCTGCCAAGGGTTTTCATGGCACTTGATCTCCTGTGCTGGTACTTCTGCTATCAGAGGCGGAGCTTGCCTCACCTCCTGCCACCTGGGGATGCCTTCTGGTTCCAGCAGGGCCACTTTTTCCTCGGCCTGCCCCCTGGACAGTGTCCAGGTGAGGCCAGCACATGCACCTGTCTAGTTGTGACTGGCCTTTGGGATTTGAGGGGCATTGTCTCAGCCAGCCTTGACACCTCCGGAGACCAGGTCTTCTGGCCTGGGAACAGGACCATGAACCAGCTCTTCCACTGAAGAAACCAGCCCTTAGCACAGAGGTGGGGTCCAAATGTTAATGGAGCAAGGCACAGCAGCACCTATATAAATGTATGGCATACATGTGGGGCACATGCACCCACATTGCCACGGGGATGGGTGCCCTGAAACCAAACACGTGCTTAGGTTTTGTGCATGCCAGTTGCCCCATGTGTGTGCACATGGTTAGACACACACCCACACTGGCAAAAAGACATGCAGAGAAGTGGGGTTGCAAAGAAATAATCTTATTTGGCTCCCATATAGGTTGACCTCTGATTCCTTCTCTGTGGAAATAAATCATACTTTAATGAGTAATTGAGCCAAATGTGGCCAAACTCAGATCGCAGGAGTGGTGTTGGCTGGGGAGACACCCCAGTGCCCAGGCCCGAGCACACTAGTAGCCTCTATAATGCCAGGTCCTGCTTTTGCCCAGGGCCTGCTGCTGAGACCCCCCGCCTCTCAGCCACCTCCTCCATGCCCTGTGCCCTCCATGCCACACTGTGAGCCTGCCATGTGGAGTTCTGGTGCCATTTATTACACTCTTCAGAGAGGATCTGTGTTCTCATTGTGTGTTCCTGCCCCAAGGCCAGTAGATCTGTGTGGGTCAGCATACTGGTTCCAGCAGGTCTGGCAGAGCCCCTGGGTGAGCCACTGTGCTGCTCTGCCTCAGTTTTACTTATTTTAAGAAGGAAAAAATGACCTTACATGAGAGGGATTGTGGTGAAAAAAAAAACTGAAATAATTATGCAGAGAATCATAAATGCTTGAGAGGCTGTAGGTCTCTCTCAGGAAATGGGTGCTGTTTGTTGGGGAGGCTGTCCATTCTCCTTTTGCCCCCATCCTGATCCCTTCCTCTGCTCTGTGTCCTGCCCTGGACGTGGAAGGGCAATCCTTCTCACATGCTCCCTGGGGTACACTTGCATATTAGCATCCAGAAGGGTTTGATCAACACTGGTAGGTGAAGGTGTGAGGAGAGAGGTTTGGGGCATCTCTTTCCTTTCTACTCCTTGCTGGGGTCTGTTTCTGGGTGCCTGCTCATGCTTCCCCTCACACAGCCCTGAGGAATGCCATGGTCTTGCTGCAGATGGCTCCCAAGGCCATGTCCTGTATACCCTTAGTCCTACCCAGGCCTCAGTCCCTTGCCCTTTATTTGAATCCCTGGGATAACTTGTACTCCTGTCTGGAAAGGGGCACTAGTCTTGCCCAGAGAGTGGGAACTCTGGCAGGTGGGCTGGGGTCTGACAAGAAGGCTAGTCCACAAAGGAGTGGACCCACTGAGTGGGTCAGAGAGGAAGAATGGCATTTGTTGAGTTCCCATAGAGTTCTGGGGATCACATTAGGGACATTACCTGATTTACTACTCACACTAAGCCAGGATGTGGGTACTATTGTACTTTCCTTGCATGCGTAGGTGGGGCCATGAGAAGTGGGTGACTGCCAGACTCACAGCAGCACAGAACTGGAGGCCAGATCCCCACATCATAGCCCTGACCTGTGCAGGGTCCTGTGCAGGGAGGGCCTGGCTGTTGACCCTGGGACACAGCATGCGGTGAGCCATGGAGAGGTGTCAGCCCTTCCTGGCCCAGCTGCCTCACCTGAGAGGAAGTCAGATCCTGCTTGGGGAGATCTATCTTTGCTGGAATACCTCTGCTGGAATTTTCATGTGGCCATTCTTCTTTGATCAGTCCTGCCATAGAGCAAATCTAGTCACTGCTTTCCTGGCAGCCTTCAGGTCTTCCTGTGCCCTTGGCTCAGCCCTGTGCAACCAGGTCAGCCCCTCGGCACATGGGAGGTGTCCCCAAGCAGGAGACATGACAAGCTCGGGGCACCGGTGGGGCTGCAGGGAAGGAGCCCTGCCCATAACACTGTTCCTCCATCCTTTAGCTGCAGGGCGTGCCTCTTCCCGTACACTGGAAAGACCCAAGACACCTTCCAGAGAGGCACTTCCAGCATGGGTGACACCAAACAAGTGGACAAGATGTAGGTGCAGAGAAAATGAGATGGACCCAGCATGAGAGGGTCCGCACACAAAGCACATACCACAGGTCCTATCTAGGAACTTCCCTCTGGCCAAAAAAAAAAAAAAAAAAAAAAAAGAGGGAAAAATGCCTGGAATTCATTTGCAACCAAGGGGTTCTTGCAGGCTGTTTCAGCAGTGGCTCCTGGAGTGTGGGATCTTGAGCTGACATTTCTCCAGGGTCCGGCCTGAGATAGCAGAACTTTGCATTTCCTGACCTCATGGAGTCTAAGAGACTGCCGGCAAGGCCCTGGCTCCATTACCTTTGCTCGTTTCCCCTTCCTCTTTGTATGGGGTTTGTTGGCAGCTGTTTGTCTGTGATAACTGAGGCTAAGCCTGGAGGAGACTCCCGGAGGCCAGGCGAGGCCCTGGCCATGGTTGGCCCCTGCATCACCAGGAATAGGAGCCCCTGATATTGAGACCTTGCCACACTGGCAGCGCAGTCTCTACTCTCCCTCTGGTTACCTGTTCCTGCTTCTCACAGGTTGGGGTTGTAATGATGGGGGGTGGGAGAGAGCAAGAAGATGAACTGAATTCATAGATTATGAAGAAATTGTGACGGGGGTTGGCATTTCTGTTTTTATTATCCTCAATCAGAATGTACCCTTCTGAGCCAGGCATGGGATTTCTGGTCTGTGTCTGTGGTCCCGGCCTCAGTGACATGGGCTAGACATGGGCTGGGCAATGACAGATGTCTGGGGTGTGCTGGGTCCCACAGGTGCAGGTCTGCAGAGAGGGTGATCTTGGTGCTGGCCACAGTGTCCAGGGAGTAAAAGCCTGGCAGCGCTCCTGTGAGTCTCCATGGATGGTACTGCCCCTGCAGCATCCCATGAGAGAATCAGCCTGCCTTTCCTGTAACAGGCCTTATCACGCTGCACATTGCACGGAGCCCAGATGGTCTGCCCGGACGGGGCTCCACAGAAGAGCCTTCCTCTGCAGAATTCTGCCTTGGGACTGGGCCTTACTGGTCCCCATATAAGCAGGGAGGGGGCAGGGAAAGCAGATGGGGCTGGATTCTGAGCCCGCATGCCCATTTTATGCAGACCCAAGCCAGTTTATCCTGTTTCATATGCACTGTTTCCTTTTCAGACTTCATTTTGAAAAGAAAGTCCACAGCTGAAAGTGCCTGGGAGCACTGAGGACCTCACAGCAAGGCTGCCAACTTGTTCTTTGGCAAAATGCTGTGAATGTTACTTCTCCCACATGGCCTCTGTGTACCACGGGGGCAGCAAACAAGCATCACGGCATCTGTGGAAGGACCTGGAGTGCAGAAGGCTGGTGCTCTTAGTCTGTGCTGACCTTCCCTGACCTCTCAACTTCCCACCCCCTCCTTTCCCATAGCCCCACAGAGGAATGGACTGACAGAGAGTTAGGGAGCCCCCTCTTGGGGCAGGCTCAACATGAGGGCATGGACAGCCACAGGTTAGGGTTAGAGGATTGTAAGGAACCTCTGTTAGAGGACCTTTGAGGTTCCATCTGTGGATAAATGTGGAAGAAATTGTTTCATGAGTTTGATGATCATGTCAGCCATTTTTCTGGGTAGCCAAATGTGTTCACATTCATAGCTTACAATAAAATATAGGCATCAGGAGACAGGTCCTTTTATATTTGTGAATATTTATGTATCACCTTGTGGCAGCCTCATAAATATTGTTAAAGGATGGCCGCTTGACTCTGAAACATTCTTGTCACTGTGGTAAATGGCCTGTCCCTGGTAAGTATGGACAGCAGCGCGTGGGATGTCTGCACAGGTAGCGTGAGCTTTCACTTTCAGGTGTGTGGGCAGGGGTGCTCCCTGGGGGTGGGGGCTGGGATGCTCAGTGGAGATGGAGGGTCCAGGCTGTTCCAATGTCCAGCCAGAGCAACTGGATGGCAAGAGGTGTGCTCTGAAGGGTGGGGGCCCAAGGATCACCAGGAGGCTGCTAGGCACCTTTTGTCCATGTTATCCCCAGGATATTCTCCAGGATACCCTGCAGTACCAGGCTATTCCTGTCTTCATCTGACAGAGGAAGCAAGGGATGGAAAGTTCAGTGTCAGGCCCTGGTGCTGCAGTGTGAGAGGTAAATTGGAGTTTAGCCAATGCCAGGCTGACCCTTGGGTCTCAGTGCCATTCAAGAGACTGCTGGTGTCCAGGGAGCAGAGAACCAGGCTGCTGCCTCGGCCCCAAAGGGTGAATCTCCACAGGGCACTGAGCTGCATTGTAAGGCCTTCTTGCCTGGACACAGAGCCCCAAGCCTGAGCCACGGCTGTAAGCTTCTGTAGCTGTGGTCACCTGTGCTCTCCTCATGGAGTTACTGGAGGAAACAGTGGATTCATGCACCTTTAGGCCATGATTGGCAAATGGGAACTCTTCTCTGGGGTCACCAGCTACTGCTGTTGTTAGTGGGGACAAGTGGACCCTGCTGTATTCTTCTGGTGTCCTCTGTGGCCTTGCAGATATCCTGAAGGGTCTGACTCACTCAGGCTCACTTGGGCCCATCTTTTCTGTTCTGATTGTCATCGGGTGTTTGACCACTATCTGCACGCTTGTGCAGGGTGGGCTGGAGCTTCACAACCATGATTTCATTTAATTTCCCCAGACACCCAGGAAGCAGGCTCTCTTATTCCTTTTCCACGTGAATAAACAGAAGATCAGAGAGATTGGGGAGTTTCTTAAAGTCACAGAATTTGAATGCATGTCCTATTTTTCCTTAAAAGCTGTATAGTTACTGTGTTTTATTGTAGTGCACTGTATCATATTGCCTTGCATGGCCTCCCATGCTCACGTTATGAGCTAGGAACTTTTTGGATTGATATGACCTGAAGTCCCATTCCATGAATGTCAAAATAGTGTATCAGTGACCGTCTGGACTACTGGGTGCAGAATGAAAGGCAGACTTTAGGGCACATAATAAGCACACCATGGTGTTCTGGAATTTTCCTTGGTGTTAAAGTCTGATTTGGGGGGTCTCAAGGCACTGGGTCCTGCCATGACTGGCTTACATGTGCCTGGAGGAAATAAGCCCTGGTGATTATGAGAAAAGAAAATGATTTTGTGATTATTAACCTCACCACGTCCTCCTGGGCTATCCTCTGTCAGGTAGAATCTAATAGCTCTCTGAGGGAATGGTGTGGATGGGGTTGATTAACATCCCTTGGCCTGTGACATGTATACATCTGCATTTACCTGGGTACTGTTGCAAAAGTGGGGTCCGAGAGCAGTGATGATTTGTGGGATGCTGCCAGTTACCTGTCTGGTGGCAGGAAGCCAAACCCTCCCAGGAGGAGGGTTGAGCTCTCCAGGAGATGGTGGCTCTTCTCTTTGGTGCACCCCTCTTCATGGGACCACCCCTGAGGACAGGCCTTGGTACCCTTCACCCCTCTCTTTCCTGCCTAGCCCTCTTTGCCTTGCAGCAAAGATTTTTGCTTCTGTGTTCAAAATTCTGGATTCTAGACCCAGCTATGCCTCGCCCACTGCCCCACCATTGGGTTGTCCAGGGAATTCTGTCTCCTCCTTGGGCCCAGCAGCCCTCTCCTACCCTGTTTGGAAGAACCCTTGGAACGATATCTGAAAGCCCTGCCTTGGCTGCCCTCACTCCCTGGCCTGATGTGGGCTCCCTAGAGGCTCCACTGGATCTGCTTCTTGTTGCCTCCCCACCTGTTTCCTGTTGTCACCCCAGGCCCATCTCACTGCTCCAGCCACTCTGACCTTTTCTCTGTCACTCGCATGTGTAGGTGTACAAGCCCTGTCCTCAGGGCCTTTGTTCTTCTCCCCACCCCCTGCCTCAGAAGGCCCTTCACATTCTCACACTCTTGTTCAGTTTCCTGCTCAAGATCACCTTGTGAAGCACTACAAGCTCTACCTTGGGAAAATCTACAAAAGCCTCTGTCACTTTCCTCCCCTGCTTTTTAAAATTACTACCAGGCAGGAAATGATATATTTCCTTGTTTATCATCTGTCTTTTCAGTCACCCGACACCCCCTGCTTTGCCTGCTGTGGCTTAGCCCAGCATCAGGGGTTGTGCTGAGGCCACTGCTGTTAGAGAAACAGAGACACGAGCCCAGACCCCTGACAGCAGAGCAGAGACAGGAAGCTCTGGAATTCTTGGGGACTTGGGACAGGCACATCTCTCAAGGAAGGTCTTTGGTACTGAGCCCTCAGGAATCCATAATCGGTCAACTCTCCATGGGCTCTAGATGTGCATGGTCTCCCCAAGGGGTCGGAGTGATGGTGGGGCTCAGAGAGATGCAGGGCTTGCTTGAGTTCTTCACTTATGCCACTTTCCCCCTCTATCAGGCCCTGGGAGATATACAACAGTATGGGGCAACTTGCTGCACTCCCAGGTTCAACTCCTGCTGGCTGGGTCCTCATGGCATCTCACTTATTTATTCGTTGAATGCTTGCTGATAACACAGGGCCAATGGCTGGGAATACAGATGTGACACTGTTGTCAGGAAGGGTGGACAGGAATTAGCAGAGCAAAGAGAGGAAGGAGAACAAAGCCGAGAGGGAGAGACATTCCCTCTTCAGTGCTCATCACCATGCTCCAGTTCAAGCCCAAGACTCATGGGAAGACATGTACCCTGAGTGTGGGTGATCTCATCCTCACTCTAATGGCATTGTGTTGAGGTAGTGTCAATGCACATCTTAACTGCAGAAAAAGTTCCTGGAGAAGAAAGTTGTTGGGGGTAAGCTTGAATAGTGCTCTAGTTAGCTATGGCTGCATAACAAATACCCCCAAAATGTAACTTAAAACAATCACATTTTCAGAATGTTCTTTATTTAAATTCAATTTAGTTAAGTTACACTTTATTATTATTTTCAGAGGTAGAATTTAGTGATTCATCAGTTGCATGTAACCCTGTGCTCATTACATAAGTGCCCTCCTTAATGTCCATCACCCATCCAACTCCCCTCCAGCAACCCTGTTTCTTTCCTATAGTTAAGAGTCTCTTATGGTTTGCCTCTCTTTTAATTTTCATCTTATTTTATTTTTCCCTCCCTTCCCCTATGTTTATCTGTTTTGTTTCTTAAATTCCACATATGAGTGAAATCATATGGTATTTGTCTTTCTCTGATTAACTTATTTTGCTTAGCATAATACCCTGTAGCCATCCACATCATTGCAAAAGGCAAGAATTCATTCTATTTGATGGTTGAGTAATATTCCATTATATAAACCATATCTTCTTTATCCATTCATCTGTTAAAGGAAGGGTTCTTTCCATAGTTTGGTTATTGTGGACATTGCTGTTATAAACATTGGGGTACATGTACCCCTTCAAATCACTGTTTGTTTCCTTTGGGTAAATACCAAGTAATGAAATTGGTCATATGGTAACTCTATTTTTAACTTGTTGAGGAACCTTCATACTGTTTTATGGTGTGGCTGCTTCAGCTTGCGTTCCTACCAACAGTGTAAGAGGATTCTCCTTTCTCTGCATGCTCGCCAACATCTGCTATTTTCTTAGTTGTTCATTTTAGCCACTCTTCCTGCTGTGAGGTGGCATCTCATTGTGGTTTTGATTTTTATTTTCCTGATGCTGAGTGACATTGAGCATTTTTCCTTGTGTCTGTGGGTCATTTGTATGTCTTCTTTGGAGAAATGTCTGTTCATGTCTTCTGCCCATTTCTTGACTGGATTCATGTTTTTTGTGTGTTGAGTTTGATAAGTTCTTTCGGGATATTGGATACTAGCTTTTTATCTGATAAGACATTTGAAAATATCTTCTCCCATTCCATAGGTTGCATTTTAGCTTTATTGACTGTTTACCTTTGCTGTGAAGAAGGTTTTTATCTTGATGAAATTCCAATAGTTCATTTTTGCTTTTGTTTCCTTTGCCTTTGGAGATGTGTCTACACATCAAGGTCAAAGAGGCTGCTGCCTGTGTTCTACTCAAGGATTTTGATGGAGTCCTGTTTCACATTGAGGTCTTTTGTCCATTTTGAGTTGTTTTTTTTTTTTAAGATTTTATTTATTTATTTATTTATTTATTTATTTATTTGACAGAGAGAGTTCACAAGTAGGCGGAGAGGCAGGCAGAGAGAGAGAGAGAGAGGGAAGCAGGCTCCCCACTGAGCAGAGAGCCTCATGCAGGGCTCAATCCCAGGACCCTGAGATCATGAACTGAGTTGAGGGCAGAGGCTTAACCCACACCCAGGTGCCCCTTGAGATTATTTTTTGGTGTGGTGTAAGAAAGCCCTTAATATACTCTTAAGCTCTCATATTCTCACATGGACTCACACTCACTCTCACATACTCTCACACTTGCCTGAAGAAAACCCCTTCCATTCAGGAGTGGAAGCACACCTGCTCTCTACTTCCTCATGTACAGGATGCAGCTGTACATTGGGAGCATCTGGGAGCTTCTTTTTAGAACTTTAGCAACTTTTTAGAATTAATATTCTCAAGTGTACAGAAATGTACCCACCACCTGGCTTCAAAAATTGTTAGGATTTTGTCACTTTTGATTAACAATAATTATTTTTTCCTGAGTATTTGACAATTTACCTCTACCCACCCCATGTTTCTCTCCATCACTCCTCCAATTATGGATTCAGATTTTAAACTATTGTTTGCTTTATAACACATTATAATCATTATTCTTTCTGATATCCATATTACTCCAAGTTTATCTACCAGAAGTCCCTCCAAAGTGCCCTCTGAGTCCTTTTGACTAAAGCATTTTCTTTGCTTTGGTCAGAAAAAGCATGCCAGTGTCACCTGTCCTTTCCCTGGCTCAGCTCCCAGAGCCAGTCATTTCTCATTTCTCCAAGAAGCCCTGGTTTCTGTGGGTGAGGGGGTATTTAGAAACCAAAAACTGCACTCTGGCTGTGATCATTCCTGCTGGAATATGTTTCTAGGCCCTTTCAGTGGGTAGAGGTGATAAACATTATTTTTTAAAAATATATTTAATTTATTTGTCAGAGAGAAAGAGAGAGAGAGACTGAGTAAGCAGGGGGAGGGGCACATAGAGGGAGAAGCAAGCTTCCTGCTGAACAGGGAGCATGATGTGGGACTTGATCCCAGGACTGCGGGATCATGACTTGAGCTGAAGGCAGACACTTAACCAACTGAGCTACCCAGGCAATCCAGGAAACTTGAATCGTGGGTTTGTATTAATATTTTATTTAAAAATAATTAACTTATTTATTTGAGAGAGAGAGAGAGCGAGCATAAATGAGTGGGGGGAGGAGCAGAGGGGGAAAGAGGGAAAGAAACTCAAGCAGACTCTGCGTTGAGTGTAGAGCCCTACATGGGGCTTGAATCCATGACCCTGAGATCATGACCTGAGCCAAAACCAGGAGCTGGGTGCCTAACCAACTGAGCCACCCATGTGCCCCTGTATTAATATTTTAAATTCCATTTTCACATTGCAGTTTTTTTTTACTTTATTTTATATTTGCATCTTTTTTCTCTTACAGTGAAAAATTTGATTTCTAACTGTATTAGCTGAATTAACACAAATGTCTCCCTTTGTTTCACACTCTAGTCTTGGCCCTGTTTGCCTCAAAAAGCCCATGCTGTTCATTGACTGTCCATTGCTCACTCTGCCACTGGGGCCCCCTAGAGGACAGAGAATGCCATCTCCCTCCAACCCAGAGCCTGTGGCCTGTCCGAGTTGAGGCCACAGGATTTTGCTGCTCACTGTGAGAAAAGTGGCAAGTCTGGAGATGCGGGGCATAATGAAAGTTGAACCGTGGAGGACTTACAAAGTCTCTAGTCTGTAGTCTTCTGTCAAAGACACTGGCTATTGTTCTGAATCACAATCTAAGGTGTCTGCAGAAGTGAGAATATCACAACTATGTGCTCTTGCCATTCTTTAAACTACTAAAACTTGTATCATTCTTCAATAGCTCATATTACTTTTTATGCTGACACTTTGAAAAACCTACCAGATTGTCATAAGCCTTGGAATAGTGAGGCCAATGTGTAGCTGAGAGGAGGGTGACCCATGTGGGGCAGTTTCCAGGAACTGAGAATCATTTCTGTTCCTTCTACAACCTGTTGACAAGGCCCTGTGATACCTTCATGTGTGATTAGCTCACTTATTCTCTAATTTGAGATGTACCTAGGATGTGATGTTTCCATAATGTTCCATAATGTTCATCTGATCACATGAGCTCTCTCTCACTGCAGTATGGAGAGTGCAATATTTAATATATATAAAATATATTTAAAAATATATTTAAAAATATATGAGTACATGGAGCCACCGTGCACACCCAGTGGTGGTCAAAGCAAGACACCACCCTCATAGTTGGAGGCATCTTCACGCAATCAGCTGCTGATGATACAAAGTAACTGGAACTGGAATAGAGAGAGCCACCTGGGCTGCAGGGGCACAAAGGAAGGCAGTCTGGAGGGTCAGGACTGCTTTATGCTTATACTAATTTAGAGGATGAGCAGAAGCTGGCTAGGAGGGAAGGGAGGGGACTAGTGGAGGGGACAGTAGAAGGGAATGCTAGGGAGCGAAGACAGCATGGTCTCTGCAGGAGTGATGCTGTCTGGGCTTCTGGTGTGATGCCGAGTCATATTTGCAGGGAGTGCCTGTGTGGGTTGCTGGTCCCTCACTTCTACTGCATGGGTCCTGCCAGCCACCCTTCCCCCCACCTGCCACTGAGTCCTATTGTTTGTAAAACTCCAGCGCAAGGAACAGGATGAGCAAGTCTCAGGCAGGTGACCAACTGGCATAAGATGTACAAGGAGCTGACACAGGGCTGAGCACGTGTCAACACTCAACAGACATTCCAACTGTGACTAGCAGGGCCGAGCCTCTTTGGGATGAAACAGTGAGGCTGCTGTGGTTGGCCAGTTTAAACTTTAATGGAGTTTGTATTTGCTAGGGTCATAGGGTCCAGCTGAGGGAGGAGTCACAGAGGCCAGCTTGTCCTGCCAGACCTGGAACACAGTGGTTATTATGGTAGACAGGGGCTGAAAGCTCTGCCCTTTCCACTACAGAACATGTTGAGTTCCAGCCGCTGGCCTCCGAGGTGTTTGTCAGGTGGGTGTAGTCAGTAGCACCCATACGTTTCTGACAAATCATCTGCCTCCCCTCTGAACCCTGACAGGTCCTAGAGGGAATGCAGTCCTGACCAAGTGTGAAGCACAGTTTTATCTCCCAGAGTAAAGTAAATCACTCTTTATTGGCTACCTGGAAGACTCTGGGTTGTATTTGTGCCAGGTTTGCTGGTAGAGCCAGTCAGGAAAGATATTTCTTATTTTAGCTGGATTCCAGAGACAGAATTTGGTTTAAACAGGAAGCTGGTATTGGAGGAGGAGAGCTGTGCAAATCAGTGAGAAACATAGGACTGTTTAAGAAATGAGTTGGCACAACTGTACAGGTATCTGGGGGAAAGGAGAATTTATCTACCTCCTATCAAAGTAAGTTTTGGACAAACCAAGGCATTAAAAATAAAATATAAAGCCATAAAGATAACTAGAAGAAACTTGAGAGTTAATTTTATTTTTGTAATCTTATTTTAAGGAAAGCTTTCCTAAGCATGAAAACCACAAAAATCATAAATAAAAAGTGTTATATTCAACTATAAGATAGTTACAAAATGTTCTATATTGAAAACTAGAAATAAACAATATCAAGAGGCAAACACAGACTAAGGTAGATATTTACACAAAAAGTACTCATATCCTTACTAGAAGGTTTCCTACAATAACCCAAAGAAAAGTAGCAAAGGCTATGAGGACACAGAAAAAAACTTTGCAGGAAAGCAAAAGCAAATAGCTCTTAAACCACCACCACCAACAATAAAATTTCAAACTTACTCTTCCCTTCTAATGAGAGAAATATAATTAAAAGTCTAATGAACTACCACTTCCAACTACTAGATGGTCAAGGAGCATAGTCCCTGTTGGTAAGCTTGTGGGGTGATGGGCATTTTCATACATTGGTGAAGGGAGTATATAATTGATACAGTGTCTATGTAAAGCACTTGACTATCTGTCAAGGTGGAAAGTGCATAGAAATTATCTTACAGCCATATAATCAATCATGGGAGTGGCATTTGTGCCAGGATGTGCACTGCTATGCTGTTAGCAGTTGCAATACATTTGAACATCTCACTGTCTATCAATAAGGCACCAATTAAGTATATTCTGATATATTCAATTACAGAATATAACTAAAAAGTGCAAGGAAGTTCCCTAACTGTGGATGTGTTTTGGTTTCCAAAGTGAAAAATGTGATATGAGGAGAGAGTTCTGTGTGTCACTGTGGAGCGAAATCTGGGCAAACATGCACATGGCCTTGTGTCTGGATGGAGGCCAAGGACACAGGGGTTGGGGGGAAGGAGGTAGGGGATAATTTCACTCTAAGGCTTTTGGATCTTTAAAAAAAATCAATCATTAATTGTTATAATCAATAAGCAATAATTATAAATAATAATATATTATAGATAATTATTTATTCATATAAAATATATTAATAATTAATTATAGTTAGTAGTTAATTAGTAATTATTTAATTGATAATTAATTGATAATAAATAAATAATCTTTTAAAATATTTCTTTATTTTAGAGGGGGTGGGGCAGAAGTGGAAGGAGGTGAGAATCTGAGACTCTGAGCTGAGCATGGAGCCTGACATGGAACTTGATCCCCTGATCCTGAGATCACAAACTGAGCCAAAATAAAGAGTCAGACACTTAACCAGTTGAGCCACCCAGGTGATCTGAAGTCTTTTATGTATTTTTAAAAAATTAACATATAATGTATTATTTGTTTCAGGAGTACAGGTCTGTGATTTCTCAGTCTTACAGAATTCACAGAAATCACCATAGCACATACCCTACCAGTGTCCATCACCCACAGCACATCCCTCCCTCCCCTCAGCAACCCTCAGTTTGTTTCCTGAGATTGAGAGTCTTTTATGATTTGTCTCCTCTGGTTTCGTCTTGTTTCATTTTTCCCTCCCTTCCCCTATGATCTTCTGTCTTGTTTCTCAAATTCCTCATATCAGGGAGATCATACGATAATTGTCTTTCTCTGATTGACTTATTTCACTTAGCATAATAGCCTCTAGTTCCATCCACGTCATTGCAAATGGCAAGATTCTTTTTTTTTTTTTTTGTGATGGCTGCATAATGTTCCTTTGTATATACATACCACATCTTCTTTGTCCATTCATCTGTGGATGGACATATAGGTTCTTTCCATAGTTTGGCTATTGTAGACATTGCTGCTATAAACATTGGGGTGCACATGCCCCTTTGGAACACTACATTTGTATCTTGGGGTAAATATCCAGTAATGCAATTGCTAGGTCAAAAGATAGCTCTATTTTCAACTTTTTGATGAATCTCCATACTTTTTTCCAGAGCGTCTGCACCATCTCGCATTCCCAGCAGCAGTGTAAGAGGGTTCCCTTTTCTCTGCATCCTTGCCAACATCTCCTGACTTGTTAATTTTAGCCATTCTGACTGGTGTGAGGTGGTATCTCACTGTGGTTTTGATTTGTATTTCCCTGAAGCCGACTGATGTTGAGCACTTTTTCATGTGTCTGTT
Organism: Meles meles; assembly: GCF_922984935.1. Lineage (NCBI taxonomy): Eukaryota > Metazoa > Chordata > Mammalia > Carnivora > Mustelidae > Meles > Meles meles. The sequence continues at coordinate 115,159,295 of NC_060074.1, read as the reverse complement.
GGCCATCTGGATGTCTTCTTTGCAGAAATATGTGTTCATGTCCTCTGCCCATTTCTTGATTGGATTATTTGTTCTTTGGGTGCTGAGTTTGATAACTTCTTTATAGATGTTGGATACTAGCATTTATCTGATATGTCATTTGCAAATATCTTCTCCCATTCTGTTGGTTGTCTTTTGGTTTGTTGACTGTTTCCTTTGTTGTGCAAAACCTTTTTATCTTGATGAAATCCCAAGAGTTCATTTTTTGCCCTTGCTTCCCTTGCCTTTGGCGATGTTTCCAGGAAGAAGTTTCTGTGGCTGAGGTCAAAGAGGTTGCTGCCTGTGTTCTCCTCAAGGATTTTGTTGGATTCCTGTCCCACATTGAGGTCTTTAATTCATTTTGAGTCTATTTTTGTGTTTTCTATAAGGAAATGGTCCAGTTTCATTCTTCTGCATGTGGCTGTCCAATACTCCCAACACCATTTTTTTTGAAGAGACTGTCTTTTTTCCATTGGACATTCTTTCCTGCTTTGTCAAAGATTAGTTGACCATAGAGTTGAGGGTCCATTTCTGGGCTCTCTGTTCTGTTCCATTGTTCTATGTACCTGCTTTTGTTTCAGTACCATACTGTCTTGATGATTATAGCTTTGTAATAGAGCTTGAAGCCTGGAATTTTGATGCTGCCAGCTTTGTTTTTTTGTTGTTTTTCCCCCCAAGATTCCTCTGGTTATAGGGGAACTTTTCTGGTTCCATATAAATCTTAGGATTATTTTTTCCATTTCTTTGAAAAAAGTTAATTGTGTTTTGATAGGGATTGCATTAAATGTGTAGATTCCTCTAGGTACTACAGACATTTTCACAATATTTGTTCTTCCAATCCACAAACATGGAATGTCTTTCCATTTCATTGTGTCTTCCTCAATTTTTTTCATCAATATTCTGTATTCATGAAAAAATACACAATTCTTTGCCTTTTTGGTTAGATTTATTCCTAGGTATCTTCATGGTTTTGCATGCAATTGTAAATGGGATTGACTCCTTAATTTCTCTTTCTTCTGTCTTGTTATATAGAAATGTAACTGATTTCTGTGCATTGATTTTATATCCTAACATTTTACTAAATTCCTTGGATGAGTTCTAGTAGTTTTGGGATGGAGTCTTTTGGGTTTTTCACCTGAAGTATCATATCATCTGCAAAGAGTGAGAGTTTGACTTCTTTGTAGATTTGGACGACTTTATTTCTTTTTGTTGTCTGATTGCTGAGGCTAGGATTTCTAGTGTTATGTTGAATAGCCATGGTGATAGTGGACCTCCCTGCCATGTTCCTGACCTTAGGGGAAAAGCTCTCAGTTCTTCCCCTTTAAGAAAGATATTCACTGTGGGCTTTTCATAGAAGGCTTTTTTGATATTGAGGTATGTACCCTCTATCCCTACACTGTGAAGAGTTTTGATCAAGAAAGGATGCTGCAGTTTGTCAAATGCTTTTTCTGAATCTTTTGAGAGTATCATATGGATCCTATTCTTTCTTTTAGTAATGTATCACATCACATTGTTGATTTGCAGTTGTTGAACCAACGTTGTATCCCAGGAATAAATCCCACTTGATTTTGATGAGTAATCCTTTTAATGGACTGTTGGATCCTATTGGCTAGGATGCATCCATGTTCATCAGGGATATTGGTCTGTGAATCTCCTTTTTGATGGGGTCTTTGTCTGGTTTTGATCAAGGTAATGGCTGGCCTCATAAAATGAGTTTGGAAGTTTTCCTTTCATTTCTATTTCTTGGAACAGTTTCAGGATAATAGGTATTAATTCTTCTTTAAATGTTTGGTAGAATCTCTTATTTGTTGGGAGATTTTTGATTACTGCTTCAATTTCCTTACTGGTTATAGGTCTTTTCATGTTTTCTATTTCTTCCTGGTTCAGTTTTTGTAGTTTATACATCTCTAGGATTGCATCCATTTCTTCCAGATTGTCAAATTTGCTGGCATATAGTTGCTCATAATATGTTCTTATAATTGTTTGTACTTCTTTGATGTTGTGTTTTAATCTCTCCTCTTTCATTCATGATTTTATTTATTTGGGTCCTTTCTCTTTTCTTTTTGATAAGTCTGGCCAGGGGCTTATCAATCTTATTAATTCTTTCAAAGAACTAGCTCCTAGTTTTGTTGGTTTGTTCTACTGTTCCTTCGGTTTCTGTTTCATTGATTTCTGCTCTGATCTTTATTATTTATCTTCTCCTGCTGAGTAGAGGCTTTATTTGGTGTTCTTTATCTAGTTCCTTTAGGTGTAGGGTTAGATTCTGTATTTGAGACCTTTCTTGAAGCTGAGAAAAACTTGTAATGCTAAATACTTTCTTCTTAGGACTGCTTTTGCTGCATCACAAAGATATTGAACTGTTGTTTTTTCATGATTTTTAAAGTTTTTCTTTAATTTCCTGGTTGATCCATCCATCCATTCTTTTTTTTTTAAAGATTTTATTTATTTGACAGACAGAGATCACAAGTAGGCAGAGAGGCGGGGGCGGGGGGGGCAGGCTCTCCAATGAGCAAGGAGCCCGATGTGGGACTTGATCCCAGGACCTTGAGATTATGACCTGAGCCAAAGGCAGAGGCTTTAACCCCCTGAGCCACCCAGGCACCCATGATCCATCCATTCTTTACTAGGCTGTTCTTTAGCCTCCATGTATTTGTGTTCTTTCCAACTTTCCTCTTGTGGTTGAGTTCTAGTTTCAAGGCATTGTGGCCTAAAAATATTCAGGGAATGATCCTCATCAGTTGAGACCTGATTTATGACCCAGGATGTGATCTATTCTGGAGAATGTTCCATATGCCCTAGAGAAGAATGCGTATCCTGTTGCTTTGGGATGGAATGTTCTGCATATACCTGTGATGTCCATCTAGTCCAGTGTGTCATTTAAAGGCTTTATTTCCTTGTTGATCTTTTGCTTAGATGGTCTGTCCATTTCGGTGAGTGGGTATTTAAAGTCCCCTACTATTGTATTATTGTCAATATGTTTCCTTGATTTTGTTATTAATTGGCTTATATAATTGGCTACTCCCATGTTAGGGGCTTAGATATTTAAAATTGTTAGAACTTCTTGTTGTATAGACCCTTTAAGTTTGATGTAGTGTCCTTCCCCATCTCTTATTATAGTCTTTGACTTAAAATCTAATTTTTCTGGTATAGGGATTGGCACCCCAGCTTTCTTTTGGTGTCCATTGGCATGGTGAATTGTTTTCCATGCCCTCACTTCAAATCTGGAGGTGTTTCTGGGTCTAAAATGGGTCTCTTGAAGATAGCATATCAATGGGTCTTTTTTTTTTTTATCCAATCTGATACCCTGTGTCTTTTGATTGGGGCATTTAACCCATTTACATTCAGGGCAACTATCAAAAGACATGAATTTAGTGTCATTATATTGCCTGTAAGGTGACTCTCTGTATAATGTCTCTGTTCCTTTCTTGTGTATTTACTTTTAGGCTCTCTCTTTGCTTAGAGAACCTCTTTTAGCATTTCCTGTAGGGCTGGTTTGGTGTCCCCAAATTCTTTAAGTTTTTGTTTGTCCTGGAAGCTTTTTCTCTCTCCATTTTTAATGACAGTCTAGCTGGATATAGTATTCTTGGATGCATATTTTTTTCATTTAGTTCTCTAAATATATCATGCCAGTCCTTTCTGGCCTGCCAGGTCTCTGTGGCTGGGTCTGCTACCAATATAATGTTTCTCCTTTTGTAGGTTACTGACCTCTCATCCCAAGCTGCTTTCAGGATTTTCTCTTTGTCTCTGAGATTTTTAAGTTTTACTATTAGATGACATGGTGTGGACCTATTTTTATTAATTTTGAGAGGGGTTCTCTGTGTCTCCTGGATTTTGATGCCTGTTTCCTTCCCCAAATTAGGGAAGCTCTCCACTATAATTTGCTCCAATATACCTACTGCCCCCCTCTCTCTTCTTCTTCTGGGATCCCAATTATTCTAATACTGTTTTGTCTTATGGTATCACTTATCTCTCGAATTCTCCCCTCTTGGTCCCATAGTTGTTTTTATCTATTTGCTTAACTTCTTTATTCTCCATCATTTGGTCTTCTATATCACTAATTATCTTTTCTGCCTCATTTATCATAGCAGTAAGAGCCTTCATTTTTCATTGTATCTCATTAATTTTTTTTTATTTCAACTTGGTTAGGCTTTAGTTGTTTTATTTCTCCAGAAAGAGATTCTCTAGTATCTTCTATGCTTTTTTTTTTAAAGCCAGGTAGTATATTTATAACCATCATTCTTCCCAAGTGGAGATACATGAAGGGTGGGAGTGGCTGCCAATGTTACATTCTGAGTACATGTGCTGGAGACTGGCTCAGGATGGAGCTACGAGCATGGGCTCTACTGCTAGCTAGGTAAGCAGTAGTTCTCTGTGTCTCCTGGATTTTGATGCCTGTTGGAACCTCAGGATTGTACCTTGCAAAGAACATGTGATGTCCAGGGTTTGCAGGGATATCATTCATAGTCCATATGAATCCTGGCACATTGATGGGTTTGTTATAGGGACATTTTATGGATGGCACTTTTATAATCCAGAGATGGTCCCATTGAAACTAAGATCATTAGAGCTCAAACCCAAGCTAGGTAGATAAGATTTGGTTACATTGAGAGGGCCCTGGTATAAAGAGGGAGTGACTATTTTATTTTAAAGATTTTAAATTTATTTATCAGATAGGAAGAAAGCCAGCAAAAGCACAAGCAGGGGGTAAGGTCAGAGGGAGAGGGAGAAGCAGACTCCCCTCTGAACAAGGAGCCCAGGCGTGGGACTCAATCCCAGGATCCTGTGATCATAACCTGAGCCAAAGGCAGATGCTTAATCAACTGAGCCACCCAAGCTCTCTGGAGCGACTCCTTAAAGCATTGATTCTACTGGTACAATTTAGTGCAGAAGGAGGTAAGCTCTGGGTCAGAATCCATGCCTGGTGTCATGCTGACTGAAGCTCTTCTTACAGAGCCCACCAGTGCTGGTGCTCAGCAATACTGCAGTGCAGTTGTGCACCTGACTGATTTTGTTCCAGTGTATCTCCTGAGACAGGGTTAAGCTTGAGGTGTCTACTAGCAACTTTATTAACCAGGCTGTACACAATAAGAGTAATAGTCACAACCAAGGGGAGCATTTCCATAGCTTACAGGCGCTGAATTTGGGGCAAGCAATCTGGATGCTGACCAAAGGCAGTATGGCTACTTTGGAGCAAGAGGTCCTTCACTTCTTTGTCTGTGGTTGGGTAGGGCCTGGTCAGGGTCTGCTAATAGAGGCCACCAGATCCCAGGTTTTGTGCTTGGATTTTGTATCCTAATGTGACTGACATCTACATTAGGTGATTAGGTGATGGACTTATTTCTCCTCTGAGGTTCACACATTTCGGCTATTTGTCCTGGAGCTATAATTTCAATTGCCTACAAAATCTGTGATGAATTTGGTTTAATTAGCCAGCCTTTATAATCTGAATAGTGAGGCAAACATGGTGGCTTTAGCTTCATGGCTGGTACTGGACCAGATGATGATATGGGCAAAAAAATCTGTAGAATCATGGTCTCCAAGCAGTTTGCTAGGGGTTTTCCTTTTGGATTTTTATCCAAAGAGGGTCTCACCCTGCATAATCTTCCCCTGATCAAGTTGCCAGCATGTGGAAAACTGTGAGAGAAGGAGAAGATCACAATGGTGACGGGAGCACTCATCTAGTGAACAGATATGAATGACATCCTCCCTGATGTCAAAGGAGTGGGAATTCCCTGAAGCACTGGGGTTGGGGAGAAGGCTGGTAGTTGAGGGCAAGGTGTGGAGACATGAAGGTCAGGAATCAAGCAGTATTGGAGGCTGGGGTGAAAATTCTGTCCATTTGGGGAACCATCTGTTGTTTAAAATCTTGAGGAGCACATCTTGAGTAGTGCTATTGTGCCTCTCACATGTCTAGCTGCTTGGAGTTGGCAAGGTAGGTGGAAATTACTCAAGTTCCACATTATAGAGACTGCAATTGATCCACTTAGGAGGTGAAATGTGTACCTTGATCTGAATCTGTGATTTCTGGTGAGCCAAATGGAATGAGCACATATCTGGTTAAGAAGGAGATCTCATGATGGGCAGGACTGATGCTTTGGCATGTTGGTATGTCCCAGTGTTGAGCAGCGGGCAGGCCACTTCTGTGTGCATTTTACATTTAGTGAAGAGCTTGCTAATTCCCTTGGGCATTTTAGGTGACACTAGGTACTCAGGCCATTAGATCTCATGCCTTCACATGCCAAGGGTAGGACCCATGATATCCCATAGGGTTAGGGGGTTAGGTGTAACAATAACAATGTGCACAGCAACAGAGGGACTGAGAGCAACTGTTGTACCTGCTTTTGTTAGGAGGCACAACTTTCTGAGCGAGGGTGCCCCTATTGTATCAGTTAGGACTTGGTGTTCCAGAGCCACCTACAAATAGCAGAATCTCTCCCCTCTCTGAAGGTCATTGCCTAACACCTTTATCTGGAAGCCCACCCTTGGATGGGGGTTGTCACTAACACAACAGAAATAAAAAGTCTTAGCCAATTCTCCTAACAGTGGACAGCTAGGTCCACTTTTAGAGTTGAGAAATACACCTGAAATTGAATACCTGCTGGAGATATTCATCCCCTGTAGTGTGTTAGCCGACAGAAGATACATTCAAGACACCTCAGAGGGCTTCAATGAGTGATGCTCTGAGGTTTGGGAGGACTCTGGTGGTTTCTTCCCAGCTTTCACTTCGGGATGGAAAACTGAGGAACTTTTCATAGGCATACATTGTATAGACAGTACCCTGCTAAGCAAACCAGTGTGAATGAACACCAGCAAGCAGTGAATCTATCTTTCCAGATAGAATTACCCTCCTGGAAAGCCAGTCCACGATTCATAGCTAAAAGGTATTCCCATTGGCCAATAGAAAGCATGCCTCTCCCATCCTGTTTGTGATGCCAGTGTTAAATTCATATCTGTTAAGTGGAGGACAAGGTGCTGGATGGTGAGCCAGGATTCAAGAGACCACAAGAGAAATTGCAGTATAGAAGTTTATCACTCACAAGTCCTGGAGCAAGGGCATAGCATGTCCATGGAAATCAAACAGGGAGGTCAAGGTGGAGTGCAGAAAGGGAGAGCCATAGGACATATTACTCATGAATTTGTTAGACTCTGTGGGTAGAGGGCTTTGGGGTTTCTGGGCTAAGGCCAGTCTGGTTAATTTAAACCAAAGAAAATGGAGTTTTGGTGAGCTCCACAGGTGTCTTATCTAAGGGGTGCCCAAGGGAAAAGCTCTGGAAGGAGGGGAAGACTATTGAACACAATGGCCATTGCAGAAGTCCTATCAGGAATTAACTTGTGACTCTGTGGGCCATTATCTAGGGTATGCACTTGCATGAGGGGTTAGTGTCAATTTAAGATCCCCATAGGCCAATTAGCCAAATGAAATGAATGTTGAGGCAGCAGTACTCTGGAGTAGCTTAGTTAAATTCTTGACAAGACCCCAACAGGTAATGGCTTAATACAACAAATGTTATTTCATATTCATGGGACTCACCTGGGCTGCTGAACAGATCTTAGGGTAGCTCTTTTCCCTGTGGTCATTCAGGGACATAGGCTGATAGAGGCTCTGCCGTTTTGAACACGTGGCTTCCAAGGGGAGGAGTGTGGGAGGTTTGGAGCATGGCTGGAGCTCAGGCACATGCACTCCCATTTGTAAGGAGGGTGGGATGCAGCCTGGCTCTGTGCTCAGGAGGACAGCTGGCTGCTGTCTGCCACAGTTGCTTAAGGATGCTTTAGAGGTGTGGAAACCATCTGTGACCAGCAAGTGTCACTACACTGCTCTTCATAATGGCGAAAACCTGGGAACAACACAATGTCTAGCAATGAGAAATTAACAAAAGTATCTATGCAGTGAGATTTTGCACAGCTACTAGAGGTCATGTTTTGGGAGATATTTAAGGAAGAGAATGATAACATAATATATTAACTGAAAAAAAGCAAGGCACCAAACTGAATGTTCAATATCTCACCTTTGAAAAATATATACCAGATAAAAATGCACTGAACTAGTAACAGTGGGTCTCTCTGGGCAAGAGAATTATGGATAACTTTTACTTCCTCTTCATCCTTCCCTATTTCATAATTTTTTTTGCAGTGAACACAAATTTATAATCAGGAGAAATGATGTAAAACCACATGCTGATTTACAAAGAGCAGATTTGAAGGCCTTCCCTCTTCTCATGTCTCCGTAGCAACCTGGTCTGTGTTGATTGATATTTACAGTGGGCTGATTAGGGACCCCTGCTGCAGCCTGGTGGAACGAAATTGGCTATTGCCTGGGCAGGCCTGGCAGCAGACTCGGACATTCTTCATCTCTCTTTTTTCTACTCTAATTCTCATGGCAAGCAGAGCATGGGCTCACGGTGCAGCCCAGGCCTTTGAAGGAAAACTAGGGGATGTCCTGAGGGGCCCTAGCCCAGGCAGAACCCCACTCTGGCATCAAGGTGCTGTTGCTTCCCTGGGGGGGTTGTGGAGAGAGCATACTCCCCACGTGTTCACTGTGTTGTCTATTTACTCCACAGACCAGCTCTGAAATAGTGTTTGCTCAGTCAGCCAATGAGAAGGGAGCATGAGGTGGGGAATCACACAATCATAAAAGGTTGAGAATGTGTGCAAAGATGTGCCAGACTGCAAAGTCCTATAGGATAGTTGCATTTCCACTGAACTGATAGAAACTTAGTAAGCTTTTCCTTTCCTGAGGAATGCATTATAAGAGGGCAATGCTTTCCTCTGTGGACTGAGGCTATCATGATGTTGTGACTTCTTGGGTTTTGAAGGTACTTCTCTGTTTGAAACAGGTCCAGCAGGGTAGACTGAATGCAGGATTAGCACCTAGGGGCCAGATAGATTATCCTGGAAACACCAGCCCTCCAGGAAAAGCCCAGAAACAGGCACCAGTGGGTGGATGCCAGTAAGCCAAAGGCCCATTTAAGGTAAGTCAGGAACAGTACACCCCCCAGAGGTCTAGGGGCAGGTGGCACCATTGAGGGCCTGGCCCCTCCTGCACGGTGTCTAGCACTACTGAAATTAATTTTTATTGCTATTTTGGTAAATCTCATACTGATTCTGCCAGGAAGAGACTGCCAGTCTCCATTTATACAAGTAGAAATTGACAGAGGATTTAAATACCAGGATGGGGTCCAGGACATGTGGCTGGATGGGGAGCTTGTGGGTTGGTCCCATTTTTCCTATTCCCTCCTGTCACTGCGTGGCCCCTGTATGAGACTGGCCATTCCACAGGAGCTAGCAGGAAGATCTCCAGAAACAAGGCCCCTGGAGGCCATGCCAGGAATCTAGAGCTCAGTTCCTGGCTCAGGGCTGCTCCAGGTGGGCCCATGGTAAGGCAGGACCTCCCTGGACTAGAGTTGGTGGACCTCACAAGTCAGGGTGAATAAGCAAGAGTGGTCATTGATGCAGGGGGATGAGGACAGGCTAAGTTCAGCCTCAGAGATGGAGAGCCTGGGTCAGGGGAAAGCCCATGGTCAATCTATGCACAAATATCAGAGATAGGGATATGCCCACCTTGTCTTCAATGACACTGTCCCTGACTCTGTCCTTGCTTTTCAGGATTCCTGGAGTGTTCCTTTCTCTGTATCTGATTAGTATGACCTCTAACCTCTCAGGCAAAAATCTGTGTTCAGGCAAGGGTTTGACACCACCCTATGCAGGAACACAAGTAGGCTTGTTGGTGGAGAAGGGCTGGGCTCCTCTGGTTATTGTCACCTCCCTCTGGGCATGGCATGCTCTTCTGCAGGGATTTCTATTTCCATTCTCATGCCTAATTAGATTATGGAAATCTCGGGGAGAAGGAGTCAAGATGGTGGAGAAGTAGCAGGCTGAGACTACATCATGTAGCAGAAGATCAGCTAGATAGCTTATCTAAACATTGCAAACACCTACAAATCCAACAGGAGATCGAAGAGAAGAAGAACAGCAATTCTAGAAACAGGAAATCAATCACTTTCTGAAAGGTAGGACTGGAGGAGAAGTGAATCCAAAACAACGGGAAGATAGACCGTGGGGGAGGGGCCAGCTCCTGGCAAGAGGCGGAGCAATGGAGCACAAAATCAGGACATTTAAAAGTCGGTTCCACTGAGGGACATTGCTCCAGAGGCCAAACCGGGGTGAAGCCCACGTGGGGTCAGCGTGGTCCCAGGTCCCGCAGTGTCACAGAAGAATTGGGGGTGTCAGAGTGTCGCAGAGCTCGCAGATATTAGAACGGGGAAGCAGGCTACAGAGACAGAGCCGAGGACTGAGCTCTCAGCTTGGGGTTACTTGAACTGGTAGCAGGCTGGGTGAGCTCGGAGTGCGGCTGGAGGCTGGGGATACGGGAGAGATTGGGCGCTGTTCTCTGAGGGCGCACTGAGGAGTGGAGCCCTAGGCTCTCGGCTCCTCTGGGCCGGAGATTGGGAGGCCACCATCTTCATTCCCGTCCTCCGGAACTCTACGGAAAGCGTTCAGGGAACAAAAGCTCCCAAAAACGAACCTGAGCGGACTACTTAGTCTAGCCCCAGTAAGGGCAGTGGAATTCTGCCTCGGGCAAAGACACTTGAGAGTCACCACAACAGGCCCCTCCCTCAGAAGATCAACAAAAAATCCAACCAGGACGAAGATCATCTACCAAGGAAAGCAGGTTCAATACTGAGGACAGCAGCGGAATTTCAGAGGAGGAGAAAGCAAAGCACGGAACTCATGGCTTTCTCCCCATGATTCTTTAGTCTTGAGGTTAATTTAATATTTTTTTCAAATTTTTTCTTTCTTTTTTCTTCTTCTGGCTAAATTTTTTTAAACTTTTGCCCTTTTCTTTTTTAGCGTTTTTAAAATTTTATTTATTTATTTTTTATTTATTTGACAGAGAGAGAGAGATCACAAGTAGGCAAGGAGAGAGGAGGAAGCAGGCTCCCTGCGGAGCAGAGAGCCTGATGCGGGGCTCGATCCCAGGACCCTGAGACCATAACCTGAGCCAAAGGCAGTGGCTTTATCCACTGAGCCACTCAGGCACCCCTTTTTTAGCATTTTTAAACTAGTTTATCTAATATATATATTTTCTTTTTTATATTTTTTTCTTTATTTTTTTCTTTTTTTTTTATTTGTTTATTTACAGCATAACAGTGTTCATTGTTTTGGCATCACACCCAGTGCTCCATGCAGTACGTGCCCTCCCTATTACCCACCACCTGGTTCCTCAACCTCCCCCCACCCCCCCCACCCCCCCACCCCCGCTGCCCCTTCAAAACCCTCTGGTTGTTTTTCAGAGTCCATAGTCTCTCATGGTTCATCTCCCCTTCCAGTTTCCCTCAACTCCCTCTCCTCTCCATCTCCCCATGTCCTCCATGTTATTTGTTATGCTCCACAAACAAGTGAGACCATATGATACTTGACTCTCTCTGCTTGACTTATTTCGCTCAGCATAATTTCTTCCAGTCCCGTCCATGTTGCTACAAAAGTTGGGTATTCATCCTTTCTGATGGAGGCATAATACTCCATCGTGTATATGGACCACATCTTCCTTATCCATTTGTCCGTTGAAGGGCATCTTGGTTCTTTCCACAGTTTGGCGACCATGGCCATTGCTGCCATAAACATTGGGGTACAGATGGCCCTTCTTTTCACTACATCTGTATCTTTGGGGTAAATACCCAGCAGTGCAATTGCAGGGTCATAGGGAATCTCTATTCTTAATTTCTTCAGGAATCTCCACACTGTTCTCCAAAGTGGCTGCACTAACTTGCATTCCCACCAACAGTGTAAGAGGGTTCCCCTTTCTCCACATCCTCTCCAACACACGTTGTTTCCTGTCTTGCTAATTTTGGCCATTCTAAATGGTGTCAGGTGGTATCTCAATGTGGTTTTAATTTGAATCTCCCTGATGGCTAGTGATGATGAACATTTTTTCATGTGTCTGATAGCCCTTTGTATGTCTTTGTTGGAGAAGTGTCTGTTCATATCTTCAGCCCATTTTTTGATATGATTATCTGTTTTGTGCATGTTGAGTTTGAGAAGTTCTTTATAGATCCTGGATATCAACCTTTTTTCTGTACTGTCATTTGCAAATATCTTCTCCTATTCTGTGGGTTGCCTTTTTGTTTTGTTGACTGTTTCCTTTGCTGTGCAGAAACTTTTGATCTTGATGAAGTCCCAAAAGTTCATTTTTGCTTTTGTTTCCTTGGCCTTTGGAGACCTATCTTGAAAGAAGTTGCTGTGGCTGATATCGAAGAGGTTACTGCCTATGTTCTCCTCTAGGATTCTGATAGATTCCTGTCTCACGTTGAGGTCTTTTATCCATTTCGAGTTTATCTTTGTGTATGGTGTAAGAGAATGGTCAAGTTTCATTCTTCTACATATCGCTGTCCAGTTTTCCCAGCACCATTTATTGAAGAGACTGTCTTTTTTCCATTGAATATTTTTTCCTGTTTTGTCAAAGATTATTTGACCATAGAGTTGAGGGTCCATATCTGGGCTCTCCACTCTGTTCCACTGGTCTATGTGTCTGTTTTTATGCCAGTACCACGCTGTCTTGGTGATCACAGCTTTGTAGTAAAGCTTGAAGTCAGGTAACGTGATGCCGCCAGTTTTGTTTTTGTTTTTCAACATTTCCTTAGCAATTCGGGGTCTCTTCTGATTCCATACAAATTTTAGGATTATATGCTCCAGCTCTTTGAAAAATACCGGTGGAATTTTGATCGGAATGGCATTAAAAGTATAGATTGCTCTAGGCAGTATAGACATTTTAACAATGTTTATTCTTCCAACCAAAGAGCATGGAAGAGTCTTCCATCTTTTTGTGTCTTCTTCAATTTCTTTCATGAGTGTTCTGTAGTTCCTCGAGTACAGGTCCTTTACCTCTTTGGTTAGGTTTATTCCCAGGTATCTTATGGTTCTTGGTGCTATAGTAAATGGAATTGATTCTCTAATTTCCCTTTCTGTATTTTCATTGTTAGTGTATAAGAAAGCCACTGATTTCTGTACATTGACTTTGTATCCTGCCACGTTACTGAATTGCTGCATGAGTTCTAATAGTTTGGGGGTGGAGTCTTTGGGGTTTTCCATATAAAGAATCATGTCATCTGCAAAGAGAGAGAGTTTGACTTCTTCCTTGCCAATTTGGATACCTTTTATTTCTCTGTGTTGCCTGATTGCCATTGCTAGGACTTCTAATGCTATGTTGAACAAGAGTGGTGAGAGTGGGCATCCTTGTGTTCCTGATCTCAACGGGAAGGCTGCAAGCTTTTTCCCATTGAGGAGAATATTTGCTGTGGGTCTTTTGTAGATAGATTTTTTGAAGTTCAGGAATGTTCCCTCTATCCCTATACTTTGAAGCGTTTTCATCAGGAACAGATGCTGGATTTTGTCAAATGTTTTTTCTGCATCAATTGAGAGGACCATGTGGTTCTTCTCTCTTCTCTTACTGATTTGTCCTATCACATTGATTGATTTGCAAATGTTGAACCATCCTTGCAACCTATGGATGAATCCCACCTGGTCATGGTGGATAATCTTTTTAATGTGCTGCTGGATCCTGTTTGCTAGGATCTTGTTGAGAATCTTAGCATCCATATTCATCAGTGATATTGGTCTGAAATTCTCCTTTTGCAGGGATATGCAGGGAATAATATCAGTCTTTTGGTATCGGTTGAGTCCTTCTTTGTGACCCAGTATGTGGTCTATTCTGGAGAAGGTTCCATGTGCACCTGAGAGGAATGAGTATTCTTTTGTTTTAGGGTGGAATATTCTGTATATGTCTATGAGGTCCATCTGGTCCAATGTTTCATTCAATGCTCTTGGTTCTTTGTTAATTTTCTGCTTTGATGATCTGTCTATTACTGAGAGAGGCCTATTAAGATCTCCTACTATTATTGTATTCATATCAATATGACTCTTTATCTTGATTGATAGTTTTCTTATGTAATTGGCTCCTCACATATTGGGGCCATAGATATTTACAATTGTTAGATCATCTTGGTGGATAGTTCCTTTAAGAATTATGTAGTGTCCTTCTGTATCTCTGACTACAGTCTTTAGTTTAAAATCTAATTTATCTGATATGAGATCGCTACCCGGACCTTCTTTTGAGGCCCATTGGCATGAAAGATGCTTCTCCATCCCTTCACTTTCAGTCTGGGTGTATCCTTAGTGTCAAAATGGGTCTCTTGTAGACAACATATGGATGGGTCCTGTCGTTTTATCCAATCTGCAACCCTATGTCATTTTATGGACACATTTATGCCATTCACATTGAGAGTGATTATTGATAGATACATTTTTATTGACATCGTATTATCTTTGAAGACTTTATTTCTGTAGATTGTCTCTATATTTCTGTTCAATGATATTCTTAGGACTTTTTCTTTTATAGAACCCCCCTTAATATTTCCTGCAGTGTTGGCTTGGTGGTTGCAAAGTCTTTTATGCCTTGCCGGTCTTGGAAACTCTTTGTCTCGCCATCCATTTCAAATGTCAGTCTTGCTGGATAAAGTATTCTTAGCTGCATCTTCTTCTCATTTAGTGCCCTGAATATAACTTGCCAGCCCTTCCTGGCTTGCCAGGTCTCTGTGGACAGGTTTGACGTTATTCTAATGGGCTTTCCTCTGTATGTAAGGAGCTTCTTTGTCCTAACTGCTTTCAAGAGGGTCTGCCTACAGTTATAATTCTTCATTCTTACTATCAGGTGTCGTGAGGACTTTCGAGAATCTAAAATTTTAGGGGGAAAGCCTTCTGCCCCTAGGACAGGAATGCTGGTTCCATTCATGAGATGGGCAAAATTTTCATAGACAACTTCTTCCACTATATCTTCTAGACTTCTTTCTTTCTCCTCCCCTTCAGGGATTCCAATAATTCTGATGTTGGAACGTTTCATGAAATCATTTATTTCCCTGATCCTGTTTTTGTGGTTTCTGAGCTGTTTGTTCCAGGCTTCCTCCTGATCCTTTCTCTCTATCTATCACTAATTCTATCTTCTGTCTCTGTTACCCTAGCTTTTAGAGAATTTAGATTAGATTGGAATTCATTGAGAGCATTTTGAACATCATCCCTAGTGGCTTTCAGTTCTGTCCTAACATTGTGAACATCATCCCTGGTGGCTTTCAGTTCTGTCCTAACATTGTGAACATCATCCCTGGTGGCTTTCAGTTCTGCCCTAATCAATTCTGTTTGGTCATCCATGGCTTTCTCCAACCTAGCTATTGCCTGGATCATTGTTAGCCTGAATTCATTTTCCAACATATTGTCTATGTTGATAGCCATTAGCTCTGTTGTAGAAGGCCCATCTTCCCTATTTTTCTTCTGTTGGGCATTTCTCCTCCTAGTCATTTTGGTGAGAGATGACTGATCGGATGTAGCTGGATGTATCGATTGTGGTGCAGTCAAGGTGTACCCTGGAACACTTCTGAGCAATCAGGATTCCCCACCCAAATGAGAAAAAAAAAGAAAAGAAAAAGAAAGAAAAGAAAAAAGAGAGAGAGAGGGAGAGAGAGAAACAGGAAAAAAAAAAGGAAGATAAAAGAGAATGCTCAGCCCAAATGGGCCCCAAGGTAAGATTTATGAAGTATACATACAAAAATAGACAAACAAAAATACTGATAAAAGTATATGACAAAAGAATAAAATATATGTATATATATAAAAGCAAAAAAAGGAAGACCCTTTTTTTCATTCGTTTTCACAACGAACCACAAGTATAAGATTTATATCCTATCAGGGCAAAACACAAATACACAGAAACACTGGCAGAAGAAAAAGATGGGAGAGTCTTTATAAATTTTCATTGTGGGTGAGGAAGGTTATTTTGATTTTTCCTGGATGTTTCTTGATATCTTTGTTAAAGGTCTCAACTTTCCTAAGATAAAGGGGGTTAAAAATTGGTTTGCCTATAGGGGTAGCATTGATTGGGGAAAGGGGATTACCTTGATGTTTAACTCTATATGAATATTAGAAAATACAAATAAAAAAAGAATACACTAGACTAAACTCAACTACAATTTAAAAAAAATTTAAAAAAATAGAATAGCAAAAGAAAAACACAGGTGCATGTATCAAAAAGTTCAGGTTAGAAGGTTATTATGGAATTTGATGTACTGAACATCTCACTGTGATGGTAAATAGGTTAAAAATTATTTATATAATAAAAAATGAACCAGAATAGTGGGAACGAGTTAAAAATAATAGTTGTATCTGTGAAGTAGTGGTGGTTGTTCTCTTGTCATCTTTTTTTTTTTTTTTTCTTTCCTGATTGGTTTTCTGGGGGAGGGCCTTCCACGTGGGTTTTGTCAGTGATGTTCCCTGAGTTAAGTCCTCCCACCCCCCTCAAGGGGTTGGGCTCTGAGGAAACCAGTTTTTTCAGGCTTTTGTTCTCTAGAGGTTTTTATGTTTGTTCATCTGTTTTCTCTCGCCTTGAAAGGCTTTGATGTTTTTGGAGGTTTAGAGGAGAGCAAACTGCACCCCGACCTCCCTCTCAGAGAAAAGTCTCAACCTCTTCTGCTGTGGGTGTTGGAGAGTACATAAATTCCCCCTTGGGTGCTGGCAGAGTGGGTTCTGAGTTGCGGTCCCTGGGGATGCAGGATCTCCAGCTTGTATCCAAAACCATGGCAGCGGCGGCTCTCTGGGCAGCTCCAGACTGCCAGAGAGGTTCCAAGCAGCAATCACACACTGAGATTTTCCCGCTGGCCCGGGCTGGGAGTGCCTGGTCTTTCAGGGTCTGAGAGCTCCTGGCTGGCGCCTGTGTGCACTCTCCCAGGGGAGGATGTGAGGCGCATGCTTCTCAGGCTCTGATGGTGTGGCGTGGGTCTAAGAGCAAGCGCTGGGCTGGTGCCAGCCTGCACCTCTCTCAAGGGAGTGTGTGGGGCTTGTGCATCTCAGGCGCTGAGGTCCGGCGTTCTGCCATCTGGTAAGGCTCCCAGCCCCTCACGGGAGCTGGACCCCGTACGTTCTCGGGCATGCTTTCAGCTCAGGGACCAAGACCTGGTTTCTCCGCAGCACTCTCTGTGGCTCAGTGCAAGGGGAGGGTGTCCTGGGTCCCAAGACTTAAGCCCCTGTCCCTAGATGCCCCAATTCCCACAATTTACCCCCACGATCCTTTGCTCTTTTTGAGGGCTTTCAACCAGACTCCAAATTAATGCTTGTCCGCAGTCATAGGGCACAGGGTCACAGGGAATTGGGATATTACTTTCCAATTGGTCACCTCTGGTGACTCCCTCCCCCTTTTGTTTATCTTCCGATATCAGTCCGATGTTTCCACTCCACTTTACCTGCCCACTGGTGTCTTCTGCTCCTGTAGAGATCCAGATGTGCATAATTCTGATCTCAGGTTGATTTCATGGGTGATCAGAGTTCTTTGGTAGGTAATCAGCTCACTTTAGGGTACAGGTTGAAACGGCACCTCCTACTTCCCCACCATCTTGTCTCCCCTTAGTCTCTTTTTTAATTCAAGTCAGTAGAATTCTTTAATGCATTGGATAAGATAATTTGTGAGCATCTTTTCCTAGTTCCTGAGTTGCTTTTTATCTCTGTGATGTCATTTGATATACAAATGCTCTTAACTTTAATGTGGTTAAAATTATCCATACTTTCCTTTATAGTTTGGCCATTTTGTGTCTTTTTTTTATTTGTTTATTTTCAGCATAACAGTGTTCATTGTTTTTGTACCACACCCAGTGCTCCATGCAGTATGTGCCCTCCCTATTACCCACCACCTGGTAAGAAGTCTTTTCTTATCCTCGGGTCATAAGGCATTCTGCTGTGTTATTTTCTTTTTTTTTAACATCTTAATTTTGTTTATTTTTTTTTTCAGTGTTCCAAGATTCATTGTTTATTTTATCTTCTTTAAAAAAAATTGATTTAATTTTAAGTAGGCTCTATCCCCTATGTGGGGCTTGAACTCACAACACTGAGATCAAAAGTCACATGACTAAGCTAGGCAGATGTTCCTCCTGTGTAATCTTTTAAATATTTTGTACTGTCCCCTTTCATATTTATGTCTTTAATCCACCTGGCATTAATAGTGACACAATGTTATCAGGCTTGGCCCTCTGGGACAGCATAATATGTTCACATGGCTGGATCCAGGTTCTTACCTTACAAACCATGACCAGTTGAACTGCTTATTTATTGGCTAATTGGGACGGCTTTTAAATTTGCCTTTGTATCAATGTCACTAGATAGTTTTACCTGAAAATTTTGTTGCATTAATTCAGAACCTGGCTGGCTAATGACCCCTGATATTAGCATAGCTCTTTTTGTAAGCAAGGCATCTGTTCACTGCAGAGCAGGCATGAGGAAGAACTAGATTGTGTTTGGTGAGCAAGTAAGTTGGTGGGGGGTGGGGAGCTGGGGTTCAAATGACTTGGTTCTTTTTTTCTCCAGAGTCTCTGTTACTGCAAAGCCTTTGTGGCAGGATTTGAAGCTTTTTGTATTTTCATTTTAGACTGGACCTTGCTCCTTTTGTTAAATTTCCTGTAACCAGGTAATGCTCCTGGCACCTTAACTTGTTTCCATTATTTTTGTCCTCTATGGCTGTAAGTTTAATGGCAGGTGGTGGGCAAATTTCACTGACATGGGGAAATAGTGGTGAAAAGTGGATTCTGCATAAGCTTCTTAATGTGACAATTGTCCATTTCAAACAGTTATGCACTGAGACTTCAAAGCAGCTGAGCAGCAACCCTGACATTCAGATGGACACATTCTGAAAGGCTGCAGTTGTTTGCTCTCTGTGATCAAGAGAATGGAGGAAAAAAGGTACCAATTATGAATTAAGTGCTGCCTGTTTCACCGGTACATGTTGCACCTGAGAAGATGTGCTGATGGCTCTCTTTGGGCCTGGTCCCCGGGGCAAGTTGGGTCTGAGGTGGGAGACAAAACTGTGCCCATGTGAATGTAGGCCAGGCAAAAGGTGATCACTTGGAGAGTGCTTCCTCTGACCACTTCTGGGAATTTGAGGGGACTCACAGCTGTTTGTTTAGTAAACTATCAACGTGATGGCATTAGCTTTGGGGTCAGAGGACCCTCCTGCTTATTGTTTCTCCTTCAGAGAAGGCACAGGCTCTTTAACATGGCTCACATGGCTTTCCATAGCTCAGCCCTGCCCCCGTGCCAGCCCCTCTTCCCTTACCTTGTGTTCCAGGCTCCCAGTAAAGAGTGTTTCAGCCTCTTGAAGGCTCTGACTGCCTTCCTGCTGTTGAGCATCTGCAGAAGCCCTTCCCTCTGCAGGCAGCAATCTTTTAGCCCAGCTGTGTCTGGGTCATAGCTACATCTACTTCTTCAGAACACCTCACCTCACCTCCAGAGTGGGCACAGCCAGATTATGGGCCCTCTCCTTACTGCCACATTTACTGCACACTTCTCTGTGGTATGCTCTATTTTGCATCTCCATGAGGGCCAGGCTGTCTTGTTTTCCAGTGTAGACTGGATGGTATCAGGAGCAGAGAGAATGCTCAGTAAATATGTGCTGAGTGAATGCATGAATGAACTGGCTTGGTAAACTTAGTCCACTAAGTTTCAATAATGCCCAACTCAAGATGGTTAAATGAAATAGTGTAAGATAATGAATCTTAGCATTTTTGATCATCGACCCCTTTGGAAAATTTAATAAATGTCATGGATTCATTCCTCGGAGAAATGCACGAAAAAGAAGTAGCAAATATGCATGTTCATTGGAAGTTGTTTAAATATCCCTTTATAGTCTCTGCATAGATTTTACTTTTTACCTTTGCCTTTCCAGATTTCTTCTGTGTATCTTTTTAAGATAGCAGATAGACAGCTCTGCTGTCTCAGGGGTTTATCACAATCAACATTTATTTCTGCATTACAGAAGGTCTGACCAAATGGCAGAACAGGCTTGGGATGTCCTACTCCTAGTCATTCAGAGACTCATTATCAAGATATGACTTCCAAGGTCAACTAGATGTTGACATCAGTTGGTCCCAGGTGAGAGAACAGGGATATGGAGAACTGTCTGTGGGCCACATTGTGAATGTTGAAAACCACTGAAGCAGGTGCGTATTCTCAGGTCTTTAAATGCTTTAAGTGGAGTCTTGTGCATTGGGTTTTTTTTCTCACATAATTTTAGATTGTCCATCTCATGAAACCTTCTTTTTTTTTTAATTAATTAATTTATTTTTTCAGCGAAACAGTATTCATTGTTTTTGCACAACACCCAGTGCTCCATGCAATACCTGCCCTCCCTATTACCCACCACCTTGTTCCCCCAACCTCTCACCCCTGTCCGTTCAAAACCCTCAGGTTGTTTTTCAGAGTCCATAGTCTCTTATGATTCACCTCCCCTTCCAATTTCCCTCAACTTCCTTCTCCTCTCCATCTCCCAATGTCCTCCATGTCATTTGTTGTGCTCCACAAATAAGTGAAACCAAATGATACTTGACTCTCTCTGCTTGACTTCTTTCACTCAGCATAATCACTTCCAGTCCCATCCATGTTGCTACAAAAGTGGGTATTCATCCTTTCTTTTTCTTTTTTTTTTTTTAATAAACATATAGTGTATTTTTATCCCCAGGGGTACAGGTCTGTGAATCACAAGGTTTACACACTTCACAGCACTCACGATAGCACATACCCTCCCCAGTATCCATAACCCCCTCCCCCTCTCCCAACCCCACCTCCCTCAGCAACCCCCAGTTTGTTTTGTGAGATTAAGAGTCACTTATGGTTTGTCTCCCTCCCAATCCCATCTTGCTTCATTTATTCTTCTCCTATCCCCCAGCCCCCCGTGTTGCATCTCCACGTCCTCATATCAGGGAGATCATATGATAGTTATCTTTCTCCGACTGACTTATTTCACTAAGCATGATACCATCCACGTCGTCGCAAATGGCAAGATTTCATTTATTTGATGGCTGCATAGTATTCCATTGTGTATATATACCACTTCTTCTTTATCCATTCATCTGTTGATGGACATCTAGGTTCTTTCCATAGTTTGGCTATTGTAGACATTGCTGCTATAAACATTCGGGTACATGTGCCCCTTTGGATCACTATGTTTGTATCTTTAGGGTAAATACCCAGTAGTGCAATTGCTGGGTCATAGGGTAGTTCTATTTTCAACATTTTGAGGAACCTCCATGCTGTTTTCCAGAGATGCTGGCAAGGATGTGGAGAAAGGGAAACCCTCCTACACTGTTGGTGGGAATGCAAGCTGGTGCAACCACTCATGAAACCTTCTTGAAGTGAGTGGAGGGACTATGGCCAAGGAGGGTGTTCAGTAAGGAGCAATTTTCTTCTTATACTTATGCTTGCTCTTTCCTGAATGTGCCACAAACAACCTCTTATTCAGACCTGATATAAATCTCCCTTCTTCTGTCTCTTCATCCTTCTACACACAATTTCAAAGTCACCTCCTATGGGAAGACCTCCTTGAGCACTTCCACAGCTCCAAGTCAGACATAATTTCCTCTCATCTGAGTCTTCAGCATTCTAAGAGTCACATTATTATGTAGTGTTTCCAACTCAGTGTCTACCCCTTGATGAATATTCTTCCCTTAGAGGGAAACACTCAGCATATTACTCATGTCTTAGCCCTTGTCCTAGCACTTAGTAGGTGCTCCCCAAATGTTTGTGAATGAATAAGCCATTAAAAAAATTGCTCACAGGGTGCCTCAGTGGCTCAGTCATGTAAGCATCCAACTGTTGATTTCAGCTCAGGTCATGATCTCAGGGTTATGAGACTGAATCTTATGTTGGGCTCCATTCTGGACATGAAGCCTGCTTAAGATTCTCTATCTCCCTTTCCCTCTGCCTCTCCCCACTCTTTCCCTCTCTCTCTAAAAGAAAAAGAGAGAAAAAACTGCTCACAATGGAGTATGATGGCAGATTGAGGTGTGG
This sequence comes from Meles meles, assembly GCF_922984935.1. Lineage (NCBI taxonomy): Eukaryota > Metazoa > Chordata > Mammalia > Carnivora > Mustelidae > Meles > Meles meles. The sequence continues at coordinate 115,137,410 of NC_060074.1, read as the reverse complement.
TTCCTTTTGCATGTCTTTTATTTTATTATTATTATTATTATTATTATTATTATTATTTAAGTTTCAGCATAGTTAACATAATGTTGTTATATTAGCTTCTGGAGTACAACATAGTGATTCAACAATTCCATACATCACCCAGTGCTCATCACAAGTGCCCTTCTTAATCCCATCACCTGTTTTACCCATTCCCTCACCCTCACCCTTTTGGTAACCATCAGTTTGTTCTCTATAGTTAAGAGTCTGTTTCTTGGTTTGTCTCCCTCTCTTTTGTCTTCTGTGCTCATTTTTTTTTCTTAAATGCCATACATGTGCAATCATATGGCATTTGTCTTTTTCAGTTGACTTATTTTGCTGAGCATAATACATTCTAGATCCAACCATGTTGTTGCAAATGGCTATCTTTCATTTTTTATGGCTGAATAATATTCCATTGTGTATATATGCCACATATATATCCTTTATAGATTCATCAATTGATGGACATTTGGGCTGGTTCCATAAATTATTGAGATTACATAAAAATAAAAAGCTTCTGCACAGTGAAGTTAACAATCAACAAAACTAAAAAGAAACTTACAGAATGGGAGAAGATATTTGCAAATGACAAATCTGATAAAAGGTTAGTATCTAAAATATATAAGAACTTCCACAACTCAACACCCCAAACCCAACTAATCCAGTTAAAAAGTGGGCAGAAGAAATGAGAAGACATTTTTCTAAAGAAAACTTCCAGATGGCCAACAGACACATGAAAAGATGCTCAACATCACTCATCATCAGGGTAATACAAATCAAAAGTACAATGAGATATCACCACATACTGTCTGAATGGCAAAAATTAACAATACAAGAAACAGTGTTGGCAAAGATGTGGAGAAAGGGGAGCTCTCTTGTACTGTTGGTGGGAATGCAAACTGATGCATCAACTGTGGAAAACAGAACAGAGGCTCCTCAAAAAAATTAAAAATAAAATTACCCTATGATCCAGCAATCACACTACTGTGAATTTACCCAAAGGATACAAAAACAATAATTTGAAGGGATACGTTGACCCCGATATTTATGGCAGCATTGTTTACATTTTGCTGGTCTTCTAAGGTGGTTCTCCACCCTCTACAGGTCTTTCCTCCAGTGTGGGATGTCTTTCTGCTCACCCCAACTTTCCTGTATCAAGTACATCTTTGGAGAACTATAGGGGGGTCAGGAACCAAGGGACATCAAGGAGGACATAGAAAGAGATGGATGGGAGGGTGAGAAGCAGAGTTCAGGTATAGAAGGTTTTAGGCACCCCTAAAGTCTCAGGGATCCATGGAAGGAGTTAAGCAGAAGTGATATGGCTGAGTTATCACTATGGAACCAAGGGAGCAAGGATCTGAGGGACAATTGGATAAGTTTTATCACACTTGTCTTGGATGGTGAGTATGCTACAGGCACTGTGCTACTATTGGGAGTGATGAAAAAAAGGGGGTGCCCTCAGGTGGTGAGAGAGATAGACTTATAAACAAGTGATGAATGGAAGTGAGCATGAGGGAGGAAAGTGGTAGTGGGAGATGATGGCAGCCTCGTGGTGGGAAGATGTGGGAAGAGAGGGAAGAGGACAGTTGTGGATAATTAGGATTAGCCTCTACAAGTTCCTATGATTAGCTTCTTGTGGACCTGCATCCAGGATGGCTCTTGGTTGTCATAGTAGAACAATTGGGGCCATTCCCTAGCACACAGGGGCTACAGGAGGAGCATGGGGGTGAGGTTGGGTGGGGAGCTGATTGGTTTTATTAGTGTGAGGGATTAGCACTGATTCATTGTCTTATTTTGATGCAGTGAGTTCCCCATAAAATATTCTCATAAAAGGCAACCCAGTTTCCACTCACAGGGGAATGTTGCTGAAGGCCTTGTTCAATTCTTTTTATAAATACCTAATACTTGCTCACTTGGTTGAACTTTTCTGAAATCCCAGATTATCCCTTTGGGGATAACCTGTCTGGAAAAAGAAGCAAGTGTCTTTGGGGACTTCATTTCTAAGCAATATGCTTTTCCATAACATAGTATCTACCTTAAGAAAACACACCATTAGGGGCAAATGTCTCCAGTGGGAAGCATTTTACTTGGTATTGTGGAATCTAATGACTTGACTGGTTTTGCTGACTGTGACATGAAGGGTGTGACATTTAATAAAGACAAGAGCTTTTGGAGTCATCATGCATTTGGATTATAGTTTTATACTTCTCTGGAGACTCTGCTGACCACTGTAGGATTGATGCCATAGGCAGGGAAGGCTCTGTTACCATCATATCAGAAGAGCAAACAGAGAAAGGGAGGGCCACAGACAGCCTCAACCACACAGCCAGTTGATTCTCATTAAAATGGAAGTTAACTGGCATTGTCCAATTGCTTGTACTGTTCCAGATCCCTGAGGGTTAATATCAACTCTCAAGCACAAAATTGGTTCTCAAAATTATGATTGACCATGCTGGATTATGATATGTTCTCTTTACTCTTTGTACAAAAGTATGTAATTTTAGCTGTTTATTGAGCTTGTTGTTAAAATTTGAAATCAAATCATTAGAATAATAGTTATCAAAATCATTAAAATGAGAATTTTTGGTCCTTTAGAAGAAAATTCCAACTGTTTAGTTAGCTATTTTATGTGAAACAGCTTGTAGAATTGTGTGAAGAAAGTGCAGTATGCTTTGGGTACTGTATGGAAAACAGTGGTTAAATCAATTCTTGACAGTTGTGTCCACCTTGATAATGTCTTCAAAGGCGACCTTAAACTTGGGGACTCAGAAGTCCCACATCCTAATGTCCTCCAAGCTTTACCTGGGCTACAGAAGAACATGGCATCACAGAGGTGCCAATTTACTGATGTATTGTAAGGAACACAACTACCACATGCTCATATCTTTTTGTTTTGCACATTTTCTCCTGGCAGTTAAATTACAGACAAGTTCCAAAGAGTGAATCTGACTTGGTGTTTGATGGTTTGATGACATCAACTCAAAGAGCATGGGGTCTTCATCTTCACATCAGGACTGAAATTCTCTGTCAAACCAGGCATCATTGTCATCTGACAGGGTATTACCTCCTGGATACCATGTGTGAATGGATACAGCTAACATTCATCAGTGTGAATCTTGTGACTCATCAATGTGACTCTTGTGTGAACATTTTTATAACTTTCAGGATAGAATAACAGGAACTGGATTTATCCTCCTGCCTGATAAAAGTGGGACAAACGACTGGAGTGACAGATTTTTAAGACATTGAATACCAGAAATGAAGTAGAGTGATCCAAGAAAGCAGGGAAATAAATGAGGTGAGCCCTGTGATTGCCCCAGCACACTACTTGCAAAAAGATTCTAGGCTATGTGCAAGAAGGAGAAGCCAGGCAAAGCTCAGCAGACTCACTGAGATGATAAAAGTAGAACTAGAGGTTAGAGAGTCCAAGGCAACTATGATTTACAGGAGGCAGTACCATAGAGGAGAGAGCTTCACACAGAGAGAACTACAGATATCTACAGAGGGTACTCATCTAGTATTCAGCGGAGTAGTGATCAGTGCATTTATGTGGGAAAACTGGTTGGGAAAAAAAAGCTATAAAAAGTATTATAGGGAACATTCCCCACAGAACAAATAGGGCTGGAATAGTGCCTCTTCCCATCAGCCACAGTTAAAAAAAATCAGTGGCACTGGATAGAGTACTTAGAAGGGTTTTATTTTAGTGGAGGGCAAAAGTAGCCTTAGGCTAAGTGCTTTTCTGGTGCCATTTAACAAAACAAAAGAAAGATTAAAAAGCTCAAACTATTTCCAATTAACTAAAACACACCCCAAAATAAAGTTCAAAGCTATGTATAAGAATACAAAATGTCCAACACCCGAAAAATTAAAATTCACAATGTCTGGCATTCAATTAAAAACTACAAGGAAAGAAGAAAATATGATCCATAATGAGGATAAATATCAACCCAGTCAACGGTGATTTAGAAGTGACACAAAACAGATAACCATGTCAAAAAAATGGGCCGAAGATATGAACAGACACTTCTCCAACGAAGACATACAAAGGGCTATCAGACACATGAAAAAATGTTCATCATCACTAGCCATCAGGGAGATTCAAATTAAAACCACATTCAGATACCACCTTACACCAGTTAGAATGGCCAAAATTAGCAACAACAGGAAACAACGTGTGTTGGACAGGATGTGGAGAAAGGGAAACCCTCCTACACTGTTGGTGGGAATGCAAGTTGGTGCAGCCACTTTGGAGAACAGTGTGGAGATTCCTGAAGAAATTAAAAATAGAGCTTCCCTATGACCCTGCAATTGCACTACTGGGTATTTACCCCAAAGGTACAGATGTAGTGAAAAGAAGGGCCATCTGTACCCCAATGTTTATTGCAGCAATGGCTACGGTCACCAAACTGTGGAAAGAACCAAGATGCCCTTCAACGGATGAATGGATAAGGAAGATGTGGTCCATATACACTTTGGAGTATTATACCTCCATTGGAAAGAATGAATACCCAACTTTTGTAACAACATGGATGGGACTGGAAGAGATTATGCTGAGTGAAATAAGTCAAGCTGAAAGAGTCAATTATCATATGGTTTCACTTATTTGTGGAGCATAACAAATAACAAAGAGGACATAGGGAGATGGAGAGGAGAAGGGAGATGAGGGAAATTGGAAGGGGAGATGAACCATGAGAGACTATGGACTCTGAAAAACAATATGAGGGTTTTGAAGGGGCAGGGGTGGGAGGTTGGGGGAGCCAGGTGGTGGGTATTATGGAGGGCACGTATTGCATGGAGCACTGGGTGTGGTTCATAAACAATGAATTCTGTTATGCTAAAAAGAAATTAATAAAAAAAGAAAAAAATGACAAATGATAACATCTGTAGACTAGGATTAAAATAATCATTATAACAATATTTTATATATTTAGTACAATAAAGGAAATGATTGAGCATGTTAACTAGAGACAAGGACCAAAATCAAACTTTTTGAGATGAAAGTTATAATGTGTGAGATGAAAAATGCACAGCGTGGGATTAATTAAAAATTGGACAACACAGACAAAAAGATTAATGAAATTGAAGACAAGGCAATAGAAACTCAAAAGTTCAAAACAAAGAAAATGCAAAATAGAGAAAAAGACTGACAGAAAATGATCAGAATAGCAGTGAGTTAGGAAACAACTACAAGTGGCTGAATATCCAAATACACATATTTGATATTACTAAATAATTGCTAATACAAAGTAGTTGAACTCCTAATAGGGGAGGTGGGTAGAAACAAATTGAAGGAACATAGTTTTCTTTGAATATTCTAAATTTGAAGAAAACTATAACCTATAGACTCAAGAAACTCAATGCATCTTAAGCACAATAAACAAGAAGAAACTACACCAAAGCACATCACAATCAAGTTGCCTAAATACAGTAATAAAGGAAAAATCTTAAAGGAATCAAAGAAAAAGAGAAACATTATGTACAAAGGATTAGAGATAAAGATGACAGAAAATTTCTCATTAAAAGAAATGCAAGTGCAATGGCTACAGTCGCCAAACTGTGGAAAGAACCAAGATGCCCTTCAATTGATGAATGGATAAGGAAGATGTGGTCCATATACACAATGGAGTATTATGCCTCTATCAGAAAGGACGAATACCCAACTTTTGTAGCAACATGGACGGGACTGGAAGAAATTATGCTGAGCGAAATAAGTCAAGCAGAGAGAGTCAAGTATCATATGGTCTCACTTATTTGTGGAGCATAACAAATAACATGGAGGACATGGGGAGATGGAGAGGAGAGGGAGTTGAGGGAAACTGGAAGGGGAGATGAACCATGAGAGACTATGGACTCTGAAAAACAACCAGAGGGTTATGAAGGGGCGGCAGGGGGGTGGGGGGGGGTGGGAGGTTGAGGAACCAGGTGGTGGGTAATAGGGAGGGCACGTACTGCATGGAGCACTGGGTGTGATGCCAAAACAATGAACACTGTTATGCTGTAAATAAACAAATAAAAATAAAAAAAAATAAAAAAAAAGAAATGCAAGTGAGAAGACAAAGAACAGTTATCTTTCAGATACTAAAAGAAAAACGCTTTAAGTAGGAAAGATCTTTTGAAAATGAAACAAAAATAATATTTTCCCCCAATATACAAAAACTGAAAGAATTAATCACCAGCAGACCTGCATTATAAGAAACATTAAAGGAGACCCTTTTGATAGGTGGGAAAATACCCGATGGAAATTTGGGTGCATATGAAGTAATGAGGAGCAATAGAAATTTAAATTAGAAACTTTCTTATTATTTTAACCTACTGGAGAGAGAACCAACTGTATAAAACAACAACAAAAAAGTTTCTGCACAGCAAACGAAACAGTCAACAGAACAAAGAGGCAACCCACAGAATGGGGGAAGATATTTGCAAATGACAGTACAGACAAAGGCTGATATCCAAGATCTATAAAGAACTTCTCAAACTCAACACCCAAAAAACAGATAACCAAGTAAAAAAACAGGCACAAGACATGCACAGACACTTGTACAAAGAAGATAAACAAATGGTCAACAGACACATGAAAAAATGTTCATCATCATTAGCCACTGGGGAAATTCAAATGAAAACCACATTGAGATACCACCTTACACCAGTTAGAATGGCCAAAATTAACAAAGCAAAAAAGAACAAATATTGGAGAGGATGTGGAGAAAGGGGAACCCTCCTACGCTGTTGGTGGGAATGCAAGTTGGTACAGCCCCATTGGAAAACAGTGTGGAGATTCCTCAAGAAATTAAAAATAGAGCTACCCTATGACCCTGCCATTGAACTACTGGGTATTTCCCCCAAAGATATAGATGTAGTGAAAAGAAGGGCCATCTGTACCCCAAAGCTCATGGCAGCAATGGCCACAATCACTAAACTGTGGAAAGAACCAAGATGCCCTTCAACAAACGAATGAATAAAGAAGATGTGGTCCATATATACAATGGAATATTATGCCTCCGTCAGAAAGGATGAATACTGAACTTTTGTATCAACATGGATGGGACTGGAAGAGATTATGCTGAGTGAAATAAGTGAAGCAGAGAGAGTCAATTATCATATGGCTTCACTTACTTGTGGAGCATGAGGAATAACATAGAAGACATTAGGAGAAGGAAAGGAAAAGTGAATTGGGGGAAATCATAGTGCGAAATGAACCACGAGAGACTGTGGACTGTGAGAAACAAACTGAGGATTGTAGATGGGAGGGAGGTGGGGGATGTGTGAGCCTGGTGGTGGGTATTCAGAAGGGCACATATTGCATGGAGCACTGGGTGTTATATGTAAACAATGAATCTTGTAATGCTACATCAAGAACTGATGATGTGTTGTATGGTGACTAACATAACACAATAAAAAATAAATAGAAACTTAAAAAAAAGTGTAACTTCCTCAACTGATAAAGGGTCTCTATTTAAAAACCTGTAAGTCACAACATACTTAATATGAATGTATAAATGTTTTCTCTCAAAGATGAGGTCGAGGCCAAGGATATCTGCTCTCATCACTTCTTTTCAATGATGTGCAAGAAATTTTAGCCAGTCCAATAAGACGTAATAAATGACAGACATCCACAATCAAAAGGAATTAGTAAAATTGTTTTTGTAGAAGTCATGTTTATTTAGGTAGAAAATCCAATGGAATCAACAAAAAAGCTACTACAACTAATAAGTCTGCAAGAGAAAATATCAATATATAAAAATCAACTGTTTTTATATACTAGAAATAATTAGAAATTAGAAATTTAAAATACTAATTATATAATATAAAATTATGAAATATTATGGATAAATCAAAGATATGCAAGACCTATGTACATTGATAACTACCAGAAATTGCTGAGAGAAATAAAAAGAACTTAAATAAATGCAGAGAAATACCATCTTTATGGGTTGAAAATCTCAAAATTCCAAAAGCTAATTCTCCTCCAAGAGATAGAGATTCCATACAATGTCAAAGAAAATTTTAGCATGATTTTTTGGGTAGAAAATGACAAACTGATTCTAAATTTTATATAAAAATTTAAATGATCTAGAATAGTCAAAACAATTTTGAAAAAGAACAAAGAAGACTAACACTCCACAGTTTTTTTTTTTTTTTAATTATTCGTTTATTTGTTTATTTACAGCATAACAGTGTTCATTGTTTTGGCATCACACCCAGTGCTCCATGCAGTACGTGCCCTCCCTATTACCCACCACCTGGTTCCTCAACCTCCCCCCACCCCACCACCCCCCCCCCCCCCCCGCCGCCCCTTCAAAACCCTCTGGTTGTTTTTCAGAGTCCATAGTCTCTCATGGTTCATCTCCCCTTCCAGTTTCCCTCAACTCCCTCTCCTCTCCATCTCCCCATGTCCTCCATGTTATTTGTTATGCTCCACAAACAAGTGAGACCATATGATACTTGACTCTCTCTGCTTGACTTATTTCGCTCAGCATAATTTCTTCCAGTCCCATCCATGTTGCTACAAAAGTTGGGTATTCGTCCTTTCTGATGGAGGCATAATACTCCATCGTGTATATGGACCACATCTTCCTTATCCATTCATCCGTTAAAGGGCATCTTGGTTCTTTCCACAGTTTGGCGACCGTAGCCATTGCTGCCATAAACATTGGGGTACAAATGGCCCTTCTTTTCACTACATCTGTATCTTTGGGGTAAATACCCAGCAGTGCAATTGCAGGGTCATAGGGAAGCTCTATTCTTAATTTCTTCAGGAGTCTCCACACTGTTCTCCAAAGTGGCTAGACTAACTTGGATTCCCACCAACAGTGTAAGAGGGTTCCCCTTTCTCCACATCCTCTCCAACACACATTGTTTCCTGTCTTGCTAATTTTGGCCATTCTAACTGGTGTCAGGTGGTATCTCAATGCGGTTTTAATTTGAATCTCCCTGATGGCTAGTGATGATGAACATTTTTTCATGTGTCTGATAGCCATTTGTATGTCTTTGTTGGAGAAGTGTCTGTTCATATCTTTGGCCCATTTTTGATATGATTATCTGTTTTGTGTGTGTGAGTTTGAGAAGTTCTTTATAGATCCTGGATATCAACCTTTTGTCTGTACTGTCATTTGCAAATATCCTCTCCCATTCTGTGGGTTGCCTTTTTGTTTTGTTGACTGTTTCCTTTGCTGTGCAGAAGCTTTTGATCTTGATGAAGTCCCAAAAGTTCATTTTTGCTTTTGTTTTCCTGGCCTTTGGAGACATATCTTGAAAGAAGTTGCTGTGGCTGATATCGAAGAGGTTACTACCTATGTTCTCCTCTAGGATTCTGATAGATTCCTGTCTCACGTTGAGGTCTTTTATCCATTTCGAGTTTATCTTTGTGTACGGTGTAAGAGAATGGTCAAGTTTCATTCTACATATCGCTGTCCAGTTTTCCCAGCACCATTTATTGAAGACTGTCTTTTTTCCATTGAATATTTTTTCCTATTTTGTCGAAGATTATTTGACCATAGAGTTGAGGGTCCATATCTGGGCTCTCCACTCTGTTCCACTGGTCTATGTGTCTGTTTTTATGCCAGTACCACGCTGTCTTGGTGATCACAGCTTTGCAGTAAAGCTTGAAATCGGGTAACGTGATGCCGCCAGTTTTGTTTTTGTTTTTCAACATTTCCTTAGCAATTCGGGGTCTCTTCTGATTCCATACAAATTTTAGGATTATTTGCTCCAGCTCTTTGAAAAATACCGGTGGAATTTTGATCGGAATGGCATTAAAAGTATAGATTGCTCTAGGCAGTATAGACATTTTAACAATGTTTACTCTTCCAATCCAAGAGCATGGAACAGTCTTCCATCTTTTTGTGTCTTCTTCAATTTCTTTCATGAGTGTTCTGTAGTTCCTCGGGTACAGGTCCTTTACTTCTTTGGTTAGGTTTATGCCCAGGTATCTTATGGTTCTTGGTGCTATAGTAAATGGAATCAATTCTCTAATTTCCCTTTCTGTATTTTCATTGTTAGTGTATAAGAAAGCCACTGATTTCTGTACATTGACTTTGTATCCTGCCACGTTACTGAATTGCTGTATGAGTTCTAGTACTTTGGGGGTGGAGTCTTTGGGGTTTTCCATATAAAGAATCATGTCATCTGTGAAGAGAGAGAGTTTGACTTCTTCCTTGCCAATTTGGATACCTTTTATTTCTCTTTGTTGTCTGATTGCCGTTGCTAGAACTTCTAATACTATGTTGAACAAGAACACTCCACAGTTTTAAGACTTTTTTTTTTTTTACCAATAAAAGGCATTATTTATTTATTTATCCATTTATATATGAATCTTGCACATGACCCTCTGCTGAGATGCCACAAAGTGACAGAGATGAGCGGAGCTTGTGACTGTCCAGACCTGGAATCCTGCAACGCCAGAGCCAGAAGGACCTTCACAGAGCAGAGAACGCACCCCCTTTATTTTACAGATGGAGAAACTGAGGCCCAGAGATGCAGAGTAACTTGCCCACACTTTCACTAAAGCAGCCCCACATCTTACTCCATCATAGCCAAAGGTTAGACTGAGCTCCAGCCCCTGGCCTAGTCGTAATTAGGGAAGAAAATCCCCCTGAAGTCAGGTAATGTGAGGAGCTCTGAAGCAGGAGGAGAAACTCCAAGGCTGTGTTTGGCCAGTGCGCCTCTCTCTATCCCTGTTTTTTTTTTTTTTTTTCAGTATTTAAATTTATTTATTTTTTCAGCATAACAGTATTCATTGTTTTTGGACAACACCCAGTGCTCCATGCAATACGTGCCCTCCCTATTACCCACCACCTGTTCCCCCAACCTCCCACCCCCGACCCTTCAAAACCCTCAGGTTGTTTTTCAGAGTCCATAGTCTCTTATGGTTCACCTCCCCTTCCAATTTTTTTTTTATTAACGTATAATGTATTTTTATCCCCAGGGGTACAGGTCTGTGAATCGCCAGGTTTACACAATTCACAGCATTCACGATAGCACATACCCTCCCCAATGTCCATAACCCCCTCCCCCTCTCCCAACCCCACCTCCCCCCAGCAACCCCCCAGTTTCTTTTTGTGAGATTAAGAGTCATTTATGGTTTGTCTCCCTCCCAATCCCATCTTGTTTCATTTACTCTTCTCCTATCCCCCTAACCCCCCATGTTGCATCTCCATGTCCTCATATCAGGGAGATCATATGATAGTTGTCTTTCTCCGATTGACTTATTTCACTAAGCATGATACCTTCTAGTTCCATCCACGTCGTCGCAAATGGCAAGATTTTATTTCTTTTGATGGCTGCATAGTATTCCATTGTGTATATATACCACTTCTTCTTTATCCATTCATCTGTTGATGAACATCTAGGTTCTTTCCATAGTTTGGCTATTGTAGACATCGCTGCTATAAACATTCAGGTACATGTGCCCCTTCGGATCACTGTGTTTGTATCTTTAGGGTAAATACCCAGTAGTGCAATTGCTGGGTCATAGGGTAGTTCTATTTTCAACATTTTGAGGAACCTCCATGCTGTTTTCCAGAGTGGTTGCACCAGCTTGCGTTCCCACCAACAGTGTAGGAGGGTTCCCCTTTCTCCGCATCCTCGCCAGCATCTGTCATTTCCTGACTTGTTAATTTTAGCCATTCTGACTGGTGTGAGGTGATATCTCATTGTGGTTTTGATTTGTATTTCCCTGATGCCGAGTGATGTGGAGCACTTTTTCATGTGTCTGTTGGCCATCTGGATGTCTTCTTTGCAGAAATGTCTGTTCATGTTCTCTGCCCATTTCTTGATTGGATTGATTGCTCTTTGGGTGTTGAGTTTGCTAAGTTCCTTATAGATTTTGGACACTAGCCCTTTATCTAATATGTCATTTGCAAATATCTTCTCCCATTCTGTCAGTTGTCTTTTGGTTTTGTTAACTGTTTCCTTTGCTGTGCAAAAGCTTTTGATCTTGATGAAATCCCAATAGTTCATTTTTGCCCTTGCTTCCCTTGCCTTTGCCTATGTTCCTAGGAAGATGTTGCTGTGGCTGAGGTCGAAGAGGTTGCTGCCTGCATTCTCCTCAAGGATTTTGATGGATTCCTTTCTCACATTGAGGTCCTTCATCCATTTTGAGTCTATTTTCATGTGTGGTGTAAAGAAGTGGTCCAATTTCATTTTTCTGTATGTGGCTGTCCAATTTTCCCAGCACCATTTATTGAGGAGGCTGTCTTTTTTCCATTGGACATTCTTTCCTGCTTTGTCAAAGATGAGTTGACCATAGAGTTGAGGGTCTATTTCTGGGCTCTCTATTCTGTTCCATTGATCTTTGTGTCTGTTTTTGTGCCAGTATCATGCTGTCTTGATGACGACAGCTTTGTAATAGAGCTTGAAGTCTGGAATTGTGATGCCACCAACTTTGGCTTTCTTTTTCAACATTCCTTTGGCTATTCGAGGTCTTTTCTGGTTCCATATAAATTTGAGGATTATTTGTTCCATTTCTTTGAAAAAAATGGATGGTATTTTGATAGGGATTGCATTAAATGTGCAGATTGCTTTAGGTAGCATAGACATTTTCACAATATTTATTCTTCCAATCCAGGAGCATAGAACATTTTTCCATTTCTTTGTGTCTTCCTCAATTTCTTTCATGAGTACTTTATAGTTTTCTGCATCTAGATTCTTAGCCTCTTTGGTTAGTTTTAAGACTTTTAAATCTGCAGTAATAAAGCAGCAAACAAAAGTAAATGGATTAATGGAACAGGATATAAAATCAAGAAGTAGACCTCAATATGTGTGAACTACTTATTTTGACAAAGCACACACACAAAAAAAATGTAGTGGAGAAAGGAGAAAGGTCCTAGAACAATTGGATATTTATATGCTCAAAAAGAACTTTGGCCCATCCCTCATATACAAAAATTTTATCACACCTAATACATAAAGATTAATTTAAAATTGATCACAGACCAGATATAAAATGTAAAATTATTAGTCTTGCAAAAAAAAATAGGAAATAATCTTGTTAACTTGGTTAGGCAAAGGTTTCTTAAATACTAAACCAAAAACTTCATACACAGAGGAAGGAATTAATCAAAAGGATATAACCAAAATTAAATTTCTGCTCTTTGAAAGACATTGTCAAGAATATGAAAAGATAAACCACATGCTGGGAGAAAATGTATATCATACAGAACTTTTATCCACAAAATGTAAAGAATTCTGTAAAACTCAACAATAAAAAAAAAATGGTCCAAAAATTTCTTCAGACACTTGACACAAAAAAGATATACAGATGAGTAATAAGCACAAGAAAAGAGGCTCATTGGGGAAGGTATGTGATATGAGGAGTGCTGTGAAGTGTAAACCTGGCGATTCACAGACCTGTACCCCTGGGGCTAATAATACATTATATGTTAATTAAAAAAGAAAAAAAAAAAGAAAAGAAAAGAGGCTCAACCTCATCAGTCACTAGAGAGGTACAAATTAAAACTATAATGATAGGGGCACCTGGGTGGCTCAGTTATTAAGTGTCTGTCTTCAGCTCGGGTTATGATCCCAGGCCTCTGGGATCAAGCCCTGTGTTAGAACCCCAGCTCAACAGGAAGCCTGCTTCCTCCTCTCCATCTCCCCCTAATTGTGTTTTCTCTCTCACTGTGTCTCTGCCAAATAAATAAATTAAATCTTAAAAAAAAAACAACAATGACATGTCATCTATTAGAAAGTTTACAATTAGAAAGAAGCAGAGATGGGCAGTAGAGAAGTCCAGTGTCATCCATGCAGGATGACAGCAGCCTCTACTCACTTCACAGGTGGCTTTGGGGTTTGAGTGGGTTTTAGAGGTGTCCCAAGTTGCACTAAGGTGGTGGGGTCTTTGCAGTTTCACATTGATTCACATTAATTGGATATGTTTTTCTGGTATCACTTTCTGCATTCTAACATATATTTATTTATGTAAATGTTTCTTGCTCCCTACCAGATCATACAGATATTTCAAAAGGGTAGGGACCATGACTTAGAAGTGGTAAGGTAGGCACTTGTGTTTCCTAGGAAGGAACAGAACTGAGGGTTCTTTTTCTTTCTTTCTTTCTTTTTTATTTATTTATTTGATAGAGATCACAAGTAGGCAGAGAGGCAGGCAGAGAGAGAGAGAGGAGGAAGCAGGCTTCCCGCCAAGCAGAGATCCCAATGCAGGGCTCGATCTCAGGACCCCACGATCATGACCTGAGCTGAAGGCAGAGGCTTTAACCCACTGAGCCACACAGGCATCCCTATTTTTCTTTCTTGTGTGTGTGTGTGTGTGTGTGTGTGTGTCTGAGATATTAGAAGCTGGAACTCCCCACAAAAAAAGCCACAGTAAATGATGACAACAGAAATATATCAGCATTATTTTTGAAATATAATACCGTATCATAGAACTTGATTAGTGGACCTTCCCCCCCAAGTATTTTGATATTTTTAGCAGAAAGTTTCTATGAAGAATTTTTAAAAGATTAACATAATTAGGATAAAAAAGTTCTAAATATCTGTCAGTCCAAATGATAAAAGATATACAGAGATGTTTTGTGAGGATTTATAGATTAATTTGAGTGAGGAGGACCCAAGGAACCCAAAGAACATCCCTTGATCTGTGTTGACTTCCTTCTTGTTGGTTGTAAAGAAACTTCGGAAGGCAGCAAGGTGGAATAGAAAGAGCCCGAGCTTTGGATTCAGGTCTGAATCTCAGAGTCACCACTTACAAGCTAGGGAGTTTGTGCAGATTATTTCACTTCTCTGCATGTATCCCCATCTGCTGAACCATACCTTCCTGGGCCTTTTAGCAAAGTGTGTAAGAAGGAATAGCAGTCATGACCCTGCTGATGTTCTGTAGTTTGGGCTGTTTCTCTGAATGGGTTACACTTTAACAAAGTCAGAGATCAAGGTGTTTTCTCTGGGGGCTGACTCAGGAGCCAGCACATTGCTAGGTATATGGGGGTGATTCAGCAGTTCAATAAACATGCTATATCTGTCAATTATCTATGTGCAAGTAGGTATTTAGGGGTGTCTACTTCTACCCCCTCAACTCACATTTTCTCTTACTCATGGATGCTTGCTCTCTTTCAGGCCCTGTGCCAGGAACTTGAAATCTGGTTGCCCCACATGCTTTTTTGATGAATGAAATGACATGGAGACACTAGAACTTATAGGAGGACATCCAATGCAGTCTGATGGGTCAAGAGAGCTTCTCCAAGTGTTTGTGTATTACCTCCAAAGCCAAGAGGCAGAGGGGATTGAGGGAGTGGGCATGTTTGGAAGGCAAAATTCAGTAGGTGAAGTGGAAGCAGTGTGCAGGGCTGGGTATAGAAAAAAAGTTGTGCTGGAGAAAGATGAGGATGAGGTTAACTCAAGATCATGAATGGATTTTTACACCATATTTTAGAAATGTGATTCATTGTGGGGGCACCTGGGTGGCTCAGTGGGTTAGGCCTCTGCCTTCAGCTCAGGTCATGGTCTCAGGGTCCTGGGATCAAGCCCATCAGGCTCTCTGCTCGGCAGGGAGCCTGCTTCCTCCTCTATCTGTCTCTCTGCCTACTTGTGATCTCTTTCTGTCAAAAAAAAAAAAGAAAAATGTGATTCATTGTGAAGGCAATAAGGAACTACTGAATGATTTTATTCATTTTTAAAATAATTTCATTTCTCTTGACTATGCCTATGACACAAGATTCAAAAGATGCAAAGGGTATACTAAAAAGTGAGTCTCTCTCCCCACCCCCATTTCCATGCCCTCTAGCTTCCCTTCCAGAGGCATCCCTGTCACCAGGATCTGGTCCTGAGTAGAGATCCTCTATACAAACAGATACATGCTAATCCTTGTACTTGAGCACAATGGTAACATGCTAAAGACTCTATCACATTTATCACTTGCCAGTTGTGGTAGAGACTTCCAGTGCCTAGTGGTACCAGGTTCTGTTCTATATGTACACTCATGGACACATCTCAAGACTTCCTTTTTGAGAACCTTATTAAGGCATAATTAGAATTCACCCATTTAATGTACAGTATATTCACAGATATGTGCAGATTATCATCATGGTCAAATTTATAACACTTTCACCCCCTCATAAAAAAACACTGTGCCCATGAGTATGCCTTCCCCAAACCCAAACACCCAGTATTCTGCTTTCTGTCTCCTTAGATTTCCCTGTTCTAGAATAGATACACGCATATCTATATGTGTATACATGTACATGTACATATAAATGAAATAATATAAAATGTGGTCTTTTGTGACTGTTTCTTTCACTTAGCATGTTTTCAAGATTCATCCAAGATATGACATAATCAGTACCACATTCTTTTTCATGGCCAAAAGATATTCCATTGAAAATACTGCACATTTTGTTCACCCATTCTATTTTATTTATCCATTAGGTGATGTGCATTTGTATTGTTGATATTTTTTGACTATTATGAATAGTGCTGCTATGAAGATTCATATACAAATTTTTGTGTGGACATATATTTTTATTTCTCTTGAATATATGCCTAAGAGTTCAATTGCTGGCTCATATGGTAACTCTATGTGTGATTGAAGAACTTTTACTCTGTTTTCCAAGGCAGCTGCATCATTTTGCATTTCCACCACCAAGTGTGTGAGGGTTCAATTTTTTTTGAATTCTCACCAACACTGGTTATTCTCTATTTTATTCTAGAGACTTTTGTGGGTGTGAAGTGGTCTCTTGATCAGCATTTTCCCCAATGATTAATGATGTTAAAAATTGCATCAAATGCTTATTGGCCACCGACCATCTTTCCAAGCTTTTGTAGATTTTTTTTTTCAAACAGGTATTCATTTGTTGTTTGATTTTAGGACCATTTTTAGAGGCTTAAATGACTGTTTTTTTCTTTTCTTTTTTTAATTTAAATTAAATTTAATTTTTTTCAGTGTTCCAAAATTCATTGTTTATGCACCACACCCACTGTTCCATGTAATACATGCCCTCCATAATAACCACCACCTCTCATCCCTCTCCCCTCCAAAACCCTCAGTTTGTTTCTCACAGTCCACATTCCACTGGAGAAATGTTCAGTTTGGCTCAGTGGAGTTCATGCTGTTGTACTGGGAGTTGCTCCTCTTGAGGCATCATGTGATCCTCACAGGCTGACCTGACTCCCACTTCTGCATCCCTCTTTGGATTCAGGCAGTTTCTAACTAATATAGGGAAGAATGAATGAGGAAGGAAGTGGTCCTGCCTGCTTATGGGAACTTGTGTATGGACTTGCACTCCATGAAAACTGTAAAAAAAGAAATTTGTTTTTCATTTTATAAAACTTTAGACATATGGCAGTCTAACTGTAAGCATGACACCTTGCAGGTGATTCCCAAAGATCTCAGAGATGGCAATGATGTACTCATTGAACATTATTCCTGAATTAGAGCTAATCACAGATTCTATATGGATTCCATCAAGAGTCTCACTGTACTGCATCTGAATCCCTCAGATATGGCACATCATCCTGAATTTCCACATTTCCTATGCATAACTGTAACATTTCTATTTCAAAACCAGATCAAAACAAACAGACAAAATCAACAAAAGCAAAGACAAACAAAAACCCTGCTGTGACAATACTGTTCCCAAGAGGGAAATCTGGATCCATTTCTCATGAAGCTCTCTGCCCTGAAGGAAAACATTCAAACCTCTTAAGAAAACCAAGAGATCCTTCCTGTTTCCTGAGGTTCACTGGTATTTTAGCTTCCATTTATTTAATTTTGATTTTGTATTTCTCTCTGATGAAGATGCTTCATTACATTTCTTTAGAGTCTTTCCTTGGGAAAAATTTATTCATTAAATATAACAGCTTCTATTTACTGAGCTCTTATAATGTGGCAGGTGCCAGTCTTATTCATTACCTGAATATTGAATATAAAAAGTGCTGTTGTAGACATTGAGGGTGTAAGACTGCCATGGTTACTACTCTTAGAGTCCAGGGAAATACAGCAGAGATTAAGCAAATTTTGAACTTGAACAAAGCTGTCAAGTCCCAACATAGTGCAAATAGTTGAATATCACCTCTGAATGAAATATTTCTGTCCAATGAGGGTTATAATAGTGAAAGACAGTAGGAATAAGCAAAGCCAAAAGGAATTCCTTCACACTACAAGAAAAAGAAGGGGCAGTCCAATAGAAAAGTGGATATAGGAAATGAATAGGGAATCGATAGAAGTGGAAGACCAGATGATAACAAATTCATGAGCTGATGTCACTATACAAGTTAAAATTAAAACAAGCTACTGCTTCACATCCAACAGAAAAGCAACAATTGGACAAAGGATAAAATAACATTATTAATAAGGATGTGGTCAGATGGGAATGTTGGAGTGTAGTCTGTGTGGCCATCTCCAAGAACTTGGTGAATATAGTGCACATACCCCATGATAGCAACCCAGATCCAGCTGAATGCCTCAGAGAAATCCTTAATGACCTCTGCCAGGAGATGTGCACAATGAAGAGTTCTGTCCTTTTCTTTATGGCAGAATGAAGTGGCGTGACTTGGTGTCCAATATCTGGACGTGGATATAAAATAAAGTGTAAGCAAATTGTGGAATAACATGAAATGACACTGAGAAACAATAACCTAAATACATATAGAGTAAATGATACAAATTAAAAACCCATGGTCAAGTGAAAATATAAGAAAGAAGGTCTAATATAACTAATGCAATTTTAAGGTCTAATATAACTCATGGCAATTTATAGTATAAGTATATATACAAAACACTACTATATCTTTTACAGAGACATGCATATTTAAGAACATATATTAAATACATTGAGTGCATCTACAGAATGGAAGAGGGAATAAGAAATGAAGAGGAGCTATCTACAGATCTCTAGCTCTCTGTCATCTATACTTATGTGCAAATTGACTAGAGATATCTACAAATAAATATTAATATAGATGTAGATAGGGAATATTCTGTGTATTATGGAATATTAACTCAGCTCTGCCCTAATGTGCACCCACCACCAAAATAGAATCTTTGAGATCTTACCAAAAAATCAGCACCAATAATTATGTAACTACAATTGTGATATGGGATCTGAAGTCTGTAAATTAATGTTCCATTCAGGGAAGCATATTTCTATGGTAATATAATAATATATTCTATGATAATATCCAGCCAAAAATGTAAGGTGTACCATTGTAGGCTGTGTACTGAGACAGATACTTTTCTTTTTCTTGTCTTCACAGCACACTTCTTGATTGATACCTGAAATCCTCTGGAACCAGATACAGCAGAGTTGGCAAAGTGGGGAGGGACTGAATGAGGTGAGGGCAAGGGATGTAACAGGCAAACAAATTTACAGGGAACTATCATGGGAGAATCGGCAACTCTTTTTGAAAAAAAAAAATGGAAAAAGCAGAAATGCTAAAAACCATGAAAGAGAACAAATGTCTTTGAATGTCAGCAAGGTGAGAGTTCTCTCCCAACTGGATGATCAGGAAAGATTGTGCATTGAAGCAGCTCCATTTAAGGCTGGTCTTGAGGGAAGGGTGGGGTTTAGATTTGCAGTTATGGGAGATGCCAGTGCAAGTAGAGACAGCCCATCACAGGCAGGAAAGTGGACAAAGAAGACTGAACTAGAAATAACACACCAGACTTGACCTTTTGGTGTGCAGGGACCCTGTGGCCTTCTTTACTGCTGTGTTTCTAGCACCTTACACCATATAGGCATTCAAAATCTTTGTTGGAGAAATGAATGATTGAGTAAATGAACTGAGTCATTGGCTTCAGGGAGGTGAAAGAAGTGAGCAAGATGTTTTCAGAGGACCTGAATGTGCACCAAAGACACATTCTATCTGCTCTAAGATATTTTGAGACCAGCACAGACAGATTTCCTGATAGATGTGTAACTCCCCTAGCCCCACATGTCACCCCTTCTTAGAATCCTGCTTTTTTATAGTAGGAAGTGCAAACGGAAGCAACCGTTTCTTGGGCTGCTGGAAGACATGGGAGCAGAGATGGCCCTGACTCATGATAGAAACATGGAGCATGTCTCCTTCCCCTGACGGCACTGGAGCAGAGGTACAGCCTGGGTTGCTTTCATTTGGAAGCTCATGTTCCCCAATGGAAGGAGTGTTTCCATGGCCATCAAACGGGGCAAGGACCACATGAGGTGCTTGTCCTTGGTCCTGTCCAGAAAACTGCTGACCCATCCCAGGTCTTACCAGGGCCGTTGGCTTCAATGAAGCATCCTTTGGGGTATGTGTGTAGAGAGCAGGCAGAGGAAGGGGTTTCTTGAAGCTCCACTGGAGGACATTGTTTATCTCACCTCTTGGTTGCCATGGACAGCTTCTCTGGGCAAGGGTCCAAGAGCCAATCCCATCTCCCCCCAGGTGCTCTGCAGGCAGCATGTGTGGTCACCTGCCTGCTCTGCCTGGTGGTCCTCTCTCAGCAAGACTGCAGTGTTTACTCATGAACTCCTGTCTCCATGTCCCTGTATTACCTTTGTTTTCCTATTGTCTCTCCCCCACCCCCATATTTAGTTTGTCTTTCTTACACTGAATGTGGGAGGCCTTCCTGGCACAAAGGAAGAATCAGTAGGTAACTTGATCTCTTGAGGCTCCACTTTCTACTATGTGGGTTGTTGTGAGACTGGGAGAACAATCTTTGTAGCTACTGTTGTATTTTCTGCTGTTCATAAAGTGGTGACTGTCACCCTTTAGAATTTAAGGAACTGCACAGACCACCAAGGAGACAACTGGGGCCAGGCCTTGTGTACAGAGCCCCTGCCTATCCTGCCACAGCCCCAGTCCCACAGGGCTTGACAACTGGCCTTTTATCCCCAGCACTTGTAGAAGGCACTTTGCTGCCCATTTTCCCTCCTTTCCATCTGTGAATTATTCAAGTGCTCAGATGAGGGTGATGTTTATGTAGTCTGTGGAGTTGCTGTTGTCTGTGAATTAGAGATGAAAACAGAAGGGAAAACACACACAGCCTCTTAAGGGCTTATGCACACTCACACATGTACACACACTCACACACTCACACTCAGATTACACTCTTTCTTTCTCAAGAAATTATCCCTGTCATTTCCAGTCCAAGAGAAAACAAACACACTGGATATGTAAGAATCATGCCCACTTCTGTGCAATATCTTTCCAGCCACACTGAGATTTGAGATTTGCTGGAAAAAAAGGTCATAGAATTAGACAAAATGACTTGTGACCTACATCTTTCACTTTTAAAACAATATTTTATTTTATTTTTTTACTTTATTTTATTTATTTTTAAAATTATTTTTATTAACATTTATTATTTACCCCAGGGGTATAGGTCTGTGAATCATCAGGCTTACATATTTCACAGCACTCACCATAGCACATACCCTTCCCAATGTCTATAACCCAACCACCCTATCCCTACTCCCCCACTGCCCAACAACCCTCAGTTTGTTTTGTGAGATTAAGAGTCTCTTATGGTTTGTCTCCCTCCTGATCCCATCTTGTTTCATTTTTTCTTTCCTACCCCCCACAACTCCTATCCTGCCTTTCAAATTCCTCATATCAGGGAGATCATATGATAATTGTCTTTCTCTGATTGACTGATTTCACTCAGCATAATACCTTCTAGTTCCATCTACATCATTGCAAATGGCAAGATTTCATTTCTTTTGATGGCTGCATAGTATTCCATTGTACCTATATATCACATCTTCTTGATCCATTCATCTGTTGATGGACATCTAGGTTCTTCCCATAGTTTGGCTATTGTGGACATTGCTGCTATAAATATTTGGGTGCACGTGCCCCTTCAGATCACTATACTTGTATCTTTATGGTAAATACCCAGTAGGGTGATTGCTGGATCATAGGGTAGTAGTGATTGCTACTACACTGGCGATTGCTGGGTCGTAGGTAGCTCTATTTTAAACTTTTTGAGGAATCTTCATGCTGTTTTCCAGAGTGGTTGCACCAGATTGCATTCCCACCAACACTGTAGAAGGGTTCCCCTTTCTCCTCATCCTCACCAGCATCTGTCATTTCTTGACTTGTTAATTTTAGCCATCTTGACTGGTGTGAGGTGGTATCTCATTGTGGTTTTGACTTGTGTTTCCCTGATGCCGGGTGATGTGGAGCACTTTTTCATGTGACTGTTGGCCACCTGGATGTCTTCTTTGCAGAAATGTCTGTTCATGTCTTCTGCCAATTTCTTGATTGAATTATTATTATTATTTTTTCCTAATCATATCTGGCAACTTTGTTAAATGTAGTGTTAGTTCCAATAGCATTTTTTAGTAGAGTCATTAGGACTTTTCTGCATTCACAATCACATCATCTTTCACTCAATGTCCCTTATATTAATGAGGTTTCTCCACTTTGGCCATTTGGAACATGAAGTAATTCCCCCTTGATATTAGTTTACCTGATTTTTCACTGGTGGTTATTTCCCTGGCCTCGGTTCACTTCCTCACACACATGTATTGGTCAGTAGTCAGATGAAAACTTGAGCAGAACCCTTAACAGGTCTCTGAGCCCTGTGTCTGGATAGCTCTTTCCTCATTGCTTACTCTACTTTGTGAATTTTAGCTACTATGTCCTTCTAAATTCTTTTTTTTAAAATTTGTTTTCAGTGTACCAGAATTCATTATTTATGTACCATACCCAGTGTTCCATGCAATACATGCCCTCCATAGTACCCACCACCAGGCTTACCCAACCTCCAACCTCCCACCACTTCAAAACTGTCAGATTGATTTTCAGAGTCCATAGTCTCTCATGGTTCATCTCCCCCTCCAATTTCCCCCAACTCCCTTCTCCTCTCCATCTCCCCATGTCCTCCATGTTATTTCTTATCCTCCACAAGTAAGTGAAACCATATGATAATTGACTCTCTGTATTTGAGTTATTTCACTCAGCATAATCTCTTCCAGTCCTGTCCCTGTTGATAAAAAAGTAGGGAATTAATCCTTTCTAATGGAGGCATAATACTCCATTGTATATATCTTTTTCCATTCAACCATTGAAGGGCATCTTGGTTCTTTCACACTGTTTGGCGACCGTAGCCATTGCTGCTATGAACATTAGGGTACAGATGGTCCTTCATTTCACTACATCTGTATCTTTGGGGGAAATACCCAGTAGTGCAATTACAGAGTCATAGAAAAGCTCTATTTTTAATACCTTAAGGAATCTCCGCACTGTTTTCCAAAGTGGCTATACCAACTTGCATTCCCACCAACAGTGTAAGACGGTTCCCCTTTCTCTACATCCTCTCCAACACACATTGTTTTCTGTCTTGTTAATTTTTGCCATTCTAACTAGTGTAGGGTGGTATCTCAATGTGGTTTTGATTTGAATCTCCCTGATGTCTAGTGATGATGAACATGTTTTCATGTGTCTGTTAATCATTTGTATGTCTTCATTGGAGAAGTGTCTGTTCATGTCTTCTCCCATTTTTTGACATGATTATCTGTTTTGTGTGTGTTGACATTGAGGAGTTTCTTATAGATCCTGGATATCAGCCCCTTGTCTGTACTGTCATTTGCAAATATCTTCTCCCATTCCGTGAGTTGCCTCTTTGTTTTGTTGACTGTTTCCTTTGCTGCGCAGGAAATTTTGATCTTGATGAAGTCCCAAAAATTCATTTTCATTTTTGTTTCCTTTGCCTTTGGAGACATATCTTGAAAGAAGTTGCTGTGGTCGATAGAAAAGAGGCTACTGCCTATGTTTTCCTCTGTGATTCTGAGGGAGTCCCGCCTCACATTGAAGTCTTTCATCCATTTCAACTTTATGTTTGTGTATGGTATAAGAGAATGGTCAAGTTTCATTCTTTTATATATAGCTGTCCAATTTTCCCAGCACCATTTATTAAAGAGACTGTCTTTTTTCCACTGGACATTTTTTCCTGCTTTGTTGAAGATTATTTGACCATAGAGTTGAAGGTCCATATCTGGGTTCTCTACTCTGTTCCACTGGTCTATGTGTCTGTTTTTATGCCAGTACCACGTTATCTTGGTGATCACAGCTTTGTAGTAAAATTCGAAATCAGGCAATATGATGCCGCCAATTTTGTTTTTCTTTTTCAACATTTCCTTAAGAATTCGGGCTCTGTTCTGATTCCATACAGATTTTGGGATTGTTTGTTACAGCTCTTTGAAAAATGCTGGTGGAATTTTGATCGGAATGGCATTGAAAGTATAGATTGCTCTAGGCAGTATAGACATTTTAACAAATTTTTTTTCCTGATCCATGAGTATGGAATGTTCTTCCATCCTTTTGTGTCTTCTTCAATTTCCTTCATGAGTGTTCTGTAGTTCCTTGAGTACAGATCCTTTACCTCTTTGGTTAGGTTTATTCCCAGATATCTTATGGTTCTTGTGGCTATAGTAAATGAAATCAATCTCTGATTTCCCTTTCTGTGATTTCATTGTTAGTGTATGATAAAGCAACTGATTTCTGTACATGGACTTTGTATCCTGCCACACTACTGAATTGATGTATGAGTTCTAGTAGTTTGGGGGTGGAGTCTTTTGGGTTTTACATATAAAGTCATATCACCTGCAGACAGAGAGAGAGTTTGACTTCTTCATTGCCAATTTAAATACATTTTATTTCTCTTTGTTGTGTGATTGTTGTTGCTAGGACTTCTAATACTATGTCAAACAAGAGTGGTGAGAGTGGGCATCCTTGTCGTCTTCCTGATCTCAATGTGAAGGCTGTGAGATTTTTCCCATTTAGGGTGATATTTGCTGTGGGTTTTTCATGGATAGATTTGATGAAGTTGAGGAATGTTCCCTCTATCCCTAGACTTTGAAGCGTTTTAATCAGGAATGGTTGCTGGATTTTGTCAAATGCTTTTTCTGCATCAATTGAGAGGACCATGTGGTTCTTGTCTCATCTCTTATTGATTTGTCCTATCACATTGATTGATTTACAAATGTTAAACCATCCTTGCAACACAGGGATGAATCCCACCTGGTCATGGTGGATAACCTTTTTAATGTGCTGTTGAATCATATTAACTAGGATCTTGTTGAGAATCTTAGCATCCATATTCATCAGTGATATTGGTCTGAAATTCTCCTTTTTGGTAGGGTCTTTGCCTGGTTTGGGCATCAGGATAATGCTGGCTTCATAAAAAGACTCTAGAAGATTTCCTACTGTTTCAATTTTTTAAAACAGCTTCAGGAGAATAAGTATTATATCTTCTTTGAAAGTTTGGTAGAATTCGCCAGTGATTCCATCAGGTCCTGGGCTCTTGTTTTTTGGGAGGTAATTGATCACCGCTTCATCTCGTTACTGGATATTGGTCTATTGAGGTTGTCAGTTTCTTCCTGGTTCGGTTTTGGAAGTTTATAGTCTTCCAGGAATGCATCCATTTTATCTAGGTTGCTTAACTTATTAGCATACAACTGTTGATAATAATTTCTTTTTTTTTTTTAATATTTATTTATTTGACAGAGAGAGATCACAAGCAGGCAGAGAGGCAGGCAGAGAGAGAGGAGGAAGCAGGCTCCCTGCCGAGCAGAGAGCCCGATGTGGGACTCGATCCCAGGACCCTGAGATCATGACCTGAGCCGAAGGCAGCGGCTTAACCCACTGAGCCACCCAGGCGCCCCTGTTGATAATAATTTCTTTCTTTTTTTTTTTTTTTTTTAAAGATTTTATTTACTTATTTGACAGATAGAGATCACAAGTAGGGAGCGAGGCAGGCAGAGAGAGAGAGAGGAGGAAGCAGGCTCCCTGCCAAGCAGAGAGCCCGATGCGGGGCTCGATTCCAGGACGCTGGGATCATGACCTGAGCGAAAGGCAGAGGCTTTAACCCACTGAGCCACCCAGGCGCCCCTGATAATAATTTCTGATGATCGTTTCTATTTCCTGTGTTTTAGTTTTGATCTCTCCCTTTTCATTCATAATTTTATTAATTTGGGCCTTCTTTCTTTTCTTTTGGAATAGTTTGGCCAATGGTTTATTGATCTTATTGAGTCTTTCAAAAATCCAGCTTCTAGTTTCATTGATGCATTCTACTGTATCTCTAGTTTCTACCTCATTGATCTCTGCTCTAATCTTGATTATTTCCCTTCTTGTCTGTAGAGTTGGTTTAAGTTGCTGTTGATTCTCCAGTTCTTTAAGGTGTAGAGACAGCTGGTGTATTCTGGATTTTTCAGTTTTCCTGTGGGAGGCTTGGATGGCTATGTATTTCCCCCTTAGAACCGCCTTTGCTGTATCCCATAGGTTTTGGACTGAAGTGTCTTCATTCTCAGTGGTTTCCCTGAATTGTTCTTTGATTTCCTGGTTGCTCCAAGCATTCTTAAGCAAGGTGGTCTTTAGCTTCCAGGTGTTTGAGTTCCTTCTGAACTTTTCCTTGTGATTGAGCTCGTTTCAAAGCATTGTGATCTGAGAATATGCAGGGAATAATATCAGTCTTTTGGTATCAGTTGAGTCCTGCTTTGTGACCCAGAATGTGGTCTCTTCTGGAGAAGGTTCCATGTGCACTCAAGAAGAATGAGTATTCTGTTGTTTTATGGTGGATCGTTCTGTATATGTCTATAACGTCCATCTGATCCAATGTTTCATTCAATGCTCTTGTTTGTTCATTGATTTTCTGCTTGGATGATCTATTACTGAGAGATGCATGTTAAGATCTCCTACTATTAATGTATCCATATCAACATGACTCTTTATCTTGATTAATAGATTTCTTATGTAATTGGCTGCTCCTATATTAGGGGCATGAATATTTACAATTGTTAAATCTTTTGGTGGATAGTCCCTTTAAGAATTATGTAGTGTCCTTCTGTATCTCTGACTACAGTCTTTAGTTTAAAATCTAATTTATCTGATGTGAGAATCACTACCTAGCCTTCTTTTGAGGCCCATTGCCATGAAAGATGCTTCTCCATCTCTTCACTTTCAGTCTGGATGTATCCTTAGGTTCAAAATGGGTCTCCTGTAGACAACATATGGATGGGTCCTGTTTTTTTATCCAATCTGAAACCTTTTGCCATTTTATGGGATCCTTCAGGCCATTCACTTTGAGAGTGATTATTGAGAGATACATTTTAATTTACATTGTGTTACTTGTGAAGTCTTTGTTTCTATAGATTGTCTCCATATATTTCTCTTCAATGATATTCTTGGATTTTTTCCTCTTTTATAGAACCCCCTTAATATTTCTTGTAGTGCCTGCTTGGTGGTCATATACTCTTTTAAACCTTGCAGGTCTTGTAAGCTCTTTATCCTTCCATCCATTTTGAATGTCAATATTGCTGGATAAAGTATTCTTGGTTGCACATCCTTCTCATTTAGTGCCGTGAATGCATCTTGTCATTCCTTTCTGGCTTGCCAGGTTTCTGTGGACAGGTCTGATGTTATTCTGTTGGGCTTTCCTCTGTACATAAGGAATCTCTTCCCTCTAGTTGCTTTCAAGAGCTCCAGTCTACAATTATGATTCATCATGTTCACTATTAGATGTCTCAAGGTCTTTCTAGCTTCCATGATCTTTGCAGGGTCACTTTCTGCCTCTAGTACATGAACACTGGTTCCATTCACCAGATTGGGAAAATTTTTGTGGAGAATTTGTCCACCTGTATCTTCTAGTCTTCTTTCTTTCTCCCCCCCCCCCCTTCAGGGATTTCGATAATTCTGACGTTGGAACATTTCATGATGTCATTTATTTCCCTAATTCTGTTTTCATGGTTACTAAGCTGTTTGTTCCAGGCTTCCTCCTGATCCTTTTTCTCTATAGCTTTGTCCTCCATATCACTAATTCTATCTTCTGTCTCATTTACCCTAGCTTTTACAGAATTTTGTTTGGATTGGAACTCATTGAGAACATTGTTAACATCATCCCTGGTGGCTTTCACTTCTGCCCTAATCAATTCCATTTTGTCACCAAAGACTTTCTCCAACCTTGTTATTGCCTGGATAATTGTTAGCCTGAATTCCCTTTCTGACATACTGTTTGTATCCACATCCAAAAGTTCTGATGGAGAGGGCCTAGTCTCTGAATTTTTCCTCTGTTGAGTATTCCTCCTACTAGTCATTTTGGTGAGAGATGGCTGAACGGATCTGTAGCTGAATGTATCAACCATGGTGCCAGCAAGATGTACTCTGGAATGCTTCTGAGAAATCAAGAGTCTCCACCAAAAAGATAGAAAAAAGAAAAAAGAGAGAGAGAGATGGGGGGGTAAAAAGAGTAAATAAAAGAGTAGGTGCAGCCTGAATGGGCCCCAAAGGTAAAATTTATGAAGTATACAAACAAAAACAGACAAACAAAAAGACCGACAAAAATAGATGAGAAGAGGAAAAAAACAAGTAAATAAAAGAACTCCATCAAAATGAACCCCACGTTAAATATACACAATGGAGTATTATGCCTCCATCAGAAAGGATGAATACCCAACTTTTGTAGCAACATGGATGGGACTGGAAGAGATTATGCTGAGCGAAATAAGTCAAGCAGAGAGAGTCAAGTATCATATGATCTTACTTATTTGTGGAGCATAACAAAGAACATGGAGGACATGGGGAGATGGAGAGGAGAAGGGAGTTGAGGGAAACTGGAAGGGGAGATGAACCATGAGAGACTATGGACTCTGAAAAACAACCTGAGGGTTTTGAAGGGGCAGGATTTGGGAGGCTGGGGAACCAGGTGGTGGTAATAGGGAGGGCACATACTGCATGGAGCACTGGGTGTGGTGCAAAAACAATGAATACTGTTATGCTGAAAAAAAAAATGAACCCCATGTATAAGATTTATATACTACCAGAACAAAAACAAATACACAGAAACACTGACAGAAGAAAAAGATGGGAGGGTGGTTATAAATTCTCAGTGTGGGCAAGAAAGGCTATTTTGATTCTTCCTGGATGTATCTTGGTATCTTTGTTAAAGGACTCAACTTTTCTGAGATAAAGGGAGATTAAAACTGGTTTACATATAGGGGTAGCATTGATTGGGGTAAGGGGATTACCTTGACGTTTACCCCAATCAATGCTACAAACCACCACTACTTCATAGATACAACTTTTATTTTTAACTAATTCCCACTATTCTGGTTCTTTTCATTTTTCTATATAACTTTTTAACCTATTTACCATCACAATGAGATGTTCAGTAATCAAATTCCATAATAACCTTTTAACCTGAACTTTTTTGATATATATAACTGTGTTTTTCATTTCCTTTTTTATTTTATTAATTTTTAATTTTTTAATTTTTTTAATATTCATATAGAGATACATCCAGGAAGAATTAAAAAATTAAAATAGTGGTGGTTGTCCTCTTGTGTTTTGTTTGTTTGTTTGTTTTTGTTTTGGCTGGCTTTCTGGGGGAGGGTCCTCCCACGTGGTTTTTCAGGGAGTCTTGCTAGAGTTGAGTCCTCCTACACCCATCAAAGGGCTGGGGTCTGAGGAAACCGGTTTTTCAGGCTTTTGTTCTCTGGAGGCTTTTTTGTTTCTTAGTTTGTTTTTTTCTCTCCTTGGCGGCTTTTGGTGGTTCTTTGGAGGTTTAGAGGAAAGCAGCTTGCACCCTGACCTCTGTGTCAGAGAGAAGCCTCAGTCTGTTCCCCTCTGGGTGCTCCAGAGCACATAAATTCCCCCCTCTGCCACTGGCAGAGCATGTTCCCAGTCATGGTCTCTGAGGTCACAGGAACTCCCGCTTGTATCCAAAACCATGAGAAATACTAGCTGAGGCTGTCTGGGCAGGTCCAGACCACCAGAGGTCCCAACCAGAGATAGCACATTGAGATTTTCATGCTGGTCTGGGCTGAAAGTGTTTAGAGTCTCCTGGTCCTAGAGAGCTCCAGCTAGTGCCTGCATGGATCTCTCTCTGGAGAGGGTGTTGAGCGTGACTCAGACCCTGGGCGCAGCGTGGATGCAGAGCACAAAAGGCTGTGGTTCTAGAGCACGCCAGACTCCTTGGGTCGTTGCCAACCCTGATGCTCTCAGGTGCACTGGTGGCTCAGGGACCAAGACCTGGTTTCTTCTCTGCATTCTCTTATTCCTGCCCACAGT
Source organism: Meles meles (assembly GCF_922984935.1). NCBI lineage: Eukaryota > Metazoa > Chordata > Mammalia > Carnivora > Mustelidae > Meles > Meles meles. Next base: position 115,107,422 of record NC_060074.1, on the reverse strand, counting down.
GGCCATCATGGGTCTGTGGGTTTAAGTCCCTGTCCCTAACCACCCAATTCCACCAATTTCCCCTTAAGATATGTTGCTCTTTTTGAGTGTTTTCAACCAGACTACAAGTTAATGCTGGTTGGGGTATTGGGGTATTGCTTTCAAATGGGTCGCTTCTGGTGGCTCCTTCCCCCTTTTGTTTACCTTCTGATATCAGTCTGATGTTCCCACTCTGCTTTACCTGCCCACTGGCGTCTTCTGCTCCTGTAGAGATCCAGAAGTGTATAATTCTAATCTCAGGCTGATTTCATTGGTGATGAGAGTTCTTTGGTAGGTTATCAGCTCACTTTAGGGGACAGGTTGAAACGGCACCTCCTACTTCTCCACCATCTTGTCTCCTCCCTTCTTCTTCAATTTCTTTCAAAAATTCTATAGTTTTCTGAGTACAGATTCTTTGCCTCTTTGGTTAGGTTTATTCCTAGGTATCTCATGGTTTTGGGTGCAATTGTAAATGGGATCCACTCTTTAATTTCTCTTTCTTCTGTCTTGCTATTGGTGTATAGAAATGCAACTGATTTCTGTGCATTGATTTTATTTATTTATTTTTTCAGTGTAACAGTATTCATTGTTTTTGCACAACTCCCAGTGCTCCATGCAATACCTGCCCTCCCTATTACCCACCACATGGTTCCCCAACCTCCCACCCCCGCCCCTTCAAAACCCTCAGGTTGTTTTTCAGAGTACATAGTCACTTATGGTTCGCCTCCCCTTCCAGTTTCCCTCAAATTCCTTCGCCTCTCCATCTCCCAATGTCCTCCATGTCATTTGTTATGCTCCACAAATAAGTGAAACCATATGATACTTGACCATCTCTGCTTGACTTATTTCACTTAGCATAATCACTTCCAGTCTCGTCCATGTTGCTACAAAATTTGGGTATTCATCCTTTATTTCTTTCTTTTTTATAATAAACATATAATGTATTTTTATCCCAGGGTACAGGTCTGTGAATCACCAGGTTTACACACTTCACAGCACTCACAATAGCACATACTCTCCCCAATGTCCATAACCCTCTCCCCCTCTCCCAACCCCACCTCCCCCCAGAAACCCCCAGTTTGTTTTGTGAGATTAAGAGTCATTTATGGTTTGTCTCCTTCCCAATCCCATATTGTTTCATTTATTCTTCTCCTATCCCCCTAAACCCCCATGTTGCATCTCCACGTCCTCATATCAGGGAGATATATGATAGTTGTCTTTCTCCAATTGATTTATTTCACTAAGCATGATACCTTCTAGTTCCATCCACGTCGTCACAAATGGCAAGATTTCATTTCTTTTGATGGCTGCATAGTATTCCATTGTGTATATATACCACATTCATCTGTTGATGGACATCTAGGTTCTTTCCATAGTTTGGCTATTGTAGACATTGCTGTTATAAACATTTGGGTACACATGCCTCTTGGGATCACTACGTTTATATCTTTAGGGTAAATGCCCAGTAGTGCAATTGCTAGGTCATAGGGTAGTTCTATTTTCAACATTTTGAGGAACATCCATGCTGATTTCCAGAATGGTTGCACCAGCTTGCATTCCCAGTAACAGTGTACGAGGGTTCCCCTTTCTCCACATCCACGCCAGCAACTCTCATTTCCTGACTTGTTAATTTTAGCCATTCTGACTGGTGTGAGGTGATATCTCATTTGGTTTTGATTTGTATTTCCCTGATGCCGAGTGATGTGGAGCACTTTTTCATGTGTCTGTTGGCCATCTGGATGTCTTCTTGGCAGAAATGTCTATTCATGTCCTCTGCCCATTTCTTGATTGGATTGATTGCTCTTTGGGTGTTGAGTTTGCTAAGCTCCTTATAGATTTTGGATACTAGCCCTTTATCTGATATGTCGTTTGCAAATATCTTCTCCCATTCTGTCAGTTGTCTTTTGGTTTTGTTAACTGTTTCCTTTGCTGTGCAAACGCTTTTGATCTTGATGAAATCCCAATAGTTCATTTTTGCTCTTGCTTCCCTTGCCTTTGCCTATGTACCTAGGAAGATGTTGCTGCGGCTGAGGTCAAAGAGGTTGCTGCCTGTGCTCTCCTCAAGGATTTTGATGGATTCCTTTCTCACATTGAGGTCCTTCATCCATTTTGAGTCTATTTTCATGCGTGGTGTAAGGAAGTGGTCCAATTTCATTTTTCTGCATGTGGCTGTCCAATTTTCCCAGCACCATTTATTGAGGAGGCTGTCTTTTTTCCATTGGACATTCTTTCCTGCTTTGTCAAAGATGAGTTGACCATAGAGTTGAAGGTCGATTTCTGGGCTCTCTATTCTGTTCCACTGATCTATGTGTCTGTTTTTGTGCCAGTACCATACTGTCTTGATGATGATAGCTTTGTAATAGAGCTTGAAGTCCGGAATTGGGATGTCACAAACTTTGGCTTTCTTTTTCAATATTCCTTTGGCTATTCGAGGTCTTTTCTGGTTCCATATAAAATTTAGGATTATTTGTTCCATTTCTTAGAAAAAAATGGATGGTATTTTGGTAGGGATTGAATTTAATGTGTAGATTGCTTTAGGTAGCGCAGACATTTTCACAATATTTATTCTTCCAATCCAGGAGCATGGAACATTTTTCCATTTCTTTCTGTCTTCCTCAATTTCTTTCATGAATACTTTATAGTTTTCTGTATATAGATTCTTAGCCTCTTTGGTTAGGGTTAATCCTAGGTATCTTATAATTTTGGGTGCAATTGTAAATGGGATTGACTCTTTAATTTCTCTTTCTTCTGTCTTGTTTGTGTAGATAAATGCAACTGATTTCTGTGCATTGATTTTATATCCTGACACTTTACTGAATTTCTGTACAAGTTCTAGCAGTTTTGGAGTGGAGTCTTTTGGGTTTTCCACATATAGTATCATATCATCTGCAAAGAGTGATAGTTTGACTTCTTCTTTGCTGATTTGGATGCCTTTAATTTCGTTTTGTTGTCTGATTGCTGAGGCTAGGACTTCTAGTACTATGTTTAATATCAGTGGTGATAATGGACATCCCTGCCGTGTTCCTGACCTTAACGGAAAAGCTTTCAGTTTTTCTCCATTGAGAATGATATTTGCGGTGGGTTTTTCATAGATGGCTTTGATAATATTGAGGTATGTGTCCTCTATCCCTACACTTTGAAGAGTTTTGATCAGGAAGGGATGCTGCACTTTGTCAAATGCTTTTTCAGCATCTATTCAGTGTATCATATGGTTCTTGTTCTTTCTTTTATTAATGTGTTCTATCACATTGATTGATTTGTGGATGTTGAACCAACCTTGCAGTCCCGGAATAAATCCCACTTGGTCGTGGTGAATAATCCTGTTGAATCCTATTGGCTAGTATTTTGGCGAGAATTTTTGCATCTGTGTTCATCAAGGATATTGGTCTGTAGTTCTCTTTTTTGGTGGGATCCTTGTCTGGTTTTGGGATCAAGATGATGCTGGCCTCATAAAATGAGTTTGGAAGTTTTCCTTCCATTTCTATTTTTTGGAACAGTTTCAGGAGAATAGGAATGAGTTCTTCTTTAAATGTGTGGTAGAATTCCCCTGGGATGCTGTCTGGCCCTGGGCTTTTGTTTGTTTGGAGATTTTTGATGACTGTTTCAATCTCTTTACTGGTTATGGGTCTGTTCAGGTTTTCTATTTCTTCCTGGTTCAGTTGTGGTAGTCTATATGTCTCTAGGAATGCATCCATTTCTTCCAGATTGTCCAATTTGTTGGCGTAGAGTTGCTCATAGTATGTTCTTATAATTGTCTGTATTTCTTTGGTGTTAGTTGTGATCTCTCCTCTTTCATTCATGATTTTATTTATATGGGTCCTTTCTCTTTTCTTTTTGATGAGTCTGGTCAAGGGTTTATCAATCTTATTGATTCTTTCAAAGAACCAGCTCCTAGTTTCATTGATTTTTTCTATTGTTTTTTGGTTTCTATTTCATTGATTTCTGCTCTGATCTTTATGATTTCTCTTCTCCTGCTGGGTTTAGGGTTTCTTTCTTGTTCTTTCTCCAGCTCCTTTAGGTGTAGGGTTAGGTTGTGTACTTGAGAACTTTCTTGTTTCTTTTTTTTTTTTTAAAGATTTTATTTACTTATTTGACAGACAAGTAGGAAGAGAGGCATTCAGAGACAGAAGAGGAAGCAGGCTCCCCGCTGAGCAGAGAGCCCGATGCGGGGCTTGATCCCAGGACTCTGGGATCATGACCTGAGCTGAAGGCAGAGGCTTTAACCCACTGAGCCACCCAGGTCCCTGAGACCTTTCTTGTTTCTTGAGAAAGGCTTGTGCCACTATATATTTTCCTCTCCGGACAGCCTTTGCTGTGTCCCACAGATTTTGAACTGTTGTGTTTTCATTATCATTTGTTTCCAAGAATTTTTTCAATTCTTCTTTAATTTCCTGGTTGACCCATTCATTCTTTAGAAGGATGCTGTTTAGTCTCCATGTGTTTGGGTTCTTTTCAGCTTTCCTTTTGTGATTGAGTTCTAGCTTCAGAGCATTGTGGTCTGAAAATATGCAGGGAATGATCCCAATCTTTTGATATTGGTTGTGACCTGATTTGTGACCCAGGATGTGGTCTATTCTGGAGAATTTTCCATGTGCACTAGAGAAGAATGTGTATTCTGTTGCTTTGGGATGAAATGTTCTGAATATATCTGTGATGTCCATCTGGCCCAATGTGTCATTTAAGGCCTTTATTTCCTTGTTGATCTTTGGCTTGGATGATCTGTCCATTTCAGTGAGGGGAGTGTTCAAGTCCCCTACTATTATTGTATTATTATTGATGTGTTTCTTTGATTTTGTTATTAATTGGTTGATATAGTTGTCTGCTCCCACGTTAGGTGCATAGGTATTTAAAATTGTTAGATCTTCTTGTTGGGCAGACCCTTTGAGTAGGATATAGTGTCCTTCCTCATCTCTTATTATAGTCTTTGGCTGAAAATCTAATTGATCTGATATAAGGATTGCCACCCCAGCTTTCTTCTGATGCCCATTAGCATGGTAAATTGTTTTCCACCCCCTCACTTTAAATCTGGAGGTGTTTTCATGTCTAAAATGAGTTTATTGTAGGCAACATATAGATGGGTTTTGTTTTTTTATCCTTTCTGATACCCTGTGTCTTTTGATTGGGGCATTTAGCCCATTAACATTCAGGGTAACTATTGAGAGATATGAATTTAGTGCCATTGTATTGCCTGTAAGGTTACTGTTACTGTATATTGTCTCTGTACCTTTCTGATCTACTACTTTTAGGCTCTCTCTTTGCTTAGAGGACCCCTTTCAATATTTCCTGTAGAGCTGGTTTGGTGTCTGCAAATTCTTTCAGTTTTTGTTTGTCCTGGAAGCTTTTTATCTCTCCTTCTATTTTCAATGATAGCCTAACTGGATAGAGTATTCTTGGCTGCATGTTTTTCTCATTTACTGCTCTGAATATATCATGCCAGTTCTTTCTGTCCTGCCAGGTCTCTGTGGATAAGTCTGGTGCCAATCTAATATTTTTACCATTGTATGTTACAGACTTCTTTTCCTGGGCTGCTATCAGGATTTTCTCTTTGTCACTAAGACTTGTAAATTTTACTATTAGGTGACGGGGTGTGGACCTATTCTTGTTGACTTTGAGGGCGGTTCTCTGCATCTCCTGGATTTTGATGCTTGTTCCCTTTGCCATATTAGGGAAATTCTCTCCAATAATTCTCTCCAATAGACCTTCTGCTCCCCTCTCTGTTTCTTCTTCTTCTGGAATCCCAATTATTCTAACGTTGTTTCATCTTATGGTGTCACTTATCTCTCGAATTCTCCTCTCGTGATCCAGTAGCCGTTTGTCCCTCTTTTGCTTGGCTTCTTTATTCCCTGTCATTTGGTCTTCTAAGGCACTAATTCTTTCTTCTGCCTCATTTATCTTAGCAGTGAGAGCCTCCATTTTTGATTGCACCTCATTAATAGCTTTTTTGATTTCTGCTTGGTTTGATTTTAGTTCTTTTATTTTTCCAGAAAGGGCTTTTATATCTCCAGAGAGGGTTTCTCTAATATCTTCCATGCCTTTTTCGAGCCTGGCTAGAACATTCAGAATCATCATTCTGAACTCTTGATCTGACATATTACCAATGTCTGTGTTGATTAGGTCCCTAGCCTTTGGTACTGCCTCTTGTTCTTTTGTTTGTGGTGATTTTTTCCACCTTGTTATTTTGTCCAGATAAGAGGATATGAAGGATCAAATAAAATACTAAAAGGGTGGCCAAGACCCCAGAAAAATGTGCTGTAACCAAATCAGAAGAGACCCCAAATTGTGCGGGGGAGAAGGGGGATAAAATTAGGTTCAGAAAAAAAAGAAAAAAATTTAAAAAATAAAATAAAGAAAAAATATAAAAAAGAAAGAAAAAATATATATTTTAGATAAACTAGTCAAAAAACATTAAAAAAGAAAAGGGTAAAAGTTTTAAAAAATTTAGCAGAAGAAGAAAAAAGAAAGAAAAAAATTGAAAAAAAATTGAATTAACCACAAGACTAAAGAATCATGTGGAGAAAGCCATGAGTTCCGTGCTTTGCTTTCTCCTCCTCTGGAATTCCGCTGCTGTCTTAAGTATTGAACCTGCTTTCCTTGATAGATGAACTTCATCCTGCCTGGATATTTTGTTGATCTTCTGGGGGAGGGGGGCCTGTTGTAGTGACTCTCAAGTGTCTTTGCCCGAGGCGGAATTGCACCGCCCTTACCGGGGGCCAAAGTAATCCACTCGGGTTCACTTGTGGGAGCTTCTGTTCCCTGAACGCTTTCCGTAGAGTTCCGCCGGATGGGAATGAAAATGGCGGCCTCCTAGTCTCCAGCCTGGAGGAGCCGAGAGCCCGGGGCCCCACTCCTCAGTGCGCCCCTAGAGGACAGCATCCAATCACTCCCATATCCCCAGCTTCCAGCTGCGCTCTGAGCTCACCCAGCCCGCGACCAGTTCAAGGTAACCCGAGCTGAGAGTTCAGTCCTCGGCTCTGTCTCTGTAGCCAGCTTCTTCGTTCTAACACCTGCAAGCTCTGTGACACTCCGACACCCCCGATCCTTCTGTGACCCTGCGGGACCTGTGTCCACACTGACCCCACGTGGGCTTCACCCCAGTTTAGCCTCTGGAGCAATGTTACTCAGTGGAACAGACTTTTAAAAGTCCTGATTTTGTGCTCCGTTGCTCCGCCGCTTGCCGGGATCCAGCCCCTCCCCCCATGGTCTATCTTCCCGTCGTTTTAGATTCACTTCTCTGCCACTCCTACCTTTCAGAAAGTGGCTGATTTTCTGTTTCTAGAACTGCTGTTCTTCTTCTCTTCAATCTCCCATTGGATTTGTAGGTGTTTTCAATATTTAGATTAGCTATCGAGCTGATCTCCTGCTACCTGATGTAGTCTCAGCCTGCTACTTCCTCGCCATCTTGACTCCTCCCTCCTGTGTATTGATTTTATATCCTGACACTTTACTGAATTCTTGTATGAGTTTGATCAGTTTTGGAGTGGAGTCTTTTGAGTTTTCCACATAAAGTATCATATCATCTGCAAAGAGTGATAGTTTGACTTCTTCTTTGCTGATTTGGATGTCTTTATTTTCTTTTTGTTGTCTGATTACTTAGGTTAGGACCTCTAGTACTTAGTTGAATAGCAGTGGTGATCACGGACATCCCCGCCATGTTCCTGACCTTAGTGGAAAAGATCTCAGTTTTTCTCCATTGAGAATGATATTTGCTGTGGGTTTTTCATAAATGGCTTTGATGATATTGATGTATGTACCCTCTGTCCCTACACTTTGAAGAATTTTGATCAAGAAAGGATGCTGTACTTCGTCAAATGCTTTTTCAACATCTATTAAGAGTATAATATGGTTCTTGTTATTTCTTTGATTAATGTATTGTATCACATTGATTGGTTTGTGGATGTTGAATCAACCTTGCAGCCCAGGAATAAATCTCACTGGTCGTGGTGAGTAATCCTTTTAATGCACTGTTGGATCCTATTGGCTAGTGTTTTGGTGAGAATTTTCGCATTTGTGTTCATCAAGGATATTGGTCTGTAATTCTCTTTTTTGATGGAATATTTGGTTTGGGCATTAAGGTAATGCTGACCTCATAAAAAGAGTTTGGAAGTTTGCCTTCCATTTCTATCTTTTGGAACATTTTCAGGAGAATAGCAATTAGTTCTTCTTTAAATGTTTGGTAGAATTCCCCTGGGAAACCATCTAGCCCTGGGCTTTTATTTGTTGGGAAATTTTTGATGACTGCCTCTATCTCCTACTGGTAATGGGTCTGTTCAGATTTTCTATTTCTTCCTCGTTCAGTTTTGGTAGTTTATAGGTCTCTAGGAATGCATCCATTTCTTCCAGATTGCCGTATTTGATGGTGTATATTTGCTCATAATATATTCTTATTCTTTGTATTTCCTTGGTGTTGGTTCTGATCTTTCCTCTTTCATTCATGATTTTATTTATTTGGGTTCTTTCTCTCTCTCTCTCTCTTTTTTTTTTTATAAGTGTGGCCAGGGGTCTATCAATCTTATTAATTCTTTCAAAGAATTAGCTCCTAGATTCCTTGGTGTGTTCTACTGGTTTGTTTGTTTGTTTGTTTGTTTTGGTTTCTATTTCATTGATTTCTGCTATGGTCTTTATGATTTCTCTTCTGCTGGGTTTAGGCTTTCTTTCTTGTTCTTTCTCCAGCTCCTTTAAGTGTAGGGTAGGTTGTGTTTGAGACCTTTCTTCTTTCTTGAGAAAGGCTTGTATCACTATATACTTTCCTCTCAGGACTGCCTTTGCTGTGTCCCACAGATTTTGAGCCATTGTGTTTTCATTATGATTTGTTTCCAAGAATTTTTTCAATTCTTCTTTAATTTCCTGGTTGATCCATTCATTCTTTAGTAGGATGCTCTTTAGCCTCCATGTATTTGAGTTCTTTCCAACTTTCTTCTTGTGGTTGAGTTCTAGCTTCAGAGCATTGTGGTCTGAAAATATGCAGGGAATGATCCCAGTCTTTTGGTACTGGTTGAGACCTGATTTATGACCCAGGATGTGATCTATTCTGGAGAATGTTCCATGTAGAGAAGAATGTGTATTCTGTTGCTTTGGGATGGAAAGTTCTGAATATATCTGTGAAGTCCATCTTGTCCAGTGTGTCATTTAAGGCCTTTATTTCCTTGATCTTTTGCTTGGATGATCTGTCCATTTCAATGAGGGGTTGTTAAAGTCCCCTACTATTATTGTATTATTGTCAATGTGTTTCTTTGAATTTGTTATTAATTGGCTTATATAGTTGGCTGCTCCCATGTTAGGGGCATAGATATTTAAAATTATTAGATCTTCTTGTTGGGCAGACCCTTTGAGTATGATATAGTGTCCTTTCTCATCTCTTATTATAGTCTTTGGCTCAAAATCCAATTGATCTGATATAAGGATTGCCACCCCAGCTTTCTTTTGATGTCCTTTAGAATGGTAAATTATTTTCCAGCCCTTCACTTTAAATTTGGTGGTGTCTTTGTGTCTAAAATAAGTTTCTCGTGGAGAGCATATTGATTTTTTTTTAATCCATTCTGATATCCCATGTCTTTTGATTGGGACATTAAGACCATTACATTCAGGGTAACTATTGAGAGATATGAATGTAGTGCCATTATATTGCCTGTAAGGTGACTGTTACTGTATATTGTCTCTGTTCCTTTCTGTTCCTTTCTGATCTACTACTTTTAGGCTCTCTGTTTGCTTAGAGGACCCCTTTCAATATTTCCTGTAGGGCTGGTTTGGTGATTACAAATTCTTGTAGTTTTTGTTTGTCCTGGAAGCTTTTTACCTCTCCTTCTATTTTCAATGATATCTTAGCTGGATATAGTATTCTTGGCTGCATGTTTTTCTCATTTAGTGCTCTGAATATATCATGCCAGTTCTTTCTGGCCTGCCAATTCTCTGTAGATAAGTCTACTGCCAATCTAATATTTTTACCATTGTATGTTATAAACTTCTTGTCCCGAGATGCTCTCAGGATTTTCTCTTTTTCACTAAGACTTGTAAGTTTTACTGTTAGATGATGGCATGTGGACCTATTTTTGATTTTGAGGGGGCTTCTCTGTGCCTCCTGGATTTTGATACTTGTTGCCTTTTGCTATGTTAGGGAATATCTCCACTATAATTTGTTCCAATATATCTTCTGCCCCTCTCTCTCTTTATTCTTCTTCTGGAATCCCAATCATTCTAATATTATTTTGTCTTATGGTATCACTTATCTCTCAAATTTTCCCCTCATGGTCCAGTAGTTGTTTGTCTCTCTTTTTGCTCAGCTTCTTTATTCTCCATCATTTGGTCTTCTATATCACTAATGCTCTTTTCTGCCTCATTTATCCCAGCAGTAAGAGTCTCCATTTTTGATTGCACCTCATTAAAAGGGTTTTTTTTTTTTTTACTTCGGCTTGGTTTTTATTTTAATTATTTTATTTTTCCAGAAAAGGCTTTTATTTCTCCAGATAGGGTTTCTCCAGTACCTTCAATGTCTTTTTTGAACCCAGCTATTGCCTTGAGAATCATCATTCTGAACTCTAGATCTCACATATTACCAATGTCCATATTGATTAGGTCCCTAGCCTTTGGTATGCCTCTTGTTCTTTTTTTTTTTTTTTTTTTTGTGGTGAGTTTTTCCACCTTGTCATTTTATCCAGGTAAAAATATATGAACAAGGGGAGGAGTCAAGGTGGCGGAGAAGTAGCAGCCTGAGACTACATCAGGTAACAGGAGATCAGCTCGATAGCTTATCTAAACATTGCAAACACCTACAAATCCAACGGGAGAGCGAAGAGAAGAAGAACAGCAGTTCTAGAAACAGAAAATCAACCACTTTCTGAAAGGTAGGACTGGCAGAGAAGTGAATCTAAAACAACGGGAAGATAGACTGCGGGGGGAGGGGCCGGCTCCCGGCAAGCGGCGGAGGAACGGAGCACAAAATCAGGACTTTTAAAAGTCTGTTCCACTGAGGGACATTGCTCCAGAGGCTAAACCAGGGTGAAGCCCACGCAGGGCCAGCGTGGCCCCAGGCCCCGCAGGGTCACAGAAGGATCGGGGGTGTCAGAGTGTCGGAGAGCTCGCAGGTATTAGAACGGAGAAGCCGGCTACAGAGACAGAGCCGAGGACTGAACTCTCAGCTCGGGGTTACCTTGAACTGGTCGCGGGCTGGGTGAGCTCGGAGCGCGGCTAGAGGCTGGGGATACGGGAGTGATTGGATGCTGTCCTCTGGGGGCGCACTGAGGAGTGGGGCCCCAGGCTCTCGGCTCCTCCGGGCCGGAGACTGGGAGGCCGCCATTTTCATTCCCGTCCTCCGGAACTCTACGGAAAGCGTTCAGGGAACAGAAGCTCCCAAAAGCGAACCCAAGCCGATTACGTAGTCCGGCCGCCGGTAAGGGCGGTGCAATCCCACCTCAGGCAAAGACACTTGAGAGTCACTACAACAGGCCCCTCCCCCAGAAGATCAACAAAATATCCAGCCAGGACGAAGTCCATCTATCAAGGAGAAAGCAGATTCAATTCCTAAGACAGCAGAGCAATTCCAGAGGAGGAGAAAGCAAAGCACGGAACTCATGGCTTTCTCCCCATGATTCTTTAGTCTTGCGGCTACTTCAATTTTTTTTTTCTTTTTTGAATTTTTTTTTCTTTTTTGAATTTTTTTTTCTTTTTTCTTTTTTCTTCTTCTGCTAAATTTTTTAAAACTTTTACCTTTTCTTTTTTAACGTTTTTTGACTAGTTCATCTAAATATATATATTTTTTCTTTCTTTTTTATATTTTTTTATTTGTTTTATTTTTTAAATTTTTTTCTTTTTTTTTTTCTTTTTTTTTCAGAACCTGTTTTTTATCCCCTTTCTCCCCCCCACAATTTGGGGTCTCTTCTGATTTGGTTACAGCGCATTTTTCCGGGGTCTTTGCCACCCTTTTAGTAGTTTATTTGCTCCTTCATATCCTCTTATCTGGACAAAATGACAAGGCGGAAAAAATCACCACAAACAAAAGAACAAGAGACAGTACCGAAGGCTAGGGACCTAATCAACACAGACATTGGTCAGATCATAATCAACACAGATGGTCAGATCAAGAGTTCAGAATGACGATTCTGAACATTCTAGCCGGGCTCGAAAAAGGCATGGAAGATATTAGAGAAACCCTCTCTGGAGATATTAAAGCCCTTTCTGGAGAAATTAAAGAACTAAAATCTAACCAAGTTGAAATCAAAAAAGCTATTAATGAGGTGCAATCAAAAATGGAGGCTCTCACTGCTAGGATCAATGAGGCAGAAGAAAGAATTAGTGATATAGAAGACCAAATGACAGAGAATAAGGAAGCCGAGCAAAAGAGGGACAAACAGCTACTGGACCATGAGGGGAGAATTCGAGAGATAAGTGACACCATAAGACGAAACAACATTAGAATAATTGGGATTCCAGAAGAAGAAGAAACAGAGAGGGGAGCAGAAGGTCTATTGGAGAGAATCATTAGAGAGAATTTCCCTACTATGGCAAAGGGAACAAGCATCAAAATCCAGGAGATGCAGAGAACCCCCCTCAAAGTCAACAAGAATAGGTCCACACCCCGTCACCTAATAGTAAAATTGACAAGTCTTAGTGACAAAGAGAAAATCCTGAAAGCAGCCCGAGAAAAGAAGTCTGTAACATACAATGGTAAAAATATTAGATTGGCGGCAGACTTATCCACAGAGACCTGGCAGGCCAGAAAGAGCTGGCATGATATATTCAGAGCACTCAACGAGAAAAACAAGCAGCAAAGAATGCTCTATCCAGCTAGGCTATCATTGAAAATAGAAGGAGAGATCAAAAGCTTCCAGGACAAACAAAAACTGAAAGAATTTGCAAACACCAAACCAGCTCTACAGGAAATATTGAAAGGGGTCCTCTAAGCAAAGAGAGAGCCTAAAAGTAGTAGATCAGAAAGGTACAGAGACAATATCAGTAACAGTAACCTTACAGGCAATACAATGGCACTAAATTCATATCTCTCAATAGTTACCCTGAATGTTAATGGGCTAAATGCCCCAATCAAAAGACACAGGGTATCAGAATGGATAAAAAAACAAAACCCTTCAGTATGTTGCCTACAAGAAACTCATTTTAGATGCGAAGACACCTCCAGATTTAAAGTGAGGGGGTGGAAAACAATTCACCATGCTAATGGGCATCAGAAGAATGCTGGGGTGGCAATCCTTCTATCAGATCAATTAGATTTTCAGCCAAAGACTATAATAAGAGATGAGGAAGGACACTATATCCTACTCAAAGGGTCTGTCCAACAAGAAGATCTAACAATTTTAAATATCTATGCCCCTAACGTGGGAGCAGTGAACTATATCAACCAATTAATAACAAAATCAAAGAAACACATCAATAATAATACAATAATAGTAGGGGACTTTAACACTCCCCTCACTGAAATGGACAGATCATCCAAGCCAAAGATCAACAAGGAAATAAAGGCCTTAAATGACACTCTGGACCACAAGGACATCACAGATATATTCAGAACATTTCATCCCAAAGCAACAGAATACACATTCTTCTCTAGTGCACATGGAACCTTCTCCAGAATAGATCACATCCTGGGTCACAAATCAGGTCTCAACCGGTATCAAAAGATTAGGATTATTCCCTGCATATTTTCAGACCACAATGCTCTGAAGCTAGAACTCAATCACAAGAGGAAAGCTGGAAAGAACCCAAACACATGGAGACTAAACAGCATCCTTCTAAAGAATGAATGGGTCAACCAGGAAATTAAAGAAGAATTGAAAAAATTCTTGGAAACAAATGATAATGAAAACACAACAGTTCAAAATCTGTGGGACACAGCAAAGGCAGTCCTGAGAGGAAAATATATAGCAGTACAAGCCTTTCTCAAGAAACAAGAAAGGTCTCAAGTACACAACCTAACCCTACTCGTAAAGGAGCTGGAGAAAGAACAAGAAAGAAACCCTAAACCCAGCAGGAGAAGAGAAATCATAAAGACCATAGCAGAAATCAATGAAATAGAAACCAAAAAAACAATAGAAAAAATCAATAAAACTAGGAGCTGGTTCTTTGAAAGAATCAATAGGATTGATAAACCCCTGGCCAGACTCATAAAAAAGAAAAGAGAAAGGACCCAAATCAATAAAATCATGAATGAAAGAGGAGAGATCACAACCAACACCAAAGAAATACAGACAATTATAAGAACATACTATGAGCAACTCTACGCCAACAAATTGGACAATCTGGAAGAAATGGATGCATTCCTAGAGACATATAAACTACCACAACTGAACCAGGAAGAAATAGAAAACCTGAACAGGCCCATAACCAATAAGGAGATTGAAACAGTCATCAAAAGTCTCCAAACAAACAAAAGCCCAGGGCCAGACGGCTTCCCAGGGGAATTCTACCAAACATTTAAAGAAGAACTAATTCCTATTCTCTTGAAACTGTTCCAAAAAATAGAAATGGAAGGAAAACTTCCAAACTCATTTTATGAGGCCAGCATCATCTTGATCCCAAAACCAGACAAGGATCCCACCAAAAAAGAGAACTACAGACCAATATCCTTGATGAACACAGACGCAAAAATTCTCGCCAAAATACTAGCCAATAGGATTCAACAATACATTAAAAGGATTATTCACCACGATCAAGTGGGATTTATTCCAGGGCTGCAGGGTTGGTACAACATCTGCAAATCAATCAATGTGATAGAACACATTAATAAAAGAAAGAACAAGAACCATATGATACTCTCCATAGATGCTGAAAAAGCATTTGACAAAGTACAGCATCCCTTCCTGATCAAAACTCTTCAAAGTGTAGGGATAGAGGGCACATACCTCAATATTATCAAAGCCATCTATGAAAAACCCATCGCAAATATCATTCTCAATGGAGAAAAACTGAAAGCTTTTCTGTTAAGGTCAGGAACACGGCAGGGATGTCCATTATCACCACTGCTATTCAACATAGTATTAGAAGTCCTAGCCTCAGCAATGAGGCAACAAAAAGAAATTAAAGGCATCCAAATTGGTAAAGATGAAGTCAAACTATCCCTCTTCACAGATGATATGATACTATATGTGGAAAACCCAAAAGACTCCACTCCAAAACTGCTAGAACTTGTACAGGAATTCAGTCAAGTGTCAGGATATAAAATCAATGCACAGAAATCAGTTGCATTTCTGTACACCAACAACAAGACTGAAGAAAGAGAAATTAAGGAGTCAATCCCATTTACAATTGTACCCAAAACTATAAGATACCTAGGAATAAACCTAACCAAAGAGACTAAGAATCTATACACAGAAAATTATAAAGTACTCATGAAAGAAATTGAGGAAGACACAAAAAAATGGAAAAATGTTCCATGCTCCTGGATTGGAAGAATAAATATTGTGAAAATGTCTATGCTACCTAAAGCAATCTGCACATTTAATGCAATCCCTATCAAAATACCATCCATTTTTTTCAAAGAAATGGAACAAATAATCCTAAAATTTATATGGAACCAGAAAAGACCTCGAATAGCCAAAGGAATATTGAAGAACAAAGCCAAAGTTGGTGGCATCACAATTCCGGACTTCAAGCTCTATTACAAAGCTGTCATCATCAAACAGTATGGTGCTGGCACAAAAACAGACACATAGATCAATGGAACAGATTAGAGACCCCAGAAATCGACCCTCAACTCTATGGTCAACTCATCTTCGACAAAGCAGGAAAGAATGTCCAATGGAAAAAAGACAGCCTCTTCAATAAATGGTGCTGGGAAAATTGGACAGCCACATGCAGAAAAATGAAATTGGACCACTTCCTTACACCACACACGAAAATAGACTCCAAATGGATGAAGGACCTCAATGTGAGAAAGGAATCCATCAAAATCCTTGAGGAGAATGCAGGCAGCAACCTCTTCGACCTCAGCTGCAGCAACATCTTCCTAGGAACAACGGCAAAGGCAAGGGAAGCAAGGGCAAAAATGAACTATTGGGATTTCATCAAGATGAAAAGCTTTTGCACAGCAAAGGAAACAGTTAACAAAACCAAAAGACAACTGACAGAATGGGAGAAGATATTTGCAAACGACATATCAGATAAAGGGCTAGTATCCAAAATCTATAAGGAACTTAGCAAACTCAACACCCAAAGAACAAACAATCCAATCAAGAAATGGGCAGAGGACATGAACAGACATTTCTGCAAAGAAGACATCCAGATGGCCAACAGACACATGAAAAAGTTCTCCACGTCACTCAGCATCAGGGAAATACAAATCAAAACCACAATGAGATATCACCTCACACCAGTCAGAATGGCTAAAATTAACAAGTCAGGAAATGACAGATGCTGGAGAGGATGTGGAGAAAGGGGAACCCTCCTCCACTGTTGGTGGGAATCCAAACTGGTGCAACCACTCGGGAAAACAGCATGGAGGTTCCTCAAAATGTTGAAAATAGAACTACCCTATGACCCAGCAATTGCACTACTGGGTATTTACCCTAAAGATACAAACATAGTGATCCGAAGGGGCACATGTACCCGAATGTTTATAGCAGCAATGTCTACAATAGCCAGACTATGGAAAGAACCTAGATGTCCATCAACAGATGAATGGATAAAGAAGAAGTGGTATATATACACAATGGAATACTATGCAACCATCAAAAGAAATGAAATCTTGTCATTTGCGACGACGTGGATGGAACTAGAGCGTATCATGCTTAGTGAAATAAGTCAATCGGAGAAAGACAACTATCATATGATCTCCCTGATATGAGGACATGGAGAAGCAACATGGGGGGGTAGGGAGATAGGAGAAGAATAAATGAAACAAGATGGGATTGGGAGGGAGACAAACCATAAATGACTCTTAATCTCACAAAACAAACTGGGGGTTGCTGGGGGGAGGTGGGATTGGGAGAGGGGGAGCGGGCTATGGACATTGGGGAGGGGAGGCGAACCATAAGAGACTATGGACTCTGAAAAACAACCTGAGGGTTTTGAAGGGTCAGGGGTGGGAGGTTGGGGCAACCTGAGGGTTTTGAAGGGTCAGGGGTGGGAGGTGGGGGGAACAGGTGGTGGGTAATGGGGAGGGCACGTTTTGCATGGAGCACTGGGTGTTGTGCAAAAAGAATGAATACTGTTACGCTGAAAAAATAAATAAAATGGAAAAAAAATATATGAACAAGAGAATAAAATACTAAAAGGGTGGCAAAGACAGCAGGAAATGTGAGTTAACCAATTCAAAAAAGACCCCACATTGAGGGGAGAAAAAAGGGGGTAAAAAGAAATTAAAAAGAAGTTAAAAAAATATATATTAGGCTGGTGAATAGAACAGAGCCACCCACTTGATTTTGGGTATATTTTGGTTTCTTAGAAGAAACTACTTCCCAAAATTTTAAAGAAAGAAAAACATATATATATATATATAGCAAAATAAGAGTAAACGTGATGAAGGGATGCAATATGACTGTAAAGGTGAAAATTTAAAAAAAATCTAAAAAGGAATTAATAAGTTGGTTGGAAAAAGAATGAAAAAGAAAGTGGACAGAGTTTTCTCAGGCTGGAAACTAGAACAAAACCCTGTGCCAGATTTAGGTATATTTTGATCTATTGATCTATTGGATTAAATTCTATCCCAAATTTTTTTATAAGGAAAAACCTTATATGTATCCAAAAAATAAAGTTGATACAATGAAGGACAAAATATAACTACAATAATGAAAGTTTAAAAAAATTTTTTTATGAAAGGTATTGTTAAGATAAACTAGTTAAAAAATGTTAAAAGAGGAAAGGGGAAAGTTAAAAAAAATAAAATAAGAAAAAATTAAATTAAAAAAATTTAATTAACTTTGCAAGACTAAAGAATCATGGGGAGAAAGCCATGAATTACAAGCTTTGCTTTCCCCTCCTCTGAAATTCTGCTGTTCTCCTTGATCAGTGAGCTTGGTCTTGGCTGGATATCCTGCTAATTTTCTAGGGGAGGGGCCTGTTTCAGTGATTCTCAAATGTCTTTGCCTGAGGTGGAATTGTGCCGCCCTTGCCAGATGCTGGCCTAAGTAATCTGCTTGGGTTCACTCTTGGGAACTTTTGTTCCCTGAATGCTTTCTATAGAGCTCTGGAGGACAGGAATGAAAATGAGAGCCTTCTCATCTCTGGTTCAGAGGAGCTGAGAACTTGAGGCCTCACTCCTCAGTGAACCTCCAGAGAAAAGTGGTCAATCACTCCTGTCTCCCTGGTCTCCAGCCGTGCTCCAAGCTCATCTGGTCTGTGACCAAGAGTTTCTGTCTCTGGCGCACAGTCCCTTTTGGAATCTCCAAACCCAGCAGATTCCTGCCTCCAGAGAAGGAAGGTGAGTGTCACTGGAACTGCCACTTGTGGGGTCTCTGCTCAAAGAGCAGTGGCCTGACTGTGCCTTGGATCACAGTTCAAGGTAACCCCAAGCTGAGAACTCACTCCCTGGCTCTGTCTCTGTAGTTGGCCTCCCTGCTCTGATACCTGTGAGCTCTGCTATACTCAGACACCCCTGATCCTTCTGTGACCCCATCAGACCTGAGACCACACTGTCCTTGCGAGGGCTCAACCCCTGCTTGGCCTCTGGAGTGATGTCCCTCAATGGAGTAGAGTTCTAAACGTTTGGTTTTTGTGCTCCATTGCTCCACCACTTGCTGGGGGCTGGCCCCTTCCCTGGCAGTCTATCTTCCCATTGCTTCAGATTCACTTCTCTGCATGTCCTACCTTTCAGAAAGTGGTTGATTTTCTGTTTCTAGAATTGCTGCTCTTCTTCTCTTTGATCTCCTGTTGGTTTTGTAGGTGTTCAGAATGGTTTGGTAATTATCTAGCTGAACTCCTGTGACCTGATGTCATCTCAGTCTGCTACTCTTCTGCCATCTTGACTCCTCTCTCTATTTTAGCTGTTCTGATAGGCAAGTAGTAATACTGACTGTGGATTTATTTATTTATTTAAAAGTATTTGTATTTATTTATTTACTTATTTTATTGTGCTATGTTAGTTACCATACGGTACATCATTAGTTTTTGATGTAGTGTTCCATGATTCATTTATTTGCATGTAACACCCAGTGCTCCACATAATCCATGCCTTCCTTAATACCTATCAGCAAGCTCATCCATGCCCATTCCCCCTCCCTTTTAAAACCATCAGTTTGTTTCTCAGGGCCCACAGTTTCTCATGCTTCGTCTCCCCCTATGGTTTCCCCATCTTCATTATTCCTTTCCTTCTCCTAATGTCCTCCACGCTATTCCTTATGATCCACAAATAAGCAAAACCATATGATAATTGACTTCCTGTGCTTGACTTATTTCACTTAGCATAATCTCCTCCAGTCCCATCCATGTTGATGCAAAAGTTGGATATTCATCTTTTCTGATGACTGAGTAATATTCCATTGTATATATGGACCACATCTTCTTTACCCATTCATCTGTTGAATGGCATCTTGGCTCTTTCCACTGTTTGGCTCTTGTGGACATTGCTACTATGAATATTGGGGTGCATATGGTCCTTCTTTTCACTACATCTGTGTCTTTGTGGTAAATACCCAGTAATGCATTGTGGTTTTAATTTCAATTTCCTAATGGTTGATAATGTTGAACATCTCTTCATGTGATTTTTTTTTTTTACATTTGGATATCCTCTTCAGTGAAATACCAGTTCATGTCTTTTCTTACCTTCTTTTGCTTGTAAAGATTTATTTATTTGACAGAGACAATGTGAGTGCAAGTGGGGAGAGGAGCAGAGGGAATCTCAAGTAGACTGCCCACCAAGCATGGAGCCCCATGTGGGGCTTGATGCAGGGCTTGATCCCATAATCTTGAGATTATTAACTCAGCTGAAGCCAAGAGTTGCATGCTTAAATGAGCCACCAGGCACTTCTGTCTTTTGTGATTTTCTAACTGAATGTTTGTTTGTTTTTTATTGTTGTTTTTTGAAAATTCAGTATATATTCTGAATACAAGTCCTTTGTTGGGTACTTGGTTTGCAAATATTTTTTACTAATTTGTAGGTTGTGTTTCAACCTCTAGTAGTATCTTCCATGGAGTAAAACTTTTTAATTTTGGGGAGATCTATTTACTGATTTTTTTGTTTTGTGGATTATGTTTTTGGATTGAAATCTAGGATCACTTTGCCTAATCTTAGGTCTTGCAGATTTTATTTTGTGTTTTTTTTCCTAAAAGTTTTAAAGATTTTTATTTTACATTTAAGTCCATTTTGAGTTAATTTTTATATAAGGTGTGGTTAATTTTTATGTAAGTTATGAGACTTACATTGAAGTTCACTTTTTGGCCTCCAGCACCATTTATTGGAAAGGCTCTTCTTCTTTCTCCTTTGACTTGCCTTTGCACTTTTGTAAACAATTCATTTGAATCTGTTTTCTTTTCTTTTGACCAGTGTGTTTATCCCCTGCTAATACTACACTGTCTTGATTTCTGTAGTTTTATATTGAGCCCTAACTACAGAAGAGTGATTCTTCCCACTTTCTTTTCTTTATTTCTCCTTCTCCTCCTTCTTTTCATCTATTTATATTCATTTTAGAATAAACTCATCTATTTCTACAAAACACCCTGAAGGAATTTTGATAGGGATGGCATTAAATCTACAGACCAATGTGGGGACTATCAGTATCTGTACTGTGTTGAGTCTTCTGATCATTGAACACAGTATTAGAAAATTTTTTGTCATTGATGTATTTCATCAGCATTTTGTAATTTTAAGCATATTAATCATGTACATGTTTAGTTAAACTCATACCAAGGATCTTTTCATTTTTGAAAGTGTGAGATAAACTGTATTATTTTTTGGTCAAGAAACATTTGATTCCATAACTTCACTTCCCTGTTTCTCAATATTTTATTTTTAAAGTAAGAGAATATGGTGTGAGTATGCTAATTTAATTTATAACACCCTTGATTTAGTGTAAAAATTATCTAGGTGAATTGAGTAGTTTTCTAACTGAACCTTGAACTTTGAGTGTGAAGGTGCCTGTGTATGTGTGTGTGGTCTGAAAATAATGCAGTTTTGATCCATTGTCTTGATTTTGCTTTTAAGGGACAAAATATAACAAACCCCAGTATATTAGAATATGTGAAGTTTCTGTTCACTGACTGAGGAAAGTAAAAGCAAATCAAAACCCGTGCTACACAGCTTTTCTAGTTTGCCTACATGATGCAAGCTGAGTCCTATTTCCGGGTGGGACACTCACATTTAGGAGCACCATTCTCACCTTCATGAGCCATGTGGTGAGAAGGTCTTTCAGGATTTTATGTGCACAGATCCATCCCTCAAACACAGTGTAAGGAGTGTTGTAATTTCTGGACTCCACAGTGGTGCCAGGCTGTGCTGTCCTGCAGCTGTTTGGTTGTGGTGCATGGGTCTTCTCTTGAGGGGAGTGGAAAAAGGCTTCTCCCCACAAAAAGCCAAATGTCCTCTGTGTGCCAGGATGTAGGAGAAGGCTGGGATGGGGAAAGCCCAAGGTGACATTAAGAAGTTCAGAAGAAGGAGAGGGAGGGCACAGTGTCACCAGAGCCCTGGAGAGAATGGGCAGCATTCTTGCCCACTGGTGAGCACTCAGGATTTTAGGATTGGGCTGTGAATGCTCCCAGGAGCCAGAGCTGGGAACAATGTGGGGACTCCAACAGTGCAGACTGTAGGTCAGCAACAGTGCCACCTAGTCACTGTTCCTGCAGAGGAGGAAGTTGAGACGGAATCAGCCCACTTAACATTTGGTTGCACCTAATAAGCAATTAAAGGCCTTGCAGTTCCTTCTTTGTCAGATAGAGTGCTAGGAGCTTAGTATCCATCATTTCATTAGTCTTAGGTGGTAGTTCCTCTTATTACCTGTCTTACATGTGTGAAAATAGAAACTTTAGTGGGGTAGTAAAACTTGCCCCTAAATCTTCAGGCGGAAGGTGGGGAGCCACATAATCTATGTGGGTGGCCACAGAGATGACCTATGTGGAACCACATTATAGAGGATGTGTGCATGGGGTGGGGTGAATAGGAGGCATAGCCCTCATTCAGTCATTTTCCTGTCATCATCAAGGCCCTCACTGAGCAGGCCCCCTGGGATTTGCTTCCAGATGGAAGCAGGCCAGGTGGAAACTGCCTCTACTCCGCAATAGTTATTGTCTATCTGTGGTTACCAGACCCAAAATATAAGACAGTGCTTTTCCAGAATGGTGGTTTGTGTGTTATGTGCCTAAGCTCTGCCCAGGCAGGTATCAATGAGTATGTGAGCAAGAGAGCAAGGGCAGAGAGTGAAAAGTGTACAAGAGTGGTACATGGGGTCAATCTAAGTTTACTGAAAAGCAAAATGAGCTAGAACAAAGAGTATCAAGTGATACCTGACTGAGTGTGGGAAGGCCAGGATAGTGAAGAAGCTGGGCTGGCTGATAGATGTCTGCTTAGTGCTCTGGTGGGACTTGTCTGTCAGGATACAAACTCCTCATGAAAGAGTGTGAGCAAAGCTGGGCTCAAAGTATCCCAGTGACTAGAAGGTACCTGGAGCACAGTGGTGTTTTTGGAGATTGATGAACAAATGAGTGAGTGAAAGAGAAAATGCCACACTTGATGAATGAGACTAACTTCACTTTTGAGGTTGGGTCACTGGGCATTTAAAAACTAATGATGTACTATACATTGGCTAATTGAATTTAAATTAAAAAAATGAAGACATTATGATGTCTTTGGGGTCAGGTATTCTTTACATAACCTTGGATAAGTTGCTAAGAATCCTGCACCTATGTTTCTTCATCTGTGGCATGAGACTGCCGTAAGGGTTTTGTAAGCTGTGGAAGGAGACCCATAGAACCTTGAAAGACTGCCACATGCAAAGGGTTGGCACTGGGACCCTCTTCTCCTCCCTTGGTATCTCCCACCCCTTTCTTTCCTTTCTCTGGCTTTCCTTCCTGCGCCATGTATGAGCTTGCTTGCTCTCTCTGTCTCTCCTTGTCTTTCTCTTCCTTTATATGCTTCTATCCAATATGACCACCCAACCCCTGTTCAAGACCCCTTTAATGAAAGTTTCTCTCACCAACTGCTTATGTTCAAACATGTAAGTTCAAACATTTGAGGTAAAGGAGGTGATGGACTAACCAATGGATGGCCTGGTTTAGGCCAAGTCTCCATCACTGGTCCAATCACTTGTGTTGAGAGGGGTCACATTATGGGTGGAGCAAGCAAAGCAGGCAAGCCTGGTGGTAAAGTTTCAGGAGTCTGGCCTTGCTCATTGTGTGATTGTTGGTGGTGCAGGAGTTGGTGGAGACATGCCAACTCTTTTCTCCCCAGGGGCTTTGCTTTCTTCTTCCTCTGAGCCTGTGTCAGTAGGGCCTGTGCTCAAGGGCAAGTTCACCAGAATGATTTGATAAATTCAGGTCTTGAGACTACTAGAAGTTGGCTGCTAAGACTCATTTCCTTTTCTTTTGCTGTCATGTTATCTGTTGGATGCTATTTGAACCGGATTTATGCTTTTAGTCATTTGGAAAGAAAACAAGGGAGTTTTTTTATACATGCATACTTTCCCTTCTGCTGCATGGATCCCAGCTTCTCAAAGTTACAATTCACTTGCTCGGAACAAAAATAAACTAAACAAAGCAAAGCAAATAAACAAAACCAAAAAACTACAGTGTGCTAACTTTCAGTGAGACAGAATAAGATTCTAATTTGACTTTGCTCTTTTACCCAAAGTCAGTAACAGTTTATCAGAAAATGTGATTACAAGATTAAATTCAGTCCAAGAGAAGTCAGAGCTGGAGGAAAATATCAGTGTCCAACATTGCTGAGATGAGAGAGAATCACGGAAGGAAGGAGTGACTTTGGACATCCTCGTATTTCTGGATGAAGGTGCATTTCCCAGTTGGGTGTCAGGGCAAGTCTCAAATATGCAAGCAGAATATATGAAGTTTCTGTGAAGGAATGTTCTCCAAATCCCTCCCCAGACTCCTCTCCTGGCACTGAATCCATCTGTGGTTCAGGTGAGCCCACTTGAGAGTGCTGGCCTTCTCAGGGGTCTAGCTGGAAGTCAGGGTAGTAGGCCTTCCATTTCAGAGACAGGGTTCAGGAGTCAGGTAGAAGGAGTGCTTCCCTGTCTGAGAGGTCAGGGAGCTGTTGTCCCTGAGTCCCTAAGCACCATGTGAAGTGGGGGTTTTATTTCCAGGCTAAAGACCACTGCGAGATCTCAGGTTGAGGCTGAGCGGGTCCCAGGGCCTCTTTCTGTTGAGGTTGTCTGTATGTGCAGAGAGGCCTCTTCCTCACATGTACAGAGTTGAGCCCCACAACCAGAAGGTCATCATTTGGGTCACAAAGTCCACAATCTTTCTAATACAATGCAAATTTCCTAGAGAAATGCACCCCAAGGCACCAGGCTCTGTGGGGTGGGACAGGGAATAAGAGGGGATAAAGGACAGCAGTGAGGTAGCCAGAGGGCTGGAGGATGAGATAGTGTGTGCCAGAGATGGGTTTTAGTAATGCCCATCATGAGTGTGAAGCATCCTGGGTGAACTTATAGTCGTCTCAACAAGCTCTCTTGGTTGCAGGCCTTTAAAGACTTAGGGAAGGCCAAGGGCACTGAGGGGAAGAATCTGGAAGTATCCCATCTGAACAGTAAGGTCCTGGGGATATGGCAACAGAACTCAAATTTTGTCCAACAACAACCTAATGTCCATGGCAACATGGGAACCAGTTGGTGGGGAGGGGCAGCTGTGTGTGGGGTGTTTGAAGTTGGGTGGCTGAGCCCCCTGATGTCAACATTTCTGTGAGGCTACTGGGCTCCATGAACACAGTGTAGAAATCAAGGTTGGGCAAGGAGATATTCCAGGACACAGAGGGGACAAGATGCACATGGGCAGGTTATCACAAAATTGAGCCCAGTTCCCTCTATTGTGGGTAAGTAACATTTTGGAGAGAGAGGGGCCTGACTTTGAATATTAGCTGTACCACATCCTAATTGTGCCTTTGTTGACTTCACATTTTTCACTCTCTACCAGGGACAGGAATGCTCACCAGCTGTTCTCTAAGCATAATACTGTCCTGGGGCAGCTGCCCTCTTCCTGTCCCTCAGTTCAGGTACATCTCCTCCAAGAAACTGTCCTAGCTGAGCCTGGGGTGCCCCCCCCAACACAAGGATCTGGGCTTCTGCTACCCTTGCTCCCGTTCCCCCATGTGTGTTTCTCCCTTTGCTAGGCCTCTCTCAGTGCCAGTAGAGTTGGGTAGAATGGGTTCAGGCTCTGGAGTCAGATGGTCAGACCCCCATCCTCACACTCAATGCCAGAAACCCACAAGCTTTGTGACCCAAAGTTCAGTTTCCTGTTCTCTCAAGGTGGTTCTTGACCCCAGCAAAGTGGTATAATAGAAAAACAAAACCAAAAACAAACAAAAACAAAACCCAAACGATTTGGAATTAGACATAGGTCAAATACCTGCTTTACTGCTAATTATGGGTTTAGTTATATACATGCCTAATTATGGATCAATCACTTCATCTCACTAAGCCTCAGTTTCCACATCTATAAAGTGATCCTTGTGCCATAGAGTTGTTGGAAGAATTATTGAGTTATTGGCATAAAGTTCCTGGCATGGGATAGGTATTCCTTTCTGCCTCCCAACCCCAGTGATAAGTGATCCTTTCCTTTCCTTTGACCCACTTTTAGGGCTGAATCACATCCATAAAATGCTAATAGTGATCATAGGTAACTATTGGTTCATTTCTTCCCATCTGCCCTGCTGTTATGTGGCCAGTATTTGTTGAATGCTCTGTCCCAGGTAAGTGCCTCCCCAGTAGGATATATGTGAGACCACAGAAAGCAACTGATAGCTTGTGGTTGGTCTGGTTCCTCCCAGTTAGGTAACAGGGCACACACACTGGCACAGAATGTCAACACTCTTTGATGACTATTAGCATGATGGAATAAGTCAAAAACGACACACAAACATGAACAGACATATAAAAAAGGACCCAAGTCATCTACAAATGAACTGGCTAAAATTATTCTTTTAGCCAGTTGATTCTTCTCCAGCGACAAATCCAGCCTTGGATCCTTGTTCTTCTTGCCTCCTCGATAGAAGTTACCAAGATACCTGTTCATTGATCTGTCTCCACACTCCAATAGCACTGAAACTACAATAGCTTCCTCTTCTTCCCTGAACATTTCTCAGTCACCCAACATAAGTCCAAATCCTACAGTAAGCCCCTCTGGACTCCCTTGCATCAAGGTGTCCCATGGCTCCCTGTGGCATGCAATCTTTCTTGACCCAGCAGGTAAACACCAAAATCTGAATGTGTTCCTGGTGGACTTTGGTCTATAGGCTTAAAATTAAGACCACATAAAATATTGCAAATCCAAGTGTAATGAAATTTTCAAAGCCTTCCACAAATGAAAGGTCTAAGTCTCATTAATGAAAGCTCTAGCTGCACTAGTGAAATAGTTGCAAAAGCTGTCTATCGTTCCAGTTTGATGAAGCCCAGTATATCAGGCCAGTCTGTATATCCTGCCAGTCTGATGAAACCCAGTGTGTGCCAAGTTAGCTGAGTTCCAAATCCAAAGGACTGTGGTTTGATGTTTCCTCAGGCTAAGTTTAGCAATCTTGTAATGACCTCCACCTGGTACAGAAGGTGATTTGCTCACAAGCAAATACAAAGTAGCAATTTTAATCATGTTGTTATTCAATTCCCACTTACCAGCAGTAAACAGTTCAAGTGGAGAACTCACCACACCTTGTGGCAACATTCCCACCAGCCACATATTTGGCCTTTAATTTAGTATTTATTTTGCCTGGAAAATATTTTGACTCTTGCCTGATCATCCCAGAGCAGGGAAGGCATTAGCAAATAAACAGAGAAGCACACAACTTTTTCAACAGATGGATTACAAGGAATACAATTATATGTAAAATGCCTTTGCTTTTAGAAAGCATTAATACATAAATTAGTCTGTCAGGAAATGTATGCAGATAATTGCACAGAAAAAAATAGGGTACTACAGTAATATCATCTACATATAGTCACTTCTTGCAAAGCAGGAGTGACTGGGCACATTATTAATGGAACAGAATTCAAACTGTATTCATTAAATTTCTTTTTTTTTTGAGGGAAGAAGCCTATTAGAATACATCTTACAACAAACTTACTCCTTTTTACAACTTAATAAGTATTTAACTCTTGTTTGCAGACCAACTGAAGAAGTGATCTTGTCATTTTTATAGTAAAATAAAAAAACAAACAATAAACCACAATAAGCATAGATAGACCAGGCATGGGTGGAGACATCTTGGAGCTTAGTGCTTTGTGTCTGGTTGGAGGGCCTGACATGGACCGGGCAGCTACCAGTGGTCACAGCGAATTACAGGCTGCTCAGCCCAATGGAACCATAGAAAAGGGAGCTGACTTAATTGGAATCATCAGATCTGATGTGTGTAGACAAACCAAATTCCACTTCTGAAATGAGGATAAGCACCACCAATTGCTTATTGCACACCTGACTGATCTCTGTAATGTGGACACCTCAAAGCCTGCATGAACCTTCTCTTTTCTGGACCTGGGACATAGCAACAGCTATTTTAAATGTGTGTTCCATGCATGTCACCTGACAGAATTGGTTCTTGCCAGTGTGCCTGAGGAATGCATTTATAAGGGGGTAGGCGGTGCAATGGTTAGATACTCAGACACTGGTGCCAACTGCCTGGGCTGTTTTCACCCCGCATTTCTCCGTTGCATAATCTTCCTTGAGAAGTTCACTGGGACTCACTGTATGTCGGTTTTCTCACCTGAAAATGGGGAAGCTGCAGACATCTTTCATAGGATTTTTGTGTGAGGATTAGAAGAGTTAGACTATAAAATGCTTTAATGTAGGGTGGGAAAGGGTGAGGTGCTGGGTTATGTTGGGTGTGAGCCTGTGGTCTGGGGTTGCCAGGACCCTAGGGATGCTTCATGCTGGGGGTCTGTCAGAGGCATGGGGCATCTTGCATGGTTTGAAAAGCAAAGCCATAGCCAGTGAGAAATATATTTGTTTGCTATTTTGTAACTTCTAAGTACTTTATGCCTTTGTACTCTGACCCACTGTGAACGAAAACAACTATTTTTTTGAAGATATATTCCCTAAAAAGAGTCTGGCATTCAGTTGGTCAGAAGCCCTCTCCAGAACTTGAGAATGAT
Source organism: Meles meles (assembly GCF_922984935.1). Classification (NCBI taxonomy): domain Eukaryota; kingdom Metazoa; phylum Chordata; class Mammalia; order Carnivora; family Mustelidae; genus Meles; species Meles meles. Next base: position 115,079,226 of record NC_060074.1, on the reverse strand, counting down.
GGAGAAAGCCTCTCATCTGCTGGCCATGGTGATGCTTAGTGCCAGAGAACACATTCATCTCTGAATTGGAAGTAGGAACAACTGAGGGGTGGGAGACTCCAGGGAGAAAGCATCCACCTGAACAATGGCATAGAGACAGGAACAGTTGGGCAGTCAGAAAACAAGCAGGGTCTGGAGTGTAGGTTTTAGGGCTGAGGGTGGGAAGCCTGTCAATAAATAAGCTTACAGGTTCCACCCTGGAGCACTTCAAGAAACAGTGAACTAAATGTGCCACCAATTCCTTCACCAAGACAGCCCACACCTTGGGCAAGTCCTTCCTCTGTGAACTGGGAATTGTTTTGACAAGTTCTGGCTCAGCAGTGGCTGAAAGTTTATAAAAATTAGTTTATAAGATGAATCCCATGCCTTATCAGGTTTTAGGCCATGGTGTTTTTGTTATCTGAGAATGGCAAGCATCCTCTGTATTTTTATTATATCTTAGTCATAAAGCACACCCTGGAAAGTCTTTGAGAAGACTTGCTGAGCGAGCAAAGTAGCCTTTCTGTGGATGGAAAGATCAGCTATTATTAAAATGAACCTATTAACCAAGATACTTTATAAATTCCAGATGATCTCTTTTCTATTATACTGTAAGAAGATTAACATTTTTAGTCTTTCTTTTTTTAAAAAAGGCTTTATTTATTTATTTGACAGAGAGAGAGAGAGAGAGATCATAAGTAGGCAGAGAGGCAGGCAGAGAGAGAGGGGGAAGCAGGCTTCCTGCTGAGCAGAGAGCCTGATGTGGGGCTCAATCCCAGGACCCTGAGATCATGACCTGAGCAGAAGGCAGAGGCTAAACCCACTGAGCCACACAGGCACCCCTGTAGTGTTTCTTTTATGAAGTTTGGGGAAAAGACAAATAACCCAAGGTTAAATGGAGGCATCTTTTCCTGTTGTTAATTTCTTTTTCTTAAGAGCCTACATTCAGGAACAAGGAGCTCATCACTTCCCAACGCAGTTACATTCTCCTAGTTTCACCAAATCTTGAAAAGTCATTCATCTTTTCAATAAATTTTTATTGAGTGACTTACAAGGGTCAGATAAAACTTAAGGACCAGGTAAGGGAAATCAGAAAAGTGGGATGAGCATGTTGCAATTTCAAATAGTGTAGGAGGGATAGTCTTCATGTAGAAGGTGATGCTTGAAAAAATGGTTGAAGAAAATGAGATGGATAACTATGATGACAGATATCAGTTGTGGATGTGTTTGATTCATTGATTTATTTTCCATTATGGGTTATATTTTCCTGCAATTTTGTCTGCCTGGTAATTTTTGGTTGGATGCCAAACGTTATATGCTTACCTTGTTGGATGGTGGACAGTTTGAACTTCTATCAGTATTCTTTTTTAAAATTTATTTTATTTATTTAAGTATTTCATTTATTTATTTGACAGAGAGAGAGACAGAGAGAAGGAACCTAAACAAGGGGAGTGGGGGAGAGAGAAGCAGGCTTCCTGGCAAGCAGGGAGCCCAATGCAGAGCTCGATTCCAGGACCCTGGGATCATGACCTGAGCCTAAGGCAGATACTTAATGACTGAGCCACCCAGGAGCCATTCCTATTAGTATTCTTGAGCTTTGTTATGGGATGCAGTTAAATTATTAAGAAACAGTTTGATCCCCTTATAATTTAAGTTATTTATTTATTTAGATATTAAGACTTTTTAGGCAGGACTGAAAAATTACTAGTCTAAGGATAATTATTCCATGCTCCTAAGGTAAGGCCCTTCCATGCACTCCACCTAATGTCCTATGAACCATAACATTTTCTAGTCTAACCGGTGGGGCAATATTTCTAGCCCTATGTGAGTTCTGGGAACTGCTCCCTTTCATTCTTTTAGGGGGTCCTTCCCTGGCCTACTGTAGTTTTCTTGCATGCATGTTCTGGTGAGGACTCCTGAATGTATAAAGGCTATCCACAAGCCTCCCATATTCTCTCTCCTCCCTGGTGCTCTGTTCTGCAGAGTAACCAGTCTCCCCAGATGCTCAACTCAAGGAGTCTATGGGTTTAAGGTAAGTCCCTTCCTTTGACTGTGATCTGGAACTTTTTTTCTGGGCAGGAAGCCTAGGACCAGTAGGCTCCTCTTACTTGTTGGCCGGTGTTCAGGACGCTTGTCCTTTTTGGCTTGATGTACACTGTCTTAAAACTGTCATTTTGTATATTTTGTTAATTGTTTTTTTGACTGTTTTATCCAGAAGGGTAAATCTCATCCCTGTCACTCCCTTTTGGCTGAGGGCAGGAACCACTTGTCATCCCATTTTATAGGTTGGGAATTAAGATGCAAAGATTTTTTTTTTAATTTTTTAAAATTTTTATTTTTTTATTTATTTGACAGAGAGAAATCACAACTAGGCAGAGAGGCAGGCAGAGAGAGAGAGGAGGAAGCAGTCTCCCCGTGGAGCAGAGAGCCCGACATGGGGCTCGATCCCAGGACCCCGGGATCATGACCTGAGCCAAAGGCAGAGGCTTTAATCCACTGAGCCACTCAGGCACCCCAGATGCAAAGATTTTTAAATAGCTTGCCCAAGCTGGTAGATGCTGGAACCAAGACTCAAGCCTCATACGTTTTCCAATATGCCATGCCAATCTGTCTTAGACTAATTACTAATTACTCTAATTCTTTAAACCTGTTTTTTCCTTGGTGAAATGAGGCAGTAATGAGAAATGCATGGATAGCACCCAACCTGATGCCTAATTCATAGCTAATATGCCTGCTGTGGATACTACTTTAACACCCCAGCAAGGGAAAGAGAGTCTTCTCCCTGGCAACAGCCCAGTAAAGGAAAGGTAGTCACAACTCAGCCAATGAGCAACCATCATACTTTCATCTACTAGTTTACTCCAATGAAATTTGTGTTTACCACAGCCTCCCCAACTTCCCCTTTTCCTCTATAAAAGTATTCCTCTCCTTTGTCCTGTGGGCTTGCCTATGGTTTTGCCATAGCCTGTTCCAGATTGCAACTCATTGCTGGTCCTAAATAAACCCACTTTTGATGGTGAAATACCTGGCAGTTTTATTTTTATTTTTTTTAAAAGCTTTACTTATTTATTTATTTTGCAGTGGAAGGGCCAGAAAGGGAGGAAGGCAGAGAATTCTCAAGCAGACATCCCATTGAACATGGAGCCTAACTTGGGGCTCTATCTCAGGACCCTGAGATCATGACTTGAGATGAAATTAAGATCCTGCTGCTTGACTAAGTGGACCACCTGGGGGGTGCCTCTGGCAGTTTCATTTTTATGGTTAACATGTTCAATTCACAAGTGAGGTTCTCATTGGCAGGATGGGGTACACTTCTCTTTGTTGCATCTGGGTGAAGTGTACTTGAGGAATTCTTCATTCTCTATCCAAGTGGTCAGAACCTTGCCAGTGAAATGTCTCAAAGTTCCACCTTCAGTAGATTCCTTGTTCTAACTCTCAGCATATATTCATTACTAGTGAAAACAATCCTGCAACAGAGAAGATGAGTATTGGCAGTGACTCCTGAATTTGTTCAAAGAATGAAACTTCATTCGACACAGTTAGTGCTTCTGTGGACAAGTCATATTGACTGGGATATGGCAGAATCCCTCACATTCAGTAGAAGGGGGACTGAGAAACTCATTCCCAACTGTTGGCTTTGGGATGTCACATGATTCAGGGCTAGAGATCTGGGTGGACTCAGTGTCAGCTGTAGTTTGCTGTGTGATCCTGGGTAAGTCAACTCCTTTCTCTTCATCTGTAAAATGGAAATAATAATAGCTAATTTTATAAGGTTGTTATGAAGTTTGGAAATAAGGCATGTAAAGTGAGTAGCACATAACAGATGCTCAAAAAATGATAATTTAACTGGAAAACTTAAACTGTATCTAAACAGCATGTTTCCAAAGGAGGGTTTGAGGTCAGGAACAATGAAGGATTTCAGAGCTGTTATGACATCATATAAAATTATTAGGGCCCAAGATCTCACATAAAATCGATCTTAATTGAGTAAGACCTGCTATCAATTTGTACTATGAAGAATTCATTTTACTTTATGGTGGGCTGCACCAAAGTAGGATGTTTAGAATATCTGTGCTATGATGAAGCCTGCAGGGAAAACCACGGCAGGCTGAGTTTATTTTGGGAGGGACAGAAAAAACCTAGGGAGTTTGCCTTTAGACCCAGCATCCAAGGAGGAAGATATGAATGGCTCCAGAAAGCATGTTTTCCTGACATCTCCCATCTGTCTTTACTGGAACACTTATTATATGTCAAGTGTTCTTTCAGCCAGGAATTCTGCATTATATCTTACTTTATTCTCGCAACAACACTGCAACATCAGGATCATGTATGAGGGCAAGGAAGCTTAGGGGGATGTGGCTTAATCTGGCTGTGTAGCTGATGGCTGGCCACTCTGAGACAAGAACCTGGGCCTGTCTGACTCCAGACTGCCTGTTTCAGAGTAACGTGGACTTGGACACTATGTATGTCCAGGAGGGTGAAGCAGGTGTCTGCTCGCAGCAGAGCATCCTCAAAGCATGAAAGAGAAACTGGAGATGTAAGGAGCTAGCCAAGAAGAAGTGCACAAGATGCTGCATGGAAGATGATGCCAGGGAAGGTCTTGTAACTGGAGGTTAACACTTGAGGACTAACACTGAGCCCTAACTAGGTACATGGGTGATTCCGAAGCCACACGTCAGGTTGAGCCTATAGTGGGAAAGAAGGTGGAGCTCTTGGGCATGGAGCTGGCAGTGTTAGTGGGCCTGTATTCTGCTTGGGCTCAGGACTGACTGAGATCGTGACTGGATGGTTCTGAGTTTGTTGATAATCTGGGGAGAACTGACATGTTTACTTTATAGAGACTTCCAATCTGTGAGTGTAATTGCTTATTTATTTATGTCTCTAAGTTTTTCTTGCATAATGTTTTGTGATTTTCTGTGTAGAGGAGTTGTCAACCCTTTTTTAGATTTAATCTTAGGTATTTCAGGTTTACTAGCCATTTTTATAAGTGGGTATCCTTTCTTAAATTTAATTTATAATTTTTTTGTTACTGGAATATAGAAATATACATTATGGTTTGATTTCTTCCTTTCCAGTTCTTAAGCATTTTATTACTCTTTGTCTGCCTTAGGCACTGGCTAGTATCTTCAATAAAATGTTAAGTGGAAGTGGTAATCAGCACTGATTCTTGGTCCTGATTTTAGAGGTTAAGTTTTCAGTATTTCATCATTTACTTGTGATATTTGGTGCAGAGATTTTTAGTAGATACTATTTATTAGATTCAGGAAGTTGTCTTCTGGTCCTAGATTGATGAAGTATTTTTTTTCCTGAATGGATGTTAAATTTTATAAGATGCCTTTTCTGCAACTAATAAAAAAGCTTGTATAATTTTACTCCTTTGTTCTGATACTGTGTTGAATTACACTGTTTTAATTTTAATTGGAAACCAATCTTGCCTTCCTAAAATAAACTCAACTTGGTTCCTTTTTCTTTAAAAAAAATCACTGGACTTAATTTGCTAGTATATTCTTTATGACTTCTGCATCCATATTCCTGAGTGAGATTCCCAGTGTGAGATTTTCCTTTCCTCTAATGCCCTTGCCAACTTCTGGTAGCAAGGTTAAAGTGAGATGGGGAATGTTCCAAACTTTCCACTATTTAGCCCAGAAGATGTCTTAGTGGGAAGAATTTTTTTTTAAATTTATTTTCAGCTTGGGGCGCCTGGGTGGCTCAGTGGGTTAAGCCGCTGCCTTCGGCTCAGGTCATGATCTCGGGGTCCTGGGATCGAGTCCCGCATCGGGCTCTCTGCTCGGCAGGGAGCCTGCTTCCCTCTCTCTCTCTCTGCCTGCCTCTCTATCTACTTGTGATCTCTCTCTATCAAATAAATAAATAATCTTTTAAAAAAAATTTATTTTCAGCTTAACAGAATTCATTGTTTATACACCACACCCAGTGCTCCATGCAATTTGTGCCCTCCCTATTACCCACCAACTGGCTCACCGAACCTCCCACCCCCTGCCCATTCAAAATGCTCAGATTGTTTTTCAGAGTCCATAGTCTCTCATGGTTCATCTCCCCTTCCAATTTCCCTCAACACCCTTCTACTCTCCATCTCCCTATGTCCTCCATGTTATTTGTTATGCTCCACAAATAAGTGAAACCATATGATACTTGACTCTCTCTGCTTGACTTATTTCACTCAGCATAATCTCTTCCAGTCCCGTCCATGTTGATACAAAAGTTGGGTATTCATCCTTTCTGATGGAGGCATAATACTCCATCGTGTATATGAACCACATCTTCCTTATCCATTCATCCATTGAAGGGCATCTTGGTTCTTTCCACAGTTTGGCGACTGTGGCCATTGCTGATATAAACAGTGGGGTACAGATGGCCCTTCCTTTCACTACATCTGTATCATTGGGGTGAATGCCCAGTAGTGCAATTGCAGGGTCATAGGGAAACTCTATTTTTAATTTCTTGAGGAATCTCTGCACTATTCTCCAAAGTGGCTGCACCAACTCGCATTCCCACCGACAATGTAAGAGGGTTCCCCTTTCTCCACATCCTCTCCATCACACGTTGTTTCCTCTCTTGCTAATTTTGGCCATTTTAACTGGTGTAAGGTGGTATCTCAACGTGGTTTTAATTTGAATCTCCCTGATGGCTAGTGATGATGAACATTTTTCATGTGTCTGATAGCCATTTGTATGTCTTCATTGGAGAAGTGTCTGTTCATATCTTCTGCCCATTTTTTGATATGATTATCTGTTTTGTGTGTGTTGAGTTTGAGACGTTCTTTATAGATCCTGGATATCAACCTTTTTTCTGTACTGTCATTTGCAAATATCCTCTCCCATTCCATGGGTTGCCTCTTCGTTTTGTTGACTGTTTCCATGCTGTGCAGAAGCTTTAGATCTTGATTAAGTCCCAAAAGTTCATTCTCGCTTTTGTTTCCTTTGCCTTTGGAGACATATCTAGAAAGAAGTTGCTGTGGCTGATATCAAAGAGGTTACTGCCTATGATCTCCTCTAGGATTCTGATGGATTCCTGTCTCATGTTGAGGTCTTTTATCAATTTTGAGTTTATCTTTCTGTATAGTGTAAGAGAATGGTCAAGTTTCATTCTTCTACATATAGCTGTCCAGTTTTCACAGTACCATTTATTGAAGAGACTGTCTTTTTTCCACTGGACATTTTTTCCTGCTTTGTCAAAGATTATTTGACCATAGAGTTGAAGGCCCATATCTGGGCTCTGTAGTCTGTTCCACTGGTGTATGTGTCTGTTTTTATGCCAGTACCATGCTGTCTTGGTGATCACAGATTTATAGTAAAACTCGAAATCAGGTAACATGATGCCACCAGTTTTATTTTTGTTTTTCAGCATTTCTTTAGCAATTCGGGGTCTTTTCTGATTCCATACAAATTTTAGGATTATTTGCTCCAGCTCTTTGAACAATACTGGAGGAATTTTGATCAGAATGGCATTAAAAGTATAGAGTGCTCTAGGCAGTCTAGACATTTTAACAATGTTTATTCTTCTGATCCAAGAGCTTGGAATGGTCTTCCACATTTTTGTGTCTTCTTCAATTTCTCTCATGAGTGTTCTGTAGTTCCTCGAGTACAGAACCTTTACCTCTTTGGTTAGAGTTATTCCCAGGTATCTTATGGTTCTTGGTACTATAGTAAATGGAATCGATTCCCTAATTTCCCTTTCTGTATTTTCATTGTTAGTGTATAAGAAGCTACTGATTTTTGTACATTGACTTTGTAGCCTGCCCTGTTACTGAATTGTTGTATGAGTTCTAGTAGTTTGGGGGTGGAGTCTTTGGGGTTTCCATATAAAGAATCACGTCATCTGCGAAAGAGAGAGTTTGGCTTCTTCCTTGCCAATTTGGATACCTTTTATTTCTCTTTATTGTCTGATTGCTGTTGCTAGGACTTCTAATGCTATGTTGAACAAGAGTGGTGAGAGTGGGCATCCTTGTCATGTTCCTGATCTCAACGGGAAGGCTGCAAGCTTTTTCCCATTGAGGATGATATTTGCTGTGGGTCTTTCATAGATAGATTTTATGAAGTTCAGGAATGTTCCCGCTATCCCTATACTTTGAAGCATTTTAATCAGGAACAAATGCTGGATTTTGCCAAATGCTTTTTCTGCATCAATTGAGAGGACGATGTGGTTCTTCTCTCACTGATTTGTCCTATCAAAATTGATTGATTTGCGAATGTTGAACCATCCTTGTACCCAGGGATGAATCCCACCTGGTCATGGTGGATAATCTTTTTAATGTGCTGTTGGATCCTGTTTGCTAGGATCTTGTTGAGAATCTTAGCATCCATATTCGTCAGTGATACTGGTCTGAAATTCTCCTTTTGGTGTGGTCTTTGCCTGGTTTGCGATCAGGGTAATGCTGGCTTCATAAAAAGAATCTGGAAGTTTTCCTTCTGCTTCAATTTTTTGAAACAGCTTCAGGAGAATAGGTGTTATTTCTTCTTTGTAAGTTTGGTAGAATTCCCCAGGGAATCCATCAGGTCCTGGGCCCTTGTTTTTTGGGAGGCTTTTGATCACTGCTTCAATCTCGTTACGAGATATCGGTCTATTCAGTTTGTCAATTTCTTCCTGGTTCAATTTTGGAAATTCATAATTTTCCAGGAATACATTCATTTCATCTAGGTTGCTTAACTTATTAGCATATAACTGTTGATAATAACTTCTGAGGATTGTTTCTACTGCCTTGTTGTTAGTTGTGATCTCTCTCTTTTTATATTATTTTACTTATTTGAGCTTTTATTTTATGAATTTGAGCCTTCTCTCTTTTCTTTTGGATTAGTGTGACCAATGGTTTATTGATCTTATTGATTCTTTAAAAAAAACCAGCTTCTAGTTTCATTGATATGTTCTACTGTATCTCTAGTTTTTACCTCATTGATCTCTGCTCTAATCTTGACTATTTCCCTTCTTGTGTGTGTATAGTTGGTTTAATTTGTTGTTGATTCTCCAGTTCTTTAAGGTGTAAAGACAGCTGGTGTTCTGGATTTTTCAATATTTTTGAGGGAGGCTTGGATGGCTATGTGTTTCCCCCTTAGGACTGCCTTTTCTGTATTCCATAGGTTTTGGACCGAAGTGTCTTCATTCTCAGTGGTTTCCATGAATTGTTTAAGTTCTTTGATCTCCTGGTTGATCCAAGCATTCTTCAGCAAGGGAGTCTTTAGCTTCCAGGTGTTTGAGTTCCTTCTAAACATTTCCTTGTGATTAAACTCCAGTTTCAAAGCATTGTGATCTGAGAATATGCAGGGAATAATGTCAGTCTTTTGGTATTGGTTGAGTCCTGATTTGTGACCCAGTATGTGGTGTATTCTGGATAAGGTTCCATGTGCACTTGAGAAGAATGAGTATTCTGTTGTTTTAGGGTGGAATGTTCTGTATATATCTTTGAAGTCCATCTGTTCCAGTGTGTCATTCAATGCTCTTGTTTCTTTATTGATTTTCTGCTTGGATGATCTATTACTGAGAGATGCATGTTAAAATCTCCTACTATTAATGTATTCATATCAACATGACTCTTTATCTTGATTAATAATTTTCTTATGTAATTGGCTGCTCCCATATTGGGGGCGTAAATATTTACAATTGTTAAATCATCTTGGTGGATAGTCCCTTTAAGAGTTATGTAGTGTCCTTCTGTATCTCTGACTACAGTCTTTAGTTTAAAATCTAATTTATCTGATATGAGAATCACTACCCCAGCCTTCTTTTGAGGCCCATTGGCATGAAAGATGCTTCTTTATCCCTTCACTTTCAGTCTGGGTGTATACTTAGGTTCAAAATGGGTGTCTTGTAGACAACATATGGATGGTTCCTGTCATTTTATCCAATCTGCAACCCTGTGTCATTTTATGGGTGCATTTAGGCCATTCACATTGAGAGTGATTATTGATAGATATGTTTTATTGACATTGTGTTACCTTTGAAGTCTTTCTTTCTGTAGATTGTCTCCATATTTCTGTTCAATGATATTCTTAGGATTTTTCCTCTTTTATAGACACCCCCTTAATATTTCCTGCAGTTTCAGCTTGATGGTCACGTACTCTTTTAAGCCTTGCTAGTCTTGTTAACTTTTCATCTCTCCATCCATTTTGAATGTCAGTTTGGCTGAATAAAGTGTTCTTGGCTGTATGTTCTTCTCATTTAGTGCCCTGAATATATTTTTGCTAGTTCTTTGAAAGAATTAATAAGATAGATAACCCCCTGGCCAGACTTCAAAAAGAAAAGAAAAAGGACCCAATTAAATAAAATTATGAATGAAAGAGGAGAGATCACAACCAACACCAAAGAAATACAAACAATTATAAGAACATACTATGAGCAACCCTATGCAACAAATTTGACAATCTGGAAGAAATGGATGCATTCCTAGAGACATATAAACTATGTCTAACTAACTGAACCTTGGATAAAAAGAAATAGAAAACCTGAACAGACCCATAACTGTAAGGAGATTGAAACAGTCATCAGAAATCTCCAAACAAACAAAAGCCCATTGCCAGATGACTTCCTAGGGGAATTCTACCAAACATTTAAAGAAGAATTAATTCCCATTCTCTTGAAACTCTTTCAAAAAATAGAAATGGAAGGAAAACTTCCAAACTCATTTTATGAGGCCAGCATCACCTTGATCCCAAAACGAGACAAGGATCCCACCAAAAAAGAGAATTACAGACCAATATCCTTGATGAACACAGATGTGAATATTCTCACCAAAATAATAGCCAGTGGGAATCAACAGTATATTAAAAGGATTATTCACCATGACCTAGTGGGATTTGTTCTAGGGCTGCAAGTTTGGTTCAACATCTGCAAATCAAACAATGTGATACAATATATTAATAAAAGAAAGAATAAGAACCATATGATACTCTCAATAGATGCTGAGAAAGCATTTGACAAAGTACAGCATCCTTTCCTGATCAAAACTCTTCAAAGTGTAGGGATAGAGGGCACATACCTCAATATTATGAAAGTCATCTATGAAAAACCCACCACCAATATCATTCTCAATGGAAAAAAACTGAAAGCTCTTCCACTAAGGCCAGGGACATGGCAGGGATGTCCATTATCACCACTGCTATTTGTCATAGTATCAGAAGTCCTAACCTCAGGAATCAGACAACAAAAAGAAATTAAAGTCATCCAAATCGACAAGGGAGCAATCAAACTATCACTCTTTGCAGATGATATGACACTATATGTGGAAAACCCAAAAGACTCCACTCCAAAACTGCTAGAACTTGTACAGGAATTCAGTCAAGTGTCAGGATATAAAATCAATGCACAGAAAAGAGTTGCATTTCTTTACACCAAGAACAAGACAGAATAAAGAGAAATTAAGGAGTCAATCCCATTTACAATTGCACCAAAAACCATAAGATACCTAGGAATAAACCTAATCAAAGAGGCAAAGAATCTATACTCAGAAAACTATAAGGTATTCATGAAAGAAATTGAGGAAGACACAAAGAAATGGGAAAATGTTCCATGCTCCTGGATTGGAAGAACAAATATTGTGACAATGTCTATGCTACCTAAAGCAATCTACACATTTAATGCAATCCCTATCAAAATTCCATCCATTTTTTCAAGGAAATGGAACAAGTAATCCTAAAATTTATATGGAATCAGAAAAGACCTCAAATAACCAAAGGAATATTGAAAAAGAAAGCCAAAGTTGGTGGCATCATGATTCCGGACTTGAAGCTCTATTACAAAGCTGTCATCATCAAGAGAGCATGGTACTGGCACAAAAACAGACACATAGATCAATGGAACAGAATAGAGAGTCCAGAAATAGACCCTCAACTCTATGGTCAACTAATCTTTGACAAAGCAGGAAAAAATGTCCGATGGAAAAAAGACAGCCTCTTCAACAAATGTTATTGGGAAAATTGGACAGCCACAGGCAAAAATGCAACTGGACCATTTCCTTACACCACACATGAAAATAGACTGAAAATGGATGAAGGATCTCAATGTGAGAAAGGAATTCATCTAAATCCTTGAGGAGAACACAGGCAGCAACCTCTTCGACCTCAGCTGCAGCAACTTCTTCCTAGGAAAATTGCCAAAGGTAAGGGAAGCAAGAGCAAAAATGAACTATTGGGATTTCAACTGAGATCAAAAGCTTTTGCACAGCAAAGGAAACAGTTAACAAAACCAAAAGACAACTGACAGAATGGGAGAAGATATTTGCAAATGACATATCAGAAAAAGGGCTAGTATCCAAAATCTATAAGGAGCTTAGCAAACTCAACACCCAAAGAGCAAGTAATCCAAGCCAGAAATGGGCAGAGGAGATGAACAGACATTTCTGCAAAGAAGACATCCAGATGGCCAACAGACACATGAAAAAGTGTTCCACATATCTTGGCATCAGGGAAATACAAATCAAAACCACAATGAGATACCACCTCACACCCATCAGACTGGCTAAAATTAACAAGTCAGGAAATGACAGATGGTGGCAAGGATGCGGAGAAAGGGGAACCCTCCTACACTGTTGGTGGGAATGTAAGCTGGTGCAACCACTCTGGAAAACAGTATGGAGGTTCCTCAAAAAGTTGAAAATAGAGTTACCCTATGACCCAGCAATTGCACTACTGGGTATTTACCCTAAAGATACAAATGTAGTGATCTGAAGGGGCACATGTAGCCAAATGTTTATAGCAGCAATGTCCACAATAGCCAAACTATGGAAAGAAGCTATATGTTCATCACCAGATGAATGGATAAAGAAGATGTGGTGTATATATATACAATGGAATGCTATGCAGCCATCAAAAGAAATGAAATCTTGCCATTTGCAATGACGTGGATGGAACTAGAGGGTATTATGCTTAGTGAAATAAGTCAATTGGAGAAAGACAATTATCATATGATCTCCCTGACATGAGGAAGTGGAGATGCAATGTGGGGATTTTGGGGGGTAGGAAAAGAATATATGAAACCAGATGGGATCGGGAGGGAGACATACCGTAGGAGACTCCTAATCTCACAAAACAAACTGAGGGTTGCTGGAGGGTTGAAAAAGTGTGTGGGGGCATTATGGATATTGGGGAGGGTATGTGCTATGGTGAGTGCTGTGAAGTGGGTAACCTGGCGATTCACAGACCTCTACCCCTGGGGCTAAAAATACATTATATATATGTTTATAAACAAATTTTTAAAATTAAAAAAAGTTTAGAAGATCTTATTTATTTGAGAGATAGAGAGAGCAGGAGGAGGAGAAAGGGATAGGATTAGAGGAAGAGGAACTAGCAGACTCCATGCTGAACCTAGAGTTCAAGTAAAACTCAATCCCTCAACGCTGAGACCATAACCTGAACCAAATCAAGAGTCAGAGGTTTTAATGACTGAGCCACCCAGATGCCTCCAAAGATTCAATTTTTTTAAAAAGTTATCTACCTCTTTATATTTCCTTTCAGTGTCAATTTTGGCAAGTTGTGATTTTCAAGAAATTTGCCCATTTTGTTTAAATTTCCAGGTGTATTACCATAAATTTTTTCAGTTTTCTTTTTTTTCACATTTTATTTTATTTCTTTTCAGTGTTCCCAGATTCATTGTTTATGGACCACACCCAGTGCTCCATGTAATACCTGCCCTCCATAATAAACACCACCAGGCTCACCCAACCCCCCCCCCCAACCCTCAGTTTTTTTTTTCTCAGAGTCCACCATCTCTTATGGTTTGTATCCCCTTCTAATATCCCCATTCTCACTTCTCCTCTTCATCTCCCAATGTCCTCTAGTTATTTCTTAGGCTACGTAAGTAAATGAAACCATATGATGCTTGACTCCCTGTGCCTGACTTATTTAACTCAGCATAATCTCTTCCAGTCCCATCCACGTTGATATAAAAGATGGGTATTCATCCTTTCTGATGGGGGCATAATACTCCATTGTATATATGGACCATATCTTCTTTATCCATTTGTTTGTTGAAGGGCATCATGATTTGTTCCACGGTTTGGTGACTGTGGCCATTGCTGCTATTTACATTGGGATATAGATGGCGTTCTTTTCACTACATCTGTACCTTTGGGGAAAATATACAGTAGGACAATGGCAGGGTCATAGGAAAGCTCTATTTTAATTTCTTTTTTCCCCCTATTTTTAATTTCTTAAGGAATCTCCACACTATTCTCCAAAGTGGCCACACCAACGTGCAATCCCACCAACAGTGTAAGAGGGTTCCTCTTTCTCCACATCCTTCCAACACTTGTTTACTGTCTTGTTAATTTTGGCCATTCTAACTGGTGTAAGGTGGTATCACAATGTGGTCTTGATTTGAATCTCCCTGATTGCTAGTGATGATGAACCTTCTTTTATGTGTCTGAGAGCCATTTGTATATCTTCATTGGAGAAGTGTCTGTTCATGTCTTCTTTCCATTTTTTTGACACGATTATCTTTTTTGTGTGGTTTGAGTTTTAGAGGTACTTTATAGATCCTGGAGTCAGTCTTTTGTCTGTACTGTCAATTGCAAATACCTTCTCCCATTTCATGGGTTGCCTTTTTGTTTTGTTGACTGTTTCCTTTAATGTGCAGAAGCCTTTGATCTTGATGAAGTCCCAAAAGTTCATTATCATTTTTTGTTTCCTTTGCCTTTGGAGACATGTCTTGAAAGAAGTTGCTATGGCTGATGTTGAAGAGGTTACTGCCTATGCTCTCCTCTAGGATTTTGATTAATTCCTGACTCACGTTGAGGTCTTTTATCCATTTCAAGTTTATCTTTGTGTATGATGTAAGAGAATGGTCGAGTATCATTCTTCTTCATATAGCTGTCCAATTTTCCCAGCACCATTTATTTGAAGAGACTGTCTTTTTTTTTTTTTTTTTTTTTTTTACTGTATATTTTTTCCTGCTTAGTCGAAGATTATTTGACCATAGAATTGAGGGTCCATATCTGGGCTCTCTACTCTTTCCACTGGTCTGTGTGTCTGTTTTTCTGCCAGTACCATGTTATCTTGGTGATCACAGCTTTGTAGTAAAGCTTGAAATCAGGCAATGTGATACCCCCAGTTTTGCTTTTCTTTTTCAACATTTCCTTAGCAACTACACAATACAACTGTTAATCAAGATAAAGAGTCATATTGATATGAATACATTAATAGTAAGGTATCTTAACACACCACTCTCAGTAATAGACAGATCATCCAAGCAGAAAATCAATAAATAAACAAGAGCATTGAATGACACATTGGACTAGATGGATCTCAGGGATATATACAGAACATTCCACCCTAAAACAACAGAATACTCATTCTTCTCAAGTGCACATGAACTTTCTCCAGAATAGACCAGATACTGGGTCACAAATTAGGACTCAACAAATATGAAAAAACTGAGATTCTTCCCTGCATATTCTCAGACCACAATGCTTTGAAACTGGAACTCAACCACAAGAAAAAGTTTGGAAGGAGTTCAAACACTTGGAAGGTAAATACCACCCTGCTTAAGAATGTTTGGATCAGGGGCGCCTGGGTGGCTCAGTGGGTTAAAGCCTCTGCCTTTGGCTCAGTTCATGATCCCAGAGTCCTGGGATCGAGTCCCACATCAGGCTCTCTGCTCAGCACTGACCCTGCTTCCTCCCTCCTCTCTCTCTCTCTGCTTGCCTCTCTGCCTACTTGTGATCTCTGTCTGTCAAATAAAATCTTTAGAACAAAAAAAGAATGTTTGGATCAGAGGTCAGACAAGATGGCGGAGAAGTAGGAGGAGGCGCCCTTTCAACCTGTCCCCTAAAATGAGCTGATTACTTACCGAAGAACTTACATTACCCATGAAATCAGCCTGAGATTAGAATTATACACTTCTGGATCTCTATGGGGGCAGAAGACACCAGTGGGCAGGTAAAGCAGAGTGGGATATTGGACTGATATCAGAAGATAAACAAAAGGGGGAGGGAGCCACCAGAGGCAACCGATTGGAAAGTAATACCCCAATACGAGAGTGCCCTGTGATTGGGGACCAGCATTAACTTGGAGTCTGGTTGAAAGCACTCAAAAAGAGCAAAGGATTCTAGGGGGAAATTGTGGGAATTGCGCAGTTAGGGACAGGGGCTTAAGTCCACCAAACCGAGGACAGTCATCACTGGCACTAAGCCAGAGAAAGTGCAATGAAGAGGCCAGGTCTTGGTTCCTGAACCACCAGTGTGCATGAGAGCATCTGGGTGGCAGCACCCGTGAGGGTGAGGGAGGCTCACCAGCCAGCAGAACCACAGACTTTTGCACTCTACATGTGCATGTGCATGCTGCCTGACCAGGGTCTGAATCGCGCACTACACCCTCCTCTGAGAGAGGTGCATGCAGGCACCAGCTGGAGCTCTCTCAGACCCGGAGAGTCTGAGCATTCCCAGCCTGGGCCAGCATGAAAATCTCAGTGTGCTACCACTGCTTGGGACTTCTCTGGCAGTCTGGAGCTGTCTAGACAGCCATGGCTAGTATTTCTCATGATTTTGGGTACAAACAAGAGTTCCTGTGACCCCAGAGACCGTGACTGGGAACATGCTCTGTCAGTGGCAGAGGGGGAATTTAGGTGTCTGGAGCACCCAGAGGGGAACAGACTGAGGCTTCTCTCTGAGAGGTAGGTCTGGGTGCAGTTTGCTTTCCTCTAAACCTCCAAAAACCATCAAAAGCTGCCAAGGGGAGAAAAAACACACACACACACACACAAACAAACAAAAAAAACCTCCAGAGAAGAAAAGCATGAAAAACCAGTTTCTTCAGGGCCCATCCCCTTGATGGGGGCAGGAGAACGTAACTCTAGGAACAGGATTGCCCGAAAACCCACAGGGCAGGACCCTCCCCCAGAAAGCCAAAACCAAAAACCAAACCAAACCAAAACAAAACAATCAAAAACAAAAACAAGAATACAACCGCCACTACTTCATAGGTACAACTTTTATTTTTAATTTGTTCCCACTATTCTGGTTCTTTTCATTTTTTTTTTATATAACTTTTTAACCTATTTACCATCACAATGAGATGTCCAGTACATCAAAGTCCATAATAACCTTTTAACCTGAACATTTTGATACATATACCTGTGTTTTTCTTTTGCTTTTCTATTTTTTAATTTATTTTATTTTACTTTATTTTTTTCCCTTTCTTTTTAAATTCATATAGAGATAACTTTCAAGGTAATTCCTTTTCCCCAATCAATGCTATCCCTATAGGTAAACCATTTTTTTTTAAGATTTTATTTATTTACTTGACAGAAAGAGATCACAAGTAGGTAGAGAAGCAGGCAGAGAGAGAGAGAGGGAAGCAGGCCCCCTGCTGAGCAGAGAGCCCGATGTGGGACTCGATCCCAGGACCCTGAGATCATGACCTGAGCCGAAGGCAGCAGCTTAACCCACTGAGCCACTCAGGCGCCCTGGTAAACCAGTTTTTAATCCCCCTTTATCTTAGGAAAGTTGAGTCCTTTAGCAAAGATATCAAGATACATCCAGGAAGATTCAAAATAATATTCCACACCTGAGAATATTCCACACTGAGAATTTATAACCACTCTCCCATCTTTTTCTTCTGTCAATGTATCTGTGTATTTGTTTTTGTCCTGGTAGTATATAAATCTTCTACTTGGGGTTCTTTTTGACGAGGTTCTTTTTTGGTTTGTTTTTATTTTTTTTATTTTCTCTTGTCATCTACTTTTTTAAAATTTTTTTTTGTCAGTCTTTTTCTTTGTCTGTATTTGTTTGTAGACTTCATAAATCTTACCTTGGGCTGGGCCTTCTCTTTTATTTTATCTTTCTGTCTTTATCTCTCCCTTTTTTCCTTTTTTCTTTCTTTTGGGTGGGGACTCTTGATTGCTCAGAAGCATTCCAGGGTGTACCTTGCCTACACCATGGTCGATACATTCACCTACCTCTCACCAAAATGACTGGCAGGAGGAATGCCAAACAGAAGAAAAATTCAGAGACAGGGCCCTCTGCATCAGAGCTATTGGATATAGACATAAACAGTGTGTTGGAAAGGGAATTCAGGCTAACAATTATCCAGGCAATAGCTTGGTTGGAGAAAGCTACTGATGACAAAATAGAACTGATTAGGGCAGAAGTAAAAGCCACCAGGGATAATGTTCACAATGTTCTCAGTGAGTTCCAATCTAATCTAAATTCTCTAAAAGCTGGGGTAACTGAGGCAGAAGATAGAATTATTGATCTGGAGGACAAACAGAAAAAAAGGATCAGGAGGATGCTTGGAACAAACAGCTTAGAAGCCACAAAAACAGAATTAGGGAAATAAATGATGCCATGAAGCATTCCAATGTCAGAATTATTGGAACCCCTGAGTGGGAGGAGAAAGAAGGAAGACTAGAAGATATAGTTGAACAATATCTCCACAAAAATTTTCCCAATCTGGCAAATGGAACCAGTGTTCATGTACTAGAGGCAGAAAGGTTTCCCCCCAAGATCATAGAATCTAGAAAGACCTCGAGACTCATAGTGAAAATGATCAATCATAATTATAGACAGGAGTTCTTGAAAGCAACCCAGACAAAGAAATTCCTTATGTACAGAGGAAAACCCATCAGAATAACATCAGACCTGTCCACAGAAACCTGGCAAGCTAGAAAGGCCTGGCAAGATATATTCAGGACATTAAATGAGAAGAACATGCAGCCAAGATTACTTTATCCAGAAAGACTGACATTCAAAATGGATGGAGAGATAAAGAGCTTCCAAGACCAGCAAGGTTTAAAAGAGTTTGTAACCCCCAAGATGACACTGTAGGAAATATTGAGGGGGATTCTATAAAAGAGAAAAAATCCTAGGAATATCACTGAACAGAAAATATATGGAGATAATCTATAGAAACAAAGACTTCACAGGTAACATGAAGTCAATAAAAACATACCTCTTAATAATCACTCTCAATGTGAAAGGCCTAAATGCACCCATAAAATGACACAGGGTTGCAGATTGGATAAAAAGACAGGAACCATTTGTATGTTGTCTACAAGACACCCATTTTGAACCTAAGGATACATCTACACTAAAAGTGAAGGGATGGAGAAGCATCCTTCATGCCAATGGGCCTCCAAAGAAGGCTGGGGTAGTGATTCTCATATCAGATAAATTAGATTTTAAACTAAAGACTATGGTCAGAGATACAGAAGGCACTACATAATTCTTAAAGGAACTATCCACCAAGAAGATCTAACAATTGTAAATATTTATGCTCCCAATAAGGGAGCAGTCAATTACATAAGAAAATTATTAAGATAAAGAGTCATATTGATTCGAGTACATTAATAGTAGGAGATTTTAACATGCCACTCTCACTAAGAAACAGATCATCCAAGTAGAAAATCAATGAAAAAATAAGAGCATTAAATGACACCTTGGACCAGATGGACCTCATAGATATATACAGAACATTCCACCCTAAAACAACAGAATACTCATTCTTCTTGAGTGCACATGGAACCTTATCCAGAATAGACCACATTCGGGGTCACAAATCAGGGCTCAAACGATACCAAAACATTGAGATTATTCCCTACATATTCTCAGATCACAAGGCTTTGAAAACGGAGCTCAATCACAAGGGAATGTTTGGAAGGAACTCAAACACCTGGAACCTAAAGACCACCTTGCTTAAGAATGCTTGGATCAACCAGGAAATCAAAGAACTTACAATTCATGAAAATCAATGAGAAGGAAGACACTTCACTCCAAAACCTATGGGCTACAGCAAAGGTGGTCCTAAGGGGGACATACATAGCCATCCAAGCCTCCCTCAAAAAAAAAAAAAAAAAAAGGAAAAATCCAGGGGCGCCTGGGTGGCTCAGTGGGTTAAAGCCTCTGCCTTCATCTCAGATCATGATCTCAGGGTCCTGGGATTGAGCCCCGCATCAGGCTCTCTGCTCAGCAGGAACTCTGCTTCCCTTCCTCTTTCTCTGGCTGCCTCTCTGCCTACCTGTGATCTCTGTCTGTCAAAAAAAAAAAAAAAACTTAAAAAAAATGGAAAAATCTAGAATACACCAGCTGTCTCTACACCTTAAAGAACTGGAGAATGGACAACAAATTAAGCCAACTCCACACACAAGAAGGGAAATAAGATTTGAGCAGAGATCAATGAGATAGAAACTAGAGATACAAGAGAATGCATGAATGAAACTAGAAGCTGGTTTCTTGAAATAATCAATAAGATCAACTAATCTTTGGTCAAACTAATCCAAAAGAAAGAGAGAAGGCCCAAATTAATAAAATTATGAATGAAAAGGGAGAGATCACAACTAACACCAAGGAAATAGAAACAATCATCAGAAATTATTATCAACAGTTATATGCCAATAAGTTAAGCAACCTAGATGAAATGGATGCATTCCTGGACACCTGTAAACTTCCAAAATTGAACCAGGAAGAATTGACAATCTGAATCGACTGATATCTAGTAACAAGATTGAAGCAGTGATCAAAAACCTCCCAAAAAACAAGAGCCCAGAACCTGATGGATTCCCTGGAGAATTCTACCAAACTTTCAAAGAAGAAATAACACCTATTCTCCTGAAGCTGTTTCAAAAAATTGAAGCAGAAGGAAAACATCCAGACTCTTTTTATGAAGCCAGCATTACCCTGATCCCCAAACCAGACAAAGACCCCTCCCCCCAAAAAGGAGAATTTCAGACCAATATCCATGATGAATATGGATGCTAAGATTCTCAACAAGATCCTAGCTAATAGGACCCAACAGCACATTAAAAAGATTATCCACCATGACCAGGTGGGATTCATCCCTGGGTTGCAAGGATGGTTCAACATTCGCAAATCAATCAATGTGATAGAACAAATCAGTAAGAGAAGAGAGAAGAACCACATGGTCCTCTCAATTGATGCAGAAAAATCATTTGGCAAAATGCAGCATCTGTTCCTGATGAAAATGCTTCAAAGTATAGGGATATGGGAACATTCCTCAACTTCATCAAGTCTATCTATGAAAAACACACAGCAAATATCATCCTCAATGGGAAAAAGCTCACAGCCTTCCCATTGAGATCAGGAACATAACAAGAATGCCACTCTCACCATTCTTGTTCAACATAGTGCTAGAGGTCCTAGCAACAGCAATGGGACAACAAAGAGAAATAAAAGGTATTCAAATTACAATGAAGAAGTCAAACTCTCTCTTCTCAGAAAACATGATACTTTATATGGAAAACCCAAAGGACTCCACCCCCAAACTACTAGAACTCATACAGCAATTCAGTAACGTGGCAGGATACAATGTCAATGTACAGAAATCATTTGCTTTCTTATACACTAACAATGAAAACACAGAAAGCGAAATTAGAGAATCGAGTCCATTTCTTATAGCACCAAGAACCATATGATACCTGGGAATAAACCTAACCAAAGAGATAAATGATCTGTACTCTAAAAACTACAGTACACCTATGAAAGAAATTGAGGAAGACAAAAAGTTTCCAGAGTACACATCTTTACCTCTTTGCTTAAGCTTATTCCCATGTTGGTTTTTGGAGCAACTGCAAATGGGATCCATTTATTGATTTATTTTTCTGCTGCTTTATTATTGGTGCATATAAATTCAGTAGATTTCTATAAGTTGATTTTGTATCCTGCCACATCGCTGAATTCATGTATTCTAGAAAATTTTGGTGGAGTCTTTTGGGTTTTCAAAATAGAATATCATGTCTTCCACAAAGAGTGGAAGTTTGGCTTCTTCCTTGCTCATTTGGATGTCTTTTATTTCTTTTTGTTATCTTATTGCTGAGACTAAGACTGCTAGTACTGTTATATAGTAATGATGAGAGTGGACATGTTTGCCTTGTTCCTGACCATAGGGGAGAGGCTCTCAGTTTTTCCCTATTGAGGATGACATTAGCTGTGTGTCTTTCATATATGGCCTTTATATGTTGGGGTATGTTCTATCTACCCCTACTTTGTCGAGAGGTTTTTTAAATCAAGAATGGATACTGTACTTTGTCAAATGCCTTTTTTACATCTATTGAGAGGATCATATTGTTCTTATCTAATGGTTGTGTATTTGAGACTTTTCTTTTATTAATGTGGTTTATCATGTTGATTGGTTTGCAAATATTGAACCAACTCTGCAGCCGAGGAATAAATCTAACTTGATCATGGTAAATGATTCTTTTTATGTACTGTTGGATTTGATTTGCCGATATCTTGTTTAGAATTGTTGCACCCACTTTCATCTGGGACCTTGACCTGTAAGTCTTCTTTTGAGTGGAGTCTTTGGTTTTGGAATCAAGATAATGGTGATCTTATAGAAGGAGTTTGAAAGTTTTCTGTCCATTTCTATTTTTTGGGAACATTTTGAGAGGAATAGGTATTAACTCTTCTTTAAATAGCTGGTAGAATTCCCCTGGGAAGCCATCTGGCCCTGGACTTTCATTTATAGGGAGATTTTTGATTACTGATTTAATTTCTTTAGTGGTTATGGGCCTGTTCAAATTTTCTATTTCTTCCCATTTAAGTTTTGGCAGTTTGTATGTTTCTAGTAATTTGACCTTTTCTTCCAGATTGCCCAGCTTGTTGGAAGATAATTTTTCATAATATTTTCTTTTAATTGTTTGTATTTCTGTGGTATTGATTGTGATCTTTCCTTTTTCATTCATGATTTTATTTATTTCAATCATTTTTCTTTTCTTTTTGATAAGTCTGGCTAGGGATTTATCAATTTTATTAATTCTTTCAAAGAACCAGCTCTTAGTTTCATTGATCAGCACTACTTTTGTTTCTTTGTTTGTTTCCATATAATCTATTTTTGCTCTACTCCTTATTATTTCCCTTCTTCTGCTGGCTTCAGGCTTTATTGGCTGTTCCATTTATGGTCATTTAGATGTAAGGTTAGGTTGTATATTTGAGACTTTTCTTGGTTCTAGAGGTAGACCTGCATTGCAATATACTTTCCTCTTAGGACTGCCTTTGGTGAATCCCAAAGGTTTTGGACTGTCATGATTTCATTTTCATTGCTTCAATCTTCTTTTTAATTTTTTTCTTTAATTTCCTGGTTAACCCATTATTTCTTTAGTAGGATGTTCTTTAAATTTCATATATTTGTGGCCTCTCCAAATTTTTTCTTGTAGTTGAATTTAGGTTGCATATATTATGGTCTGAAGATATGCATGGTATGAACTCCATCTTTTTTGTACTTAGGGACTGATTTGTGAACAGTATGTGATCTATTCTGGAGACCGTTCTGTGTGCACTAGAAAAGAATGTGTTTCTGCTGCTTTAGGATGAACTGTTCTGAATATATCTGTTAAACTCATCCAGTCTAGTGTGTCATTCAAAGCCATTGTTTCCTTGTTGATTTTCTCCTTAGATGATTTGTCCACTGCTGTTGGTGGAGTGTTCCCTTTTATGTTAAGGACTTCTTTCCTTTGCTGCATTTAGGATTCTTTCCTTGTCTGAGTATTTTGTGAATTTCACTATGGTATGCCTTATTGATGTCAGACATTTGTTGAGTTAAATATAAGTTCTCTGTGCTTCTTGAGTTTTGATATCTGTGTCCTTTAGTTTAGAGTCATTTTTAGTTATAATTTGCTCAAATAAACCTTCTGCCACCTTTTCTTTGTCTTCATCTTCTGGGACTCTTATTTTATATTTTAGTAAGTTGCTGAGGTCCCTAAGTCTACCTTCCTGATCCATTACCTTTGTTTTCCTCTTTTTTTCAGCTTCATTATTTTCCATAATTTTATCTTCTGTGTCACTGATTTGTTCCTCTACTTCACCCATCATCATTTTTATGGCAGCCAATTGGGTTTGTATCTCAGTTATAACACTTTTAATATCGACCTCACAAGATTTTAGTTCTTTTATCTCTGCAGGATGGGATTCTCCTGTGTCTTCTATGCTTTTTTCAAGCCCAGCCAGTGTCCTTACAATTGTTGTTTTAAATTTTAGTTATGATATCTTACTTATATCTGTGGTGATTAAACCTCTGACTGTCATTTCTTCCTTTTTTTAAATTTTGGGGTGATTTCTCTGTGTTGTCATTATGGATGTAAAAAAATAAGTTAAATAAAATAAAAAATTAAAATTAAAAAATAAAAGAAAATAAGGGAAACTAGATTCTAGGTGTTTTGTTCTTCTTGTTAAGAGAAGCTTGGTAGAAAAAAATATTAAAAATTAGGAAAACAGAAAAAATAAAAATTTGCCTTTTTGTATTGAAGACAAAACCAAAAACAAATAAACAAAAAACTCAAAGGAACATAGATCCTATTTCTCCTAGAGCTGAAGCTTTGCAATACTCTATGACCAGTAGACTTCATTTATGGACAAAATTTTTGCTGGTTTTCTGGAAGAGGGGCCTGCTGCTCTGATTCTCAGAAGGGCTTGCCCTATTGGAGAAGTGCCTGCAGGGCACAGGGGGGTGGGACTCAGTGTAAGCGGTTCTAGTCTCCATTTGGTGGTGCTGTTCTTCTCTTGGTGAGTTCAGTCACTGCTGGTGGGTGAGGGGTCAAAATGGCTTTCCTCTCCTCTGGTCTCCAGAGTGGGGAGCTAGTGCCTGCCACTCTTCAGGTAGCCCTTACAGAAGAGCAATAATCTTTTCTGTGTCCCTGGCTTTTGTCAGATCCCCATCTTCACCCTGTTTCCATCTAACCTATATGCTTATTAGGTCATGAAGTACTCTTGTATTTCATCTTAGGTGTGGCTAGGATTCAAAACTGCACATTCAGAGACTCCTTTTGTGCAGACTTGCACTGATCCTCTGGGAAAGGGCCTTGATGATCTGCTGTGGCTGGTGCTGGCTTGTCCCAGAAAACAGTTGAATGACCATGCAGCAGTTTGGAATTTATGGCTAATCACAACAAAGCTAGGGCCAGGCTTTGCTGCCCTTAGTTGGTGTTTTTGTTCTTATACTGGTGAATTGGGCAGTTCAATAGCCACCACGGGGTCTTTTGCCCATGGAGAGGCTGTGTCACATTTACCAAATTCACTTCAAGCAGTGGAGCAGATTCTGCTCCTGTGATCCTCAGACTCTGAGACTCTTCAGACTGTGCCACCTGCTTCTGGAGTTCTGCTCTCCATCCCCACTGTAGCACTGCCAGGCATGAACTTTGGAATGACACGTGTAAGGTTTTACAGGTGAGATAAACATGATGCCAGGCGAGGTAGGGCAAGGCAAGATTTATTAAAGGCGCCCTCGGGTGAGGTTCCAGACTCCAGAGAGGAGAGTTGGGGAAGTCGTGCTGAGAGGGGGTCAAGTGGGTCTTTTATCTGGGTTAAGACAGGGCGTAGGTTCATAGCCATATAAGGTAAGGTATTCGGGGATTGCAGGGTCGGGGGAGGCCTGATGTCCCTGTTTCTTGCATAGGTATTGGGTTACTTATGGTGATGTGTCCTCAGCATACGTTCTTCCCGTGGGAGAATCATGGGTTAAGGAAGAGGGGCAGCCTGGAAGATGACGGCTGGGCAGCCACTTTTATTGTTTCCCCTGCATTCCCGGGGCCACCAACCCAACAGCACTGACCTCTAAAACTTCAGACTATACTCTCCTGTTTATGAAAAACTGGGGGTATTTAAACCCTCTTTTTCCTCCAGTTAGTGGTTTTGAGGAACAATATTCTTGAGTGGTTCCCTGTGTGTGTTTTCACTTTTGTTTGTTTGTTTCTAGCCCTCTCTCTCTCTCTCTCATTCACTCTTGCTCCTTTTTCTGTGATAAGGGCTCCCTCCCTGCTGTAGTACCTCTGGCTCTTTTCTCCCCCAAATCAACTCTCCACAGCTCCTACCTACCTCATTGTTTTTTCTGCTTGTAGATGTGCAGCTTTGTTCTCTAAGATCTCTGATCCATTTCTTGGTGTTCAGAAAGAGATGATATTTATCTAGCTATATTCAAGGGAGGAGGCAAGCTTAGGGTTGCCCCACTCCCCCACCATCTTAACCTGGATGTTGTCTTCTCTATCTCTTGACTATTTTAGTTTAGAATTGAAAACAACAACAACAACAACAATATTTGGTGATGTTGATTTCCTGTATTACATGTTTGTGTCCTCCTTAATTTCTGTTCTTAACATTATTTTTTTTACTGATTTATTTTTTAATTTTTTATATTTTTACTTTTTCTAATTTTTAAGAAGTTATTTAGATAATTATTTTTAGACTCTCTTCTAATATATACATCTGTGACTATTTAATTTTCACTAATTTTTAGCTGTATCCCAGAAATTTTGATATGTCATATTGTTTTTTTTTTTTTTTTTAAAGATTTTATTTATTTATTTGACAGAGAGAGAGATCACAAGTAGACAGGCAGGCAGAGAGAGAGAGAGAGAGAAGCAGGCTCGTTGCTGAGCAGAGAGCCCGATGCGGGGCTCGATCCCAGGACCCTGAGATCATGACCTGAGCCGAAGGCAGCGGCTTAACCCACTGAGCCACCCAGGCGCCCCTGTCATATTGTTTTTTTTTTTTAACCCATGGATTTATTATTCTAAATTGTTTTGTTTAATTTCCAAATATTTAGGAACTTTATATTTTCCTTTGCTATTGATTTCTAATTTGAATGCTAAGATTTCTGATTTGGAATGATTCTAAGACTTGAAACTTGCTTTATGGCCCAATATACAGCCAGTTTTGATAAATAACTTCATATGTACTTGAAAATGTTGTTCATTCTGCATTTGTGTGCTGTTTTCTGTATTTGTCAATTATGTAATGTTTGCTAATTGTGTTGTTCAGATCATTTATATTCTCAATGATTTTTTGTCTGTTTTCCCTATCAGTTGTTCAACAAAGTGTTCAGGTTTGCGTCTGTGAGTGGAGGTTTGTCTATTTCTCCTTTTAGTTCTGTCTATTTTTGCTTTACATAATTTAATATTATGTTATTAGGTGCATACATGGTAAGAAGTGTTATGTCTTCCCAATGGATTGACCCTTTTATCATGTGAAAATGTTACTGTTTGTGTTTAGTAATGTGTTTTCAATGTTTTTTGACTTTAAAGTCTGCTTTGATATTGGTATTTTCACATCAGCTTTTCTTTTGTTAGTTTTTTTCTATTTGCTCACTCTCAATCTTTTCTGTCCTTAACTTGAAGGTATGTCTCTTAGAAGTAACATATAATTTTTCTTTCTATGAAGTCTCAACTTCTTGAATATTCAGTCCATTTATATTTAACTGAATTGCTGACATATTTTGGATTTAGATCACAGTTTTTTGTTTCTCTTTTCTCCTCTATATTATGTTCTTTAATTTTTTTTTTTTACTTTGTTACGTGCCTTTGAAATCATCAGGTGTATTTTTATTTTTTTTTTACCTCTTTCTTAACATATTAGTCATTTTACTGTTTTTGAGGGGTTAACCTTGAGATTATAACATACATCTTTGACTAATTACTGTCTAATGTAAATTAGTATTTTTACCGTTTTCCAAGAATGCTTGAACATTAAAACACTTTAATTTTTTTTAAGATTTTATTTATTATTTATTTGACAGACAGAGATCACAAGTAGGCAGAGAGGCAGGCAGAGAGAGAGGAAGAGAAGCAGACTCACGGCCAACCAGAGAGCCTGACTTGGGGCTTGATCCCAGGACCCTGGGATCATGACCTGAGCTGAAGGCAGAGGCTTTAACCCACTGAGCCACCCAGGTGTCCCTAGAACACTTTATTTTTATTTCTTTATTTTTTACAGTAATTTCTATACCCAATATGGGACTGGAGTTCATGACCTTGAGATCAAGAATAATGTGCTGTACTGACTGAGTCAGCCAGATGCCCCTAGAACATTTTAACTTTGTTTAATCCCTCCCAACCTTTGTGGCATTTTTGTCATATATACAAATTCCATATATATTTTATTTTTTTAAGGATTCTTTGTGTATTTATTTGACAGAAAGAGATCACAAGTAGGCAGAGAGGCAGGCAGATAGGCAGGCAGGGAGAGAGAAGGAAGCAGGCTCCCCATGGAGCAGAGAGCCCAGATGTGGGGCTCAATCCCAGGACCCTGAGATCATGACCCTAGCTGAAGGCAGAGACTTTAACCCACTGAGCCACCCAGGCGCCCCTCTATATATATTTTAAACCACACATGACATTATTATTTTTTTTGTTTGTATAGTCAGTACTCATTTAGATTTCATTATATTTTTATCCTTTCCATTCCTCTTCATTCTTGCATTTCCATCCTTTTGTCCAAAGAACTTACTTTAGTATTTCTCTGTTTTCTTTGAAAATTATTTGTTTTTAGGACATTTTTCTAGGCTATAGAGGAGTAAGTTTGCAGTATTTTTTTCTGCACTATTTCCTGCTGGCTTCCATTGCTTCCAAGAGATTTTCTGCCAGTCTTACTGTTGTTCTGTTGAAGGTTATCTCTATCTGCTCTTATTCGGTACTAGGATTACACACATGCAAGACTATTCACCAAGTCTCCATGTCTTTTATGCTTATTTGTGCATTTTCCATCTTCTGTGCTTTCATCTAGATATATTTTTCTGATACATCTTTCAGTTTGTGAATTCTTTCTTCATTATATTTAAACTTCCATTTATTGAGTTATTTCTGTTATTCTATATTAATTTAGAAGTTTCACTTCTTGGGGCGCCTGGGTGGCTCAGTGGTTTAAGCCTCTGCCTTCGGCTCAGGTCATGATCTCAGGGTCCTGGGATCGAGCCCCGCATCGGGCTCTCTGCTCAGTGAGAAGCCTGTTTCTCCCTCTCTCTCTGCCTGCCTCTCTGCCTACTTGTGACCTCTCTCTCTGTCAACTAAATAAATAAAATATTAAAAAAAAAAAGAAGTTTCACTTCTTTGCTAAAAATTCTCTATCATTTAGTTTATTGAACATATTAATCACAACTATTTTAATACCCATTTCTGATGACTCTGATATACAGATATCCAGTGTTGTGTTTCTAGTGTTTTTCCCTTCTTTTGCTACAAGAAACTCTTCATCATCTTTCTTTCTTTCTTTTTTTTTTTTTTTTGCATTTTTTAAAAATTGGAGGCCTGTTAGTGGAGATGCAAACTGCTGTAGCCACTAGTAAACAGTGTGTGGGCTCCTCAAAAAGTTAAAAGTAGAACTACCCTATGACCCAGCTATTGCACTACTAGGTCTTTGCCCAAAGGATACAAAACTACTGATGTGAAAAGATCATGCACCTGGATGTTTACAGTAACATTACCAGTATTAGCCAAATTATGGGACTAGTCCAAATGTCCATTAGCTGATGAATAGATAAGCAAGATATGTGTGTGTGTTATATAATGTAATATTATTCAGCGATGAAAAAGAATGAAATCTTTCCATTGCAATGACATGGGTGGAGCTAGACAGTATAAGAAAAATAAGTCAATCAGAGAAAGACAAATAGATATGATTTTACTCATATGTGGAATTTAAGAAACAAAACAAATGAGCAAAGTGGGGGGAGTAAGAGAGAGACAAACCAAGAAATAGACTCCCCCCTTCTTTTTGTATATTTATGGGTGTTTATTTTTTATTTTTAATTTTTTCCACGTTCCAAGATTCATTGTTTATGCACCACACCCAGTGCTCCATGTAAAACATATCTTCCTTAATACCCACCACCAGGCTCACATAACCCCCCACCCCTCTCCCCTCCAAAACCCTCAGTTTGTTTCTCAGAGTCCACAGTCTTTCATTGTTTGTCTCCTCCTCCAAATTCCCCAATTCACTTATCCTTTCCTTCTCCTAATGTCCTCCATGTTATTCTTTATGTCCCACAAGTAAGTGAAACCATATGATAGATAATTGACTCTCTCTGCTTGACTTATTTCACTCAGCACAAACTCCTCCAGTCCTGTCCATGTTGATAAAAAAGTTGGGTATTCATCCTTTCTGATGGAGGCATAATATTCCATTGTATATATGGACCTTATTTTCTTTATCCATTCATCCGATCACCAAGACATCATGACACTGCCACAAAAAAGACACATAGATCAGTGCAACTGAGTAGAGAGCCCAGATATGGACCCTTGACTCAATCGTCAAATAATCTTCAACAAAGCAGGAAAAAATATATAGTAGTTGGGCGCCTGGGTGGCTCAGTGGTTTAAGCCGCTGCCTTCGGCTCAGGTCATGATCTCGGGGTCCTGGGATCGAGTCCCGCATCTGGCTCTCTGCTCAGCAGGGAGCCTGCTTCCCTCTCATTCTCTCTGCCTGCCTCTCTGCCTACTTGTGGTCTCTCTCTGCCAAATAAATAAATAAAATCTTAATATATATATATAGTAGAAAAAAGACAGTGTCTTCAATAAATGGTGCTGGGAAAATTGGACAGGTATGTATAGAAGAATGAAATGACCATTCTCTTACACCATACACAAAGATAAACTCAAAATGGAGAAAAGACCTCAATGTGAGGCAGGAATCTATCAAAATCCTAGAGGAGAATATAGGCAGTAACCTCTTCAACATTGACCACAGCAACTTCTTTCAAGACATGACTCCAAAGGCAAAGGAAACAAAAGTAAAAATGAACATTAAGATCAAAATCTTCTGCACAGCAAAAGAAACAGTCAACAAAACAAAGAGGCAACCCACAGAATGGGAGAAGATATTCGCAAATAAAAGTACAGACAAAGGGCTGATATCCAAGATCTTTAATGAACTCCTCAAAGTCAACACTCAAGAAACAGAGGGTTAAGGATAGAAAATAAACTGAGGGTTACCAGAAGGGAGGTGGGAGGGGAATGGATGGGGAATAGGTGATGGGGATGAAGAAGTGTTCATGTTGTGATGAGCACTGGGTAATGTATGGAAGTGTTGATTCACTATACTGTACACCTGAAATTAATATTAACTAACTAGATTAAAATAAAAACTTAAAAAATAATTTTCAGTGAATTAAAAATAAAAGTGAATAAACTAGAGAAAAAATAAATTGAAGGCCATAATTGTGTGTCATAAAATCATAGATATAATTTAAGGCTCTGGATGAGGTTATAGTCCTCCAGAAAAGATTTGTTTGTTTCTGGTGAGCTTCTAGCACAGGGAAAAATCACCTAAATCTGAATGAACTAGAAGCTGGGATTCAGGTTTTGCAAGTTGACCAATTTCTTGGCAGTATGTCCCTTGGGGAGACATGGGAGAATGCCCATGGTGCTCACCAGGCCACCTCATCCTTATCTGTTCTGAGCTGTACTTTCTTTCCCAGTGTCCTGAGAAGTTGCCAAAGCTTTGCTCAGGTCTCAGATCCAAACCCCTACCTTCCAGTTGACTGCTTGATTTGAGACTGGAAAGGTGCCCTCAGCCCTCAAAGACAGAGTGGGTGAAGTGTGCCCAGTCCACTGCTATCAGCTCTGCATCTGCCCTGTCATTTCTCTCTGCCTTCCAGGTAGAAAAGAGGACCAAAGTCACAAGGCACAACTTCTCATTGGTGCTGCCATGAAGGTTAGTCCTGTTTTCAGGGGCTATGGCTGCCAAGGCAGAAGTGATGTCCAAGTATGGTAAGGGCAATGGGTGAACAGGCAGCAGATGGGGTAACCCTTTATCCTAGCTAGCATGCTGAGTAAATAAAGACTTTATTCAGTAGTTCTTTTTGTTTTTTTTTATTTTTTATTTTTTGTCCTAGGTTGAATCTAAGTTGAGATTTAAATCACCTTAGGACAACAAAAGCTGCATTGATGTTTTTCTTTTGCAAAGAGCATAAATAACTCTGTTTCAAGAGTAAAGTTCAATAGTTTACTCCAGAACCTAATTTGTTGGTTCCAGAGAGCAATTTGTTTCAGGAGTACAGGGTGCTTTGTCAGATCTGGAATGTGCTGAGCTTCAAATGCTATGTGAAAGTGGAAGGTGGCAGGGATCAGGGAGGAGAACTGTTCTATTTTTTTTTTTTTTTAACTTTTTGAGGAACCTCCATAGTGTTTTCCAGAGTGGCTTCATCAGTTTTCATTCCCACCAACTGTGCAAGAGGGTTCATGTTTCTCCACATTCTCACCAACACCTGTTGTTTCCTGTGTTGTTGATTTTAGTCATTCTGGATGGTGTGAGGTGGTATCTCATTGGAGTTTTAATTTGCATTTCCCTAATGATGAATGATGATTCATCATCATCATCTTTTTGTGTTTCTCCTTTTTGGAAAGATGTTTATTCATGTATTTTTTCCATTTTTAATTAAATTATTCATTTTTAAGGTATTGAGCTTTATAAGTTCTCTATATATTTTGGATATTAACCCTTTATTAGATATTTGTCACTTACAAATAGCTTCTCTATTCTGTAGTTTGCCTTTTAGTTTTGTTGATTGCTTCTTTCACTGTGAAGAAGTGTTTTATCTTGATGAAGTACCAATAGTTTATTTTGATTTGTTTCCCTTGCCTCAGGAGACATATCTAGAAAGTTGCTATGGCTGATGTCAAAGAAATTAGCAGTACTTGTATTCATTTTTAGGATTTTAATGGTTTCATGTCTCACATTTAGGTACTTAATCCATTTTGAGTTTATTTTTGTGTGTGGCATAAGAAAGTGGTCCAGTTTCATTCTTCTGCATGTTGCTGTCCAGTTTATCCAACACCGTTTGTTGAAGAGATTGCCTTTTTCCCATTGGATAATCTTTCCTGCTTTGTCAAAGATTAAGTCACTGTATAGTTGTGGGTTTATTTCTGTGTTTTCCATTCTGTTGTATTGATCTCTGTGTCTATTTTTGTGCCAATGCCATACTGTTTTGATTGCTACAGCTCTGTAATATAACATAATGGCTTCGGATTTCTGTTAGGAGGCCACTGGCACATGACCTCAAATGGGCTTACCTCTGTGTGGTGCTCACCTTTGCATCAGCTGCATCAAATGACTTGCTGTTGCCTAAAGTCACAGAATTTTCTGAAGTCCATGTAAATTCACATCTGTTGGGGGCAGGCAGTGAGGTTTTGGGGACATTGTCTCTGAAGTGAGGTGCACACAGCTCAAGCCAACTCTGTCACACTCCTCTCCTTATATCTCAATGGGCCTTGCCTGAGTGGCTCCTGGAACAACTGCAGCAGTCAGAAGGCATGAACTGAGCACCAAGTGTGTTCTCAGAGCACCAAGGCAGTACAAGGGACAGACATTTACATGCATTGACAATGACACTGGCAAATGACACCAGAGTGTTTAGGAAGAGTGGAGTGAGACAGGGTCTGTGATGGTCTATCCACAGAATGTTACAGTGACAGTGGTCATTGTCATTACCATCCTCTGTATAGGTGTGTGTCAACCACAGTGTCTCTTCCTCTGCACCCTCATTTGTCCCTCTCCCTCCACTTCCTGATCCCACAGGCTGCACTTAGAGCAGCGCTCACCTGGGGTTTAGTGGGGGTCCTAAACAACCTGTCTAGGGCTGGGGAGGAGGCAGTTCTGAGAAGTTAGCACAGGTATGGATGGGGGGAGGGTTCCTGAGCAGGCCACAGGGGCTGGGCCCTGGACTCAGCTTGTGGCTGAAGTTCCCCAACGTATGAACTGAGAGCAGAATGGGTTGGGGTACCACCATGGTCTTGATTTTCAGTCACAGAGTCACAGATTTCTGTGGTGGTTGTGAGAGGGAGCTGGGGCTTCATCTTTGCTAAAAGTTGATTGAAGGCAGAATAATTACCCAGCAACCTCAGACATGGGACATAATTGCTAAAATGAACATATACAGAAGGTTTCCTTTTCCTTCCTAGCCTGAGTCACTTAGAAATCGCCCCATATACCTGTCTCCATGGCTCTTATGATCCTTCCACAAATATCCCTGTGCCCTCATCATAGTTTAGTTTGTTGTGGGATAGGGGTTGGTTCATAGCAGACCCATGAGCTGCATAGGTGCTCCTCTGTGCCGAAGGCATGGCTGGATCTGTCCAGGAAAGGAAAGGGGGCAGAGTGGGGCCTCAGGTGAGGCTTTCCAGAGATGAGATTCATAGAGGGTTTAAGCAGGTGGGAGAGGCAGCACACCAAACAGTATGCCCCTTGACCTTTATTCAACAATAGGCACCTCACCCATCCCCTCCATACCCCAGGCCAGGAAGTGTCCAGAGCTCCGACCCTCCTTGGAGAGTGACCACTGTGTTACTGTGTTACACAGAGTTACACACTGTGTAGTGTTCGTAGGGTTGCTGTAGCAAAATTCCACAAACAGTTTCTCTTAAATCAACAGAAATTTATTATCTCATAGTTCTGGAGGTTATAAGTCTGAAATCAGTATCTCTGGGCTAAAATCAAGATCTCAACAGAGCCATGTTTCCTCCAGTGACTCCAGGGGAGAATCTGTTCCTTGCTTCTTCTGGTGACTACATTAGAAGACTTGTGTTTGCATCATTCCATTTTCTGCTTGCCCCTTATAAAGATACTTGTGACTGCACTAGCCTTGACTGGAAAAAGCCAAGATGATCTGCTCCATCTCAAGACTTTTAACTTAATCATAACTGAAAAACTCTTTTTTTGCCATATAGTGTGTATGCCAGGGTTCTCCAAATAAAACATCTGTATACATATGCATGTGTGCATATATATATATATATGTGTGTGTGTGTGTGTGTGTGTGTGTGTACATACACACATATGTTGATCTCTATATTATATTAATCTATATATACACAATATAAAATATTATCTATATAGATATACATCTATATGGATAGATTCTAGTATCTATCAATCAAGCTATCCATCCATCCATTCTTCCATCCAACCATATTTATCCCTATGTCTGTCTGCCTGTCTGTCTGTCTACCTACCTACCTTCCTACCTATCTGGAGTGATTTATTTTAAGTAAATGGCTCACAAAATTGGAGCTGGCAAGTCCAAAATCTGTAAGGTGGGCTGGCAGGCTGGAGGTCCAGGGTAGAGCTGGTGTTGCTTTCCAGGTCTGAAGGCCACCTGCTGGCAGGCTTCCCTCTTCCTTGGGGGGCCTTAATCTTTGTTCATAAGGCCTTCAACTATTGAATGAGGCCGATTCACATTATGGAGGGTAATCTGCTTTACTCAAAGTCCACTGATTTAAATGCTAATCTTATCTAAAAATACCTTCACAGAAACATCTAGAACAATGTTTGATCAAATATCTGGAAACTATAGCCCAGCTAAGTTGACACATAAAATTAACTGTCACATAGGGTAACACTCATGGGATCTAGGGATCAGCACATGGAAATCTTTTGGGGGCCCATTGTCCAGTTGCTCCAGCCCTGAGTCAAGTGTCCCTTCCTGGGTCTGGTGTTTGGCATACACAGACCACTTAGATGGTCAGGTCCCTTCAAGGATAGAACACAAGGAAGGCTGTAGTTTATGGTGGAAAGGGCATGGACTCTGAGCCTGATATCCTGGTCCAAATGTGAGCTCTGACACCTTCTAGCAGTGTGGCTTTGGGCAAGTCACCTGGTCCATCTGAGTCTCAGTTTGCTCACCCAGAAAGCATGGATAATCACCATTGTAGTCATGTGAGGAATAAATCGAATAGGAAGGGTCCCCTTATCCCTTTCCAGTGCCACTATCAGCAGGTACAGTGGAACATCCAGTATACCCTGCAAAACACCTGCTGATTGATTGTTGCCTACTTGGCTGGTCTACCATTTCATCCTGGTGTGGTTGAGCTGACCTGAAGGTTTTTATGATTCCCATTTTACTTAACCAGAGAAGCAGTAAATTCATTTTAAGACAATGATCTTGCTTTTTTCCTCTTGTTCCCATAAATTATAACACAACAGGTGGTGCACAAATAGTTTGGTTTGATATCTCCCATTAATCTTTGCTATATTTTGTAAGCAAACTTCAGTGTGGTAATCAAGATTTAATTAAATCTTGAAATTTCCAGTATTTCACAACTCAGCCTTGCAACTCAGTTGTTTATAAAAGGAAGAGTCCATATAATTTCATGGAGAGCAATTCCCTTTACTACAAATATGCAAAATAGAACTTGCTTCTTATGAATTCTTGTTTTAGACTCTTTTATTTTCCTTGCAGTGCCTGCTGAAGTTTCCCTCTGCTTTCTGAAATAGCAGGACCTCTCAAAGACCTCAGAAATCACCTATGGTCAAGGAGGAGACTAGTGTCTATGCAGGGTTCTATTGGTCCCTTACTCACTATGGGCTGATCACACTCTGTAGCCCTACAGAAACATAGGCACAGAGGATGTCTGAGGGTGTTGTCTAAGCATCCCCATATACTCACCCACCCATCTTTCCATCATGTCTCTCCTTGTGGTACCTGGCATTGGTCATGCCAGACCCTTTGGTGGGCACTGGAGCTACTGAGGTCAGTCACACAGGGCATTTTCAATGCTCTGAGGAGGAGCATTGTGGGATCATAAGGAGAAACCCCTGACTTCCTGAGCTACATGGGAAACACTTTGTTGTTCATTCTCTGGGGAGAGTTTCTCTCCTGAACCATGTGATTCATACAAACCTGCAGACAGGGCTCTGGTGAACATAGTCTGTCCTGCTACAGACTTCTGTAGAGCTGTCAGAGTTCCACAGCATGGATCTCTGTGCTGTGAGGGGCTTAGGGGTTCTTTAGGAGGAGGGTCTGTCAGTTTCTGCTTTTCTCCCATGGGGATACTCAGCTGCCCACAATGGGCACATACTAGAGTGTGGGATAGATCCTACTTCCTGTCACTCTTTCACTGGCCATCCCAGCCTTAAGTGCTAACCCGAGTATGCTCCAGATCCAAGCTCACACTGCTGACCACTGGCTGGTTCCTAGTAGAAATGGCCCCTTCTCTTTCCCCATCCCTCTTCTCCTTATATGATGGATTTATGTGTGTGTCAGGAAAATAGCAACTTATGGCCCAAATCATTCATTTCAATGTCCAGACACTGATAGAGGTACTAGCAGAGACTCTGGGGCCACACAGCCTGATTCTGACAATTATTTTCTATGTGAACTTGGACAAGGGACTTAACTTTTCTGAGCCTCCTATTTTTTTTTCACCTAGGAAGATTCTCTCTATGGCAGAGACAGGGCTGCTCATCAAACACTAAATCTGCTTCCCTACACTTCCCAGCTCTTTGTTGTCTGGCTGGGACAGGTGACTAGTTGTGGGAATGGGAGCTATCAAAGTTCCAAAGAGTCTGTGCTCATGTTGCAGCTGCTTGGCGCCTTCTGAGACAACAAGGAACCTCAAATGATTCAATTCCAGATGATTCAGATTCAGATGATTCAGCTGCTAAAAGGTGTAGCCTCCTTAACCCTAGTTTTCTGAGGGAGTATACGGGGTTCTAAAAATCTTCAAGGATCCCTTTGAGACCTCTGCCATGTAATGCAATTGTCTGGGAACACAGTAACCCTGGGTACATGTCTGAGTGGCTGGAGGGATAGCATGGTACATGGGTCAGTAATCAAACATGGATACAGTGATGGAGACACTCATCCTCCTAAGGCTGGAGTGTGAGGCCAGGACTCACACAAGGACATCCTTAAAGGACATGTAGATGTCCTGAAGAAGAGGCATGGGGAGTACTAGTTTTACTATGCTTTTAAATTTATTTTTTCAGTGTTCCAAAATTCATTGTTTATATACCACACTCAGTGCTCCATGTAATACATGCCCTCCTTAATTCCCACCACCAGGCTCACCCATCCTCCATGCCCTTCCCTATAAAACCCTTAGTTTGTTTCTCAGAGTCCACAGTCTCTTATGGTATGTCTCCCTTTCTAATTCCCCACCCCCTTCACTTTTCCTTTCCTTCTCCTAATGTCTTTCATGCGATCCCTTATGTTCTACAAGTAAGTGATAACTGACTTTCTCTGCTTGACTTATTTCACTCAAGATAATCTCTTTCAGTGCCATCCATGCTGATATAAAAGTTGGGTATTCATCCTTTCTGATGGAGGTGTAATATTCTATTGAATATATGGACCACATCTTCTTTATCCATTCATCTGTTGAAGGGCATTTTGGCACTTCCACAGTTTGGATATTGTGGACATTGCTGCTGTGAACATTGGAGTACAGATGACCCTTCTTTTCACTGCATCTGTATCTTTGAGGGAAATACCCAGTTCTGCAATTGCTGGGTCATAGGGAAGCTCTATTTTTAATTTCTTGAGGAATCTCCACACTGTTCTCCAAAGTGGCTGCACCAACTTACATTCCCAGCAACAGTGTAAGAGGGTTCCCCTTTCTCCACATCCTCTCCAACACACGTTGTTTCCTGTCTTGCTAATTTTGGCCATTCTAACTGGTGTCAGGTGATATCTCAATGTGGTATTGATTTGAATCTCCCTAATGGCTAGTGATGATGAACATTTTTTTCATGTGTCTGTTAGCCATTTGTATGTCTTCTTTGGAAAAGTGTCTGTTCATGTCTTCTGCCCATTTTTTGATGTGATTATTTTTTTAAAAGATTTTATTTATTTATTTGACAGAGAGAGGTCACAAGTAGGAAGAGAGGCAGGTAGAGAGAGAGGGGGAAGCATGCTTCATGCTGAGAAGAGAGCCTGATGTGGGACTAAATCCCAGGACCCTGAGATCATGATTTGAGCCAAAGACAGAGGTTTAAACCACTGAGCCACCCAGGTGCTCCAATTATCTGTTTTTTGAGTGTTAAGTTTGAAGAGTTCATTATAGATCTTGGATATCAACCCTCTGTCTGTCGTGTCACTTGCAAATGTCTTCTATCATTCCTTGGGTTGCCTTTTTGTTTTTTTTTTTGACTGTTTTCCTTGCTGTACAGACTTTTGATCTTGATGAAGTCCCAAAAGTTCGTTTTTGCTTTTATTTCCTTTGCCTTTGGAGATGTCTCTTGAAAGAAGTTGCTGTGGTTGATGTTGAAGAGGTTACTGTCTATATTCTCCTCTAGGATTTTGAAGGATTTCTCTCTCATGTTGAAGTCTTTCATCCATTATGATCATGACTTAACACCAAGGAAATAGAAACAATCATCAGAAATTATTATTAACAATTATATGCCAATAAGTTAAGCAGCCTAGAAGAAACAGATGCTCCTGGAAACCTACAAACTTCCAAGACTGAAACAGGAAGAAATTGATAACCTGAATAAACTAATATCTAGTAATGAAATTGAAGCAGTGATCAAAAATCTCCCCAAAACCAAGAACCCAGGTCCTGACAGATTCCCCAGAGAATTCTGCCAAGCATTCAAAGAAGAAATAACACCTATTCTCCTGAAGCTGTTTCAGAAAATAGAAACAGAGGGAAAGCTTCTAGACTCCTTCTATGAAGCCAATATTACCTTGATCCCCTAACCAGGCCAAAGACTCCATCAAAAAGGAGAATTTCAGATCAGTATCAGTGATGAATATGGATGCTAAAATTTTCAACAAGATCCTGGCTAATAGGATCCAACAGTACATAAAATAGATTATGTACCATGACCAGGTGGGATTTATCCTTGCGATGCAAGTGTGGTTCAGCATTTGGAAATCAATCAATGTGACAGAACAAATCAATAAGAGAAGAGAGAAGAACCACATGGTCCTCTCAATTGATGCAGAAAAAGCATTTGACAAATCCAGCATCCATTCCTGATTAGAATGCTTCAAAGTATATGGATAGAGGGAACATTCCTCATCTTCATCAAATCTATCCATGAAAAACCCACAACAAATATCCTCAATGGGAAAAAGCTCACGGCCTTCCCGTTGAGATCAGGAACATGACAAGGATGCCCACTCTCACCACTCTTGTTCAACATAGTACTAGAAGTCCTAGCAACAGCAATCAGACAACAAAGAGAAATAAAAGGTATTCAAATTGGCAAAGAAGAAGTCATACTCTCTCTTCCAGATGACATGATACTTTATATGGAAAACCCAAAGACTCCACCCCCAAACTACT
Organism: Meles meles; assembly: GCF_922984935.1. Taxonomy (NCBI): domain Eukaryota; kingdom Metazoa; phylum Chordata; class Mammalia; order Carnivora; family Mustelidae; genus Meles; species Meles meles. The sequence goes on along the minus strand of NC_060074.1, from coordinate 115,039,479 downwards.
AGAACTCATACAGCAACTCAGTAATGTGGTAGATACAAAGTCAATGTACAGAAATCAGTTGCTTTCTTATAAAATAACAATAAAAATATAGAAAGGGAAATTAGAGAATAATTCAATTTACCATAGCACCAAGAACCATTAGATACCTGAGAATAAACCTAACCAAAGAGGTAAAGGATCTGTACTTGAGGAACTACAGAACACTCATGAAAGAAATTGAAGAAGATGCAAAAAGATGGAAAAACATTCCATACTCATGGACCAGAAGAATAAACATTGTTAAAATGTCTATACTTCCCAGAGCAATCTATACTTTCAATGTCATCCTGATTAAAATCCCATGGACATTTTTCAAAGAGCTGGAGCAAACAATCCTAAAATTTGTATGGAATCAGAAAGGATCCCAAATTTTTAAGGAAATGTAAAAGAAAAACAAAGGTGGGGCCCTCACATTGCTTGATTTCAAGCTTTACTACAAAGCTGTGATCACCAAGACAGCATGGTACAGGCACAAAAGCAGACACATAGACCAATGGAAGAGAGTAAAGAGCCCAGATATGGACCCTCAGTTCTATGGTCAAATAATCTTCAACAAAGAATGAAAAAATGTCCAGTGGAAAAAAGACAGTCTCTTCAATAAACGGTGCTGGGAAAATTGGACAGCTATGTATAAAAGAATGAAACTAGATCATTCTCTTACACCAGACACTAAGATAAACTCAAAATGGTTGAAAAGACCTCAATGTGAGACATGGGAGCAGTAGTTTTAAACTGGGTATGTTTCATGTGAGTGGGTGTGTGGTGTCAGATGCATGGAGTACCAAAGATGTGTTGGTGTCTAGGGCTTATAGGCACTCCATTAGTTCCTTTTTGGGGCACTGAGCATGTAGCCCACTTCTTAAAGTTTTGCCCACAGACACCATGGAGCCCTAGTGGATATTCTGTGCTGGTTATCTTATTTGTGTTTATGTACAGGGTACCTTTTCTCTGTTCATAGTATGTAGAGGTGTTTATTTTAAGTAGATGGTAATGCCTTCAAGAGTGGAAATCCATGTTTGACTCCTTCACATTTCCCTAGAGATGTTCCTAGGTGCCCGTGTCTTTGAGGGTGGATGAAGTGAGGAAGTTTGCCAAGAAGGGAAGATGGGGAGCTTGTATTTTTGACACCGACTTGATGTCAGGTATGTCCTCTCAGCTCTTAGGAAGGTGAGGCTGTTTCTATTTTGCAGACAAGGATGCTGGGGTGATGAAAGTTGTGTGATATTCTCAGGGTTGAACAGATACTAATAAGGAAAGCCAGAATGTGGTCCTCTCTCTTGCACCCTACTGTGCTGCTGCAGACTCTGTATAGCCATGCCAGTGGGTGGCTGGGGAGTCAAGGAAGGTTCTGTGAGGGTACAGGGTCCTTGTCCCTGGTCTGGGCAATCATGCTGAACTTTCACAGCACCATGCCTGTAGGGTGTTCTCACCCCACTTTGCAGATGAGCAAATTGAAACGCCAATGCATTAAATGACTCATTGAATGACACCTAATTAAGGAAGTATGGGGATTTGAGCCCAGGCTATGTGCTATGTGAAAGTTGAGATGGAAATCACATTACGCTTAGCTAAAATGACCACATTTCTTTGAGTACTGTTTCCACAGAACATAGTATGTTGGAATGAGGGATATTAGCTTTTCCACTGTCTTACAGACGGTGTAAGCTCTATCACCATGTGGTTTATTATACAAGGCAGGTTTTTCTCTTCATTTTTGGCCAGAATTACATATTTCATTTCTGCTTGATTATCCCCATTGTCTCCAAGACCCCTGTCAGTTAACAGTGCCAGTAGCCCCACTTTTAACAAAATTACACATAATAATACTAGGTGTGCCCACAAGGGAGAATCTGAGAGGTGTGTGGACACTGGCTCCAAGATTTAGGTAGGGAATTGAAAATCCAGTATTATCCATAAAGGAAAACAAGACCCAGAATCACTATGGTCTAAAAGTAAACATGAAAATAAAAAAAAAGTCTTTCTTCATAAAGAATTAATATTTAGGGGGCGCCTGGGTGGCTCAGTGGATTAAGCCGCTGCCTTCGGCTCAGGTCATGATCTCAGGGTCCTGGGATCGAGCCCCACATCAGGCTCTCTGCTCCTCAGGGAGCCTGCTTCCTCCTCTCTCTCTGCCTGCCTCTCTGCCTACTTATGATCTCTCTCTCTCACTGTCAAATAAATAAAATAAAATCTTTAAAAAAAAAAAAAAAAAAAAAAAAAGAATTAATATTTAATTCTCATTCTCCTTCCCAGTGTTTAGTGTGGAAACTATTTCTTTTCTAGTCTTGGGCTGAATGTCAAAATTTACATTTAAATGGGCCTGTTTTGCACAGAGCCTGTAGCTACTAAAATCCTAATGAGACTGTTAATTTATATAGTTTTAGATGTTCATGCTTTATTAACATCCAGCCTTGAAATAAGTTGTGGAGGCCAGTTTTCAGAGCTCCTTAATGGGGATACTCTGAGACGGAAGCCTCTCTTCCTGAAAGCCCAGCCTCACATTTTGAATGTTGCTTCCTCTTGAATTTAGCCATTACTGGCATCTTTGGTCCTCCGGTTAAATGCAGGCTGTTGCTCCTTTCTTCCCTCCCACAGGCCCAGGCACAGTAACAGTGGAGAGGAAGAAGGGAACCCCACAGTGCCAGTGCAGTTGGCATGTGCCTCAGAGCAGGGGCTGTTTTATCCACATCTGGCTTCACCTGGGCGTGGGCATTCCAGGTGCATGTAAGCCCCTCTAGAAAAACTAGCTTAGCTCACTCTGGAGGCTTAGAAAATCCAGAGATTTCTTTTTAAAGGGAATGACCCCTTAAAACCGAGGGCAACAAGCATTGGTGTTGTTCATGGTTACATGGATTAGGGTAAAAAAAAGGCGATTAAGCTGAGATCCTCTCCCGGTGTGTGGTTTATTGAACACGTTTGTGAGAGTCTGCGTGGTTGCACAGTGGGTTGACACTAGGAGCCTATGAGATGGCTCTATCTCTAGCCACCATTAACTGTGTATCACCTTTGTGGGCCAACACACTGCCAGGTGCTATGAGCACCAGGAGGATATTAGTGGCCTCAGTGCAAACTCTGTGACTATACCTCTTCTGCAATAAGGAAGATGGAGCTGTGGGAGGCCACTTAGGTTCCCCCAGGGGCTATCAATCAAATCCTGGTCAGAGCTGGTTTGAACCAAGTCTGTCTGACACATGGACCCACACAGAGCAGAACCATTTTTGTGAAATATCTGCCCATGCTCCAGCCTTTCCCCACAGTTGGGAGACAGGTGTCTGGGAGACCTACTCTGGGTCTGTCAGGCAGAAGAAGCAGAAGGTTGGCCAGGTCCCTGAACCCCTCACTACCACCTCTCCGACGTCTTCCGTCTTCTCTTTCCTCTCTCCTGTTGCAGGGAAACAACTAACCAAGCAGACAAGGTGAGGCAGCTTGGAAGCCTATCCTTAAAGATGAACTTTTCCCCTTTGGTAGTGCCATCCTCCCCTTCAGCCCTCTCTGGGTGGTCTCATGAGCCAAAGACCCTCCCAGGGATGAAGACCATCATACACTATTGTTAGCCAGGTGTCTTGCTAGAGTTCCAGATCCACATATCCAGTTGTGATCTCCACACCCCTACTTGGACCCTTAAGACACTGGGAATCAGTATGTTTGAGTATCAGTATGTTTTACTGTTTTGAGCTCTAAATAGTCTCATGCCAAGGCTGTACATCCTGAGGGACTTATTCTGACCCCTATATTCTGAACTCCTGAATGTGGGGCTTATAGTCCATGTTCCTAGCCCCGTGCCATGCACAAAGCAGGCAATCAGTAAGTATTTGACAAATTAATGGATGAATAAAAGAATAAATGAATGATTCATCTTGAACAAATCATGCATATTTGGCTTTGAGTTTCTTCACCTTCAATAAGGGTGCTTCTGTCTCAATCCTTACATCTTCCTGAGGTCCCTAGAGCAGTGGCTCTCAAACTTTAGCATGCTTTAGAGTCACCTAGAAGGCTCATGAGACATAAATTGGTGGGCTCCAACCCCAGGTGTCAGATGCAGTAGATCTTGGCTGGATCCTGTGAATTTGCATTTCTAGTAGACTTCCAGGTGATGCTACTGGTTTGAGAACCACATTTTGAGAACTACCACTTTAGAGGATCAGATAAAGGCCTGCAGAAAGAACTTTTCCCAGCTCAGAGAAAAACTGTAAGTTTGTGATGATATTTTTTGGCTCCTTGGAGTCCCCCAAAAGAGCCCCATCCTCAAGAAGGCTGGGCCTAGGGGCGCCTGGGTGGCTCAGCGGGTTAAAGCCTCTGCCTTCAGCTCAGGTCATGATCCCAGGGTCCTGAGATCGAGCCCCGCATCGGGCTCTCTGCTTGGCTGGGAGCCTGCTTCCTCCTCTCTCTCTCTCTCTGCCTGCCTCTCTGCCTACTTGTAATCTCTATCTGTCAAATAAATAAATCTTAAAAAAAAAAAAAAAAGAAGGCTGGGCCTAGAATTTGATAACTGTCTTCTTAAAAGGAAAAGTGAGAAGATGTTAGAATAGATCTTCAAATGATCAATTTATAATTTCCTGGGAGAGCAATAAATATGGCAATGTAGGCAGTGAATGGCAGAATGACTGTCATTATTTTCCCTAGCAGCAGAGAGGATGTGCCTGCAGTGTTCAACTGCAAGCCCATCCCTTCCCTTCCATTCCATGCACACTTTTTGAGCCCCTGCCATGTACCAGGTACTGTGCTCGGTGGTGGGATCAGACATGGTGCAGCATGGTCCCCCTCATGGTATCTGGGGAGACGCATGTGCTGGGTGCCAGAAGGATCTCCACTTTTCTTGTGCTCCATGTGTGCATGTGTCATGCACTTACAGCCATGTATTCCAGGGGCCTGGGAAAGTGATGTTATCCCCATTTTACAGGTGTGGAACTGAGTCCCAGCAAGGTGAGGGGCTGCCCACCAGGGTACAGCAGCATCAGCACTTCGACCATGTCCTTTTGGTTTTCAAACCAGCTGTGTCTCTGTGAGACCACCATGTCTGCTCTGCCCACCTGGCCTCTCATTCTGCAAATAGATTCATTCAGGCATTAGCACCTCTTTATCTCAGAGCAGGACTCCATCTCACACCTTTAACCGGCACAGGTGGTAAAAGAAGGGATTGTTGTTTATAAAGAACTCACAGTTTATTTAAAGACATAAAACCATGACAAAGGAGTCAAATAATTATTACACTTAAATTCACTTGGAATGTATACGCTAGCCTGAGTTCTCCTTTGCCTGGTATGAAGTTGAAAAATTGGTTAAAGGGAGCACAGTTCAGTTAAATGTCCCGATCTTGGAATATGTGAGGAGAATTATAATAGGAGGCACAGAGAAGATGTCAGCATACAACATTTAGATGGTAAGTTCTGACTCCAATTCACCTGATTAATTTACTCATCCGTGAAAAGATGTGTGCAGCTGGCATCTAAATTGAAATGTCAACTGGGATATTGGCAGAAACAACGGCACTAGGTCCATCTCTTATGAAAAAATTAGCAGGATTCCCACTAGGTACCATGAGTACATCAATTAAGTGCCTGATCCTATGCAATGGATTGTCATTTTGGGAGAATATAAGAATCTCAAACACATATGTAGCACTTACTGTGTTTCAGGCACTGTCCTAAATCTTTATGTGCAGTAGCTCACTCAATCCTCAACAATACTGTGAGGTGGGGGGGGGGGGGTATTTTTATCTCTATTGTACAGATAAGGAAACTGAGGCACATAAAGGTTAAAGAACTTCCCTGAGGTCACACAGCTATCAAACAAGTCTGAAGGCCAGAAGACTCGCTCAATGAGTGGGGAAGAACATTTAGAGTGCTGTTTTTAAGATGTGTTTTCCATGCTAGCATCATCACCAGCACCTGAATGGTTAGCACTCTATGTTTTGATGGCCCCAGGTGTTTCTGATGCAGGCTGAAGTGTGAGAACTACTGGCTTCAAATGTGCAGTGACTGGTGAAGGAGGTTTCTGGGAGGAGATAGAAGGAGGGACATTTTGTGTCTTCAGCACATGCTGCCAGGGTATGTTTGGTTTTGGCTTGGAAAAAGACCTCTTCCCATCAAGTCTGGTGGTAACAGGTCAAAGCTAGCCTCACAGTGGGCTCACCCACTGATGGAGCAGCTCACAAATGGCCTCTGGGAAGGTCTCCTTGTCTGGTGTCAGAAGGGAAGTGGGTTGACGCTGGTTAGAGTAGATGTGGGAAGAGTAAAGGAAGAGCTGCAGAAAGTAATGCATTCTGTGACAGGATACATTATTCAGCCTCCCTCTTATAGGTGCTGCCTACCTCCTGCCAATCTCGTGAGCTCCCTGAACTCTGATGCCCAGGCCAGAAACCCGAGTCTTGCTCCTTGACCAGACATACCGTCTGGCTTCCCTCAGTGTTCCCAGCTTGCCTTCCTCTTTGGCCATGGTTGGCATGACCCTGCCATGAGAGTTTTGAGAGTTTTCAAATAACAGCACTTGTACTTGACTTCCTCTGGTGGCTTCCTCCTCCTCCTCTAGGCTGTCCTTAGGATGCACCCCCTGTGCATCTCTGACCTCACTCTGTGGCTGATTAAACTAGTAAGGAGGAACAGCAAGGACACTCCTGTTACAATCAGATCTTCAGCATATCAAATTGATTGACGTCAAGCTGTTTTGTTGCTAAAACACATCTAAAAGGAGAACAGAGGCTGCAAAGAGATTTACAACTTAATCAGCCTAAATGTAATCATGCCGTGTAGTTATGAATGTGTGCACTACTGTGTGTGATTGCCTGATGGAGGGACAGTCACAGGCTGATGAAAGATTTGGACTACTGGCTGTCAGACCAATTAAGTTATAAAGTGCATTTCAAAATTGAAAATATTGTGTAAAAGTTATCCCTGCTGTCTCAGGAATGTTCCAGTTAATTAAATAATAATCTGGAGTCATAATCCTTCTTGAAATCGCTCCATGAATTTTCTGCAGTGAAGGCATGATTCCTGTTTCTTGGCCATTACCATATCTGCCCAGGCAAGGATAGTGTAGAATATTTAATTATCTGAAACACCTCATGCATACAGATAACTTGCTTCATCAGGTAACTGACTGCAGGTGCTTTCTTAAAATTGCTACATTTTTGCTGTGACATATCTAGATAATCCTATCAGTTTTCCACTTAGATTTTCCAGGGGCTATCAAGCTTTTTTAAAATTCCTCTAAGACTAACTATCTCTGATGGAAATACTATGGATGCTTTATGAATTCTAAGGGAGAAGAGCTCATTTCTGTAAGTTGCCTCATTGAGAAAGTATTATTAAAAAATTGAGCTAATTTTAAGACCATTTACGTGGATTATATTAAACATTTGAAAAAATCCATAAAACAACCCCCCCAGAATTTATGGGTGCTGTATTGCTCGAATTCTCATATATTTGAGGACTTTTTCCACCTGCCTTTAAAATAAAAATTTGGTCTTAATTTTTTTTTCTTCGAAGTTATGCATTTCATAATTTACTGGGTCAGAAAAACAGAAGTCCATTTCTCACCCATCCTGATCTCTGAATCCTGACCCCTGGGGATAATCATGTTCATTTCTTTGGCCCTTGTGGGCTTTGGCTACATATATAATAGGCACACACTGGTCTTTCTAAATATTTAAGAGTTGTGTGAAATTCACATAACAGAAAATTAACTATTTAGAAGTGGACAATTCAGTGGTCCTTAGTACATTCACTATGTTGTGCAAAGTTCACCTCTATCTAGTTCCAAAACACTTCTATCACTCCCAAGTAAAACTCCACAGCCATTAAGCGTTGACTCCCCTGTTGCAACTCCCTTCAGCCTCTGGCAAGCACCAGTCTGCATTCTGTGTTTATGATATAGGTATTCTGGATATTTAATATAAATGGAATAATATAATATGTGACTTTTTGTGTCTGTAGAGATTACTTAAAATTAAATAAATAAAATCTTAAAAAATATTTATGACTTTCTTTTGTTGGTGCATGTTCTCTGGTAGCTTCCTGAGAAATGGGTAGAGAGGATACAAGAAATGAGCTGATTTACACTGCGGACTTTTGCTGAATGCCCCTATGGTCATAAACAATTCTCTTCACAGTTGTCTGCTCAGCAGACCCTCTCTGGCTCATCTTTCTAATAGTGGTCTGCTCAGCTACAGTGGGAAGGCAACTTCTAGCTGTCCTGGCTGAAACAAGGGACCTATTTGCTCTTTGTACATACATGCACAGGCTTAAATCTTTTATCTCTTTTAAGCATCACTCTGCAAACTCAACTGAAAGTTTGTAGTTCCCATTTCTGAGCCTCTTCTAAAGTTCTACAATCTAAATTACCTTGATTTCTGTTGCTTCCAAGCAACTGCATGTACGAGAGTTTTTGCTTTCTTGGGTCCACTACATCAGTTACTTCCTTTTCAATTATTCTTCATTCTGTAAAATTTGGTTGGTATCTCTTATCTTCTGTTATCTTTTCATGCATTTTCTTTGTCCTTAGAGGTTTAAATTTTTTAAACTTTTATTTTTACTTTAATTGGTATTTTATGAGGGAGTAGACAAACTTGTGTTTTCAATCTCCCTGTATCACTTGAGATACAGTCAGGGTGAGAGAAGTCATGTTAGGTATTTCAATGAGAGGAGATTTAATACAAGGTATTGCTAACACAGGTACTGGAGGGCTAAAAGAAGAGAATACCCTGCAGTAACTCAGATATGTGTAAATGCAAGAAGCAGCGTATGATGTTAGCTATAGGATTTATTAAATGCCTTTCAGCAGGTCCAGGAAGTTTCATTTTATTCCTGATTTGATGAGATTCTTTTTGATGTTCAATTCTTAGGAATAATAGGTATTGAATTTTGCCAAAAGATATTCTGCAGCTCTTGACAAAACTCTGTTTTTCTTCTTTATTTTTTTCTTGAGATTATGGATTACATTGATTGATTAAAAAAATAAACTAGGGGCGCCTGGGTGGCTCAGTGGTTTAAAGCCTCTGCCTTCGGCTCAGGTCGTGATCTCAGGGTCCTGGGATCGAGCCCCGCATCAGGCTCTCTTCTCCTCTCTCTCTGCCTGCCTCTCTGACTACTTGTGATCTCTGTCTGTCAAATAAACAAATAAAATCTTAAAAAAATAAACTTACATACATGTCAAAAAAGAAAAGAAGCAGCTATTACTCCTAAGATTGTAGGAAAAAATAGAATTGATATTCCCAGATCTTAGGTACCCAGAGGCAGGGCCACTGGGGTGTTTAAGGGGGTACAACTGGCTAGTGGCTAGACCTCTGAGGGCACACCATCTATGTTGGGCTGCTGAGGGGTGCTACAAGATTAGATCTCATATTTCTGGGGGTTTATTGCAGAGCCAGGGCTGGAATTTCTAAAAGACTTTGGAGCTAACGTGTTTTCCTACACCTAGAGGGAGGCTAGCAAACACTGGGTACTTAGGAGAGGCCACCCTCCCCTTCCCTTGTGATTGTTTTCCAGTGGTAAATCCTAACTAGAGCTGGCTGGCCCTGAAGTCTGGGAATGGTAATTTGCAGATTTCCAAACTTATTGTCAGAGAATAGAGTAAAGAAAGTTGGGCTTGGGCCCAAAAGGTATAGGATCTTAAGCAGCAAAGTGATACGGACAACCTGGTGGCCCATGTGGAAGATGGAATAAAAAGAATGGAGTTGGGGGAGCTTTTAGAAGTTTGTTGCAGTAGTTTTGTAAGTAAACTTAGAGAGTTGGTCATAGACATGGGATCAGTGGGGGAGTTCTTTGAGTGGTAAAGTCAAAAATAGTTGGGGACTGGATATGATAGGGGAGGGAGAGGATAAGGGAGAAGTCAAGAATGATTCCTAGCATTTGATTTGAAAAACTGAATGACTATCAGTCCAGTTCATTGAAAGGGGGCTCACAGAATGGTATAAGCTCAGTTTTGAGGTCAAGCTCTGGTGGGTCATCTGTGTGGCCAGGCTATGTTGTATTAGGTTGTGACTCAGATAAGAAAACTGCTGGAGTTCAGCCCTGGGAGACATGGGTATATGGGTGGTGATTGTAGCCATGGAATGGAGGTAGAGGGAGTAGACCTGATGGCCCTAGAGAAAGCCCGTGGGGACATCAACTTGTATATACAGAGAAGCTGTAATTCCTAGCCTTGGGCAGAATAGTATCATACTGTGCAGTCTGTGGTTCACTGTTCCAGAGTGGACCTTGTTCCTGGTGGGATTTCCCTGGAGGAGGCCCTGCCCACCATAGACCACTGCAGGCTGTCATCCAAATCACCTCAATAGCCCAGTCCCTGTGTGACATCAGTGGAACCATCCAGGATCCTGCTCCTCTCAGGAAAGCTGTCCTGACTGGGGGTGGGGGGAGGCGCGCAGAAAGCTTTGGTCCTCTTTTCCTGAAAACAGTTAACTCTGAACCACAGGAGAACCTTCAACTAATGTTCCCTATCTCTCCACTGAGCTGTGCTGGCCACACAGGACGAGGAGAGTCATGCCCCATTTATCTGCTCACTGGAGCAGAAGGAAACACATTTCTTAGAATGGAAATTGTGTCATCAGCTTTCCCAGGCTTGTCGCAGGCTCAGTCACTTTGCTGATTCAAACTGTGTCTTAACTGCAGTATGGAGAGAGGTAGATCTGCAGATAGAGCCTGGGGCCTGGCCAGGAGCTCCCTTTCTGCTCTAAACAGACATTGTCTTTTTTTTTTTTTTTTTTTCATTAACCTTAGTTCTCCATTTTATTTATTTTTTCAGCGTAACAGTATTCATTCTTTTTGCACAACACCCAGTGCTCCATGCAAAACGTGCCCTCCCCATTACCCACCACCTGTTCCCCCAACCTCCCACCCCTGACCCTTCAAAACCCTCAGGTTGTTTTTCAGAGTCCATAGTCTCTTATGGTTCGCCTCCCCTCCCCAATGTCCATAGCCCGCTCCCCCTCTCCCAATCCCACCTCCCCCCAGCAACCCCCAGGTTGTTTTGTGAGATTAAGAGTCATTTATGGTTTGTCTCCCTCCCAATCCCATCTTGTTTCATTTATTCTTCTCCTATCCCCCTACTTATCTTTGTGCTTGCAGGCCAGATTCTCATCACAGACCCTGTTGAGCTGGTCAGAGACATGGGTTGGCTCCTATTAAGCACATCCCCATTTATTTGATTGTTCATCAGTTATTCATTTATTTATTCAATAAATATTTCTGAGTACTTACTGAAGGTCAGATACAGGTGATTCAGGCTGTGTCCTCAGAATGCAGATTCTGGGAAGTGCAACTGAGCTGCTCATAGCAAATCAAGGACTGGGCAAGGGAACGTGGTAGACCTGGAGGAGAGAGTCTGCTGGACCTAGAATGGGGGTCATGGAGGCAGGAGAGGCCTGATGGGCTCACATTGTGCAAAATTTATGAGCCATGGCAAAGAGTTTGGACTGCAACTTGGGGCCACTGAAGCATGGAGGGTTTGAAGTTGTGACCTAGCCACACTGTTCTTTAGAAGGGCTGCATAATGGGGAATAAGTTGAAAATGGGGAGGCACATTCTGGGACTGTCTTCTGCAGACATAAAAGATGATCTTATCTACACCTTCCCTTTCTGTAAAGACATTTCTGGAGAACAAAAAAAATCTTTTTCCACGTGTTTGTCTAAGGGAATGCTGCATTATCTATGTGCTAAAGATTGCTGTTCCGGTCTGTTGTGATACTTAGTTCTTTTTATATCATTTGCTTATACTCTTTGGGTGTCCAGGTTCATCATTAACAAAAAGATAGAGCATCTATATTTCATAAGACCCATAATTGCAAATGCCTCCTGTCTGTCTGAATTCCCTTTAAAATGTACTAGGAAATGATACGCTCTAGTTCCATCCACGTCGTCGCAAATGGCAAGATTTCATTTCTTTTGATGGCTGCATAGTATTCCATTGTGTATATATACCACATCTTCTTTATCCATTCATCTGTTGATGGACATCTAGGTTCTTTCCATAGTCTGGCTATTGTAGACATTGCTGCTATAAACATTCGGGTACACGTGCCCCTTCGGATCACTATGTTTGTATCTTTAGGGTAAATACCCAGTAGTGCAATTGCTGGGTCATAGGGTAGTTCTATTTTCAACATTTTGAGGAACCTCCATGCTGTTTTCCAGAGTGGTTGCACCAGCTTGCATTCCCACCAACAGTGGAGGCGGGTTCCCCTTTCTCCACATCCTCTCCAGCATCTGTCATTTCCTGACTTGTTCATTTTAGCCATTCTGACTGGTGTGAGGTGATATCTCATTGTGGTTTTGATTTGTATTTCCCTGATGGCGAGTGACGTGGAGCATTTTTTCATGTGTCTGTTGGCCATCTGGATGTCTTCTTTGCAGAAATGTCTGTTCATGTCCTCTGCCCATTTCTTGATTGGATTGTTTGTTCTTTGGGTGTTGAGTTTGCTAAGTTCCTTATAGATTTTGGATACTAGCCCTTTATCTGATATGTCGTTTGCAAATATCTTCTCCCATTCTGTCAGTTGTCTTTTGGTTTTGTTAACTGTTTCCTTTGCTGTGCAAAAGCTTTTGATCTTGAGGAAATGGGCAATGTATTATCTGCAGAGGACATATTGATACTTTCCTAAATTAACATTTTGCATTTCTTCAGCAAATTTGAGCTGTGAAAAATATTCCAGTAGGTTCTTATTGTTCTGTTAATTAAAGTGTTTCTCTCCTGAATATAGAAATCGATGGTTAGCATGCCCATGAATAATCTTTCAGGACATAATGAAGACCCATTGTAAAAAACATTGGCAAGAATGTTCTAGAAGAGAACTTTGGGCACAGAAATAACTGGGAAAGGGAGGGAGCAATGGGATGGCTGCTGATATCGTGTTGGGTGTTTTTCTGGCGGAACAGTTGCATGTTGACAGCATTATCAGTCAGAATCAGCACATTTTCTTGGTTTAATTGCATATAGGAAGAATTGTAGACAGAGAATAGTCTGATGGACCTGACTGACACTATTAGATTGAATCACTTCTTTTTATTAAAGTTAATTTTGGGGAGGAGGAGGTCCTAAGTTGTTCATTTTTCCATAATCAGTTTAATTGATCCAGAATCTGTTAATTGTTTATGATAATTGATTCCATTCACTTTTCAGGCATGTTCATGCTTTTAATGGTCTAATTTGAACCTCATAACATAACACTTGGGTAAGGTTTGAAAGGCAAAAGTGAAAGCTTTCACTTAATAGCTGGGTAACTGAGGCACAGGAGTTATACTTTTTTCCCCAAGTTCACACATACAGTGAGTAAGCCAGGCTGGGTACCTGGGCTCCTTAGTCCAATGCTGACTTTGCAACATCATATCCAGTGGTGTATGTGTGTTGGATGTGAAGAGGGATGACTGCTATAAGCAAAGTTTCCCTGATATACCGCTCTGTGAGAACATTGAAGTGACGGGAGCCTGCTTTCTGGAAGGTAGAAGTGAGATCTTAAGTTCGTATTTATCTGAGGTGAGAGGACAACAATGTCCTCTCACCCAGTGAGAGGGAACAAGGACAGGCTTCTTTGGAGCAACACTCACGTTTCATATCCATTGTTAGAAATCCTGACATGTATAAATGTACAATTTGTAATGTGTCCGGAAGTAATTTCTCTTAATTTTCCACAGAGGTAAAACTTAAGATAGCTCCTCATTCACAGATAAAAACCTGAGGAGCATAAAATACCCATGACGGCTGGTGTTGGAGAGCTGTTTGAAGCCCAAGTCCTGTGGCTCAAAGGCTGGGCTTTCCTTTTAGTCTCATTGACTAATTTGCTGGTAGGGTATGTACCAGTATTCCCTCCTCTAAAAGTGGCTCTGTGTGAGGCTCATGAGGGAGGAGATTTTTTTTCTGAAAATGCAGCTAGCATACTGGAATCAGTTTTCAGGCCCCATACCCCAGACATACTGGACTTCCTTCGTTTTTTTTTGGTGAGTGTATAAGTTGCAGAGCCAAGCCTTGATCCAGTTCCATATCCTTGACCTTGAGGTTCCTCTACTGGTTCCTCTAGAACCAGTGTGAGGGTGTACACTGGCTGAGATTCTGTATTCTGGGCTCAGCCCCAGCTCCACAACAGAGCCCCTGTGGGATCTATTTCCCTGTGGGTGAGCTAAGGAGCAAATCACTGACTGGGTCATTTTCCAGGGCTCTTTGTAGAAACTCCTAGCTGTGATGTTCCATCCATCAAAATTCTGTTCCCTCTTGTATACTCAGGATTCTCCAGACTTTCTACTCTGAGACCAGACTTTTAGTCAGACATTTAGTCAGAGCTTCATCTCTTTAACCTAGAACTTTGGCCCTGTGTCAGGTGCAAAAGTATACACAAACTGCACATTGGGGCATTAAATTGCTGAGAGTCTGTACCTAGGTGTAAGTGGAGGGTTTTAATTGGCATGAAGTTTCACTTGGCAGGTATCCTCAGCCTGCCAGGGGCTCTGGAGACTTAGAGGGCAATCTTCCAGGCTTATCACCTGAGGCTAGGTGACTCTGAATATGGTGCGTCCAGCATCACAATGATGGTTTATGTATCTGTTCACAGTCCAACCCTCTTGTTCTCAGCCTGTCAGTGCCATCATACTCAGGGGCCCAATATGATTGCCACACTGCTAGGTGTCAATGTCACATGCTGATGCACCAAACTTCAGTGGAAAAAGAGGGAGTGTTTCTTCCCAAAAGCATTTTTTTAATCAATGTGGAAAACTTTTCCAAAAAACTTAGAAAATTCCTCTGGAGTCTCAGTGCCCAAAATTACATTACAGGTTCATGCCTAGACTGGTCACATGAGAAATGCTTAGCAGGTTTTGGGAATGGGCCCCTTTATCTGGAGCACATGGCTGCATGGAGGAGGATGGAAAACTGAACAGGGTGGAGTCTGTTGGCAAGGAAGAAGGGGAAGCATGGTTGATTGTATGCCCTTTAGTGGCTGCAATGTCCTCGATGGTTTGTGAGGCCCCTTTTAGGTCTAACAACAGTTTAATATTCCATTTCATGTAACTCCATCTTTCAACACTCTGCAAATTGAAAGAAATAAGTCACTCAGAAGAATATCAGGATAAACCCCAACTTCTGCAGCCCTACCTCATTCTCTTGCCACTCCCTGCCTTGTTGTTCTTCATGCCTTTGGGTCTGTACACAAATGAGTCTTCCCTTACCCATTCTTCTCTGCCTGGCATACTTCTTCACCTAAGGAAGCACCTCTAGGGAGCCCTCCCTGACTGCCCCAGGAGGTCTCCAGCAGTATTTGCAGTGTGTGTTTGCTATGCCTTGTTCTTGCATCCAGTTCCACACTGCTCTATGACATGGTGCTTCTTACACCCTTCTCCTGCTCCAGATAAAACAGTTGATTTGGTCTTTCCTTTCCTTTCTTTTCTTTACTTTTTTTTTTCTTTCTTTCTCTTTCCCTTCCTTCCTTCCTTCCTTTTTTCCTTCCTTCCTCTTTTTTTTCTTTTTCTTTCTTTCAAATTTTATTTATTTATTGGACAGAGAGAGAGAGGGACAGCGAGTGCACAAACAGGTGGAAGAGCAGAGGGAAAGGGTGAAGCAGGATCTCCACTGAGCAAGGAGTCCAATGAGGGACTTGATCCCAGGACACTGAGATCATAACCTGAGTCAAAGGCAGACGCCTAATTGACTGAACCACCAGGTGCCCCTTGGCTCCCTTTATTATTTACATTGGAGCCCTGGCTCTGAATGGACAGAGAATTGAGTGAGGGAATGGCAAATCTAGTAGGAGTTAAAAATATCTTTGATGTTGGAGTGTGAGAAAAAATTGAAGTGATTGCTCATGCTCATTAGACTACATTGGCCATCACATCTAGCCAGAAATTGGGCATCCTGGGGAGACCCCCTTTTTGACCTTGGCCAAATGTGATGTTTCTCATAATGGAGTATCAGACTAAGTACCTGCATAGACATAATCCCTAGCAGCACTAAGGTATCCACAAAAGATCTTCTGGGTAGAGGCAGAGAAAGCCCAATTGACCACATTTTCTGCCTGGACTGCAACAATAGTCTCTTAGCCGGTCTTTTTGCCTGCACTTGTGCATGATGGTCCAATTATTGTTTAGTAATCAGTGTGCTCTGTCTGAAGCACAGGGGAGAGCCTGCCATGCCCCAACTCCAAGATCTCATTACATTAAGGAGAGAGCACAGCCTTCAGCCATCTCACTGTGTCCTGCCTACACTCTAACCTTATTCCCATCCACGTGGATCTTCTTGTTCTCTTTCAAACATGTTGAGATCATTCCTGCTGTGTTTCAAGGCCTTAGCACCCTGCTGTTTCTCCCGCTTGGGATGCTTTCCCTTTACCTCCACATACAATCACATATCTCATTACTCATGTCTCCTCCCAAATGCCACCAGCTCAGCAAAACTCTCCTTGGCCATTCTAAATAAGGAGCTGATTTCAGCTCTTGACTTTATTTGTCCATAGCTTCTCCCTATCTGAAATTATTCTATTCATCTATTTATTGGGTATCTTTAACAGGTAGACTGTAAGCCCTTTGAAGGCAGCAATTCTGCCTTACTTGTGGTGTTTATAGTGCCCAGGATGAGGCTTGATGCTCATAAATAAATAAACTTGACTGGCCGATGGACTGAATTGTGCTCTAGAGTGAAAGAACACTGTCCCTTCTCCATTTACTGTTTTCAAAAGTACCACTATGTATAGGGGCTTCCATAAATGTAGCTCTATTTTCGAATGTATGGTTCTACATTTTCCTCTTGGGAAGAGGTTCTGCACAGTCCTGTTACTTCCTTTCTTGATATGACATTGTTAATACAACCAGAGTGGGTGATTGGGTTGAGGGTGGGCTGCCCAGAGGCCTTGTGTTCTGCAAAAGCAACATCAAACTGCTCAGATTGCATGCCCTCTCCTGAAGACTGCATCCATCCCAGACATACCAATTAAGGGTTTCTGCCCTGAGGAAAAAAAATATGCATACACTGTGTCTTAGAAACAAATTGTCACCTGGTCGTAGGATCTGTAAAAGATAGCAAGGTTTTAATAAAACAGAAAGGAAATAGATCAAATTCTAAGACAAATGGAGTGTTCTTTGTGGTGACCTCATTCTTTCTTATTTATACTCCTTCTACTCTGAAAAGCTCTGTAATTAAAAAAAAAAGAAAAGTCAATATATGTGAGACTTTAAATAACTGATTGATGTTTAAAGCCCTGTCAGAAAGCTCTGAGGTAAAGTGTCAAGTAATATTTAGTTTCCCATCAAAAAAGCATCACACAAATAGCCTTGCTGACCATTAATATACATTCAGTCCCTTGATAAACAGTTGTGGTTCTTTTTAATTAGTAAATAATTAGAGGACTGTAAAAACAGTGAGCTGTTACCTCCTTCCACAATTCAATTAACCCCCTCCACACCACAGGGGTCAGGATGGCCTGTCTGTGTAAGTAAGGGGTCCTACATCAGAGGTGCAAAGTGACCACAATGGCTTCTTGGGCAGGGCAGGATCCTGGGGACAGCAGGATTTTTTCCTAACATAGGTAACAGATCTCTGGGCTCTTGGAAGCACCTCTTTCTGCTCTTGCAGAAGTGTTTTGCAATTTGGGGACAAACCAAGTTTGATGTAGAACAATGGGAGGAATGTTCATCTGGAACTGGGAGGAGGTGGGGCCTGCAGATGTTGATACTGGAGGTGTACTGGGAAGTATGGGTACTAGCCTACCTCTGTGGATCTCAGAGGACACGTGCTAGAGGAAAGAGCTTGTCTTGGACCTCATTTTAGCATCAGTGTTCACTTTAGGAATTTCTCTGTGTGACATGAATCTCGACACAGTGATATGATCCCTAAAGGAGTAAAAATTGGTCTTTAGGAGACAAAAAACCTTAGATATTACAATGGTTTATGGTTCTCCAAAGCTCAACTCTATATGACAAATTACTACTCCTTTGCATTTAATTTCTTTCTTCTTATATTAAATTAAAGTACATTTGACATAGAGTAGTCCCTAGACCTTTTTTTTTCCTTTTCTGTTAACTGCTTACCTATTACCACTCTCTTCTTATCAGTTCTCATTTATTTCTCTCACAAAATTAAACTTAATTTCTCTCCTTCAGGGTGATATGGTGATGGTGATGATGAGATTAGAGATGAAAAATTGAGTAACGCTCTTCTAGGAGTGGTTGAATCAGGTCTCCTATCTGTAGCACAATCTAAAGAAACATCCTGGCACCAAGTCCACAAGGAAAGATTAATGTCTTAAAGGACATTCAGTGGCAAGACACAAAGGTCTCCATTGGGAGATTCTACCCATGAGATGTCAGTAGGTGGCTTGGGCCTGCTAAGTGGTTCTAATATATATTTTTTTTTTCATTTTTTTTTCCATTTTATTTATTTTTTCAGCGTAACAGTATTCATTCTTTTTGCACAACACCCAGTGCTCCATGCAAAACGTGCCCTCCCCATTACCCACCACCTGTTCCCCCAACCTCCCACCCCTGACCCTTCAAAACCCTCAGGTTGTTTTTCAGAGTCCATAGTCTCTTATGGTTCGCCTCCCCTCCCCAATGTCCATAGCCCGCTCCCCCTCTCCCAATCCCACCTCCCCCCAGCAACCCCCAGGTTGTTTTGTGAGATTAAGAGTCATTTATGGTTTGTCTCCCTCCCAATCCCATCTTGTTTCATTTTAAGCTGGGGATCTGTGGTGAGCTTCCTGGGGAGGTAGGCACTGAGCTGGCCTGAAGACCTGTGGGAGGGAGAGTGAGAAGACAGATATTCTGGGGCTGTGCCACACTGTGATCGATTGCTCAGTGCCTCCTGAGCTTACTTAGAAAGATCTAGACTGTAAGGATGGAGCTCAAGAGGCATCTGAGATGGGACTGAGGACAGATGAGATCTCAGGCAGTGGGCTCCCAGGATGAGATATGAGATGGGGCTGGGCATGATGAGCTCATGGGCAGTGGACTCCCATGAGGGGTCTGGCATGGGGCTGGGTACTGATGAGCTTATGGGTAGTAGGCTCCCACAAGGGGTCTGGATGGGGTTGGGTAATGAGATCATGAGTAATGGACTCCCAGGAGAGGTCTGAGATGGGCCTGGACACTGATAAGCTCCTAGCCAGTAGGCTTAGCCTTGGGTTCTAGGCATGAAAGGTCCTCCAGGACCGATATGGCAAGGCCCTGATGCCAGCCTAAGCCCTTTGTTCCAGGGTCTGAGGAATGCCTGGTCTCCTTCTTCCCTCTCTCCTCTACCTGAACCACTGTCCTTCCAGGAGGACTAAGGGGTGACTGTCTCCCAGGGTCAAGAAGTCTGTGGTTTTCAAGGAGTTGTCTAGACAGGGCTGATGGAAGGAGAAACAGGCCATCCACTTCAAGCTCAGTCATGTTGAGTATTTATTAGAATCACAAATCTGTCCAGTGAATTCATCTTTCAAGGACTGCTCAGATTTGCAGATGCCAGTTACCCACTTGTGATGCTGATGAACTCCTATTTGCTCTCAACACTGACATGGATGCCCTGCTCCTGCCTCTGGGCCATGGATAGCATGAACCTTCCCATACTATTGCTCCTGGGGGTGGGGTGTGTACTTTGGCAATTGCATGTGGCAGCTAGGGGCAATTTACTTGCTTTCTGTGCTTTTATGACTCTGAGGTCCTCAAAATATTGTTTTAACTTCTATACTTAGTACTAATTGCTCCATAAATATTATTTAATTAAACTGATTTGAATATTCTTTAACATTTTAGTTTATTTCATCTAGTGTTCCTACTTAAAGGCTCTGGAGGAAAAAGAGGAATTTATGTCTCCTAATTAAGGCTGTTTGGTGATATCATATCTCTGACATTTTGGAGTGACATTGTGTTATAACTGGTTTAACTACAGAGATGGATGAGTAGGATGGGGCAAGAACTGTGGGTAGGAAGCTCACCTTGGGGTTAGGAGAATTGGCTGTGGGCTCAGATCTGTCATTCTCTGCTCATTTGCAAAATGATTGCTATAATTATAATCCCAATAGTCATCACCTGTATGTACTAAGTCCTTTTTGTGAGTTATAAGAAAACGAATGTAAGTAAAGACAGATGAGATTCTTATCTTGGGTTTAGGAATATCTGGGCTACTGGCCTTTTCCTACAAGACCAACCCCTTAGGAACCTCCATGAATGGTGGAAGAAGTGGGTCTTTGAAAAGTCCAAAAATATCAAGTGAGAGCTGGAGAATTATTGAGGAATTACTCGAGGAACTACTGTTCCTTGGGGGCTCTGTAGGTTCAGGGCCTGTTCCCTTCACTTTTCTGCTATCTCTAGTGCTCATGCCAGGGCTGTGAAGGTTATAGAATGATTAAGGAAGACTTCCATTGTCCATATCTTTCAGCAAACCCAATACATGAACATTAGAGCTTTTCTAAAAGAAGCAGGCAGGTTTATTCATAAATATCTAGATTCTTCAATGAATTAAAATAGGATTTAAGAGGGCTCCCAGGTGGCTCAGTCAGTTAAGCATCACCTTCCACTTAGGTCATGATCTCAGGATCCTGCTTCTCCCTCTCCCTCTGCTGCTCCCCCTCCTTGTGGTCTTTTACTCTTGCTCTTTCTCAAATAAATAAAATCCTTAAAAAGTGGGATTTAATTTTCAAAAATTTATTTGCTTTTTCTAGGACTATATCATATAATTTACACACCATAAACATTGAAGTGCATTGTTAATCATCTTGGTCAGACCAGAGCCCTAAACAGAACATATAAATATTTAAGGGCTCTTTGTCTTCTGTCACTGTGGAGTGAGCAAGGAAGACCAAGGTTCATTGTTAACCATACTATAGGACTTTCAGAATAGTACCATCATTTCCCATCCATCTTTGGAGGTTTTGCATACAGATCCACTTACAGAAGAGATTTGGAGGCAAAGATTTTATTCCCGCAGAAAAACGGAGTCACCATTGTTGGTGAGATTAGATTTTCAACAGCATCAACAACATGCAGCACAATCTCAATCACAGCTCTGACCACTACTACTACCACCACCACCACCATTAATAGAGCAGTTTTTATAACATGATATCATTTACTTGTCAGAATAACCGTAAAAAGAAATTATTTTTGTTTAGTAAATGGAATTCACAGAACTGAAGACAATTTGAAGTACACCTTTGAACCTTCCCACTCAGTCATTAACCCAACAATAATTACTGATAGCTTCTATATCCTAGATACTCTTCAAATTACAAATTATATTGGTTGAGAAAAGAATCCCTGATTTTAAAAAAATTAAAAAAAATTAAGAACAATGCCAATCACTTACTAATATTCCTTTATAGAGTGCCCAATTCTTCTTTACAAAACACTTACTGATATATTTTTTACTTAGTAAATGCTCAGATCTTGAGTGTAGAGTTTGACAAACATACATGCCCATGTAACCTATAGTCTTTTCATGACACAGATCATTTATATCACTGCAGAAAGTGCTAAAGCCCATTTGCACTCAGTACTTCCAAACCAGGTAGCTACTGTTTTGATTTCTATAACTATGGATTCGACTAATCTTCTTTAGAGTTTCATGTAAATGGAATCTGACAGTATATATTTTTATGTGTCTGGCTTTTTTTGACTCTGAATAGTGTTTTTGAGATTCATCCATGCTGTTGTATGTGTCAGTATTTCATTCCTTTATATTGTTAGAATTTTTTTTCTGCAACACCTGAGATGATCATATGAATTTTTTTCTTTAGTCTTTTGATGCAGCGAATTACACTAGTTGAATTCCAAATGTTGAACCAGTCTTGCATATCTGAAATAAATCCCTCTAGGTAGGGAGGAGTCAAGAAGGCGGGGAAGTAGGAGGAGGCACCGTTTTAACCTGTACCCTAAAGTGAGCTGATTACCTACCAAAGAAATCCGACCACCCATGAAATCAGCCTGAGATTAGAATTTTACACGTCTGGATCTCTACAGGAGCAGAAGACGCCAGTGGCAGTCTTTTTGTTTGTCTGTTTTTGTTTGTATACTTCACAAATGTTACCTTGTGGCCCATTTGGGCTGAGCCTTCTCTTTTATCTTCCCTTTTTTCCTATCTCTCTCTCTCTCTTTTTTCCCCCTTTTTTCTTTTCTCTTTTTTTTCTTTCTTCTTCTCTATTTCTTTTTCTTTTCTTTTTTCTCTCATTTGGGTGGGGAATCCTGATTGCACAGAAGTGTTCCAGGGTACACATTGACTGCACCACAATCGATAAGTCCAGCTGCATCTGTTCAGTCATCTCTTACCAAAATGACTAGGAGGAGGAATACCCAACAGAAGAAAAATACAGAGGATGGGCCTTCTGCAACAGAGCTAATGGCTATCGACATAGACAATATGTCAGAAGAGGAATTCAGACTAACAATTATCCAGGCAATAGCTCGGTTGGAAAAAGCAATGGATGACCAAAGAGAATTGATTAGGGCAGAACTGAAAGCCACCAGGGATGATGTTCAAAATGCTCTCAATGAGTTCCAATCTAATCTAAATTCTCTAAAAGCTAGGGTAACTGAGACAGAAGATAGAATTAGTGATCTGGAGGACAAACAGATAGAGAGAAAGGATCAGGAGAAAGCCTGGAACAAACAGCTCAGAAGCCACGAAAACAGAATCAGGGAAATAAACAATGCCATGAAACGTTCCAACGTCAGAATTATTGGAATCCCTGAAGGGGAGGAAAAAGAAAGAAGTTCAGAAGATATAGTGGAAGAAGTCTATGAAAATTTTCCCAATCTCACGAATGGAAACAACGTTCATGTACTAGAGGCAGAGAGATTTCCTCCCAAGATTTTAGATTCTCGAAAGTCCTCATGACACCTTATAGTTAGAATGAGGAATTATGTTTCAAGAGAGACCCTCTTAAAAGCAGCTAGGACAAAGAAGCTCCTTACATACAGAGGAAAGCCCATTAGAATAACGTCAGACCTTTCCACAGAGACCTGGCAAGCCAGGAAGGGCTGGCAAAATATATTCAGAGTACTAAATGAGAAGAACATGCAACCAAGAATACTCTATCCAGCAAGACTGACATTTAAAATGGATGGAGAGATAAAGAGTTTCCAAGACCAGCAAGGCTTAAAAGACTATGCAACCACCAAGCCGACACTGCAGGAAATATTAAGGGGGGTCCTATAAAAGAGAAAAAATCCTAAGAATATCATTGAACAGAAATATAGAAACAATCTACAGACAGAAACACTTCAAAGGCAACACGATGTCAATAAAAACCTATCTCTCAATAATCACTCTCAATGTGAATGGCCTAAATGCGCCCATAAAACGACACAGGGTTGCAGATTGGATAAAACAACAGGACCCATCCATATGTTGTCTACAAGAGACCCATTTTGAACCTAAGGATACACCCAGACTGAAAGTGAAGGGATGGAGAAGCATCTTTCATGCCAATGGGCCTCAAAAGAAGGCCGGGGGTAGCGATTCTCATATCAGATAAATTAGATTTTAAACTAAAGACTGTAGTCAGAGATACAGAAGGACACTACATAATTCTTAAAGGGGCTATCCGCCAAGATGATCTAACAATTGTGAATATCTATGCCCCCAATATGGGAGCACCCAATTACATAAGAAAATTATCAATCAAGATAAAGAGTCATATTGATATGAATACAATAATAGTAGGAGATCTTAATACGCCTCTCTCAGAAATAGACAGATCATTGAAGCAGAAAATTAATAAAGAAATAAGAGCATTGAATGAAACATTGGACCAGATGGACCTCATCGACGTATACAGAACATTTCACCCTAAAACAACAGAATACTCATTCTTCTCAAGTGCACATGGAACCTTCTCCAGAATAGACCACATACTGGGTCACAAAGCAGGACTCAACCAATACCAAAAGACTGACATTATTCTCTGCATATTCTCAGATCACAATGCTTTGAAACTGGAGCTCAATCACAAGGAAAAATTCAGAAGGAACTCAAACACCGGGAAGCTAAAGACCACCTTGCTAAAGAATGCTTGGAACAACCAGGAGATCAAAGATGAACTTAAACAATTCATGAAAACCAATGAGAATGAAGACATTTCGGTCCAAAACCTATGGGATACAGCAAAGGCGGTTGTAAGGGGGAAATACATAGCCATCCAAGCCTCCCTCAAAAACTGAAAAATCCAGAATACACCAGCTGTCTCTACACCTTAAAGAACTGGAGAATCAACAACAAATCAAACCAACTCCACATGCAAGAAGGAAATAATCAAGATTAGAGCAGAGATCAATGAGGTAGAAACCAGAGATACAGTAGAACGTATCAATGAAACTAGAAGCTGGTTTTTTGAAAGAATCAATAAGATCGATAAACCATTGGCCACACTAATCCAAAAGAAAAGGGAGAAAGCCCAAATTAATAAAATTATGAATGAAAAGGGAGAGATCACAACTAACACCAAGGAAATAGAAACAATCATTAGAAATTATTACCAACAGTTATATGCCAATAAGCTAAGCAACCTAGATGAAATGGATGCATTCCTGGAAAGCTACAAACTCCCAAAATTGAACCAGGAAGAAACTGACAACCTGAATAGACTGATATCTAGTAATGAGATTGAAACTCCCAAAATTGAACCAGGAAGATACTGACAACCTGAATAGACTGATATCTAGTAATGAGATTGAAGCAGTGATTAAAAACCTCCCAAAAAACAAGAGCGCAGGACCTGACGGATTCCCTGGGGAATTCTACCAAACTTTCAAAGAAGAAATAACACCAATTCTCCTGAAGCTGTTCCAAAAAATTGAAGCAGAAGGAAAACTTCCAGACTCTTTTTATGAAGCCAGCATTACCCTGATCCCCAAACCAGGCAAAGACCCTACCAAAAGGGAGAATTTCAGACCAATATCACTGATGAATATGGATGCAAAGATTCTCAACAAGATCCTGGCAATCAGGATCCAGCAGCACATTAAAAAGTTTATCCACCATGACCAGGTGGGATTCATCCCTGGGTTGCAAGGTTGGTTCAACATTCGCAAATCAATCAATGTGATAGAACAAATCAATAAGAGAAGGGAGAAGAACCACATGGTCCTCTCAATTGATGCAGAAAAAGCATTTGACAAAATCCAGCATCCGTTCCTGATAAAAACGCTTCAAAGTACAGGGATAGAGGGAACATTCCTGAACTTCATAAAATCTATCTATGAAAGACCCACAGCAAATATCATCCTCAATGGAAAAAAGCTTGCAGCCTTCCTGTTGAGATCAGGAACACGACAAGGATGCCCACTCTCACCACTCTTGTTCAACATAGTATTAGAAGTTCAACAACAGCAATCAGACAACAAAGAAAAATAAAAGGTATCCAGATTGGCAAGGAAGAAGTCAAACTCTCTCTCTTCGCAGATGACATGATTCTTTATATGGAAAACCCCAAAGACTCCACCCCCAAACTACTAGAACTCATACAGCAATTCAGTAACGTGGCAGGATACAAAGTCAATGTACAGAAATCAATGGCTTTCTTATACACTAACAATGAAAATACAGAAAGGGAAATTAGAGAATCAATTCCATTTACTATAGCACCAAGAACCATAAGATACCTGGGCATAAACCTAACCAAAGAGGTAAAGGACCTGTACTCGAGGAACTACAGAACACTCATGAAAGAAATTGAAGAAGACACAAAAAGATGGAAGACTGTTCCATGCTCTTGGATTGGAAGAATAAACATTGTTAAAATGTCTATACTGCCTAGAGCAATCTATACTTTTAATGCCATTCTGATCAAAATTCCACTGATATTTTCAAAGAGCTGGAGCAAATAATCCTAAAATTTGTATGGAGTCAGAAGAGACACTGAATTGCTAAGGAAATGTTGAAAAACAAAAACAAAACTGGCGGCATCACGTTACCCCGATTTCAAGCTTTACTACAAAGCTGTGATCACCAAGACAGCGTGGTACTGGCATAAAAACAGACACATAGACCAGTGGAACAGAGTGGAGAGCCCAGATATGGACCCTCAACTCTATGGTCAAATAATCTTTGACAAAACAGGAAAAAATATTCAATGGAAAAAAGACAGTCTCTTCAATAAATGGTGCTGGGAAGACTGGACAGCGATATGTAGAAGAATGAAACTCGACCATTCTCTTACACTGTAAACAAAGATAAACTCGAAATGGATAAAAGACCTCAACGTGAGACAGGAATCTATCAGAATCCTAGAGGAGAATATAGGCAGTAACCTCTTCGATATCAGCCACAGTAACTTCTTTCAAGATATGTCTCCAAAGGCCAAGGAAACAAAAGCAAAAATGAACTTTTGGGACTTCATCAAGATCAAAAGCTTCTGCACAGCAAAGGAAACAGTCAACAAAACAAAGAGGCAACCCATGGAATGGGAGAAGATATTTGCAAATGACAGTACAGACAAAAGGTTGATATCCAGGATCTATAAAGAACTTCTCAAACTCAACACACACAAAACAGATAATCATATCAAAAAATGGGCAGAAGTTATGAACAGACACTTCTCCAACGAAGACATACAAATGGCTATCAGACACATGAAAAAATGTTCATCATCACTAGCCATCAGGGAGATTCAAATTAAAACCACATTGAGATACCACCTGACACCAGTTAGAATGACCAAAATTAGCAAGACAGGAAACAACGTGTGTTGGAGAGGATGTGGAGAAAGGGGAACCCTTTTACACTGTTGGTGGGAATGCAAGTTAGTGCAGCCACTTTGGAGATCAGTGTGGAGATTCCTCAAGAAATTAAGAATCGAGCTTCCCTATGACCCTGCAATTGCACTGCTGGGTATTTACCCCAAAGATACAGATGTAGTGAAAAGAAGGGCCATCTGTACCCCAATGTTTATTGCAGCAATGGCTATGGTCGCCAAACTGTGGAAAGAACCAAGATGCCCTTCAACGGATGAATGGATAAGGAAGATGTGGTCCATATACACAATGGAGTATTATGCCTCCATCAGAAAGGACGAATACCCAACTTTTGTAGCAACATGGACGGGACTGGAAGAGATTATGCTGAGTGAAATAAGTCAAGCAGAGAGAGTCAAGTATCATATGGTCTCACTTATTTGTGGAGCATAACAAAGAACATGGAGGACATGGGGAGATGGAGAGGAGAGGGAGTTGAAGGAAACTGGAAGGGGAGATGAACCATGAGAGACTATGGACTCTGAAAAACAACCAGAGGGTTTGAAGGGGCGTTGGGCGGTGGGTGGGAGGTTTAGGAACCAGGTGGTGGGTAAAAGGGAGGGCACGTACTGCATGGAGCACTGGGTGTGATGCCAAAACAATGAACACTGTTATGCTGTAAATAAACAAATAAAAAAATTAAAAAATTAAAAATTAAAAAAAAATATCTGTATGTATAAAAAAAAGAACCAGAACATTGGTAAAGAGTTAAAAACAAAAGTTGTATTTATGAAGTAGTGGTGGTTGTTCTCTGGTAGTCTTTTTTTTTTTTTTCTTCCTTCCTGGTTGGTTTTCTGGGGACTGCCACGTGGGTTTTCAGACAATGATGTTCCCTGAGTTAGGTCCTCCCGCTCCCCTCAAGGGGGTGAGCTCTGAGGAAACTGTTTTTTTCAGCCTTTTGTTCTCTGGGGGTTGTTATGTTCTTTCATCTGCTTTCTCTCGCCTTGACAGCTTTTGATGGTTTTTGGAGGTTTAAAGGAGAGCAAACTGCACCCCGACCTCCCTCTCAGAGAGAAGCCCCAGAATGTTTTGGAAAAGCTGCTGGTTGAGTCGGTTCTGAGTCACTGTCCCTGGGGATGCAGGAGCTCCTCGTTGTACCCAAAACCAGGGCATCAGTGGCTGTCTAGGCAGCTCCAGACTGCCAGAGAGGTTAGGAGCAGAAATCGCACACTGAGATTTTCTCGCTGTCCCGGGCTGGGAATGTCTGGTTTTTCTGGATGCCAGAGCTCCAGGCTAGCGCCTATGAGCACGTATCCCAAGGGAGGGTGTGGGACGTGCGCATTTCAGGATTGCCGTCTGGCCAGGCTCCCAGCCCCTCAGGGGAGCCAGACCCCACACGTTCTCGGGCGCGCTGGCGTTCAGGTGCACTGGCAGCTCAGGGATGGAGATCTGATTTCTCCGCCGCACTCTCTCTGGCTCAGCATCAGGGGAGGCTGTCCTGGGTCCTGGGATTTAGGTCCCTGACCCTAACCGTCCAGGTTCCCACTATTACCCCCTGCGATCCTTTGCTCTTTGTTTTTTGAGTGCTTTCAACCAGACTCCAAGCTAATGCTGGTCCCCAGACGCAGAGCACTCTTGTGTTGGGGTATTACTTTCCAATAGGTCACCTCTGGTGGCTCCCTCCCCCTTTTGTTTATCTTCTGATATCAGTCCGACGCTCCCAGTCTGCTTTACCTGCCACTGGCGTCTTCTGCTCCTGTAGAGATCCAGACGTGTATAATTCTGATCTCAGGCTGATTTCATGGGTGGTCGGAGTTCTTTGGTAGGTAATCAGCTCACTTTAGGGTACAGGTTGAAATGGTGCCTCCTCCTACTTCCCCGCCATCTTGACTCCCCTTTCTCAATGTAGTTTTAATTTGAATCTCCCTCATGGCTAGTGATGATGAACATTTTTTCATGTGTCTGATAGCCATTTGTAAGTCTTCATTGGAGAAGTGTGTTTATATCTTCTGCCCATTTTTTGATATGATTATCTGTTTTGTGTGTGTTGAGTTTGAGGAGTTCTTTATAGATCCTGGATATCAACCTTTGTCTGTACTGTCATTTGCAAATATCTTCTCCCATTCCGTGGGTTGCCTCTTTGTTTTATTGATTGTTTCCTTTGCTGTGCAGAAGCTTTTGATCTTGATTAAGTCCCAAAAGTTCATTTTCGTTTTTGTTTCCTTGGCCTTTGGAGACATATCTTGAAAGAAGTTGCTGTGGCTGATATCGAAGAGGTTACTGCCTATGTTCTCCTCTAGGATTCTGATGGATTCCTGTCTCACGTTAAGGTCTTTTATCCATTTCGAGTTTATCTTTGTGTACGGTGTAAGAGAATGGTCGAGTTTCATTCTTCTACATATCGCTGTCCAGTTTTCCCAGCACCATTTATTGAAGGGACTGTCTTTTTCCCATTGTATATTTTTTCCTGTTTTGTCAAAGATTATTTGACCTTAGAGTTGAGGGTCCATATCTGGGCTCTCCACTCTGTTCCACTGGTCTATGTGTCTGTTTTTATGCCAGTACCACGGTGTCTTGGTGAAGCTTTGTAGTACAGCTTGAAATCGGGTAACGTGATGCTGCCAGTTTTGTTTTTGTTTTTCAACATTTCCTTAGCAATTCGCGGTCTCTTCTGATTCCATACCAATTTTAGGATTATTTGCTCCAGCTCTTTGAAAAATATCAGTGGAATTTTGATCGAATGGCATTAAAAGTATAGAGTGCTCTAGGCAGTATAGACATTTTAACAATGTTTATTCTTCTGATGCAAGTGCATGGAGTGTTCTTCCATCCTTTTTTGTCTTCTTCAGTTTCTTTCATGAGTGTTCTGTATTTCCTCAAGTACAGAGCCTTTACCTCTTTGGTTAGGTTTATTCCCAGGTATCTTATGGTTCTTGGTGCTATAGTAAATAGAATCAATTCTCTAATTTCCCTTTCTGTGTTTCATTGTTAGTATATAAGAAAGCCACTGATTTCTGTACATTGACATTGTATCCTGCCATATTACTGAATTGCTGTATGAGTTCTAGTAGTTTGGGGTTGGAGTCCTTTGGGTTTTCCATTTAAGGTATCATGCCATCTGAGAAGAGAGAGAGTTTGACTTCTTCATTGTCAATTTGAATACCTTTTATTTCTCTTTGTTGTCCCATTGCTGTTGCTAGAACTTCTAATACTATGTTGAACAAGAGTGGTGAGAGTGGGCATTCTTGTTGTGTTCCTGATCTCAGTGGGAAGGCTGTGAGCTTTTTCCCATTGAGGATGATATTTGTTGTGTGTTTTTCATAGATAGATTTGATGAAGTTGAGTAATGTTCCCATATCCCTATACTTTGGAGCATTTTAATCAGGAACAGATGCTGAATTTTGCCAAATGCTTTTTCTGCATCAGTTGAGAGGACCATGTGTTTCTACTCTCTTCTCTTACTGATTTGTCCTATCACATTGATTGACTTGCAAATGTTGAGCCATCTTTGCAACCCAGGGATGAATGCCACCTGATCATGGTGGATAATCTTTTTAATGTGCTGTTGGGTCCTATTAGCTAGGATCTTGTTGAGAATCTTAGCATCCATATTCATCACGGATATTGGTCTGAAATTCTCCTCTTTGGGGGGGGGTCTTTGTCTGGTTTGGGGATCAGGGTAATGCTTCCTTCATGGAAAGAGTCTGGAAGTTTTCCTTCTGCTTCAATTTTTTAAACAGCTTCAGGAGTATAGGTGTTATTTATTTTTTGAAAGTTTGATAGAATTCTCCAGGGAATCCATCAGTTCCTGGGCTCTTGTTTTTTGGAAGGTTTTGATCACTGCTTCAATCTCGTTGCTAGATATCAGTCGATTCAGATTGTTGATTTCTTCCTGGTTCAATTTGGGAAGTTTACAGGTTTCCAGGAATGCATCCATTTCATCTAGGTTGCTTAACTTATTGGCATATAAGTGTTGATAATAATTTCTGATGATTGTTTCTATTTCCTTGGTGTTAGTTGTGATCTCTCCCTTTTCTTTCATAATTTTATTAACTTGGGCATTCTGTCTTTCTTTTGGATTAGTTTGACCAAAGGTTAATCGATCTTATTGATTCTTTAAAAAAAACAGGTTCTAGTTTCATCATGCATTCTCTTGTATCTCTAGTTTCTATCTAATTTTTCTCCACTCGAATCTTAAATATTTCCCTTATTGTGTGTGAAGTTGGCTTAATTATTTGTCGATTCTCCAGTTCTTCAAGTGGTAAGACTGCTGGTGTATTCTGGATTTTACAGTTTTTTGAGGGAAGATTGGATGACTATGAATTCCCCTCTTAGGACCGCCTTTGCTGTATCCCATAGGTTTTGGTCTGAATTGTCTTTATTCTCATTGGTTTCCATGAATCTTTTAAGTTCTTCTTTGATTTCCTGGTTGAACCAAACGTTCTTCAACAAGGTGGTCTTTAGCTTTCAGGTGTTTGAATTCCTTCCAAACTTTTCCTTGTGATTGAGCTCTGGTTTCAAAGCCTTGTGATCTGAGAATATGTAGGGAATAATCTCAATCTTTCAGAATCAGTTGAGCCCTGATTTGTGACCCAGAATGTGGTCTATTCTGGAGAAGGTTCCATGTGCACTCGAGAAGGATGATTATTGTGTTGTTTTAGGGTGGAATGTTCTGTATATATCTATGAGGTCCATCTGGTCCAAGTTGTCATTCAATGCTCTGGTTTGTTCATTGATTTTCTGTTTGGATGATCTGTCTATTACTGAGAGAGGCATGTTAAGATCTCCTACTATTAATGTATTCATATCAGTATGACTCTTTATCTTGATTAATAGTTTTCTTATGTAATTGGCAGCTCCCTTTTTGGGGGGCATAAGAATTTACAATTGTTAAATCTTCTTGGTGGATGGTCCCTTTAAGAATAATGCAGTGTCTGTTATCTATGAAGTAGTGGTGGTTGTCCTGTCTTTTTTTTTTTTTTTTTGGTTGTTTTTCTTGGGGAGGGTTTTCATGCAATGATGTTCCTAGAGTTATGTTCTCCTGCCCCCATTAAGGGGGTGGGCTTTGAAGAAACCGGTATTTCGTGTTTTTGTTCTTTGGAGGTTTTTTTTTGTGTGCTTGTTCCTTTGTTTTCTCTCCCCTTGGTGGCTTTTGATGGTTTTTGGAGGTTTAGAGGAAAGCAAATTGCACCCAGTAAGCAGAACATGGGATAATAATCCTGTAATAGCTGACAAAATATCCAGCGTCTCATCAAAGTCCCCCATAGCTCTTAGGATCTCTGTTCCATTTCCAGTCCACCCATCTGAGGCACCCTCACCCTCACCATCCTCTGTCCACTCCCACCCTAAGATCTGAAGAAGAGAGACATATTTTCCCCGTCTCTGTGTCCTCTTGGTCTCTAACCTGTCCCCTAGTACATAACTGGTTGTCTCTTGACCTAAGAAATTACCACTTTCATTCTGTCTCTAATTACAGCCTCAATCCCATCTTAGTAATCACATTTCTTGAAAGTTCTGCCTTTTTTCATATTTTTATTTCTTCATACCTCCCCTTGGCCCAACCCACTGAGTTTGGTTTCTGTTTTCAGTCCACTGGAACTTCACATGCTAGAGTCACCAAATACAGTGGAGACTTGCAGACCTATTCTGTAGGAGAGGACATTATTGGCCACCTCCTTTTGGATGCTTTCTGCTCTTCTCTCACCTCTTTTTTTTAAAATTTTTTAATTTGTTTATTTACAGCATAACAGTGTTCATTGTTTTGGCATCACACCCAGTGCTCCATGCAGTACGTGCCCTCCCTATTACCCACCACCTGTTTCCTCAACCTCTCACCCCCCCGCCCCTTCAAAACCCTCTGGTTGTTTTTCAGAGTCCATAGTCTCTCGTGGTTCATCTCCCCTTCCAGTTTCCCTCAACTCCCTCTCCTCTCCATCTCCCCATGTCCTCCATGTTCTTTGTTATGCTCCACAAATAAGTGAGGCCATATGATACTTGACTCTCTCTGCTTGACTTACTTCACTCAGCATAATTTCTTCCAGTCCCATCCATGTTACTACAAAAATTAGGTATTCGTCCTTTCTGATGGAGGCAAATACTCCATTGTGTATATGGACCACATCTTCCTTATCCATTCATCCGTTGAAGGTCATCTTGTTTCTTTCCACAGTTTGGAGACCATAGCCATTGCTGCAATAAACACTGGGGTACAGATGGCCCTTCTTTTCACTACATCTGTATCTTTGGGGTAAATACCCAGCAGTGCGATTGCAGGGTCATAGGAAAGCTCTATTCTTAATTTCTTCAGGAATCTCCACACTGTTCTCCAAAGTGGCTGCACTAACTTGCATTCCCACCAACAGTGTAAGAGGGTTCCCCTTTCTCCACATCCTCTCCAACACACGTTGTTTCCTGTCTTGCTAATTTTGGCCATTCTAACTGGTGTCAGGTGGTATCTCAATGTGGTTTTAACTTGAATCTCCCTGATGGCTAGTGATGATGTGTTCTTGTGTGCATTGGCTCTATTTGTTTAGAAAGGCATTCTAGAGAGGCATTCTTGAGAAGCAAGGAAGAATGTGCTGAGAATCGGACTATTTCACATAAGAAATTATTAGCCCAGAGAAGATGGGGAGTAAGGAATGTAAATATATTCTGTGTATAATGTAGTACACAGCTCAATAAAATGGCTGGGCTCCATGTTAAAGCTGTACTCCAAAAACACAAATGTGATCTATCATGTGCTACATCTTGCAGCCAGGATGAGAGTTTTCTTTCTTCATTATGTCTGCTTTTTATTTTTCCTATATGGGATCGATGTCTTCATTTTGTCTACAAATATGATGACATATCTAAGATTAGATCTTCCTGACTATGGAAGCTGTACATCTTTAGCTAGAAGTCTCTCAGACCTGGAGTTTGGGGACCCCCATTTCTGCCCCTGAGCTCAGTCTCTCCCAGCCTTGAAAGCTGTCCTCTTTTGACTAGCTGCCAACCAAGAGCTGCATTCAGGCAGACAGTGGTGCAACCTGTTTCAAGGTAAGGCCTCTGGCAACACCTGGCATTCTGCATGGTTCCCACACCATCTGTCTTTCATTGTCCTTTAGGATATACTGCATCTTCCTCTTCTCTTCTACGCTGATGCTCCTTGAGCCTCCATAGTTTCTACAAATAGAAGCTTAAATATTTATTCACTAGCATGTTTGTGGGTG
The DNA here is from genome assembly GCF_922984935.1 of Meles meles. NCBI lineage: Eukaryota > Metazoa > Chordata > Mammalia > Carnivora > Mustelidae > Meles > Meles meles. The sequence continues at coordinate 115,005,617 of NC_060074.1, read as the reverse complement.
TCAACAAGGAGTGGAGAATTTTTCTCTTTATTTATGGAGAATCCGAGCTCCAGATGTGTTAAGACTTGGCCAAAGCCTGATATAAGGGATGGGGTGAAGTTTCCTGAATCTTTGTTTTTTAATATTTTATTTATTTATTGGATGCAGAGAGAGAGAGAGAGAGAGAGAGAGAGAGATATCACAAGCAGGCAGAGGGGCAGGCAGAGAGAGATGGTGAAGCAGGCTCCCTGCTGAGCAGAGAGCCCAAAGCAGGGCTCAATATCAGGACCCTGAGATCCTGACTTGAGCCAAAGGCAGAAGTTTAACCTATCAAGCCATCCAGGCACCCCAAGATCCCTAAATCTGACCTGAGTCTCTGCGCAGGCTCTGCCCCTCTTTACACTGGAGGTCCATATCTCTCCAGCTCTCCCACTGCCAAGGACAGGCTGCCAGGACTTCCTTGTAGACAGATGCTGGTTTGAAGGAATATTTATCCAAAAACAGTTGTGTCTTCCTGCAAGCTGGTTGATTATACTTCCCACAATAGAGAATTTCTGGCTTTTTGGAAGACAGTTGAAATGTTAAATCCCCAGGCTGGGAAGATAAACTATTAGCCATTAATATCTCAAGGTGAGCTAGTTTCACTAAAGGGCATTTCCACATAGTTTTTCCTTGCTATTAGTGGGGGTTGCAGAAAAAGAACATTAGTTACTGTTCTAAAAATTTTGGGAAATATTTAAGAAGTTTCCTTTTTTTAGGATTTCTCTAAGCCTTGACCTCTTAACATGCAATGTGACTCTCCCATATGGCATTTCTAAACATGCTCAATGCAGAGCAGCTTTCTTGAGGATTAGCTAGGGCCATATTTTCTCCATGGGGGTGGAGGTCAGATGTCTAGATTTGGCCAGGAAACTTTTTTGTTTGTTTTTAATTGAAGTATAGTTGACATACAGTGTTATATTAGTTTAGGTGTACAACACAGTGATTTGACAATTCTATACATTCTTCCATGCTCACTATGGCGAGTGTTACCATACAATTTTAATACAATATTTTTTACTGTATCCTTGTGCTGTACTTTTCATCTTGTGACTTGTTTATTTCATTATTGGAAGTTTGTACATCTTAATCCTCTTCACCTATTTTTTACCCCCCCCCCCCCAGCTTCCTTCTGGTAACAACCAGTTTGTTCTCTGTATTTAAGAGTCTGTTTTCTTGTTCCTTTGTTTTATTTTTTAGATTCCACATACAAATGAAATCTTATAGTACTTGTCTTTGTCTGACTAATTTCACTTAGTATCATACCCTCTAGGTCCATACATGTTGTTGTAAATGGCAAGATATCATCCTTTTTATGGTGGAGTAATATTCTGTTATATGGATATCACATATTTATCTATTCATCTATTGATGACCAATAGGCACATGAAAAGATGCTCAACATCACTAATGAAGGAAATTCAAATGAAAACCACAATGAGATATCACCTCACATCTGTCAGAATAATTAGTATCAAAGAGATAAGAAATAACAAGTGTTGGCAAAGGTGTGGAGAAAAAGGAACCCTGGTGTACTGTTAGTGAGAATATAAATTGGTAGCATACTATGGAAAACAGTATGGACATTAAAACATTAAAACATTAAGGGGCGCCTGGGTGGCTCAGTGGTTAAGGCCGCTGCCTTCGGCTCGGGTCATGATCTCAGGGTCCTGGGATCGAGTCCCGCGTCGGGCTCTCTGCTCAGCAGCAAGCCTGCTTCCCTCTCTCTCTGCCTGCCTCTCTGCCTACTTGTGATCTCTCTCTGTCAAATAAGTAAATAAAAAATCTTTAAAAAAATATTAAAAAAAACATTAAAACATTAAAAATAAAAATGCTATTTGCTGCTGTATTTCCACTACTGAGTATTTACCCAAAGAAAACAAAAATACTAATTTGAAAAGATATAGGCAACCCTATGTTTATTGCAACATTATTTACAACAGACAGATATGCTAATCCACAGGGACTTTGGTATGAGTTTCTCCCACAGTCACTAGCTGAGTGGCCTTCAGTAAACCTTGGAATGCTTTAAGCCTCAGTTTCCTTACCCAAAAAATGTTAATAATTCCCACCTAGCATCTAATGAGAAAGAAAGAAGGCTCAGGCTCTTTATCTAATGAAGAGCACCAGAAATAGGGAAATTACAATCTCATTAAGGTCACCTTAGTGTTCATTATTTGTCCATTGTGCAAGATTTTGTTGAGCCCCTACTATGAAGATACTGGAGCTTTTGGAACTAAATGATAAAAACAAAAAGAAAAAAGGAAACCCCACACAAATATTGTATTTAAAGATATAGCAACCATTGGGGCGCCTGGGTGGCTCAGTGGGTTAAGCCGCTGCCTTCGGCTCAGGTCATGATCTCAGGGTCCTGGGATCGAGCCCCGCATCGGGCTCTCTGCTCAGCAGGGAGCCTGCTTCCCTCTCTCTCTCTCTCTCTCTGCCTGCCTCTCTGTTTACTTGTGATCTCTCTCTGTCAAATAAATAAATAAAATATTAAAAAAAAATAAAAAAAATAAAAATAAAGATATAGCAACCATTAAGTCAGGATTCTGTACCTTCCTGACTCAGTCCAGGCCCAAACTATGACAATTTAGACCCAGAAAGTTCTGGAAATCCCAGGGACATATCATTGATGTCATGAACTGGTTCTCTCAGCCCCTCTGGGGCTACCACTTCCTTTCTTACTGCTTTGGCTGGGTGGCAATGTCCTCTTCCCTTGGCAATACTAAGGTTCATAATAACTTTGCTATTGCTCCTGCCAAAAGCACTGTTGATGAAGATACCCTGAGATGTTTGTCCTGACCAGCCAGTTCCTGACAGGGAGGGATGTCCCATCCCTACCCCATAAGGGCCCACCATCTCCCACCTTGCTGTACCCAGAGGCACTGAAGCTGATTATTGCTGGATTCCTCCATATCTGGATAGCAATGAGATGCTGAATTCACACATTCTTTCCTTCTAGGGCCCAGTTCTGCTCTCAGGGTCTATGCTGAGGCATTATAAGAAGTAGGAAGTTTCAGGACAAGCCCTTCCTTTCCTCTGCTCTGGTACCTATTGTCCTGGTAGGTAAATGTGTGATCTGATTCTTTCCTTAAGATAAATTATTTCCTTGGCTATCTGAAAATCTGGAGAGGTAGTCCCCTGTCCTGCACATCAGGTTCTCAGGCTGCACTAATTCCTGCCCCACCCTTTGGTCATCATTAGCCTACCTGGTATGTCAGGCTTGGATAGAGTCAGACATTGGGGACTGGTAACTAGGAGCAGTGTGAAGTCACTGAGCATCAAGAAATGGGGCCTAAGAAAAGACAGAGAAAGGGTTAAAGATCAGCTGTGGTGACTCTGAACATAGTTCTCCTTCCAGGTTATGTGCCTTATGTATGACAATGGCCGTGGGCATTTGGAGGCTACACTTGGCAGGTCACATGACATATCAGGTGTTCTGACATGCAGGAAAGGTACACAGAGACCTGCTTGGGCCAGCCTTCCTGTCCCTGACACCTCTGAAGTGCAATGATGAGGAAGATATCAGGAAAACTGAGAAACAAAGACAGATGTCTCCTTTCCTGAGGTGGCTGGTTGATCACCTAATGGCACCAAAGAATTCATTCTAATTTCTCCCCCTTGGAGAAATACTTTGTGCATTTCATTTTTCTCCTTACTTCCTGAGTGGAGTGGCTTCTTGCAATGCTCACTTCCAAACTTGGCTCTGGCAGATGGTCTGAGTCATGCATCTGCACCATAGTTTTGAGCTCTACCTCAGGAATATGGGAAGAGACGATACATAAGTTTAATTATCTTTGCATTTCAGGGATGACACTTGGTAATTGTTAGACTTGATTTATGTATATTTTATGATCTTTACATTTGTATTCCTAGGTAAATTGGCACTGTTTGGTTGGAGTTATCATGTACTCCCTTCTGTAATTTTAGGATCAGGGATAGATGTATATCCTGTTATACTTGGCTTTATTTTGTTACTTTTTAAAAAAAATCTACATTCTTGCATGAAAAACTTGATTCACTGATCTCTGATATTTCTCACCTCTAATAATGAATAATTCATGGCTATTAATCTTCCTCTGAGAGCCTCTTTGACTATATCTGTATGTTCTGTTTATGGTCCTATGTTGTTATTCCTCTAAATAGCATGGAGCACTGGGTGTTATACATAAACAATGATTCTTGGAACACTACATCAGCAACTAATGATGTACCATATGGTGACTAACATAATATAATAAAAAATAAATAAATTTCAGTTTTGATTTCTTTTTAGTCTGAGAGTTATTGAAAAATATATTATTTTTAAAAAAGATTTATTTATTTATTTGAGAGAGAGAGAGCATGTGAGCAGAGGAAGGGGAAGAGGGAGAGGGAGACAAGCAGACTCCCCACTGAGTGGAGAGTCCAACATGGGGATCCATCCTAGGACCCTGAGATCATGACCTAAGCCAAAATCAAGAGTCAGATGCTCAACTGACTGAGGTATGCAGGTGCCCCTGAAAAATATATTTAAAAATCTTAGAGTTAATAGATTTTTTTGGAGGTCTAACCTTTTGAAGCCCATCATTGCACTTCACTACTGCATCATGACTAATGATTGTGGTTCATATGATTTCTGTTTTAGGGAATCATTTGACATTATTTTTTGGCTTTATACATGACCAAATTTTGTGACTATATATATATATATATACATATATATATATATAACGAATATTCACTACTTATATGGGATAAAATACAATATATATATTTTTTCAGTATGTGTATTGAAAGATTGTGTATCTATGTGTCTGTCTATCATCTATCATCTATCATATACCTATCAACTATGTATCTATCTGATTTAGAAGCCAATATCTCCTGACTCAGTGATGGCCTGGCCATGGGATGAGGAAGGAGAGGGACAATTATAGATGTTCTTAGGTTTTGGCTTGTGTGATTGAATTGATGGGGGCTCCACTGGGATGGGGACACTGGAGAAGAACCTAGATGGTATGAGGAACAAGATGACATCAGCTGGACATGCCAAGTTTGCTGTACTTTTGTAATACCAAAGAAGAGAGTTCAAGGTAAGGTAGGATGACAGTTGGTTTGGAGGTCACAGATGAAGTTAGTACTGGTCACATAAATGGATGAGTTTCTGGCATATAGATGGTATCTGTGATTGGTGTTGATCAAGGCAAGGCATCTAGAAGGAGAAGTAGGGGGAACAGAATAACATCTTGAATAGTTCAGACCTCTGTAGTCAGGGCCCAGGGAGTGAGTATAGAGGAGGCTGAGAAGCAGCTTGGGAAATGGGGGGTATAGAAAGACAGATTTCAGAAAATGGCACAGAAGCCAGGAAGAAGATTTTTCAAGGACAAACACTGCTAAGAGTCAACTGCATTTTTTTTGCACTTTTTTTTTTTGGTGTCATTTTGATTGAATTCTTAGAGACCAATATTGTTGAATTGCTGATTCCTTTCTGTAGCTGGGATTTTTCTTAGTATAATTCAAGCCATCTCATATAAAATAAAGAAGATTTTTGAGAAAACTCCCTGGGGGTGCTTTTTATTAAATTTTCTAGCCACTGAAGTGAGTACTAGACATTTAAAGTTATGCTAATAAAAGTTTGTGTGGTTGTGGGGTGTAAAGGAAGGGGAAAGGGAGGCAATGTCTCCACAAGACTCTCAGAATCACTCTACCAATCAGTGACTTTAGTGCTCACCATGTACCTTTAAACATAATTTTTCCTGTGCCTGTTAATCCCTGTTAATGATTGCATGTGTCTGGGATCTGAACAAGAAGCTCTGCATGAGGACTGATGGTTGCTCACTAGTGTTAAGCAAGATGAAATGGTGGCAGCAGCTCTATTAAGGTCTGGTTTAGCATTTTAATCAGCTTCACCTTGGGTGGCAAATGCAGTTTCTATAATTCTGAGTACAGGGTTGTGGTGGAAAGGAGGGCAATAGAAGGAAAAAAAAAAACAGAAGAAAATTGCTTTCATTTTAGAAAATGCAAAAATAGCTGGTGGAAGGAACTGCAAAACATAAAATTATACTGTTTAAGCCAGAACTTAAAAGAACTTAAGAGAGCTATCATTTGTCTCACTTCCCTCATTACACATGGGGAAATCCAAAGAACCAGGGAGGTGATGTGCTGGGACAAGACCATCCAGTGTCCTTGAGGAAAGCCCACCTGAGACTCAGCCTGTCACCACCCAGCACAACATACTACCCCACAGCTCTGCAGCCTGTGTGGCTCACCATCTGACCTGTTCTGTGTTCTGAGAGTGCTTTTCCTCAGTTTTACCATTAAGTTCTCTGTGCTCACCTGTTGCTCTGGAATGACCTTGATCACAGGCCTCACCCTCCTCTGTCCCTCGGAGCAGGCATGCCCATGTCTGACTCAGTGTGCCTCATAAGCGTTGTTCCTGTGCCTACGGTTCTGCCTACACAAATAGGATTGCCTCCCTGCTTTGACCCCATACCTGCTGCATGTTCCTGGTTGAGTTCTTAGGGCCCCAGTATTTGACTTGTACTAGCAGCTTGCAAGAGAAGCTGGCCTTGTACCACCAACCTTTGGAGCACATAATGCACAATGGCTGCTGCTTTAGCTATACCTTCTAAAGCTTCCACAAATGTGTTCTGTGGCTATGCTACCCTGGAACTGCACAGGGTCAGTGATCTGGGAAATGTGGTTCCAGCTTAAGTAGATGGGACTCAAGCTGCCACAGGAACCCTAGGTAAAGAAAACAGTATCTTAGGAAAGAGGATGAATTTGTTTTTGGATTGTTGTGATCGGGGGAGGCCTGTAAGACCTGCTAGGAAGACATCCAATAGGCAGACAATAGTTTTTGAGCTCAGGAATACATTTTGGAGATGTTAGCATTAAAGTTAAGGTCATCAAAAGATTAAAGTTGTTTTAGGCAAGAAGGACCCTGGAAAATCCAAATAATTCTATCTCTTCCCTGAATAACAAAAAAACCCACAGTCTCCTTGCAACCATACTTACTTTGCTTATATTATATGTTGGTGTTGAGGGTGGTTGCTGCTGTGTGACTCTCTTCAGCATTGCTCCCAATGTCTTCTTCTTCTAGGTCATGACTGGGGAAGCTACCATGGGATGGGGGACATGTCCTTTCTTGTGTCAGGGAAGAGATAGAAGGTGGGATAAAATTGTTTTTCAAGCTCAGACTTGGACGTGGTCTGTATAATAGGCAACTTCCCCTCCATTTGTCAAAGCAGGTGCTGTGGACATGACAATTTACCTTATTGCATTAGTATGAGCCCTGTGAGGAAACCTCTCTAGGCATTAAGAATGATGACTTAACCAAATAGGAGTTGTAAATAATTGATTTCTCCTCCAGATAATAATTTCCAAGGAAATCCTTCCATTTTCTTATGTGTGGATTAGATGAGGAGCTGAATAAAGATGCTGACTTATTCAAGGATATCTTCAGCACTGCATAGAAAGAACCATGCACATTCATAACCTGGTCACACATGTGTTTGTAGGCTGTACAACTAATGCATAACATTAAAGGAATTGTTCCTGTGAAGTGCAGACCTAGACAATCTCATGTGCAGGAGAGGAAGGAAAGTTTCTGCAGAGAGTGGTAGAGAAATGGTCAGAATTCAGAAGGCCTAATTCTGGGCCACTAATCCTATGTTCATTGGGAGATGCTGGGGGTGGTTGAGGGAGAATCTGTGTGGTGAAGTTGGGGGTTGACAAACTTCTGTAAAGGGCCAGAGAGTAAACACTTTAGGATTTTGGGGCTACATTGTCTCTGTCACAGGTAGTGCCTGTTGGGGAATGTCACGGGATGGACATGATTTCTGACTGACTTGAGAGCTAGACCAGGACTTTCAGAGACTTCTCACCCTCCTCTGTCCTTGGAACATGGGTTGCATTTGCCTTTCCTGCTCCCAAAGGCTGCTCCAAGGACACAGCCTTAAGGTAATGATGTGCTATTGAGAACACCTGTATGGTATGCTGGTCTGAATCCAGGTAAATTACTTTGTTAACTTTAAAGATTTGGTGAGTGGGGGCAGGAGTCCATTAATTTTGCTGCCCCCCAAGAAAAAACTTGTATGTAACTTCCCTTTGCTTATTAAAACTGCCACCTACCGGGGGACCTGGGTGGCTCAGTGGATTAAAGCCTCTGCCTTTGGCTCAGGTCATGATCTCAGGGTCCTGGGATCTAGCCGCACATCGGGCTCTCTGCTCAGCAGGGAGCCTGCTTCCTCCTCTCTCTCTGCCTGCCTCTCTGCCTACTTGTGATCTCTCTCTGTCAAATAAATAAATAAAATCTTAAAAACAAAACAAAACAAAAAAACCCTGCCACCTACCAAGTTCGATTGGTAGTTGGAGTGGAGAGTGGACCTCAGAGAGCCCTGAGTAACCTCACAGTTGTCATGGGCCTAGTTAACCATCACACACTGGGAGAAGCTGCAGGTGCCACAGCCGGCCCTAGTCACTATCACTGCAACCATGAGCAGCGAGGCTGAGACCCAGCAGCCACCCACCACTCCACCCTCAGTGCTGCCAACACCACCAGCAGCTCCATAGGGAGCAGCGGCCTGGGTGGCCTCACATTTTTGGCACCTGGAGGCTGAGACAAGAAAGTCTTTGCAACGAAGTTTTTGAGAACAGTAAAATGGTTCAATATAAGAAATGGATATGGTTTGATCAATAGAAATGACACCAAGGAAGATGTATTTGTACCATACTGTCAAAAAGAAGAGTAACCCCAAGAAGTATCTTTGCAGTGCAGGAGATGGAGAGACTATGGAGTTTGATGTCCTTGAACGAGAAAAGGGTGCAGAAGCAGCAATGTGACAGGCTCTGGTAGCGTTCCAGTGCAAGACAGTAATTATGCAGCAGACCGTAACCATTATAGATAGTATCCACATCTCAGGGGTCCTCCATGCAATTCCCAGCAGAATTACCACTATAGTAAGAGTGGGGTTGGAAAGTGCTCTTGAAGGCCAGGCCCAAAAGTGCTAGCCCTACTGCAGGTGATGGTTCCCACCTTACTATATGCAGAGACCCTATGGACATCAACCACAATATTACAATACTACTGAGCAGGGAGAGGTGATGGGAGGTGCTGACAACCAGGGTGCAGAACAAGGTAGATCAGTGAGACAGAATATGTATCAGGGTTATAGGCCACAATTCCACAGGGGTCCTCCTCACCAAAGACAGTGTAGAAAGACTGACAATGAGGAAGATAAGGAAAAATCAAGATGAGACCCAAGAAAATCAAGATGAGGTTGGTACAACTGCAACTTCAATTACCGAGGCAGATGCCCAGAAACCCCTAAACCACAAGATGGAAAAGAGACAAAAGCAGCTGATCCACTAGCTGAGAATTCATCCACTCTCTAGGCTGAACAGGGCGGGGCTGAGTAAATGCCGCTTACCATCTCTGCCATCATCCAGTTTAGTCATCCAACACAAAGAAATGAAGATGAAATTCCAGCAACAAGAGGGCACGTGTTGCATGGAGCACTGGGTATGGTGCAAAAACAATGGACGCTGTTATGCTGAAAAGAAATTAAAAAAAAAAAAGAAATGAACAAAAGATTGGAGCTGAACACCTTAAGTGCTTGCTTTTTGTCCATTGACCAGATAAACAGAACTGTCTGCATTATCTGTGCAGCATGGGATTTTTGTTATTTTTACCTAAAGAGGTCTCTTCTTGGTAATGACAAATGTGTTTGTTTGTTTGTTCATTTTAAATCTTGGTTTTTCTCAGTACACCTTTAAAGATTTTTAATTGTCTCATGTCTGGTCAAGTTGAGATTTTTAGGAAACTCATTTTTAATTTGTAATAAAAATTTACAACTTGATTTTTAAAAATAAAAATGTCAACAAACAGCAAACATCCATTAATAGAAGTCTTAAAACAAACAAACAAGTAAGGAAAACCCTGCCATCTATCAGCTTGGAGTAGCATGTCTCTTTCTTTGGTCTCTCCCTGCCCTCTGAGCACAGGAATCAGTTTCAGATTATACCAGGAAGCTCCTGAGAGCATTTCAAACCAATAGTGCTATATTTAATTTTGCTGTTTTAGCCCAAAGGCAGCCACAAATGATACATAAATGAGTGGTTATGACCTGTTTCAATAAAAATTTATTTATAAAATAAGTGGAGGGTTGGATTTAGTTTGCTGACTCTTGTTCTAGGTCTATGAGAGAGATGACAGCATGTAAGAGGGGACTGGAGGGGTAGAAATTAGAGGAGGACACCATCTTGGAGACTAGAGATGGTCCAGGGGCAGGATGGTGATAAAGGCTTAGCATGTATGGAGGACTGGAGCCACACCTGAACTCAGTGGATGCCTTGAGACCTATAGATACTGTCATGCACTCCAGAAAGCTTTGTCTCTGGGTGGCATGAGGGAAAGGCCAGGTGCAGCCCAGCTTTGCCATGGCTTAACTACATGCAGCATTCTGTCCCAGGAACATTTTGCTGAAAACCTGGCCCTGGGGCTAGTGTCCCTGACCTTCTGGGATAAGCTGTCCTTCTGGGCCTGGCATCCTCTCTCCTGGCATCTTCCCCTCAGCCTGTCTGCAGAAAGCTTGCCTATAACAGAGCATTCTAAGTGAAGGCTTTCAAAATCCAGGCCACCCTGGTGACTTTCCTTTGGGTGTCACCCCCCCACCAGGATAGTCAGAGCCTGGAAGCAGGGAAGGAAGGCAGAAAGCTGGCATTTGAGCCAAATCCAGAGGTGAGGCCACCTAAGAACATGGGGCCAGGGTAGGTCAGAGGCCCAGTAGGCAGCTTCTCAAGGTGGCCAGAAAAGCAAAGTCGTGTGAAGCCTGGATAGCTTTGTAGGAAGGGGGAGGCACAGCCTTGATGCATCTTCCTTAGGGCTAGTCCAGGGTGGTTGCCCCCCATGTGCCCCACCCCATGGATATCCCAATGGGTGCCTGGGGACAGCAACTCCCAGTTGTGTTGAACTCTTCAGACCTTCACAGGGACCCATCCCTGTGGAGGGCAGGGTGACATCCTGACAACATGAAATCTTCAAGCAAGTGACATAAAGACACCAGATTAGAGCCACATGAATAAGTGGAAATAGACTCTCTATCAAGATGTGGGCTTGCTAGCAGCTGTTCTCCTGTCACTTCATGACAAGTCACCCCTCTCCTTACTGGTGGAAGATCCTTGCTTCCTAGCATGCATGGTTCCCCTTAGCTTTCCCTCCTCCCTTGGATTGCAGTTCTTTGGTTGCCTTTAAGGAGAGATGGACTTCCATGCTCAAAATCCAAGAAGCACAGAGAAATCCCATTAATTTAACAAAAGCTGACCATTGCCAAGGCATATCATAGACAAAGTCACAAAATACACAGACAAGGAAAGAATCCTGAAAGAAGCAAGAGGCATAAAAAGATCCTTAAATTACAGGGGAAGACAAACCAGTTTCATAGCAGATAGGTCCATAGAAACATGGCAAGCCACAAGAGAATGGCAGGATATATTCAACATGGTAAATGGGAAAAAATATGCAACCAAGAATACTTTATACAGCAAGGCTTTCTTTCAGAATAGAAGGAGAGATTAAGAGTTTCTCAGACAAACAAAAACTAAAGGAGTTCATGCCCTCTAAACCAGCCCTGCAGGAAATAGTAAGGGGGACTCTTTGAGTGGGGGAAAAAAGACCCCAATGCAAAAGAGATTGGAAAGGACCAGAAAACATTACCAGAAACACCAACTCTATAGGTTACACAAGGGCACTAAATTTATACTTTTCAGTAATAACTCTGAATATGAGTGGACTAAATGCTCCAACCAAAAGATATTTGGTATCAGAATGGAAAACAACAACAAAACAATACAAGAAGATCCATCTATATGCTGCCTACAAGAGACTAATTTTGGACCTAAAGACACCTGAAGACTGAAAGTGACTGGATGAAGCATCATCTGTCATGTGAATGGTTGTGGAAAGAAAGCCTACTTATATCAGACAAACTACATTTTAAAATGAAGATAGTATTAAGACATGAAGAAGAGCATTATATCATAATTAAGGGGTCTATCTGCCAAGAAGATCTAAAAATTGTAAATACTTATGCCCCTAACTTGGGAGTACCCAATATATATAAATCAATTAATAACAAACATAAAGAAACTCATTGATAATAATACAATAATTTTAGGGGACTTTAACATTCTACCAATAGCAATGGATAGGTCATCTAAGCAGAAAATCAACAAGGAAACAATGGCTTTGAATGACACACTAGACTGTATGAGTTTGACAGATATATTCAGAACAGTTCATCCTAAAGCAGCAGAAACACATTCTTTTCTAGTGCACACAGAACATTCTCCAGAATAGATCACATACTGGGTCACAAATTAGTCCACAACAAGTACAAAAAAGATGGAGATCATACCATGCATATTTTTAGACCACAATATATGCAACCTAAATTCAACTACAAGAAAAAGGTTTGGAGAGACCACAAATATATGGAGTTTAAAGAAATCCTACTAAGGAAAGAATGGGTTAACCAGGAAATTAAAAAAAAAATTAAAAAGTGGTTGAGAGCAAAGAAAATGAAAACATGACAATCCAAAACTTTTGAGATTCACCAAAAGCATCCAGCTCTAGGAGGAAAGTATATTGCAATACAGGCCTACCTCCAGAACCAAGAAAAGTCTCAAATACACAACCTAACCTTACATCTAAACGACCAAGAAAAGGAATGGCCAATAAAGCCTAAAGCTAGCAGAAGAAGGGAAATAATAAGAAGTAGAGCAGAAATAGATAACATAAAAACAAACAAACAAATATAAATAGTATAACAGATAAGTGAAACTAAGAGCTGGTTCTTTGAAAGAATTAATAAAATTGATAATCCCCTAGCCAGACTTATCAAAAGAGAGAGAAAGAGAGATAGAGAGAGAGAGAGAGAGAGAAAGAGGACTCAAATTAATAAAATCATGAAAGAAAGAAGAAAGATCACAATTGACACCACAGAAATACAAACAGTTGAAAGAGAATATTATGAACAATTATCTGCCAACAAGATGGGTAATCTGGAAGAAAAGGACAAATTACTAGAAACGTAGAATCATCAATACTTAAATGGGAAGAAATAGAAAATCTGAGCAGAACCATAACCAGTGAAGATACTGAATCAGTAATCAAAAAATCTCTAAACAAATCCAGAGCCAGATCGCTTCCCAGGGGATTCTACCAGCTATTTAAAGAAGATTTAATACGTATTCTTCTCAAAATGTTCCAAAAAATAGAAATGGAAGGAAAACTTCCAAACTCCTTTTACAAGGCCACCATTATCTTGATTCCAAAACAAGATAAAGATCCCACTCAAAAGAAGACTTACAGGCCAAGATCCCTGATGAAAATGGATGCAACAATTCTGCGTCAGGGGTGGGAGGTTGGGGGAACAGGTGGTGGGTAATGGGGAGGGCACGTTTTGCATGGAGCACTGGGTGTTGTGCAAAAAGAATGAATACTGTTACACTGAAAAAATAAATAAAATGGAAAAAAATTCTAAATAAGATACTGGCAAATCAAGTCTAATAGTACATTAAGAGAATGATTCACCATATTCAAGTGGGATTTATTTCTGGGCTGCAGGGGTGCTTTGATATTTACAAATCAATCAACATGATATATCAAAAGGTATTTGACAAAATATGGCATCCATTCTTGATAAAAAGTCTCAATAAAGTCAGGATAGATGAGATATACCCCAACATCATAAATGTCATATATGAAAGACCCACTGTAATGTCATCCTCAATGGGGAAAAACTCTCAGTTTTTCCAGAGAAAAATTGAGAGTTTTCCCCCTGTGATCAAAAACAAGATGAAGATGTCTACTCTCACCATTACTATATAACATAGTAATAGAATTCTTAGCCTCAGCAATCAGGTAACAAAAAGAAATAAAAGGTATCCAAATCAGCAAGAAATAAGTCAAACTTTCACTCTTTGCTGAAGACATGATACTTTATGTTGAAAACTCGAAAAACTCCCTTGAAAAATTGCTAGAACTAATACAAGAATTCAGCAAAGTGGCAGGATATAAAGTCAACATATAGAAATCTGTTGCATTTCTATATACCAATAAAGAAGTAGGAGAAAAAGGAATCAAGGAATAGATCCCATTTGCAACTGCACCACAAAGCATAAGATACCTACAAATAAAAATAACCAGAGAGGTAAAAGATCTGTACTCTGAAAACTTAGAGTACTTATGAAAGAAATTGAAGAGGATAGAAAGAAATGGAAAAGTATTCCATGCTCATTGATTAGAAGCACAACCATTTTTAAAATGTCTATACTACCCAAGCAAATCTACACAATTAATGCAATCCCTATCACAACATCACCAGCACTTTGCACAGAACTAGAAAAAAACCATTCTAAAATTTGTATGGAACCACAGAAGACCCAAGTGGCCAAAGGAATCTTGAAAAATAAAAACAAAACTGGAGGCATCACAATTACAGATTTCAAGCTCTATTACAAAGCTGTAATCATACAGACAGTATGGTACGGGCACAAAAACAGACACATAGATCAATGGAATAGAGTAGAGAACCCAGAAATGGACCCTCCACTCTATGGTCAATTAGTTTTTGAAAAGTGGGAAAAGAATATTTAATGGAAAAAGACAGTCTCTTCTATGAATGTTGTTGGAAAATAGGACAAAGACATGCAGAAAAATGAAACTGGACCATAGTCTTACACCTTACACAAAAATAAATTTAAAATGAATGGAAGATGTAAATGTGAGACAGGAATCCATCAAAATCCTAGAGGAGAACATAAGCAGCACCCTCTTTGACTTTGGCCATAGCAATTTCTATTATATAGATTAGTGGATATAAGGAAAACAAAAGCAAAAATGAACTATTGGACTTCCTCAAGATAAAAAGATTCTGCAGAGAGGAGGTAACAATCAACAAAACTAACAAGGAGCTTATGGAATGGGAGAAGATATTTTCAAATTATATATTTGATAAAGGGTTAGTATCCAAAATCTATAAAGAATTTATCAACTTCAACACTAAAAAAAAAAACAAACAAAAAACAAATAACCCAGTTAAGAAATGGACAGAAGACATGGATAGACAGTTTATTTTTTTTTCAGAGGAGACATGCAGATGGTTAACAGACACATGAAATGATGTTCAACATCACTCATCATGAGGAAATTCAAATAAAAACCACAAGGATATACCACCTCACACCTGTCAGACTGGCTAAAATTAACAAGAAAAGAAACAACAAGTTTGGTGAGGATGTTGAGAAAGGGGACTTCTCTTACACTTTTGGTGGGAATGAAAACTTGTATAGCCACTCTGCAGCAGAACAGTTGGGAGATTCCTTAAAATGTTAAAAATAGAAGTACTCTATAATACAGCAATTGCACTACTAAGTATTTACCCAAAAAATGTATGAATATAGATTTGAAGGGGTACTGGCATGCCAATGTTTATAGCAATACTGCCAACAATAGCAAAACTATGGCAAGAGCCCAAATATCCATTGACGAATGGATAAGAAGATGTGGTTACGTGCTTGCACGTGTGCGTGTGTGTGTGTGTGCACACATGCACACACACACACACATACACACACACACGAATATTACTCAGCCATAAAAAAGAATGATGTGGATGGAGCTACAGTGTATTATGCTAAGTGGAATAAATCAGTCAGAGAAAGAGAAATACCATATGATTTCACTCATATGTGAAATTTAAGAAAGAAATTAGATGAACTTATGGGAGCATGGAAGAAGAAAGAGAGAGAGAGAGAGAAACCACAAAGGACCCTTTTATTATTATTTTTTAAATTACATTCAGTTAGAGGAGTCAAGATGGCAGAGAAGTAGCAGCCTGAGACTACATCAGGTAGCAGGAGATCAGCTCGATAGCTTATCTAAACATTGCAAACACCTACAAATCCAACGGGAGAGCGAAGAGAAGAAGAACAGCAACTCTAGAAACAGAAAATCAACCACTTTCTGAAAGGTAGGACTGGCGGAGAAGTGAATCTAAAACGACGGGAAGATAGACCGCGGGGGGAGGGGCCGGCTCCCGGCAAGCGGCGGAGGAACGGAACACAAAATCAGGACTTTTAAAAGTCTGTTCCACTGAGGGACATTGCTCCAGGGGCTAAACCGGGGTGAAGCCCACGCGGGGCCAGTGTGGCCCCAGGCCCCGCAGGGTCACAGAAGGATCGGGGGTGTCGGAGTGTCGGAGAGCTCGCAGGTATTAGAACGGAGAAGCAGGCTGCAGAGACAGAGCCAAGGACTGAACTCTCAGCTCGGGGTTACCTTGAACTGGTCGCGGGCTGGGTGAGCTCGGAGCGCGGCTAGAGGCTGGGGATACGGGAGTGATTGGGTGCTGTCCTCTGGGGGCGCACTGAGGAGTGGGGCCCCAGGCTCTCGGCTCCTCCGGGCCGGAGACTGGGGGGCCACCATTTTCATTCCCGTCCTCCGGAACTCTACGGAAAGCGTTCAGGGAACAGAAGTTCCCAAAAGCGAACCCGAGCCGATTACTTAGTCTGGCCCCCGGTTAGGGCGGTGCAATCCCGCCTCGGGCAAAGACACTTGAGAGTCACTACAACAGGCCCCTCCCCCAGAAGATCAACAAAATATCCAGCCAGGACGAAGTTCATCTATCAAGGAGAAAGCAGATTCAATTCCTAAGACAGCAGAGCAATTCCAGAGGAGGAGAAAGCAAAGCACGGAACTGATGGCTTTCTCCCCATGATTCTTTAGTCTTGCGGCTACTCAATTTTTTTTCTATTTTCAATTTTTTTTTCTTTTTTCAATTTTTTTTCTTTTTTCTTTTTTCTTCTTCTGTTAAATTTTTTAAAACTTTTACCCTTTTCTTTTTTAACGTTTTTTGACTAGTTCATCTAAATATATATATTTTTTCTTTCTTTTTTATATTTTTTTATTTGTTTTATTTTTTAAATTTTTTCTTTTTTTTTTTCTATTTTTTCCTTTTTTTTTCAAAACCTGTTTTTATCCCCTTTCTCCCCCCCACAATTTGGAGTCTCTTCTGATTTGGTTACAGCGCATTTTTCCAGGGTCTTTGCCACCCTTTTAGTAGTTTATTTGCTCCTTCATATCCTCTTATCTGGACAAAATGACAAGGCGGAAAAAATCACCACAAACAAAAGAACAAGAGACAGTACCGAAGGCTAGGGACCTAATCAACAGAGAAATGGGTAATATGTCAGATAAAGAGTTCAGAATGACGATTCTGAACATTCTAGCCGGGCTCAAAAAAGGCATGGAAGATATTAGAGAAACCCTCTCTGGAGATATTAAAGCCCTTTCTGGAGAAATTAAAGAACTAAAATCTAACCAAGTTGAAATCAAAAAAGCTATTAATGAGGTGCAATAAAAAATGGAGGCTCTCACTGCTAGGATCAATGAGGCAGAAGAAAGAATTAGTGATATAGAAGACCAAATGACAGAGAATAAGGAAGCCGAGCAAAAGAGGGACAAACAGCTACTGGACCATGAGGGGAGAATTCGAGAGATAAGTGACACCATAAGACGAAACAACCTTAGAATAATTGGGATTCCAGAAGAAGAAGAAACAGAGAGGGGAGCAGAAGGTCTATTGGAGAGAATCATTGGAGAGAATTTCCCTAATATGGCAAAGGGAACAAGCATCAAAATCCAGGAGATGCAGAGAACCCCCCTCAAAGTCAACAAGAATAGGTCCACACCCCATCACCTAATAGTAAAATTTACAAGTCTTAGTGACAAAGAGAAAATCCTGAAAGCAGCCCGAGAAAAGAAGTCTGTAACATACAATGGTAAAAATATTAGATTGGCGGCAGACTTATCCACAGAGACCTGGCCCGCCAGAAAGAGCTGGCATGATATATTCAGAGCACTAAATGAGAAAAACATGCAGCCAAGAATACTCTATCCAGCTAGGCTATCATTGAAAATAGAAGGAGCGATCAAAAGCTTCCAGGACAAACAAAAACTGAAAGAATTTGCAAACACCAAACCAGCTCTACAGGAAATATTGAAAGGGGTCCTCTAAGCAAAGAGAGAGCCTAAAAGTAGTAGATCAGAAAGGTACAGAGACAATATACAGTAACAGTAACCTTACAGGCAATACAATGGCACTAAATTCATATCTCTCAATAGTTACCCTGAATGTTAATGGGCTAAATGCCCCAATCAAAAGACACAGGGTATCAGAATGGATAAAAAAACAAAACCCATCAATATGTTGCCTACAAGAAACTCATTTTAGACGCGAAGACACCTCCAGATTTAAAGTGAGGGGGTGGAAAACAATTTACCATGCTAATGAGCATCAGAAGAAAGCTGGGGTGGCAATCCTTATATCAGATCAATTAGATTTCAAGCCAAAGACTATAATAAGAGATGAGGAAGGACACTATATCCTACTCAAAGGGTCTGTCCAACAAGAAGATCTAACAATTTTAAATATCTATGCCCCTAACGGGGGAGCAGCCAACTATATCAACAAATTAATAACAAAATCAAAGAAACACATCAATAATAATACAATAATAGTAGGGGACTTTAACACTCCCCTCACTGAAATGGACAGATCATCCAAGCCAAAGATCAACAAGGAAATAAAGGCCTTAAATGACACACTGGACCACAAGGACATCACAGATATATTCAGAACATTTCATCCCAAAGCAACAGAATACACATTCTTCTCTAGTGCACATGGAACCTTCTCCAGAATAGATCACATCCTGGGTCACAAATCAGGTCTCAACCGGTATCAAAAGATTAGGATTATTCCCTGCATATTTTCAGACCACAATGCTCTGAAGCTAGAACTCAATCACAAGAGGAAAGCTGGAAAGAACCCAAATACATGGAGACTAAACAGCATCCTTCTAAAGAATCAATGGGTTAACCAGGAAATTAAAGAAGAATTGAAAAAACTCATGGAAACAAATGATAATGAAAACACAACAGTTCAAAATCTGTGGGACACAGCAAAGGCAGTCCTGAGAGGAAAATATATAGCGGTACAAGCCTTTCTCAAGAAACAAGAAAGCTCTCAAGTACACAACCTAACCCTACACGTAAAGGAGCTGGAGAAAGAACAAGAAAGAAACCCTAAACCCAGCAGGAGAAGAGAAATCATAAAGATCAGAGCAGAAATCAATGAAATAGAAACCAAAAAAACAATAGAAAAAATCAATGAAACTAGGAGCTGGTTCTTTGAAAGAATCAATAAGATTGATAAACCCCTGGCCAGACTCCTCAAAAAGAAAAGAGAAAGGACCCAAATGAATAAAATCATGAATGAAAGAGGAGAGATCACAACTAACACCAAAGAAATCCAGACAATTATAAGAACATACTATGAGCAACTCTATGCCAACAAATTGGACAATCTGGAAGAAATGGATGCATTCCTAGAGACATATAAACTACCACAACTGAACCAGGAAGAAATAGAAAACCTGAACAGGCCCATAACCAATAAGGAGATTGAAACAGTCATCAAAAATCTCCAAATAAACAAAAGCCCAGGGCCAGATGGCTTCCCAGGGGAATTCTACCAAACATTTAAAGAAGAACTCATTCCTATTCTCCTGAAACTGTTCCAAAAAATAGAAATGGAAGGAAAACTTCCAAACTCATTTTATGAGGCCAGCATCACCTTGATCCCAAAACCAGACAAGGATCCCACCAAAAAAGAGAACTACAGACCAATATCCTTGATGAACACAGACGCAAAAATTCTCGCCAAAATACTAGCCAATAGGATTCAACAGTACATTAAAAGGATCATTCACCACGATCAAGTGGGATTTATTCCAGGGCTGCAGGGCTGGTTCAACATCTGCAAATCAATCAATGTGATAGAACACATTAATAAAAGAAAGAACAAGAACCATATGATACTCTCAATAGATGCTGAAAAAGCATTTGAGAAAGTACAGCATCCCTTCCTGATCAAAACTCTTCAAAGTGTGGGGATAGAGGGCACATACCTCAATATTATCAAAGCCATCTATGAAAAACCCACCGCAAATATCATTCTCAATGGAGAAAAACTGAAAGCTTTTCCGCTAAGGTCAGGAACACGGCAGGGATGTCCATTATCACCACTGCTATTCAACATAGTACTAGAAGTCCTAGCCTCAGCAATCAGACAACAAAAAGAAATTAAAGGCATCCAAATCGGTAAAGAAGAAGTCAAACTATCACTCTTCGCAGATGATATGATACTATATGTGGAAAACCCAAAAGACTCCACTCCAAAACTGCTAGAACTTGTACAGGAATTCAGTCAAGTGTCAGGATATAAAATCAATGCACAGAAATCAGTTGCATTTCTGTTCACCAAAAACAAGACTGAAGAAAGAGAAATTAAGGAGTCAATCCCATTTACAATTGTACCCAAAACTATAAGGTACCTAGGAATAAACCTAACCAAAGAGACTAAGAATCTATACACAGAAAATTATAAAGTACTCATGAAAGAAATTGAGGAAGACACAAAAAAATGGAAAAATGTTCCATGCTCCTGGATTGGAAGAATAAATATTGTGAAAATGTCTATGCTACCTAAAGCAATCTACACATTTAATGCAATCCCTATCAAAATACCATCCATTTTTTTCAAAGAAATGGAACAAATAATCCTCAAGTTTATGCGGAACCAGAAAAGACCTCGAATAGCCAAAGGAATATTGAAAAAGAAAGCCAAAGTTGGTGGCATCCCAATTCCGGACTTCAAGCTCTATTACAAAGCTGTCATCATCAAGACAGCATGGTACTGGCACAAAAACAGACACATAGATCAGTGGAACAGAATAGAGAACCCAGAAATCGACCCTCAACTCTATGGTCAACTAATCTTCGACAAAGCAGGAAAGAATGTCCAGTGGAAAATAGACAGCCTCTTCAATAAATGGTGCTGGGAAAATTGGACAGCCACATGCAGAAAAATGAATATTGGACCACTTCCTTACACCACACACGAAAATAGACTCCAAATGGATGAAGGACCTCAATGTGAGAAAGGAATCCATCAAAATCCTTGAGGAGAATGCAGGCAGCAACCTCTTCGACCTCAGCCGTAGCAACATCTTCCTAGGAACAACGGCAAAGGCAAGGGAAGCAAGGGCAAAAATGAACTATTGGGATTTCATCAAGATCAAAAGCTTTTGCACAGCAAAGGAAACAGTTAACAAAACCAAACGACAACTGACAGAATGGGAGAAGATATTTGCAAACAACATATCAGATAAAGGGCTAGTATCCAAAATCTATAAGGAACTTAGCAAACTCAACACCCAAAGAACAAACAATCCAATCAAGAAATGGGCAGAGGACATGAACAGACATTTCTGCAAAGAAGACATCCAGATGGCCAACAGACACATGAAAAAGTGTTCCACGTCACTTGGCATCAGGGAAATACAAATCAAAACCACAATGAGATATCACCTCACACCAGTCAGAATGGCTAAAATTAACAAGTCAGGAAATGACAGATGCTGGAGAGGATGTGGAGAAAGGGGAACCCTCCTCCACTGTTGGTGGGAATGCAAGCTGGTGCAACCACTCTGGAAAACAGCCTGGAGGTTCCTCAAAATGTTGAAAATAGAACTACCGTATGACCCAGCAATTGCACTACTGGGTATTTACCCTAAAGATACAAACATAGTGATCCGAAGGGGCACGTGTACCCGAATGTTTATAGCAGCAATGTCTACAATAGCCAGACTATGGAAAGAACCTAGATGTCCATCAACAGATGAATGGATAAAGAAGAAGTGGTATATATACACAATGGAATACTATGCAGCCATCAAAAGAAATGAAATCTTGCCATTTGCGACGACGTGGATGGAACTAGAGCGTATCATGCTTAGTGAAATAAGTCAATCGGAGAAAGACAACTATCATATGATCTCCCTGATATGAGGACATGGAGAAGCAACATGGGGGGTAGGGGGATAGGAGAAGAGTAAATGAAACAAGATGGGATTGGGAGGGAGACAAACCATAAATGACTCTTAATCTCACAAAACAAACTGGGGGTTGCTGGGGGGAGGTGGGATTGGGAGAGGTGGAGGGGGCTATGGACATTGGGGAGGGTAAGTGCTATCGTGAGTGCTGTGAAGTGTGTAAACCTGGCGATTCACAGACCTGTACCCCTGGGGATAAAAATACATTCTATGTTTATTTAAAAAAAAAATTTGGAAGGGGAGGCAAACCATAAGAGACTATGGACTCTGAAAAACAACCTGAGGGTTTTGAAGGGTCAGGGGTGGGAGGTTGGGAGAACAGGTGGTGGGTAATTGGGAGGGCACGTTTTGCATGGAGCACTGGGTGTTGTGCAAAAACAATGAATACTGTTACGCTGAAAAAATAAATAAAATGGGAAAAAAATAAAAAAATAAAACTAAAAAAAAAAAAAGAACTGGAGAATCAACAACAAATCAAAACAACTCCACATGCAAGAAGGGAAATAATCAAGATTAGAGCAGAGATCAATGAGTTAGAAACCAGAGATACAGTAGAACGTATCAATGAAACTTGAAGGTTTTTTTTTTTTTCAAAGAATCAATAAGATCGATAAACCATTGGCCACACTAATCCAAAAGAAAAGAGAGAAAGCCCAAATTAATAAAATTATGAATGAAAAGGGATAGATCACAACTAACACCAAGGAAATAGAAACAATCATCAGAAATTATTACCAACAGTTATATGCCAATAAGCTAAGCAACCTAGATGAAATGGATGCATTCCTGGTAAGCTACAAACTCCCAAAATTGAACCAGGAAGAAATTGACAACCTGAATAGACCGATATCTAGTAATGAGATTGAAGCAGTGATCAAAAACCTCCCAAAAAACAAGAGCCCAGGACCTGACGGATTCCCTGGGGAATTCTACCAAACTTTCAAAGAAGAAATAACACCAATTCTCCTGAAGCTGTTCCAAAAAATTGAAGCAGAAGGAAAACTTCCAGACTCTTTTTATGAAGCCAGCATTACCCTGATCCCCAAACCAGGCAAAGACCCTACCAAAAAGGAGAATTTCAGACCAATATCACTGATGAATATGGATGCAAAGATTCTCAACAAGATCCTAGCAAACAAGATCCAGCAGCACATTAAAAAGATTATCCACCATGACCAGGTGGGATTCATCCCTGGGTTGCAAGTTTGGTTCAACATTCGCAAATCAATCAGTGTGATAGAACACATCAATAAGAGAAGAGAGAAGAACCACATGGTCCTCTCAATTGATGCAGAAAAAGCATTTGACAAAATCCAGCATCCGTTCCTGATGAAAACGCTTCAAAGTATAGGGATAGAGGGAACATTCCTGAACTTTATAAAATCTATCTATGAAAGACCCACAGCAAATATCATCTTCAATGGGAAAAAGCTTGCAGCCTTCCCGTTGAGATCAGGAACACGACAAGGATGCCCACTCTCACCACTCTTGTTCAACATAGCATTAGAAGTCCTAGCAACGGCAATCAGACAACAAAGAGAAATAAAATGTATCCAAATTGGCAAGGAAGAAGTCAAACTCTCTCTCTTCGCAGATGACATGATTCTTTATATGGAAAACCCCAAAGACTCCACCCCCAAACTACTAGAACTCATACAGCAAATCAGTAACGTGGCAGGATACAAAGTCAATGTACAGGAATCAATGGCTTTCTTATACACCAACAATGAAAATACAGAAAGGGAAATTAGAGAATTGATTCCATTTACTATAGCAACAAGAACCATAAGATACCTGGGCATAAACCTAACCAAAGAGGTAAAGGACCTGTACTCGAGGAACTACAGAACACTCATGAAAGAAATTGAAGAAGACACAAAAAGGTGAAAGACTGTTCCATGCTCTTGCATTGGAAGAATAAACATTGTTAAAATGTCTATACTGCCTAGAGCAATCTATACTTTTAACGCCATTCTGATCAAAATTCCACCGATATTTTTCAAAGAGTTGGAACAAATAATCCTAAAATTTGTATGGAATCAGAAGAGACACTGAATTGCTAAGGAAATGTTGAAAAACAAAAACAAAACTGGCGGCATCACGTTACCCGTTTTCAAGCTTTACTACAAAGCTGTGATCACCAAGACAGCATGGTACTGGCATAAAAACAGACACATAGACCAGTGGAACAGAGTGGAGAGCCTAGATATGGACCCTCAAATAATCTTCGACAAACAGGAAAAAATATTCAATGGAAAAAAGACAGTCTCTTCAATAAATGGTGCTGGGAAAACTGGACAGCGATATGTAGAAGAATGAAACTCGACCATTCTCTTACACCGTACACAAAGATAAACTCGAAATGGATAAAAGACCTCAATGTGAGACAGGAATCTATCAGAATCCTAGAGGAGAACATAGGCTGTAACCTCTTCGATATCAGCCACAGCAACTTCTTTCAAGATATGTCTCCAAAGGCCAAGGAAACAAAAGCAAAAATGAACTTTTGGGACTTCATCAAGATCAAAAGCTTCTGGACAGCAAAGGAAACTGTCAACAAAACAAAGAGGCAACCCACGGAATGGGTGAAGATATTTGCAAATGACAGTTTAGACAAAAGGTTGATATCCAGGATCTATAAAGAACTTCTCAAACTGAACACACACAAAACAGATAATCATATCAAAAAATGGGCAGAAGATATGAACAGACACTTCTCCAACGACGACATACAAATGGCTATCAGACACATGAAAAAACGTTCATCATCACTAGCCATCAGGGAGATTCAAATTAAAACAACTTTGAGATACCACCTAACACCAGTTAGAATGGCCAAAATTAGCAAGACAGGAAACAACGTGTGTTGGAGAGGATGTGGAGAAAGGGGAACCCTCTTACACTGTTGGTGGGAATGCAAGTTAGTGCAGCCACTTTGGAGAACAGTGTGGAGATTCCTCAAGAAATTAAAAATAGAGCTTCCCTATGACCCTGCAATTGCACTGCTGGGTAGTTACCCCAAAGATACAGATGTAGTGAAAAGAAGGGCCATCTGTACCCCAAAGTCTGTTGCAGCAATGGTTACGGTCGCCAAACTGTGAAAAGAACCAAGATGCCCTTCAATGGATGAATGGATGAGGAAGATGTGGTCCATATACACAATGGAGTATTATGCCTCCATCAGAAAGGACGAATACCCAACTTTTGTAGCAACATGGACGGGACTGGAAGAGATTATGCTGAGTGATATAAGTCAAGCAGAGAGAGTCAAGTATCATATGATCTCACTTATTTGTGGAGCATAACAAATAACATGGAGGACATGGGGAGATTGAGAGGAGAGGGAGCTGAGGGAAACTGGAAAGGGAGATGAACCATGAGAGACTATGGACTCTGAAAAACAACCAGAGGGTTATGACGGGGCGGCGGGGGAGTGGGGGGTGGGGTGGGAGGTTGAGGAACCAGGTGGTGGGTAATAGGGAGGGCATGTACTGCATGGAGCACTGGGTGTGATGCCAAAACAATGAACACTGTAAATGTTCATTGCTGTATGATCATATGCTGTAAATAAACAAATAAAAATAAATATAAAAAATTTTAAAAAAAAATCCATTTCAACAGCATCACAAGGAATAATATACTTAAGAAGGAATTTGACTAAAAAGTGTAAGTTATGTATACTTCAAGCTACAAAGAATTATTGAAAGAGACTTAGAAAATATAAAAAATGAGACATATTATGTTCATAGATCTGAAAACTTTGTATGTTAAAACAGTAATACTCCTAATTTAACACTTAGGGATAATAGCCCTAAATATAAGAGCCAAAATTATAAGCTTCTTTGAAGAAAACAAAGGAATAACTCCCCATGACACAAGCTAGACAATGATTTCTTACATACCATACCAAAAGTACAAATGACAAAAGAAAAACTGATAAATTAGACATCATGAAAATTTAAAATTCTTATACTGCCAACAATGTGATCTAGTGAGTGAAATGATGAGAGAAAGAATTACAGAGAATTTGTGTAAAGCATATATCTGGTAAGGGATTTATATCTGGTGATAGATTTTTACTCAGAATACATAAAGAAACTTTACAATTCAAAGATTAAAAAAATAATAATAATAACCCAATTTAAATGTTGGGCAAAGGATTTGAATTGACATTCCTGCAAAAAAGTTATCTAGTGGCCACATGAAAAGATGGTAAAAACTATTAGTCATGAGGGCAATGCAAATCAAAGTCACAAAGCGATACCACTTCATGACCACTAAAATGACTATAAACAAACAACAACAACAAAAAGACTATAATGAATACTGGTGATGGCATGGAAAAATTCAAACCTTCATACATTTCTGGTGGGACTGTAAAATGGTGCAACCACTGTGGAAAAGAGGCAATTCCTCAAACTATTAGCACAGAGTTATCAAAGGACCTAGCAATGTGATTCCTAATATCCAAGAGAAAAGAAATCATGCCCACACAAAAATCTGTAGGTGAATGTTTATAACACCAGTATTTAGAATAGTCAAACAGTTGAAATAACCAAAATATCCAATCAGAATGGAAAAACAAAATATAGTGCAGCTATATAATGAAATGGTATTGATCAACAAAAACGAAAAAGAATGAAATGCTGATGCACAGTACAACATGGATGAAGCTATGCACAAAAAGCCAGCCATTGAAGGCCACATTTTGCATGATTCCATTCATATGAAATATCCAGGGCAAGTAAATCCTCCCGGGTACTGCTCAAAGAGCTCAACTCCTAAACCAAGAAAATAACACTTTTTACCCCCAGACTCCCACATCTGTCACGTGTCCTTTTGTCCATCCCTTCTCAGGAGCTCAGGTCGTGCATGTCTTTGCAGTGCTCCTTTAAGCTGTCACCTCTGACTCAGACTAGTGCCCAGCACCAGAGAAAAGGGAGCTCCACCAATCACAGCCCATCACAGAATGGCTTCGGTGAGCCAACTTGTTGTTGCCCCAATCCCTCAAAGAGGACACAGCTGAATCAAATAGTCCCCTCTTTTGTTGCTTCAGTTTCAATGTGTCCATCCTCAGAGACCATTCTATGGTCTCAAGGGGCACTGGAAGAGGACAATAAAGGGACAAGGAGTCTTGAGTTAGTAACCAATCTAGCTGCATGATTTAGAATAAGTCAGTTTACCTCTTCATCTGCAAAATTAAGACAGAGACAGTGAATGGTTAAGAATCTTGGGACATCAAGTCTCCTTTTGAGGTCATACAAATTACATAAGGTGCAAGAAAATCCTGAGATATAGAGAGAAAACAAATGGGAAGAGAAACATAGGCCTAGATTATTTCTAAGACCCCATGCAGTACAAATTTCCTTTGTGCATCAGGGCATGATTCTTGATGGAGGACAACAGAAGAAGCCCTCACACTGTCCTTTCCTGAGGACCCACTGGGTATTGCATTTTAGGCCAGATGGAGAAAAAAAATTATATATATATATTATATATATTATATATATTATATATATAATATATATAATTTTTATATTATATAAATTATAAATTTATATAAAATATAAATTATATAATTATATATATATATAAAATATATATATCTAGATCTAGATCTAGATATATCTAGATCTAGATATAAATCTAGATCTAGATATAGATCTATATCTAGATATATCTATATCTATATATCTATATATCTATCTATATCTAGATATAGATATATATATCTCCACTAAGTCCCATTATAATCTCTATAAGTCCCATAGTACCAACTCCCTTTTGCTGTGAGGTTGTACATTTCAAGAATTCAACAGCTGAAAGTAGCAACCTCATGACTCACAGACTGGCCTGCCCTACTCCAAGATCTGGGCCTTTCTCTTCTATCAGGTTAGCCCTCCATGACAACATAAGATGCAGGGACTTACTGGGTAACACGGGGCCCTGATTGACAGCTGAGCCATGACAGATGGTCTTTCTCATTCTTGCTGATTTGCTTGTTGCTTCTTGGGTTTATTTGAAATTATACAAGCCAACACAGAGTAGGATTTGAAGACAGATTGGGGATTGACAAACTGGCACTAGAACATTTTCTGGGCCTGCATGGATAAGCTGAGATGGAGCAGGCCCAGCTGGGAGTTGGATTGGCAGCCTTTCCTGGTCACAGAGCTTGCTTCATGGGGTCCATGTCATCATCAGGCTGGGAAGCAGGAGCAATTACATGAAACTTCATCTCTGCTTGCCATCCCAATCACCTTCAAGGGACAGGGTAGCTGCTTCCCTGTCAACACACCGCTGGAATTAAAACACACTAATGCTTTGGAAAATCAAGAGCAGAGGCATTAGATTACCTACATTTTTTTAATTCTAACAATTGAAATTTTGCTGTAACAGCATAAATCACATTACCACCATCTGTACCCAAACCTCAGTCTTAGTCACATCAATTGACAGTGGTTGCCATGGCAAAAATGGTTCTAATTCAAAGTGGTGACAAGCATCTCTGCTTGACACTCAACACAGGAGAAGAGTCTGGGAGTATGCAGGACTAGAAAATGTCTTCAGGTTTCCCCCAAGACCTTGAATACATGCATATTGAAGTAATGAGAAGCCAGAAAAAATTCAGTAGGGATAAATGGGTAATACCTATAAAAGAGAGATTTTTTTTAATATTTTATTTATTTGACAGAGAGAAATCACAACCAGGCAGAGAGGCAGGCAGAGAGAGAGGAGAAAGCAGGCTCCCCACAGAGCAGAGAGCCCGATGTGGGGCTCGATCCCAGGACTCTGGGATCATGACCTGAGCTGAAGGCAGAGGCTTTAGCCACTGAGCCACCCAGGTGCCCCTAAAAGAGAGATCTTGATGCAGGGGACAAGATGGCAGAGAAGTAGGAGACCCTATTTCAGCTGGTCCCCTAAAATGAGCTAAATACCAGAACACTCTGAACGCTCATGAAACAGCCTGAGATATAAGATTATACACGTCTGGATCTCTACGGAGCAGAAGACATCAGTGGAGAGGTAAAGCAGAGTGGGAATGCTTGGACTGATACTGGAGGATAAACAGAAGAGGGAGGGAGCCACCACAAGTGACCAGAAGTAATAACCCAATACAAAAGTGCCCTGTGATTGGGGACCAGCGTTAACTTGGAGTCTGGTTAAAAACACCCCAAAAGAGCAAAAGATCTTAAGGGGAAACTGGTGGAATCGGGTGGTCATGGGCATGGGCCTAAGCCCACGGACCCAGGACCAGCAACCACCCATGCCAAAGAGAGTGTGGTGGAGCCTCCTGTCCATGGTCCCTGAGCTCACTGTTTTCCACTGCTTGCACCACTGGTCAGCTATGTGCACTGCCCGTTCTGCCCATGCCTGAGAGAACCTGGTGTGGGCGCCAACCAGGGGTCTCTAGGACCACAGCCTTCTACGACCAACCATGAACACTCCCAGCCTATGCCTGAGAGAATCCAGCCCAATCTCGCGGGATCCCTCCAGTGTCAGCCTTCTGTGACCTGCATGACCACTGCATCAGAGTGCATCCAACATGGGCCTGGACTCCAGACAGCATTCCCAGCAAAGGCAGCCACCAGAAGCAGGCTCCCTGGACCAATATCACTCATAGTTTTAGTGGCATAGGGGTGCAGAGACAAGTGGGGGCCTCAGTGACTTCTGAGACAGTGGCTGGGAGGGCCCACCACCTGTGAGAAGTTGTGCTGTTTGGCACACTTTGCAGAGGGGAAGTCTGTGTGTTCTGGACCATTCAGAGGGGAATAGTCTGAGGCTTCTCTCTGAAGTGAAGGTCTGGGTGCAGACAGATTCTTTCTTAACTCTGACCCCCTGAAATGCCACAAAAAGCTGCCAAAGAACAAAAACCTCCAGAGAATAAAAACCTGAAAAACTGGTCTCCACAGAGCCCAGCCCCTTGATAACCTGCAGGGCCACTCAACACAAGCAAGACTGATGGGAAAACAACACAGCAGGCCCCTCCCCAGAAGGCAAGCCTAAAGAAGAAGAGGGAAACAACTGTTGGGTCCCAATAAAACTGGAAAACCCCAACATCAGGGGGAAACTATATATTAAGCTCATGGTACTCCCCCAAAACCTGTATATTTCATAGATATAACTTTTCTTTCTTTCTTTTTTTAATTCATTCTCATGATTCTTGTTCTTTTAATTTTTCTTAACCTACTTACAATTACAACTAGAAGTTTAACAGAACATATTCCATAATAACTTTTTACCTTGAACATTTTTCATACATATACCTGTTTCTTTTACTTTTCTTTTTTGTTGTTGTTGTTAATATACATATAGATATAAGCTTCAAGGTAATCCTTTTTCCCTACTCAGTACTACCCCTAATATATACACCAATTGTAATTTCCCTTTATCTCTGGAAAGTTGGGTACCTTAATAAAGATATCAAGATACACCTAGAAGAACTGAAATAACCTTCCTCGCCCACATCAAGGATCTATAACCACCCTTCAATCTTATTCCTCTGTCAGCATTCCTGTGTATTTGCTTTTGTTCTGGTATTGTATACATTTATTCTTGGGGTTCATTTTGATTTGGTTCTTCTTTTTTTTTTTATTTTTTTTTGTTTTTTTTGCATTTTTTTTCCATTTTATTTATTTTTTCAGCATAACAGTATTCATTGTTTTTGCACAACACCCAGTGCTCCATGCAAAACGTGCCCTCCCCATTACCCACCACCTGTTCCCCCAACCTCCCACCCCTGACCCTTCAAAACCCTCAGGTTGTTTTTCAGAGTCCATAGTCTCTTATGGTTCACCTCCCCTTCCAAATTTTTTTTTTAATAAACATATAATGTATTTTTATCCCCAGGGGTACAGGTCTGTGAATCGCCAGGTTTACACACTTCACAGCACTCATGATAGCACATACCTCCCCAATGTCCATAGCCCCCTCCCCCTCTCCCAATCCCACCTCCCCCCAGCAACCCCCAGTTTGTTTTGTGAGATTAAGAGTCATTTATGGTTTGTCTCCCTCCCAATCCCATCTTGTTTCATTTATTCTTCTCCTATCCCCCTAACCCCCCATGTTGCATCTCCATGTCCTCATATCAGGGAGATCATATGATAGTTGGTTCTTCTTTTTTTTTTTTCTTGTCATTTACTTTTGTTGGTCCTTTTGTTTGTTCATTTTCATTTATATACCTTATAAATCTTACTTTGGGGGCTCCTTTTGGCTGAGTTCTCTCTCTTTTTTTTTTTTTCTTTCTCTCTCTTTTTTCTTTTTCTTTTTTTTTTTTTTTCTTTTTGGTGGTAACTTCTGATCACTCCAAAACTTTCCAGGGTTCACCTTGCCTGATATATATATATATATATATATATTTTTTTTTTTAATTTTATTTATTTATTTGACAGATAGAGATCACAAGTAGGGAGAGAGGTAGGCAGAGAGAGAGAGAGAGAGAGGAGGAAGCAGGCTCCCCCTCAAGCATCTCACACCAAAATGACTGGGAGAGGAACACCCAACAGAGGGAAAACTCAGAGACTGTGCCCTCTCCCACAGAACTATTGGATATGGACATAAACACTATATCAGAAAGGGAATTCAGGGTAACAACTATCCAGGCAATGGCTACATTGGAGAAAAGGATTAGTGACAACACAGAATCTCTAAGGTGGAAGTAAGAGCCAACCTGACAGATGTTAAATATGGTATCAATGAGCTCCAAACTAATCTCAATACTCTAACAGCTAAGCTAACTGAGCCAGAAGATAGAATCAGTGATAGAAGACAAACTGATAGAGAAAAAGGATCAGGAGGAGGCCTGGAACAAACAGCTTAGAAACCATGAAAACAGAATTAGGGAAATAAATAATGCCATGAAACATTCCAACATCAGAATTATTGGGATCCCTGAGGGGGTGGAGAGAGAAGACCAGAAGATATAGTTGAATAAATTCTGGATTAAAAATTTCCCCAATCTGGGGGCACCTGGATGGCTCAGTGAGTTAAGCCTCTGCCTTCGGCTCAGGTCATGGTCCCAGGGTCCTGGGATCAAGCCCTACATCAGGCTCTCTGCTCAGCGGGAAGCCTGCTTCCTCCTCTCTCTCTCTCTCTCTGCCTGCTTCTCCAACTACTTGAGATCTCTGTCTGTCAAATAAATAAAACTAAAAAAAAAAATTTTTTTTTTTTAAGATTTTTTTTAATTTATTTATTTGACAGAGAGAGATCACAAGTAGGCAGAGAGGCAGGCAGAGAGAGGAGGAAGCAGGCTCCCTGCGGAGCAGAAAGCCCGATGCGGGACTCGATCCCAGGACCCCGAGATCATGACCTGAGCCAAAGGCAGCGGCTTAATCCACCGAGCCACCCAGGCGCCCCCCCAAAAAAATTTTTTTTTAAATTCTCCAATCTGTGGAATGGAACAAGCGTTAATGTTAGAGAGGCAGAAAGGACATCCATCAAGCTCAAAGGATCTAGAAAGACATCCAGACACTTAATTTTCTAATTCATGAATCATAATTTTAGACGAGAGTCTCTAAGGGAAGCTAGGGAGAAGAGATTCCTTACATACAAAGAAAGGACCATGGAATATTATCAGACTGTTCACAGAAACCTGACAAGCCAGAAAGGGTTGGCAAGACATCTTAGGGCACTAAATGAGAAGAACATGCAGCCAAGAATACCTTATGCAGCAAGGCTGACATTAAAAAATGGATGGGGAGATGAAGAGCTTCCAAGACCAGAAAGGTTTAAGAGTATGTGACCACAAAAGTGGCCCTACAAGAAATATTAAGAGGGGTTCTATAAAAGAAGAAAGAACCCAAGGGTAACATAGAACAGAAATTTACAGAGACAACCTATAGAAACAAGGACTTTACAGGCAACATGATGTCAATAGAAACTTATCTTTCAATAATCACTCTCAACATGAACTGCCTTAATGCTCCCATAAAACAGCACAGGGTTGCAGATTGGATAAAGTGACAGAACCCATCCATATGCACACATTTGGAACCTAAAGATATATTCAGACTGAAAGTGAAGGGATGGAGAAGCATCTTTCATGTCAATGGGCCTCAAAAGAAAGCTGGGGTAGCAATTCTTATGTCACATAAATTAGAT